>NC_138660.1:46379934-48779934 GCF_964273445.1 Streptopelia decaocto
AGTCAACTAACTCTGTCCCCACACAGCATTGCCTGAAGGACAAATAAATAGAGAGAAATGAAGAGGGAACTAGCCAAGAGAATCACACAGTGTCTGCCAAGAACAATGACATCTTAAAACCTTAGTCCAATTTTCCTACAGAGAATACGATGCTACCACATCTATGCATATATGCTTGAAATGTCAGTGAAGGTGGTCAGTGTTGAGAGCATCACCCCAGCAGAACTACAAGTATTTTGTGAAATGCAAAGTTCAGAGGATCAGAGTGAGCCTGTGCCACCTGGTACAAAACCTGTTACACCAGGGCAACAACCTCCAGCCCAGATTTCTAAGGAAATTTTCTCTGTATACCGTGGGACAGAAAAAGCCTCCTATTTTTCAGAATCCTGCATGAAATTAATCATCTAACACTGTAAAAGCTTTGCCAGTGAGAACAGCCCCACGGGAAGACTGTTACAAGGATGTTCCTCCATTTGTAACCAAACTCCAGCCATGCTGTATTTGGGGACACTGGTTTGTAAGTCTACAGGGTTTCTGAGGCTCCCTCATGCTGGTGCTGGTCACCTCGCAGCTCCGGACTGAGCCAGAGGCAGACAACAGCAGGCCTCAAGTTCTCGAGAATGCCTAAAAGGGAAGGGGGGAAACCAACAAGCCACATGGTCACTAAAGAAAATTCTCTGTCATAACACTCTCTAGCTCGGCAGAAGTAAATATACAATGTGATAAAAAATTTACAAATCTGTAACTGAACACACGGAGATCAGAGAGGAAGCTGGCCAGTCCTGCTAGACAAGCTGTTGTGGCTCCACTCTCCATGCATCACTTTCAGACCCCAAAGAAATAGATAATGCTGAAATTTACCTTAAATAATGCTTTCACTTAAAATCTCATTTTGATTATAAAACTTTCCCTCACCTGGATCAAACCTAAATTTGGACATTCCATGCTTAAAAACCCAAGGACAGAACAGTAAGAGTTTTTTCTCAGTTATGCATAAGATAAAATCGGGTAGTTGTTTCGACCAGCATTGGTCTTCATTTATCAGACATGCTCTTTTGTTCTTCTAGAACCACGAGCAATGTCATATCATGGTACTTTCCAGATCACCTCACAAGCTCCAAATACCTTGCAACATATTGAATACATTTTGGACTGAAATACGGAAAATCAGTGCACTTACCTCAAAAGCCAATCAGCAACATATCGATTTACTTTTTAGAAAAAGACATACTCAGATATTTGAAACCATTTTTTATTTAAATATACTCTGAATAATGCATTACGTATTTGATTTAAACATTAGACACTAAACCAAGTTGATTGGTTCTTAAGGCAACAGTAGATAGATCCTGACTCCTTGAAGTTCAACGCTTTCTGTACAATTGCCATTGTTATCCCACTTCAGCAAGACAGTGCTGCCACCAGCAGGAAGATAAGAAAGCCTGGCAATACACTGAAAAGAAATAATTTTAAATAGAGCAGGAAATCTGCATAAGGAATGTTCCTCACGAGGTGAATTTTCAGAACTCCACACTGAGCAACACCGCTGTAGCAATCAGTATAGCAACATAATATATTAATGAACTTTCCTATTATCTCTTACTGATATATTAAGAGAACAGAATCTACATTTTAACTTGATATTGCACACAATATTCCAGCTAACTATGCTATTAACTTTGGAAGAGTTTTTGTAAGTGAATGCTCTGTTCACAATCATGGACTCAATTTCCAGTCAAATTACTTCAGAAAAGATTTACCAGGCCCATTAAAAACTGCATAACATCCAGATTCAAATAGCTTCACAGAATAATTTCAGACCTTTTGAGACCTGCAAGTATGGTAAGGCATAAATCACAAATCAGAGGACGACAGGCATAAAAATTCAGAGACCTCTATACAATCAGCTCACACACCTGTAAGTCTT
This sequence comes from Streptopelia decaocto, assembly GCF_964273445.1. Lineage (NCBI taxonomy): Eukaryota > Metazoa > Chordata > Aves > Columbiformes > Columbidae > Streptopelia > Streptopelia decaocto. The sequence continues at coordinate 46,381,862 of NC_138660.1, forward strand.
CAGATGGTATTTACGATCTCTTATCATGTGAGGAGCTCGGGATAGAATTGTATTCCGCAAAATCTTTCCAGCTCTGAGGATCTTTTCTGAAGGAACCTTGGTGATCATAGAGAAAAAAAAGGGACTAAGATACACAGATTTTAAAATTTCTGCAATCTCTATACTGCCTTCTGCAAAACAAAACACAAGTTCTCTTTTCCCTAAATTTGAAGTCCTTGCACAGACGCTTACTTTTGCAGAGCAGTGTAGTATATATTCAGGATTTCAAGTTTCACATAGTTATCACATCTAACAAAAAGCATCACTTCAGTTGATACGTATCACACCATTGGAAATAGGAATTATTTCCATTTGTCTAACAGCCTGGCTCTACAGCACACCTATGTCCTATTACCTGTGTAATGGTTTTAGTAGGACGAGGTGGGATGTGAGGTTCAATAGGAGGTGTCTGAAAAATAAAATGAAATTAAATAAATTTTTAAAGGTTGAGCAGTAAAATAAAATAAAGGCTAAAATTAAAAAAATGAACAAAGAAGTTGTAAAAAAAGAGAATGAGGTTCAAGTCCAAGCTCTGCTCAGGTGACATGAGAAGAAAAAGCTCTTTGAAGGCATCCTGAAGACAAACTTGGCTCTTAATGCTACTCAGCATTAAAACAGTGACATGACATGTGAAGATGAGTAAGAAATACATGTTAACTTTGCCAAGGTATTAATGAAGTGTGCAACGGTCAAACTTCACACTAGATCTGGTGCTACACAGGCACAGCCAGCACATCCACTTGCTGCTCCTGACCCGCAGTGGGCACAGTCACCTTCCTCCCCGGGCAGCTGCGCCTGCCGCTCCGTCCCCACCACAGAAACCCTCTCCTCCTTCGGCACGTCTTTCTGTTCCGCTCTCCTCTCCCTTAGAGCATTGCACAAGAAACGGGAACGAGGAAAGTGCTCTGCTCCCACTATCTGTCTTTTCTAAACTATGACTGGGCTTAGCTGGTGACCCTTTTATAGCTGCTCTCTGAAACACAAGAGCACACTGAAAACAGAGATCTCACTCTGAGTATTAATAACTTTTGCTTCCATTTCCTTTTGAAAGGATTTCAAGTTCTCATCAAATTCAATGAGACTGAAGGTAAATATGCACTTAAATGGTTGGTCAAATCGGCATTAAAGACATTATGAAAACTATTTTTAAATTCTACATTCTTAAAAGGTTTTTTTAAAATCAATAAAGCACAATATACTCAATCTAACTTCCAGATTTTAATTCTAATTAGGAATACACTTCAAAGGAGAGATAAAATGCATAAAACAAAAAATAAGAGAATTTTACAGCAGTAGACTAGTGAAAATTAATTATATTTATATTCTTTAGGGTGTCCGTTAAGCTACAACAGTGCACAAAACTAATAGTTGAAAAAATGAATATGGATCAAAAATTGTCAATAAATCTCCCATCCTAATCAAAACAGAATATAAGAGAGCATTTAGAAGAAATCTGATTCAATCTGAAAGCACAGCAAACACCCAAGGTGAAGGTTAAGGTGCACCACAAGAACCAGAAGAAAGCAGCAGGAAAACTTCTTCGCCTGCATTTGATCCTGACCAACGCAGAAGGATCAGCTGCAAACACAGAAGGTAACTTGGGTGAAGGTGATCACAAAAATGATCCAGTGTCAGAACTTTACAGAAGGAAGTAAGAACATCAAGCTAGAAACAATGGACAACGAAGAATTATTTCCACAAAAAGAGAATACTGACAGCTAAATTCCTGGAGTGGGTCATGGGGGAACAAGTGAAAGGTAAAAAAAGTCAAAGAGAGCTGGTGGTTACTTAACGAAACAATACTAACTTCACATACAATATATCCTAGCACAGAGCTAGAAGTTGTAGTAAAGCCTCAACTTAGCTAAAAGAAAGAGTTCTTCACTGAAATACAAGAAAGAAACGTACAGAAAGGATCAAGTAAGGGGTTTACAAAAGACAAGTTCAAAAAATAGTTTGAATAATGAAGAACAAAATTAGAAAAGCAAAGGCATAAAAAGAGACAGATCTACCAAGAAATCTCAAGAGCTATAAAATATATTCCACAAGTACATTAGTAGTAAAACTAAGAGAAGGAAAAATGTTGATCCGCTGCTCAACAGAGGGAAATCTATTAACAGAAGCAGTTGATGCATTTTTCGTATCAGTGTTCACTAGAAAGATCAGTGGCAGACAGATGGCCACTATCCTAAGTAGCAAAGTGAAAGGAGTAAAGTATCAGCCTGAAAAAGCAAAAGAACAGATGAGAAAACATTACATAAATCAGCTATTTTAAGCCTGTCTGGGTTTGTAGAATTTCATGCAGGAAACCTGCAGAGCTTGAAGCAACTTAAAGAGGGGTGCAGGTATCCTGGAACCACCAGCAGGCACCTCTGACAATTCTAGGGGACTAAGGAAACCACAAGACAGAAAAATGAGAGAAGGAGGAGCTGAAAAATTATAGATGAGTCAGCTTAACTTATCTTCCTAGAAAAAGTCAATTTGTAAGCACCTGGAAAAAACAGGGAGATGAGTCACATGTGATGTATATTAATCAAGAGCAAATAATGCCACATTGATCTAATTTCCTTCCATGAAGAAGGAGCAATACAGAGGTTGGGGAAGAAATAGTTTTTTCAACCCTTTAGTAAGGCTTGGGCACTGTCTCATATGATAATCTCTTCTGCAAAGGGCAGATTTAATTCTTATAAAATAAGTGCAAAGCCAGTTGGAAAAGTATATTTTGAAAGCAATTACCAGTGAAGCTCTGTTCAACTGGCAGTCATACCAGAAATCTGTTCTGAGAAGCCTTCTCAAGAATATATCACATCTGATAGTATTAAATATTAACACAGGATAAAGTAGAAGGTACACTGATTCTGCAGACTTCAGGCCGAGAGGGCTGCATGTACATTGGAGAAAAAGTTCACAGTTTGATACAGTTTTGACATTGGTTTGAAGAAAATATGATGCTACTATGTAACAGAGATAGTGCTGACTACTTTTCAGGCAGAATCAGCTATATAAAGGCAGGGTTGGAAACAAGTGTCTTAGTAGGAGTTCCAGTTTATAACAGATATTAAACAGAACTGGGTAAGAAACGTCACGCTTGCATGAAAGCGAGTAGTAAGCATGTAGCAACAGATGAGATAAACAATGCAGCTCTGCTTCAGTCAGCTAAGACCTAAGTTAAAGTACTGGGTCTCACTTGCCCACTTTACTTCAAAAGTATCTAAACCAACTGGACAGAATTTAGAGGAGAGCAACAAGAATAATCAACAAGCACAACATAAATAGTCAAGGTAGTTCAGCTAAGAAAAAGGCAATTCTTAGCAGAAGTACAATAAAAAAGCCTTCAGATTTAAAAGGCCTTTGAAAATAAGAAAGAAGTGACCTAGTCCATCCTGCAGAAATCAGGAAATAAAGAGTTTAAATTGCTGGAAGAGAGATTCAGGTTAGACATTGGTGAAGCTTTGCTAAGAGGGTGGACAGTGGACAGGGGCACAGATGGCCAGGGAGGTGGGTTCCTCTACCTTCTGAGGCCCAGGATGGTCCATGAGGTATCTATCAGGAGCGATACAGCTGTAGTGAATCGTGCGTGTGGCTCAGGGATGGACGTGCTTCCCTGAAGGACCTTTTAACCTCACTGTGTGGCACTGAACAATTTTTGAGGACACCTTTACATGACTAAATTTATTTCAACCAGAAGGTGGTGCTTAAAGAGATGATCAATAATACAGCCCGCAGAGCAGCAAGCCCAAGGCACTCACTCCTACTGAGGAACAACGTCCTTGCCATCCAAAAGACATGCTCAGCACAGAATGCCCCCAAAGTCACACCCTGCCAAAGCTACTGCAGTGAACTCTGGCTACTCCAGCAACAAGATGAACTGCAGCAAATGGAACCACAGGGCTTGGATTGAGCTTGCTGTAGAACAGGTTGTCATGCTTCAAAGGCAGGGAAATGTAACACCAGAGATATGGTGTTCCCGCAACAACTTGCAGGACCTTAGGACAACAGCCACAACTTGGCTGAAGTTCAATAAATGTTTTGTAAGACTTTACAATCTTGGGTCTCCCATTAAGGGAGGCTTAGAAAGCACTTAGAAAAAAAAGAAGTAACTCTCCCTATAAAACAGCAGACAGTGAACAGCGTGTTTAATTACTTTCTTAACATGTTCTGGTATTTTTTAAGAATTAATGTGACTAAAGTGTATACACGTCGCAAGGAGCTGCATGACTGCAACTACTTGATTATCACATTTTTCAGGACTTACGAATAGGGGAAAAGTTATCAGGTGAAGAGGTCAAAAATGCAAGTCAATTAGAAGAGTTTACAAATTATTACTCATCTCCTGGCCATTGTGGTGACAAGCGTACCTGTTCTTAGCTTTCCCTCAGCATTAGATGAAGCAACACAGCAATAGCATCTTCAGCTATAGTTACTTCATGCCCTTTCCCAACCAGCGCACACAAACTGTTTACTGTGATCTGCTGATCTCCCCGTAGGGGAGAAGCTGCACATGGGTCTGGAGCGTGAAGATGGGAAAGCTGTCGGTATTGGTAGGGGGAAGCAGAAAATGATAGTAAGAAACTGTAGTGAATGGTTTTCAGCATTAACATTGATAAACTCTATATCTGTACATTTATGGATGCACATTTGGGCCATTCAACCAAACCCTTCACGAAGGCAATCACAAAACTCCCTATTTAAATTGGGTTGAAGCACAGAAAGTAACAATTTTAGTCTCTATTCCTTTGAAGATTCAAGTATTTATGCATGAGAGCAATACCATGTATTTAAACAGGACTATTCATGTGTATAATTTTATGCACACATTTAATCTCTGGAGAAATAGGCTTTAGATTATAAACTATAGGGCAATGGCTGCCTTTATTTCTGTGATTCTTACATCACTGAGCAAGCTATATGCAAACAAATAAATAATAAATAATATAATGAACACCAACAGAGACCAAACATGAGGTCTGTATTTGTCAAGTTATTTGAATCTGCTAAATAAAATCCAAGAACACCTCTTATAAAAATAGTTTTTTCTACTCCCCTTGTTAAATAGCTGTAAAGGGATGTTTCTTCCGTGCCTTTACACAGGAATGAATGCTTTAGATCTACAGCAATTTAGATCTATAGAATCAAATTATGGAGTGACTTAACTTACTACTCTCAAATGAGAAACGTAGGAAATCCGTACTGCAAAGAACTAAGATGAAATAAAACAAAAGCCAATGAATTGTTTTTTTCCAATGACCTCAGCATAGCTCATGTTTGAAGACAGAACAAGTTTCTATATTTATTGGATTTAAGCATAGCATGTGAGGTTACCAGGGTGACCAGATAAACCTGTGCACTACTGTTGATCCCTTTATTTCCAACTAGGGCACCGAAAAGAATTGCAAGTGACATCTGTTTTCCTGCTGGCTGGCAGGGGATCCAGAAGAAACAAAGGACAAAAGCCACACACATCGAAAGGCAGCAGCAGCAACAGCCACCTCACTATGAGGTCTGTTTGTTTTACACCCCCAGTATTTACTGCCATTGGTGATTTAGGGTCTAATCCAAAGCCCGCTGAAATAACCAGGAATTCCCTAATTGACTCAATGGGTTTGGAGTCAAGCATCTGATTCTCCTCAGTGCATTTCAGGAAGCAGAGCATCTTTAGCTCTTACTGATTCCAAACAACTTCTGATGACTGCCATTTATGACTGTCATGCTTGAATATCCCATCTCCAGAAAGTCTAATAATGCCCTACCTGGTTCACACGCGAGGAAATAAAACATTAAAAAAAAAAAAAACAACCTCCCACAATATTGGGGAAAGTAGAGCTGGTCAGTAAGATACAGCTGAGAATTAGCAAAAGTCCCCGCAACCCTCCCACACAACACTTCTGCCTTCTATTTCTATTATTCATTTCCAAAAAGTTGCCTTTTTTGTAATATGTTATTGATCTGAACTACTTCAGATCAAAGGTATAGAAAAGAATTCCAAAGATGAAAGGCCTTTGCACAGATGACTCTTTCTCCAATACAAAGTACAGAATGACCATATAGCAGGGATAAAGCTGAGCATACAGTATCAGAGCTGCAGGAGTGTATTTCCTAATTCAACTCCATTGGTCTTACTTCTATCTGCAGAAAAGTGTGTCTATGCAGACTGCACCAATCTCTGCTACAACGCTGTTGGTAAAACAATTCACTTCATGAATGCAGCTTGCTGAAAAACATCCAAGGAGCAACTGGCCAGAGATCCTGTCATGAAAAGGTCCTTTGAAAAGTGTTTTTTGCAAAATTTGAAGGAAAATATACCCCATATTGTAGGAATTTCTGTGCTCTGTTAGCCTGTGCTGGATCTCTGGAGTAGCCCTATGTGGAACATGCTGATACACTGACCAGCGCTTGTCATCAGAAAAGAACCCATGTCATGATCTCTAGCCAACCCTCCAGGGTGCACAGTATATAAGAAACCTCGCACACGCTCCCTGCCACAGGGACTTCTGATGGTTGGGACACGTCACCAGGACTGCGCTCTGTCCAACCCAGACCACCGTCATATCTGCAGAGACCTTACCACGCTCCTCCAGAAGACAAGTGGAAATAGAAATACAATCATCACTACCACGTTGGAAACATTTCAGTCACCTCTTCACTATCTCCTCACAAACATACGCAGCAGCTGAGAGCACCAACCTGTGCGCCCCAGCGCTCTCCGCAGGACAGCACAGGCAGCCCAAGAGCAACTGGAAGAGTCCCAAACTGATGATGACTGACCTCATGCCAGCTCTGTAGGGGCCTTAGCAACACTTTGGAATCAACAGAGGAGAAATTACCCAGAAAGAGCACTTGTTGCTGCTCTTCATCTCTGTTTACCAAACCATTCAAGTACTTAAAAGGACCTGTAGCCAGTCTAGATAGTCTGAAATTGCATTACCAAACCACCCATGCTCACAAATGACACCCACAGAGTTTCTTAAGAAACATCCATAAACAACACAAGTGGGAAGCAGGCAAGATATGGACAGAGGAAAACACAGTCATGAGGATGTCTGCAAAATTAGGGAACTTCCACAGAAAGAGGAATTAATCACATTTAAAAAAATCTTCTGAGTTTCATAAAACTACAGCACCTGTAATCTAAATACCTATAGATGTAACTAACTGCAGACTAAGTAAACCAAGGAAAACAGACTAGTAGAAATTCTCACGACCAGTGGTTAAGACAGCTCAGTTTTATTCTTGTTTTCTGATCGCACAACCTTACACAAATCACGTAATCACACTATTTCATTTTCCCCTTTTTGGAGAGAGGAATACTAATAATTTCTATCTTTGTAAAATGCTTTTAATATTGTCAGCAAATGGGCTACTATCAAAATATTCAAAATAATGATGACTGTTTAAAAATCTGTATTCTTTAAATGTAATACAATGTGAAGACTAAGCTGCATTTTAAACTACATTTTAAAATCGCTTTTCTTCAGTAATCTACATGTATTAATAGCATAAACAGGAAAATGTGTCCCTTTAAATGTTTAAATACAATCAACGTTGCAAATTTATTTCAGAAAGTTAAATTGAAACTGCATTATTAACACTTCTACAATGTTTCTTTGACAAACTGTAAATGTCCATCCTTTTAACACAAAATGGTTCAGCTATTACCAAAAATGATACTTCACTGTGAATGTCAAAGGGAAAAAGAATATTGAAACAGACTATGACCAGTGCACAAAAAAAACCCCAGAACATGCCTAATGATGTCTTATTTTCCTGTCATTTTTTTTACTTCTCTGCCACAATGAAACAGCTGCTATAACTACACTCCATGCATGGAATAAAATGTCAGAAAATGCTAACTCTGCTGTGAGAATTCCTGATGTTCTGATCAAGGTGCGACTAGAGTTGCCATAAGGAATCTCAAGCCAGTGTTACCACAGGTTTCTCTGCTGCTGCATTTTTTTAATCTACAAAAGAATAAAGCCTTTTTTTGCATTGTCTCTCACAAAAATTACTGGTTTTATTAGTATCCATGGCTTTAATAGTATGTTTACCTGAAATCATTTACTTCTTGAGAAACAAAGTATAATGACAAAGATGAAAAAGGACAATAAATATTAGGCAGCAAGGTTACTGGGTTTTAAGATCTGCCTCTCTCATCTGTGCTATAGGTACAGAGCAATTACTTGCAAGGCAAACTGAAGAGAAATTAAAGATTAATGAGCTTCTGGAAGATTTCTTTCACTCGTTTCCAGACACTTTTATAATTTCTACAAACATTTCCCACCTCCAGGTCTCCCAGGAGGAATGCCTCTAGACAAACAGGACTGGGTGGGCTCTCCTGTGCTTCCATCACCCCCAGATGCCCAGACTGCCCCCTGAGAACTAGGTGATGAAATTTTAGATGAAGTGGTGGCTGCCAAAAAGTGGCTGGAGCGTGAATTAGGGGGTGAAATTGTGGAGCTATTAAAATCAATGGCAAAACTCTCGACTTTAGTGTAGTCAAAACAGCTCCCAAGTGAGGCAAGAGCACTGCTGCATCCTGGGTGATAGCGGTTCACACATTGTGTGACCCCAGCTAATCATTCCACTTCTGAGTGTTTCAGCTTCTCCATCTGTAAAATGGGGATGACAGTGTCTATTCATATATCTGAGAAGCGATGAGAACGAGCAACTGAAAACACTGCTGAATGCTGCAACTGGAATCCTGGAAGCCGAGGTCTACAAATTCATTTGGAACCGTTTAAACCAGACCTGTTCACCTTTTTTCTTACTGTTTTGAATTTCAGCTCATCTTCCACGATAACTAGTGCAGGACAGACATTTCTAAACATACTCTTCAGCTGGTTCTGCTGGTAAGTGAATTTTTACTGCAACTTGATGAAAAATTTGCTCCATAAATTCACAAAGAACATTGCAATAATTAACCCAAGATTGAGATGGAGAGGTGAAATTACTCTACCTGACATTTTCCCTGGCTAACCACATCTCTTTACATCCCAATTCACCATAGTACATTTCTGAAAGAGATGACCTCTTTTTACCTCTCTCAGTATGTAGCCCAAGCTGTGTAAATTCTGTGATGTCTGGCTTTTAGGGATATCACAGAAAGAGCCTGTCCTTGTGAAATGGAAAGGGACCTACTCTATGTATTTTGTAATTTATCCCCTTTCTCCTCTTTCTTTTTAATGTTGGCGTTAATTTTCGAAACCTCACTAAAAATATTGCTTTGTCCAGCTCAAATTCTGTAGATGCCATCTGTCAACCACCCACCTCCTTTTAAAATGTAATCTCAAAATTTTCTTTAGCTTCACTGACTCTTTAGTGACTCTTTGTGGGCTGTACAAAGGATAAGGACTGTTGCGCCATATTAAGTAAATCACAGTATGAAAATGTTTGCTGTTCCAGAGAAGTTTAAACACTGTAATCCATACCAGCTTGCCTGGAGATACTGAATGCAGATAGAGCACTCCCAGCTAACTTGGGTTAAACAAATCACAGCATTTCTACAATAATATAGGAATCTTCAGCTTCTCCATGGCAGTTGGTCTAGGAGACTGTCTTGAGGAAAGGAAGATACATCCTCCCCAGAGGAATTTCTGGTGCGGTGAAGTCTAATATTAGTGCAGATTGTCCTGCGCCTGCACTGCCACAAGGTCACCCAGCACTTTCCAGGCAGCAATCCAGAACACGGAGTGTAACACTGAAGAAACCAAACAGTAGCGTTCAGGAGCTCTAGGCAAGGCAATCTCCCGGTTTTCTTCTCCTTCCTCCTTCCCCCATTTTGGACCAGAATACCAGGAAAACAAGAGAGTCATTCTCTTACACAGGACCGGGACTGCTGTGGAGCAGTGGCTACACATTTACAGCATAAGCAATACCAGAAAACTTGCTGTTACAGTTTTGTGGGACACAGGTTTTCCCAACATCATCCTGGAATCTGCAGCAGCCAACACTGACACTCAGCAAAGGGTGAACTGAGCTGGGGGAAACGAAAGGGGAGCAGGGGATGTCAGGTTCCTTTATCTTGTGGACCCCTTGAGTTTTGCCAGTCAAGACGCGGGACCTCGTGCGGCTAGTGGCAATAGGCTTTTCTTAGGATAATTTCACAGACTTATTTGGAATAGCTGCCAGAACCCAGCAGTTTGCAGACCATAAGCTGAAAATCCCTCATCTAGACTGGCTTTGAACACAATTAAGGCAACTCAAGAGAAGGGAGAGAGGGAAAGAGAGGGGAACAAATATTTGCCTGGATCTGTATGTGTATTACAGTAATAACAGGAATACATAATACAAATGTATATTTAAACACAGAAGACAGAAATCACACAGATTCATTTGTGATTTAGCAGTGAATTGCAATGGAGCTGCAAGCAGGCCTGATAAAATGATCCTCTGCTACTTGTCCCTCTGCTTCATCCCCCAGCTGATGTGGGCTGGAACAAGTGCCAGGTTTGGGGCAGAAGAGAGTCTCCATCCACAGCTGACAGACCTGGCAGTGCTCTGTGCAGAGGTTAGACATTTAAGGCTGCAGACAGTTCACAGCAGCCTCAAACAGCACTGCTGTGGTCCATCTCCTCCTTGAACCCCACATCCAGGCTCTGCCCCATTGCTTGTGCTGGGCCTGGCCAGGAAGCTAATTTTAATCAAAACAGCAGAAAATAAAGTTCCAATAAAAGGTTTATGTGTTTCTGACAGTTCTGCTCCCTTACCACCAGGCAAGCAGAAATGTCAGTGTGATGGAGGAGAGGGCATACATAGCTGGATGTAGAGAGAAGGGACTTCAGAGGGAGGACGTGGAGGGGGACAGGTGCCCTAGAGTCCCCGTGCAGGTCACTGGAAGCTGCTGTGGGAGGGCAGCCACAGCCCCACGATTCTCCCTGCGGCCAAATGTGCTCTGCTCTGGGAGCTGATGCTCCCACCACCTTCTGATTGCACAGCCACCCCCTGCTGCCTCTGCTCCTGGTGTCACTGCTGGTCCTCACGTGGCTCTGAGGTGGGCTGGGTTGGGAAACAGGTTTGGGTGAAAAGTCACCAGCAGAGCCATTCTGCAAATCCAATGAGGGCAGAGTGGCACAAGAGAAGATGTTTCTTTAGCCCCCTCTGATTCACGCATTTGAAGTCAGCTACTTTAAAGAATGAGGATGGACGAAGCAGTACTGGGAGGTTTACAAAAACTAAATCATAATTCTCCCCTGTTAAGTTACTGGCTCTTCTTTCATTCAGTTCATATTTAAGGTGGTTGTACAAATTGTTTATAAAATTTCATTTCTTAAGATGAAAACAAGTGTGGCTGAGTAATTCTAATTAGAAGCACTGTAACAACTGGTACTGGAAGTAAGCTTTTTTGTTTTCTTTTTTCTTTTGGAACCTAAATTATGTATTCATTTCATTTCTCTACTAGTCAACTCACCTATGCGTATTTGTATTTTCTCATGAACTGCTATCTTTAATTTTAAGACAGCCGCATCACTGATGATAAAGCACACAAAGATCAAACACGCTCACAATCTTGTGCCAAGCTTTCTTCCAAAAGGAAACTTAAAAAAGAATAAATAATGGTAAGTCATAAATCATAAATCTTTAAATACCTGAACAGCACTTGCTCCTCAACCATCACTGGAGATAACAGTCCAATTACATTTTAGGCTCTGTCGTAGATCTCTGACATTTTTGCCTCAGCAATTCTAACTGGGAATGGCTCCAAATGAGCACCACAGACCAAACACTTGCTTTGGTGGTGGTGTTGTTTGCATGGAACCAGCACAACAGGCTCCTGATTCCTGACGAGCTAACACAAAAAGAACAAAATCACTGGACAGCTTTCCCCCACTATTTATTAACCTCTCAAATTTTTGTCAACTGTACACAGCCAGAAAAAGATGCTGCTAAATGATCAGATCAGACACGTTGATTACTTACTGACTCAGAACTATAATTGACTTTGTGGAATACCAATTTCCAGCATGCACTATAGGACAGGCAGTCAAAATGCTCTGTGAGAGATGATATGAGTGACTAGAAGGAATCCGATTTTAAGATCCCTGATCCAATTTTTCTGCCAAACTTGATAAAATAATTACAAGATTCAAAAAAATTCATTTTGCTATTTCAAATATAAGTGCCAAATGTGTTACTTGTATACGCTTGACTTGTCTGAAGACATGAACCTTGAAAAGGACTATCTTTTTTTTCTCAGTATAATTACCCACTTTTTCTGTCTTTCAACTGCACGAGATAAATGGAGCATATGTGCATGTTTTTTATGGGTTGGGACAGAATCACACAAGAGACACAGCCAAGGAGCAAGAGTCATCAAGTGTGACTCCACAACATGTATTATCAGAGCGCCCTTGCCAGCACTAGCAGGTAAGGCAATATGCTGTTTCCCCAGACAAGTGGAACTGAGAGTGATGCTCTTCTTGAAAGAAAGTCCCACACCTAATTCACAATATTGTGCATTTTCCAGGAATTTCTGTTATTTTTCCATTATTTATTTTATCTAAACTATGACAGTAATACTTGCTTACTCTACTACTCTGATGAAAGCCAACAGTGTAAGATCCCCTCCAATTGCAAGATTAGCAAAGAAATATATATCACTTAGTTTTCCATTTGTCTATTGATTTCTGAACTTCTGCCTCCCACTCCCACTGTCTCTTAGGATTATCACACCAAAAACCAATCACAACAAGCTCCTGTAAGAAAACTCATTTGAAATGTATGAACACATGTGAATCCCAAGCCTTATAACATTCTGAGTAAAACAGCATCTTTGTGTCTGACAGTCACTCCATCTTTTCTGTGACTGCAAGCTCTTTGTAGCAGAGGCCTCCATCCCTTCTTTGCATCACAGCACCCAGCACATACAAGAGCTGGAAAGCTTTAGGATATATATAAATTGCAATAAAGGCTGACATAAAAATTTTTAAGAAGCAAGAGGAGTGGAGAGCACCAAAATAACAACAACAACTGCTTGAGGGGACTCTTCACTCAGACAAAAACTGTGGAGATCACACATATCAATACTCAGATGTAAGAGTCACGGAACTAAAAACTCACATAGCTTAACATTGACTTGAGTATATGGACTGTTCTGCTGGTAACCAAGGAGGTCTCCCTCTCTCTCTCTCTCTCTCTTTCTTTCCCCTGTACTTCTCATTCTTCATCTTTTCACTCCTGCCTCATGATAAAACCCACATTACTCTGATTTGGATCTTTCATAACTACTCAGAAAGTCACTGCAACACTTAAAGGAGGACACAGATGCAGACACACTTTTCCAAGCTCAGTTGCACTCCTGAGCAAATGGCAGTGGTTGCTTCTGGAATGCTTTGCAGCTGTCTCAGGAAAGGGAGGCTCTGTCTTCAGGTGCTGACAATTCAACCGTGGTGTTGGACACTATTCACTATTTTTACCATTATTCATCTTCTCCCAAGATAAATGTGGCAATTTGCTTATGTTTTAAAACTGAAATACAGTTGCAGATATTTAATCCTCTATCGTTATTTCTCTTAGAAAATGAGGGTAAAGTTTAAAACAAGAATATTACTTTAGGATCTGCAGGTTGCAAAATTCTGCCCTTTTCTGTAAGAAGTTTAATTCATCTACCAAGAGAAGTCTTGCTTCCATCTCTTACCAATCTCACCATCATTGTAGACAGCTCTGTTTATCCTTAAAGCTGTCCTTAGAACCACCACAATGAAAACTCCTCATAGTAGAAAGAAGGGACCATATTTTTCCTGACAAGTTCATGCAAGAGCTTCAAGGACCAGGGATCCTTGAACTGGATCAGGTATGCACTGGAGAGAGAGACTAAGTTATTTTGAGACATACAATGGTAAATACACAGCAACCTGGACCAAGGATTCTGTTCTTTCTCTCCACAATGCTACTCATTCATGTATAGTAATAGATCAAATGAGAGTCACTTATCACATCTGCAGGTTTCATATTGGGACTACTCTGGCTAGTCCTGTATTGGCCAGATTTGAGCTCAGTTGTGTGATTAGGTACAGCAGAAGAAACTGTTGCCAAGAGAAATTGCCGTTGGGGTCTCCAGAATTCAGGGTACAAAATTAAATCATGAGTCATAGATATTTCATAGATTACCAGGTAGCTGAACTGGATGACAGAAGATGGGATGGTGCAGGCTTTTCTTTGAGACATCACTAATCCCACTGGCATTTGGAGGGGAAGCCTACAGTTGTGTGTCATCTCCATATGGCTGGAACTGGAGATAGCGATGTACCAAAACCTTCCCTGGTGGTTCTGCAAGAATTTAGTTTATGCAAAGCCCACTTACGTAAACCAGCAGACCTACTAACAATTTTATTTACATTAAAGAGCTCTGATGACACATAAAAGACCTTCACATTTTTCATGAGGTTCATTCCTAACATACGAAAAATGTATTTTTCACAGACTCCTACGCATCTCACACTTCTGCCTTTGTTATCTCTTCTGCCATATGCTGTCACCATGAGACTCACTGCCAGGGACTGTATGCACAGGCTCTGCACTAGCCAGATCATTACAGGCTGTGATAATAATTGAACCCTGAGTACTTCCACTTAGAGCAAAATGAAGAACCTGAACAGACCTCTAAACAAATTACTTTCATACATGTGAAACTGGTGCCAAAATATCATAGCAGCCTAAAAGTAATTGGTACAGTTAGGACTGCATGAAGACATTATTTAGAAATATTTGCATGTAGTGCTTTTATGCAACCACTTCAAAAATAGAAAATAAAAGGGATTTTTTTTTTTTTAACCCTAAGCTAACATTGTATAGGAGAACTGACTCTGGAATAGAAGGCAAGAGGACAGGAATTAATGTAGATAAGTCACTGGGCAGTTATATAAACCATCCACATAGGAAATCAGTTCTGTTATCAGTTTTCACGTGAATGTTGGAGAGGTTACCACTTCCAAACAAACACCTTGTCGTTCCATCCATAAACTTGCTAGAACACCGCCTGCTTTCCTCATCTATTCTTTCTTGTAGGCTCAGAATTTCAGGAGTCTGTGAAACATTTCCCTTAGCATTCTGCTAATGCTCTATCAAATTCCACATTTGACAATCTACTGAATATGTTAAAAGATAAGCTTTCTTCTCAGTCATCTGGGAAAAGTAAATTGAAATATAGGGAAATCAGAAGTAAAATTATTGTGTTTATTGCCAGAGTAGCTAACATGGTGAATGAACATGATTATTACTGGTGTCTTGTATGGGCTCTTCAAGGCTCCATCTAGTGAATAGTAATGTCATCTTTACAAACAATATAGTTTCAAATGCCCAGAGCTATATTTAAGTGCTTGAAAACTGAAATAAGTGAATATTCATTTGCCTGGCAATGTTGAAAATTGCAGCATTTTGAGGATTAACACTTAGATTATGTCTTTGTCAACTGAAAGATCTTTCCAATATAATTTCATTAAATGCATTTAGAGTTGATAAAATAGCAAATCGTGTTTTCACAATCAGTCCACTTATTTAAATGCATAAAAATCAGCACTGCACCTAAGCCTTATTGAAAATTCAGTAAAGAGAAGGAATCTACATTTTATCCCATCAAATTAACCAGGGAAGAAGATGGATGATAAGGTGACTTTCAGAGGAGTATTTCAGCACATCCTATAGAATCTTTGCTATACAAAATACCTTCCAACAACTCACTTCCAATAAGCTCCTAGCCTAGAGGATTCAGAGTCATTACACAAAAAGCATAAAGGGGACATCTCAGCCTGTAAGCTTCACGAACTCATTCCCTGCATTTTTTAAATATTACTTCGTGCAATAGGGGGAGCTCCTGCAATTATTTATCACAATAGAAACCTAAAGACAATATAGGGAACAAAATGGAAATAAAGCATGAGAAAGATTTCAGAAAATAGGATACATTCTTCACCCAACGGAAAGAATGACTGTATGAACTAGAACAACTTAATCTGATTATATCTGCTCTGTTCAGTATGGTTTCCTCAGTACAAAGGAGATGAAGAAGCACTTTCCCCCTTTCAGAATGTATGTTTTCAATGAAGAAGGCGCAAATTTATGTAGGTTTTAAACAGTCAGAGATTAACTTGTGCAAAAAGAAAGCCAGCACAGTTTTTGAGGTGAGATGTTGTTTTAATTGAGTGTGTCACAGGAAAAATATATGTGAGCAGGTAATCAAAGTCTGTACCATAATAAACATAAAGAATTGAAGTACGCAGCATAACAAATAGGGATAAGAGGAGCTCATTAACACTGCTCAGCCAGCCTCCATTCTTGAAATTCTCTGCTTTTAAGCACTTAATTTCTCAGCCTTCCTTTCAAGCAGAATTTGTGCGTGTCTGTAGTTCCCCAAGAATGTGGGGGTTCTTTTACCAAACTGCAATATGGAGATTCCGTTACAGAAAACAATATAAAACTTCAGCTTCAATGACTAGCAGGGCTAGGACTTTTAAACTGTCAAATACTTGAGTAAATAGAATAGTTGTTATTAATCACTGATTTCTGTTCTTTCTGTAGATCATTCCTATGGTCTCTTAGGCACAGCATCCACAGTTTGCAAAGGAGTTTAAGGTATTTACTGATCAGCACCACACTTCATAGCAGAGTGGAGCTTCATGCTCTTGATGGGTCTGTCATCTATTCTTACTCACATCCATTCCTGTGTTTCTACAACTCATTTTTGCAACACCTTCTTATTTAAAACTATCTTATACCTCATGTCACCAGAGAAGAATGGGCTATTTCTTTACACATTTTCTACTTGGGCACCAGTAGAGGGTGTAACAGCACAGGGGAGACAACTGTGTTTTTCAGTTAGTGTCTGGCTTTGTAACAATCAAAATGTTGCTCTAGCAACTAGAGTGAGCGATTACAAGCAAACCCACACCGTTAAGCATCGACACAGAAATGCCCAAGCAGCCCAGCACCAAAGACGAACTGTGTGGGAATTCTGCACATGCAAAGTGCACAGCCTGTGTGCACGAGCTTGCAGTTAAACTGCGATGAGCCTCTAGCGAGCCAGTTGCAGCTGAGATTTTTCAAGGATTAACAACACAGTTTATGTTGTAGGAGGTCATAAATGGCACTCCTTACTGCCAGGACAAGCCCCAAATGTCGAGCTCCTGGTCCAAAGGACAGGATTGCTTATGTGCCACTGGGAAAAGCTATTATATATGTGCTATGTATTTTCCCCCAGCCTCAATGTCAGAGAGGTTTGATCTATTTCAATTTAAAAATCAGCCAGACGCATACTCTCAGCATGGCAAATTCAGCGTAAACAGTGAAAAAGTGGCCAAATTGCACGAACAGGATCTTGCAGTGTGAAGCGCCGTGCAACCCTGCTGCCAGCTCTGCTGGTAATATATGGAAACAGAACCACTGCCTATTCTGCTTGCGCGCTGGAAACCAACCTCCCCTGCCTTCTAAGTACCCCTCCGTATCTCTTCCAAAAATGTATTTGAAATTATTATTGATTTTGTCATTTTGGCCTTAGGGTTACATTCATCTCACAGATCCAGCTATATCCAACTCTACCCCATGAGAACTTTTGAAAACTAGAGCTAGAGAGACTGGTGTACAGATATTAGACTGACTAGTTAAAGAGACCGAACTTGTGTTATTTTCCCTTACGTAAAATAGCTTTAAATCAACTTTGTTCCCTTCCCTAAAATATAACTGAGGCCAGTAGCATACTCCAGCTCAGTATTTTATGCTCAATTTAACTGCTACATTGCATTAAATGATGCGCAGTAATGTAACCCTAAATGCAAATGAATTCATGTTTGGTAAAAGAAAAATCTCTTTGCTGCCTTCTCCAAATACAATTTTTTAATAGATTTTAATGAACTAGGAAAACGAAGCATCCACATACGGTGAGAAAATTTCAAGGCATGCATTAAAAGAAAAATCTTTCATTACTCATCAAAAACTAACAGATGTGACAGGAGAAAACAATTAAGCTATGAAGATGAAACTCAAACAATTAGCAAATATGGAAAATCTATTACAGTGCTTGTAAAAGACTCAGCACAGGCTAAAAGAGAAAAACATGCATTTCAAATTTCAAGAGTGGAATATATTGAATTTCATTTGAAGCAAATTATTTATAGTAATAAACTTCCCTGGAAAATTAAAATGACAGGCCTCCCACCATCCCCTCTGAGATAAATTCATCATTATTATCAAAACTACTGAAGACGTTACGTTATGTCCTTCTGTTAAGAGTGTAAGGTTTTCTTAACCTATCAAAGATTTTGAGGACCTTTCTCTGAATCTCAGTAAGTTCCTTTCTCAGTCTTTTCCTGGACATTACAGAGGAGCCTCCAGGCCTCTCTGAACTGTATGTGCTGCCAGTCCCACAGGCATTATTCTGACCATCTAAAGATATAAAGTAGTCTAAAGATGTCCTGCAAACACTCCCCATTCCCTGGATGAATGCTCTTCTCTGATGTCATTTTAACAGCCATACATCACCCTAAAATAAGCAAAGTATACAAAAGCTATAAACAAGGGGCTGTTTTCTATTACCCTGTTATTTTGTGTTTTGAGTAGCTGGCAACAATTCTGGGAATTTGGCCCTGCAGTCCCAGTATCGCTCTGATCATTCAAAACTGACTACAGGGCATGAAGATCAATGTGTTGAGGAAGCACTATAATACTTGTACAGTTTCAAATTGCGGGAATGCAGCCTGCATGCAGTAAACAAAATACTTGAGTATTCATCTCTGCTGCACTTACCTTTCACTTAACATAATTAGAGAGAACTCTGGCCATATGGCAAAAACGCAGAACTAGGATTCATGAACCATTTCTATGCTGCCCAGGTTCTTCTGCCACATTTGTCATAGGACTGTCTGAGCTCCTCCAGGATGACACAAGGTGACAAGTGTTTGTCACACATATTTACTGTCTCAGCTTCTCTCCACAGAGAAGTGTATGGTGTGAGAGGGAGAAGGATGTCTGTTTTATACATTTGTCTTGGAAAGGAAGTTTATATGGCTTGCAAAGGCCCTTAATCCGGTAAAAGCCACTGGACAGTTTGAGCCTGCCCCAGACAAGTTCTGTCTCCTACCCAGGTGAACATTACATGGTGCAGGAAGAGTCCTGCTGTGCCACAAAAGCCCAGATATTGGCAGCAGTATTAATCACTAAGCTTCACTCAGTTTCTAAAATACCTTGTACCTGAAAGTGTATACCATCCTTAGCTGAGCATCACTGCCTAGTACTGGGGTGAGATCGCCTTCTAGGAAAGACAGATGTTTTTACCTTGTTATCTCTATCTGCCTCAGAAAATACAACATCTTTTTGTTTAGTTTCTACACCTGGTGCTTTCACTGAGCGGTCAAGCAACACCCTGATCTGGTTTAACTCCAAGTGTAGCACTGAAACGCAGCATCTTAGAGAAGCACTGAGACTTTGTAAAAATGCTTACAGAACGAAAGGTGCTATCTAAGTATCTAAGAATTATTACTCAGTGCATGGAAAAATTTTTATTTTCATACAGGATAAGACTGCGTCAGGAAGTAGTACAGCATTAGCAAATACGACTCTAGAAAAAGGAACTGCATACTGTTACGTTCATACACTTAATAAAGGCTGAACGTGACAATTAAGAAAGGTCAGTACCCTTGAGGAAGCAGGACAGACAGACAGGGAGAGGTGGAAGTAGTTATTTTCGCATTAAGGAAATACGCTAAAATATTCATTGTCTTTATCTGCTGTCAAGAGATTTTTTTGTGTAAGAAAATACCTTTAACCTTTTAAAGACATCACATAAATGCATTCAATTAAATTCCTATGTCCAGAAAGAAGGCATCCAAGCATCTGTTTATTACTGTAACTTGTCTACTCCTGCCATTAAAAAAAAAACAACTAGAAGTTATTAATCTTTACAGCAAAGCCTGATACTATTTCTTCCCACTGTTATAATTACTTTCAACCTATCATAGAAATATTCATCAGTTCTTTCACATGGGTCCTCATCTGGTGAGACTCAAGGTACAGAACTATTCTACAATGAGGAACTGGGATGTAAAGCTGCTCTCTGAACACAAGAGAAAATCCACCCTGAGTAAAGGACCAGAACAATACCTATGCATTAGTTAAGCCTTAAAATAGAATTTAATTATTTATTTTATGATCCACTGGCTATGCACTGGTCTTGTCACACTGCTGTTTTTCTTCCTTACCCTCAGCACATTTCTGAAAAGATAGGACAACTAGATTGTAATACACACTTTGGCAGCAGTACACGTTCCAATAATGCTGATCATGAACTAGCTGCATTCTCTAGTTACATCATACAATGTCTAAAGCGTTCTTATAATTTGTATACCATAGTAAATGCATCAACCCCATGTTTCACATTTGCACCTTGTTCTTTTCAATTTAATGCTGTACTTTAGTATTTTTCATTACCAAATCCCCCAACTGCACAAGAGAAACTAAGGCAAAGCTAGCTGTGATTTACCTTATTACAATTTTTAGAAACTTGGCAAAGAGCACTGCTTGACATACTGTCCTTATCTGGCATTCCTAAGAAAAAGAATACAGAAAATAAATATATACTGTACATTCTTTAAGTAACAGTGGAGGTATTTATTAATAGAATAGGGAACTGGAGGGTTCAATACTTTAATAACATACAGATTAATCTCTGATTTTTAAAGAGGAAAACAGATTGATTCAGATGAAAGTTTTCTCTTGTGAACACAAAATAATACAAAAAGCTAACTTGTGTAAATACTACAAACAGTTTGCTAGACCTAGTACTTTCTCACAACTTAATACTTGATGTATACAGGAATTATTTATATTTTTTCATTTAATGTTACCTGTGTTTTAGTACCTGGAAGTCAAATGCGACATTGAGTTTGCACCAACTAGCATTGCCATGCTATGGTCTCACAAATAGAACATATTGAGCACATAACATATGGGACAAAATTTGCAGATGCAATTTCTAGACATCAGATTGTCCTGGTTGGCATCGAAATAATCTTCCGGTAACTAAGTAAGAGTACTTTGATCTACAGAGGTGATGAGTTCCAAAGGCTGCCCTTACATTCATGTCTAGAGCACTATCCCACAGTTTGACAGGTTCTCATGAGGCAGAGACATGCCCAGACTTATTTAGCTATGTAACTAAGGCCAGACAGCAGCATGTTCACTGCAGGCTGTCTGCCCAAGCACTAACCCAGGTTCCCAGGCAAGCTGTGCAGCCCATCCTAACTAAAACAAAATAAGCCAGTTTGTTATATGTATTTTACTAGCAGGATTTATGGCTGTCTTCCATGGAATTCAGGTAACAGCTATAACCAGGTAAATGTTCCATGACATCAGACAGTATGCTTTAGCCAACAGGCCTGGCTCATAGTGCAATTTGTGTACAGCTCTGTGTACACCTTTTCCAGTTGGCAATGCAGTTAGGCAAGTTCCAAAGTACCTCCTACTACACGCAGTATTAATATTGAATTGAATTTAACATCATCATTCCAACACCCCAAAACAGAGGACTTAAATCTTCCCCTTTCTTCTCTTCTCTCTTTTTTATAACACCTGATGTCCATTTTCTCATACTTACTGTCATTGTTGGAGCCAGTTTCCATAACACCATAAGGAGGAGTGAGAAGTCCAGACATATACTGTCGATATTTCTGAAAGACAGCAATGGCACATTCAGTCAGGTACAGATGTATAAAGCCGTTCAACAGATGATGTGATATTTACATTCATGTGTCTGCTGCCTTGTGTGTCACACGCACATGGACAATCTGAGGCAGTCAGATCTATCTGCTCTCCATGCTACCAGGCCTGCTTTCTTGACTGGAGCACACTGCTTTATTTTATTAAAAGTTGTGCTAAACCAGCTCCCTCCATCTTCGCCAAAGCATGACTTTGAGAGTTCTAATAAAAGAATACTGTACTTGGTTGTGTGATTTCCCCTAAAGGCTGTTTTAAAGCTCATTTGAAATTACACTACTCAGCTGAACTCAAGCTCGGCAGCTACTTTATTGTAGGGATGGAGACAAGGCTGCTAACTAAGGATTCATGAGAATCATGTGCCACTACAATTTTGGTGTCAGATTTGAAATGCACAGGATTTAGCCTGAAAACTCTAAACATTAAATTCCAACACACTAAGTTTGGTTTTCAGAAACTACAAGGTTATGAAACACACAAACCCAGGTTCTGTATACACACACACACAAAAACTGTATTATCAGATGAAACTTTGTAACTGCAAAAATAATGTCCTTTCTATCACCATAAACTACATAATTGTAACTGATGTCAGTAACTGGTATTTTTCTTCAGTGAATGCTGGTGACATGATCAATAAGGTTCAAAGCTCTGTCTAGGGCTTAAGAAATTCACAGAAGCTAAAAAATGAAACCAAAGTGGGGGGAAAAAATGTCCTTTTATCATACAAAAATCATTCAATGAATAAGCAAGACATTTTTGTTATCAATCATACGATATTGCTGTCATGCTTAAGGGTAAACAATTATAATTCCCTTTTGGAACTGTCAGAAAACAAGCTTGTGCAACAGGGATGCTGATGATCAGTGTAAATAAACTGTGTCAAGCGGTCCTTAGGGTGTTCAGTGAGCTCAGCCTGAACAAGCAGCCCACTGAACTTCACGTAGGTTTCAGCTAAGTACACATCATGAGACAGAAAACGACTCTCAAAGTACGATTTTAATTTAAAAGTTTCATCCTTTGCTCTATGGAGCTGTTTGGATGCACTCACTTTTAAAATGTTGTCTGCTGGATTTTAACAGATGCTTGAATTATCATTTTAACATTTATTTTTCTTGGAAATGGATATGAAAATTCTAGCACTAAAGACTGAGTGTCTTGCATTCTAAATAACAAAAGCTATAAAGATTACATTAATCTTAATAATCCAATCCTATTTTTAGACAAGCCATTACATCCTAAAGCTTAGTAACATATTATTTAAATCTCACTCATAATCCAGCTGTAAACTCGTAGCAGCAAAACTATGTTATATCCCTGGTCATTCACACAAAGTAAATGCTACTTCATTTGAGGATAAACCTCTCCTGTTTTCTTTCCAAAACCATTCACTTTCCTATACACTCCATTCAGACCTATGCCTGGAACTCAGTGAGAGGAAGAATACGAGAAATAATTATATTCTCTGTTCAACAATTAAATCACACACATAAAACAAGAGAAAAACTCATTTTGGTTGGCTAAATGAAAAAAAGAAAAACATGTCGCAAGTGGTTGAAGTACCATTTCATTCACAGAGTAGATAAACATTTTGTTCTACCTTGTACTGAATTTCATCTCAAAATGTGATTTTGAAATGGAAAATTGAAATGTTCCATTTGGGATACGATAAAATCAAATTTTATAGTGTTTTTTTTTTTTTCCTTTCTTCTTCCTCACCATTCAGATGATATTAACTTCTTTGTTCTGTTTTTCCCAAAATAGCATTTTCCCAGAAATACATTATTAGTCTACATTTAATCCACCTTGATAAAGAACTTGAATGGTAAGAAGACAGTAATTTTCTCTTTTGTTTCCTATACCATGTTCACAGTCGGCACACACTGCATGGCCGTTTCCCTTCTGATTAATTCTCTAGTATTTTTACTGATTATTCTTCTCATGAAACAAAACATAGAACACACCACACAATTTCCAAAAGATGTGGGGGCCCAGCTTAACAAAATACCTACAGGTAGAATAAGCCAGAATTGCATACAACACTTGAAAGGAGGCACCTAACCCCATTCAGCCCCACTTTATGCCCAGGATGCCAAAGGCCAGCAGGAAGAAGAGCACAGATGCCAAGGCCTTCAGCTCTGTCACCCTCCCCTTGAAGGTGCCACCCTGCCATGGGATGAGTCTAGGGAGTGTGACCCAGCCCGCCCCACGGGCAGCGCTGCCTGCCAAGGAGTCCAGGCAGCATTACCAGAAGAGGCACTAATTCAAGACGCGCCCTTAGAGAGCTCAGTTGTTCAGACTCCTCCAGGGGACCTCTGTGTAAATGAAAATACCTTCTATACCTGGGTATCTGGAGGGATGGTTAATATGGCTGCCTACACATGGTCTTCCATGAAGATACCTCGATGGGGTGCAGGCTGACAAAAGAGGTATAATTCACACCTAAAATTGCATCACTTCATCAGCCAAATTAAATGTCAAGGGACTCTTCTTTGTCAAGTGGTCAGGGAACACTGTTTGCTGGAAAAACCTAAGTATGCAAAGGCAGATGTAAGTAACTACATAAAGCTTCACAGTATCAGATGGAGTAATCGAGTTCCAGGTATGAGATCTCTCAAAGCTGAGATAATGAGGAAAACAACACTGACTGTGAGACCTATCTCGTTACTATAATGTCTGTAAATGAAAAGAAAATGCAATAAGTTAAATTGCACTGGTAGGTGGTATTTAAAATCATCCTGAAGATTAAAAGACTAAATATTTACAAAAGGCTTTTGAAAGTGTATTCCATTGGTGGCATGAACTCTGGAAAGGCTTTGCTTATGGAAGACAACAATAGCTATCAAATCACCATAAGCTTGTTTATTACCAGAAGTCTTCAAGTTCTGTAAATCCAACATGACAGCAGGTTTTAAAACTACACTCAGTGACCTATTCACTCTGTCTTCAGTTTCCTACCAATTTATAAACTCAATCATGCAACAGCTTAAAGATCAGACACTTCCTGCATCTAATCTGACAGCACAAGTAATAAAGACAGTGATTTTTTCTTCCAGTTACTGACCGCCTCAGGTCCTTGCAGGGGCAAAAATTAACACGACCTTTTCAGCCACTGCTATAGCCTAAAGCATATGAGAGCTGACAAGGAACAGTTGGGGATGGGAGAAGAGGAAGAAAGAGAATCACACACGTGCCGTACTGGGGAGGTGCTGTGGGTGAATTTTCATACCAACAGTTTTTAAGGCCACTCATTGACAGGTTTTTCAGCATGTTCCTTTGCATGCTCTTATTTAGGCTTTACTTGCAGTTAGCTGCAGTTAGTCTCAGAGGTTTTCATGAAGACAACAGATTTAATTCTACTCTGTGAACATAATTGGGTATATTTTTACATGCAAATGTTTAGAAAGGCACTTACTATAATTCTGATGCAAGCTGTCTCTAAATTTCCTACATTTTTTTCTAGCGTATATAAGGTATATAAAATACATCTTCTAGTCCCTTCTACTGCAAGTACTGAAGAGCTAATGCCTCTTTAAAGGGAAAGAAGGAGCAAAAAAGAGCTTTGAATGTAGGTTCCACATCAGATAATCTCCCAAGTGCAGCAGTTCCACAGTCAGCAAAGAGTATCTGATGGGCCGTATAATAAAGGACCCAGGTAGTGATGGTTTGTAGCACTCGGGAATCAAGTCCGGCTTCTGATGTTTCCCCTTCTCAAGGTAAACCTACATGTGGCCAGATACTGTTATAGGAAGTGTCCTGTAACACTGGAGAAGGTTTTGTAGACCACAACCTGTGCTTGGTTGAATCTCTCTCTTTCTCCTCTGCTCACAATTACAACCCACAGAGTCACTTTTGACCAAATGCACTTCTGCTCCCTCTTCTGCCTACCACTGGCAGCAGAGAAGGTGACAAGGCAGAGCCTGCATTGCTTGCAGATTTGGGAGTAACATAAAATAATTCATCTGTGTTGTAGAAATCCTAGGCCAAACATCAAGGTGCTCTTTCCACATGTTTTTCAGAGCCTTGTGTAACTATTTTATTCGATGCTGTCATTTTGGCTATTACCTGAGTTCTGCAATCCTCCCGTACTAGCTGGCTGTACTCATCTAATGTTTCTCTTGGGCAATATATGCTGTAGCCTGGCAATGTGGGCCAGCTTCTCTATTTCCTTTTGATAATAAATAATTGATCAGTGATGATCTGAGTACAACTCTGTTCTTCCTCTAAGTTGGCTGAGCCAGTCGTGCCATTCTGGCAATGAAGGATTCCCTCGTGAGCATTACTCACAAGGGTGCATCCCTCCTCTCTTTTCTCCAGAACAATAAGGGGAGATGTGAAAAAGCCTCTGAGGATCTCTGGACCCTCTTTTCACCCGCCAAACCAAGCAGAGATTGCTATCTCAAAGTTTAGATCAGCTTTGCTTTTAGATCTGACACTCCAAATATTGCTCTTTACTGAACTAACTGAAAGGTAAAATCTCAGGTCATCTACCTACTCTCTGTTAGTGTTTTCCAGGAAAAGTGCCTAATGTTCTTACAGAATTAAAAAAACAACCAAACAAACACAGATAGTCATGTTCATAGTTGTTTTATCTTATTCAAAGGGGAAACCAAACAACGCACTTGCTATTGCCCAATAGTGTGTGCCGAAACCCACAAAAGACTGGCATAATTCTGATTTCAGATACTGTCTTCTTAGTATGCTTATAAATTAATAAGTGTACTTCTTCTAAACAAGCTCAATCAGAAAATTCTATACATTTCAGGTCAACGACGCTTAACTCAATATCACAAAAAGGATCTGACCCACGGCTCTTCAACACTGGAAAGTGAATCACTGCTTGAAGCTGGTGCTTCACTCTAAAACACCAAGTGTCCTGCATATTACTCAACACTTGAGTTTGTCATTCACAGAAGATATATGTATTCACTGTCTCTCACAGTACACGTAAGAGAACAGAACTGAGGTATTTCTAAAGGAAAGGATAAAGACTAATTAGGAAAAAATAATTCTACAATAGCAAAAACATATATTTATGTATTGTGGAAAAATAGAAAATAAACCATGTGAAGATCTTACCATGACTTACTGAACAGTGATTGTTTTGTATGCGTCAGTCTATCAAGTCATTACAATGAGATAGACATGGCCTGAAATAGCAGAAGTGAAGTACCATTTAGTCATATTTAGATAAAATAAGTACAGGAAGTGCCTGTACTGAAATTGCTGAATCCTGATCCCAGAATTAGTACAATTTATATAACAGCAGATGAATCTGCTTTTTTTCCATTTATTTCCCTATTTACCATCTTCTGAATGTTTCTGCATGGCTCTAATCAACTACGCTTTAGATTTTACTTGATCTCTTTGTTTTTGAGGCACATATTATTCTGTCACATTCCCACTTAAATCAGTTTATCGTGCTTGAAAAGCTCTGTGTGCAGAATTTTCTTGGTCACAGAATCCCCTTTAGTTTTAGTTGAAAACAAAAACGCACCCAGCTCCCTGAAATCGTGCCAAATAGCAGACTTGGCTACCAGATAGAAACCTGAAGATAAGACTGCACTGCAAAAAATCAAATCCAAGGAAATTAGAGCATGAGCAATTATTAAACAAATTACACAGCCTATTCTGCTCCATCTAATTTAAATATAGAAATGACATCATGCAGCCCTCCGATTCTGTCTCCTAGAGGAATCCACTCAGGAAATGCAGTTGGGTGGAGACAGACTTGTTTGGGAGGGGTGGAAAAGACTGCATAGACTAAAAAGAGGACAAAGAAAACAAAGAAGAACAAACAGTCCATCTGTGTATATGTTTTCTTTTACTACACTTGTGGAACCACAGAACAGAAAATGTATGCACAGGAGAAAAATATAACAAATTAACTGCCTTTAATGTGAAATTCAAGTTATCAAAAGTGACTGAAGAAGAGCATTATACAAGTCCATATTTACTTTTTCACAGTGATATCTGTGTTGAATTTGTTCACTTCAAAATCAGATGATGATGATGACTGTCAGCAGCAGTGCTTCAAACTCAGTACAAGATCAGAAAATCAAGCTGTGCTCTCCTTTTTCCCCCTTTCATTATCACCTTTAGAAGAGAGGCAGCAAATCACATCTGAGATGAAATTTTCTGAATGATGCAAGTGGCAGAAGAGAACCTCACTCCTCTGTAACTGTTCTGCAATGCTGACAACTGTAAACATGCATCTTTATTAGCAAAGCCATCAGATATGTTTCAAAAACAAAGAGCAGAACTACTAAGAAATTTAACTATTACTATTACTATTTAACACAATTTTTCTTACCACTACAGCCAACCTTTAAACCTACACTGACAGCACTTAGATCAAGCTAAGTCTGGCATCATCTCATGGGTCATGCGCAAGGGAAACCTGTCCCAAGAACAATTTCCAAAAGTTATGGGCACAAAATACTTCTTCCTATCCTCAGGCAGCCATATGTCATTTTCAGATATGCTATTTTAATGAGGGGAGAAGCAAAGATGTGGTCTTTCAGGTGAGCTCAGTCTGGGTGTGCTATGCAAGTGTACGAGGAAGAGCAGAGACGGGTAATACGAGACGCAAAGCCAGGATGAGGCTGGGCCTTGTTCAGCTGCTCACCTGGGCAGCAATGAGCTGCCTCCTACACTATTTCTTCCATGTGCTGTGCCTCCCTGAACTGACCTTGAGCATTTTTCTGGAGCAGAGCTTCAGCTGAGACAAAAGGTCACACCAGGAACACATTTAAGTCTGTAAAGTGCTTTGATAGAGTGGTAAATTCTGTAATTGCAGCAACATACAACAAGGATTGTGTACTAGAGAAGTCAGCAAGAGTCTCTAAACCAAGTTATAGTTCCACCCTGAGATTGCCACCTTGCAAATACAGAAGGCCTGATAGACGTAGCCAACATATCTTTGCATTAATATTATGAAAATGGCTTCACCTGAAGAAGTGTATATGGAACTAGGTATGTACCACCGAGACTGAGAAAAGCTGCAAACCTCCCAGCACAGACTGTGCAGTGACCGAGGGCTGAAGTCAAGCTCCTCCGTCAAGAAACTCTGTAAGGTCACCACAAGGTCTGTGCAGTACTTAAATCCTAAAAATAGATTGTAAATGCAACTTAAATGACACATTGGCCTTACGTTGACACTGTGTGCAGCAGTGGCTTTATGTGTTGTTGGCAGACAGCTTCTTTTCTTCCCTTCCAAATGGTGATCTGATCCGCAACTTTGATTTTCATATTTTCATATTTACAACACCTAAGCCAAGAAGCATGTTGTTCTAGAAACTTGTTTTCATCTAGAAGGAAACTCTGGGTTAAATATTACTTTCTCTATAATCAATATAAAACCTTAGTTATTTCAGTGGTGTCAGCCTACTGCCATGCTTTTGCTTCTCACAGAAATAAGCACTTATCAACTTCCAATACTCTTCTAATATTAAAGGCTCCCTTTGCATGGATAATTCCTCAAAGTGATTGTTTCTACTCTATTGTGCCTAACAATACTGATGATATCTTGTACATGTAAATAAGTAAACACACAAGGGAATTTCTATTATAATATTAGCGTTTCTTCAGTGCTTTTTAAATATTATTTTGATTACAGTGTGAGTTGCTTTAAAAGCAGCTTGTGCAGCTCAGTAACACTGCTGTGAAATCAAGCACAATACAAAATAAGAGGGGAAAACCTAAAGACAAATGAAATCATTATAATTCAGGAAGCACAACTGAACAGAATCTACTAGTGCATGGAAAAGTGTGTGTATTCTGAGACAGAAAATCACTCACAATCAGATCGATATCACTGAATAGGACCCCAAAATATGGGGTCCAACTCAGATAGCAGTCAGTGCAATGGCAGCTCTGGAATTACCTTGCTAGCATCAATCTCTCAGCGGTCCAGCTGCTCAAATCCAAGTCCATTTCATACACAGTGTCGTATAATGAATGCTGCTGCTAGTACTTTCCCACCGGAGTTCACAATAACATTTCAGCTATTTCGTAACTGTTTAGTTATTCTGCCTTACATGCACAGTCCAACATCTCATGGCCCTCATGTTTGAAGCTCCCGATAAAGGTCTGGGAAACACAGCCTCTTCGACAGACTTGTACAACAGCATCTTAGCTGAAGATA
This sequence comes from Streptopelia decaocto, assembly GCF_964273445.1. Taxonomy (NCBI): domain Eukaryota; kingdom Metazoa; phylum Chordata; class Aves; order Columbiformes; family Columbidae; genus Streptopelia; species Streptopelia decaocto. The sequence continues at coordinate 46,411,740 of NC_138660.1, forward strand.
CCAAAACATATTGGATGGGAATGACTGACTTTTACTAAACTGAAATGCAAACGACATTGATAATGGTGATTCATCTGTGCCATAATACAGGGATTAGATGAAGTGAATTGACAATCTACAATGCAACAGCCTCATTTGGATGGGGCAGTTTTCAAGATTTTTCCCTCTGTCTGGAGTCAGTGCAAGTGAATTCCTCAAACCAAAGACATTTCATTTAGCTGCCAGTCACTCACCAAGACCTTTCTTTAGGCAAAAGGTAAAGTAACATTATTCATTTCACCTCATCCCTAGAAACATTTTAAAACCTCATCATGAGAGGGGACAGTGAGGAACGGAGGCACACAGGGATGGGAAAGAAGGAAGAAAGTCCCACTGGAAGTTAAATGTCAGAAAAGAAAGAAATATTAACAAGAAATAGTGAAAATGTTTTAAGGAGCAATAAGTGAATGGCAGGAGGGGAGTGCAATATGTAGCCTAAACAAACTCCTTCAGTTCACTGAAGAGATGAGACACCACAAGGAGAGGACAGACTTCAGGGAACAGGGCACACTGTTAAGAAAGAGGCGGCGGAAGAGACAATGTGAACTGGCTGAATGATATGCCTAATAAAATACATGTTGCCACCAAAGAAGCAGTTCTACCCGCTGGATGCCTTAGAAACAGCAATTTCACAATGGGCAGAATCTAGGCTCCTTGAATCTGGCTGTTGTGGAGACAGTTTAGGCCTAAAGATTCTGCAGATTGAGATGAAGAGCACATAATCCAACATCAGGCCTCTGCCAATTTTCCAGTCACAAACTTAATCTCTATTTTACATAGTGAAGCATGGTTTACATTTGTTATTTTTTATCTTGTGGCCTGGGATGCCAATTATAAGCAAAAATAGAGGAAAATTTGATAGAAAAAGTGAGTTTTAAAGGATTGAAATAGTATAAGCCAAGCAGAGTCCAAACCACTCTGAGATTCTGAGGAATGACTTGTTTAAAGAAATGACAGAACATTCTCCCAGATTAATTCAAATGGGTAAAAATAACCCACATCCATTTAAAAATTGCTCAAATTGTGTTTTCTTCCAGCTGAGCTGAGCATCAAGCACACAGCCTAGTTTGACTAGGTTGACACTTCAGTGTGGACAGAAATTTCGTACTAAAAAGCCTTGGGTTTCTTTTCATTTATTTTTTTTCATTGGTAGTTTCTTCCACAGTACAATATAGAAACACAAAAAATGGCCACCTCGATTTTCATTCTTCATTATCAGCCTTCATTCTCACTATCATCTGTCATGTTATCTACCATCAAGATTAAAACAGCATTTGAGATATGCAGGTGGGCACAGTAATGAAGGTGCATTGTTGATTTTCTTAAGTGGAAAAAAGAGTAAAGATGTGTTAAGGCTGAACCTACAGACCAAAAGAGAAAAATGAAAAAAGAAGAACATGAAACAATACAGAAACAATTCACAGGAGAATGAAGGGTAATGTACTGAAGTAAACTGAATAATAATACTTCCAGAAAAAGAAAGAAGGCTGGAAGTAGAAGAGTATAACATCTTATCAGTCTCCTATTCTATCCAACAAAGCCCTGAAGTCAGCTTGACTGGGGTCCAGCTTTGCTAAGTTCTTCACACACAATGAAAGGTCAGATCCTGTCTCCCTCCTCCCACCCAGAAAGGCCCCAGTGCACTCAGAGGCAGGACACAAACAGCAAGGGACACAGCACAAAAGGTGCAGAATGGCACAAATTAACTGCGTACAATAAGTAGATGTTTGACCAGGGATTTTTGTTCAAATAAAGCAAGTAAGATTATATTGGAGCATGAGGTAACTTAGAACAAGAAGTTCACAACTTTGGCATCCACCATAGGACAGACCTCCAAAGGCTGAAATGAAAACACTTTAGGAAACACTCTCCCCTCTGAAAGAATGATATTTGTTATATTACTTTGCTAAAGCTATACCACCAATAAGGGACACAGGCAATAAAGAAACTGAGTCAACACTAACCAAAACTGATGTGTAACTAGGCATAACCAGATTCAAAGGGACACAGCTATTACTACTTAGTTTATGTGGAAGGTCTACACAAATTATGATGATGGAAGACTGTAAACAACCAACTGTAAGAGAAAGGGGTTTGCTGAAGAATCACTATCAGACCATTAAACTTGGCCATATACTATGTACATAACAACACAGCAGTTCTGTGAGGCATTTTGGCAAGGAAATTCCCCATCTGAAGGGCAATGAGAAAAGCTGATTTCTGCGCTAAGACTCCTCTGAAAATTATTTGCCAAGCCCGAGCTCCCAAAACCTGTCAGCACAAATGCCCAAGTACTCACCTCTAGCAGGAGAGACAACTTCTGTCAAACTGGCTAAAAGATGTTCTCAGTGAAACATTTGTGGCACTTAGTTTGCCATTCTGAAAGACCTGGCTTTTAAAAGTACATTCTAAAACTTACACTTGGTTTTAAAAGTTACCTATTTGATAGTAAGCTCGCTAAGAACTGAATACATTTTCTGAATTTTTATGTTTCTGTTCCACTTGGGCAAACAGCCATTTCATTTGGGTATGCCCTCGCACACGGGTAAAAATAATTTCAGTAGCACATTGAAATCTCAACCTATCCCACTAGAAGGACAGGTTTAACACAGCCAGGATGTACATCATCAACTTTGAAAGTAGAACAATTTTCTAATGCATTGCTTTCGGTTGATCGCTTCTTAGATACCTTTGTATTTCCTCCCCCTTCTTTATAGAATCATGTTTTATTTGTTTGTTTAAAGGATGACAAAAAGGTATTAAAAGAAATACATCCGGTTGTGCTGCGGAGGCCCCACCACCTGCTTCTCAGGAACCCTGGCTGTTCTTGTTCCAAACCTATTGGAAACAATGTATTACAAGGAATAATATTTATACAGAGCAAAAAGCAGTACTAGATAAACACACTGTTTTTGCATGGAGCGCAAATAAAATTGGTTTTCAGTAGAGGAGGAAAAGTAACAGTGCGCAATATTACTGCACTGTGATTTAAAATCATCTCTGTAGATTACCAAATAAAGATGAATGGCTTGAATGGCACAAGTACACTTTGAAAATTCAGAGAGACTCAAAGCAGACATTACAAAATTATTTTCAAAAGGCCTTGCTAGGAGGACACAGTAAATAACCCTGACTCTGGCTGCACAGTGGCAGCTGAGAAGGGAGAGCATCTTATCCACTCATCTTTCTGTCCATTTCTCTTACACTGAACAGCTCCTGATAATTGTCCCAGCCTTGTCATTAAAAGTGTATCCAAACAAATTTTAATTGTTGTTTGTGTTATCATTCTGGCCACGATGTGCCAGACCTCCTGTGCTCAGCCATGGGTACAAAGACTCTGCTGCTGGGCTGCTTTCCTCGCCACACATAACAACATTGCCCGGCAGGAAACGCCTCCTCTGTGTCCCTTCTGCCCAGTCACTTCCTGCTGCCAGTGGAAAAATTTTAAATGAATTTGAGAGAGGGCTCGAATAAGGTCATAAAAGCTAAATAAAAATTAGTGGTAGGAGTGAGGTCCCAAATACAGGAGAGGGCAGCGCTCTCTGTCACCTACTTCCCTGGGTAGCAGCCAGCTGAGCAGCCTGTGCACACACAGCTGGCTCATCATCGCCAGTGGAACTCCAAACCACACATACATTGTCTACCATCAAGCAGAGACATCATGGCAGTTGGGGTAAGTACTGGTGGCAGGAAGGACCAAAACTGGAAAGGAATAAGCTGTCTCAGTTCTCCCACTCCCAGAACTTTTCAATCATTTCCTTGGGCTGTGATTATATTTATATCCCAAACTGATTTTTCAACTTAAATTCTTATAATTAGAAATTCTTCTAAGTGTTTTCATTACGACCACACACCAATGTCCTAAAGCTGCATTATTTCTGGTTGTTGTGGACACCAGTATCGAAGGTGCTGAGCACTTGAACTGGGCTGCTCTGGCTTGGAATGCATTGCTATTGCCTGTTGTTGCAGTGGAGAAAAATATCCGTGGGCATCCTTATGCACGCCTGACAGAAGGACAGGCAGGTTTTATTGAGAAGTAACCTGCTATACTTCACCTTTTTTCTGGCAGCAAGAAGAATGATTAATTCTTGAAGGAAGAACTGGGATGAGACTTTCAGTCCCTCTGGAAGACAAGACGAGGTTGCTGGTAATACTAGAGTCAGAACACTTTTAATTGAAGGGCTACGTAATTTGCAACAACCTACACTTCATTCTATTTTTGTATGGTTCTTACTCTGTTGTGAATCAAGACAGACAAAGCTTGTTATTGTCACTTTGATACTGTGTATCCACTCATCATTCAAAGAAAGTCTTTACATAGAATATGCGGTAAAATAAGCTACAGCGTGAGTCACACTGCGAGAGTCCATGCTCTGGAGTGTTATGAGGCACCACAGGAATCAAATGACTTGCATATGAGAACAAGACACTATCCACCAAGCCACAAGTGTAATTATAGAACAGCCTTTAAGAAGGTTTCCTTCACAGAGAGAAAAAGCTGCCTTCACATCTAAAGCCATTTCATACAATTCTTCTGTTAACTTACAACTCCAAAACCACATTAAAGACAAGTTTTGCAAACCATACTGTAATACAAGTCAAACACATTGGAAATAAGGCAAAAATATCTTTTCCATATATATATATGTGTGTGTGTTTGTATATATATATATATTTTACTTGGTAAGTGCTGTTTAACTGATCCATCTTCCTTTGGTAGTACTGAGGAGAACTCAGTGTTATAGAATAATGAAGCTGTACACATATGCCTAATATATTCAACTGGCTAGTTTTCAATTTACAAGTATTCCCCTACATACTGCTAGCTGCTTGTTTAGGGAGCATTACAGAACACAATTTTAGCATTATAATGTCTTTTCAATTTTATAAAAATCTTGATATCTTTTAGATAAGATAGCCACTGTAACCTCTGCCTTTTACATAAGATTACTATTTGCATAACTTGTATGGAGTTGATGTCTATTATATACAATGTGTTGGAATAGATCCTCAGCCGATATAAATTAACAGTTTCACTGGCTTCAGCAAAACTGATAATTATTCATTGATCTGTTCCAATAGCACTAATGATCATCTGTCTTCCAATAGGAAGGAATATTATCCATTAACTAGTACTGAACACTAGATCTCAGGAGATCTCTGTCATATTCCTGTGTATGCCACTCACTCACCACAACTGATACTTGACCCAAAGCCAGTTCGACCTAGGAAATGTGAAGTCTGGCTACCCTGTAGCCTTAAGAAGATTAGCTGTTAATTTCTGCAGTGTGAAATTTTATCCCTGGGAAGGGACACATGCAGGCAACCTACATTCCACCTCTGTCCTGGCCCTCTTCTGTTCCAGGCTCTGTTGCATTGCCTTACCAATAGGGAACATGGATGAGTGCAGGACTGAAAAGGCCCCCACCACAGCCTTGATGCTACAGAAGATATACATAACTATTTCCGAAATTGTTTTCATCTTCAAACTTTAGGAAATCACAGTAGGTTTCAAAAACAGTAAACAAAAGCTCTATGAAATAGGTATGACATACGCTTGCCACCGTCTTGAAAAACATGTGGTGGTGTTTTCTCATGGCAAAAATCACAAAATTTCCACATCACCAGTATTACCTAAGTTTAGCAAACTTGACAGGTATCACAAATCTGACATGATTAGAAAGAGCAGCATAAGAAAGCCTGCAGACGTACTAAACGACTGCACTGCCCAGCGACCGCCAGGAGTGCGGGATTCAGATAGAGCTGAACCTTCCTGCAAAAAGAAACAAGAGGGAACATCCAGACGAGAAAAAAAGTGCTAGTGCCCAAATATTTTATAGGGGATTATTTGTCAACAATAGCATGGATCAAAATATGGCCTCTTAAAAAGGAAAATGGCTACAAGTGTCTTTTAATAAGGAAGTGAGCAAAAAAAAAGCAGATGTAAAATTAACTAAGATGTCAAGTAAGACCAACGCTGCCAGCACAAACATGCTGATTTGCTCTGCCTTAAGACAGAAACTAAGGTTCTGAGGAACCAACGTGTTCAAACTCAAATACTGCTTATATATCAGGTTAATTAGAGTACAAATGTAACTCAGGAGAGGTTTGCAGAGTGCGTACTAGTAGCAGGAGATAATGGTGACCAGAAAAGCTGTTTCAAGCTACCAGAAGATAAAAGGAAAAAGTAACAAGACTCTGGACTCAACTGGCTCTTTGTTGGAGCAGCTGTCCCAGTAAGAGGTGTTTCTTTTCTCTAACATGCACAGAGCTACATTTTATCTGGATCTCCAACCATCACCCTAAGCAGTACAAAGAACAGTAACACACATGCATATGAACAACTCTAAAGTGGCCCTGTCTGGTAGAAAATGCTACAAAGAGCCTGGCCCAAATAATCTCTGAATCTATCAGCATGTTTTAGAAGTTTCTGAAAGATAAAAGATGTATCCCCTTACAACTTATAATTCTCAGTGTCACATGATAGGCATTGCTTACTAATGAGAATTAATACTATTTTTGAAGCGTTCCTCTATGGTTCTCTTCTCATGCCTTGCAGCAGAATGGTCAAACCGCTAGGGCACCCAGAGGCCAGTTTGGTGGCAGTCCGTTGCCAGGCAGCCCCAGCCGTATCCTCTTTGTGCATGACAGGCGGCAGAGTTCAGTTTGCAGCTGCTGGAACAGCCCGCGGGGCAACAGGAGCCACCTGGCCACTGGGCAGCACGGTGGCTACACAGCCGCTCCCCGATACCTGGCAGAAAAAAGCCATAGGCCAAGGAGAAAGAACCTGTAGGCCAGGCATGGCCAGTTGGGCACCACGGTTATTCAGGAGGAACTCTTTAAATTGAACTCTATAATCAGAGCATCACCATCTCTGTGAATACAGCCCAGTGGAATGCTACTGCATTAAGGGCTTAGTATTTGCAAAATGCTTCAAGATATGTAGATGAAGGATCCCAAAGAATTGTTAACCATAATATTATTCTGACATTGCATTCCTCCAGGAATAGCAAACACTACAGTGTGTAATTGGGCTGATATCTCTTTAAATATACATCATTAGAGCTCTTCTGAGATTCCCATCAGTGTCAGTAACTGTACGTACAAAGAACTACTCATTTGATTATCTTACAATACAAAACCCCATGCATATATCCACAATGATTACATATTCAGTACATTCCCTTTAATGTCAGTGTATCAACTGTGTTTCAGTTGAGACTTAGCATTCATCCTCACATTCAGGCAAGTTTTATCTTGCCTTCTCATCTCCCACACTTGATCTGCCTCTTTAAACCCAGTGTTTCGAGCAACCTCTCCCTGATAGGTTTTAAAAGTAGATTCTTCTCTCTGCTCAATAAGCAAGAGAACAGTATACAATTTCCTGTTTTATGTACAACATCTGGCACTGTAGAAAGAACCATTGCAAATCTTACCAAGGCAGCAGAAAAAAAATAGCTGAAAATCCTCCTGTATGGAAAACGGCTCTACAACACTGGCTATTTAACCTAGTACATATTATATGGAAGGTTAGCAGATTTCCTGGCAGAACATAGTACAGTGTGTGGGATTTGATTGCCATACAGAAACTGAGAGAGAGGGCCTTCCATCAAACACTCAATGACAAACCTCAATCTGCTTTTTTCTGCACTAAATAAAAAATGTCAAGAGAAATCTGGCAGGAGTCTACACTTCGTAATATTAATATTTTGAGTGATAGCCTACACAAAGCATCTGCAACAAAATAATCTTCCCTATTTAACTGGCAAACAAGCTGAGGGTACAAAATTTCCCAAAGCACCAGAATGGCTTAAGCAACCACATTCCATTTATAGCAATGACTTCAACACTTCAGAAATTACGCAGCACTGACATTCAGTGACCCCACAGACAGAATTTGAAGATACCTAAGCATTCAGAGACACAGTAACCTATAGTGCTAGTCCTCTTAACAACCACACAAGAAGCACATGACAACCTGAGGCTTCCATGTGAAGTTATGAACTCCTATCTTTATCAAGCCTCCAACTCCAATAAGAAGGTTATTAAATAAAGATGACCCTGTACTCAAATACAGTCTTAAAAAGGGGAATCATGATGGAGAAGTTCACCTTTGCAATGATGGCACATGACAAGGGCGTGCAACTGTCGGTTGGGACTCTGCAGGGAGGGATCTTACACTAGCATTAGAAGCTTCATTTGGTTCTGCAAGGTTTTTCATGTAGTTGTCCAAGTAGAAAGCAGACTGCCTGAATCAGCAGCCCAGTGAGGCAAGAAGAAAACTTGTTTCCCTGGTTGCACCCTGGTTGAGATCCCTTCCTCATGGGTGCTTGAGAGCACAAGTAGGATAAGAGGGCATTTGTCTTCCACTGACTTTTAATTGCTTGAACTTTCACTGTTAATAAGGTAATGCTGCTTTCCAAACCTTTCCACAAATTCTAGCTCTTCAGTTGTCTATCAACACTCAAGCATCACATGCTTCTTGAAGAAGTAAACCCTTCAGAAGGAGTCTGCGAAGGAAGTACCATCAGTGTTTGAAGCCAGGACTAGTTTAATGGAGCCCAGGTAACTGTCAGATTGTTTTACAGCCCCTGTCTGCAAAAGCACTGCCTAACTAGGAATCAAATACCTACAAAAACCTGTCCTACGCATTTGTGGAAAAAATAGCCAAAATTAGCTTGGAACCTTGCTATGCACTTACATAAGGTCATGACATGATGTGGTTACTTGTCGGTACTGATATTTATTGAAGTGGAATAAAGTGCTATTCATGAGCTAAAAGCCAACCCAATGTTTTATTCAGAATTAAAATGCTTTTTCTAAAGAGGATGGCTTTTCCAAAGTGGTAAGCACTGGGCCAATTCTGCTTCCTTTAATGGCAGAGGCAGCTTCTGAAAACAGCAGCCCTAATGTGAACCATTCTGCTGGCTGTTCAGGGCAGGTCCAGCCTGGCAAGCCAGCACTGTCCCCCCAGGAGACGGATATGGCTACGGGTAAGCAAGCTGGCACAAAAACAGGAGCTTGGGTGCAGGGGTAACTAGGGACTGACAATGCTCTCCTGGCTAACTGGAAAACCTTTTCCCATTGTGAGTAAGCTGGGGGAAACCTAGAGAAACTCTGTTGTGATAAACTACATTTCAGAAGCAGTCTGCACAGAGGGTGGCCAAGACCATCAGTGAAAGACCAGTAGGAATTTTAATTACAATTCCATTACAACTAAAAATATTTCTATCAAACAGCACTACAGGGACTATATATTCCTCTTAGGGTTCCATTCTGTCCAAATTCAACACAACATACCTGGAGTCTAAACACTTTGGTTAGACCAATAACTTATTCTACCATATGAATTTTTTTCCTAAATAAATATTCACAGAGCTACTGTTCCTCCTGCACACCATTACAATTTTAATTACCAGGCTATATAATACATACAGCTGATACTGAGTTCAGATCGTAATGTTAAAGAAAATTAGGTACTATTGTATGTCTCATTACCAGTCCGTATGACCAACCCTAGAAATTTCCAGGAGGAGCAGCTCTAGGAAGGTGCTGACATTGCTACCCAACAGTAAGGTCAGCCCAGATTCAAAACCCTTCTGTGGTGTTTCAAAATATATCTTACCAGATCACGGGAAAAAACCATTCCTGGCTCTTCAGTGTCCTCTTAAGAGGTGACAGAAACCACCAATATTAGTAAAACCAAAGCTACTGGCTAAAATCAGTGAGTCTTAAGAGACGAGTGCACCTGGAATGAACACAACAAGACTTTAAGGTTAATCACAGAAGTCATTGCAGCTGCATTTTTTTTTTTTTTTTTTTTTACCTTGAAACTATAAATAGAAGCTGTAACAAAACACTTTGGGACATGTCCTTTTTTTCCCTAACATAGTTAGGCCTACTTCAACAAAGACCTCAAATCCTCGTAGCAAACATGGATGATGTTGAGTGGCAATGCACAATGTTGCTCTGTCTATAAGTCTCTTTTCTTGGCATTCCCTTTCTGAAGAGCCAGTGCAAACACAGGTTATACCCAAGCCCTTAACACATTCTCATGCAGCCCATGGCTGTTGGCCATGGTTCCACAACACAAAGCATTCAATACAGCAGTGGCCTCTATCCTACCAGCCCTTGGCTCTCACTTCTGTGCCCAACACGGCACCTCCTTGTCCAGGGCTGCAAAGGCTGGAAAGGGAGCTCTACTGTCAACTGCAGTCAATGAACATTGGGTCTTGAAGAAATTGCTGCAGAGCCGACAACGAACAGTCAGAAAGGGGTAAAGCAGATCTTAAGACAACATTTGCCTCTTTGTAACATGACAAAATAGCCACATTTTTCTACACAGGACCAGTTAGACATTTACAAAAGTAATCAAAGCACACTATAAAACTCTAAAAAAATAAAAAGGAACAGAGCACTTGTTTTTACTGTCCAATGTTACAATAAGTTGTTTTTACATCTTATATATAAAAGATTTTAGCAGTCTTTCAATGTAAACAATGAAGATGCACACATACGTACATACTGCATATATTCCACTTCATACTGCATTTCAGAGTATCTCACTGAAGCAATTTAATGAACACCAGCCAGAAAAGAAAAAAATTAACATGAAGGCAATTCAAGATCTATTTGCATAATCTTGCTTTTCATTAACAATAATCGCCCGTTTTTCTAAAGGGGCTAAAGCAACAATTGACTCCTGTCCACCCTAGATTTGCATGCAATGTCTCCTTCTCTCCAATTGTACAAAGATGAATATCCTGATTAGTCAACCAATTGTCTGTCTTCCAGATCATGGAGCATGTAAGAAAATTCTCTGACTGCGGCTGACACCACTACTCCTTGGCCTCTCCACAGCGCAGGGAGAATTTGGGTACTAGAGGTTGCCCACATATTTCACTTGTACCCAGCTTTCTGGTTTGAAAGGGAGTACTTTGGAAATAACAGGAGCCCTTCAGGCTTTGTTCTTTCATTTTAAAATACTTTCTGCTGTTCTGTTTCTATCAAGAAGTCAGCAGCCAACTACTGAGAAAAGAAAATTAGTCAAAGACCTTTGCAGGAGTCCCATACTGACCCACTAAGAGACATATTCAGAAAACTGTCTCTGGAGCCCTACGTGTCTTATCTTATTTCTCATGAGCTGTTACATTGGATTACATTACTTACAGAAGGAAAAATAGCAACATCAAGCTCTCATACATCAAATGGGACAGTCTCTTCTCTTTACAAAGTGCTATCATGACTTTCAAACTCAAAAATAAAATTAAACAGATTCAAGCTACACTTCTTTCCTTGTCCTCATCAGCCATTCCATGCTATTTTCCAGTAGACTGATACAGTGTTAAGATTTCCAGCAGTGTATTTAGGTAGCTACAGTAAGTCCACCCATTATTTTCCCTCTCCATACTGACTGTCCTAGCGTCTTCTGTAGAGCATATAATCATATCTAAAGATTTGGCTGTCTTTCTGATTGATCAGAGTATTAAACGGGACAGGCATTTAGTCTCCAAGTCCCTTTGAGAGCAGATTTTATCAGCAGCCATCCACTGGAGTTCATAAAGAAAGCAGCAGGCAAACAGAAGCAGGCAAAGAGAATGATGCAGCAGTTGCAAGGGTCGTATATACAGCCACCAGTAAGAGAACCACACACCTTCCCTCCTGGTTCTGATGTGGGGCTGCCCAAGTCAGGATCTGGGGTTTTATCCCATGATTTAGAGTATGACCTCTTCCTCATTTCCAGAGAGGAAATTTAAACAATCTGTGGATGCAGCTGGGCATTTAGTTATCTTCAGACTATCTCTACGAATAAAAGTAGTAATGAATTTATCTAAAAAACAAACAAACAAACAAACAAACCCCAAAAACACCCCACCCTCTCCTGAAATTCCTCCTGAATCACTCAACGAATAATTTGCTAACTGAAAACTAGACAGTCCACAAGTTTGCTAGTCATTCATTTACAAAAAGACACAGGGCACTCATTTTAATGCTGCAGTCAGATTTTAATCAAATATTCATCCTTAGAGGTATTTGAAGTGAGAAGATATGTTCTCTTTGACAAGCCCAGTCTTAAAATAAATTTTTTGCTTTAACAGATAACAGGTCAAAAAAGAATGAAGCAGGCAATTCATGGATTAAATAGTACCTTCAACAAACAGGACTCAGTGACATCAAGCATCAGAAAGCACAAGCTGAGGGGGATGTGACAATAGTTAGGACATGCATTAACTTTTAAAGTTTGCCATTGTCCAATTGGTTTTGGGTAGCGTGCATGACAGCGCAGGTCATCCACTGGAGCAGGCACCTTCAGACTAGGGGCTGCAAAAGCTCAATGCCTCCTTGCAGCAGAAGTTCCATGAGGAAATGTGACTTGATCTAATTTTGGAATCTGGAAAAAAGATAAATATCAGGAAGGAAGTTTAAAAATACTTGGAAAAAAGTCCTTTCAAAGGAAAAGGAAATTCAAACCAGATAAATTAAAATCGCAATAGGACAGCATCAAACTGCAGTGACATGTCTCTTTGGAAGCAGCACATAAGGATTGCTCGTCCCTCTCTGGAACACTTTCGACAAGGAGCAGGAATTCACTGCCTTTGGATGGGTTTAGTCCAGTGGCTTCCAGTCGTCCCTGTACATACTGGTACTGCAACCCTCCATTTGTGTCCACCACACATTAAACTCTGCTGAGCTAGATGTGCACAGAGCTCCATACACTGTCCCTTCAGTTCCAGACACTTCTATCTATAGAACAAGCTTTGAAACAGAAGTCTGGAATACTCCAGAGCCCATGGATAATGAAAGCTAACAGACAGGAGATCTACTAAGAAAAAGAATCATAACAGAGGAAACTACCTTCAGGTTTCTGGGATAAGGACATGAATCCCTAACTCAGTATTTTCAGTACCGCACATATGCTGCCAAGCAGCACAACCCCCTGTGGGTTTCGGCAGGGCTGCCTGGGCCAGCACGGAGTGTTATAGTCTCACCCACAAACTTCCATGGAAGATCAGATCACATCAGCCAGCTCCCCTCATTTACCTGGTAAATACAGCCTCTAAGGGACTAGTTTGCTGAAGAAGGGACCAGTTTGCTGAGTCAATTTGTCATTTAACTTGTTCACTTTTTAAAAATTCTTGGATCACAGACAAATGAAATTAAGATTTTATTAGCTATTTCACAGTTGTAAGAGAGTAAATCCTTATTATGCACTTAAATGGTTTTAATTTACATTACAGCAATTCTCAGATGGGTGAATGGATGCATGTTTGCCTCACAATGAGCCCAGAGGACAAAGGTTTTCTCTCATTCTCATCTTGTTCTCCTCTCCCTCCCTCTCACCCCCTCTTTCTTTGACAGCTCTGTAAACAGTAGAGAATTTATTCTGAGACAGTGGAAAGGGGGAGAATGGGCAGTAAACAGGGCAAAGAAGGTTACCACCTCCTCCTTCCCTCATCTCTCCTCCTGCACAGCAGCAAACCAAGCTATAACAGTGAAGTCAGAGGAAGGAAAAAGAATGACACAAGACATTTGAAGAAAGCACCCATTCTGAAAATATTGGTTTTCAAGTAAAGGTGCTGAAATGTTACAATTGGCAAACATAACTGAACTCAAAAGAATTCCAAACAGTCTTTCTAAAATGAAAGAACACTGCCTCTAGGTTCTTTTCCCTCTATGTGTATGAGATGGGTCAACAAGATTTCACATATAAGGGGGGGCAGGTGGGTGGGGGAAAAAATCCACACACCAGCCTTCTTCCATACTGCCACTGCTAAGCTTTAAGCACAACTTTCTCTAGGAATATATTCTATAAACTTCAGACAGTTTTAGTGTACCAAAAGACAGTCTATCCTAAGCCTCCTCTTTTGCTCTAATATGCCCCAACACTCTCTGTTGTGATCAATTTTGAATTCATAAACTAAACAAGGCCCAGCTGAGTAAATAATGAGCACAGACAGCACTGTAGGAAGTGGTTAGTTATCCTAAGCCAACCTAACACAACCTCATTCCCTCTTTCTTGGAATCAACGGAGTGCTGAAATTTCACATTTCAGCAATACAATCTATGTCTTCACCAGAAGTGCTAATTACAGAGAGCTCAGCTGCTGCTTCTTTTAAAAAAGCAGTTTACCATTGTTCTCATACAGTCTAGCATTGTTAACTCACCTATGTTTTGAGCTGAGTGAAGTATCCCACACTTCCTGACACGAGCTGCTACGCAGTATTGCTGTATGGTCTTTGAGGGACTGTAGCGGCAGAGCCCCTCTGCAGTCATATTTCTGCACTGCCAAAGGTCTGTGCAACCATGGTACAGTCAAGTCAAGCCTGCATGTGAGTACTAAATCTCTGCATCTGTAAAACACCCCTGACAAAAACTCTACGTGAAGGTCAGATTAACAACTTTCTTCTTGAGTGAAAACATTTTAGGAGAAATTAAACAGATATGCAAGTCTAGGCATTCTGGAAATTCTCAGAGCTGCTGTTTGCTACCTAAACTCTGTGCTGCTCAGAGTCACGTGCGCTCACATGATCCGCTAAGCCAGGAGCTGTCTCTTGCTCTTGAACTTTTCCTCCTGCACTTTAAGATTTGCCCAGTAACGCTTTTATTGTACACTGCTGAGTACATGAGTACACGTGTAAAGGGCATGTGATGGGCATTGCTTCTAAACGGTTTATAGTTAGTCTCTCCTTTAGTACCATTTCTTCGGGTATTGAAATAAATTCATTAAAATTTCAGGACTTTTTTACAAAAAACAATCAAAACAAAAACTAAAACAAACACAACTTAGACCACACTTGGCCTTACCTGGCAAAGGAACAACATGTTCAATTTTCATTTTCTCTATATATGAAAATGTGCATACTAATTATCTTCAGAGACCATTTATATCAATTTTTCTTTCCTAGAAGCATACACGGAGCATACCTCATATAGGCTACAACGTTTTCAAGATTTACTGAAAGGCTAGGACAGAATGGAATACCAATAACATTGTTGCAGGCAGGCATTAATTCCCTGGAAAGAGACCAAACTTATTAACTGAAACTCCGTCCAACACTATAGTAATAAGCATTTAGAAATATAGGCAAACATTATAAGAATAACAAAACCCATCAAAATGCATAGGTCAGTCAGCTTTCTATTTCTGTGTTGCAGTAGGAACTGTGGCATCAGCTCAGGGCATTACAGAGGATTAATGACTGGCTGGAATTAATGGCCCTGGGCTATGCCTGAGGCAACCAACTCCTCCCACCTCCTCACTAATCCCAGGAGATATTCTAGTCTCCTTTGGCGCATTAACATCCAGCTTTTTTATAAAAGCCTTTCTGTGCAGGATGTTTGTGCTTAGATTATTTGGAGGACTTCATGTACGTACATGAGTAAAAATGCAGTGAATTAGGCAGAGCACATCGGGTGAAAATCAGCATCAGTGCCTCCAAGACTGTGTTCATTGGGAATAAATGTTCTCAGATACAGAATGCAAGTGGGTTTGTATTTTTGACCACTTGCTCTCTGTGTATTTAAAGTGAGAACTATATTACACTAACAGCTTCTGTTAGTCTTGCAGGGCCCCAGCTCCTTCAGAAAGTCTGTGCTTCACCCCTGCTCAGCTTACTTGTTTTGCAACACCCCACATCGCTACCACTGCTATCATCATTGTTGTATAAATGTCACAGAATCTTCTGGATAGGTGCCAGGCACTTTCAAAATTGGCTATAGTGCATGTACAACAAAAATCATAATTTTAGTCATCACTGCCATGAAGTTATTAGCAAACTACAGGTCTTAATTCGAAAAAGAAAAATTAAAAAAAAATAAAAGCGGGTAATGCATCATGTTACTTTAACCCCTGACACAGTCTCTCCTCAGTTATGCCTTTTTATTCCTCACCAAAAAAACCTCCCTTTGCAAGCATTCACTGGACCCTGGATATTCTCTTCCCCAGAAAACCTTTGCTCTGAAGAATAATCCATTTGGCTGAAATGCAACCTGGAATGTTGCCATTCACCACGGCAGTAATTCTTGTCATGACAAGCAACAAACAAAACTGAGAGGTCTCTCTGACTGCTGAGCACTATCTACTAACTCTCAGCAAGGCAACCTCCACACTTAAATCCACATACTCTCTACTAACATACAGCCTACATATAGAGTAAAGAACCTGGCAATCAGAAACACTGTTATCACATGGTATAAAAATATAGGCTGTCTTGTATATGTTAAAGCTTCCAGCTTGCTTGCTCAGTTATCAACTATTCTTGGTCAAATTCTCTGTCAAATGCATGCTAGGGCATTTGTAGCCTATGTAGACTGTGCATACACATCTAGATTAAAGAGGAATAAGATTTGATTCTTGCAGCCTAACACTGAAAATTTTCATGACTAGATCTAATTTTAAGCTCCTGAAAAAAAATGTAACCTGTGCTTCTGTGTTACTTCAAAGACAGGGATCCAGTACTAGAACATGGTAGTGGCTGCAACAGTTAACTGTACTTGTAGCAATACAGCAAAAGTAGTAACAGATGTAAACCAAAGATATTTGCCACCCTGTTGTTTCAGAATTGTCCAGAATACTTTAACACTGAAGGCATAGATCTGTACTGAAGTATCTCCCCACTGCAAAATGGAGCTGGCAATTTCACCACAGCTTATCATGGCCTGGGGAAATGATGCACTCGTGTGCAATTATCAGTTTTCCATACCCTTTCATTGTCTGCACATCACATTTTTTATGTTGCAGTGATGGTGATGTTACTGGGATGGTTAACTTCTTTCTCCTCAAAAAACAAAACAAAACAAAACAAAAAACAACAGATAAAAAGCCAAAATGACATTTTCTGGCAAAAGAATTTCTGGCAGAGGAAGCAAAGTAGGAAATGCAGCTCCTGATAGAAACCAGCCCATTCTGTCCCAGCTGAGAGAAGGCTTGCTGCCTGGGTATTTCTCAAATCTCTTTCCTGGATGAAAAATTGCCAGAGTTTAAAACATCTGAAGCTTTCTTGTTATGAGAATTATGTCCTACACAGATCATCATAAATCCTGACTACAAAATGAAAGTGTTAGTGTTTCAAACAGTTCCTCTCCTTCAGCGAGGTTACATTTACAGTGCACTGAGTGGAATTAGATTACAGGGTCCTTTTTTACTTGAACAGACTGAAAATACGTGTATATATTGTATAAACAGTGTTTAAGCACCAAACACAATGATGAGACACCTCCTTGAAGGAACTACTCAGTCCCTCAAGAGTTTTCCTTGCATTACTCCTCAAATCTTTCTTTCTGATTCCTTCCTTCATCTCACCACTCATCATCTATCCAAGGAAAATAATGCCAAGTTATTCAATGGCCTTATTAACACAAGAAGTTGTTATGGTAAGTTGGTAAGTTGAGAAATTGGGTTTGTATGGACTTGTGGTTTAAAGTTCAAGCTGAGTCTCCCACCCCTCTGTCAGGAAGTTCAGCTGGAGTCACTGAGTAAAAGCAGAGGGAGGAACACAGGATTTTAAAAACAACACTGGCAGCCTAGTTCTGTGACTGGAAACAAGGAAACAAGCACCCACTCTGCTTCCCCAGCTCAAACTGGGAACCTAATCGGGACATGGCCCAAGCGTAGTACAAGAAGTCACACTATACTTCTCCCATGGCCTTGATCTCTGTCACCAATGCTAAAGGTTAATTCTACATTTTATTGATCACTCTTCCTTTAGTGATTGCTCCCTCCATCTTTTAGTTATCTGTTTAGATTTTCAGTACATAAAAAACCTGGCATTGCCATTATGGGCTCTGAGCCATCTGAGCAATCTTCTTAAAATACACTAACACGTCATCCATATGGTTATCCAATATGTAACTATTTACTTTCTAGGATAATAACAGAGAGGTAACAAAAACTGTTAAAAGCTTCACAAAACTTCACAAGATATCATCACCCTAATTAGGAGTCTGATTTTCCACTGAATAGCAGAGTTAGAGACACCAGTCTGCATAATCCCCATTTTGAACAGATTTTCATTATAAGACTCCCTTAACCAAGGCTGAAAGAGCAGATGAGTGGTTGTCCTTAGGAGTCGAGATCACTGGGGTGTGTGCCCCAGCAGACTCTGATACCAGGCAGTTCGCTATGTTCTGGAAAAAATCCACTTCAGAAACAGCATTTAGCAAGGCTGGGAAGACTATCTGAAAGCTAGAAGAAGAGATACCAAGGAAATTCCTTTCCAAGTATGATCTGCTTCCATAATAGCTTATAATTGTCAAATGATTTTCAACACAGGTTCCAAGATCTGTCTGGAAGACACAATCAGGGTATAAAATATTTTGCTTTTCTTGTAAGCTGTAAATGGCACTAGTTATTTTATAGTCAACTTACATGTAAAATTCTCTTGCCCCTTCCAGAGGCTCACTGTTTCCCAAGAAGAAAATGATACTTGGATGAGAGTTCACTTTGTTGAAATAGTTACCGTGCATATTCTCTTCACAGCATGTGCAACACTGTCCGAGGGCAAAGTCGTTATCACAATTTCCTAAGCATACTTCGGGTGGTAACTGATGCTGTGAAAGTACGTGAGTTGGTCTGTGGCTACGTTATATACTGTAGCTTGTGAGGGTTTTTTCATGCCAGAAGCTGGTTGCGCTATAGAGTATTCCAGACACAGTTCTGTGGAGGGATTAGTGATTATTGAACTTGCAAAAGAAATCAATAAGCTCTTAGGCCTGCGTGCATAAAGCAAGATGGGAGCTTTTCTTGCACACTCCAAAGATCTACAGTCCTTAGGTTTCTTGGAATCATTGTGAAATGGTGTCTCCTTTTATCAGAAGTGACTAGAGCCCAGAAAGGACAAGGAGCAGGATGAAGGAAAACCATGTCACTCCTTGTCCTGGCCAGCAGAGCTGGTAAGCTTCAGGATGGGAACACAGCACATTTGTTGCAGCAATACAGCAGGACACTCTCCTGTTTGGTACCACAGAACTTGAAGGATCTCTCGTTGGGGCAATTCAGTTCTCTTTTGCAACCAACACAAAAATTTTAGAGGCCAAACTTTCAGCTTCAAGTGGAAGTTGTACTGTTTTGCAGACAGAAAACTAGAAGAAATGTTATTTAATCTAAACAGTTTGAGCCCCTATTACTATATGCAGGTGTTTTTCTCAGGACAGCTTTTTGTTTGTGTGAGTACCACAGGGCTCATGCTTCAATGTTTCAGGCCCTGCCTTGGTAACCTTGGTTAATAGGAGCTTTTCTATTAATGGAAAACAGGAATATTCTGTATGTTGTTTGTCCAAATATCATAGGTACAAGCAAATTCAACACACTGACTTTGGCATCAGTAAGGCCCCTGCAGCTCTGAAAGTGCAGGGATTAGCATCCATTAGCACACCTTTCTCTAAGTACAATAATCTATAACGAACATAAATTTATTGACTAAAACTCAAGGTGAAAATGAAGATCAGGTTGGAATTTAGTGAAAGAGCTTACAAGTAACTGTAAAACCCAGAATAACAAACAGATAAACTCAGAGTTTCACTCTAGAGGAAGAGTATGTGCTTTGTTTTGACTAATGGAAACCGCATCCAAGACTAAAATTCAGCCCACACATAGACTTTTGTCTCTTCAGCTAAAAAGGAAACTTAAAAAAACAGTAACCTAAGTACAGCTTTGTCGTATGCAATGCAATTCATTTAGCAGCTAATTTAAGTGTGACTGCCTTATGAAACTTCACAGAACACAGAGAAGCAAATGTTTTAAGACTACAATACGAACTCAGCTGTAGACTATCTTAGCAGACATAGCACTTGAACTCTTCACAATAACTTTGGTAGGAATCTTTATAAATTGCATCCAGTTACAAGAAAAGGAAAATTACTGACTTCTTTCATTATATTTGTAAACCAGAATAATTGATTATATTATTGTGTCACACGTGAAAGGAGAACATTTCACAGAAGAAAAATATAGAAATCTTTGTCATGGAGTTTACAATCTAATACCACCTTGGGTACATTAGAACAGAAGTAATAAGACCAAGGAAATCACCAGTCCTCTCTGCTTCCTGTTGCCATATGGCTTTCCTCTCTTTTTGTGTTTATTATTTTGTAAGTCAGACTGTTAAAGCCATGGGTTCCCAACGGGACCTCAGCTTCAGGGGCTGAGTACAACTGAGAGCCTGTGGGATCATGCATACACATATTTTGTACAAAAAAAAAACCACTCTCCACTTGGTCCATGTTTCATCTGCCAGTTGGCCAGGTTGCTTATTTATTCTGCTGGGAAGAATGCGTGTCCTCCTTGCCATAAAGCCTTACCTTCCCCTTTCTCTATTCCCGTCCATCATCCTTGTAGTGAAGTTGCAACTATTAACAGATAACCCTTAACTTTTGTTTTGGCTAAGACCTACACAAAATATCTGTGTCTTAAGTCTTGAAACTGACCCACATTCTGTGTATTCTGGCTCTGTGCAGGGGACAATTGCCACACAATTACCCCTACAGTTTTCAGTTGCCACAAAAATAAACAATTTGTAGACTAAACACACGCAGGCTACTTCTGATTCTAAGTGTCCTGTTATTATCTTTGGCTGTAGCTACAATACTACAAGATAAACGGATGTTCTTCAGTATCTTTGCAGTTACTTTATCAAGTTTCTATCACCAAAGCATCCTTCACTCCTCCTTTTTCATATTTCTTAAATTTGTCTGCTTGAAGCCCCTTTCTTTCCCTAAAAATAAATAAATAAATGAAGCATTATTTGTTTGGGGTTTTGTTTGTTTTTTGGGGATGTTGGTGTGGTTTTTTTGTTTTGTTTGGTGGGGTTTTTGTGGTGTTGTTGCCTTTTTTTAAGTGCTTCCAAATTCCCCTCCCATTCAGAGTGCACAGCAAGATCTGTCTTGGGTTTCCCTGCCTCTTCCCCTAAAGCCACGAGAGAGAGCCTGAGATTCCACATCAATAGCTTCTACTATACAATTTTTCTCTTTGAACAAAGCATCACCTTAACATCTGAACAGTAAAATTCCACCTTTCCTCTTTATTTTCCCATGTATTATTTAAACATGCTGCTCTGAATACTACAATTAGGGTATTCCTGGGTAGCTACAATCAACAACATACAGCAGGATACAGCAGGAAATGTGGGCTATACAGGATAGTTTCACACATTTGTTTGGTATATAGTAGCCTCAATTTAAATGTGGTAATCTAATTTAGTAAAAAATGAACTGAAATCAGATTTAGTGCAAAAACTTTTTAAATTTAATTTTCAGACTAGCAATCAATGCTTATTCAGTTTCCATCTTACCCCTGCCTTCCCTTTTTGCAGATGGTTAAGTGACATTAAATTAAACATTGCACAAATTTAAAAAATTGTAGGAAAATTACCATCTGTACTTGATTCAGGAATAAAAAGGTCCACAGAAATCACTCTTTATGAGCATTTTTCTTAACAGAAAGCACAAAAAAGGCAAAAATTCTCATGGTAGAAGTAATACATGTA
The DNA here is from genome assembly GCF_964273445.1 of Streptopelia decaocto. Classification (NCBI taxonomy): domain Eukaryota; kingdom Metazoa; phylum Chordata; class Aves; order Columbiformes; family Columbidae; genus Streptopelia; species Streptopelia decaocto. Next base: position 46,433,261 of record NC_138660.1, read on the forward strand.
TTTGTGGCATCCTGTCTTTCAAATAATTTTGAAACATAAGATGACAGAAATTAAGAAGAGAGATCTCACTATCATCTCATCCGAAACCTTACTCAATTTCTGAAATATGACTGTTAGGATTAAATATTAAAACATCTTCAAAGAAAGACCTATGCTGAGACACATAGTAATAAAGCCCATTATTATTCACAGACATAAACAGTATCAAACTATTATCTGCTTAGTATTATACTTCGCTCCATTATATTTCCCTTAAATCCATGCAAAATAAAAATGTAATCTTGTAAACAACAATAATTACAACAGAAGGAAACAAAATAAAGAAATCTTAAACTTACATTGATGTGTTATTATAGGTCCTGCACAGCAAGTAGCCCTAGGGGTACATTTTAGTTTTTTTATCCATGCTCTGTTCTTGTTGCTGATGTGACCACTTAGGCACATGGTCAAGTTGCAATCAGCTTCTCTCTTAGTGATGTATGAGAGCTGCACTGATTTATCTAGTCCTTCTGCAGCAGATTAGCACTAATGTTTCTGCTTCTGCATCCTACCTTTCTTTAGCCGTAGACTCTGCATTATCATTGGCAATCCGAATTAAAGAGCCAGTGAATGTAGCAAAATTTCTTGCTGAAACCATTGCAAAGCAGGTAGTCTCACACAAATACTATTTTCTTTATCTACTGAGCCTGTTTTTTAAAAATCTTTGGCAAGAACAGCACAGATACAGAATAATAGTTCCAATAAGCCTGTTATAGTCGTTTTGTGACTTATTCTGTTAAAGGAATATTCTCCTATGCAGATAGCCCCAGGCAAGAGATGACTGTAATACACCAACATTTCAGCCAAAACCATGGGATTTTCACTTTGTAACACAAAGGTATTATGTGCATGCAGTGAAATTCTAGTTTATCCCAAAGATGTGTACAATGTGAAATTAATTAATGCAAACAGGCCTTATTAAAAAAACAAACAAAAATAGCACACAGGTTAAATGCCTTATATGTTAAAGGTACTTAACATATAAACTTATTTGGTTTAAAACTATTTCAGTGTCTTACGGTGTATGTGTTTATTAGAAATTCTCTCTTTTATCCTCAGGATTGACATTTTACACTGTGGGATTGTTGAATTCAGCTATTAAAAGTATTATTAATAACCTAACTGAACCTTGCTGTTACTATTTTGGCTTTCCAGTAAACACATAGTATTTTAGCAGTAAAGCGCAATTGTTAATTAATGATCTTTTAAATTCACGATGTGAGACACAGCTCTTTAAATTTTCATTAGGACTTCGAAAAATATTTAGGAAAAAAGGATGTCTTAGACCATCTAGTCTTGAAAATATGAACATTCTGACAGGTTTGCTCACTGTCAAAACGGCTCACATCACTGCTGTTCCTAGCTGCTACTTTCTGATCACAGAAGATAAGTATTCCTCTCTGTCTTTAAGAAACAAATGCCATACTTGAATATTAAACAAGAAAGATATGCTACTTAAACATTAGTAATATTTGAGTTGCAGAAAAATTTCAGCTACTCATAAAGGCCTATTCTCTCTTTATTATCAGTATCCATTTTAAACAAATATTACACGGCCTGTCTTACCCTAAACAGGAAACCAGGAAAGAAAGAAAGAAAGGAGGAAATTTACTTTATAATAAGCCCTAAACCAAAGATGCGCTATTTTTGCTCTAATGTGAAAGTCTACAGTGGCAAAATGTAGCAACATCCATTTTGAAGTGCTTTCTGGATTTTACATGTACTTATTTTCACAGGTGCCACAGGAGCACAGCAGACTCTGAGTCAGAACGTAACCACGACCTGTGCATGCTCATGGGCACAGGATGGTCACAAAGGCACTTTCAGACTCAGGTGTGGGACTGCACTTGACTTCAAGCTTCCACAGCTTTCCTCGTCTTTTTGTGTGTTGTTGGTGAGGAATCAAACAGTAACTGCAGAAGCCAGAGTGAGAATCTCTTAAGGAAAGGTACCTGAAAAAAAGAGTTTCAAAGCATCCCCAATGCAGAGCTGCCAGCAGCTGGCTGAACAGAAACACCAGGCAGCTGATGTACCTTCACCCTTGTGCCCTACCAGCCTTCAGGCAGCTCCTTGCAAATGCTGAATAAGCATCATGTGGTTTTTTTATTCGAGAAGTCTCTGGATGACAGGTGCCCACCACCACACATTCAAAGACCTGAAGGTCTCCATTCAAGAAGGGTGGAGGTGGGGTGCTGCACTTCCATCCGGCTTTGAAACCTCCTCAGGACCTGACTCACTCCAAGAGCAGTAATTCTATCTTCAGGTAGAATTGTATGTACACTTCTTTGCTAAGAACTGAAACAAAATTTGTTAATATGTAGTATAGCAGAGAAAATACATAAGACCATGAAGTAAGAATCAACATCAATCAGCACTGACTTATGTCAAGCAAAAATATTAATATAACATTACTGCTGTCCCACTTGCTTAACTCCCAATTATTTACTGAAACAACATGTTGGTTTGACAACATAATTTCCAGTTCTCTCACCACAGCTGGTTCCACATCTTTTCTGCAGGAAGAGAAAGAATGGCCATCGTATCACTGTTTGCCACTAAAAAACATCTGTCCTTCCTAAGTACCAGTGGTTTGCTTAAGTGTTACACACAAGCTATGCAAATGACACGCTAATACTGCAAACATGCAAATGGATTATATATATTTCCACAGAAAATTACTCAAGGCAATTGAGAGTGTAAAGTCAAACAAATTATCATCTATAGTTGAAAACATGCAAGTAACTTTTAATTAAACATGACTTGTCTACTAAAAAAACACACATTAAAACCTTACTAAAAGAGAAGATAGCTAATTGGAGAAAAAAAGGAATGAACAAAATAATGTTTTGTATAGAGGGTGTTGCTCAGGAAAAAAAAAATAAAAGCAGACTTCTAAATGTATTTCTAATTTTTGTTGATTCTAAACCCACTCCAAATTCAAGCAAATCTATACATGCAGGTAAAAAAAAAAAAGCAGGTTCTCAAAGCAACAGGTAAGATACCAGAGTGCTTACTTATCCAAGTAACTGATTTGTTTAAGGTGTCAAATATTAGATTGAGATGGGCAGAAAGAATTTTAGAGGTTAAATGATAGATAAGATTATTCTTTGGGAGACATGTAAAACCTGGCAAAAACTACACACACACAAACAAAACAAAACAAAAACAACAAAGCAAAAGAAACCCAAAACAAAACAAACAAACGAAACCACAAACACCACACCACAGAATCTTTAAACTGCAGAGTCCCATCACAGAAAGGGCACCTGGCTGTTTGTACCGGGGCCCCAGGAAAACACAGTCAAAGGCAATCTCTGCAGTTGAGAGCTTGTGTGTTCAAGTAAGTTGCATATGATACATCTGGGTGCTTATAGCTTGTTCAATCATTCAACAATCACCAAAAAGCTTTCAGGAAACAAATATATACCATCTTCTCACTTTCTATATGGAGAGAGCAAGAAGGTAAAGAAGGTAAAATGAAATGCCTTGATCAAAGTTGCAAAAAAACTTCTGTTTTTCATGAGACATGTTTATATGACCTCTATTTTTTTCATCTAGAAATCTGCATAGCAGAGCTGGCACATCTTACACTTTCCGCAGGGAAGAACCCAGGAATGTACTGGCAGTCTGTCTAACCAGTGACAGCCCATTCCTCCCATGGAATGCTGCCATGGCATGGAAAAGCTAAAGGAATATACTACAAGTTTCAAAAGGCCAGCTCAGAGCTTGCACTACATTTTAACCTCAGTCAGCATATTATCCTAGGGATGATAACATTTCTGCCAGCAAAAGTTCTTTTGGAACTCTTCCTTATGCCAGCCCTCCATTAGGCTACACTGTACGACACAAACCCACTGTTTTCCTGACCTAAGACATTATCCCCACAACCCTGCCAGCAAACTTTTAGCATAGACCTGGCTTTAGTGAGTAGAAGTCCAAATAATCAATAATGTTTAGGGAAAATAAATCAGTAGGAACACTTTAACCCTGGGTATCCAGTTTACGTTTCAAGGCTCTCTGCAATAAAAAGAGCAGGGAAAACCAAGAAAAACTCTCTGCGAGAAAAACAGGTACCCTTTCTTTCAAAATAAAAGTTGAGATGGGATTTGAAATACACAAATCCATAAAAATCAGGGGAGTCTACTAGCTGCAAACTGCACAGGCCACAACACTGGCTACATAAGCAGCAAGGATCGAGTAAGAACAAAATAGATTACATGCTGTCCCATGGGCTACAGAACCACTTGCCAAACAACACTGTACTGAGAACTACTGGAAAAAGCTGAATAGAGAGAGAGCACAAGCCTACACCTTATCCTGGATAGCTAACAATTAGCCTCATGTTTTCCCTTAGAAAAACAGTGATACAATGATGTTGAATTTCTCATTTTTATTAAAATGGCCCTATATGTCTGCTTGCATTTTAGTGTCAGTGTCGTGAAATGTCCTTTTCCACTTCCAACATCAGATCAGCCTACAGGTTGAAGACAAAATAAAGGATGACAGTTATAAACTCTCTTACTGCAGGGCCACATAACATGATAAGTGTTTTATTCCTTGCTTTCCCTTAAAGAATCTTTGGCATGCTGAATCTATCATTAAATGTATATTTAATAACTAAGAGAGAGAAACTTAGCTTTAAAACCTTCAAACCAGCCAGATGAAATAGTTTCCTCAAATGAGAACAGTGCATCTGCCCAATGAACAGACCTGGCCTCAGAAAAAAAAAGCTTAACAGCTTCAGAAAGCCCATGTCTAAAGGCCAGTAAGGCACATTTCAGACCATACTTAGATAAAAACATTAGAGAAGGTCAAAACCCAGCCTGCATGAAGAGAACAGGGAAAAATTGTTTGGGTAAATGTAGACACCTGCCCTAGGTAAAGCAGTAACATTACGTACAGCAAATGTGGATCAGGTTTCTTACCCAGAGATTAATGACTTGAGTTGTTCATTGGGTATTATAATGTTCTCCACCAGCAACTAAACTTGGAATAAGAAAATCTAGACACACTAAGGACACTGTTTCTTCTCAGTGAGGGATTCTTCTAACAGGTTTGTTTATAACAAGCCTAGGTTCAATTATGAGAACTCATGATACTTAATACATTTTCTCACTTTTCTGTGCAGAAAAGCTTTTATAAGTTTCTGGTTTGTACCACCACCCTCTAATCTCAATCAGTAAGAGTTGTATGAGGCATTTTTTCTCACAGAAGTGTGCTGCAAAATGTAAAGGCAATTTTGCACTAGTAACAAGCCAGGAGTCCAAAAAGGAGATGGACCTGGTACTAAGATATTACTGAAAAATGAGCTATGGTTGTTTGACATTACTGCATTTGGGGATTCAAAACACTGTGAGAACATAAATGAGTAATCATGAGGAGAACAACAAGCCTCAGGTTTGCAGAGCAGGCACAGAAACAGGAATTACTTGTTTCAGCCATGTTGGGGGATGAGTACAACATGAATAACCAAACATCTGATAAGCAATTTCATTCTGAAGACAGGATGAAGTTGCTCAGTACACTTTCACTTGAATATTTACAGAAATCCTATATAGAAGGAGACTGGAAATAATTCTACTAGTAATTGAAATCAACTGTGTGTATTTCCCATGTTGCAGTTTCTGCAAAATACAGTTTATATTTCTTATCATATTTCTGCTTTCTCTTCTTGAACTTGATTAGCTGCTACTAAGCAGTTAGCGAGTCAGTTTTTGACTGGAGATCAAAATGTGACATGGAGCAAAAAGATAAAGCTGGAGGGGTGTCTGGGGTGACTCCTTCCTCCTCACGCTTTCTTGTGCCATGGGCACAAAGGGACACTCCATGAACACCAGAACCACATCTGCAGCATGTGGAAATACCATATTGCAGAGTAACCAACAGTATTCACTGAGACAAGAGATCAGTCAGAATTTACGTTTGTTTGTTTTTTTTTTCAATGATGTATGTTTTGATAGAAGGGCAAATGTAGCAGAACAATAACCACGATAAGAGGTCATTGTGAGGCAGCACCAATAAACACCTTAATTTGCTCTAATATAAGTGTTAGTAGATGTACTAAAGAATAATGGAATGCAGGTTGGACCAGTTTACACTGTGGTGAATTTTGTCCTGAGACAGCCAGGAATAACTCAGGAGAGGAATGAAAACAGGTGCGTAAAAGAGAAGAAGAACTGGAATTAGGTATTCTTGTCAATAACTTATTTTATAATATACTTTTCCTTCTTTGAGAGTGAATTTTCACAATTAATTCTGTAAATGTTTACAATACCAAAACTGCAGTAATTTCACATCCAATGCACATGGATGGCATCATTCACACCACCACTAACCACTTTTGTTCAGACCATGTACTAAGGTAACTTACAATCAACATAAAACCAAAATTACTTGGAAATAACTTTTCAAGAGTAAAGCAGTAAACATCACTATGGTTACATCAGAGAGCCCTCACTCACAGTTAACAGAAACAAATCTGTAAAGCAGCAAAACTGACTTAATCAAACTTGGGGGCTTTACATGTGGGATGCTGTTGTTTTTTTCTTTTAATCACTAAAGTAGTGGAAGAAAGGAATGCAATACCTGTCACATGCTGGATACCACTAAAATACTTAATAGTCACAACCCATCTTAAAAAACCTGCAAATGCCTTGGGTAGAAGCACTGTCATGCAAATTAACCATTGGCTAAATGACTGCAAACAAAAGATGATGAAACATGGCAACACAGAAAGAGGTGTCTAATGAACTACTAAAGGGCTGGGTTCTGATTTTTTTAACTCACAATCTCAAAGGGAGAATAAATAACTTGATAACACATAAAAACACTAGAGCAGGAGAAGATAAAAACACTGGACAAAAATAAATACAATACATATGTCTCGAGGGAATTAGCAATGCTAAGAAAAAAAATCCATTGGGAAAAATTCAGTGGAGACATCATTTACATAGAGCTAGTGAGTGAGCAAAGTCTAGGAAGTGATAATCCTGAAGACAGCTGGAGTACATAGCACACCTACCACTGCCTCTATTTCTAGCTCTCTGTAGATATTTATGTAACTTTAACTACAGTGACAGTTTTCCTTAATACAATAGCAAAATGCTGTTATCTCAACAATTATCAAAATCTGGCATGTAAAACTGATAGTAAACATCATATTAGGTATCTTGCATATATACATGAATGACAGGGCCATTTTGTGTTCCAGAGAGCTCATACAAAGAAGCAGGATGGTATTTCAGGAGAATTAAGAACAGTTATGTGATTCATTTTTTTTTAGGTTATGATACAACATAGACATGACTACAGTGTGCAAACAGTGAAGGATATAAATACTGGAGACAGTATTTATAAATATAAATACTGGAGACAGAGAAATCATCCAAGGGGCATTAAAACAGTACAGGTAAGAACCAAAGAATTAACTCTGTAAACAATTTTGGAGGAAGAATTGGAATAACTTTGTTAGTAGCCTGTGATGCATTTGGCTGTGGAATGTTTCTCCAAAAGCAGCACCCATCCATAAGTCATTTGGTGTGAATCCTTAAAATGTGCAGAGACAAAACTTTAGAGAGCCTACAATAGAGACTGCTCTCTGGAGAGGAGATGGAGTGAATGGAATGAGAGAAATTGAAATAAAAATCTCATTAAATAAAGGCATCATTTTAATTCCAAAACAAGGGACAGAACCAGACTTACTCTTGAAGACGGATGAGGAGAAAGCATGACAGATTTTTATTTATGCAGTACACTGCTGGACTCCATTTTTACAATACATAAACAATTCATAGAGGGCTCTTCTACAAGACTCTACGAAATAGCAGGTATTGGTCACAGCAAGAGACAGAAGACATAATATATGGAGCTTTTTGCCACAGCCACAGCAGATTCTACTGTCCATTATTGCAATGAAGTGAGTGTACTTGGACAGGTTTGGCTTAAGAATATTGTGCCTTTCTACATACTGTTAACAAGAGTAAGCACAACTTAATGGAACTCCATCATCTTGTTTTAAGATTCCCAATACTTAATCCATGCTGCTGCTCTCTCACTGTGCAGAGTATCTAACAACACAAGAACATCTTCCCCCTGCTTCTCTCGTGCAGTAGTTTGCAATTAATAACTAGTGGAAACAGATGAGCAGCAAAAATGCCAAGATAAAGGTCCCACTGCAGAAGGCAGCACATTAATGACCTTACAGTTTGCAAATTAAACCCAAAACATTAAGAGATTTTCTTTTCCATAGTATCAAAGCTTACATCTATGCTTCTGTTTATTTTCATCATGCTGAGCAACCTTATGTTGAGGACAGTCACATGGGGATCTCTTATAGCAAATTCTGCTCACACAAAGCAAGCTATTCAAAAATGTTCATTTAAAAAGAACACATCTAATATAAAGATAGCATTCATTATTACTTTAACAGCTTTCAAAGCAAGATGTGCATTTTCCTTCTCTATAAAGCTTTTTAGCACATTAAATTAATAGTTTTCATTCGAACATGTGGCAACAGCATTATCAGATAAAGAAGATATGCACATGTAGAGTGATATAAAGAAAGTTTTAGCAGTAAAGCTATACTTAAAAAAAAAAAAAAAAATCAACTGCAATGTTAATTTGCAAGGAGACAAAGAAACTTGCTAAAGCTTTGCACTACCTGAGCACAAGGAAGAATAGTCAATCACAGTCAAGAATCTATTACTTTCTAAACATTCGATATTATTTTTATATACACATACTACCCTAAAGGGTAAGCTTTGCCATTGTTCTCCCCTAGGAGAGCAGGCAGATATAAAGTACTTCTCTGTCTCCCTGCAAAAGTTACTTGCAACAGAACAGCATCACAAGGGTTGTTTTTTGTGGGTCTACTGTCTTCTCCTAGATTAAAACACATAAAATTCCTACTAATAGTATGAATTATTTTGTTAAATAAGGGAAAATATAACTCACAATCTTGTTCTGCATATCATGACCATTCATTACTTTTTAGTCAATACATATTAAATCAACTCTTATCCAAAGACATTGACCAGTTAATGGATACCAGGAAAGTGAATTCACCTACTATTCTGTAAATGATACTTGGATTAACAGTACGGATGCCCATGTAAAATCAATCCCTTAGAGAATTCTTCTAGTAGCAAAATCTGTATACCTACTATTGCTAGGGATAAAGCATTTCCAGGATTTCCTATGCCTCACACCTTTACATAATTTTAGAGCACAAAGCTGACAACAATCTATTGAAGTATCAATACCTGTGGGCAGACTGGTAGCACACATCATATTCTGAAGTCATATTAAGTAATCGTTCAGAAAAGTTAAAAGGCAGAAAAATCCACATTTGGTTGTTAAAACAGGAAAAGTCTGTCTCTTAGAATAAAAGGACACAAAGTACATTTTGTATATGAGATCAGATGGAAGTAACACCCTCTATAAGGCAACTCCATATGGCAGATGTAAATACATCAGGCAGAAACCACCTGCAAATATGAGAGTTTTGATGTGAATTTCTGTTGTAAGCTCAAAGCATATAATCTTTCAACCATACCACAGCAATAGCATAGGGAAATGCCCCAGCTATTACATGCCCAGATTGAAGTGTAGCTCTTCTTTGATAAAGCATTATATAAAATGGGTAACTTCTTAGTAATTAAATCTGCTACTCCATCAGTGTATTCAGACATATCTGCTTAATTGTCTACACTTTCACCACATTTCATTCCTTTAGCTCTGCAGAGCAAATGTACTAAGAAATATTAAGTAATGGGATAATTCTCACCAACCTCAACAGCCAAGAATCATTTTCTCACTGCTTGGTGATCCCCAGTTATCTAACAGGATCTAAATGTCACAAATAAACCTAGGGAGAAATAGTCAATGAACTCATAACCAGAGATCAACAAATCTGGCGTTAAATGCTCACAGGAACAAAACTAACATGCAGAAAGAGACACCATATTCATAAAACTGTGAAAGAGATGCATACCAGAAAACTGCCTGAGAAATTATGGCAGAAAGAAAAATGTCTTTGAAAAACGTTTCATGCTTCTAGAGAGGATACAGGCTTGAAGGTTATTGGGAGGGGAAAAAAAAAAAGAAAAAGAAAAAAGAGAGAAAATAAGCCTGTACCGAGCTTTTAATCTTTCCTTAATTGTACTGAGAGTCTCCAGCATTATCCCCAGAGAGAATGAAGCATGAAAGCCTAAGTAACTCAAACAAGTTTCCTTAGAACTCAGTCTTTTCAGAACAGCATGATTTCTTTGAAGGGCTCAGTTTCTCAAAGACCGGGTCATAAAAAAAATGGTATTGTAATGCAAATATTTATTATGCTAAAGCAAAACAATGATATTGTACCTTTTCCCACTAACCTGTACTCAGGAATGCACAGATAGGGTTTTGTGGAAATCAACAGAATAAAATTTGTTTGTCTGTTTTGGAAAACAAAGTGCTTAATACCCCAATAAAATGGTTTGCATTGATAGTCAGAATTGATATTTTTCAAATGTCAAGAGAGAGGTGGAATGCAAAATTAAATAGAAATTACTCAGGAAACGGAGGTTAAAATGTAAGCAAGCTGAATTATATTGAAGAGTACTAAATGCAGGATGGCAAGGTTTAATTTTAAATGCTGATTATTTATGACCCTCAAAATAATGGTATAGAAACCTGGCTTAGAGCTAAGTATGACATCCGAAAGGACACTAGTATTTTGTCAATGTCTTTTAAAATTAACATAAGTTCAATCAGAAGATATTTAGTATGTAAACTTCTATTTGTCAGTTTCAGTTTTCTTTAACTTCTTCATTTGAGATTTATTATAACTGAAAAACTATTCAAGTAGAGTTCAGAAGAAATACACGCTAATGGTCTTATCTAATCAGGCATGAGATGAAGGATAAAGAAATTGAGCCTTAAGCATCACATCAGACTGATGGCATGAACCCTCAAATTCTGATAAACCACCAATTCAGCAGCAACCTGTAACAGAAATATTACATGAAAACACAAATTCTGTGAACATCCACTTCATTACAGAGTGTAAAAATACAGGGAGCCTTAGAAGGCCACCATGTCTAATTATGTACTGGTTTTAAATATTTATGGCATAAAGAACCATTCACCAACAGAAAAAAGTTATCTATGAACACGTTGTTCCATAAATCCCCTTGAGATGTAAACATTTTAGAGGGACTGCAGGCCCCTCGGGGCACGTTTCAGGCCTGTTATCTTCACATTGCTGGTGAACAGCTTTCTGGGAATTTTGTAGCTCACTGAACTAATGGAATTAGAGCAACATCCACTAACCCTGAGAACTAAGTGTTGGAGTTGCACTGCTGAGGCAGAAACAAGGACGGATCCAAGAGCAAGCACATGGATTATTTGGTTGTTTTTTTGTTTTTGTTTTTTTTAAATCTTTCTTGATATCTGGGACTTTCCCTAATCAGCACAGATGTCAGTGAATAGAAACTGTTACAAAAGGGAAGAGGGTAAAGAGGATTTAAACCTACTGCCAGCAGCCTGTGCTGCGTAGTTACACGAGGAGAAGGAAGCAATTAGTAATTACCTCGGTTGAAATCCCACAATGCTCATTGACTTCAACACGGGAGGGTTTTACCATGGCTGAAAAGAGGGGAGGAACCAGTCCAAGGGAAAGGGCAAACATTGAACCTTTCAGCTCCGATTATGACCAGGAAAAGACATCCATCAGAGCTGTACTATCTAAGGCAAGGAAAGGGCACTCTCTTTTTGAGCCCATTTATTCATCCATTTACCTAATAAATTGATAATGTCCGGGTTTTAGCTTGTATTGAGTTTTAAAGTGTCGAATGCTCATTCTAGGTAGTGTTTCTTTAAGGAAGGATTCACATTGTGCAATATACAACTTGTAGGTTTCTTTTTTCTTGCTACATGAAGGTGAACACTTTTATGATATTTTTACAAAATATTTTATAAACTGAACAAGACTGTCAGAATTAAAAATATTATACAATAGCCTTCCTTTTGGTTTGTGTTAATCTGTGTAAGATCTTCCACTGACACAGATCTTATTGTCAATGATCTCTGTTTTTTCTAATGCCAGCAGGTTTAAGCTAATGGATTTTTAAAATGTCAATATTAAAACATATCCATTGATCTGATAAATGGTATCACTTTTCCTCGACCCATTATACAGTACAAGCAGAAAGCACCCATTCAAATGCAGCACGCAACCACGCATTCTATAGGAATGCCTTGGAGGAACACGCAACCACATCCACTGCTGTAAAGCAACAAAAGCTCAGTGCTAAAAGGAAGCTTTACTATTTTTCTCAAGAACCTGAAGGAACCAGTAATAACAGATTAATCTTTTGTGTAAGGAAGAAAAAGCATGACTCATATGAAAAGAAACCAACGATTCAGATGATAACACTGACTAGAAGATCAGAAAGGCTCAATCTCCAAAATAACCTCATCCACATATGACCCCGTGGTTGAGTTAAGGAACAGTCAGTGTCAAATCCAAAAATTTAGACGTGTCAGCAAAGCCTTATGCAGTTGATCCCTTTGGTATCCATTCCAAGGCAGGAACGGACACGGCCAACCAGAAATGCAGTTAGAACCAAAGCTCCAGGCAATCTGACACAGCAGTTTGACAAGGCAAATATTAATTTAATGTCGTAATATATACAGACAATACATATTAGGTAGACAGCAGATTATATACACAAAGATATCTATGAAGACATAATTTTGTTATGCATTTTTTCTCTCTGTGACAGATGAGAATGAGACACTTATTTGATAGTTAAAATGTATGTTTGGGAAAAAAGCGTCAAATCTTACAATTCGTCTGAAGGACATTTTTACCTAGTAAAAATGAACTAATGAAAGACGAGAAGTTTGCTGCCTGAAATAAGACTTGTAGGCTCACAGTTGTGTGTTGCAATATATGTTTTTGCCATTTAGCACATCATGCTTAGAGAGACCACATTTAATAATACAATCTGCTGAGGATGAAAAGGACTTTCTTTGCTAATAAAAAAAGCTGGTTATAGAAAGTGCGTTTGGCAGTAAAGCTTCAAAGAAAAATAGCAGCCTCAAAAACACCTGCTGACTAAGTGTACACATTTCAGTTTGTCAGATGTTCTTCTGTAATTTAAATATTTTAGGAACTAAAATAATTTCTTTTCTTGAAAATCAGATGAATTAATATTTTTCAACTTTAGCCCTAACCATGATAAAATATGAGAAAACCAATAAAGGGATTACTTAACAGGGAGACTGACACACTTACTGGATGTTTCTATTTCTTTTTATCCAAGAGGGAACCTCAAATAAGTCAAGCTTTCTGCAATATGATTTAAGACTCTTTGAAGTGCTAATAAACCTATAAACATGTACAAGGGCTGTAAATAGATATGACAATATATTTTTGCACAGTGTCTGGTATAACAGGATTCAACAGGAGCTTCAAGCTGATGGGCACTATTACAGTGATACAGAATTGCACATAAGAAAAATAACATGCTAGCATGGTTTAAGAGAAATCAGGTCTACAAAGACTTATTCCACTTCTGCATGGTGATCAGTGAAGCAGTCACAAAAAGTTGTTATTGACATAAATTCAAAATAAACCAGGAGACTGAGATGCAAATTAATTGTAGGGACGACATACAAGAACAAGCGCCAGGAAAGTTTGTTGCAGAAAGACATGAAGAGGGATCAGGCCCTTCCAATTGGCTTGTTATTTTTCAACCTTTTCAGTTGCTTAAGAAGCATCTGAAGTGCCTGTCTCTGTCACCTTCAACCAAGGATAACAACAAACAAAGCGAAACTCAGTTTAAAGTAACTGGATCTCTTGATCTTCTGCAGAAATTGTGCCCTCATTGACAATATCAAACATCATACATAATGGCACAGCATATTATTTGAAACAGAGTGGACAATTACTGATTATGAACTTTTCAGTCATAATGCCCTTGCTTAGAAAAGAACATATTGTATCAAGACTATCAAAAGACTTGTACACTTCCATCAGCACATGTCACACCAAGAGAAAATCTATGTTACCGTAGTGAAAAAATCTAGTTTCTAGATATGTTTCTCCACTGCCAATGGCCAGGAAGGTTACCTTAAGAGATACACCGTCATAATCAGTGTTCACAAAATCCACATCCATTTTTTAAAACACGAAGTAATTAACACACGCAAATGAAAGCAGCAGCCACTGTGTTGCTATGCTGACAAACACAGCTTCTTCGGATCTAAGTCTGGTTACTGAGGACAGAATGCCATTCCATATGGGTTTAAATCTGCTCTACCAGACAGAGCATCACTCATTAAAATTAGAAATGTTTGAGAAAGCAAAACAAGAGAAAAAACCCTAAAAGCATATTACAAGGATGGTCAAAACCAATATAACAGCAGCACTAAAGGACAGATTCTGCTCCCACTTAGCTCCATGTGTTACAGCAGTTGTACTGTATTCACTTGAAATATGCTCAATTCACACCACAAAAACTGGGAGTGCAATCTGGTACTTCTTGGTATAACAATAAGTTTGGAATCCTTCCCTGTTACTCACTTGCATGCTTTATCAGTATTAACAAAGAAGGTATGAAGGTGGGATGTTACTTTCAAAGCTTTGCTCACATCTTGCCAATTCTGTGTTTACTGTCATATTCTAAAGCTAGGGAGAGGAGAAGGACTTTTTATATTCCTCCTCCTTCCATGTGTTACTCTAAGAATAAAATCTCCTGCTTGCCTGCTTCATTTTGCAATGTTGCTCACACTAGCTCTCTTTCTTTGCATACAAATTTGAATTGGTCATTAGTTGAAGATTTACAGAGAGCAGAAAACAACAGATTCCATACACTTGGATCCTTCACATCTTCCTTCTGTGTTGCATTCTGTATTTGATGACATGGAGTAATTCATGGAGTAATACTTCCTTATTCTGACAAGATGGCTATTTGAGAGGTTGGTGAACGCAGTATTCCAGCTACATTGCAAATGCACGCTACTACAACTTGATCACTTCTACGGTTCTCAGATAAAACCCCATTATATAGACAAATCATCAAGGTAGAGTTTGAGCAGTCAATGGAAAGTGTGACATGAAGCAATTAAACACTGTTGCATGTTCCATGACCACCTTTGTATACTTTTGTGGGTCTCCAAGTGCTCCACTATCTTAAATCACATGACCCATCCTGCCAAGCTAAATACTCTGTATTTTATTAATTATCATTTTATACCTCTACTACGTTCGCCTATGGGAGATCAGTAAATCAGAGCAAAGATTTCTACAATTGATTACCGGGCAATAAGCTGGCAGAGTAGTATACCATAAAAGCACCCGATAGCTTAGGGACTGAACATGGATTTTTTTGTTGATGGTGCTTTGATTCCCCCCTCACAATATTTCATTTCTCAGATCAAATTTAATCTCTCACTCAAATGAACCAGAAAGAATTTCTGGTATGGAATACAAATTGGTGAAAAGGTGCATTAGAAAGTACTGACATTTGCACGAGATTCCCAACACTCCTTACACATGTCAAAGTATTCAGGAACCTGCTAGCAAAAGTAGTAAGAACAGTCTCAGATAACAATGCAACATATATTTTTCAGCAGCCTAAGGCAAGGAAAAGGCTGCCTCTCTGAAATGTTGTCTACCGCATTACACTGCAAAACACCTGAGATTCTGTAACATACTTTGATAAATAATGTACTTGCAGCATGGCCAAATGGATGAAACAAATGAAAATTATTACAACATTCATTTTAATTAAAGTATTTTTACAGTGCCTTTGTAATTCCTACTGCCATAATCCTGACACATAAAACAAGGCATAAGATTATATTATACCTAATATAAGGGATATGATTCGATATACCATAAAAAGACAAATTGATATTCAATGCAAATGCACTGAGAGCTTTGGTCTCATTCTAATGAACTTAAGCTTTATTCAGAAATCTCACTGAACAGTGCTAAGTTTAAATTACCATGCCATTTCATATATGTATTTCCTACATAGCATTCTATTGAAACTGTATGCAGAATTTCTTCTGTTCTGACAGAGAACATTTTAAAATTAGTTCATTAAAAACTAACACTCACAGTGTTCAGAAAACAAAGACAGCAAAAAAGCTGCTTCTCCCAAGGCTATCATTTCAGAGCACATCAGCCTGCCAAGGGCTACTGAATTATCATCAGATGGGTAAAGGCAGGAAGCAAGTTATGCCACCGTTTATCAGACTGAGATGTGTAAGCGCTCTTGAATATGAACAAGAAATAATTAAAATATTCATTCTGACCTTATAGGGGCCCAGACTCCCTCTCTCCAAAGTTACTGCATACCGAAGTAAGAGGAGTTCTTCATTTATTCAAGATCAAATGTTTCTCAAGGCATTTTCAGTAACTTCTAACAAACTTATTCCACACAAAAGGAAATGGGTTATTTGTATGTTATCCAAGGAAGGCTGAGTAATTCACTGTGGTAGGAAAGACCTCTAAAAATAAGTCACCTCTCTGCAGATTCAATCCCTTCCTGTCTGGGTTTGAATCAGTTTGCAACTGCATGAAAGGACAAAGCGTAAGGATGAACTACAGAGAACGTCTATACTGATAACACTGCTCAAATACATGCATTTCACTGCTACTCTGTTTAAAAGAATCCAACTATTAGGGGTGGAGCAAGCCAGTGACCCAACAGGATGTGCATGACCAGAACTCCTCGTGCGTAGCCTTCTGCTTTCATGTTTATTTTTGGATGTATTTTCCTTTGTGCTTTGAAACAGTTTGGGGCAAGGTAGCTAACATCACACTAACTCAGTGATGCTGAGAGGGAAAGCAAGTTCTTACCCACACAAAGAGGACCTCTTCCTACAGATTCATAGAGCACCTTGGAACTCTACAGTGTTATAACAGGGATAAATAACTTCTTTTCATGTTTGTTAGTGCTCCTCAGAGCTGAATGCCAAGGATAATCGGTGCACCAAGGCACATCACCAGAGACTCCCATAAGCTCCTGCAGCTTCTTCATCAGGGAGCTGTGTTCAGCTGTGTGGGAACTAACCAGAGATTTCATCATCTCCAATCTGCTATAGCAGCCATTAATAGAAAATAAGTCTCCCAGGATAAGTAAGCTTAGAAGTTCAACAGATGTTCCCAAACAAGATGCTACTTCAAGAGTTATGGTCTTTAGAGAAAAGACTAGGCCATTCTAACTGGTAATTGTTATCAGGACAACATCATTTGTTTTGACCAGCATTCCCTGACTGTTCAAAATGATCATAGAAAAATCTTTCTGTATCTAAAGGCTTGAATGAATATGTGGTTCTGTATATTACAGAAGGCATCTTATTATATTTTTGATAAAGAATATCCTATCTTTTCTGCAGAGTATTTAATGGTTTAGTGGGACTTCGCAGTGTTAAGTTTATGGTTGGACTCGATCTTGAAGATCTTTTCCAATCTAGCTGATTTTATGATTCTAAATTTATAAAACTGACAGAAGAATAGTGATAGATGAGAAAGAAGTCTGTTTAGAAGAAGTAATCTCTTTCTTTCAGGTACTGACCCAATTGTAATTGTACTCAAAGAAATGAATATACTTTGCTGTATATTGTGCATTAAATATGTTAAAAAGCTACATCTGGTCTGCAAAACATTCTATCAATACAATTGTTTCTTAGAGCAATACAGCTAATACAGGAAAAGTTACTTTTCAATTTAAACAAAACTCAGAAAAATCTGTAAATTCCTAATGTGAAGTTATAGAGATTTTGAAAATTCTAAACTTACAAATAAATAAAACACACAGGTTTATCTTTCTTTCTCTTCAAACCTCATTTCAGGATTTATACTGAAAGTTTCATAAGTAGTATAAACAGATATTTGTCTTTCAAAGAACTGCATAGATTTGTGGTAGAAAAACATGTCCAGCAAACATGAACATCATCAGTAGGTTTCAGTGTTAACAGATTTTTACCGTAAAGTAAAATAGTTTCTAGTTCTTAGTCTTATCATTTCAGACTAGTTGCACAATAGATTAAAGTCAACACTGAATCATTTTATACTGATTCACTTTCCAATATTATATTTGCAACTTAAAAGAATATTAAAAATTGCAGTCTTGGAATTTTCTTGCTCTGTATGCCCAAGATGTTTAATCAGCTAACAGGCAGTTTTCATGTCTTCTTTCCCTCAAGAGAAAAAAGACCCACAAACAAAAAAATTATTCATATATAAAATGGGTTTTTTTGCACTTCTATAATTAATCATAAAAATCCAACATTCATAAAAGCAGTAACCACTTTAAGAATGCCATTCCTACAGTTTATTTACGTTGTTCTTCAACAGCATTATTTTGGAATTAGTCAACTTTTTTTTAATTAAATTCTGGAATTAAATTATCATCATTGGGAGAGTTAAAATTTGTATGCACTAGAATTTTTTTTACCATATCTGGATTATGACGCAGACATTGTTGTCTTTTCCTGCCTTCCCCATGTTACCACAAATAATAAGTATCTGTGATCCATTCTTGACTTTGTGTGGGTTTTCATTCAAAACAAATTAAATAATTATCTGAATGGCAAGTCACTGTATCAATAACCATTTTCCAACATGGGCTTTGTCACAGCAAAGAAAAATGAATCTTAGGATAATGTAGACAGAATAACACAGCATCCACAACAAAAAGTTTCCCTGAAGAAACATATTTACTTTTTTCAGATATCATTAATAATACACTACTGCTGTTATTGCTAGCATATTTTAGGGGAATTTTCTTAAATAATTTTCTGTCCATTTTCAACATTCCCTGTTTATCACACCCTAGCTGCAGTTTATGTAGGCTTTGGGATTAGTAAATTGCAAGGAGATGAATATTGCCTTGAGGGGAAAAAAAACCAACAACAAACAAACACAACAACAAAAATCTACAACTTAATTCTAGCCCAGACTAACCAGCAAAGCTATTTTTTATGGCAAAATTTTCCACTTACTAAGAGCCCCAGGATAGCCTCCTTGAAAGAAAGCACTTCAAAATACCCGAAAAGTTCACTGTAAAACTGCACAAGAGGCAGATGCAGCACAAAGCTAAACTGTGGTCTGTGACTGACACCTGCAGCATCAGTGACAGGCTCTGCTGCACAATTCCATCAAAACTGCACCACACAAGATGCATGCGAAGACTCCCTATGATAGCGCCCAACACTTTCAACAAGTATCTATCATCAAAAAACTCAAAAATAATGAAAATTGTTAGAAATTACATTGTATTAGTGATTAAAGTGCAAACGATGTTGGCATTTTTGTTTTAAAACCGCTTTATGTTTAAAGGTTCAAAATTTTTAAGAATGGAACTTAATCTCCACTCCCCCCATATTTCAGAAAGGAAACCAATGACCTCTGAATGCTTAACAGGAAGATCATGTATACAGCAGATATGACTCTGCTTATTCCAATTAGAAGTTAATTGAAAAAAAAAAAAAGTTATTTGAGAAGCCTATTGGATTTATTCTCCTCCATCATAAGCTTGTAAAGCAACACCTACATTAACAATTTCTGACCACTGGCAAGTGTAGCACATGTTAAAACAGATGAGGCCACTGGTGTATTTAATCTTTTAATGCCAGAGTCTAAAATCATAATGCAGCCCCTGTAGAGAAAAAAATGCATGAACTGCAGAAAAATATTGCATTGTGAATTTCTTCAGATTTGCTATGAAACTTTACTAACATTATATGACAAGGAAATCTGATATTGCCAGAGCAGTCAATGGCAAGCACGTTTCAATCATCACGCATTGGTCTTTGATCCCCTGGTCATGAGGCACCATTAACTACGCTCAAGGCCACATCCCTGTAGAAAGATTATGTTAGTGCTGTTTCCTCGGTTTGTGTAGCTAGTTGTGGATTTCATTTTCTTTCTGACAGCCTCACTCCAATAGTGCTTCAGGACAATTAACTGGAGTATAATACTGCTCTTTCTCAGGAAAAGAGAAAGCCAAAAAAAAAAAAAAAAATTTATCTGCAATTAGCAGAGAAGCTGAAATAAAATGCCATAACCAACATCTATTACTTAAATATAGTTAGTGTCCCTAGATCTGCAACTTTAGGACACTGTCATACCACCTGACAATTCTGCATAACACCTCAATTTGTACGGTTACCATCTAAAAAAGGCTGGCAGTACAAATTGGCAGTAGTGGAGGCCAGGTCCTTTCAATCCCCAGAACACTTTGCAAATCAAGTGTAATACTCATCATAATGCAAACTGATTGAAGTTCAGTAACTTAGAACAGTAACATGTTAACGAAGCCTCCTCAGTATGGATACAGAGTACACACAGATTATCAAATGAAGACCCTCAGCAGTACATTCGCCACAAGGGTAAGTTTTAAGGGAACCCACATGTAATCAGTAGCTTAATTTTTAATGTAACTTATCCATCTGCAAATTCTAAACCCCCTATAGCTGGTGATGAGACAGTAGTAAAGGAGAATAATTTAAAATATCAGAGTATATTAAGGATAGACTCTCCTCTTAAATGCTGGCAATAAAAGCAAATTTAAGACTAAAAAAGCAACACCTCCAGTACACAAACAAATTTCCCAAGAAATTGCACCCAAGTTGTTTCATTAGAAGAAAGCCCGCAAGAAAGAAATACAGGAGTATGTAATCATGCAGAATATGAAGCACTAAAAAGAAGCAAAAAGACTTTCCTATTTGTCCAAACTATTTTTAAAGAATTATTACTTTACTTATGGCATAAGCATGCACATATTTCATTACAAGCACTCAAAAGGTTGAATCACCTTCTTTCTGTGTAAACTGCAAATAAATCTGAATTTACCTCCCAAAGTGCCTTAAAGTCCTTCTGCTCAATTCGAAGGAGCTCGCTATATTCTCTGGTAACGATCGTAGCATGGCGAGGAGTGTTATCCAGAATGGACTCTCCAAAAGCCGTTCCTACTCCCAGAGTGCATATTGTCACAGCATCCTTTGAATTAAAAATAAAAGGACACATATTAAATATTCCAGGATATTTTAAGAGCTTTTATGTCACATTTGCTAATAGCACTGTCTTAAGATTCTTCAGCATTTTGCTTTAAAAGAAAATTAATTAAAAGTGCCAAAAAAAAAAAAAATCAATATGCTGATTAACAACATGGAAAGTCTAAATGCAGATGCAAGTAGAACTTCTGTTTTCTATGACCATCAGTTGAATTTCTGTCTGCAAAGCAGAGAACACAAGAGTCACCTTCAGCTTTAGTGTTCATCTGCCTCTAAAGACTGCTGTGATGATGAGATCCTTTAGAGATGTCAGAGGTGATCAGAAGATAACTAGCATCAGAAATGCAATCTTAGAATATAAATTTCTGCCCTACATAGGCTACCCCTGTCAGAAAGAAAATTTGACTGTTATGTTTTCTCAGCAAACATAACTTTCAATTATAGTATCTTCTTGTATTTATAATGCAAGGTCTGGGCACAATGCAGTTGTACAGCTTAATCAACTATTGCCCTTTCTGTTGAAAATGCCAGTAAATCTCCCAATTGTTAATCATTGCCTGCTGATTAAGTACTAGATTTTTTTTTCCACATAAGTCAGGAATTTCAAGAAAACTATTAAAGTCCAAAACAACAGTGAACAGAGTATTCAGGATGGTCCCAAACATGCAGTAAATCCACTTCAAAAGAGTCTATATGAGCACATGTCATTCATGTGATAGAAAGATGTCTAAATCAATTACCCTTGGCCAAGAACTCCTCTGTAATTCCAACATCAAATTGTGAGCTACTGCAGACAAAAAATTAGACTACTAGAAATTAAATAACTTCATGAATCAGGATTCATTAGATACATGTTCTATTTTACCCTTACAAGTTGCTACATTCCTGAGCATAGGCTTGAAGCTGAACACATGTATGTCTCTAAGTTGGGCCTTAACTGACTGTCTTTTGAGTAATAAAGAAAAAAAGGTAGCAAAAGCATTAAAAATTTAAACTGATACAAACTGCACTTTACTAAGGAAATAATACATGCACCCAGACAAACACACATAAACACAGATGCTAATTTTACCTAGTACAACACTAGAAATATAGTTTAATCCTAAAACATAGGATTCATGAAACATCTACAAAAATTAAAGCAGAAAATTTTGTCATCCCGTCCACTACATCCTCGTGGTTGATAATCCAGAAAAGATACATGAGCATATTTCAGCATCATTTTCTGTCTTTAAGATTGCATTGTTTTCCTTTCATGCATCTAATAAGTGGCAATAGGAAAATGTTATTAAGATCAAGTTAGTAGCTTTATAACTGCATTACAAAGACAAATGCCCATAATAGTCCAGTTCCCTGAACCATAGCAAATTGCTTTTGCACAGATATTACCATATAGAATCACATGTTCAGGAAAACAAAATCAATTATGTCTTGAAAATATCTATGAAGAATTTACTAACTGTCAGAAATTTTCAAGGAAGGCAAATATAGACAGGCACTGTTTAAAACAAAGAATATCTGGGAATGAGCACCTAGGCACCTAAACAGAAGTCTCTACAAACAGCTTACAATATATGCTATATACTAAAGCTCTGCCTTAACAAGCTTAGCTTTCAGAGCTGAAACACTATCTGCACACTACCCGACAACTGCACTCAAAGAGCTACAAAGAAAATGTGCCCACCGCTCACACAAAACTCCATCTTGGGTCTCCAATACATTATTCTCACCTTTATTTAGAAAGTTCAGATAAAAGATCTGTTTAGGCCAGAATAACCAAATAGCCTGGCAGACAAAGTTTTCCATTAGGTGGATCATAAGTGATATTTACATCTTCCAACTTCTTTTTCACACCCCTCCCTACAGAAAAATAAACTCCTTTGAAATGTTTCACCTTTTTTGATTCTTTACAACCTTAAAGAATATATCTTTAAAGACAGAACAGAGAAGAAGAAAAAAAAGGAAAAAAGTAAAAGGAAAGGTGTTGGTTAAGGAATCACTTTCTAAGACAACTTCTGATGAGGCAGCTGTTCAGCCTGAGAAATAAATTAACATTTTGAGGTGTTAAGTCAAGGAGCTGGAATGGCCCTACCCATGTTCATTTAAGACCAGGCTCCCATCAAGTAAAGGTTCTTCCAGGATTTTTCCCTGGCTGTCATTGCTCTCCACAGAGATGCAGTTTCACAGCCAGCTAGGGAACAAGCCCATCTGTCTTCTTCAAGACTTCAGAGCCCCATTTTGTCTCTGCCCCTTGTTTATGTATCTCCAGCCTCCTGGGGAATCAGGTGTATTTCCTATTACACCTGTTAACCTTACACTCCAGAATCTCCTGCTGTTCAGTGCAGCCTTCAGGAGGATTGCTGGCAGCTGAAAACTGTTTGCTGCTCCCCTCTGCCATGCCAGAAGCAGCAGGGGGTTCTAGCCACCGGTAACCAGCTAAATTCACACTGCTATTTAAAAGGCAGTATTAGAGACTTAAAAAGAGGAGATTGTTTGCATTGCTATCTGTGCTCTGAATGCACTAACAAAATGGTAGTGTTCTAATGAGAGGCTGTTTGTGTATTCAGTTGCACTGACTCTCACTGCCAGGTGAGACACATGTAGTGGAAGAGTTATTAAACCTCCCCCCCTGACCCTGCCCCGCCATCAGTCTAAAGCATTGAATTTGTAGGACCATCCTATGGAATGGATGAGAATCAGAAACAAGGCTCTGCCCTATTTCCTCCCCTGCTATCACAAGTCACATCCCTGCACACTTCTCCCTGACTTGTGACACTTTCTATTTTCCAGCCTGGCAATCAGAATTTTTGTACTGTGTGTAAACAAAATAATGGTGTCTGAAAGAGAAATTCAGAAAATAGGAAAAAAAAATGCAAGTGCCACACTGAAAGGGATTGGGCACTCTTATTTGAAATTTTAGTTTATTCAGTATTTTGACTTACTAAGGGAGTTGATGTAGCTAGTTTGTTTTTAATTTCATCATCTTCCCAGAGCTTGTACCGTTATTTCACCTCTGCAACTGTGTCCCTCCAGGACCCCATACCACCTCCATGTTTAACTGGAAACCAGAAAAAGCTGGCATTTTGAAAAGTCCGCTTATTATTACTTTGAAACAGTTCAGTTTGTCTCAGCAAAAAATTCCTTTTGTAACAGAGAAACCAAAGGATACGCATGAAAGTAAACTATCTATGAAGTGATTTTCCTGTTCCACTACCTCCACCAAGAGTATGTTTCAGCCATTCAGATACGAAATCTTTATCAAACTGCTTTTAAAGATAACATAAAAATATCTTCCCACACTAGAAATGCAGATTTCCAACACATGCTAGGCCATCCTCCTCACACAACACAAGGTCATTTGCTTAAAGGAGGCATTATGCTTCTAGAAAGACTGTAACCAGCTTTTCTTCTAGTTCCTAATTAAAATAGTTGCAGATCAGATTAACTGTACTGTAATAACATATTCATTATTTTCATACCTTTCTATCTGATCCTCCAAAAGCTGCCTGCAATGTCTTGGACTGTTTGCTAGGTTACCTGGCAGACAGAAGTGAAATTATATGTCTATATTCACTTCAAATATGCTAAGTTCAAAACCAAAATTAGTACAACCACGACACTGTGGAGCTCAGCATGGGCCAACACACCCTGCTTTTCAGCTAGGTACATTAGTCCAGGCAATCTCTGTGTTAGGAAGGGTAGAGCACTTCCCATGTTTAAACTGAACAATTTAAAGCTATCTTGGGCATATTTACACTACAGTACAGACTACAGCACAAACCTATGCTGCAACTTCACATTGGTTATCTCCAAAATCTAAAACGGCTATTTACAAGCACATGTAATGGCATTTACGTGCAGGAAGCAGTATTGCAGTATTGTTTTGTACTGTGTGTAAACAAAATAATGGTGTCTGAAAGAGAAATTCAGAAAATAGGAAAAAAAAATGCAAGTGCCACACTGAAAGGGACTGTCCTGTTTAAATCCCTTTCCTTGTTTTCACTTCATCTTATCATATGCCTCCTTTGTCCTCAGTTTCAAACAGCCAGGAGATTCTTCCCTTTCTGACATGGACATCTGAACCTCTTTCTTCACAGTCATTCTTCTCAGCAACCCCACTAACTTATTTTGCTTTTGATCCCCAGCTCTCTGCATCTTCCTACAAACAACACCGCTCTACCACCCAAGCACCCACAGCTCCTCCTTTATAGCTTTTATTAGAAAGGCTAATTGTTTGTAAAATCAATGCCCTGTGTTCAGTTTGGTCTGTTTTAAATATCTGATGAGCTTAAAAAAACTCCACTCAAACACAAGTAAGATAAACTAGCAATGGCCCCCACTGCACACTATGATTCAGCTGGCAGACTACAGCAAAACTGCAGATCAAATTGCTATTTGGTCTTTGTCTTTCTTCTCTTCATTCCTTCTTATTTTATCAGATAAGAATATAAATCTCATTAATTTGGAGTAATCTAATTCAGTAAAACACAATGCTGCAGAATCTGGCAAAGATGTCACACTGATGCTTTTGTCATAATGCACTTATTCCCAGCTTTATTCTGAGATATCACTAACAGACATTCTTCAAAACCTGCTCATTTTCAAAACAGAGTTAAAAAATTAAACATACATAAGGCAGTCAGCAGTACTTTTAAGACAACACCAAACTAGGAATACCACTAAGAGGAACTTCTGTAGCTATATATCTTGGTTGTAACATTGGGAAGCTAGTAGTGCCAAATAAAAACTAAATTCCAAATCTGTTAAAAACTGAGGGTAAAGACCTCTTCCTGATACATTCTAAACAGGCTGCATTTTCTGTTTATTTTGAAGGGGAATTACCAAGTCTTTTTGTGACTTTTAAGTACAATATATATCAAGGTATTTGTTACAAACAAGTTCAGGCAAGACCAAATCAGTTCATTACACTTACCTCTGCAATTCATAGTGTGACATTTTTACCTTAAAAAAAATCCTCTTCAGTCTCTTCTTGAATGTTGGACAGCCAGAAAATTCATAAATAACTTGTACAGAAAGGACACCACCCACCACGCAGGATGTACTGGATGGGTAATACTGTCAGATCCTTGTATTTTAAATTGTATTCCCTCATTTCAATGGCAAATGAAATTACCATCATGATCAGCAGCACCTAGCATATTTTACCACCTCAGTGGAACAGAACTGACAGTAAAAGAGAAATCTGCTCTGATCAAACTCTTTAAGACAGGTATATTGCAAATAGCTGAATATGATTTTCAAATTAGACATTTAAGTATTGAACGTTGCCTGTACTCAGTTTGTTATGTATTCTGACACTGCCCTCTTGTGACAGAACACAGTTTTGCAAGCAGCCAGAAAGGAATTCTCCAAACCAATATGAAAGCAAGGCTTTATTTATGAGATCCCAAATGTGTGTGTTTGTCTTTATTAAAACATTTAAATCAGTACATGGAATGGTTACTCTTATCATAATAGCAAATATAGGTAATGTTAATATTTTTGTTTATATGAATTCTCAACTTGGTCTTAATCAGTATTGCTATCATTTTCTGTGAGAAATCACAGGTGTCCGCATGAGTAAGCTAATGTGCAGCAAGAATGGGCATGAATTAATACTTCACTAGCTGCACTGAAGTCTCGATCCATTAGTGCATTTAGATATAATTTCTAGTGCAAGATATAACTACATGCCTCTGCAGAAGCAAAGGCCATTAAGACATTCTTAGTAAGCACCAAGGGCACAATAACTTACTGCATGTTTAATGGGAACAAGCTACCAACCACCAAAGGTGAATGCATGAAGAGTTAGCACATGGTAGCTGCTACGCAAAGCATTTGTTTCCAGGCTTGGTGAAATTTAAGTTCCCCAGGCAGACAGCTAAACACCTAGTAAAAGTGCGCGTAATATATGTTAATCAAATTAATTATTTTCCATATTTAAATTAACGTTGTAGGCATCATCATCTTATAATCATAGGATAATTCAAGCTGCAAGAAAACTCAGGAGGTCACCTAGTACAATTTCCTGCTTATCTTACATGGTAAAAGATTATTAGTCATGTCTTAAGACCTTTTAACTAATAGGAACCTAAATACAAAGTTAGCTTCTCTCTTCCTAGAAAAGACAGCATAGTCCTTCCCTACTTTTACATGAGACTACAAAATTTAAACCTGTAAATTCAGGTGAACTTCTGTATCTCTTTGCTCTACTTTTGGCGGGGAGGCTGTATCCTGTGGCAACTGCATCAAAAGAAGCACGACCAAAATGTCAGGGGAGGTGATTCTCCCACTCCAGTCTCTTGAGACCCCCACTGTAGTACTGCATCCAGCTCTGGGGCCCCCAACATAAGAAGGACATGGACATGATGGAGCGAAGCCAGAGGAGGACCACAAAGATGATCAGAGGGCTGGAGCACCTCTCTTAGAGAGACAGGTTGAGAGAGTTGAGGTTATTCAGCCTGGAGAACAAAAGGCTCCAGGAAGATCTTACAGCAGCCTTCCTGTACCCAAAGGGGACCCACA
Organism: Streptopelia decaocto; assembly: GCF_964273445.1. NCBI lineage: Eukaryota > Metazoa > Chordata > Aves > Columbiformes > Columbidae > Streptopelia > Streptopelia decaocto. Next base: position 46,460,840 of record NC_138660.1, read on the forward strand.
AGAAAGCTGGAGAGGGACTTTTTACAAGGACATGTCATGATAGGAAAAGGGGTAATGGCTTTAAACTGAAAGAGGGCAGATTCAGATTATATATAAGTAAGAAATTCTTCCCCATGAGGGCGGTGAGGCACCAGAACAGGCTGCCCAGAGAAACTGTGGATGCCCCATCCCTGGAGTGTTCAAGGCCAGGCTGGATGGGGCTTTGAGCAACCTGGTCTAGTGGAAGGTGTCCCTGCTCATGGCGGGGGGGCTGGAACTAGATGAAATTTGAGGTCCCTTCCAGCCCAACCATTCTATTATTCTATGATACTATGAACTAGGGAGCATTAAGAATTCAGCTCATTTCTCCTCTGAGAAGGAAACACAAGGTTAAGAAATTACTGCAGAATATAATTTCTAGAACTACATGAATTGTACTTCTGTAGTTTCCTATTGGCAGAAAAATGCAGGGAACCTGAATAAGCAGAAAAAAATATTTACATTAGATTTCTTAAAAGGCTTAAGTCTTTCATACTCCACCTAATGCAACAAATCAACACTCCAAACAAATTCTTAATTTAACTTCAACATCCAGAAAACTTTTGTGGATATATTTCTTTCTGATTCAGTAAAGAACATTGGTCCTTAACAACCGTGTAGTGCCATCTTTTGGCAAACACCAGAAAATATTCCTGATTGCTTCAGATCTACACAGAAAAGGGTCTCATGAGACCTCAGTACTGTTCCAAATTGTGACAACACCAATGACAGACAGACCATGCTGAGAATTGCTCAAATTAGAGTAATTATACTCTCAATCAGTCACTACTTAGTATAGTGAAGAGGTTACTAAAAATAATTATGTGAAAGAAGTTCCTTTTGTATCTGTCATTTTACCGTAAGAAGTAGAAAGACGCAGTGTTCACACACTGCCCTGATTTGCATTCTGACCCAATCTCCCTGTTGCTGCATGGCTCAACAAAGTGAAAAATATAATTTCTGCCAAACTCCTACGAGCTAGAAACCTTCCCCAATCACCCAAGCCTTGAACAAAGAAAACACCACCAACACCAGCCCCCACGCATGTTATATTCAATCAAAGTTGGAAAAAGGGGTAGTGTTATTCTTCAGGTCCTGAGTAGCTGCACCACGCATGTGACATGTCAGACGTAAAAGCCCATGCTGAGCGACACGATCCCAGGTCTCAAACTGGAATGGGACATGACGCCTTCTCAGAAGACTCAGCTCACAGCAGGAGGTGTGCATCTTGTCAGCACAACACTTGACAGCATGGGTTGGAGCTCTCTCCAGGAAAATATCTCATCCTTTTTTTTGTATTTACTCTAAATTTCTGATTTTGTAAATTCAGGAATGCCAAGACACTGAGAAATCACTTGCAACCTTGGAGGAATTTTACTTGTTCTTTTATTTCTTAACACTGAATAGGTATTATAAGTAGGTTTCTGGTCTAACATGGCAGTGGCTCCAGTACTCTGCTATAATACTTTCCCATTCTTGCAGTGAAGACTGCAGTGTACTGTTATCAGACTCCACCGTTGAGGGTTTGGTTTGAACTTTCTGAACGAGGACTGAATTAAAATATCTCCAGGGAATAAATTAAAAACTTTTGGATCTTTAGCTTAACTTCATAAGGCACTACTAGAAAAGACAGAGGAGACTTGTTTCATATTAAAATGTAGACCCCTTTTCAGAGCATTACATTTCAGTCTTCTTGAAATCAATGGCAGGGTTTGCCTCCATAGACAAAAGACAACTGAAACTAAAAGAGACTCAGAGAAACATGCTTGTGATAAGAAAAAATACCTGTACAATATATGTTGTCGTTATCTACCTCAGCATAAGTCATACTCTTTCTTTGTACTACTGACTGGATGGGTTTGATGAAAAAATCTATTTTACCTGATGGTTGCTTGTATCAGAAACCTTCACATCCAGTGATCCTGTCAGAACAGCATACCAGTTTGTTCCAATATCACCCTGACGGAACACTGCAAAGATGAAATCTTGTTAATAAGAGCTATCTCCTTAAGTTTAGAAACACTAATAAACATTTTCCCTCATATTACTGTACTATTGTAGTCACTGCTGGCACTATAGACTTTGCCATATCAGACTACTTAGTTACTATTACAATAATACTTGCAATGACACTGGAAAGCACATATTTTAGTAAAATAGTTGATACACTACAGAAACAATGAAAGCATATAGAATTTTTCCACTCTTCTCCCCAGTTTGCCTCTCTTTTACTGCTATCTTAGTTAAACAAAACAAACAAACAACCCCAAAAATACTTTCTGAACAATGTCCCTTTGAAATTCAGAATCTTCCAATGCAGACACAGCTCCCACTAACTTCAGTAAAAGTTTTGGCAACTGCAGGAGTTGGATGTTTAGGCATTCCAACTGTGTGATTACAGAGCATCGGAATTCCTACGACTCTAAGCAACCCCCAGTTGTGTGTGTGTGCCTAAAGCATGCCAGATTTACCTCAGGGGTACCCAAGACTCTGTCAAACACCACAGGTCTCCATCAGCCATTGCCCTGGTACAGCTCTGAGAACTTGCACATTCCCATCACAGGATCACCACTTAGTTCCATCTCAGCTTCACAGACCAAGCACAGCTGTCCCCCTTCATCTGGCACACAGGCTGCCAGAGCAGGCACAGAGCTGTTGCACCTCACAGGAATACGCAGCTCTGCAAATCTGGTTCGTGTTATCCGGAGTGACTACAAACTGAAGGCTACTAGTGATGTGCCTATGTAATATACTTTTGCCCCTGACATCACAAAGCATCTACAAAGGAGAGCAATAATACATTTACAGGGAAAGAATCAGGCTTAAGTGCAATGACTTGCTTCTAATCTTACAACAAAACAGTGGCAGAGTCCTAAATCCAGCAATGTGTGCCTTGTTACCATAGATTCACTACACACTGTATTTGTAGAGCAAGCAGCACTTTAGTCCTGCCTTCCCCCATGACTATGACTGTAAACATTTTTATAGCCATTCCACTGATGGTGCTCTCTCATCGATCTCCCAGAGACAATCCCAGCCTAATCCCCAATTTTATCTACATAAAATAGATCATTATATGAATCTCTCTTACATGTGATTCCTTTTTCCAAATTTTCATAGTATCCACAGAGACATATCTGCTGGAGAAGATTTGGATGAAATTTCTCAAAAGCTTTTACTTCTTTCAGTCGTGTGAATATTATATCTACATCTTCACTGGAACGTTCCAAAGGTCTGCAAAAAACAAAGGACACAATTCTCAAGGGCTTTATCAGAGAAACATCCCCACCTGCATGCACCAAACTTGCAAATCTTTGCATTAAATGTCACACTATAATATAAACCAGTTAAAATGCATTTCAAAGGTACATAATGAAGACCTTCCAAAACATCCTAACAACTGCCCGCTATCAACCCGAGCATGATTATTATTATCATTTCAACACTGACAGTGTCAAGAAGCACCATGCAGCACCGAAGTCTTGCTGCAGCAATTACTGTAACAGTATATATGATGATACAGTCCTTATCCTAAAGAGCTTAGAATGATATATATTTTTAAGTTTGTAAGGGAACATGAATAAGCAGATGTCCAAACATATAAGAGGTCTGTGGAATTGGTGCCCAAAATAGGAGTTCTCTGCCTTGCTAAAATAAAAGCTTTAGATATCTGCAGTAACTCCTATAACCACATCTCTCTTTTGCATTTTACTGGGTACAAACTAATTTGAGTGTTCTGTTTTCTCACTTGCAAGCAAGAAATACAACTTTAATAAGTACATTTTCTTCACGCAGTTCTGTCTCTTAATGTTTGACAAATTAAATAGGCGACTAAGAATCATAACTCTTCATTGGTAAGGGTAAAGAGTTTTAATCTAAATATTTTAAATATTTTAAATCTATTACATTAACACTTTAATAACAAATCAAACAAAAATAAAATTGTAAAACTCTCTCCAACAAAGTAGTTTGTGGGCCAGCAGTTCAGCAGGTTGAGAAAACGACAACATATTTATGAAACTAAAGTGAATTAGCTCCGTAACATACATTTTAAATGTGATTATCAAATGTTGTGAATCAGCAGGTAAGTCAACCACTAACTGACAGCATTAGAAAGAGTCTTTCTTAACAGACTACATGCCTACCACCATGCACAGAAATAAACACAGAATGTTCCAGGAGATCATGCTGGGTCAGATGCAGAAATAATTTATGTAAAAATGGGTACCAGAAAGATAGACAACGGTCAGTGATCATTGGACTTACCACTAACTCAAATGCTCCTCATTAATTTTACTGACAAAAATGTTCTTTCAGCCAGTGCATGAGCTTCTAAATGAACAAAAGTCAGGTAGCTTACAATGAACAAAGACTAGGCTCATAAATACATATCTTTATAATCTTATTGTTACACCCACAGTGTAAGCATTCCTTCCAACAGAATTTTTATAAAATTTCCTCTTTGGAACCAAAGACTTAAGGGATCTAAATCTTTGTTTCAGGGAAGAAGGCCAGATCCTACTCACATTGAATCTCTATCTCTCATCTTTCTTATTAAATTAAGTCTAGGAGGGATTAAATTTCTATTCTCATTTATACTCCAACTTACCCTTATTAAATACAGATGAGAATAATAACTCTCTGGTGTATATGGTTGTTTCTACACAACCGTGACATCCTCTTACCACTTCAAACCACAACCAATTACAACAGCTCCCTTTTGAAATATTTTAAGCAAGATTTTCACCCATTCCTCTTTTTTTGACTGTGCGCTAGCTGACAGGTACTAATAAGCATTAGCCCTCTTGTCAAAATCCTTTTAAGAAGATTAGGAGGTGCAGCTTGCAAACAGATTTAAAAGCCATTTATACAAGATCTCTACCCAAACTGCCCTAACTCTTGGAATACTAACTCCCTTAACTTACAGACTCTCAAATAACAGCAAAACCTAACGAGGGAAAAAATGGAGCTCATTCTCAGAATATCCCATTTTCCTAGAAAAACTGTGTCTGAGACTGTTCCATCCACACAACTGTTCATAGCTGATTCAATTCAAGCCTATCTGTAGGATCTCAGTGTTTAGTGGTTGTTTGATGCAGTTGGACAGGGGAAAAGCAAACAGGGTTAGCAAAAAACATGCATCAGGGTGTATAAACTTAATCGACACTGTCTTCTCAGTGCTCTTTCTGAAATGTGAGTTCAAAAATCTCTTCCACTTCCGGTCTTGTCAAAAGGACAAGATTTGGGGGGATTTAATTCATAGACTGTGTAGCTCTTTTTCCTGAGAGTTGCTGGAGGCTCAAGAGATGGGGTTTCCATCTAGTTCAGAGGAAGATGAGCGCTGGGCTCAGTTCCACTGATGTGGCAAGGAGTGTCTTGTGTCAGGCAGAACAACTGCAGGAAAAGCTCTTTCTTCTGACAAAACTGCTTCATGACCACAGTAAAGCGAGTCACCATGGAAAGACAAGCACTCTCACAGGTAGCTGAGCCACGCTTTTCCGAGTTTGAAAGATAAGCACCACAGTGAGAAACCAAACTCCACATTTATTGCGAAAAACAAATTAAAGTCATGTTCCTAGTGGCTTTTTATAGCCAGCAGCTGCGCTGCAGCACTTTGTATCAGCAGCAGTTACCTCCACTTGCAGTTTGTGAAATGGGCATTTGAAGGGGGACACACAGGTGTGCTCTGAACAAAGAGGCATCCAAACTTCTAAGTAATATGCATAGTAGTGATCTGAAAAATGTCACACTCCTTACAATGTTTCTTAATAATGCATTACTGAAAGACACTTGTTTCAGTAGCTTTTCTTCAAAATATACTGGTTTTAATGTTACTGTGTGCAACTAAATTTCCACAAATATTTTGACTATGAGGGCACACATTGTGATCCAGCACATTTGGAAATGAAGCTAGAATCTGGGAGAGGATTTCAGTAAATAATTTAACCAATTATGTATTTTAGAGAATGTACCTTCTACTCAAGCTGTGTTTTACCAATAAAAAAACAAACCAAACCAAACCAAACAAACAAACAAAAAACACCACCACACACAAAAGAGCCAGCATGGAAACATACAAGGAACTGTAACTGTATCCCAGAATTAAAACTTCTTAATTCTATCAAATGACACGCACAGACAAACATCTAGTATAAGGTTTAGCTGTTTGGTTAAGATCATGAATAAGCACAAAAATTAACTATGATCAAAGTTGTTTGACAACAAAATGCCTTTGCATTTGATCAGAGCTCCTGGGAAATGTCCTCAGTGTTTAAGGGTAAGGAATGAAATAACACTAGGTGTCCCAAGCTGAGGTGGCCCTTAGTCCTTACTAGGACATAGAATTTTGCCTGAGAAAAACCTCCAGATTTACAGTGTAACACTAAAAGTAGTAGCACTCAAACTAATTTCTATTAAGTGCTTATAATCTATAGAATGAGATTGGTATAGTTTTACCTAGTGAGAGAGCATAATGAGAATAATTAAATAGCATGGCATCAGTTAACTGCTTTTCCACATGCCTGCAAAACTCATGCAAAGTTTGAACACTTTCTACGAAGTATTTTTAATAAATGTATCATCATCGTAACTGTTGTCATCATCATTAAAATAACATTAATGAATCTATTTATTATGCCAAAATGGCAAAAGATGTATTTATTAAGTAATAATACTCATATTTATCTCAAGTTTAAAATGTACTACCTAAGCAATACAGCTATATTAGGTAACAAAACCTAAAACCAGGTTTTTCACCTTCATATGCATTTTTAAAAGACGAAATACTTCAAGAGAATAAATAAAAATGTAAGGAAATTTTCTCCTTTCATTTATTAAATTTTTTATGTGTGGTACATGGTTTGCAACCAAGGTGTGACTAAACCTTTCTGAATAAACCCTGCAACTTTCATCAATGTGAACTGGAGCTCAGGATAGTTAAAATTCCATTTGACAGAAGTAGATCTGGATGAAATTACATTAACCAGCACTGTGGCTTCATAATAGACATTAAAAGCACTTTAATATGAAGACAGACTCTGAGACACATTACAAATTAAATTTATAATTGAACAATATGCATAACTGATTATATCCTTTAATTCAAACTCTGGCCGTTGCCATCCACCAACACACTGCACTAAATGCACCCATTTAGGATCTGCATGGTTACAGCTAATGAGAATGTACAACTTACAGAAACTATGAAATAACCTCTACAGATTTACATTGACATACATTTTGACAACTCCTGAATTCAGCAATGAAGTGGAAAGTCAGCTGAGGAAACATTCTTTAAGGATATTGATAAAGCAGCAGGAGTAGTAAGTGATGATGCCAAATATAGTGCAGAAAATACTAACAGAACAAAGGGAGTATCACAGGATTTATGAGTTTGTTAAATGCAGCAAATTGTAAGATACAGACAAAACTAAATGTCACACTGGATAGGAAAAATACTTATATTTGAAAAATATCTGGTGACCACCTGACTTTGAGGGCATGATTTGAACTAGCTGGTTTGTTGAGGGTTTATTTCTTTGCTGGAACATGAGATTTTGTTATCAAATAAATGTAATGTGCTCAGAATTTCAGAGATGGAATCCTAAGAACGAGCCAGAAATAACTCAGGCACTGACAGTTTAGACATGTTTCCAGTATCATCTGGTGAAAACCTACGGTTACACAAGTACCACAGCAATTATGTGGCCACTTCAGAAAACTATAATACCAACTAAATTTAAAGATATGTCCTAAGAGGCATATACATACATTAGTTTGCTCAGGTGGGTCATGACAATGTATATACATATGAATGCCTAGGGCAACCGCTATTTCTTCCCCTTAATACCTGGCCGTAGAACAAGTGTGTAACTTACTGCAAGCACATGTAACAAATGAAAGCTGATACTAGAAATATGTAAGCCTGCGAGCAGGGAATAAAACAGCTTGAATATGTTTAAAATACAACTCCTACTCTTTATATGAGTTATTTTGAAGTTATTTTTCAACAAAATGCACAGACCTACAAGCTCATGGCAAGCTATATTAACAATTATTTTGGTCTCTCTGAGGAGATACTGAAAGAAAAAGGGCTTTCGTATTGTTCAGCAAAGACTGCACCTTTGCATTGCACTAGAAAATGAGTGGTGTGATGCAGAAAGAGACATTTGTCATTAATCATCACTCTTCAGAAGATTGTATCTTTGCATGAGTGCTAGAAAGCACACAGGCCATGTCTATACTGCTCTGTCTCCAAGTTTCCACATCCACAGCAGTGTCTGTTGCTGATTTATGCCCACTGGATCCAAGTACACACCAGCTTAGCCACATCCTGCACACACAGAAAACATGAGGACATGGGCCAACAGGAGCTGCAGTGTATGCCCATGATTTTGTTTAGATCCAAACTAGGTGAAAAATGGTAGTGTTATTTCTGTGGATGTGTTACAAATAAAAAGCAAAGGTAGAAATTTAAAATATATAGAAGTCAGTGAATGTTTGACCAGTCGCATAAAAATATTTTTAAAGCAAAAAAAAATAGCATCATAAAGCAATTCTAAAATATTCACAATATTTCTTGATTATAAATTTATATCTCATTATATTTGACAATAATTTTCTATATTTCTTTTACAACAACTCTTTCAGAATATCAGTTATTCATCCTAGGCTATCTGTATACTCACAAGAGACCTGTTGATTACTAACCGTATACAAATGACTTACATCTCAAATATATGTTACAATGAACTAAAAACCAAATCCCGATTCAAATATGCTGCTGTTACATGGCTTCATTCTAAATTTATACTCAAATCTGAGATATTATCCTGTGTTATTTTGCTTTTGTTAGATGTAAATTATGCAAGTCCAAAGTCTAACAAGGATATAAAAGCTCAGTGTGTACAATATGTTCTCGAAACATCCATTCATATTTAAATAATTTATAAACAGCTGAGCAAAGATCATAACATTCTCAGCATAACGGGGTAGCAAAGTTACACACTTTGCTCTGTGATCTGCTCCTCCAGTCTGCTAAGGCACTGAAAGTTATACTTAATACAGAGAAAACACAACATGTTGTGGGCAAGTATGAAATCCTGGGATCTCTGACTGTTGCAAATGCTGGACATAATTTAAAAGTTTGTATTTGAATCCAGGTAAAACATCTGAATTTGATCAGGTTTAGAGAAATCACAGTTATGCAAAAAATACTTTGTCTACCATTCAATAAGGAAATGTCAACATGGAAATTTCTTGGTTAGACAGTCTTCGATGTGAAAGAAACCATAAGAGCAGGGAAGATATTGTTCTTAAGCTAATTATACACACTTGCATAAATCAGCAACCTTCTTTTAATTATGTGTAGGTTGGACATACAGAAAAATGCTAGGATGCATGCATGCTTCTGCTCCCTAGGAAGACAGTGGTAAGGCAACTGTTTACTTTAAAGATAAAAGGACTGGTTTCCTTAACAGAAAAACTATTTACACCTCCAGGTGTACAGTCAATCAATGCTGATCCTCTGTCTTTCCTGTTAAAATAAAACATTCTTGACAGAGCACAGTGTTTTGAACTTCTCTGTTCCTGCTTTTCTGTACTTTTGCACTTGTGACTTTATGTATGTATACATTTATATGTATATTTGATTTTTAAGTGCTGATCTTCAGCTTTTGTGGTTAGTAACCACACATGGAGGTTGTATGGTCGAAGCACTCGTGGTTCCAGCCCACAGTATCCTACACAGTAATAACATTTCTCCTGAAACATTTTAGTGGTTCTTCCCTTTTCTATGTGCTCTCATTTTAGATGTTAGTAGTTTTAGTTTGGTGGGTGACTTGGGGAAAAACATGAAGAACATATACAAAATACATCATGTCTGTACATGATTTATATTACTTCAATTTAGAGTTTAATTCTCCTTTTTTTTTTTTAAGAATGAAGTTGGATAATCCATATTACATGCCATTTTAATCATCTGATTAAAATGAGGCTCACCTAAAATTCTGAAGCATACCAGTTGTAGAACAGCCTTCCCCTTGAAAAAATAAATATATTCATTAACTAAAACATAATAAAACTATCTTTATTATTCAATAGAAACGCATGGTATCTTACAGAGAACTGACTCATTAAATGATCCTATATTTACAGAATTCACATGTAGGTTAAAAATGCTGTAAGATTTTTTTAAAGGTTTAAATACATAGAAATTACATAATAATTCAAATGAGTACACTGATAGATCATCTATAGAAAAGAAATACACTCTAGAAATACAAGTGCGTAAATTAATTAAAAATGCTTTATCAAATAGTACTTAGATTCCTATAGTACTTTTCCAGCATAGCTTTAACTGTATTTTTTAAATGGAAAAATAGAACAAAACACATAAGTGTATTTCCTGTGATCACAAAGCAAAGCATGGCAGAGACCAGGAAAAAACTGATTCCTTTCACTGAACAAATTGGTGCTAGTAGCTCACTCCAAGTAAAAAAAAAAAAAGGAAGAAAAAGTCTCATCTTAATAGCTCTACTGAAATCCCCATTATAAAAATGGTCAGCATATTAATTTTCATATAATTATAATGGCAGAGAGATTTCTAAATTAAATGCTTCTCAGGTGTTTCCTAAAAACACCACTCACTCCCCAAGGCTATGTAACTCATTAAGCACAAACCCCTAAACTTCAGTTTACAATTTAGATCTTATAATGTATTGCATTTAGGAAACCTCAGAAACTACACCATCTGCTATTCAAAAGTACTGGGGCTCATACTCTACTCCTTCACATCCACTCCACGCAGTTTACAGAGCGGAGAACCAAGCCTTCTGCTTCACTTCGGTTTTTATATGATCAGGTTACCATCATCAGTTCTGTTTGTATGTACATTTAGAGTACTTTCAACATTTATATGCATAATTTAACCTCTAAGAGGTTAGCCTTCTTTTAAGTCATGTGTTACAGAGGGGGATCAGTATTTGTGGTAGGTGTCTAAACCAAAAGTTTCCTTAGCTTCTTATAGTTTGCTGCCAGGACTGTTAAGGAAAACCTCATCGGGGTGCAGTCCTACAACACTAGGACACAATGGTAGAAATTATGAAGCGAGGAAGGTTCCTTCTGTGTACATAAAGGCTTCTCTCCACAGCACAGCCCCAAATGGCATCAACTGTCAAAGTCAGCTGACAATGCTCAGTAAACCGCTGGACACCATTTAAGTGAACTCTCTCTCTTAGCTTTCTTTAAACCTTATAGCATATTTATGGTCTCCATTTTTGTAAACCATTTTCCTAGACTACAGGAGACACAGTGAGTGTTCAGAAATCAAATCACTTCGGAACTAAGCCAGTAAGTGTTGAAGGTAGGAATACAGCAAAGGACCTTCAAACTGCCCACCATGCAACTCATCACTGCGAGAATCACTTTCTGCTGCAACACCCAGAAAAGCACTCCAGGGGTTGTGGAGTCTCCTTCTCTGGAGACATTCAAAACCCGCCGGGACATGTTCCTGTGCGACCTCACCTAGGCGTTCCTGCTCCAGCAGGGGGATTGGACTGGATGATCTTTTGAGGTCCCTTCCAATCCCAAACATACTGTGATACATAAATAATTCGTCTGCATTTTTAGAAGTGAGCCCAGCACCTCTGAGCACACGTTATCCAGCCCTAAGTGCCACCCACGTGGCGCGGGCGGGCCGCCCGCCCATGCCTGACCCGCAGCCAGCGCTGCGGCCCGCCCGGGGGACACCCGCAGGCCCCAGGACGCCGCAGCGGGAAGGAGGCTGTCGCCGCTGAAGGGAGCCGCCGGCGGCCCCGGCCAGGCGACATTTTTATTCCCAAACCCCCTCCAGCCAATAGTCCCGCACCTGCTGGAGCCAGGCAGCGCTCTGAGGCGAGGGTCCGTCCTTTCCCGCCCAACCTGTGAGGCGGCTGTGCCGGGGGGGGGGAGAGCGCTGAGGCGAGGCGCGGGGCTGTGAGGCGCGGTGCGCTGAGGTGAGGCGGGGGCTAGTGTGCTGAGGTACGGTGAGGCGGGGGCTGGTGTGCTGAGGTACGGTGAGGCAGGGGCTGGTGTGCTGAAGGGCTGCGTGGGGAGGCAGCGGGCGGACTGGGGCGCGAAAGCGGCGAGAAGCGGGTCTGCCACGGCCGGAACGGCGGGTCCCCGGCCGGCAGCCCCAGGCCCCCGGGCCGCGACACCCTCTCCCGCCCTGAGCTCCCCCTCCTCTATCACGTGTAGCTTTTTCCCCGGAAAAAGCGGAGCCCAGCGGAGAGCGGCTGTCCCAGCGGGGACTGCCCGTGCCCTCCGCTGCCCGCAGCTTTTCGAGCCCTCATTTTGCCCCGCCGGCCCAGCTCTGCTTCCTCCGGGCATTTTGCTTCCCACCTGCACGCTCCTTATGTAAGGCAGGAGCTGACGGGGAGCGAGAAGTGGGTGTCAGCGCACACACACACGCACACATATACATCCATCCATCCATCCCTACATACATGCACGCATGCAGGGAGGCAGGTTACGCGCACACAGCATCCCTCCGCAGCCGCTCCTGGGAAGATGCCGATACCTTTTATCCAGGCAAGCGATCCACTCGCCGGAGGATGAGGAATGGGAGGTATGAGCGGCGACCATGTTGGACAGGGATCAGGTCGCCGCACACCCGGCTGGCGGCGGCGGCGGCTCCCCCGCCGGTCGCTCGGTCCGTCCTCCCTCCCTCGCTCCCTCCCTCCGCGCACGGCGCGATGGGCTCGCCCAGGCCCCCGCGGCTGCCCGCCCTGCCCGCCGCAGCCAGCGAGGCTGCGGATGCCGGTTGGGGGGCCCTCCCGCCTCGGCCTGCGGCTGGGCTGTGACCCGGCGCCGCCTCGGCCGCCCGGGGCACCCTCCGGCCCGGCGGGGAGAAGCGCCCGGCCCTGCGAGGCCGGTGGCGGCAGGTGGCAGCCCCGGGAGGGGCGGCCGCCAGGCGGGGAGCCCTGGGCTGCGGCAGGGGAGTAAGACCATCCTGGAAAGGATTTAGTCCCCTCCTGGAAGATGTTGTCGTTTGCCTTAGGTGAGCTCCTCGGTACGCACACTTGAGCCCGACTTGCCGGTCCCTGCCCTTGCTTCACCAGAGATGTCCTTGGCTGGGTTGGGGGGCGGGAGTGGGGAAATACCAGCTTTTTAATTATAATAAGCAGCTTGCGAGTGTTTTCGCAGCTCTCCAGACCCCTGTGTCTGTTCCCCCAGTAGTAAGTGCACAGCAGAAGGAAGGTGCAGTTCGCATTTCAGGAATTTTTCTGATGCCTCCAGCCTGCTGTCCATCCTGTCATCTGTGTCCTAAAGGCTCTGGTTTATTGTAGGTGAAAAATGAGCTGGACAGTACAGCCTGTGAACAGGATTTAACAACTGGAGGGAACCCAACACACAGCATGAGAAAGGTGAGCGTGATATAGAATGAAAACTATCCACACCCTTCTGTTGTGGTAGTGTGGCCTGCAAAATGCAGGTTTTTTAAGGATACTAATGCACACATGATTAAAAAAGTGATGAGCAGAGGAAGGAATGCAGAGCAGCAGGTCTTCCTGTTTTGCAAAGTTCTTTGTGAAATATTTTCTACAAAATATTTCAGGATCTAGATCATATCTTCCCAAGTAATCTGTGTATAACCATAAGCCTCAGTTTACAGTCAACACAACCGGCCTTGAGTAGCGTGGGAGAAGAGTAGGAAGTGATAGAGATTTCAGCAGTATGTTTGGGGTTACATGTAGATGATAGCAAAGTAAAACTCAAACTGTGCCTTCCTTTAGGCTTATAACTCCTCTCTGCTTTACAGTGTGGATGCAAATGATTAATTCAGATGCTGATAATCTGCCAGTGCCTTTTATAGTTCTCCATGCGCCATCTTCTCTGCCCCCTGTTCTGATCTCTTTTGCTGTATCAAGTGTAATTTACTTACATACATATGCTACTTCACATTTCACATCTACATTTTAACAGCCTTATTGCTGCCACAGCTTCCTCAGCACTTTAACAGAAATAAATGTTAACATCAGGATACTGAACAGTATGATGAAAAATCTAAGGAAATGTGTATAAAAATCCCTTTTGCTAAAAGGATGTTCATAAGAAATTGACATAGCAGAGGAGAATGCCACAAAAGCCAATTCTTTCATTTTGCCTTAAAAAAATTAAAGTGCATGCCAGAGGAATAGAAGAGGCTGCCAGTCAGTAAGATCAAAGCTGCAGCTCTTCCTTTGCTACAGTCCATGGGAAAAAGAAAGAGAAATTCTTGCAGGTAAGCAGTCAGTCTACTTGAGGAAAACCAATGCTATTAATTCCTCAATATGTGAGTGTTTGGGAACCAACAGAACAAGAGCTTCAAATGTAAGAAACTTAAAATTCTCAACTTAATGATTTTTAACATAGTGTGTACATTACAAATGAATCAATAAAGCTCACTTATTTTGTACTTCTGTTATAAAACATCACATTATTCCACATAATTATGGTTTTCCTTCCAGAGCAATCACACAAAGGCAGCCCTGACTGCTCTTTTTCCCCTCAACCCAGTTTAAGCTGCAGTAGATGCTCTTTCCTCTTAACTGGCAGCAGGCTTGAGAAAGAGCCCAGAAATCACTCCTCGCTGAAGGCCTTTTATCTTTTCTCATGGGCTGTTTCACAGACACAAACAGCATTACACCTACCAGTACCAGCAGTTTTGTACACAGCAGCAGCGTAGCTCAGTCAGCAGAACCACCGTGCTGCAGCTGTTTAGTGCTCACTCGAGCCACCTTTGTCAAGTCCTCTCCCACCTGTATAATGTTTAATGCCCCAGCCACTAGAGGACAGGCTAGGCTTCCATAAAAGGTAGCAAGCAGGGATATTTCCTTGGTAAACTAGGATAAAATAGGCTGAGCTTGAAAAGACAAGGCCTTTGGAATACTCTCCTGGGATGCAACTTGTGAAAACCTCTGTCGGTCCTTGTGAACCAATCCTTGACCAAGCAACCTGCCTGCCCTGGGACAGCCCTTTGCAGTTACCAATGCTTTTGATTCCAAAGAATGCAGTGTCTGTAGGCATGAAAGGGATGTTGCTGAAATGCCTGCTGTGAGCAGACACTGCTCAGAGATGGACCTTTCTGTGAAGTATCCATTAAACAAGAATTTAACACGTGGATTGTGCAGGCTAGAGAGGCCCAGAGTGGGCTAGGAACCCTGGATATATCTGTACTTCATTCAGAAGTATCTCGATTACAGAGCACTTAGAGCAAGGCAGCCAAAATATATCTCTGGCCACTAGATTATGAGTAATCACGTAGCTTAAGATGTGAGTTAAACTTCTGAAGTTAAACTTAGGAAGTAGGAAATAAATATTTGATTAGTTCAGATACCAGGCCGTGTCAACCAAAGGCTCTCCAAACTGCACAGAAGTGTCAGGACCTCCTGACTACTGAAATCGGCAATCCTGGACCCCAGTTCAGTGCATGTTCTCCTGAGATAAAAGGTACCAAATAAGTATTACATGTCTTGCATGACAAGTCAAACAGAATGTAGATTATCCTGTGACTCCTAAGAATTCAGAACATAACAAGCCTAGGAAACATCAGTTGAGAGTATTGGCCTTATGTTAATGGGGTCAAGTGCCCATTCACCTGTAAGAGCATGTGCTAGAATGAATGAAAAAGAGATGACCCAAAAGATATTTGAGACCCAGGATTATTAATGGCCAAAAATGCACTTACACTCGGTCTCTCCTACATCTATGCATGACTTCTACTATACCTTTTGTGAAATTTCATCTGAGAAAACATGAAGGTTTATGCATTGTTAAAATGACTGGTGGTGTGAAAATACCTTTCTCAGAAACACAGCCTTCTTTTTCAGCATTTGTGGAACTCCACAATAATGTTTCAATAGTGTTGAACAGAAGGCTAATGGGACTTTTTACAATCTGATTTTTTGAGACTTGATTATGGAGCCAAAAATCTGGGATGGCAGCTGCTTTCAAAAGAGATTGCTAGTGGGAAATGGAGATTTGCCAGCTGAGGTATGTGAAAGATCAAAGACCTTTTAACTTTCCATAGTTTACAAAGGAATAACAGGACCATGCAGAAGCCCTTAAGCGGCAGAAAACCAGAAATCACCCAGTCTTTAAGTTATCCTGTGAGTCAGAAAGTGTAAGGTCCTAACTGTTGGTTGTGTTATGGGACATAAGGCAGATCATATTGAATTTCATACCTTGACTATTTATTTGCTTTTTCTTGCCAATACATATACTTGTTCCTTCACTTTTTTTACTCAGTTATAGCCAAATAGCTCTTGCTAAAATCTTCCAGAAAAATAGAAATTCCCCTCAAACAGGAACTTAATATGAAAAACTTGAACTAGAAGACTAAATAATAGTTTTTAGAGCTTGAAAAAACATTACTAAATGTATTTATTAAGGTGTGTATTACACAGTAATAGGGTACAAATGAGAGCTACTGTGGAAACCTCTTTACACTGCTAATTATATCAACTTTAAGAAGTTTCAAGCAACTGCAATAATACTGTTAAAAAAAAGAACAGTAGGGTTTGCCCTGTTTGCTACAGCAGTTTTGGATGCTATGTATAATACTCTATACTTATTAATTTGCAGTTATTATATAGTGAAGAATTAGGGGTTACAGAATCTATAACTTGCCCATTGGCATCACAGCAATTTAATTTCAGAGCAAAGTCACACAAAACCCCAGCAGCTCAGTCTTCAGTTCTGGCCATCTGTGTTTGAGAAAGTACCTGGGAGAAACAGCTGGCTGCCAGGCACCGAGGTGCTCCCCTGATTCCTGTGTCTGTTGCAGTATTGCTCAGCCTCAGGACTCTTCTAATTCAGACTGCCTATACTGAGTCTAATTGATTGCACAAGTCATTGGCTATAATCCTTTGTCCCTAAAATACAGCTGGGAGACAAGGTAAGATAAGGCCAGCTCAAGCAGCTTTAAAACGTGTAAGATTTCCTTTCTCTAAAGGAATCTCAAGTTTGTCACTTAAACTGATTTTAGGCATGTGTTGTGTTGCTATATGGAAGCCAAATTAGTTAGTGTAACTCCAGAATGAGCACATAGATTCTACTTCAAACAATAGTTGAAGCTAAGGTATCACTTGGAAGCCCTGGAAGTAAAACCAAGACTGACAGAACTATGATGCATGTTTAGAATCCAGCAGTGTCACATTCAGCGTGAGAACCAAAATGTATTATCAGTTGTACATGCACAACACCTACTGACTTCAAAGGAGTGATCAGGATACAGTGGAATGAAGAGAAACCTGCATGTGAGTTCTTTCGGGAATTGTATGCTGTGGGGGCTGCAAAAGATGTGATAACATGCAAACCTAAAACCAATGCATATATTAAGAAAACAGTCCTGTAAAGCCTACAAGCAACATTGATAATTGTCTCCAATGCTAATCCTTAAACCTGGCTTATAATGACATAGCTGAGCCTTTTTTTTAGAATGGGTAAGGACTGCCCAAATTAACTTCCTGCATCATTCCCTGATCTATCTCTTTCCTGCTCCTGTCCTCCTCACTGACTCAGGACATCTCCCCAGTTCCCTTCAAAGCATCTTCTTCCAAAATTCGACAGCATCATAAGCCTTTCCCCCCATCATTGAGAAAACCGTTCCACCACACTTCTCATGATAGCTCTATCATGATATTCTGGAAAAGGTCTCAGTGTTGCCAACAACAAACCAGAAACAAGTGAAATAGAAACAGACTGGTAAGAAACAGATATACTAGAAAGAAAACATACATTGTCCTATACAGAAGGTGTAGCATGAGCACAGGTACAAGGTGGAGAAAACACAGCTGAGCTGATGTTTATGTGAATTTAATGAAGTTCAGATTCTGAGCTCTTTAAAATTAGCTGTCAGTTTGCTGCTTTGTTCAGTAGGACCAGAGCTGTTTCCTAAATTCCTGGAAGTAAAAGGGGTAACTGGAATTACAGCATATGTCCAATTTTACATATGCCTTACTAGTTATGTAGGTTTTCTGAACAGTAAAGGATTGCTTTTTCACTACATATAGTGCTGTATTATGTGTCATTTTACCCATCTTTATTTGACATTGTCCCTCCTTCAGGCTAGATGTAAGGAAGAGATTTTTTACACTGAGGGTGGTGAAACACTGGCACAGGTTGCCCGGGGAGGTGATGGATGCTCCATCCCTGGAAACACTTAAGGCCAGGCTGAACAGGGCTCTGAGCAACCTGATCTGGTTGAAGATGTCCCTGCTCATTGCAGCGGGTCTGGACTAGATGACCTTTGAGGGTCTCTTCCGACTCAAACTCTTCTATGATTCCTAATGAATGTCAAATAAAAGCACTGTCCACATCATAGTAAGGGCCAACATAAGGAGGATTGTATTAGTTTGTATTCCTTGAAATTAGATAGTCTGAAATTATAGCCTGAATTTCAATGAGTCTGTGACACCGTTTCTCATTAAGAAAACACGATGCAGCAACCACCTTTTGTAGTATTACTTGGCATAGTTTTAGCAGCATGTTGCACACAAGTGCAATAAACATTTTTCTGTTTGATGACGAATATCAAAGCCTTTCTGTGGAGTCGCATTTTGAACAGATGGTCATTTGATTTGCACACCTGAAATCTGAGCCCACATCCTGAGTTTAATTCCAAAAAGACTTAGAGAAACTACACAGTAAGAAATATGCTTCAAATTGTTCATGTTGACAACATTATGGGCGTGCATAGGTTTCATATTTTTGCTTTAACTACTTTATTTTGAATAGGGGTTTTCTCCATAGGATTTTTGTCAAATTCTTCCAGTCTTACAAAACTAGATGATCAGGCGAAGGTAGGAATGGGGTTATTCTGTTTAACCCACTTCCCCAGTTATGTCAAGACCTAGACAGCTGGGCTGGGAGCGAAAGGCGAGAATCTCAGAATCTAGTTTCACAGGAAAAGGAAAGTCTATTGAAATAAATAAACAACAATTTCTAAATTAGTCACAAGAGTATTTCAAAGATTAATTAGCTGCTGGAGTATAGTTCTTTGAAGATGGCATGTTTACATAAATGTTCTTTTAATTTATTAGTGTTTAGATGTACAGACACATCAACATACTGGGTTCAAACAGAACTTGTGTGCACAACTCAGGACAACATAAGGAATTTCAAGATGATAAATATCAGGAAAATTCTTTGCAGTTGCCAAAGACAGGAGGCAGCTGGCACTCAGACTGCACTGTGTCCCTTCTCAGAACATTCAGGAGGCAGCAGAACTCAGTGCCACACTAGACCCACACAGCCTGCCGTCACAATCCTTACTCTGTGAGTGCAGTGCAGACCAGTGCTTCTCAATGGACCTGAATCAAACTGGTCAGCTGGGGCAGAATCACAGACATGGTCAGGAGGGTCTGGCTTTATGCCCAGTCATAGGAGTAGGGTCTGTGGGGTGCTAGGCTGGCTCTCCTCATACCAACACATGACCGACAGGTATGTTACTTCAGCTCCCCACTCTCTGAAAGCAGCTGTGCTGCTTCTGGGCCTGGTCTGCCCCTACAAATGTTAGTTTATAACACAACAGCATCCACTTAGAAACCGCACGGTACTTTTTCTGCACTGCACTGTCAGCTCAAATGTCTCATTTTCTCTGGGACATACTTAACTTACCTTGGCTAACGGAATTAATCATTGGATTGTAATTATTTACTCATTCTTTCACCCAAGGTACTAAGGCAAATCAAGTTCTTATTGTCTACATGTATAATTCGTTATTACTTGATCTTTCCTTGCCAGTTTTGCTGTATTTCAACAATCATCAATTTCCATCAAAGGCTAAATGGAAAGGTGGTTTTGCTTAGCTGCAGAGCCAGCTGAACACATTGTAAACTGTTTGGGCCAAGTTTTATCTTCATAACTTAGTGTCAGCTCTCTGCTAGATACAGGTGGATATATTTCTGGGCAGGAAAAGACAGTTCATGGCTTGCCCCTGAATTTGCCACTGCTGCTATTGAAGCCATTAAGCTATCATAATTTGTTATTATGAAATGACTAGTTTTCGTCATTTTACCGGGTGGAGTCTGAGGGGAAGCCTGGGAATTCCTAGAAGCAAGGTACCCCATTAAACATTCTTGTGGTTGCTATGTTGTCACAGATAATAGCTCAACAAGAAAATCTGTAATAAGTAGAAAGTGATCCTCTGTCAGTCCCTTATTTTCATAATAATTGATCTTTCCATACTAAACTCAAATACATTTCATATTCAACCTTACTTGATCACTGTAGGAAATTTATTTTTCCTAAAGTCTGTCCCACATTTCTCCTAGCAATCAGTTCTAGAAATCAAATATATGTATTTATAATTCTTATAACAATTGTATTTTTGTATTGATGCATAGGTACTAAAAAAACAAAGCTCTGACACAATGTCAAGATTCTTTTTATCTCTTTTTTCATATTATACATGAGATGTGTGGCATAAAAGCCCTTGACTGCAGTCCTGCTGAGCTCCTTCATGGTAATTCATGAATCTACCTCTCAGTAGTAGAGACTTTTATTTGTGCAAATACCACACCTCTCCTTAGAATTAAGAGGTTTTCAAGGGAAAAGGGGACATGGTACTTAGTTTCTTGGCAAATAAGACTCCTGTCCTGTGATTCACAAGTGATTTCAACAGCCTTCCCTCTAGCTCCCAATGCCTGTTGCTTTTCAATAGAAGTGAGCAACCTTAACTGTCCCCTTGATTCCTTGTTTGTATAACTGATGTCTGTGAATTATTATGCATATCATAAAATAAACACTTCTAAAAAGCTTTGTCAATGAGTCCTGTATAGCTAGGATGTGTAATTTAATTAGACCTTACATGAAATAATGATTTATAATCTGCAGTGAATAAAGAAACAAGTCTTTTAATTACTTTCTGCAAATTCTAGTTTTCTGCAAATTCTTTCAGTCAAGAAGATAGACAACTATGAGTCAAATTCTTTAAAGCAAACTCAGATAAAAACTGCAAATTATTTCAGTGAACGTAATAAGTTCATAAATGAAAGTCAAGGACATTCAGTAAGTCTGAGACTGTCTTGTTTACATAGGTGTGCTTCACTAATGTAAGGACAGGATTGTAATTAACATCATAGAAGTACTCTAATTAAAGCATTCCAAGCTTTATATTTACTTGTACTGGCAGTATGGTCTGTCATAGGTAAAGATCGTATGTGCCACACATTTGCACATGACAAAACATTTCTATAGTAATTCATTGTGCAGCTTCATGTATGTTCAATGTAGCAATTCTATCCATCACAATTCAGTAAACAAGTTAACACTTTCTGAAAGGGTTGGTTCATGGGATTACAGATTTAGTTTTTCTGAGAGCCTGCTGGGGGCACCAACACACACTCATAAAAACCAAATAATGAAATCAGGCAAATGAAACAAGAAAGACAAATTCAATCATTTATTTACGTGGTAAAAATGATGCAGTCCGTCTCAGATTATATGTGACATTTATAGTCTTCACAGCTTTAAAAATACACCTCACAATATATTTGCTTGCAGGCTGATACACGCAAATAATTCAGAACAACTGGCTAAAGAGTGAGCTGAATACAGCATAAGCAGCCCCAGTAATTTTTTCTGGCTGAGAAAAAAAGGTGAACCAATTGGTAGGTGGGGAAAAAACCTGCTATGGCTGTGAGCTGCATCCGGGCTGGTACAGACAGGTGGCATTTGTTGGTTAAAAACCAGACTGTTGAGTTGTGTAACAGGAAGCCCAACTATTGCACCCCTGTAGTCAAATAGCAATCATGAAGTGCTACCTCGTGTATAAAAACAGGAGGAGACCTGGATGTGTTAAAAATATGTTAATGACACAATAGTAGCATAAAAACAATAAATACCGAGTTTGAAGCATGGGTGTTTTCACATATAAGTCATATTGGTTCTAGAGAAAAGTTGTACAAATCTGAAAGCTTTAAGTGGAGACTGTACAATGTACAGCAAATCTTTATAGAAATACTCTGTTGTCTTCGTTGTTCTCTGATTTTTCCAATAGGAGAAAGACTGCATTTCAGATTCTCCCTTATCCCTGAAATTAACAACATTCATGCCTGACAGCAGCTTTTAAATTATTTTGAAGTGCCCATTTTTGTAAAGCTTCTTTCATAGTTGAAAGATGGGAAGGGTAGATAAATAAAAGCTAAGAAAGAAAGCAAATGAGAGGCTGGCACAAAAAGAGGGTAAAAGGTGAGCATCATACTGGAAGGAAGAGAGCTTGCCAGGTCAGAAGTTCATTGACTCCAAATTTGTACAGGATCTGAATTTCTCAAGGACCACGGAGAATAATCTCATTGAGGAAATTCCATGCAGATAAAGAAAAAATGAAGTTACCACTGAGGAAGTAACAGGAGACAAAACCCTCTTTGACACTAAGCAGATGAAGCTGGGCTTCTAGAGGCATCCAAGAAATGCAGTGAGGAAGCACCTCCTCATTGACACCATGGCTCACCAACTATCTCATATTTGGAAGCGTTCCTGGAAAGGGAAAGAGAAGTAACAAAATACTGCACAATTGCTGGCAGCTGGTATTATCCTCCCATAGTCACAGCTTGCTCCTGACGAGGCAGGGATTCATTCCATATTAACATTTTTTGACATTTTGATTTTGTGTTCTTGTCCTATTTCTGTTAAATCAAACCTGATCCATTATTCAATCACTCTTACAGTAATTATTTTTTTTTAACATTCAAGTGAAATTTCCCACACTTCAATTTGTGCCTGTGGTCTCTTGGTCTGTATCTAGACTTCCCTGAGAGGTGTTTGTCTCCATTTTCCTTATTTCGCCCCTCATCAAGTATTTATAAATATTTATAAGATCCCACAACTCTTCTCTTCCCCAGGCTGACCATTCCCAGCTCTCTCAGCCTCTCCTTATATGTCAGATGCTTTAATCCTTTAATAATCTCCATTGCCCCTTCCTGGGCTCTCCCCTGTAAGTCCATGTTTTGTACTGGGGAGCCCAGAGCTGGACACAGCACTCCAGATGTGGCCTCACCAGGGCTGGAGAGAGGAGAATAATCCAATGTCTCGACATGCTGGCCATACTCTCCCTAAAGCACCCCAGAAAGCTGTTGACTTTCTGTGCTACAAGGGCACTTTGCTGGCTGCTGTTCAAATAAAAGGAGATAGAACGGATATGGGAAACAGATCTTTCATTGTTCCAAGCCTGGATCTTGAAATGTATTGTAGTTCACAAGTCAAGGCCTGCCCAGTCAGCTCCCCATGGAAAGGCAAAATTCTGTCAGTTTGTGTTAGATGACTGTTCCTAGAAAGCTTAAAATTCATTGTACGTTTGTTGGAGTGTTCCCACCACAGGAGGTGGGAAAGGAAGCGGGACTGGAGGGCGCGTTCTGGGACCTCACCTGCCAGACCTCCCACGGCCAGTACTGGCGGAGTTACCCCTGGTCATGCTAGTGACAAAATTAAGGTTGCTTTACATGTCTCACACTTGGACCCTCTTTTCAGATATTTATGGGTTTGTCAAATTTTAAGATCTTAAACTGAGTTTTTCCATATTTGGGATCTGTCTTCTGTCAGAAATCCTCAGCCAATGCCATTCAGTCACCAAACAGTTTAGCAGATATACATTGTTCTGCTGTTGTGAACATTCTGGTGACCTTTCCTTTTAAGCATCTTTATTGTGTTCCTGGTCTCCAACAGGGACCTGAAATGTGAAAGACTGTCTGTTCTGAAAATTTACCCAGGTTTTTGTTTTCTCCAGTGAGAGTACACACATGCAGAATGTGTCTTATAGAGGCTGGAGCTCAAGCCTCTGAGTCCACCCTACTGAGCCATCTGAAAAGAGGGAGTAACAGTGACACCTCTGTTTTTCCCAGCACTGCTGCAGAAGTTGATAATATTTGAAAAGTACATTGATTCTACAGTGATGAGTGCAGAGAAAAGCTCATAAAGATATCATTAACCTTGTGGTCACAACAGGGTCTGAACAGACTGTACTAAATTAAAGACAAGACTTGAGCAACATAAAGAAAACACAGTTCTTTGGAGAAGCAGAGGCCATTTGTTCACTGCATTGGAGAAGCATCACCATGTAAAAAAGGGGGAATGTCATAATAAATAACTAAACATAGACGAATTCGCCATGGATTATTTTAATCCAGTCATTTCCTAGATTTTGAGTGGTTGACTTTGCAATTTCAATATTGTTCACATATACATCATTTGTGACCACCAATACTGGCCAGCTTGCCTTACTGCATGTGAATATTGCCCCCAGTTAAGAGCCACAAAAATGAACCTACTGGGTACCTTAGAGGGCTGGGATGGAGGAGAACTTCTGGGGAGAGTTAAATCCAGGATTCCCTGTGATGCTTTTACTTCACAGCAGGATGGGTTTGGGCTGGATCTCAGTACAGCCCAGCAATATTGCCCTCCGACAACCTTCTTAGCATGCTTACAGCCCTCACTGGATATTCAGAATATCCAACAGCCCCCATGTTGTTGTAGTCCCCAGGGATGGTTATGTGGCACAGCCCCAGTAAGAGGGATAAAATTGGTCAATTAATGAGCCATGTGCTGATCAAAAGAAATTAAGTCACCCCTAGACATTTTCCAGAAGCCCATGTGCCCATCCTTCTCCCTTACCTCTTTAGCAGAGCTCTCAGAAGAGAAATTTGGAGAAATACCTGCGTTTACTCTCCTTAGTAATTTAGGTCCTCAAAATAGCAGTAGTTTGTTAGTCCACCAAAACAGTTTCTCAACAGTGTAATTAAAAGGTTTGGGGAGTTTTGTTATGTTTATGCCTTTTACACAACCTGATACATTTTCTAGCATGGAATAAGCATGGATTAGGAATACAGATACTACACATTTCTTTCTGTTGCAGCATGATACCAGGAAAATTTAAAAAAGCAAAGTGCCGATTCAATGCTGTTGTTGATCATTTTCAGGCTTACTTACATAGAAGATTTTAAGTTTTCAGCTAAGGTGTTGGAGTTTTGAGGGATGTACACTGTATAAGCACACATTGCCTCTGACTAGCCCATTTCATTTCACTTTGGCAGTGGGACTAGTTTATTCTAGGGTTTCTCCTCTTTGGAAGAAATGAGGTTACGGTATCCTTGTATTGAGAACATATTACACAAATCCAGCAAAAATGCTTCAGTTAACATTTGCTAGCAGACAAACCATGGAAATATGTCATACAACTTGCATTTTTTAAGGCATTTTTGGTTTTGCCCTCAATAAGCCAAGAAATATTGTGTCATCTTATTATAATATTGTAAAACATTTAAATATTTGAAACTAACATAGGGCTTCATTCCGTCTGGGAAAGAAGACCATGAGGATAACACACCACTGACTGTCCAATTACAGCAATATATGTATTGAAGTCAAAATATTTAAACACGTTATAAAAGACTTCATTTCCATTGTAGAGCAGAAGCACATCTGCTGTACTTCAAATACTTCTTATCCATGCCAAAAGAACACTATGAAGAGAAAAATGCATTTTTATGTGCTTTTCCTTTGAGTTTACCCTATGTGAATATGGAAAGAGATTTTTCAGTAGGAAAAAAGGCACTAATTGTGATCACTTGACATTTTGTGTTTGCCCTACAGCTGCCATTTGTGAGAAGTATGGAAATCAAGTCCTGGCTCTGGATTTCTGGCTTAATCTTTTAAAAACCTTGAATATTGCTAAAATAGTATTGGACAGGAAGGAAAGGAGGGACAACATGGTGCAGATAGAACTCCTATAAAAATGCTGCAATGCTACACTCACTTCCCACCAAAACATTTTCAGGCATTAGCTAATTGGTATTGTTCTTCACAGAGAAATATTTGATCTCACGATATTATCAGCAGTGATGAAGTGCACCTACATTGATTATAACACAGCTTTGTTTTGGGAGCGTGCTTGGGTTTTAGTATTAAAGCTTCAAGCACATATGAGTTCCAGACAGGCAGCAGTGGAGTGGTGGCTTGAGAGTAGTAACTTTAATTTCTTATTAAGTAAGGCTCTTATGTTTGCTCACTGGTGAATCTAGAAGACTTAATACTTAGTGAGAAGCATCCACCTTTGTTGACAATGTACTTTACTAGTGCAGTAGTCTCAGTATTAAAGAGCACCCCAGCAGGCAGTCAGCCGGCCTTCCCAGAGCTGCTTATGTTCACAGACCTGTTATGTGTTCTTGCCTGACACAGGTACTCAATCTCTTATTTTAACCGTTAAGTTTATCCATAAGATCTTATATAAAGCTAACAGCTGGATGGGGCATGGGAAGCAGAAAACCTTGAAAGCTTTTATTTTGTACAGATTCTTCTGGGAAGCAAATGTGCAGCAGCAGCTGGACAAGGGATCCACACCAAGGTAGCAGAACTGCTTCCATATGGTGCCCAGAGCCCAAGAAAAGGTCTTGGGGACACAGACTTTTTGCTGTTAACCTGAGTGAGATTGGAGCAGGAGTGCAATACAAATGTTACGCACATGGAAGTGATGCAGAAGTGGCCCTGCAGATCCTATAGACCCTACACACAGGACACAGAGACAACATTGCTTATCACTATCTTGCATGGGGTTTTGGAGGAAGTGGAATGGGATCTGTAATCCATCACCCTAAAGCTGCCGGGTACAAGAAATAGAAACATATTCACTTTGTAGGTACAAAAATTGCCAGCATTTTGGTACAACTGACAAGCACACTGAAAAGGATTAATGTGCTTGGTATAAGTCATACTGTTGCCTGGCACTTTTGCACTTGCAACTGCTACAAGAAATCAGACTAACTAACATTAGGCTCTAATGTACTCCAGTGTACTGTACATTTTCAATTATTTCAAAAGCACAGTTTATGAAAATTATGCTCATTTTGTGGCAGAAGAATATTTTATGCCATATCAGACACCTCAGTTATAAGACACTGTACAAGAGGGATTTGAAAGTAATGTTTTTGTGCTTCACTTGTCTTCATTTGTAGTGCAAGAAGCTTATGAGATTTGTGTCTCTGCTGATAATACTTTCCTTCTGCTTTCTTTAAATTCTTACTGTGCCTTGGTTTAGAAATTTCAACTATTGCTCTTTGGTTTTGGCAGTTTTATTTTTCTAATTTTAGTTTTAACCGAAACCACTTATCTCCTCATGGTGCACAAAGTAGGATTTGTATGCAATTTTAACAACAGCTTTTTAGATTTCTCATAAATTAAATAAAAAAGGAACTGAATGTGAGTTAGTTCAGAAATGTAGGCAAGTGACCTTTTCAGCCAAGTGACCCTAGTGGTGCTTTGTAGAAAGATCATTATTGTTATTCTCATTTTTTTTTCCCACTGCAAGAAACAGAATTGTTCTCCCTGTTCCTACCACTACAAAGTGAATACCTGCTACCTTCTCCAACATTACCATAAAAACAATTTGCAAAGTGAATTGCATTCACCAGTGTGCATGGTCCATGCTTTTATTCTGCACTCTATGAATAAAATTAAATTTAGCTTTCCAGACAGTAGATGAAGGAATAAATACTTGTAAGTGAACTGCACAGCTATGTATCAAACCAGAAATGAAAAGACCATCTGACCGAGAAGTGTGTTGAAAAGCTTATGTTGAGAATTCCAGAGATCCTCTTCAAAACAAACTATCAAAACAAAATAACTTTCTTTATGAAATTGGGCTTGTTCAATTTCTGATAAAAATAGCAAATCTTCTTAGACTGGAGACATTAGATAAAACTAAATCAGACCTTATTTGAAGACAGATAGAACTGTCAGCTCACAGGCCACTGGACAATAGGTTGCTGGAGTTCATAATCAGTAAACCTACTTTTTGTCAGTGATGATAAGCATTGTAGAAATTGAGGTTATTTAATTTCTTAAATAAATAATTTCTCACTGAAAAAAAACAGTGATCTCGAGCAATAGCCAAAAGCACCTGTCCTGTGAAGGCGGTACGCAATTTTGAGGGTTTGCCTGGTTGGTAGTTTCGAAGAAGCCCACAAAATGCACAAAATCGACAACTATCAGACTAAGAAATGACAAAACAGTTGAATTGAACTTAAACTGCACAATTATAGTGAATTATTTTTAGTATTTCCCGTACAGCTTACTGATCCTTTAGTATTCAGGATAGTGAAAGAAGCATTATATTGGTATTTCAGTGAAAAAATGTCAGTGAAATTTCAGGCATCCTCTAATGTGGGTATAAACACATGGCTTCAGGAGTACTGACACTGACATGGGATGGCTCAGTTTGTATAAGGAGGAATCGGTGGTATTTTTCAGTGATGCTTTTAATATATCTGTTATAATGATTCCCCACACCAAATACCAGCTGACGGATCATACCAAATTTTGATGTGAGAGACTCTTATCAGCCACTGATTAATATGCTGTGATGTATAGTACCCATTCATTCTTCTCTAGTTTCATGAGATTCTGTAGTTGCAGTTTCTGAGCTTTCCTTGCTGGATGAAGTCATGTGAGGGGATAAAAAAAACACCAAATGAACTGAATTTATCATGACTTATAAGATCACAGTTTTACCATGTAAAACTATGTGAAAGATGATTCATACTCCAAGAAAGTCAGAGAATGTTGTTATAATTGTTGGTCTCGGCCACAAGTTCACCAACTGTATATACTTAAATAGTTCGCACTGTTTCCATTTGCAGATAAAAATGTGATCATATAATCCTTTCAAGATAAGCTACCACTAATTTTAAACACTACGATTAGTCTCTCTTTATTTTTCAAAATAGGATCTCATGGAGTTTCACCATGTTGAATGCAACTCCTTGAGTTGTGAAAAGCTCCCCAAGAACTTCTGAAATTCCAAAGATATTTTAGTCCTGACAACATGCATGTGTGGTATGTCATTCAACCCCTCATGATAATACAACATTTTTGCCTGTATGTTGTAAATGGATCCATTTGCTCCATTTATATTTTGTGTTGCAGCAGCTATCTGAACTCGGAAGTTACTTCAGCTGACAATACAATCAAGTCTTTTCTCTACTGGTTACTTTAAGACTCTGAACTGCATTTAAATTCAACAATCACCAAATCTGAGGATTGTCTTGGTCTCTTAAGATTAATTCTTCCCAGAAAAGTTCAGAATAGATTTTTTATTATTAGTTTCATGATAATTTTGCATCTTAAAATGAACAAGACTGAAATCATCACCATTCCTTCCCCTACCTCCAAACATGTCCACAGTAAGAAATGGAGGAGTTCTTGCTATTTGCATCTCCAGAGCAGTCAGAGTTTGGCTATTCTGAGTCAGGGTCACAAGGTTTCATATTTCCCTCCATTCAAGCCTTGTAACACTTGGTCATAAGTCATAAACCAGGCTTCTGCATGTTGCTCTTATCAGTGTGGCTGGCAGGAAAAGCAGCTTTTTTGGCAAACTGGGGAGGCTGAGCAGAGATTTGAAATTGGCTTGAAGTCAGCACCCGTCTCCTGAGGCCATCAGTACCGCCTGGCTTCTTCCACCCAGGCTGGCAAATTGTTCATGTTCGCTCTTGAACTCTGTTCTGCGTATGGCAGGACAGAAATGGACCAACCTGTGAAAACTGGCTGTAATTAGCTGCGTATGACTGTGCTATTCAGTGTTGACTCTGCAGCCTGGCAATGCTATCCATTGCTCACATTTGAGGAGTTATATTAGGCATGCATTTAACAGTATTTGAGTTTATAAGATTACATGTGAACGCCCATTTTTAGCTGTCAGGAGCAGAAGCTAAAATATTTTCAGTGAACCCCATTGCCAACTAAACAGAAACTGTAACTAAGCAACACAGAAACACCGCTTCAGTTATTCATGACTTGGAAACATGATTTACCCAATGTCTGCCTTCCCCTCACCCCCCAACTAAAATGTCTAGATTTATTTGACTGTTTTATTTCACTAATTGCAACGTGTTATATACCAAAATTTAAAAAGCCTATATGAAACTGAATCATCCTCCCCACAAAAATTAGTAGAGCAGTGTGATAATGCTGAGTCCAGGCATAACATTTTCAAAAAATTACAGTAGTTTCACATGATTATATAGAGAACAAGGTCATGAATAAATCAAATAAATGTTTTTCAATTGCATTTTTTCTTTACAAAACTGAAAGTGGCCTTTTAGTTAGAGATTTAGAAAGACAACATCACAGGCAATGACGGTGCTACTATCCCAGTATTACAGGCCTATTATTGTGCCTGACGCAGTAAGCCATTGCTTGAACCAGGTCGAAAAGACTTCTTCCTAACAATACCATAGCATTGGCCACATGAATACTGTGACTTTAAGTATGTTATACAAAGTATTTATCCTGCTGTTTCTCCATTCCTACTAATCCTGCTCCTTCTCCTCTTTGTCTGGTCTCAGTGGATGAAGGATGGTAGCAGAGCTGCTGTCAACTCAGTCCTGAGCTAGGAATTCTTATACAGCATTTAGCCTTATACAGGAGTCAACTTTTCTCAAAGGCAGGGTGGTGTCTGTACTGGTTTATACAACTGAAATGTGTAGGCATTTCTTGAGAAGTCAAAATTTTTCTATACCTCTCAGGTATAAAGAGATCTAGATGGTCAATAATACATGTTCCATGAGAATGCCATGAGAATTATCCCATGAGTCATTACACATGAAATTATACATTTCTGCAGTGTGCACCAGCATTTCAGCTTCTGCCTCTAGA
The DNA here is from genome assembly GCF_964273445.1 of Streptopelia decaocto. Taxonomy (NCBI): domain Eukaryota; kingdom Metazoa; phylum Chordata; class Aves; order Columbiformes; family Columbidae; genus Streptopelia; species Streptopelia decaocto. Next base: position 46,491,521 of record NC_138660.1, read on the forward strand.
CAAGTAAGCAATGCACAGTGAAACATACTTTCCAAGCTACTCGTCGCCAGTGGGTTCATAAGGAGCATCATAAGTTAACTCCGCCAGAAAAAAATGGGGCCTGCACCTGAAATTTACTTCTGAGTCCTGAATTTTAAGCAGAAATGTAGTTACCAATTTTGTGAGTCACTCCCTCGGAAGATGTGCAAAGCCTGAATTAGAAAAATTCATAATGCCAACATTATGGGAATTCTGCAAGGTTGGACCTGTTAGGTGTTTTCTGTAGTAGCACCTTAAATTCAAAAAGACCAAAAGGTCATTAAGGCCACAAAAGAAGACTATTTGGCTTTTCACTGATGTTACAATAAATTAGTGCTAGTCTGGAAAAATACACAGATTTACAAATGAAAATGTGCAATATACAGCTACTGCTTAGTTGTTGAGGGTCTCCGATAGACATTTTTCATCTTTTTCAAATGGAAACATACGATTTTCACATGAAAAAAAAATATGCCTGCATATACGACTGTATTTCACCATCTTATTAAAATGTACTGAGCACTTTGAAAGCAAAGACAATGGCTCTGCCTTCATCCCTGTAAGATGTGTGAAGAATACTGTATCGCTTTTCACAAATTGTCAAGGTACAGAATGAGCATTCAAAAAATGTTCAAGTGAATCCTTCATTTGCTGTTGCAATTACTTCTTGGACAAGTTATGGAGTTTGAATTTTTCCAGCAATTTTTATCAGTTTCGGATTTCAAATTTTTAAAACATGAATTAAAAACATCTATTTTGGCCATCTAACTAACTCGGTTTATGTTTTCGTGTTTTGACACAGATATTAAAAAGGTACTATTTCGAGTTTCACTGAAAATGAATACATTTTTAATTAAAACAAAAAATTCCTTTTTAACCAATGGAGTGACTATTTTAAATAGTTATTTAAGAGGCTCGACAACAGAATGAGACACCTGAGCTGTGTTGGGTCCTGGGAGCAATCTCACAACGTTAGTGCTGACCTACCTGTATTCTGATCAGCTCGCTGAGGGCCCCAGTGGGATCCAGCTATTCCATTCTTGTTTGGGAATGTTCCTCGGGCATAGTAATTAACCTTACGTAGGTCCTTCCCTTGTTAGGTATTAATCACATTTGTGTCAGCTACACGCACCAAATCACTATAAGATTTCCCAGTTACAGGGGCGTTTTATATTTGGGAGAGGACAACTTCTTTCTGTGTCTTTTTATCCTTGTCATTGTAACTTTCTATGACAGGTACCAAACATGATGGTTTCTAAAGAGTTCAGATGTACCTTTATGAGCTAACACCCCCCAAATGTTATTATAGGCAAAGAGAGCTTCAACAAAAGCACACTAAATAGGCTGCTTCTTGGCTGAGCTCGGAAAGAGACATACCAAAAAAACAAAGAACTTTCAGAATTGTAAACGGTGCAAATGAGAAATAAAAGAATTGCAAACCTAGTGTCCTCTTCTGGCTGTCATCTTCCTCCTTGCTTGCAATCCAGCAGCTTTTTGGAGATTTGTTTTGAGGCCAGTGAAAGTTCTCTTCCTCCTTCCACAACCAAGAGCCACATTTAGGTTAGAAATAATCCTATCAGCCAGAATGTTCTTTGTGTCCCTGCAACCTGTACCTGTGTCATTGAACCAGCTTGAGAAGAGTAGGTACCACTCCTACTGGGCTTGACAGCAGAAGATACCTGTGAGATCTGGCACATTTCCCAACACAACCCCGAACCTGCATGTTTTGAAAGACAGCAAGGGAGGTGTAGGAAAACATTTTTCAGCTTTTCTTGTTAATTGGACCAATTGATGAAGAGAAGTTCCTACTTCTTTTCAAAATCTAACTTTTAGAGCCAAATATCTTCTAGATATTAAGCCCTGAACAGGTTGTTTGTTTGTTTGTTTGTTTGTTTGTTTTCCATTCTGGAGCTCTTATCATGTGGGATCTGAACACATATTTAGAGCTTGTGTGTACCTGGCAGGTATAGACAGCAACATTTAACATTATTTGAGTCCCTATCATCTGGGTTTGAGATCTGTGTGGACCACTTAATGCTACATTTTGTCGCACATGCTAAGGGTTTTCTCTTCATGAAGGTTAGAGCTCCAGGGAGAAACACTCCTCGGGTCTCACCCCTGAGTTGAATGAAGATGCAGTTACAACACACACCTTAAGATCACATCCAGTACCCCAGTAACAACAGCTGTTTATTAACATACAAATCTTTAAGAGTCCAAATCTGAATGGACAAAAGCAGCTTTTCATAGGACTTATGCTATGTTATTGAAGGATCTTTTAAAATAAACAGCAAATAAAATATGATGTTTTTTCTATGAGGAAATTACTAAATAAAAATACCTTGATAGACTACATGCATGTTTAAATACATTTATACTTGCTTGCAAGTATAATAGATGGGAGTCCTCCCTGACTTATAGCACCAGAACAAAGCCCACTACATTTAAACAGGCCCCCCAAAAGCTGTAGAGAACTTGCTTGATCCCAGTCTAGCCATAAAGAAAGTATTTCTTGTGTGTGTCAAAAGTTTCCTTCATTCAGAGTATTTCCCATGCCCCTGGCTTTATAGCCTGATCTCTTATTATCACATATTTCAAGTACTTTTGAGGTGGACTTCCAGTTTGAAACTGTCATTTTGCCCATTTTCTCTCTTTTAGGCTGTGAGCATGGATGAACCGTTACATCCTCTGGGGTTTTGCAACTTTGCAACAGTGGGTAAGTGTCCTGAAACTGCCCCTACGCATCCGTTTATCTTCCTGTGCAACCTTAAAATCCTGTGCATTATAACATTTTGCTTATCAGAATAATGTTCAGCCCCACGTGCACTTATAGTTGTTTGTGTGAAAGATGCTGTTAAACAGTTTTAGGGATTTTCTCATGTGTTACTGTTCTTTGAAATACCCTCAGAGAAGGAGGATAGTGGTTGTATCATGAGGCTTCAGAAATGTTTTGGTTTTCATCTCAGTCCACTGACCAAAAAGACATGAGTCGCTTCATTGTAAGTATCCTGTCTACCATTGCTTCATTTAGGTTTGCACCTACCTCTTCCTAAACAGAAGATCAATCACACTAACATGCTGGTACACAGATGATAAAATGAGGAATTAAAACACTGTTCTCAGTTTGCTGCGTTTTACTACCTGAAGAGCTGTGTGTTAGGACTAGTTCTTGGAAAGACTCTTCTTTGCTCAGGAAGTGGTTGGCAGGGAGAGGAGGGTTCTGAGCAGCACAGGGCCTCCTAAATTGCACTCATAGCATTTAAAATGCCAATTTGAACTTTCTAAGGAGTAAACTCCGTTTGGGAAAGTGCAAAGGAAACTTAGTAATTGACATCAAATAAAGAACTGATAAGAGACAGTATCCATAAAAAGACTCTAAGTCTTGTGTTCTTTCATTAGGTATTCAGCTGTTTAGAGTAAAAGAATAATATTATTTGAAGTGTGTTTCTGTATTATGTTCCAGAAGAAAATGAGAACTGCAACAGGGCCTCTTCATTTCTTTTGGGGAGGGTACCAAAGTGAAAAGCAAAAACTTCCAGGAGCTTAGTACCAACACCATGCTTTCATAAGAATAAATCAAAATTATGACAGGTACTCTGTAATGAGCACCTTTTCATGCTTATGTTCATTAAATAAATATATGAACCAGAGTCTGTTGAGAAAAGGCAATCTTAGATGCACAGTTGATCATCACTGTAAGTAATATAGTATGTGATAGAATTTAATTGATTTGGGATTTGAAATTTACCTGAAAAATTTTAAAGTGCATCCCTTCTTACTCTGTTACTCTGATTAACAGAACAATGGAGCAGTTAGAAAGCTGTGGTCAGCAGAATGCCAGTCAGTAACTTTTATTACATAGATGGGTGTGTTGTGTATAATGTTGCTACTTCTTATGCTGCTTTTAAAATCCATGCTGAAGCTTTTAATCAGTGCCATTTGGGCTCCGAAGCAACACCATTTTCTCCTGCTCTCAGGACTGCCTTGCCACTACTGTCTGAGAGTGCGCTCCTCCTACAGAGGATCTGGTCAGCAATAGCAGCAGCTGCAGGAACAGTGCGTTCAGCATGCCAGACTGAAATTCATGTTTCAGGAATGTCTCCTAGGGGGGTTGAGCAATTCAGTCAGATTTGTAGTTAAAAGCCTTTCGCTGTAACACAATTACCCTCCAGTAGAGAAGAGGAATGGTCGGCATTTATTTGCTACAAATGTGCCTTGCAAAAAACACTATTACAAAATTCTTCCTCAGGTGAAAATTCCACTGACGATGGGATTTACCTCTGCTGGAATTACAGGCTGCTGGATTGGGAATATAAGGGAAAAAGCAAAGCAATCAACAGCATTTTACATGGGTTTCCACATGCATTTGCTCAAAAATGTTAGGTTTTTTTCTGTCTGAAAAGTAGTAACTACCACTGTCCAGCAGGACCCCAGCAGTGCCAGGAAGTTGTGGGTTAGGGGCTGTTTAAAAAAACATCTATTTTATTTTTTCTGATTCTCATTATCATACAAAACACAGAAGATCCTTGCAAAGAATATATAATCTGCCTTAGGCAGGTGGTGCACTCTCACTGACCAAGTGACAGATTTAACTGGCCTGTAGCCATCCAGTTTGCAATTTTCATCACACATTCTGCAATTCTGGCTTAATCTGAGTCATGGCCTGAAACAAGAGAGGAAACCGCCACTGTCTGGCCAAACTGTCTCATCTTGCAATATGAATACTGTGTATTCCTTTGCCTCATGATTCCCACAGTCAAGTCCTAGCCTTCCAGCCTGCCAGGGAATAAAAGCAAGGGCATCCAGACTTGCCCCTCTGTAGACCATCTTTCTGCCTCCTGGTTAGTGAAATGAAGGCTCACACACAGTGAGTGGGGCAAAGGGCTGAAGCACACATATGCTAGTGAGAGTTGTGTGATACAGGGTAAGAAGAAAAGAGTGAGGGATGACTTGGATGCTTTACAGATTATTTATGATAGAGCCAAAGATTGTGACAGTAACTGAAGCTTAGACAGGCCTTGGGGAGGAGATAGGGCCAGACCACAAATGGAGTTAGTTAAGGCTCTTGTTTACCACTCAGATGAGATCTAAGCAGGGGAAGAGAGAAGAAGAAGGAAAAGAAAAGAGGTGCAAGTGAAAAACCAGACAGAAGAAACTGTGAGTAGTATAGGCAATGGGGGCAAGCTGTCTGGAGATTGGCTCTCAGGACTTCACTCAAAAGGTGTTCACTCAAAAGGCCCAGGGAACAGAAGGTGGTCTCTTATCTCAGGATACCACACAAAACTAACATTTAACACTTTGTGCATGTACTCATTAGCCAGCAGTATGACAGCGAAACATCTAGGCTTACGCACATGTCATTTGGTTGATTCTGCCAGAATGGACTTAAAGGAGAGAGCTTGACCAGGCAGATCTGCACAACCTCTTCAGTTTTGCAGGAATTTGTTTCTAATTTTTGGCTTGACATCAATTCCCCCATCAGGTAGTTTGAGCAGTGTGAAACACAGAGATCTATAACTCAGTTGAAGCATTATATACTGGTGGCAATTACAGAGACACGGTGGGACAGCTCACATGACTGGAATGTGGTCATGGATGGCTATGTCCTTCTCAGGAAGACAGGCCAGGAAGGCGAGGTGGTGGAGTTGCTCTTTATGTGAGAGAGCAACTACAGTGTATTATAATGTTTATAAATATGTAAAGGGTGAATGTCATGAGGATGGAGCCAGGCTCTTCTCGGTGACAACCAATGATAGGACAAGGGGCAATGGGTACAAACTGGAACACAGAAGGTTGCACTTGAATATGAGAAGAAACTTCTTCAGGATGAGGGTGACAGAACACTGGAACAGGCTGCTGAGGAAGGTTGTGGAGTCTCCTTCTCTGGAGACATTCAAAACCCGCCTGGACACATTCCTCTGTAACCTCATCTGGGTGTTCCTGCTCCAGCGGGGGGATTGGACTGGATGATCTTTTGAGGTCCCTTCCAATCCCTAACATTCTGTGACTCTGTGATTTTGTGATACTCCATATTGTCTGAAGCAGCAGTCTCACAGCAGCAAAATTTTCCTCCTTTCCACACTTACTTTCTTTTGGAGTCTAGAACTGATATGCTTTCAAAAGTGCGGTGCGTAAGGCATTGTACAGACAGCAAGGTCAGTGCAACCCATAGACTTATCAGGCAAATCCGTAACCTGGACATAGGACAAAAAAAATCTGATGTGATAGAAAGGTTGCTGGTCTGGAGGGAGGGATAAGGCAGAATATCTAAAATAGAAGGAAAACAGTGTGAATTTTCATAATGTTCAATCTGAGCTGGTGGTCCAGGTGATATTCACAAGTACCGTGTTCTTTTCTTCCAAGCTGATACAGAATAATAGTTGCATGGGTTAAGTTCAGTTAGGCTATTGATAAAAGTATCTTGTTGATAAACAAGAGAAGCTTCAAATCGCAGTGCAAACATGTGTAATCACTCCAAAGGTACATGTGAGACTGCAGTGCTTCGAAATGCACTGGGAAGGGGTGATTTTGGGAAATACTGCCTGGTTTTATGTAGGGGAGAAACAAGAGAAACAGAAGAAGTTAAAAAGAAAAAAAAAAAGGAGAGATTAAGTAAAAAAAAAAGGAGAGATTAAAAGGAGAGTAAAAAAAAAAAGTAAAAAATAGAGTAAAAAAAAAGAGATTAAAAAAAAAAGGGAAAGATTAAGTAAACATGAAATATAGCCTGAAATATCTCTAGGAGAAACCTGGTGATGCTACAGGTAAAAGAATTTGCTTGTTATTGTTCAGATCCTCCTATAAGCACAAAATCAGATCTTCCTGCATTCTCCGGTGCAGCTCTGTGCAGACATCCCCTGCTCTTATCATGAGCTGCTTTTCCAACAGAGAGTCTGCAGGTTCTCAAACTCTGGATAACCACTTAGGCCAAGAACCAATAGCAATAATAAATACCTTTTGTAACCTTCACAATGAGTCATGGTGTTCAAAAGGTAAGAGGGATTTACTCATAAGGGACAGGCAGTGATGATTCAGCAGTTGCATTTTCAACACACAGTCAAACAAACTTCACTGAACTATAAGAATGCTTCTGTACTGATCTCCTGGAAGTACACAAAGGGAGTTGTTTTTACATGACTAGAAGTGAACGCATTACTCAGAACCAGAAGTATAAAAGGGAGACTGGTGAGCAGCCAACTCTCCCAGCAGACAAGCCAAATAGATATCTAAGCCCTCACGAAGTTGTCTTTGCGTTCCGTCTTGGAAGGACATTTTCATAAGCAGTTATCTGGATTTCTTTATAAGTAATGCACTCCTATCATATAGCTCCAGAACACTACTACTAAATGCCAAAACCACACTGATGCTGCATTCTGTGGTTCCAGAAATAGCTGAAAGCGCATCAAATGTTAAAGATGTTTGGCATTGTAAAGTTCCACATCATTAGTTCATCACAGGTGAGTTCTAGCCTATCAGAAAGTTTGCATACAAAGATTTTTAGGAAATTCTTGAAGAGAGATGACATCTACCTTTGTAGCACCTAGTGAAGGCTAGCCTTTATTTATAAATCCTTGCTACACCAATCAGTTCCAAACAACTACGGTCTCTTTTCCTGGAGTCCAGCTGATTTCAAAAGGCCCACGTAGATATTAATGTCTGAGTATGCAGAACAGAAATTTAGAAGTCTCTATGTGGCTACAGAGAACTTTTCCATCAACTGTAGGAAGAGCTGGGTAGGACTCAACTGCCCAGGACACAGTTGTCTTTGAGACTGAACCAACCTTTGAGCCTGTCCTGGTTTTGTTAAGAACAAGTTTCTCTTTCAGTGAATTTTGCCTGTCAGCTAAAGCCTTCATATTAACTGCGTTTTCCTGGAGAACCAGACACATGTTTTGGTAAACCTAGCAATGGAATGCAAAACTTATTGATAAGCATGGATGGACATCTCGCGAGAGGGGCGACGAGAAACAAGTGACTAAGAAACTGACCAACTGTGTATAACATTCCATTCACGTGAATACTTCATATAAAATGGGAGACCATGAGGATCTCGTCCCTTTTTTCCTTATGGCCGACCTTAGGAGAGGATCTGGCTGGTCGTCCCTGAGAACTGAGGCCTAGTGAGAGACTGAATCCAGCTCCGGTTGGCTGCAGAGTCTAATCCAGGACTTTGGTGGCCGGCTCTGCAGTTGCTGAGACTTTCAAGATTGGTTTTGTATATTTTGTATTATTTTCTCTATTCCTATTAGTAGCATTAGTAAAACATCTTTAATTTTTCCAACTCTCTTCTCTCTGTCCTTCTTTCCCTCCCGATCGCCTGTCCTTAGTGGGAAGGGGGGGAGAGGGAGGGGCAAAGCGGGGGAAGTGGGGGGGGAGAGGAGGTTAACAATACATCTGCCAGGGTTTTATTGTCACCCCGCAATCTTAACCCTCGACAGAGCCACTTCCACCCACTTTGTATTCAGATGAAAATGATACATATAAATCTGTTGACGATGCCTACAGAACTTAAGACTTCTGTGTAACCACCAATTTATAACTTCAAAATCAGTAACAGTTTATGATATTTTTTAAACAAATAAATACCTTTTCTTCTGAGGCACAGATCAAGGAAAACTTTAAAGGGAATATGACATAAAACCATTCTAAAACATAGTTCCAAGATGAATGGAACCTTATACAGATGGCACTCAGTAATTTCTCAGAACCATCCAACTGAGGAGTTAGAGTTTAAAGACTTTAAAATTCAGATTTATTTCTGGCTGAACAAAATACGTAGTGTTGACTTCCTGCTGCTTAAAGGAAAAGGCACTGAGCAGATTCCACCAGAACAAGTGGAAAGTGGAGCCTAAGCAGAGTTGCGTGAGACAGACCAGCGAAGCTCCAGCACTTTTGCATTCTCTCTGCTTTTCTTTTCTCATAGGAAGGAATACAACAAAAAGTGTTTGTGTGTGTGTGTGTGCATGTACCCATGCAGAAGATTTTGTGAAACTATGTAAATACATGTCTGCACAGAGTTATTATTTACAACAAATGAATGTAATACACTTTGTTCTACACATTAGCACCCAGCTCTGGCTGCCCGATCAGAACATTTTGTGTGTATGCATTGCTTGGAAAATGACAAAAAAAAAGCAGCTGGAATCTTTGGCAAGTCATGTAGTGCTTCTCACAATCAGCATGTAGGAGGTTAAAATTAGAGTCAGAATTTGTTTTTGACATATTTTAAAAATAACTGACATTTGTCCTGGGAATGTGCATCATCTAGTATGCATTAGAAAAAAATCTTTCTACATCTGAGTACACTGTAGCAAAACAAAAGAGGAAAGCTTTCAACAAGCAAAAAAAGCCAAACCAGCAACATGATCTCGAGATGCATAAAGAGGAGAATAACCTGCAGGGCACAAGAAATAATCCCTCTGCTCTTCTCTGCACTGCTTAGGTCACAGCTAAAGCATCGTGTCTGATTTTGGGTACTGTATTTCAGAAAGACGTTGGCATGAGAGGACTAGAGGCAACATGATGAGAGTCTTCAAGGATATAAAAGGCCATTGTAAAGAGAAGAATAATATTAAGTGTTTTCCCTGTCTACTTTGCACAGGGCAAGAAGTAATAAACTGGAACAAAGTTTAAAATTAGACATTAGGAGGGAAAATAGTGCATGTACTGAAATACTGGAATAGATTGCCTGGGGAGATTGTGGGTTATCGGCTATCAAAGATTTTTAGGAAGAAATAAGGTAAACATCTATCAGGAACGGTAGAACTACAACTGATCCCATTACAGGGCAGGAGGATGGGCTAGGTGACTTCTGGAGGTTTCTACCAGATCTGTGGGTCCCTGATTTTTTGAGGGGAGTGAGAGCATGCTAAGGCATGAACCTCCCTCATAGGTTGTGAAATTTCCTGACTCTGCAGTATCTGAATGGACAGATTCTGGTTCTGTTCACACTGAGTTTGCATTTGTTTCCTTTCAGAGCAAGTTTTTACACAGTTTAGGTAGCAATCTCTGATAATCTCTCTTTGTTTAATCACTCATATACAGGGTTTTTAAATGTATCTTTTGGGTTTGCCTTGGAGAGGCAATAGGTCACACTGCTGAAATTTGCATCTCTCAGATTATATTTATATAATGTAGTTATATATATTAAAACAAGCAAGTAAAAACTATTTTATTATGAAATAAGTAACTCAGTGCTTGAAAATTGGATCAGCTATGACATTTATGGGTTAATGTCTTAACTACTGTTGCCTTATATGGATTTTTTTCCTACTGATTGGGCTACTACTTCATTTATTTTCAACATGCGTCCAAATTGAGGACCACTCTCAGGTTTCATGGTATCAGCATAGCCCATAGCTGTTTCCCTTTTCTTTCCCTGTTCTTTTTTTTTGACTGTTCGTTAGGCTTTTCCCCCACCTCCAATAAGCTTGATGAATAAAGTGAGCAGCAATGAAAAATCTTCAAGAGCAGTACTCCCCCTCTGCAAAAATTCAATTTTAAAGCAAACAAAGGTAGTCTAAAACAATTGGAACCAGAACATAATAACAACAAAGCTGGCTTTTCCTTGACCTTGGATTTGCTTTTAAAATTATGGAATATTTCCAGTTCTGTGGGTGTATAAAAGATGGCAGGAGCTCTAAATACCTGCTACACCAGTGTTAACTTCTCTTCCCACTCACAAAACACCACTTAGTACAAGCAGATAGGATATCAAAATACTAGTGCTGTCAGGTGTTCATCACACATGTACTAATGCTGAGGCTGAGAAAATGACTGACAAAAGATGTGCTTAAAATGCTTTATAAGTTCAATCCCAAAGCATGGTGTGTTTTTCTGTACACATAGTATTATCATGAGTAGCTGTCGTGATCATCAGTGATCTCCAAGACAGCATGAAGAATCCTCGTCCAAATACACCATGAGAAATACACCTTTAACATGTCCTTTTATTATATTCATGCTCAACAAAGCTATTTTCTCCAAAGGAAAAGCAATTTTTATCATTTCTAAAGACATTTTAAAAGCTGTTACATATTTTTGGTAATCCAGCACAGATGACACATGCAAGCTACAAGAAAGAGAGAAGGTGAGACAACTCCTGTCTGAGCATGACAGCAATAGAATATCCCACACAAGTAACACAAAAAGCTGTTTTGAAAGCCAGGTACTTTCTGCTGCTCTTTACAAGAAGCAGCAGTAAAAAAAAAAAAAAAAAAAAAATTCTACTCCTAAAAGTGATTGTTTCCCAATTTTCTCATTTAAAAGGGTAACTCACATTAATAGTCAGCATACCAGTAAATAAAACCAATACCAATACCTTCCAGTTCTATTCGTATCTGTTTTGGTTTACATATGTGATGTAGTATATTTAACTCAGTCATCAGCAATGAGAACAGGATTTCTGTCCCTCCAGAACTTTGGGGATATAAAACTTCAAGCTGAGCCTACATACTTATACCAAATTTTGGTCCATCAGCTAGAATGGGAAAGAATATGGCACAAGAAGGTGCCGTTGTATGTTTAATGTAACACCACGTGCAGTAGACTTCAGATTGAAAAAGCAATAAATCTAGCGCATTAATCCAGATGTTGCAATTACTCTTTATGGACTAGAATAACTTAACTCCTTGAATAAGGTTTAAGAAAGGGAAGAATATAACAGATCGTATTAATTTTTTCTGTGGTTCTTTTTTTTTAATCTCTTGCCATTGTTCAATATTACACAAAGTTTCTACAGATCCCCCATAAAAATAAGCCAGTGGTTTATTTATTGTGTATAAGCAAGTATCTACAAATTAATTTATTACAAGTGTCTGAGGGAATCTTTGTGAAATATATGTTTGTAAAATAGTATTATATTCAGCTAAAAATGAAAATCCAAATTAGTTACAAAATCCTATCATTACAGTGATTAAATCCATGGCTTACCTAAGCCTGTATTTCAAATGAAATGTTTCTGCATTTATTTAAATGGTTGTAACCAGACTACTTAACAGCAAGAGCTTAGCCCAAGAAAAAGCTGCTACAGCAGCCTGTCACCCTTCAGCCAGCAGCTTTGTCTTTCACTAGATTCTAAAATGCTTTTTTTTCTTCCTTGTACATGTACACTTGCAGCAATCTATTTCACAGCAACACTGCACCTCCACTTTAAAGCATAAATTCAAACTCATGTTTTCAGAACTTGAGCCAAATCTGGCATTATTTCCATATTTGGATTTTTACTACTGTAACTGAGATAAAGAAAATGAAACAAGTCACTATCAGAAAAGTCTTGCTGTTTTTTTACAGCCACAAAAAGCCACAAGGTGCTACCGTGCATGAATTTGTCCATTCAGCTGCCTGTGCCATTCAGTTCAATTAATCTCTTCTTTCCTCTCCTGTGATCTCCACCCGGATGGAGCAGTGTGTCCAGCATGGGCTGTGTTCCTCGGGAGTTACTAGAAGGGCATGCGATGTACCAGCATGTCATGGAGCCAACACTAGTCTGAGTAGAAACCACTTTCATCTGGAGTATGTGAGACGGCCCATGTGTGGCTGAAGAGAAAGGCACACAGTCCGTGCATTTCCTGCTGAGTCCCTGAATGCTCAACACTGAGAAAACAGAAATTTGCCAGAAGAAATAACCTTTGTCAATAGTCTCAGAGGAAGATGCTAAAATAGCATGCAGGAATTCGCTTGTTTAGTGATTCTTCTGGAACAGAAACATTACATTTGCTACTCTTCATCAAATTATTGCTTTGTCCAGCCCATCATTCAGCCTCTGACGGTGGCAAGTACTACATAGTTCAGAGAAAATGCAAGGAAACTTATAGAGGACAATAATGAAGTACCTTATTCTAGATGTTTTCTCTTTCTGACCCAATCATTTATTTTTATGTTGTCCAAAGTATTTGTGGCTGTTCCTATTAGCCTTTAGAAATTAATTATTAATTTGTTCAGTCCCACTAATCTATTGGTTTTGCCAATATCTTGTACTACTGAATGATTAAATTTATTTATACATTGCATCTAAAATATATTTCACTAGCTCTTACCTTGGGTTTTAAGTGTGTGACTCTTCTCTGTATTGCTAAACCTTCACGTGGTCTGTTTAGCCAAAATCTCAAGGGCCAGTTGTGTACTGTAAGCATCTCTTAGGCTAGCTAGGAAGGACCAGTGTGGTCACTCACAGGCAAGAAGAGGGAACCATTTAAATTAAAAACTGACTGCTGCATTCTGCTATGTCCCAGTGCTTCAATCCAAACTGATGCTTTTGTTGCCCTAAACACATAAGAAAGTTTGACATTATGTTTACAAGTTAAAGACAGAAAGTCTGCATACACTGTGTTTCATTAGGGAGGTAGGTTTTCTTCTGGTAAGTAACTGGATGTGCATGAGATTGCAAAGACAGACACTACAGAAATTATATTACTAAAGTAATTGCATAAATGATCATATCTTATTTTATCTGCTCTGTCTCTAGAATGTGGATCACAGTGTTACAGTGGGTGTAGCAAGGCTAAACGCTTTGTAGTGTGTGACATGCATATTCCCAGAAGAATAAACTTTTCTCTGAGCAAAAGGAATGTGCCCATACACTTTCTTTTCAGGCAGCTTGCCCTCTGAATATTCAGTATACACATCACAGGTCTTGTTTAGACTTGTACAAAGTATGTGGGGACTTTCTTATTAGGTCAGCAAAGCTTACCATGAGGAGTAAAAGGCAGATGGACACGAAGCTGTTGGCATGCTGCAGAAACCAGGATGCCTTAACCATTTTGACCCAATGGGCTGCCTAGGCCTGAACAGCTCTTACTGAAGTTAATTTGAACTGACAGAGTTAATGCTTTTAAATGTAAGCAAGTGAGATGATCTAAGACACAATGTATCGGCTTGTGTTGCGATTTGAGATAGTGCAGGCCCAATTCACCAGACCAACATAGTAAAGTAAGGCTGGTTTAATATACATCATGGTATACCAGTATTCTGATGGTTGCAACACTTCTCGCCCAACTACAAGTTTCAAATTCATTTTTGTACAGAGGAGTTCATACCACTTGACCCAGAAGAGATGTAATAAATACAGAAAGGCAGAGAAATCTTTCATGTGGTTGAACCTTCAGGAAAGATACTACAGCATTAAAAGAGGGGAGGCAAATTGCCTTTATGCCTTTCTCCTACCAAATGAAATATGAACAAAAAGATTTATACCTTCTTGGCATAGGCTGGCATGGCTTTTCCCCTGAAAACAGGGATTATCTGCAGAGCATTTAGAAGATTTTGCTTTACGTTCCAGACAACTCTTCATCAACACACCTGCATCTCAATGAGAAACTAGTAATCTGGAACTGAGAAAAAAAACTAATCTAAGTGTATATGTTCCTTTTTAAATGACATGAAAACGATCCTATCAGTATAATAAAATGTTCTCAAGAGTTTTCACAATCACCTGGAAAGCCTTATACCAGGCAAGTACCTGCACCAAAAAGTAATATACTTTTATACCAACACAGTAGTATACTTGCTATGCTTAAGAAATAAGAATATGAGTGGGAACCACCAGCCAAGGAAAGATTATTTTATACATCTTGTAGGCAGTTCGAAATAACCACATGTCAGGACTTGTTACACTATTGTGAGCACATATGCTAGTTGTATACAAGTTACATCTTGTACTTTCTCAACCATTATTAGGTGTAGAATAGTTTTACATCTCTGAGCAGTCAGATACAGCCAAAGACACCAAAGGAAACAGAAAGTACCTCTAGTTATGTCTCCTCAATTAGATGACAAAAAAAAATCAGTACTTGCCTAAAACTTCAACACTCATTATATTTCCAAGAAAAAATATTTTTCAATTTTTTTTTTTTTTTTGAAAAATGCTCTTTTAGCTACACATGGTGCTTGTATCTAAAGAGAACTTTAAACTAAGAACATCACCTAAGTAATTAATAGGACTTGACCAAAATGTCTGCTTTATAATTAATTATTTTCTTTTGGAGAAATATTTTTTATCCTGAAAAACAAAGAACAGATTATAGTAGCCATTCTGGGTTAAAACTAAAAACAAACCTAAAATTGTTTTAACTGTCTTTCTTTTATCTAATTTAGTCTACCACTAGCCAATTAATTTAAATAATAACAACCAGCTCTTAAATTAGTCTTATTGCCAGTGATGACAGGAGATTTCCATATGCATATAAAGAAATTCTTACATATCTGTGTAAATCACTTTGTATTGGTTGATTTGATAAGTGTGCAATAGTGTCAGTTTTGGGGGTATAATTCCCTGGGATGGTAATGCTATTGCTGAAATATATACATACACACTCTTAAGTTGGTTGTTCTGGGTATATTCCTGTAAACAGTCAAATATAAAGACTACATGACCTTTGATTTAGTTTATCTGCAGAACAAAATGATGGTCATAGAATCACAGAATTGTTGTGGTTGGAAAGACCTCTGGAGACTGGTCCAGCTTCCTTCTCAAAGCACGTTCTAGATTACTTGTATCAAAATACCCGTTACTGATTCACACTTCTATGAATTTTCACTTTTTTCACCTGTTACGACAAAGTCCTTAAATCACCTTTTCATGCTCTTTCTATACAGTGGTAATAGATGCCTTGGAAATCTTTTACAAAGCAGGTAGTTTGTTTCTTTGGAACACATCCAAACTAATCATATTTGTTATTCTGAGATGCTCATGACATAAGATCTAAATGGAATCAACTTTGTTATGACATTATTTGTATCCTTCAGCATCGACAGTCTGCACAATCAGTTGTTTCTTATTTATACTTCAGATTTTGCTTTGTAGTCTTTGTATAAAAGCCATATTCTTTCAAGACCGAGATCTCTTAATAGCTCAGTGCATTGAAGATGCACATGCTAAATAGTAACACTCCGGGACTGGATATTCCACTCTGAGTAGTACAATAGTGATCCCTCACAGAGGAATATAATGTAACTACACATGCTCTATAGCTGTGATATTATTTATAATAATATAATAAGTAAACACCAGTCAACAAACTAAGGTTCCAGTTTTCTAGCCTCAGATAATAAATAATTCTCCATGTTTCTTAGTTGTTATTTTTGAGGTTACTTCCTCAGAGCTCAACACTGTGATGATGGGATACTTCTCCTGCACCAGAATGGCAGTAGGGAAGGGAGTTCTTATTTTTTCTGCTGCCTGGACTGAATTTTTTTGCAATCGCATGGCCATTTCCTTGTATTGTAGTGGAATTCCTTAAGTGAGCAAGATTAAAAGTGACCTGTCTGTATAACAAAGAATACTGAAGCAGAAGGAGTGGGAGGAACACCAGAAAAATAGGGAGCATGGAGGAGGACCAGAGAAATATCAAAAAGGCCTGTGGAACACATTGTAGAAGAGGGCGAGAGATCATCAAATAGTCCTCTACAAATCTACTGTATTAACCAATTTCTAGGGCAGAGGGTTAAGTGGTATTTCTAGTCCAATTTTGTCACTCAAAGAAACTTCCTATATCATTAGCCTCCTTTAAGTACAGTGTGAAAACATCACAGCGAGGAGCTTGTTGTGTTTGTTTTTATAGAAAATAAAGAATGACTATGAGATATACACGTGAGTAGTTCCTAAGCAATGCAAACAGCAATACTTCTCTAAATATGTGAAAAACTTTTATGGAAGCATCTAAACCACTAGACTTTGTGTCTAGCCTTCTTTGGAAAGAAGGATGAACTGGCTTGGCTTTGCCAGTCTGTTAGACATATTTAAAAGAAAGTCAAGAAAAGGAAAGAGTCCGAATAGACGTCATGAAAACTAAGAAGATAAGAAAAGTTGAAGTTCTGAAAAGAACCCTTTCACCGAGCCTGCTAATAAAGACGGTCCATCTCTTCATTACCATGCTACTCATCCACCTCTGTTACACTGCACAAAAGGGAAAAAAGCGGTCTTTATAGTTGTACATGATTATATTTTCCTTTTGTATTGAGTTCAAAGTCTTTTCTAAAAAAGCAAGAGTAGATTGCTCACAATGTAATGGGCCATTCCCAGGAAACGAAAAAATGGCCTTAACGTTTTATATTAATACAATAGGTTATGTATAAAACAGGTTTAAAAAAGTTAATGCATATTAGCTTAGAACAGCCATGTTTTAACACTGTGCGACTGAAAGTTCCAGTAGAGCAGATGAATGGAACTACAGAAGAAAAAAACCTGCTATGACAAAGGGATAAAGGTTTAACTAAAAGGACTCAAATCTGTATTTCAGGTGTCTCTTTACCTTCCATCAGGAAATGAGTTATTAGGGGTAATGAAATCAGAGATAGAAAATACAAAAACTTTTTAGATCCTTCTGTGCAAGGCGGCGACACTGGCCTTTACTTCTTCACTTTATAATGATTTCTTTGAGTTGTGGTTCTGAAAAAGCTGTGAAACATCTTCCTGTTATTTCTGTTTCATCTTTTCCAAACACTGGCCAGGAATAACCCCATCCTATTCTTTTCTTGGGTTTTTGAAACACATATTGACTGTAATGACTATAAATTATCTGGTTAATGTGCTGGATTTATAGAAGTGTTAGAGCTCCTCTGTGCTGCCACCAGGTGCCTCTGAGAAGGTACAAGGCACGAGACAGAATCTTATCTTTTACGTACCTGCTTCTACTTTAGACCACTGCAGATATTTAACTTTTGAAAATTTTGTAAGTTAACTGGATTTTAGGACAGTCTCACTGCATCACTCTCCATCTGATGGTCTGTTAGATCTTTCCTCACCAGAAGCGGCAGTTGATTGCGAGCCAACAGCACCTCTGCAAGTGCCTCCCTGTAGTCACTGTCTTGATGGTCAACTTCTAGGAGATAATCGTCCTTAAGTTGGCTTTTAAGTCTCAGATACGGGTTTTTACTGAGCTCCATTACAATCTGCATACATAAAAGGAGCAAATGTAACATAGCTGTGGTTACTCTTACTGTACTGTGCTGACTACACTAAAACCACCACAAGTACCGAACCAGTGGAAGTTTTCAGGATGCATTAGTACACAGAGACACACTGCAAAATACAGAAAGCCAATTAATAAACCTTGCAGTGTCTGCATCTTCAGCACTCAGCATTGGCTGCTGACCTAGGAATGTGGTTGAATGCCTTAAGTGCTGCGTGACAGAAATAAACTGGTACCACAGAATTATATATCCCCTCCATAACCTTTTCAGTCTCCTAAACCAACACAGGAACAAAATCAAGGTCTTGGGATGAAATGTTTTAAGAAACATCAGAACCACCTCTTCTTACCTCAAAATATTTTTCATATCATTTTGATCTGAGCAAACCCATGACAACCTGAATGAAAAGGAAGCATTTCAGTCTCCAGAGAGGAGCTCCTGCAGTGGAAGATTCCAGGCTCTGAGATGCCTCATGACAATGATTAGCAGCAATCATATTAGAACGTTTTTTAAGACTTTTTTTGGACAGGTCAACATCTACCGCATAGGGGAAACTTCCCAAATTGAAACAAGTGCTCTCCTCCAACCGTTTCTCCCATCCCACCTAAAATCCAATTCAAAAAATACAAACCATCTTAATGAGACTTGCCAGTAGTCTGTTATCAAGCATTGGCTGACCTCATCTCTTAGGATGCCCACTTCTTTGCTGATAGCACCAACACAGTTATTTGGATTCATAATACTATTTGGGTTTCCTGCCACAGTTTGCATTTGACTGGTAATTCCTGATAGAAAAATGGCCTGTATACAGAATTGTGAGGCGGATAAGGAAGCAGGACAGTATATGCTAGTGATGATTGCGAGTAAAGGATGTTAGAAACCCACAGCTTTAAGTACGAATGTATCTACTGTAGATCTAGGAATTATGTATTTCCTGGTAGAAGGCTTTCAGAGTTTCTGGTCTATATCAACCATTCTCAGGAGAGTTTCTATTTAATATTTTCATATCTAGAATAACAGTTTCATTTATACTGTGGTACTTTCCCATGGTCCCAGTTTGGATTGAGACCACTTTAGATCTAAACCATCTGGCACTGTATGCAGACCGCGCAAAGGCAACCCCTACCTCATGCAGTAAAAACTTCAAAAGTAACAGTACCTGAGGATAGAATTTTGGTTATCTTTTCAGAGGTACATTGTCAGATTGTGAATGTACTACCAGAGTGAAAATGGCAGGAAACCTGACCTCTCTCTGACTTTTCTGAGTAGTTTCATGAATCCAGTTTTTGTTTGCACAAATGGTGCACATGGAGAGAATCCTTTTATTCCTATGAATGAAAGTATTTGTGTGCAAATGAGCACATTCACATGCAAATGGATATATTTGCACAAGAAGCATTTGCCCACCTGCCACACTAGCCTTGGCTTTTCCACTTTCAGTGCCTGGGTGCTCAGAAGCAGTGAGTGAATAGAAGAATAAGAATGTCAGCAATATTTCAAAAGTTGAGTGGACGGTCACTATGAACAGTCAGCAAGAAGCAAAAATGAAAACAAAGGGGAAAAAATTAAGCAAATAGAAAAGTACAGAAAAGTTTCTTACAACTGTTCAGATAAGACAAATAGATCAGAGCTGAAGCAATGGCAAACTGGAAGCAAAAAAAGTAGAGGAATTACTATAAGTGAAATCAAGGCTTTTGACAAATTCCTTTGTTCACCTTCTTATTTAGCAACTAAGTAAACTGCATGCAAGGATAAAATCATCTCTGAAAAAATGGATTCTTACCACACTGAGATCCTACAGATGAGACCTGGAGAGACTGTTGAAATACAGGAAAACTAGTTTTTTTCCATTCATATATTTCAGTTCTTTTTCCTTATACAAATAATCAGCTCAGAAAAAACAGAAGTGCTGTTGCTTCCCAGACTGGCCCATGCTGCTCAGGATCACTGCTACTTTGGCAGCACAGGACGCTAATCTGTTTCACCAGGCCAATTTGGCCTTCTAGGAACAGCATTTAACACTGAAGTAGTGCATCATGCAGTTGAGAATCTGCGACCTTAAAGCCCATATTATCAGAAGCAGCTAGACTATCCAGCTCTTTTCTTATCTTTTTCTCACTACACCTTGTATGCAGCCAAGAAATTGGAGCATATACCCACAAAGTCTATCCCAAAGGAAAAAACAAACAAACAACAACCCTCAAAAACCCCCTTGCACCCACGGTGGCTCTTCAGGAGCTGGCTGCTGGCACATGCATGCGGCAGGTGGACATTCAGTGAGGCAAATATTAATAAACCCTCTTCAGAAGACTGAGTGGCTTTCTGGATAGAGAGCAGCCGGCCAAAGTACGGCTGCTAGGTGGCTGATCCGTTGCGTCTCACAGGAGCCTTCCTGCACCCAGCACAAGATTTTGGGGCCATGCAGCCCCCAGAGACATTTTTTTTTCTTTTTAATTTAAAATGTGTGATTACCCCTTACTTTCTGCCACCTGTTCTGCGTATAAACTTCTGCAGGGCCCCCCTCTCTGCTCTGATTTTGAACAAGCTGTCATGTTACCCTAGCCCATGGAGATACCTCCTCCCCTAGGCATTGAGATGGCTCATGTGCATTCATGTATGCAGAGTGGCAGCTGGCCCTAAGGCCAACCAGGGATGTGACCCATATATCAGATGCTCAATTTTCTTGAAACTCTGCACCCTGCTTCACTTCCAGCAGTGTTTCTGTAATTTCCATGCCTGTTATAATGGTTTCTGGAAAACTACAGTTCACAAAAAATGTATGGAAAGACTTGAAACTCTGTTAAAATTTTCAGCATTTCGGACTCAAGACATCCTTGTATCTATGGGAACCCCCTGTGCAAATTCAGGGAGATCTCTCAGACAAAATTAGATGTATTCTCACTGAAATCATAGTCGGTTTGCTCCTACAGAGTAGCCCTCCTTACCCACACATTCCTCCTGTTTCTTCACTTCCCACCAGCTCACCAGACAACAAAGCCTCCATGATATATGTCACTTAATTTTGTGTTACCAAACACTCACCAACGTAACTTCAGCTAGTACAAAGCATAGTCTCTGTAAACATTGCTTCAGGGTGTTTGTGGAAATCATTACAAAACTCCACAAGGTATTATTGTCCAGTAATGCTGCAAAAAAAGGGAAAAATATGAAAACATTTGCGATAAAAAGCAGTTGTTGATGCCAGAAAGACATTATACCATGAATCCTCTTCGAACAGAAGTTGCCAATGCATCTTATTATAGAGCCTAAGTGTGAGATTTATACTGTAAGAACAAAGAACACTCCGGAAGACAGATGTGATCATTATTTTGTAAGGTTTCCTGAAGGCCTGTGGATGAGCTCAATGAAGCAAGATGTCCTGTAAAACTGTGAATACTTGTGCTATTTGAAGAACAGGATATAAAATTAGATTAAGAAATACAGGAGTCTCAGCCTTTGATCTCTGACTGTTTGCAGATCCAAACTTAAAAGCCAGTCAGGTCCAGAAATGCTGATTTATTGCTGGATAAGCTTATTTCATTTCTTTATAGTATTTCTAGCTGTCTGTGTGTATACATCCCAACATGAAGCACAAGAAAGACACAGCAGCTGAGACTGTGGTCCCAGTTGTGTCACACAGAAAATATATAGATATATGTGGACACCTGGTTAGATGGCTGAAAAACATATATTGAACCACATAATATTTCCCTGTCACCAAGGTTTCAAAAAAATAATTAAGGTAATTTTAAGTCTATACCTTAAAAATTTATCCATATCATCATGTAGAATTTCAAAGCTATAATAAGGTGAAGGTTAGCCTTGTTCTGATTGAGCAGGAATTCCACATCAGTCACATGCAGTTGCTAAGCTTCTTTGCAGTAGTGATTTAAACAGTTTCTAAAATTAGGTAGCAAGGGAGATAAATTCAATATAAAGTATGTTCTGTAAAAGGGATTAATCTGTTTTTTCTTAAACAAAAAAATTCTCAGCATGTACGATCTTTGTGGTCACTTTATGTGTCTACTGCAGGGGACAGCAGCAGCGCTGCTACCGATTGTAGATGTAGGCAGAAAGCCTGAACTATCCCAAAAGATGTGAGGAGTTGAGCCAGATGCTAGAAAGTTGTAATCAAAATAGTCTCTTCACTGCAAGCTTGATCACTGCCCAAGAACAGATTTTTCTAATAATCTCAGTAAGGAAACCGTTCATAGCTATACTCATACACAGACAAGAGAAATTTTAATGTAAAGGAGGTCAGTAAGGCACGACAGTAACCTAAGCAATGGAAGCCAGGGCAGGAAAAAATTGACCATTCACATTACGTAAGGACTGCGCACACCAAAACAAAACAAAACGAACAAACAAAAGAGATTATGCACATGAAAAATACATTATTGACCAAAATGAACAGAATCATGCGGAATTATTGATTATATGTTAATGTTCTTGATATTTATAGGAGAGTCACAGAAAACATGCACCGTCACTGTCCCAGATCATTGCTAAAAATAAGATGCAGTAGTACAAAAGTAACCAGAAAGGGGTTATTAACAAAATATTAAAAAACAAAAACCAGTTCTAGTGTCTTACATGCTAATAATGGCTATTTTCTAGCCATTCTTTAAACCTGTGTTGTTATGCAGAATGACCAAAGAGGGGAGGGGGCCGGGGGATGAGGTGATCAAAGGGTACAAGAATCCTTCATCTTTCTGTCACTTGTTGAAATTCAGCCCTAGAGAGTAGCAACCAGTAGATATCCAATTACTTTAGTCCTTTTCCTGTATTTTCCTCAACCAATTCCTAATGGTTTGGTTACAGTACACAAGCTAGCCTTTCAGGGTGGCATGGAAGGAAGGTTTGCTGGTGTGACTGAATCTCAGTAGCTTGTTTTTAATAATAAGCAGACCCTAGTAGTCAAGAGAGATGTTTGCAGGACACTATCAGCTTCCCATTATAGCCACATTTCCAAAATTTTAAGAAGAAACATTTCCAAGCAATGTTTGGAATGAGTTCAGGGGCATTTAGTCACTGGGTGACTTTTGGTACATTCTTGGATTAACTTGAAAACACTCCAGTTTGACCCCATGAGTCAAACTACCTGGGCAACTCAAAATGAGAAGCAGGCTGCAATGCAGTATGAGATTCAGGCGATGAAAGCAGTCCCCTTGCACTGTATGAACACATTTCTCCCTGAAGATGTCACAGTTTGAAGATTTTGTTTGAGACCAAAACAAATAAAAGCTTTGGGGGCTTTCTGAGTGCTTATGCACCACAATATGAGCATCAGAGATGCAACCACATGAGATGTGTTTCCCTCCTCCATTTCCAGCTCTGAACAGGAAACAAAGGGAAGGAAACCTTGGAAGATTTACTGCACACTTTAGGGTTTCTCTTCCCCTGAAGTGATCATTGCAGGATTCCGCTCACTGCCTCTAGAAGTCTTGTCAAACAGGTTTTCCTCCCTGACAGACACTGTGAATTTGAACAGTGCCTTAAGCGTTTCATTTCTCTTCCTTCCCCCAGGAACTGAAATAGATCTCGGTGTCTGCACAGAGTGCCTCACTACTATATGCAGTGCAGCTTGTAAATAAACCCACAAGACTTCACCATGTCAGCTTTTATAAAAATCTGGTTTTAAACATCTCCAAGCTTTAAAACCTCAGCAGCTGTTGGAAGCGTTGCCTGTTTGCTGGCCTGTTGCCTTCTGCTCAAAGCAGCACTGAGAGCTGCATGTCCCGTCGTCGTGGCCAGTGCTTACACTGGCACTCTCAGAACAGCTCCTGCTCAGATCCCAGCCATGGCATTTTATTAAACCACGCAGTTATCACCATAACCCCACATTTGGGCCTGAGGAACCTAGTTCTGGTAGTAGTGTGTATTTTCAGTTCAAAGGCTGGAGTCAGGAGATTATTAAATCCCCCAGCTGTGAGAAAATGTTGTCATCCCAGAGTCAAACCGGTGAGAAAGCACACAGCTCCCCCAGCCTCCTCTTTAGGCTGGAGTCAAGTAATTCACTCCGTATTTTCAGACTGGTAAAATTAATTCCCTTCAAACCTCTGAATCCCTCACCTTCAGGTTTTACATCTTCCTCAACTGCTGGATTAACAATACATGACTTGGGCTTTTTACACCCTATAGGCACTAGTGGATGACTGCAGGCAAGAAAAAACTAAGGCTTTTCACCCCATTTCAGAGTTCCCAAATTTCTTATGCCTGCTGTCCACCCAGCTAATAATGTTTTGCCTGGACAGGGCATTACACAGCAGTTTTCACCAGAATTTGTCATCCTTTATGAAGCATTAATTCATATAGAAATTATACTTAGTCACACAAGACAGTTAAAGGAGCAGTCCCACAGACAATTATGTTCTTGCACAGAAACAGCACCAAATACTAAGATGACATGATAGTAATGAACAAGGTTGCCAATCTCACCCCACCAAAAATGAGAGAGCACATTTGCACGTATCAACATGATTGCATAAAATGGGAACTGAACTCATGAGTACATCTCAAAAAATACAGGCTCAGAGAGATGAGACAACCAGCAGCATCATGTCAGGGAACTAAATATGCTTCAGGAGGTCCAATGTGTCTTATCCCATAAACCACTATGCCACACTGTACGTTAAAGGCTTGGAGAAAATATCTGTTCTGTCTGCAGGGGAATAAAGCCTGTATCTACAGCACATAAAAAATAAAAGTTCAAGACTGATGAGAATTGAAAGTAACAAAGCAACACCTCTCTTATTTCTAATTACACAAGGCAATGATGTTCATATTAATGAACCAAGAAAACCCTTACCACTGATTTTCAAATGTTCATTCATGTTCTGCACTCTGCACCAGATCCTTCAGTAACTCACAGGTTCTAGGACTGCGAGGAAGACAGGGCTACTCAGGGCTACAAGCAGAAAAGTTATGTAGTCCTTTCATCAGAGATCATCCCTTAAGTGGAAACCATAAATTAAGGATCTATATTTATATTACAGCCTTTCTTGAGAAATCTTACGTATTTTACCAAATGATAATTTCAGTTCTAAGTAGACTTCATCAATGTCTACAGGTGTTTTAATCATCTATTGGTATGTACTTACTGGAAGTTTGATGGAGCATGCTCTACAGCACTAATAAAAAATATTGATCTATAGCTCTAAAGTACCTTAGCACAGAGTCATAATCCCATTTCAATAGCACTTATGAATGTGATTTTTTCCTTTTTGTGATTTAATGGGCAATGACTATTTTATGCGAAATTTAGCCTTCCCACATGAGGCTCATAAACCAGAGAGCAGACGAAAGAATGATGATAAACCGTGCCATCACAGATCAATGTAAATGAATATAAATTAGACACACATCTCTGTCAAAGCTTCAGATGCTCGTGTTGGAGATCCTTGACCAAAGCAATAACTGTTCTCCAAAATCCCCTCATTCTCTCATCCCTTTGCTTGTTGATTCACCTTAAAGACCTTGCACATAGTTTCAGATTGGCTTCCAAATATTCATACACGTGGCATATTGTAATGGACATGGTGCCTGACATTGGTGAAATTCATGAAATATTTTCAGATTTTGACACCTCCTTTTTTTAGAAGTGGTTTCTGAACGCTTTAAGTGACAGATTCAGGGCAAGGTGCAGGAGCAGTGTGGAGGAAGCAAATGAACCAAACTCCCATCCCATGAACTGGCAACTCTGTCATGCAGCATGATGGGGAGACAGGCACCACAGCTCCTCAGGACTCCCACTAATCCTGCGCCGAAAATTTACTGTCAAATCACTTTTGAAGATTCTAATGAGAAGGCTGATTCACTGCCCGTATTTTTGATACTGTGAAACTTTGCATCTTCCAGAAATGTCACTAATTTTCACGCTGTTTTACAAGGTAGTTGTGAACAAATTAGACATTATTCCTTGCCAAACTAAAAATCCAAGAAATACCGGACTTGAGCATCACACAGATTAAATTTGATACAAATTTGCAGTAACTATGTCACTGACAGAAATCAAGGTGCAGATTCTGAAGACAAACTCCATGAATTTGGTTTTATTGTTACATTATTTTACTCACCAAGGTCCTTTCAGCTGTGTTTGGCCCGTACCAGAAAGTCTCATTACTTTGCTTTTGTGATGTTAATGACAATAGCAATAATTTTTAAAAGGCAAATGTCAGCTAACACAGAGCCATCTTGAGTTTATTTTGTGGCTGTGCATCTAGAAATATTTGCTACAATTACTCACGTAGCTGGGGCAGCTGTCTGCATCGTATTTAGCTGGTTTGGGAATTGTGTGCTATTTTGGACAAGCCAGACAGGCCTTTTGAATAAGTGGCTTTAGTGTCTTTCTTGGTAGATGGCAATAGTGGCTAAATGATTGAATGCAGGAGATGGCAAAAATAACAAGTCAGTACCAATTATCAAATTTTTAGGGTGTCATAGAATAATGATGGCACACAGCTTTTGCAAGAGGAAATTATCCAGCTCTGCTGGTCGATTCAGATGCCAAGCTCCAAATTTGCTTGTTTGATTGGGCTGGCTTTCTTTCCTCAGAGACTAGAAAAAACTCCCATAAGCTTTCATTGGCCTAAATCAGAAACATCTGTTAAAAGTATGAATCACTCATTGGTTGAGATCAACAGTCAGAAACGTGCACAAGGGCAGATTTTTTCCCCTCAGATAGGTGACAAGTCAGTCATATGCCATCATTACTCTGCATGTCAACCTATGCGTATATTTCATTGAATTGCTAACTCAGCCGAATCCTGCATCTTTCTTTGAGTCCTCTTAATGATAGTCTAAAATTAAAATTAAACATCCTACACTTTTCTGTCTTCCTTCAACCGGTGCTTTGTTACTCTTCACAACAGCATACAAATGCATCAGAAGTTCCAGCAAGCTAAGGGGAAAAAATGTCTTACAGTCCTTCAGAGTAGCTGAGATACAGTGGAAACATAAAGGTAAATATTAATTTCTTTTCCATCTCATGTTCTGTTTTAGATAGAGATTTGATTTAGAGCGTTCTGTGAAACCACTTCTAGCTGATGCACACTGCAGACTTACCAGGATCCACATCGTTGCTGTTTTTGAGGGAAAAACAAGGCCTTATCTGTAGGTATCAGCTATACCCCACTGAAAATAAGCACAAATACAGAAGACTATTCAGCACGTTACTGTGAAGTGTCCGTGTTCGGGTATGTTTGTCTGGCTGTGCTAATTGCATCCAAACCCCCCGCCCACGCTCCTGCTGGCACTGCTCCATCTCCCCATTTACTATAGCTCTGCCTCTTCCCCTCTAATAGATTCTGGCATATTCTCCAATCCCACTATTCTAATCCTGACATCCCTTTGCCAAATTGTGGAGGCAGCTTGAGGAAAAGGAAAAACAAAACAAAGCAGCCATCATCTTCAGCTGAAACTCACCCGCCTGCATGGCTGCCTTCCAACGTCTCTGCCAGTGCCTGGTTGCTCCAGGAGCTACTGCAGGAGTTGGAAACTTGAGAGGAAGGAGAAAAAAATACACAACAGGCACAGAAATGAATGTTAGTGGCTTCAAAAGGAACAGCCATCTGTTTTCCTTACTCCCTGGCAGCAGCAGGAGCTCTGTGCAGTGAGGATGGAGATTTGGCAGGTTTCTGTAACCCTGTTGAGCTTTTACTGTCCCTACCAGCATCCCCTGCTGCCTCTCTCCACGCTCTCAGACCAATTATACTTTGATTTTTTCCTGCAGCAGCAGTGCCTACGCAACCTTATACTCATGGGCACTTTTAATCGCCAACGCCTAGTCAAAACCTACCTCTTAAGCATGGCATTCCTAAATTTGGAATTAGTATGGTTTTGCAGCCATTTTGCATCCAAATAATAAGAAAACTGGTTTTAAAATGTAGCTGAGACAGAGTTTACACCTGAGAAAAATAACTTGTTTTAGTTCCGTGATAGCACAGTCTGACCTATATCACCCAAGATGTCAAGAAAAATTGTGTTATATTTTCCCACTGTGGCTGCCATTTGAGTTTTTATTTACATAATGCTGCTTTCCCATGCTGAAGGTTGCCAAGAAAACAGAGCATGAAACTTGTCACAGAAATGCAACAAAGAGGATTCGGGGATTTTATTTTCAAGCAGATTTGAACTGATGTCAGTGTATTTCATTGCCATAAAATCAAAATAGAAATTTGCTCTGTGTTTAAGTTTGTTATTAATATTTCTCATCATGATGTGCTGTAGATCAAATTTTAAGGAAAGCAGCAAGTACTAGAAAAACTGCAGGAGGTGAAAGAATATAAGAACATACATTAGGCACACTAAAAAAAACAGCTACTCACAAACACAATCTTCTCATAGAGTAGCAGCTTTTCAGTGCATTTCTTCAAGGCTGCTTCTGTTCTCTGTTATCACAGTTTTAATATAATTTACAATCACTTCCTAGAGACTTAGTTATCCGGATTTTACAAAGCGTTATCTGCTTTAGGGAACACCAGAGTGCTGCATACAGTAATCTGTAGTGCAAGAACAAGAGCAGCTGGTGTAGCTTACATAAAGTGGCAAATAGCCCAATGCAATAAAATGTAAGCATGTTCATAACAAGAGCAACTATTGGCATAGAACAGATGCCAGAGTGTGTTTCTATTTGGATCACAAATAAAATTATCTGTTTATCTTCTATCATAAGGAAGACAAAACATAAGGATACTATTTCCACAAATTTGGGGATTCCAGACTCTCTTTGAAATTTAAATGTTTTTATTTTTATTTTACATATATTTAGTGTTTCCAGTTACAAGGCCCAGGTTCTCACAAAGATCTAAGCAAGCTGAAATCCAGTTAGTTAATTTATCTGTCACCTTATCACCTTCATTGTGGATTTCGGGGAGGTTGTTTGTTCTGGGGTGAGTTTTTTCATTTGTTTTGTTTTGTTTTTACATAAAAGCAGAAGTAGCTAAATGAAACATGGATTCAGTGAGTGAGGTTTTTTTGTTTTGTCTTTTTTTTTTTTTTTTAAGGAGTTTGCCCATGCAAACAGATAGTCCTTGCCTCAGACAGTTTATTCTTTTCTTACTATTAATAGTTGTGCTGCAATAACTTTAACCAGCAGGTGTACTTGGATCACAGATTACTCTGGTCTTGTATTACCTGAAGCACATTGAAAGAAGGTTTGAGTTGGGCTGCATCCCAGCTGCAATATGCATTGGACAAACATACAGTAGTTGACGGTACAACAAAGATTCCTGGGATAGAGACGAGGGGAAAGATGTGACCTGCTTAAGTTTCTGAAGCTGTTGAAATATAGATTAAAAATAGTAACAACAATCTCTATCACATCAAGATCCATTCTGCCCATGGACTTAGTCACAATTTTATCACTGGCTGCAGAGGGTGCAGTTTTAGATCCTATATTTTCCATGTATGTCCAAAATAAAGATGATCTTATGAAAACTCTACATGCTGTCAGAAGAGTTCGGTAGTCCCTCCTTTTAGGAAGGCCTTTACAAACCCCTGTAAGGTTGTGGGGTTTTTTGGTGTTTTTTGTTTTTTAAAGCAACGTTCACTGAGCTTGGTTCTGCAAGATGATCAGGTCATTTTCCACTCAAAGGACCTTGCCAGAGATGCTTAGTGTTTCAAAGAATTAGTCACTTAGAAGTCTTTGTTTCCTTGTAATTGAAAGCAACACAAACTATAGGCCTACAAATATACATAGCCAGAGTTTTTGTTTTCAACAAACTCTGCCTATAAGCCACTGGCCAAGTTATTTGCTGAAGAGTGAAATCACTCCATGGGTCAATGTTAACAGGTATGAGATAAAAGGAGGGAAAGCAAAGTGTCTGCTTTGATTAGTTTTCTCCATCTTTTTGTGGGCAAATTGTAGTGATACTAAAATGTAACGTCTTGCTTTTTGCATAATGGTAAGAGCAGATGCATGGCTTAACTCTGTGTGACAGCCACAGTGACTCTGTATGCAACACATTTGATGAGTGTTTCGTGAGAGCTGAGACACTTCCTGGACCCTGTCCATAACAGTCCTTCTCTGCGGCTATAGTCACACATTTAATGTGAGAAGAAACTCCAAAGGAAATATTTTCTTACTCTCTTTGCTACAACTGCAAAGTCCTCTGAAGAGAAGTGAATGTTGGGAACTCAGCAGAGGGAGCTGCCCCATTCTTCTGAGTGGATTAACCCAGCTTCCCAGCAATTATAGTTTTAACATTGCTGTTAATAAAGCTTTCTGGTAAGGTCATATACCTTCCACAAGTAAATTCCCATTTTCAGTGTCACAAGTGGGTAGGACTTGGGATGTAATGCTTACCTCTCCCATCTCCCCTCCCCATAACTTCCTAGTCAAGAAGGTGCTAGTCCTAAAGAGCCTACAAGAACCTGTGGGTGGATTGAAACTCACCACAAAAAGCAGCAAACCAGTCCTGCTCTTCACATCTTGAGAGTGCCACCAAGCCGCTGGGAAGTGAACAGTACTTAGAGGAAGAAACACACTCTGCAGAGAAAGAACAAGCAAAAAATATATTCTTAAAAATAATTCCACAGTTTTGACTTCCAGCAGATGTGAGCCTCCCCATTTGTACATAGGAACACCTGCAAAACACATCAGAGTCCATCACAGCCAAAGGACAGAAAGTTATACTTTGTACGTGGATCTCCATTAAATAAAAAAATGAGGGAAACACCCAGTTTAGCATGAACTTTATGGTCTGGATTGTGCTTCGGAGGCTTTCTCAGGTGCCAGGAAGAATGAGTTGTTGTTCTGCTGGTATTTTGGCATTTTAGCACAAATGCCTCCTGGGGCCTAAAAAGTGTTTCCTGGAGCAGCAACTACCTGCTGGGTTCAGTGGGTGCAGCCTGGACTCGGCGCTCACTGGCAGATCTGGCACATGGTCCTGCAAAGGAATGGGGCTTGGCACCTCACCCCTGTCACCCTCAGTGGCTCAGAGCTTCTCATGTTGCATTTTTCTTTCTTCTTATGTTGTGGATCCAGTGATAAATTGACCCTGCTTAGGAAGATCATCACTCCCAGCACAGACCCTGCTCCCCAGGAGCAGAGCCAATGAAGGAAATATTCCTTGAACTCTCTCCGTCCTGAAACATTAGCATTACTAACAGAGCTCCCAGGTGCCATGATAGTTTGCGTAATATAAACACCTGCCTGCTGCAGTGACACAAGCAAAGTAAAGACATTTGGCCACTATACAGTTAGAAATTACTTTCCAGCACTACAGAACCAGGCCAGTTATTATACAAACAGGTCAGCTATAGCTAAGAGATAATCCTGTTCCGGTCTGACAGCCATCCAATCCTCCGGATGCATATATGTTTTTTAAATGGTCACTTTAGCTCTGCATTAAAGGTTTGTTTGAAGCCAAGAGCTCATTGCCCTAAGAAAACTGCATTCCTCTGGGTTAATATTTCACTTGACAGGAATCCTTTCTGGCCAGAGATCGACTATGCAAACAGGTTTGTATCTCACTGTTTCCAGGAACAAGAGTTTTTCAAACACAGGTGAATCAAAATATACACTCCCCAATTCTCTTTCTTCTATTTAAATCCGTAACTCCAAGTGTATTCTCTTCTCTAAGAACAGCATGTTTCTTTACATTGGTTACATATTATTTAGGTAGAGTATATTTATATTAATAACAAATTGAATGCTATAAAAGCGTATGGTTTCAGAACTCACACATAAAAAGCCATTAGAATTTTTTAGCCTCAAGGGAACACTCAGGGCAACAAATCCCTTTCTTTTCCATTTGGGACTAACTGGCCTCACTGGGTCTAATCTCATGCCAGGAAATCTGTCTTCCTGCTACAATTATTATTATCTCCTCTGAGTAACATTCAAAACAAACGTAACACACAATAAAAATATCACATACGGCTACATTACCTAATCTTCTGTTCCTATCCTACAACACATCGGTCACTACCAAAGAGCTCTACCTGTCTTCTAAAAGCTTTTGTATCTGTAGCTGCTGCTTATGTCTTACCTTACGTAAAGTGGGAAACGGCACGGTTTGGATTTTATACTCCTACTTTCACATTTTACTTTTGTCTCCCTGGAGCTTAATACAAGGAAGTGCAACAGAAATTTGGGAATTAAGCTGGAAACAGGAAGACTGGGAAAAAAACAAACACAACTGAGTCAGAAAAGCAGGTGATTCAAGTGAGTAAGATTAATAAATCCCAGGGAAATTAGAAACTGGATGTTGACAATAGAGTTTGCTTTTAATAATTTTGTAAAATGCTTATTTCTTTTTGAGTGCTTTGAGTCTCACAACAGCAAATCTTTACTGAAAATGTGTGTGGTGAAAATAAACAAGACTGCTTCAACATCTTTCTGGGCCAAGTATAGCTTGCCTACAAAGTCTCTGTCCAACTCTTTAGGCAGGATAGAGGTACTATTGTTCCTTGGCTTCCAAAAAGTGCACCAGCCATTACCCAGCAGCAAGTTTTCTAAAATGCTAGAAACACAGTATCATTCTACATCCCTTACAAACACACTGATCATAAACACTTCTGATATACAATAATATATCAAAAAAATATTTAAGATATTAACTGTTTATAGGACTAACCTCAGACTGCCTCTTCAAATCACATCTAACTACCTCTCTTTGCCAATAAATCAGTGATTAAATTAAGGGGGGAGTCCTGAATCCTTAACCCTCATAAATACAGGCAGAAGTTCCCAGTCCCAATGCTACCAGTGAAATCTATGCAGCTTGCACCTTGTGCCCTTCTTGGCCTTCTCAAACACCAGCAGGTGATGACTCAGGTCATGTTGCTTATTTCCTCCTCTGCCCTGGTTTCCTGAGGAAGCAACAGCCCTCCATAGTACAATATGCATCAGTTGCATGATTAAAACTGGTCCCTCAGCCTGGTAACAAGGGCATGTCTATTATGTCAGGGCAATTTGTAAGCATCGTGGGTCATTCAGCAAGACTGCTTGCACGTCCTGTCCTATTACCCGGCTTTTACCCATCACATGTCAGAGAATGTATGAATTTTCATCAAATTCCAGATACGTCTCATCCCACCATGAGAAGCTGTGGTCCCATGATCCTCAAATGTCTCTGTAGGAAGCTCTGTGCCTTCTTCTACCTGAAATGTTGGGCACCATTAAAGCTATGGGGACAAATGTACTCATCTAGTCTCCAAGTCAGTCAACAGAAGGCTACAATGGCTTAATTCCTGTTTCAGTTTCAATAGCTGTGTTCAGCTTTCCTAAAATATCCATTCTTGATTCAATATTTTCTAGTAATGGAGGATTACTGCAACCACTGGTAGCCACAGCCTTTGGTTACCAGGTCATTAATCACTGTAGTTGTTGAAAATACAGCTTTCCTTTCTGGTGTAGCTACAATTTCCTATTTTATAGTTGAGCAGTCGGCTGAGGAGGAATCTTATTCTAAAACTTCTGTGCCTTCCATAATTTTTTTAATAGATTGTCATCAAGCACCTAATCTTTTAAGAGCTAAGTCAACTGAACCTCATTGAAGTTTCCGTTGCTATTTTTTCAGCCCTTAAATTGTTGTTTTACATCTTGTCTGTACTGTTTCCAGCTTAGCAGCTCTCTAGGTCTTTTGATTCCCCCATTGCAGTGTGAATGGAGTGGGGGCATTAGAAATGTCCTGAGCATTTGCAACAGCTGATATGACCACGAGCGGGCATATTGCTGCTGCCAGTGGTCAGAGCAGGAGGGAGGAGAGGCAAGATGGAAAGTCTTATTATCCCTTAATCTTCCTCCCCTTCTGGTACCTCTACACATGCTCACTATGACATGTTAAAAATTATCACCGGGACAGTTGTCCATTTGATCTTTGCCTTCTTGGCTTTTCTTTT
Source organism: Streptopelia decaocto (assembly GCF_964273445.1). Classification (NCBI taxonomy): domain Eukaryota; kingdom Metazoa; phylum Chordata; class Aves; order Columbiformes; family Columbidae; genus Streptopelia; species Streptopelia decaocto. The sequence goes on from NC_138660.1 coordinate 46,525,292, forward strand.
GTTAGTCTATTTTATTAGCCAAGGTGCCACAAGTCAAAAATTCTTATAAAAATCTTTGCTTATTATGTTGCTATTATGACAGAAGTTTGTAGCCTCATCCAAAAACATTAAGGTAATTCAATAAAACCTGATGGAGAAAGGGTTGGTAGATTGTTTTTCTTAAAAAGATACCTGTTTATTGTAATGAAGCTCACATTGATTTGCTCTGTTAGTTGCCTTTCTTTGCCCAGGTCTCTCTTCACACCCGGTCTGTTCTACCTTTCCATTTGAATTCAGTAATATAAAGGTGTGCTTAGACGTAAATATGGTGGCAATGTTGTCAATCATTATTCTACAATAGCAGGTCTCCATTTATGTAAAAGCTGTTATTTACCCTATCACAAGATTCTTCCAGATGACAGTAATTTTTTTGTATTATTACTTCTTTTTCTGTCAAAAAGCATTGTCTCAACAGTGTATTTAGCAACTTAGAACATCAAAAAAAGGGGGGAAAAATGTCCAAATCCCAACAACACAATTCTCTAGTTGCCAACTTGCACATTATCAGAAAGGACCACAGAACAAGGAAGGTGAGAGGAAATTCTAGATCAATACCTGCCATGCTCCAGCCAAGCCTTCTAGATTAAAGTCTTGTCTTACTGGAGATGGGGCAATCCCAGATGAGCGTTTCTGTGGATTGCGGAGCTTCGGGGTGAAGGAAACCCCCCTGCCTAACTGAAGGTACTTTCATATTTGTGTGACCCCTCTGTAATATCAGGTGTTAACATTTGAGTTAGAAACATTATGATGGTATTTATTTTTTACTCTGAAGATGTATATTAGATAGAACTGGAATATTCAGTTAATTTTGAGAAACTAGGTAAAGAACTCTGTTTAACATAACATGTGCAAAACCATTTTGAATTCTATCAAAACTTATTTCATCACCTAGACCTGCATAACATACACAGAGCAAGAAGCAAGAACTGGTTAAAGATTTCAGAAGAAACAAGCAAGCAAAAGCAGAGTACTTCAGCCACACAGATTTTATATATAATATTTATATATATAAAACATGGAAACTGAAAACTGCATTGACTGCAGTTCCTATAGTATGCAGCTTCCACGATAATGGGCTGAACATTTTCCTCCTTTGTTTATTTAATGAGAATACTTTTCTTCCTTTTCTTTTCCCCCCCTCCCCCAGTGACGCAGGTGTTGGGTTAATCTTTCAACTCCTGCAGAGGACACGAGATCAGAACACTAATGGAATTCCAGTGAGGTGGCTGGGCATCGTTCGTTCATTACTATATCTCATTCTTCAGTTATTGCAATGCAGTGACAGAACACTCATCCAAGTTAGAGATATAGTTGCAAAGGTCAAAGGAGATCATTTCCAATCCAGCACTTTATTTGTTCCTTCTAGTATGAGGGAAAAAAACCTCATGCTTATCCTACTTTCTTCATTAAAAAACACGCAACAACATGGAACAGTTACCAACAGACCTCACCATATATGGGGAACTTGTGGCTGTCTCATTCTCCAAGTCCTATCAAATCTGTGTGTTTGTAAATTAAAGCTTTGTGACTTGATCCAAAGCCATCTGAAATTACTTATTCACATTGATTTCAATCAGTTTGGAATGAAGACATATCTAAAATTAATTCTAAATCATTAGAACAACACTAGCTACTACCACTTTTTATTATGTTGTGGAAACTGCTCAGTCACTTTTTAAAAATGACATCTAATGTATTTAAAACAAGGCTAAATGAGGGATGGGCCTTGTACTGAAGAGGAGAGCCTAGGGAAAGGTGCATCTTCTGTTCTGTGTAAAATATATTCTAGTGGCAATTACAGCCTAAAGTGAGCGTAGTTTTAACAACAGTTAAGGTAAAAGTCCATCAAGACAAAATATGGATGGACAACGACCAGACTGAATAAAGATTTTTTGGTTATATAAAGTATGTTATACAAGTGCATAATCTAGAACACATACATTTTACAATTTACTTAAGCCAATCGTCTTTAAATATTCGCACCTAAATACAAACCACGGAAGGGTATGGTCACGCTGGTGCATGTCCCAGGGCCTCTCCCATGCAAGATGCAGTGACGCCTTTGAGTGACAGCTGGAGTGTGTGAACAGACCTCGTGCAGCGCAGAACACATGGAAGAGCTGCTGTTCTACCTCAGGACCATGTCTGAAGTTCTTGCATTTGATTTCATTCAGAGTGGGCAAACTCAAAACCTTTCACACATTCTCATAGGCAATAATTTCCACACATTTGTTCAAACCAAAGGCAGAGGTTTGTGACTCAGAAAGGGGAGGAAGGAGTGGAGGAATGTTTGTGTAATTCCATAACTATTTTAGCATTTTACTAGTCTTTGAGCTTCTGCAAATAAATTGGGCTACAGGAATAATTCTAGGAAACAACAATGCATTATATGCTAAATACCTTCTCAGGTGTTTGTATATAGGGAAGGTATTTGAATAATACTGTTTAGGTTTTATTAACTCTAGTGTTTGCAGCCACGTCTGCACAGAGTGATCTACCTGAAAGCAAATGCAAATAAGCAGAGTTAAAGCATGTCTGATGTGAGCAATGGGGTGTTTATGCTATCCTCACACATACCAAACAAGCAAGTCTACCCACTTTTTTGTTTGCTATTTACCCCTTACACAGCATGTACTCTACAACTGTCTTAACATGCGTTGGCATGTCTGACCCTTATGTGAAAGATGATGAGGATTCTTTGCTTCACTGCATGTGTACCAGGCATTAGAGTAATGCAAAGAAAAAAATGAATTATTCTTCTGATTTGATTATGTCAGTCCCCCGGCCTAACAGTGCAGTGCTTCTGCTCTTTTCTGCTTGTTTTACAAAGGAAAAAAATAACTAGAGTAAGCAACAATGAACGGGGAGCTGTATGTACATAATTTTCCAGTTTTGTTTGGCTTGCAACAAAGAACTTTTTTATCTTTAAGAATTAAGATATGAAGTACAGAACAAAGGACTACGCAAATAAGGTGGAAAGAACAGTACCCAGTCTTTACCTGGCCTGACGCTCCAGAGCTGAAAGTACCTTTCTTTTGCAGATTCCTGGTCATGTTGAAATGGAAATTTAGTTATAGTTATTTTGTTTCATCATGGCCAGTCTGAAACATCTGCCACCCAGCTGACAGAAACATTCACAACTGGAATGAAATTAAATTTGTTCAAGGAGATATAGTGCTCCAGAGCACTTCATCACTTGAAGGAAAAGGAGTCAGATCACAAAATCTTCACGTAGTGACTCGGAAGTAACACTTGAATAATTCAGCTTTACTAGCTAGATGTGCTTCTATAATGGCCACTTCTAAAATATATTTTCCCTTTCAGCGGAATTGTTTGACCTTTCTGCATGGCTTGCTGACTTGGAGCGCGGGTGACTCCAAGTGAGTGCACCTGCACGGCCAATTACCCGCACACGTCTGAGCCCAGCTCGGCACACAGACCCGCACCTGGGGTGGAAAGAGGCAATTACAAGAACTTAGGCATTACTGAAAGGATGTGGAGCTGAAACAAGGTTTTAAAAAGTTGTTGAAGTGGATGAAAGGGCAACCATTAAAAAAGCAAGGTTTTGTAGATTTTCAGGGTGGAGAAAAACAGATGAAAGGATTAAAAGCTGAAAGGGTAGTCACTTAATTTTACAAATAAAAGTTTATTAACCTGGTTAAGTTGTGAATGAGCTGGTTTTAAATAATAAAGGTACATATATATGTAAAAAAGGTAAATGGAAAATGTTTACTTTTTGAGTCAGTCAAATTTTGCTATTGGACAGAGTGGTACAAATATTAACTTCATAAATGATGCTGTTCATTTATGAATCCAGTTTCATTTGTTGTTCATTTACTGAAGATTTTATACAAACAAATACAAATAAAGTGCCCTGGCTTACTAACATAATTTGGAGAACTAGGTAAACATTTTAATGAGAGTTTTAAAAGGCTGAAAAGGCAAAACAAAACTTTAAATATAAATTAACTCAGGTTAGAGAAGGATGATGTTTCAATACCAGGAATTCAGCATGAGGAAGAAAAATAATTTTCATACACTACTGGAAGAGAATTCCAGCTGCAGAAATGGTGCTATTTGTTTCTGTGTCTGAAAAGGAGATAGAAACCTCCTCAGGAACAAAAAACCCAAACCATATTTTATATTGTATGCAGTTTAAAAAAGCCAGGACGGTTGGCCGCAGCTGGGGTGGGCAGCGTTCAGCAGCACTGCCACCCTCACAGACAGTCTGTGCAGGTGAGTCAGGACAGACAGACCCATTTTGTGCAGGTGAGGTGCCGATCATCTGCGCTTCACAAGTGTGTGCCCCTGCTCTGCCTCAGCTGCTGGGCACCGACTAGAATATTGGGGGTGTTAATTGTTTTCCTGGAAGTGTTGTATTAACCGTGGAAGTGGTACCAACTCACCAAAGCTCCATCATTCAAAGAGGTTTTACTATTTTAGGGAGAATATGGTAGGATCCGGCTTTGCCAGCCTCTCCACAGCCCCACGAGTGTTCCTCCGTTGCAGGAACTGTTCTGATGGGCTGCTACCATCTTCATCTTCCAATGAAGGTACCTGCGCTCCAGGTGCATTTCTGGTGAAAGCTGCATTCGTAAACAAAATCACCTTTCTACCACCTCTCTTGGTGGCAGAGAGGACTAATGGACAGTGGTGCGGTCAAATCACGTGGCAGGACTGTGTGGGCAATGAAAACGGTCAAACACTGATGCTGGTGATTGAGGAGACAGTACTGAGGCAGAAGTGTACTATTTCTGTTACAAAATTTAAATTGAACCAAAATTAGATCATACCATTGGTATCTGGCATACCTGTTAAAGTAATATTAAAAAGTAGAAGGAGTAAAACAAGAACTTTAAAAACAAGAACTTTAAAAACAAGATATTTCACACTGGCAGAAGACGCTATTTCAGCCCCAACAAAACCCTGTGGATGGCGTAGAAAGGGGGTTGACCGGCAGTTCCTTATCTAGAGTAACTTGTTATAATACAAAACTTTATGTGAATCTAAGACTAGATTCTGACCCTTATGGAAAGAGGCAGTGTTCTCCTAAACTAAATTAATAATCTTAGAAGTTTTTGTTGTATCTAATCCAGGCTCTTTTTGCACATCTTATTCATACTTTTAGTACATATATGGTTGATGATAGTATTAACAGTCTGTTTTCATGCTTTTATCCATTCTAAGTAAATTAAAGCAAGGGGAAAAAGTCTGCTCCTGAAATTATAAATTAAATCATGATTAAGGTAATATTAACATAGCACACATTCATGCTACACAGACAACTCTAATTCTGACTGCTTCTAATTTTTAAGTGTTTGACTTTGCAATCAATTTTATTTACTCTTAACATGCACATGAAGTACAATATTCAGATGAAATTTCCTGCATTTACAAAAATAAAATCTGCTGGATAAAAACAGATTTTAACTGTATGGAAGTATGGTTTTGGTTTACGTGCTTGAAAGGGGTCATCAGCAGTACCAGACCTTTAGATCTACTTTTTTAAGCCTTTGCTAGTTGAGTTCAAAGAGCAACAGAAAGCTAGAGAATGCTATTTTTTCCAGCTTGGACCACCTACTTTGCCAGTGCATTTATGCAGAGTGTCTGTAAACGCCAGCACTCATCTGCTGAGTCCTACAGAGCAGTTTGGGGAGTAAGGCTTCTTTAATGGTTACGTTCTGCCCCTGGTTCCTGCAGCATTATTCCTTTGCTCAAATCCTGTAAGATGCCCCTGTCTACAGCCTGTCCCATCAGGCTGTTTCTGCTCCCTCTGCTGCTGACTCTACTCTTTTTGTCATTCCTTTGTGTTCAGGTCACGTTGCTGCTTGGGCATCATAAGTCGGAAGACAAAGCACAGCCTCTGGCCTGGCTCTGTAAGGGCCTTGGCCCCTTGCTCAGAGCCAGGGAATCCTCAGTTCCACCACCAACCTCCAGCTGAGCACCCACAAATACACGAATCTGTACAAGAATAGCAGTGGTTATTTCTCTGAGTCTGAGGTGACAGAGAGGTCCTTACACTCTTTACTGAACCTTGCCTCAAATTATGGAAAGCAGCATTTCAACAACAGAATTTAGACATTGCTTTACTCTTATTGAACATCAGTTCTCTCTAGGACTTTCATGTCTACTTCGTACAGAGGAAACTCCTTTGGGAAAGGTATTTTCTTTTGTCGCTGACGTGGGCTGGTGAGCCTGTTGCATCTGATGTTTTTCATGACCCCATAGCACATTCTGCATCTGTCAACAGAAAGTTCCCTTCAAGAGAATTAAGGCCCACTCTGGGTTTGTTCAATTGTTTTTCTTCCTATTATAGGAAAGGCTCTAAAAATTGTGTATGACGAACTGCCTTGGTATGATCTTGTACCTTAGAGACAGCCAGCTTTTTTGGGGGAAGTTTTCTTTCCCACTCGCTATGAAGTCAGCCTTCTGGCATTCTTCTAGCATTTTCTTTACTTGCTTCACCTAAAGTTAAGTCAAAGATAATTTTATTTTCTCACAAAGCTTGTTAAATTTTGCCATAAAGGTTTTTGTCTTTCATCGCACAAAATTCCTGAGCAGGTGACACTAATAAAGCTTTCTGATGTGTTTTTGACTATTTTATTCAATGTATGTACAAATAATTTTGTTTAATCTCATAGAGCCCTTATCAGTTATTTGCCACTGATATGACCCCTTTGATTAATTCCCCATAAATGACTCTGAAACGGTGGGCTTGAAATAAAAAGTGCAAGTGGTAATTGTCAGAACATAGTAAATCATGTCCACCCTGCAGTGACAATATATTGATTCCCAAGGTGATATTAATATTCGGCAGTTGGTGCAGCTGCTTATATATGTAAGCTTCACTCCACTGATATAAGGTATTCTTTTCTGTCTAATTTAAATAAAGTTGGATTATCTTTGGGCCAAGAACAACTAGGAACCTCATTAAGTTTCACTGGTTCCTTTGTATTCCTTTGTGTGGAAATTTTATTCTTGAAATCATAATCTGACATGGCAGTATATATGTCTTGAGAGAGTGGGACATGTTTTGCAGAATATATTTAACATTTCTAACTGATTACATACATGGCTAACTCATTATTTCTGAGGAGCAGGTCCATTCTACAGAACCTTAGGCTAGCCAGAAATGTTATCCACAAGACACTCTGGCTTGGCTTCCTTTGTTATCTTCCATCTAAAATCCATTTCTCAAGTTCTTTTAATACTGGATTGATTCATAAATTTGTGTTTCTTTCTGAAGTATCTGTGATTTTGCTTCCAAAATCAGGAGTTGTGTTTGAGTTGCATTTACTTCAGACTCCCCTTCACGAGTCTTTCTTTCTTTCAGCTTAACAAAAGTTCTCTTTAACGTCTCCAGAAGCCACATTAGTTCAGATCAATGGTTTGTCTTAGCCTGTTATCCTGTCACTAGCAGCAAATACCTGGAAAGAATAAAACAGGGCACAACCTTAGTGATGCTTTCCCATGCTACCATCTCATGAACCAAAAGTATTTTGAACATTAAGTAATTTCTAACTCATCTGCAGTTCACTTGTTCATTTTGATACATGCAACTGGAAATATTTTTTCTACTAAAATGATTTTCAGGAGCAAAATTTAATTCAGTTCCCTCTCTTCTATTTCAGGTTTCCTGCTTGCATGAGGAAGATGCGATAAAGAGACGTGGTCACCATTAAATTCAAAGCAAGATAGTATAAGGGTAAGAGCTGAGTGTATAAGTATTAATGCTTTTATGCTGTCACACTGTGCACTGAGATTAATCTTTAACATCTTATAATTTTATGACATGTTGGATTATGACTCAGTAGTGACATTTGAACTATCCATACAGTGCAAGCTTGAAGTCCACTGTAATAGAGAAGTTAAATATAATGAAGGTAGAAACAAGAAACAAATTAGAGGGTCTAAGATGTTCCCTTTTCATATTGTAATGTGTAGTAATGACTCAAGAAAAGTAATACAGAGAATGACATGGCAAGAAGACCAGTGGGTATTTTGGTTAGTTCCCGGTACAACTAAGGAAACCACAAAACCACATCACTCCCTAGTCTGCTCAACCAGTTACAACAGAACACATTTCTGGTTTTGTTTCTAGAACTGCAAACCACAAGAATAAAAAAGGTTTAGCGTATTCTCAGGAATTAGCCTTGATTGCTTTCAGAACTTTATTGACATTTAAAACTAATGTCTTGGTGCTTGGCTGTGACATGAAGCAAGCCATACAAGCACTGGTACCGTGTGTGCGTCATTAACTGTAAAAACCTAATTCTGACTATTTTCCACTTCTTCCAGGTGTAATAAAATTAATTCTGATTCCTGCAAGAATCAAAACATCTCCTAGCCATATTTTATGTCTTGCTGCAAAGCAAAAATACCATTATCAGTGTATTTAAATAATCAAGTTTTATTTTCACGTATCAACTTTTTCACACACACACACACACACACACACAAAAAGAGTAATACAAATTGTGGAAAAAGATCATTCTCTGTTCTTGGCAGTTCTCAAGTGATTCTGTATAGCTGGGCCTGACGACTACTGTTTGTTGTCTACTAGTGCTGTTTTCTTTGCTTAAAAGGTATGCCATGAGTTTATGCCTATGCTTCTCACTCAGCAGTACCTGTATGCAGTAGATAGATACAACCAAGTACGCATTTGTCCCACTGGTTTGGAGCGGTGCTGAGATCAGAAGCCACAATTTCAGCCAAGCACCTGAGGGATCATCTATTTGGTGTTTATGTCCAGCCAGCCATGCTCCTGGATGACAGCGCTGACCCAGAAGGGGTCCTGAGAGCTTTTTTAATGGTTTCCGCAAAGCCTTCTCAAAGCAACCTCGCACGGTATTACAGGATCCGTTAGTATCCCTAGAGCAGGACAGATAACACTCCCTATCTCAGAATCATTGGAGGACTATGGAGTAAAAGCAAAGCCAACCCATTTAGAAAGTGAGCCCTATACCGGTACTGGTCACACAGACAGTCCGTCCATGTTCAGCTGTACTGGCCTCTGGGTATGCAGCAGCGGAGCTGTGTAAACAGCTGCAGCACAGCCAGGAACATAGCTGGAAATGTTTTCTGCTTCTAAAAAAGCCTGAACCTTGCAAGTATAATTAAATCTTTCTGCAAATGGAAAGCCAAAGAATGGCATTTTTCTTTGACGCAGATCATAGTCAAATAGCTCCTAGTTGTAAGTACAGCAGTACTTAAAATCATTCACTGCAGTCTTTAATCGGGAAATAATTTAGAAGCACCTCTGTGTTTAACATCTGTAACAAAATGAATGACTGCTTAGCATTCTTCCTACTGCAAATCCTGTCGGTTCTTCTTTTTCCATCTGTCTTTAAAAGTAAAGGTTATCTAGAAATTACCTCATAGGTTATTGCATACAAACAGCAATATGTTGACCCAATACATGTCAGGAACTGGGATTTTTTTTCTCCCTGTATGAATCTTTTAATAAAATAATGAGCACAGCAAATATATGTTGTTGTTCCAGATAACTGTATGTGATGACTGATATTTTTTTCATTTATTTGTGATTCAGTAAAGAGAAACGTGAGGAAAAGCAACATTATTTAGGACAGCCAGATCCAGAAGAATACCAGAGAATATCAGAAAGATTTAGTAATAGTAGGAGAGTAATACTGAAATATCTAGGTCCGCAACTTTTCCTAAGGATCGGTAAGCATATGGTACAGCACAATAATTCAGTTCTGAGATTTGTTTGTTTGTTTAGCAAGGGATTGTCTGAAATGGTGGCAAGCTGCAGAATGTCTATGACCTGCTTAAAAATGAACTCCAAGCTAGTAATCCATTTGGGTGTGATTCCTAGGAAAACAGATAGACCTTATATGGCAGTCTCTCAACACTATCACAATTTCCTTTTAAACTGATTCCTCTTGATGGCTGCTTGATGAGAAATATTTCTGAAGTCTTCTGCTGGTAATCCCTGGAGTAGAGAATAGCTTAAGGTATTAATTGTTCAAGAAAACAAACATTTAAATCATTCTATCAGAGCTTTGCAGGGTACAAATGATGAAAATGTGTTAATCTTTCTCATTCTTTACAGAAGCAGTCAAATAGTCTTCTGTTGACAAAACACCATCTTCCAAAGAACAAATACAATTCTGAAAAACTAAAGAATAGCTTTCCTAGTCTAAGTGTCTAACTTTATATGATAATTGAATACCATATGATAAGTTAAAAATGAAGATAAAATAACTCTTTTCTGAGGAGTTTTCTGCGTATTTTTTAATTTAAAAAGAGCTCTTAGAGAGCTCTCTTTATAGTATGTTCTAATTGAGTATTAAAATCTACCAGATAGATCGTAATCTGTGGAATTGTTTTTGCTAAGTACCCTTACACTACTAACATTAATGATTGAGTCCTTAACTGTTAAACTTTTAATATTGCTGTCAGTATGTTATTTAAAATCTAAAAATCACCATGGAAAAACATGAATATTATTAAATGCCCCAAATGTACTCAAACACATAGTTCTTGAAATATTGACCTTCACAAAACTGAAATTAGGCTTACTTCCAATGACTTTATTTTTGAATTGTGAAGAGCTTATGCAGTATTTTTATGAACTAAAAATAAACCCATTTGATGTTATTAGTGTAATTTTCTGAGGTTTTTTTTTTTTCCTTTTTCTTTTTTTAATCAAGCAGAATTGATGATTTAGTAAGCATATGAGCCTATTTCTGAGCTTCCTTGTTAGAAACAGTTATGGAGCTTTGATGAGGGATGCTATTCAAGAAACATGTGATAGGCATTTAGCTTTCTAAAATGTGCGGCATGTGAGCTGAACCAAGGCGCAGTAATTGCAGTGCTTCCCAGGCCTGTTCATTTGAAGACTTCCAGTGCCTGTTGTGGCAAATCTCAGCTTGGCAGATTTCCACATCTATTGGAATAAACTGCCTCATCCCTTTTCATTGGACATGCTTCATTCCCTTTATGTCTACTTTAATCCTGGCCCTGGAGCTCCCCAGATTTACTTTCTTTACCCTGTTGCTTATGCTGTTTATATTCATAGGTCCATGCTATTAATGTTCACGGGTCTCTGCTGTGTATTTCTTAAAGGGGAAAAATACACCTTTGGGAACAAAGACTTTTACTTTAGCACATCTTTGCTTTAGACCACGTGATGCCTTTCTCTACTGGGAAGACACTCAACTGCACATGTGCTGGTGCCTCTGTCCCTGCTGTGGTGAAGCATCTGCTGGCAGAGGCACCTTGGGCTGCTGCACCTGAGCCCCTTGCTCTCAGAGAACTCTGGTGTCTCCTCATACTTCCTGCAGCTCTGTCTGCTGCTACTTTGTAGAGAGGGAACCACAGAGGGCAGCTGACCCATGGCCACAAGATGTACACACTCTCCTTTCCCCAGGATATCAGCAAGAATAGGTTTTCCACACCTGTGTCTCTTAACAGGCTCTTCTCTGTTTCCCTCCTCAGGGACATGACAGCAGCAAAATTTGTGCAGATACCAGAAATTTTAGCTGGTGCAGCAAGTCTGCAGACCTCAGCGAAATAACTGAAAACATATTCTAAATTTCCCTGTTCCCATTTTGTTGCCACGCTTGAGCTTTTTTTTTTTTTTAGTTTAAGTTAGAATTCCCCCTTCCTACATGCATAATTAGGGTCTTCTTTGACATTTACAATTATTGCTGTTCTTCTGTCTTATATAAATTACTGGTGTTCCACCATTTACCTAAAATGGTAAGTGACATTTCCTTCCATAATCTCTAATTGTTTTTGAAAGCTAACTCTCATCATCTTCATCAGGTGATCCTTTGTCTTCTTAGCTCACTTGGTAGAATCAGTTTCCCTGGCACAGCCATTTACTTAGCATATCCATTTTAGTGCTCAGATAAGTCTATTTAAATGTTAATAAGCTTCACTCCTCCCACCACCCAACTCAGACATGCACAGTGTATTTTTCAGTGCCAATGGGTGTCTCAAAAGAAATTAAACCATTGACTTAAAATAAAGCAAAACTAAATTACTAACTTGGTTACTCTTTATGTTCCATAAAAAGAATGCAGAAATCTTTCTTTCATGCTCAGTATCCTTGCATCCCATCAGCATTATTCAGCATCCTGGAGCTGTTTGGAAAAGAGATTGTTCCTGTTGCCTCCTACTCAGATGTAAAGATCTTTAATAGAATTCAATCTCCCTCATCAAATGTCAGCTGTACTAAAGATTTATTTTTGTATAGCTGTGCATTGCGTAATGCTTAGCAAGCTTCCTGCACAGCTCAACAGTTATCTCGTGGCCATCGTGGAATGAGCTGGAATTATATTTCTCATCTCCTGGGCCAATTTATTGCACTACATGGGGGAGTTTCTAATCTCAGTTTTACTAAAATCAGTTATAACACTCTGGATATTTGCCAGCACAAGATCAGATTCTGACTCATTCTTTTGTGTTTTGTATTTGTTTTCTCCTCATTTCCTTTTCATTATGAAACTTTGTGACATAGGCAGAAATAAGTTATAAGTTACATATTTTTGCTAATGTGTTTTATATTTGGAAACTTCCATTCAAAGCAAAGTTAGTTCTTATATAATTGGGCATGCATCCTTTTGTTCTGTGTGCGTTGAATACCAGGTGTTGTTAGCCACAAAAGCCTGGCAAAATCTATGTTGAATTGTAGATATCTTAAATACCTTTTTAATTATTATCACAAATAATTGATTCTAAAATCTGCTACCCCGTAAGCAGTATGCTATAACAAGTTGCTCTGGTTTGGTGGGGTGTGGAATTTATCCCCCTTTACTGTATATTATGCAGGACTTACCAGTGAAAATAAAAGAACCATAAATGATTGCTAGAAATGATTCCTAGAAAAAAAATCTTTTATGTAAGCACATTTATCACACAACTTATGGCTTGTTTAGTAAAATAGTTTTACTTTCTCCCAAAAAGTATGATAACTTGACTCAAGTGGCCAACGGTGTAAGTCACTGTGAGAAACATTTTCATCATTTTGGGTCAACAAATCCAACTTCCAGGCATTCTGATGCTCTTTAAGACCTTTCCTTCCCAAGGCATTCACAAGGCCTTCCCATCAATCAAGTCCACTCACCTCTTACTTTTAAAGCTTGTTTTTTATTTAATAAGTGAATAGACTTTTTAATAAGATTTCTGAACAGGGTTCATTTTCCCTTGTCAGTTAGCAGCAAAAGTAGAACTAGAATGGAATTAGCTCAGTTCTTTAACCTAGCCTCTTCACGGAGGAAACTGTTAATGGCAATCTGATTAATGGAATACATGGAATACTTCCCCTCCATCCCCCAATTTCCAAGAATTGTTCAGTTTTGTTTTCCGAAATAAAAAGTAGCTGTGGTAATTCACACTCTTGTTCATTTCCACACACAGAGAAGCCTGAAAACATGCGAAGCCTAACCTTACCAAATTGGACCAAATATTGCTGTCATTTACACCCTAAAAGTCAATGTGAATAAAGCAGGAAGCAGAATATAAGCTACCAACTGTAGTCATTCTAAGTGACTAATCTGTTTGCTTTAGTTACTTTGTCCACCCACCCCTTTTCCTTATTTTTCGTTTTCTTCTACTTCATATCAATTTATGACTTGAACACATACAAGTCTATCTACTATATCCAGGCATCACGGTGTTGGCTGATTGTCCCAGTATTTGTCACGCAAAACATCACAAAACAGCTAGAACAGACTGTCACATTCAGCCTGTAATTCACTTTGAACCCATTCTATGTCTGGCTAAAAAAGTAAGCAATTGTAGAACTGTATTTTTCCATAGGAGAGGGTACTTTGCAAAGATAGCAGGGGAGAGATGAGTGATTTTCTTCAAGAGAGAAACATAGGTCTCCCAAACTTTCAAAGAATGATGTTATCCTAGGGGAAATAATTTCATGATGCTCCATTTAGCAGAATATCTTTTTCTGAAGTCTTGTGCAACATATTATTTTACTGCTGCAATACTTAGGTAAGGGAGCAAAACCACAATTTTTCTTTCTCAGAAGTGAAACACTGAATGGCTGCCATTTCCATGAAATGCTGCAATGTTCAAGCTACTCCAAGAGCCCCAGGGGCTTGGTGCCTTGGGGAGTGGTACAGCCAGGCCCCCAGGCACCAGTGGGCATCAGTGATTCTTGTCTATGCCGCTGGGCAAAGTAGAACGCAGTAGCAATATGTATTGAAAATGGAAATATTTTCCCTTGAAACGCAGGGTCCTTGTTCAAGCTGGTCAAATATTTGCTAGCAAAGCTGTTCTTCAGCGGCAGACTACTCTCATAAGTACTTTTTTGTCTAAAATGTATCCCTTGTGTAAAAATTAAAAAAATAGTAATTTTTTAAAAAAAGTTTTTCCCTTCGTAGTGATCATTATACACTTTTAATGTGAGGTGTCAAAATGTATTCTATCTTGGAAAACGTTTATGAAAATAAAGGAATATGACCAGTGAGAAATGAAGTATCAGAAAAATTCTGTACTGTGTATGAAATAAGGAGCTATGCTAATGCATACTTACGTAAAATGAGTTTAGTTAAACCTTCTTTTAAGCAGTTTGAAAATACTTATCACTCTGTGGAAATACATGTAATTTCCATATGCAAATTATTTGATTGCAAAGGCTCAGTTCTCCATTCTGTAATTGGCTTTGGCCACCAAGCAACATGTTAACAATGATTTTCATCTCCTTTTATAGCACATCTGCTAGTGGTGGATGATAGTCAATCAACAGAACAGATATCCCAAGTGCTGGCACAGAATCAACTTTTTTCTCCCCTTGATTTCATTCATTTGCTGCCAGTTGAAAATCACAGCCTCCCAAAAATTATATCAGTTCATACTGGCCTTGAAACTAAGTGGCATTATTGTAGTTTAAGTAGATGAAGGTATTTTGAAGTTAACTAATAGGATTTGTCAGAAAAGGAATGAACAGATTACTTAGCAATATCTCTGCACACAATCCGGGAATTTTCTGCACTTTAAATAAGGATATGTCTGCCGATGTACAACACTCAACACAATTTGAAGGCAAAACTTGCACAAAGAAAAAGATGTTTCAGGGGCAGGGTGGAGAGGTCAACGTAAATTCCCGCCCCTGAGAAAACACATTTAAAAAATCTAGTCCTGCAACATTCTGGCTGAAATGGCAGCTTTTTCTTTACACCAGCTCTTCTAGAAGGCGTAGAAATCATTTCTAAGTTTGATGAGACAGAGGGCAGGGAAAATAACAAAGAAATCAAGCTGACCAAATAATGTGCCTACCTAACACCCTCATGGAGAAAATTCAGCAGGGAGCAACGTAGCTTTTCTTGCTAAGGAGACCTGATGCAATGAGGAGACATCCCCGCTCCCTCACAACTCTGACTCTGTTACCCTCCACCCTCTGGGGCAGTGAAGCAAAGTATGTTTGTGCTGCCACGACACAGGTGCTTCAGATGGACACAGTTGACTTGCCAATTTGCTGGCACTGGCACTTCACCCCTGCCAAGACAAGGAATTCCCAGCAGCTCCGTTGTCATTAAAGGTCACGTTGCTGGTGTCATTCCTGTCTCCTTCTCCAGCTCCTAAGAGAGTATTTTGTTTTGCAGCAAGTGTGAAATGGTTGCTTAATTGAGCTTGTCCTCTAAAAAGCCAGATGTGAATTGTACTAAGTACATTTGAGACTATTTGAGACACATTTTCTTTAATAGAAGTGACCTAACAAGACAGACTTCTACAAATGTCAACATAATTACAGTTATTTAAGAAAATACAGATTAAAAATACCCTGAGGATCTAACTTGTATCTGTGCAAACATCTAGCAATAGTTCAGTTTTCTTTCTGAAGTGCATTTTTCTCTCTGCAGATAAACCTGGAGGCTGCTTGTTCAATGTTCAGGTAAAAACTTTGGTAAGTTTTTCTGGTTTTCTTCTTATATTTTTTAAAAAATTTAATTTATGAGGATATGGTTTGTGTGAGAAATGTCTAACTAAATACAGTTATATAGTGAAAATATGGAAGTAAATAAAGCCTAGGTTTTCTTGGAAACAAGTAGCAGCAATGTTTAGAAAATATTCACTTAAAAAAATTAACTTCACGAGAAATTCAACAGATACTGTATCTAGTGCTACTCATTATTTCTTCATGTGGTATGTATTTTAAAAATCTAATTTTAAAAAATATGTAATACAATGAAAAATTAAAAAAAAAAATAAAGCTACTGCTCTTTTTGGTTTAAAAATTGTCCAGTATTTCCTTATTGATGTTCTTTTAGTGTGAGTAATATTCACAGATAGCACCGTTGTTCTTTAATTAGAGTATCCTACATTGGCAGAACAGTTGAGAAATAAAGTTTTACTTCAAATTTACTTCAAATGTTGTTGTATTTTTCTGTAGGACAAGATGCTAATCACCTTGTTGGACTCCAAAGTGTGATAAAGAAGCCCTTATTCAGTGTATTTCTTTGCCTTCTTCTGCAACACATGTATGTAAACAATTGTTACTGGCATGGCAACGCCGTTCATTGGAGCCACAGACGGAGGGGTCCCGCCAGCACCTGAGCGGTCCCTTCCCTTCCCCATCACCTCACTGAGAGCGTGGGCTGGTATGTGCAAGGTCTTACTCAACATGAAACAGAGTATCAAAATCTGGCTTTTTCCTCTGATATTGGTTCTCAGGTTACAGGCATTTTTGCCACATTTGTACCAGTAGTATAAATTAAATAAGTCCATGCCACTCAAATATGCAAATTTTTATGTGAATTCAGATAGTCAGATGAAAATATTTCAAGAATAGCTTGAGATGCCTTCTAAATACTTCTATAATAAGCCTATGTCAAAATGCTAGCTATATTACCTGCAATAGTAGATCTATTACCTGTAGTATGCTTGGGAAGTATGACTTGGCCTGGCTTACCCTCATTTTTGAGGACATTCTAATAACATTTGAGCTGAACTGAGTTGCAGACACACTAACCCAAACAATTTTAACAGATGGAATGATGATGACCTCACGTTGTGGTCTAGACAGACTGACGAAATGACTGCATAACAGAAAGAGGCCTCCAGAATAGGATAAAATACAGATTTTGGTGAAGATAAAGAATGAAGCTATGAGGTATGTAAAAAATTTCCACAATACATTTAAATAAGTTCTGTAGAATGATAGTTTTCGTTGAGATGTGATGAGGCTACTTTGATGGCTGCACCTGCTGGGTATAACAGAGGGCTGAATAGAGTTTCAGACGCAGTATCTACGCAAACTGTGAATCTGCTCCACAGTCCATAAACCCAGCAAAGACAAGCCAGATACACCTATTGACTTGAAATCTATTCTGTGCCTAAGTGCTTTTCTTTGCAGGGGTATTTTCCAAAACAGTTCTCTCGCTAAGTTACAATATCATGGACAGAAATAACTGCCATGGGAAGATGGTAATTGTTTTTTATTTTGGTGATTAAATCTTTTCTTAACCATTTAAAAATTCAGCTTGTTCTGAAGTGAAAATTTTGTATTTTGTGTGTCCTAATTCAATTAATTTTGAAGTAAGAAGAAAACCGTTTTCTGCTTATTTTTATCCTGGTGCCTACCTCAGGGCTTGAAGCATGACAAGCAGCTCACAGAGAGGTGAGGTTAGTGGGCAGATTACAAGGTGCAGACAATGTAGGAAAGGCCAGGGCTGTGATTTGTTACAGTGTTCCTCACGTGAACATCATCATGACAGATGGGTGAGGAAGTATTTTCGCACTGATTTGAAGGAGCTTTGAGTCACCATATCTTACCTAAAAGAGAAGATGACTTAAAGAATTTTTGTTGGTGGTGTGGGTTGTTTTTTGTTTTTTTGTTATATAGGCAGGCTATGTAAGTCTGCATTAAAGTACAAAAGAAACTTAGTGATGCAGCACAATGCCGACTTTTTATGACTGTAGGCTTTTATTACCTAGGAATAAACTAAGGAGAACAATGAACAAGCTATGTAGCTCTCACCAAGTGACATCTAATAAAGGCTTTAGATCTCACTAAGATACCAGTCAAACAAGTTTAAAGAGAATACTTTACTCTTGCACTCCCATCCTGTACTTTTACTAAACATCCCTACACCACAGAAAGGAAAGGTCAGATTTCTCCCGGATGCTTCTGGGAGTGGTTCTAGTGTGGGCAGAACCGCGCTCATTCCCATCACCTGAGATGGGTGTGAGGGAAACCATCTGCACCAAGCACAACCACCGCAGCAGGTCGGCCGCAGTTTGCAGATTGTCAGCTAAGTCTTTGTGGCACGCAGAGCAGCCCTACCACGTGCTGAGGCCAAATCTGCAGAGTTTAATTCTAATAGAGTTAACTTGCTTATATTTTGAACATCTGTGAAGTCTAATGTGAATTGAATGTTAAGTAAATCAACTTAGTTTATTAGCAGAGCATGGCATACTGCCACTTATTTCGATTCAACTTCTTTTCCACATCACATGCCTTTTGTGTATTTCACACATGCTTGAAAGATACTATTTTTGGAATAGTTTTCAAGGGGGTTGCTATGTTTATGGAACTGATACTTAGGTTTTCCTGAAAATCTGGGTGGTATTTAGACCCTTGTCTGCAAAGCTCTCACAAACAGAAAAAAATCAAATCAATGAAAGTAAAACAAACCAGAAATTACATCAGTTTAATTAATTTAAAATTCTAACTTTAGGCTGTATTGGGAAGTCTTTTGGGTCAGAAAGAGCTGAAAAATAATAGTAAGAAAAAATCTCCTATTTCTCAAACAATTAAAGCACATGAGCTCTTATTACTGGAGAGCTGAATGTTATGTAGACTGCATCTCAGACAGAAGTAATTTTAGGAAGAAACTTAGGAGCTTGGGAGTAAGAAATATTTTCTCGTTATTCCTCATATTGAGAAATGAGCAGCTGCTTAAAAATGCTCAATGGTTTGGAATGTCAGCCCTAGCACAGGGATGCAACTTAGTGGAAAGACTCACAGCTAAAATCATCCAGTGCACATCTATGCTTCCGAACCAGTCCCTCCAAAGGCACGCCAGGGTGTTGTGTGACCTGCAAATGGGACATGTTAGCAGGATACAAGGACTTGCTTTTTGCTGGTAGGTCTGAGTATGCAGACACTTCCAAAGTCTCATTAGGACACCAGTCTTTGGAAAGCTGTGATTACAAACACAGTGTAGTTTAATTTGCTGTCCCGCTTTGCCACAGGGCTGTGATCTCCAGCTTGCTGGTGTTTGGCGTGGTAATATACACCTAGAGCTATAGGTTCAATGAATATATCAGAGTTAGATTGTGCCTCAGGGCAAATATTCTGTTGAATCTGCTGTCCTTCCTGTTAGGTCTTGTGATGTTTTGCTGTACTCATCTACTCACCCCATAAGACATCCATGTGAGCAGCTCTGCGGTTTTATTTTCATGTTTAAACCAAGTAGCTGTAATCAGCCTTTTTATAACCTAAATTGCAGTTGTTATGACCATATTAAAGTACAACTTTACAGGCTCAGCCTGTAACTCTGCTATTAGAGGTTTAAACCTCAGCGTGGAGAAAGTCTATAATAAAAGTGAAGCTGTCTTTCATATCCTGTGATTCAGCACAGCTATATTGGAGAATCGCTGGGTTTTGCATCCTGTGCTGTGACATTTGGGACCTGCCCTCTGAGCGCCGGTGGAAGGCTGTGCTCACCAGCTCAGCGTTACAGGTGATACCGCAGGGATGGTGAACCACTGCCTCAGCACTGGCTTGGAGGCAAAGACATGCCGAGTGACTGCGTGGGGTGGTTGTTAAGGACTCTGCTCATGAACCTCATCAAAAGTGCATTGATTTCAGAGGGAATGTGGTTTTTCAATTTTTTAGTGTTCTTTAGATTAATCCCCAAGACATTCTTATTGTTTAAAGTGATAGTGAAAATATTAAGGATCATGGCGTAAGAAGGTACTAAATGCAGGAACAGAACCTTTTGAGGGCAATAACTTGCCTTATGGCCACTAGTAGAGTACTACATTACTACTTAAATAAAGATACAGGAATAAATGTTTTATCCCTTATATGCTGTAGGAATAACACTAAGAATTATGTAGGAGTGATCTTTTTAACAGTTTGTTTCTAAAGCACATTTACTTGAGGGTACTTCAGTTTAGTAATTACCTCTCAGTGGTAATTCCTACATTTAAAAGTCACTGTGAATAACCTCTCATCCTTCTGTTCCAAAAATAAGAAGCGCAAAACAAGCTTTGCAGTCTGAAAACCTAGGAACCAAACTCTGAAATAGCTCCAGCTGTGACGCCCAGGAAATCAGCCAGTCTGCTTCCAGCTCCTGTGCCATTAAAAACTCCAGCCTATCAATAAAAGGAACAGACGCTTTATTTATCTTCCCAGAGAGTACTGATACACGTCTTAAATATCTCTTATTACATCAATACACTGTCAAAGTGAATCCCTTAGTAGTAGTCACTGAAACAGTGACAATGCACCAGTTGCTAAAGATGTTCTTAAAGCTATTCTAAAAGTGACACTTGAAAGCAAAGGTCTGATAGCAATTTTTAAATTAGATCAGATTTTTGAACAGGTGGTTGGCAGGTCTGTCTCCAATGCTGATGGAGTTAATGCCTTTGATTCACTAGGCACTATTTTTTCAGTCGTCTTAGAGTAGCACGAAAACTGGTGATTGTTTCTCATAGATCACTTGTTTGCTTGGATTTGGGGAATACAGGTTTCTTTTTTTCCACTTGCTTCAGGGGTTATGGTAGGAAAGACTTCAGTCATAAGTTTGCTATTTCTTGGTACATCTGGACAATGTCTTATTTGATTCAAAAGCTAAATTAAAAATGAGCGGGAAAAAAGCTTCAGTTCAAGTGAAATGCAGTTTTTTCTATTTTTTCTGAAAAATAAAATCAGTTTATGTTAATGCAAAATATTTTCTTTAGCCTAGATGTTTCACTTAGTAGTTATTTTGTCCTCTAAAATATTTTTAAATGAGAACTTTATTTTCAAGATAAAAACTGAATGTTTTGATTCGGAAATGTCAAAATAAGCTCTAAATTCTACTTGGTTTTACACTTAAAGCTATTTTAGCTATTCGCAGATTTGGAAAATAATTATTATTTCTCTGAAAATGTTGATGTGAATTTAAGATTTGCATAAAATGCCGTTTTAATGCCTTTCCCTCACATTTCCAACATAACTGCAGATACACCTAGTATAATAGTAGGGGACTGAATCTTATTTTCTGTCTACATAAGGCTTGCAAAATGCACATTTCCTAATACATTGCAAGGAAGCATCATAGAAATTGTCCTGATAGGTATCAGATTTAAATGATCGTCTCTTTGTTATCTAATTTATACCATGTACCTCAATTCTATGTCCTGTTTTTTCTCCTCCTTTTGTTTTTATTTTATTTGACACGATTATCATTCAGACTTACCTATTTTAAAAGATCATTTTTAAAGCTAATTTTTTTTCAGATTTTTCTTCTGGTTTTGTAACATAATTTTTTTGTAATAGATATATTCTAAAGCTAAATGATGGCAAGCAATATTTGGACTGACAGAATTTGAAAAGACTGAAGTATCTCACCTATGTGTAAGATCATGCTTCTGCTTTTTTGCTTTTTCTAACATAACTACTACTTCAATATAAAAGATATTCAGTTAGAATGTTTCTGGTTTGCCTTCAAACTGCATTAGGTTAGCTTTATAATGTAATCTAAAGTCTAGTCTCTGTATACTTATCTCTTTCCTTATACATAGCTATAGCTTTTAAAAAATACTAGGGAATCTGAATATTAAAATTAAGGTACCTTTATGAGGACTTCATTTCAAAGGCTTTAAGGTTGTCTCATAACTCAAAAATACATTCATAAGTGTGTTATGTATACATAAACAGATATAACTGTGATATAGAGATTTTAACAGAGGGTGTTTTAAATAATGCTATGAAAACATAGATGCACAATGTTATTTACTTTTTTTAAAAAGTAATCATAGTTTTATGTTGGCAGGATTTATTTTACATGATTTTCATAGCATTCCTGGTTATAATTCAGATCAAGATTGCACTTTTATTGTATAGAAACACTTCGGGTTTTGTATAAAACTGGTTGGTTGGACAGAAACCAGCACATCAGACTAAGAAATTATACTGTGAACTCCAGAATTAAAGAAGCCTGTTACCCTCCCAATGTGTTTCTCTTGGTTGACTGACTTTGGCTTTAAAAAAGATGCAACTTCAAAATAAGGCTTTTCTTGTGACTAATACATTCACCAGGTTTCAGTCTTGGGTGGCTGATATGGGATTCTCTGGTGACTTATAGGGGGTGGTCTCTTGCTGTTACCTCTCCTTTGATTGTTCTTGCAAGGTCTTTCTTTCTCCCCTCTCTCTCTCCAACTGTCTATTTTTACAAAACTGGTAGGAACATAATTATTGTTGTAAACTCTCAGCCTGTGTCAAATCTGGTCGAACCAGCTGGCTAGTTTTCAAAAGTCCGTGCAGGACAGGAGACACTCAGAGGCACACAGAGACAGGACGACAGCATAAGCTTTCTTGCGTTGGGAATCAGTGAAATCAGCAATAGCCACAAACTTTATTTCCTGAAATCCTGTGAATTCTGTAAAGCTGTGTCAAAAGTACTCCAGTTATCCAGCTGAAAAATGCAGTGATGGACTTTTCCGTTCCAACAGATTTCAGTGGCATGCTCTTATAATAGACCCCCTGCCTCTTTGTCACACCAGCATCTGCTTATTATGCTTGAGAAACCTGGCATGGTCTTGAGCCACCGTTTCACACAATTCTACAACGCGGTAACTTCTTTCTTCCCTTGTTCTTTTTCTTTCATGAATTCGTCAATGTGGAAAGTGGCTTGGATGGTTTGGATGCTTCAGGAATGGGGCTTGTAAGGTGAGGAAAGTCTCAAGCGTCTTCTGTTCAGCCTTCCTGGCAATAAAGACTTCTTTTAGTATAAGTTTGAAATTCAACTGCAAATGTTTTACCTTGAGGCTTAGGACATTCTGGAGATTCAAGACTTAAGAGATTCTTCTCATTTTATCTCTAATGTGTCTTGGACCTTTAATGTAAGGAACCCCCCCTTAGTTCACAAAGACCATTAGTAACGTGTGCTGGCAGGCCAGCTGTGCTCAAGGCATTTTCCAGTGGTGTTCCACTGCATTTAACATTTGTGGTTCTGTGGCCAGGGTATGTGGTCAGGGTATTAATTCACAGCATTTCTGGAGAACAGCATCCTGGGTGGGCTGTAGAAGGAAGCGATGGAACTAGTCATTAATTAAATTCTCCCTTCTGCAGACAGACCTACCCTTGAAGGACCTGTCTCTTAGTGAACAAGCAGCAAAGAAAATACTGATTTATGAAAGTTAATCCAGCAAGCTGGACACTGATGTGTTATTCACCAGATTGGCCCCTCCCTGGAACTTTGCTTGACAGACCTGTTTGGGAATGGGAGAGGGCAGCTCTCCTTTCCTGGAGCTGCTTCTGTTTCTAAAGTTCCACTTCATATCCCATGTTTAAATTTTGCTGTGGCATAAGTATTACCACAGTGAGAGAGAAGCAGGCAAGCTGAGGACTTGAGTATTGACACCTTGTTAATAGCACTGCTCAGTGCGAGAGCTTTCTAACTAAAGTTTGCTTGCAACAGTGTAGTTTTTACTTACTTGCACTAAAAACAACTCTTGTTAGGATTTGTACTAACAGTAATTGTTTTTCTTGATCGAAGTGCTGGTTATAGGATACATATTTCATATTAGGCCTATAAAATATATCGTCTTCCAGTAATGGGAGAATTGGGGAGGCTCAGAGGTGGCAATAGCAGGAGAAACAAAAAAATAAAGCTGTAGGATTACAGCGTTGCTGTCAGCCGTTTCAACTTGAACTACTGTATTTTTACCAGCTGCTTCTTGAATGTGCTGGGGAGCAGTTTGAGGGAAGAGAAACAGAACCTGGATCAGGCACTAACTTACCCAAACCACTGTGGCTCCAATTTTAGAAATAAAAATAAATATCGAACATACATATAATCATATACAATGGCAAAGACAGACACAATGACGTCTCAGGCTTTCTCTGTGGTGCTACTGGCATGCAGTAGAGTAATTGCCACATTATCCAGCTCAATTTGAATGGAACTGAGTCAAATTTAATTAGCTCCTGTCTTTAGAGCATTTCTTCACCCACAGCACTTGCAGTCTTTAGGGTCCTGCTGTGCAACTGTCATGTTCTGCACAAAATGCAAGCTGTTAGGGGAATCCCATTCTGAAACCTGCCCTAGTTTACCATTATGTACTATGACTCCTACACTAGCAGTGGTCCAGTTTTTGTTTGTCTCTTTCTTCTAGGATATCTTTACATACTTACTTCACATGGTACTGCATGGCAGCCTGGCTGGCCCAGTCCTTAAGCCTTGGAAATGTCCTTCATGGATTAGACCATATTTAGACCCTGAGTGTTTTCTTGCAGATTTTTGTTCCATATCTGTCCACAGTCATTGCCACACTGCCTTTACCAATTTACTTGTCACCTCATCTGCTCTGAATTTTTTTGCTTCTCATTCATTGATCAAATGCTATTGAACAGTAAATACCATTTTGGATTTTAGTTCTCTTATTTTTATGAAGAAGTGCTACAAAGTAATAAGTTTAAAATGCTACTTTATTATTTTAGTTTTATGTTTAACGTAAGTACAGTCTTCTAAAATTACAGAATGTTTTCCTAATTCTAATGATAGATGTCACAAAATTGCCCACCAAACTTAAGGAAGGTGCTCTATTTCAAATTCAAAATTGCTGTTCAAATTATACTGAGTATGACTGGAATACTTCCAGAACATTTTAATTACACCTAAATGATAGGAAAATATTTTCTTAAAATACAACCTTAAAAATCTACAGAAATAGTTGTGGAACTCTGAATGCTTAATTATTCCTTCTATTCCTGGCTTTTTGAAAAAGTATAAAAAAGCCCACTGATTTGTTCTACTTAAAGCTGCTGATGTAGCTCATGTTAAACAGATTAAATACAAATTTGGCGTGACTGCATTTCAAATCACATGGTAAAACTAAAGTGTGGATAGAGCAGGTAACTGTTAAAGACTAAAACTTCAGAGAATTAAGTTGTGCAATGAATGCTTGAGGTGTGGTTTTGTGTCATGCAGGGCTCTTCAGCTCGGCTGGTCACCAGCTTTAACAACGTATGACTGTTACCCCGGCTGTTGAGCCCTCCTTGCTCTGGGAGGGACTTGTTCCTTCTCGGCTGTGTCCTGCCTGGTCGGTTCCAGCAATGGAGAGAGGGGGAGCTTTACCATTCAGCCCCCAGCCAAAGCGTTGCTTGCTCAAGTTTTTAAGTTTCTAAAAAGACCTAAGACCAAAATTTTCATGAGTTGATTAAACTATGTTAATGGGGTGATGAGACCAATTTCAAACTTGTTTGGCATAGAACATGTACTTAATGGTTTCTTATGCTCATCTTGAATGAACAGCAGAAATTGAATCCTCCAGTATGAATAAATATTAATTCAGACTATTAAATACATGCCCCATTTTAGCTACATGAATCGTTAAACTGAAGTCTAAAAGGATGGCTGTCCTTACAAGCTGAAAGAATATAAAACATTTAAGAAATAACAGTTTACCTAAGCTCATCTATTTACATATTTATTGGATCTTTCTTACAGTATAATTTCACACCAATAACAGAATATCACTCTCATCCAGACGTCTTGTGAGTCTTTTTCCTTGCTCAGCTCTGTTTTAGACACTCTTTTGATGTACTCATAGGGAATGTCTCTTGTTCCTTTGTCAACATTGCCCCCAAAACATAAGCACAGGCAAGTGAGTGCAATAGGAGGGGGATTTGAAACAGTTAAGCCAATACAAGAGTAGTCACAGGAAAATTGTTTCTTTCAGAAGGTGCTTAATCACTCTCTGATGACCATTGAAATTGATTCCATTTGAACAAATGTGGCTCTAATCAGAGCGAATACTGAAATAAACTGTACCTCAGTGGCCATTTGAACAACTGGCTTTGCACAAGTGCCCTTGGTTTTATTTTTTTTCTTGGAAACATTTTCCTTTTTGTCTGTCTTAATTAGATTTATGAGTTTGCATACTGCAACACTGATTCCCTTTTTTCCCAAGAAGATTTTGAGCTGCCAACGTACACCTTGAAACTCCTATTTTTTTATGAGTTTAGATGACACAATGTAGATGCTTCTTGCTCGGTGCAAACCATTTACTTACTCACCATTGTTTCACCATCTTTCAAGGAAATCACCACAGGCTGAATGTGTCAGGTACTCTTCCCAGGTTTTATTGCAGTTATTTGCTATGATGAAATCATAACGTACGTCACCTTCTTGCTCAAATTCCATAGGTCTTTATCTTGAATTCTTCTGATCTTTTAAATAATTGTTTCTGTAAACAATTCTATTGTTTCTTTCACATTGGTTCACCTAGAACGCAATTCAGTCTTTGCTCATTAGAAACCAATCGAGCCTCATAATAGTTGTCCTTCCTAAGCAGCATGGCTAGCCAAAATAGCCTACATGTTTTCCTAGTTAGGATAGGAAATTGTAAGGAAATAAGAGTCCTTTGATGCCATTAAATCTGTTTTCAGGATCTGTGATTACAGTTCCTGCTTTCTCAAGCATGGGAGAATTCAAAACACAAGAGTATCTTCCTGCTGCAGCCTCTTTCAGCCAGCACCCAGTACAAAGGCCTCTGACTTTCCTGGGCAGGCTTCAGCGCTGCTTTGAGCTTTGTCATTATGTTGTTCCTGAGCTTTGCCTTTATTTTTTCTGAACTGTCTCCTACCTACTGCTGAGTTCCATGGGCAGCCTGCAGAACCTTGTCTGCTGGTAGTGTTCAAACTGCTGAGCAACCTTGTATTTATCTTTGGTTTGCCAAAGAAACATTTGCTAAGTATTCTTTTGCAGTCCTTATTACTGAAAGATGGTGGTTAAGTCCCGCAATTTCAACCCAAGCGACAAACACTATATGAAGGATTATCTCAGGAGGATGTGGGAGAATGATCACTTCTACTTGTTCCAAATAAGACCTACATATTCTTAACATAAGAAACTTGTTGCTCTTACAGTGAAACTATTTGTATTAAAATTTTATTCAAAATGGTATTTCCAAGTGTATCTAAGACAGCTAGTGGCAGGTCTTAGTGAAATGCCATTGTCCCTGCAATGTTTGAAAACATAGAAGAAAGTTTCAACAATTTTGTCCCTGCTTTGTATTAGAAAAACAAAGCGTTAGAAAAAAATGTATCATTAATAAGATTTTCTTTTTATTGCAAAATCATTATTAAGGCCAATGTGAAACTGTATCACAGATTTTGAATCAAGTTGTGAGATATTCTGGGTGTTGGAATTCCCAGTTAAGCCAAAGTCAATTGGGATGTTTGGGAGAATGCATAAATTTCACCATTGATTTTAGTAAGAAATCAGTGAAACAATAATTTTAAAAGAGTGAAGTATTTAGACTTCTAAGTAATTGTTACACAATTTGGAAGCAACAGTTACCAAGTACCAGAGCTCTTTAGTGCTCTTCTCATTATTTTGTGTGCTTTTTACATATGCTCTGTGGAAGTAGCTGTGCTAGAACTGGACAGTCATCCAAATTCTGTCTTTAACAGATAAGTTAGAGCCGGTGCTTTTATTCGAACCAACAAACGAGAGAACTGGATACACGCAACACTGCTTGCAAAACTGCAGCTCTTACTGCCTGAGGCTACCGATGGCGGGCATCGTTTCCTCCGTCTGGAGGAGCCACCGTGAGTTACAGCCCGGGGGTGTGCGCGGGAACCCGGCGGGCTCAACCCGGGGCCCTGCGCAGACGTGTGGAAGAACCACGCACTTGCTGGCGGTGCGGGGAGCCGCGCTGCGCGTTTCCCGCGCGGAGGAAGCGGCAGCAGGGGAGTGCGGGCAACCCCGCTGCGTCCCTTTGGTTGGGCTTGATCTGTACCTGATCGGGAGGGGTTAAGAACATGATTTTTAAAAGGAAGAAGGGGGGAGAATTAATGTTTGGCATTGCTGTTGCTTCCGGCTGTCAGAGCCACGATCTCCACCCGGGATCTGTGCTGCTCTGCGGTGAAGCCGTGGCTGCCGCTACCTCCGCCGCGTTAGCCGCCCGGGGTTTGAAAATAGCGCGCACCTCCGCAGCGCCGGCAGCTCGGCGCTCACGCTGCTTCGGGGACCCGTGTCCCTCTTTCAGCGCCCACCGCCAGCCCTCATCCCGGCGCCCACAGCCGCGGCTGTTCCCCCGGCGGCGGAGCCGGTGAGTGACCCGCACCCCCGGCGCTGCGCCGCGCTGACCCGCGCCCACGGCCGCCAGGGGGGACCGGGCAGCGGCTGCCGGCCCCGCGCCCGCCCGCCTCCCGACATGGTATCACCCGAAACCCGTATCCCGCCGTGGCGTGGTATATCCCGGCGCGGGAGGCGCTTCCCGAGGCCGGGCGCGCCCGCCGCCCCCCAGCCCCGCTCGTCCCCCGCGCCGAGAGGAACAAGGGCGCGCCCGCCGCTCCCTCTCTTTGTGTGCGAGCAGGCAGCGCGCGCGGGCGGGCCCGAGACACAGCGCGGCGGAGGGCGCCGGGCAGCGTGAGAGGCGGCGAGCGGCGCGGGCGGGCGGCGGTTTGGAGAGCCGCCGCGGGGGCGGGAGGAGGGTGGAGTGAGGAACGCGGGGCGGCGGCGGAGGCAGCGGCGGGTCGGGGGGCGGGGAGGCAGGCCGGCCGGCCGGCGGATAATGATGGCGTGGTGTACGCGGCCGCTGGGCGGCCGGCAGCGCTGAGGGGAAGGAGCAGGCGGGACCCCCGCCCCCAGGTAGGCTGACTCGGGAAGTTTGGGGCGAGGTGCCGGGGCGGCTCTGCCGCGCGCCCCGCAGGCCCCGCAGCGCTGAGGCACCGCCACGGGGGAGCCCCAACTTCGGGCCGAAACTTGGGGCTTCCGCGCAGCGCGGAGGCGCCCGGGCCCCTGCGCCCCGCCGAGCCACCGCTTGTGCGGCGGGGTCCGGCCCGGGCCCAGTCTTCGTGGGCAGCAGGAAGGGCCGGGCGCTGTCCCCCCGCGCTGCCGGGCCCGAAACGGCCGTTGGCGGGAGGGGCGGGCAGCCGGGAGCCGCGGGGGGGTCGCCCGCCGCCGCTGCATCCCGCGCCGGAGCCGCCAGGTCGGTGCAGCTGGGGCTCCGCGTCCCGGCGGACACAATGGGCTTTATCCCGCCGGGAGGTCTCGGGCGGCGTTTCCCACCCCGAGTTTCGGATTCGTGTCACACGCCGGCGAGGCCCCGAGTTAATGGAAACTCTCTCTTTCTGCAGATGGCTTTCCGGATACCGCGATCCGCACCGGGGATAATACCCGATGTGGCCATTTACACGCTTTGATTTCTTTCTCTCCACGTCTGCTCCCCAGCGCTCCATTTCCGTGAGGGTGGGGAGGCTGGCCCAGTGAAAGGCTGCTTTTCGCATCTCCTGGGGGATCTCATCTGCCTGGTGTTGGAGGGTGAAGGCTTTGTGCCTGGGAGCCGTCGTTGCCATTCTTCTTCGGGAGTCGAGGGAGCTTTCGCTCTGACAATGATGAAAACCGAAGGCAAAGGGGAAAGGACTTTAAGAAGTGCTTCCCCACACCGAAATGCCTATAAATCTGATTTCCATGCTATCAAATGCTCTTTTGATGGCATAAACAATCCTGAAAATGCTTCCAACAAAACAGGCTTGCATCAGAGGCTGAGCACCTCTGCCAATGGAGGGGGAAATGACCCACACAGTCGAGGCAGAGCTGCCACTTATGGCAATAGGGTACACAAGATCAAAAATATGTTTCTGCAAATGGGAGGCTCTTCTTCCACACCTTCTT
Organism: Streptopelia decaocto; assembly: GCF_964273445.1. Taxonomy (NCBI): domain Eukaryota; kingdom Metazoa; phylum Chordata; class Aves; order Columbiformes; family Columbidae; genus Streptopelia; species Streptopelia decaocto. The sequence goes on from NC_138660.1 coordinate 46,555,159, forward strand.
GTGAAAGCAGTCCACCTGCTGAGACCAAGTTAATCAGCCGGGCCACGGCAGCAGAGTACGGACCTTCTCCAGGTAGCCCATCTTTCCTCATTGTCCAAAAAAATAATCTTCTTAATACAAGTACCAGCCCCAGCGGCAGTCCTGTGGATTCGTTGTCTGTGCCTTCCGCTGCTGACAAGGTCATTCGTAGCAACAATGAGGCAGACTTGGACAAAGTTGCCTTGGCAGAAAAGTTTTCAGAGACCAGGAAGCTATTTGAAAGAAATATAAAACAACGCAGCTCAGTGGATAGATACTCCCCCAGCAAATGTGAAAGAAGTGAGGATAAGAGAAGAAGTGGTTCAGCTTCTGATTCCAGCAATGTGGTGGACCACTTCAGTTTTGATGCAGAAGCGAGTCTTCCAGTTACGCTGGAGAAAGTTGAACATCAAGGTAATGAGGAGTCGAAGCAGCAACATACCACTAGTGGTTCCAAATCCTCCTTCCTGAATGCAGGGCCCATTTCAAGGAGGCTGGAAAGCTTTCTGGGCGACAGTGATACTGAAGAATCCAAAGAAATTTCCAAAAATGATAGTCCTTTGAATCAGGACCCTTTGAAAGGCCACTACAGTTTGGATTCATCTGCTGTTGCTGAAGGTTGTCCGGAGGAGGCTGTGTCCACCAAAGTGTCAGTGATCCCCAGAGATGAGCTGAGTGAGGTCCTTGGCAAAGACAAAAGAGAGCAACTGGTACTTGAGAGAAGCCTGTGGGATATGGGCAGTACACCTGGTCAGGAGGCTCAGCGGAGATCAGGTACTGTTCTCTCCCAGGTTTCCCCTGTGGCGGGGACTTGCGCAGAACTGGTTGCACGAGATGAAACCTCAGGGCATGAAAAAGGTTTGGAGAAAGATCACATTGTTCAAGAGGATCAACCACTCAGATGTCAAGTACAGGAAGGCAAGAAGAACGACTACTCCTTGGATGTAGTAGAAGAGTTTACAGAAGGCAGCGAGACCAATTGGGAGGAAGAAAGAGAGGGGATGTCTGTGAAAGATGGTCCAGTTACACGAGTTCAGGATGTTCTGGAGCGGGAAGGGGATACTGAGGAACAGGAGCAAGTGGTAGAAAAGCAGAGTGAGAACTTCAGTGCTTTTGGCATAGAGAATGCAGCTTTTGATGATGACAGGGATACAGAGCCAGAAAACCAAGGGCCTGAAGGCAAAGAAATTTTGGAGGGAGAGGAGGAGGAGTATATGTATGACAGTGAATATGAGGAGTTTCCTGGACTTTCTGAAGAAGAAGATCCTGAGCCAGACCGAAAAGTCAAATTCTCAACAGCTCCTATAAAGGTAAGGACCTTTGAATTTTCCTTATTTTATTGTTTCACAGTCAGAAGTACCCAGGAAATACATTTTTGTGGTGTTTTTTTCAAAGCCTTAAAACCCCTTAAAATGTAAGCTTATAGCTTTTATTCAAAACTAAGTAAGAGGGAAGTTATAACCTCTCTGCAAAATTTATAAATTAGTCAGAAGTGATTTGTGAGTCACGGCAGCTTCATGAGCTAGTCAGTATAGCGAAACACGTGAGATTTTACTTAATGGGCATTTGCAGGAACATTAAACTTTTAGGAATAGATATAAACAAATGTGATCTTTAATACTTGCCTTCATTTGTTCAAAGTTGAGGCATTCCATTAGGAAGGGTTTTTTCAGTTTTGCTTGTACAAAAGTTTTAAAAAGAGCAAAACAAAAACCTCATAGCAGACCTTCAGATTCAACTTCAAACTGGTTTTCAGAAGTAACGATGAGAAAATATCAAATGATTTATTCCTTTTATGCAAAATTTTAGAATTCTCTCTAATAATAGCCATACATATGTTGTTTGGTTTTTTTACTGGCTTGGTGAACAAGCTGTGTGAGTGTTAACACAATTACTTCGGAGCTATGAAGTTGCAGAAGTAGAACTTACAGGGCAGACTGGATAATGGGTAGTGTAAGTTAAAACACTAACGAGTTAGAAAGACTTAGGTGTCTGATCTTCCTCTACCAAAAATACCCACAAAATAAGTCATTCCACAATTCAAACCATGTTTACCTATAGTCTCATTGCAGACTTCAGTTATTCTAGTCCTTCTTAAGGTTTGTGAGGAAATTTGGGAGATGCACACCACGATGGAATTGGAAACTGTCCAGACTTCTCAAGCATGCTTCTCTTCTTCTACTATTACATGGATGAAAAATAGTGTCTTTAGTAAACAATTTTTACACTTTGTTTCTACAGAGTCAGGACTCATTCTTACTGATCACAGGGATGTAGAAATTCTGAGTCCTGTACTTCCTGCAGTGGAGAGCTGTAATTTCCCGGTTTGTTAAACACATGCCTGTTCTGTACCCCAGAAAATGCTTTGGGTGTGGCAAAATTAAGAGTTTTTTTACATGTGGGGTTTTTATAGTCTCTCCATAGCCAGGCCGACTTTAAATGGGTTTCTTGCAGTTGATGCTGCTTTAGTGGTGACCTGGAGCGCTGAAGAAGAGAGTGCCACGATGGGGAAACTGCATAATGAGTGGTGTGGGCTGTGAGAGAGCCGGAGGGGCATCAGTCCATTTCCTCTCGCATTTGTGCACCGAGTATCTGAGGAGAGTGCTGTGTAGAGTCTACTGTAAATGTGTGTTCGTTGAGTGACTGCTGGTTGCCTGCTGTAGGCAGGGTTTTACTGATCACTGCTGAAATCCTACTGAAGCAGTGGCTCTAACAGACTTTTCCTGCCTTCTCTGTTACGTCTGTGCTAGACTTAGTTCAAACCATTAGCAGAGATCTCTGTGCCAACTGTGATGGAAGCTCTCCTGGAGACAAACCTCACTTTCTGGTAACTAGCACTGTTCAATTACAGCTGCTTCTCTGAAAGCCACAGGATCCAACCTGTACCAGATCAGCAATTACACAACCAAGAGATGAATGGTTAGTAGCAACTGTTAGCAGTTTTCCATTAAAAATAACGTAGTTCTGGCCATAATGCCCCACTTGGATTGGCAGAATAAACTGTACTTAATAGCAATATGGTCAGTGAACTTTCTTTATAAGGCCGTAAAATTGAAGCTTGTGCTACTTGCCTTTATCCCTTTTCAGTGAAACTTGACTATATCTTTTCTATAATGGGTGTAGGGATCTCTTCCTCTGTCATTTTCAATAGCTTTTTCCCCTCTGTTCCACATGCCGAAGCAATGATTTATTTTCCCTTGTCTGTCTCTTTGTTTCATATTTTCTATGATACTTGGTGGGAATGACTCCTGGTATATGGTTTTTGGCTTTTGTGTTCTGTATAATACATCATTCCAACTTCTTTTGCACTTCCCCAGAATTGTTTTTAGTAATGTACGTTTAATATCTCATTAACTTTTTAGAAAAATCCCACTTTTACTTGACAGAAGGAAATCTCTCATTTGACTTTTTGCATAGATTTTAGTGCATCTTAAATTGGAAGAGGAAATAAAAATCCTGAATGGTAGCAAAAGATTATTCCTAGTCCCCACCGTAGCTTAGAGCAGTACCATAGTGAGAAAGTAGCTTCTTTCTTCAGCTTTATTTAGACTAATAAGTTGGACTGAAATGTGAGTGTCATTCCAGACATCCATAGCCACAGAGAAGGGCTGTGTTTCTTCTCCTCTTGGGCACTCCCGAGAGGCCAGGCTGGCCTTGGCATTCTTGCTGTTTTCCTTCTGCACCTCTTTAGTGATTATGAAGAAACCATCTCTGTCTTTGGCAGTTGCTGTTCAGCAGGTGTCTGGTAGAGTTGGAGAATTCAAAACATGCAAAAGGTGTTTGGGCAAGAAAAAGCATGTCCTCAAATCATCAAAGTTCTGCAGCGATGAAGCTCTGATATTTGATGTACCCAAAAGGGAAGCTGGATATGTATGTAGGTAATGGATGTAATTTACACACGGGCACCCTAAAAACAGTGTTTAAGCTGCAGCAGCAAAGAGAACTTGATTAATATCTGTGTTTGGAAGTTTCTAGTTGGTTGTGAAATTGGCAGGGCTTTTCAGTGGAAGGAGACTGTGGAGCTCCCAGGGGATGTGTGAGGGAGCTGTAACACTGTTAGCCATGCATCTGACCTGTGCTGGAGATCTGTAATTGTTGACATCTGTAGCAGGGCTTAAGAACATAATTTAATCTGATAATTTCAGGAAAGACAGAACATAATTACGCAAATACTCCATTATTTTGAGTTGCTCTATGCCTGTGAAAATAAGCATAGATGAGACTTTTTAAAATAAATGTTTCAATTCTGTAGAAGCTGGTGATAAATGAGGTCTGGGAAGATTTCGTACTTCCAGTGGGTGACCTGACTCTTTTGAGTTCCGCTGCTGTTTGATCTCTGCAAACCTTAAGGAACATTATGTCTCGGTTGCTTGTTTTTCCTGCAGTAGTGAAGAAAGTCATACTGTACAGTTATTAGCAGAACTTCACAGACTGGATTTGTGTTATGGTACATGAGCTATTTTTAGTCTCTTGTTGCCACATATGAAGCCAGTAAGGAATGTAAAGCACACTCAGCTGTCCAAGGTATTTGCAAGGGAACTGATTTTGTCTTAAAGTTTTCTAAGTAAACTGTGTAAACAGTCAGCATTACAGACAGTGCAAATAATGTCAGGTAACTGTGCTGTCATCCCTTTATATTTGACTTTGCTTTTGTAATGTAAAGGTTAAACTCACTTTCAATTATGTGATTACCTTGAAAGGCTTTAATTAACATAAGTGTAATGACTGAGTGCTGTTTGACATTTTTAATTTTGAAACTTTCCATTGGGAAAACAAATGCCTGTTTCCAGTTTGACTTCTCGAGATGATTTTGCTTCTGACTCTGTCAAACTTTGTCCTCACAACCTTTAATAGCACTGTGACTAAGTTCTGCAATGATTTATGATCCTTAGAAATTCTGTAGCTCAGGTGAACTGAAAAGACAGTACAGCTGCTATTGGCTTCTGTGTGTTTAATTAGCAGTGTTATCCAGTTTATGTTGCATGGGAGTGTCTGTTCCCACCTTTTTGTGAATGATACTTTCTTTTAAGATTATTAAGCTAAGAACACAGGTTTGTTTTTTTGTTTTGTATATGGTTCTGTTTGTTTTTAAAAGGCAAAGAAAAAACCCAAACCTTCCTAAAGCCTTTACTTTTCTATTTGTCACAGTTGAGCTACAAGTTTAAACTTAAATAAGGAAACTGAAAGCAGTTTCATAGCTCTGAAGTTCTGAAGCTCAGTATATCCCTTGCATCAACATTACAACGTCTGTAACTTAACAGCGTAACAACTTTTCTTCATATTTTTATCTCAAACTCTCCATGGTACTTTTCAGTGACTTTTCACAAAAATAACCTTGTTATGTTGTGCTTGCATCTGAGAGTATGACATTTCCTGCTGGCTGACTTAACAGTATGAGCGGGATGTTAAAAACACAGATACTAACTGGAGGAAGAAACGTATTTTCATACATGTGAAAATCTTGTTATTTTGTTGTCTTGTGTTTTTTTTTGAGGAAAGATAACATTGAAACTCTTATTGAAGTTCCAATTTTCATAGAAGTAAAAAGCTTATTACAGCTGAATGCATTTAATTTTACTATAGATTTACCTTGTTTAGAGAGTTCTTCATCCCATGTTTCTGATGCCTTTCTGGTCCTTAATATGATTCCACGACCTTTGTTCACCTCTCCAGAAAGAGGCACTTTCAACTCAAACTTTCTTTGGATTTTTTTTTTTTTTAATCATGCATCTTCCTTTTTTATTTTTTAGCAAATATTTTATATGCAGGTAGATTGATTTGGCATTTCCAGAGGTTTTAGATGAGAGTCCAGAGGCAGGGTATGGGGATGTAGAGCAGAAATCTAAACCAGAACAGAAAAAGCAAAGAATTTATTTTTCTGTCCTGGCTCACTGCTGGAGCAGCTCGACTCTTTACATTGATATCTCAATGTATTTCTAAACAGAATATTCCCTGAGTGCAGTTATATGACATACTAGCTGCCCTGTTTTATGTACTTGTTGATACTATAAAACTACAGACAAATAAGAAAACACTGAGGTTATGGGTGCCAGGTGGGGGGGACAGTGAGTGGGGGGACAGTGAGTCCCTCCACCTGATAAATTCCTTGCAGTTTCACCTCGATGTGACAGGAAAGAGAGAGATATTTTTAAAGGTAGTCTTAAAATACTGCTTAGTTTGCGTCAGGGTTGCAGATTTGTGCCCTCACTGATGGCAGAGCTGCACCTGCAGCTTAAAGTTACTTATTCTTTTTGACTTAATGTTAGCTGATCCCTTTGCATGTCCAGCCTGTGCTGTTTTGCTCTGAGAACAGCTGTGGGGCACAGGAGGGACGAAGGTGAGTGAATAGGTGGCGCTTGAGGATTTTATGGGAGATGTAGTCAGAAAAAACACTGAGGAGGTGGCAGTCAGCAAATGTAAGTGGATTCATAGGAGACAAGTTCATTAGCTCAACTGTTAAGCTGCTGGAAGATTCAGCATCATTTTGATAGTGATTACTGTTATTAGCACCTGAGAATACTTAACCTAGACTCATAAAGAATGAAGAGGCAGTAGTTGAAACTTAGTTGTAGTTTACTTTTTGAGAGATGGAAAAAAAATTATCCCTTTTCATGTCATTCTAACATAAAAGAGAAGCTGAACACTCAGAAGGACATCAGTAAAAAGAAGTGTGCCTCCATTATCTCAGTATGTTTTGTAATCTTGAGATCATAAAGGTGCAGTGTAGCAGTTCTTAACAGGGTTCTTATATTTTTATGGAGTAGTAAAGTATTATTCCAAAAGGCAACATGCAGATTATTTAGGTTTATTTCTCATTTTCCTCTATCACTCTCTGATGTGTCTTGGTATAGCGAGGTGATCCTCCTTTTCAGACCCTGGGGAGCTGACCATTACTAGTGACAGTATTACTGCAGATGAGTTAATAGTTGATCTGGTATGGGAGAGTTATTGTGTTGTTACTTCTTCTCATGACCTTTAGAAAAGAGCCAGGTCAACTATTTTTGTGTTCAGTGTTATTCTTTTGAAGTTCCTTGTACCAGTTTGCTCACTATTTAGATTTGGTCAGGCCAAGATTTTTGTTTTAGTGAATACTAAGTAAACACACATATCTCATTACTCTGGATTGCTAGACTTAAACTGGTGATACCAAGACACCTGTGAAGCTTATAGATGTTCACAGTCAAATCACTTTCTATGTATACGTAGTCTTTCAGGAGGTGAGATTTTTGGGGATGCCTCCACTTTATGTAGTAGTTTTTGCCTCATCTGGTCATATCCTGTTTCTGTGTAGTTTTTCTGTCTGTTTGTCAGTCAGAGGGCAGTGCCACCTCAGCTGAAATGGTGGTGACGTACAGCCAGGTCACAGCAGCGCTCCACTTCCATGGAGGGACAACGTGGATCATCTCTCAACTTCTGCTCTGAATGTTTGAAATGAAATAAAATCAGTGGAATGGATGGTTTTCTCTGTCTTCAGTATTTCTTTCATTGGGATTTAAAAATTAAATCCCTGAAAGTGAGTGTTTCTCCTTGTGGAGTACACAGCATAACCTGAAACAGATACCATGTTGTCTTTCTTGCTCTGTAGCTAGCTCCAGTGCCTTTGCTACTGCAGCAAAATACAGAACTAGAGAATAAATCTTATTGTTTTTATTGAGAATTAAGTAGAGAATAGTGGGTTTGTTTATTATTAAATTATTCATATGAAATTATCTGTACTGTAGATCTGAAGCAAGGTTGCACTTATGCCTTTGTGTAAACTGAGGTGGTCGGGGTGTTTGGTCAGGGCACACAGGGGTCAAGTGCAGAAGTGCACGCAGCCTGTCTGTCCGCCTGTTTGGTAACAAAAAATACTACATTGAGTGTAATGGCGTATAATATTAACCTGTTTAACAGCTACCAACCATTCTGAATACTTTTTGAAGAAAAGTAAAAGTCTAGTTGTTTCAAAAAAAGGAAAAGTAATCACAGTATTTCTGTTTGCTGATTGAAAGATTTAGTAGCATGAAATGATTTAAATCTGGTGTAGTCACTTTCACTTAAAATGTAACAGACAGTGGTAATAAGCTACTAACTGTGCAGCTTTTGGAAACAGAGGGAAGAGTGGTTGGTGGTAAGGAGAGGTCTGCTTTAACTGAAGAGGAAGATTGTAAGAGTAAACTGTAAAATGTACATTATACTTCAGTCCCACTCCAGTGCTACTATTTCGAGTGATTGTTCATGTTTGCCTGGGCACTTCATGTTTTGCCAGGTGTCACAGGGGCCATCAGTTGGAAAAGCTGATTCTGTTCACTATTAGATAACTTTCTCTGCGCTGTAGCCTGTGTTTTTGACGTGCAGCTTTACTGAATGTCAGTAAACTCGCATGTTCAAAGTAAGAATTGTGTTTCAGAAGAAATGTGAACCAGATGCGGTGGTCCTTGCTGGGCGGGGTGTCCAGGCAGGGCTGTTGGTGACACCCCAGTGCCTCTCTCAGCCCCTCAGTGTGTCCCGCAAATACAGCCGTGTTCCTTCAAATTGTTTGTGAACTCTTTTGGGCAGTTATTGATTTATTAATCTTACTTTTTAATTACTTTTGTAATATTCTGCTTTTGATCTTGCTCAAAGAAATCTGATCATCTAATAATGAATGGAGGTCTTTGGACTGTGTTTTATGACTCCATAGCAGTTTCGTGTGAACACATGGTGAATTAGTGTCTCCTTTCTGAAGAGTTTACCCCATAACAAAATTAACATTCTGCTAGAACTAACATAGTTCTTTAAGTAGAGCTTTTTATGTGCTGCCAAGAGTTTGAACTAAGTGAGGTACTGTGATAATGCCATTTTCTGTGATAGCACTAAGATGATACAATGGAGATTTATAGTTCTGTCTGATAACAGGAACTGAATGGTGGGATCTTCTAGAACAAGGGTGTCAAATGTAATTACGTTTATACAGTCCTGAAGTGTAACTACTCCTACATTTATACAGTCCTGAAATCACATTCGGCCCTTTGAAGGCAACCGTGAGGCTGATGGGGCCCCCAGTGAAAATTAGTTTGACAGCCCTGTTCTAGATAGTAGCCTGTTAGGGGTTTTTTTGAGTGCTGATCTTGATGATGTTGATGTTAGCACCTTCACAGAAGGAGGCAAACTAAAATTTGCATTTTAAAAGTTATTCCTTTTCCTGGTGTGAGGAATACAGTTTGTTCTATGTCCAAATAAATATACTTGCTTTCCAAGGGCTAAGTATATATTTGAAAATTTCCAGTCTTGTGTCTTAACAATTTGATTAAAATAATCCTTAAAAATTCAGCCCTCTGTCAGAACTTTCTTGGATTCAAATTATTTTTATTCATTCTAAAGAAAAGAGGTCTTGAGTGCAAAAAGAAATTTCTTTTCAGATAGCAGGGTTATGAATCCTTTATTAGCTTGACAGGATCCAGAAGTTACTAATGTTAGCAAGCTATGGTAAAAGGCTTGTAAAATTCACGTGGTTTCCACAGCAAAATTCATCTTGTTTCTCCTATGTAGAGACAGTAGCTTGTGTTTGCTAAAGCATATGTTTTAAAAATATCACTTGCACACTAATAATTTTACAATCTCTGGCTAGCGGTGGCTTCTAAATAGTAAGATTAGAATTTCTTTTGTCCCTAATGTGTTTGATTCAGTAACTAAACCCCGCCAGACACAGTGCAGGGATGAACGGTATTTAGCTTTCTCATCAGTCTTCTAAACTGAAACTTGTAACTTGTATTATTTATTATCCACATTTTAACTGTGTTTAATATTACTTTCACTACTTGGCAAGAACAACAGTTCTGTGTTTTCTGTGTTAGTATAAACAATTTTACTGTTTCCGTCTCATAAAAATTAATACCATGTTACAATTCTACATATACGCAATAAAAATTTCTGTCTTTTGCCCTTGACTCCTTGGCCATCCTTTTTTGGCGTATTCATGCTTCTCCTTTTGTTATTGCAGTGTTTGGCTTCTGGTTATATATGAGTTCTGCTTTTCCTCTATTCTTTGTAAATTCATTTTTTGTCCTCAAAATTATTTTTCTGAAGTCAGGGAGTGGGGGTGGGTGGGTTTCTTACTATTTTGAAAAAGGTCTATATGGTCTTAATTGTAAGGTTGTGGTTTTTAGACTATTACCTAAGTGTTCTCGCACACTTGCCATCTGTCACTTTGAGAGAAAAGTATGAATTTTTTCTCCTATTGGATTAGTTATATTTCAGATTTTTATTTCAGGTTTCTCTTAAAAAAGCAAGTGTGCATGAATATTAGTAGTCTTCATTTGCATAGTTATGTTTGTGCTGTCTTTTTATGAGTAACAACTATAAACATCACTGGAATCTAAGCCACCACTAATTTTAAATTCTGTGATCCACTCATGGTGGATGATCAATTTCTATGGTTAATTTTGTGTGAAAATGGGCAAATTCTGTGAGACTCTCAAGTACGATGGTATTACTTTTGAGTTGGAAAAGTATCTAATAATTTCTAGAAATTCCAGAGATATTTTAGTGCTGGCAGCCTAAGACATGCAGCATATGTAACGCAATATGTTATGATGGTGCAACTTTGCTTCCCCCAGTTTTCCAGCACTTTGTGGTTGTGTAAGGAACCCGTCAACCCTTTGCTAATGTAATTCTTCAGTAGGCAGTGACCACTTGCGTCATCTTCTGCTTCGTTAGACCAACGAATTGTAAAGAATCAAGAAAATACAGTTGTCATTGTCTCTAAAACTAATTGCTACCGTTCTCCAGATTTTGCTCATTCAGTCATTTGATAGTGATCTTTAACATTTTTGTCATATTATTAATAAGCAAACCTTTTTTTTTCATGCCTCAGTATTTGATTTGTTCTTAAGAACTCAAATATTCTCATTAACAAGCTAACATTTGTTTACTCATGAACTTCCTTTTTACTATTAGTCAAGTTATAAGACTAACTTTAAACTATATTTTTGGAGAAATTGTTTTTTCTTTTGGGATGGAAAGGAACCAAACTAGCCTGGTCTTGTTCCAAAGAGAGACTAGTGCTTTATTAAATGCTTCTGCTTCATATCCTATTTACTGATTTGAGGGGATGGGAAGGGAGATTAATTAAAAGAACTTGGCCACCTTTTTCTGATACTGATAGAGTAAGGATTCTTGAGACCATTTGGACGGTTTTCTTGTCTATTTTGCATATTTTTCTGTAAAGTTTATGGAAGACAGATACCGTTAAGTGCAACCCTTATATTTTTTCTGTGTCCAGTTGTTGCCCACTGGTGTCTGTATGGTAGTCCAAAGGAGTTTTGTAGTTTATTTACCTTTATGCAAGACTTAAGAAGAACTTTTCAGGAAGGTTTTATTGGGGGAAACTTAAGACTTGTGAGAGTGGGTTTCTTTCTTACCTCTCAGCCAAGTGGATCTAGTCCTGCTCACTTACCAGACCATGCCATGGATACATACTGGACTGCTATGTGACCATGGGATGTTTCTGGAGTAGCCGTTTTGCAGGATTTGGCAGAGAGTTTGTGAAGCTGTCCTCCAGCTGTAGGCTGGCGATGAAGCAGTGAGCTCCCCATGGGAAATACTGATTTATATTTATTGTTCTTTGGTAATCTGTTTCAGTAACTGTTTTCCTGTGTCTGAGGCTACTGCCACACAGAGCTAATGCCATAGACTTGTGAATATAAATTCACTGGGAAAATGTTAAGTACAGCTAATTAGAGCTAATTCTGTCTTATTTACATGATTGCAGCTACCTGTCTAGGTAGTCTTAGTGGGAAAATGCAAAAGTTGCAAGAACTTAGTAAGCCAGTGTAAATTAACTTTGTGTCAACACTGCATGTTCTTGATTAGGGAGATGGCTGCTGCAGCAGCAATCCGTTCTTGTCTTACAGTGATGTTGAGTTAAACACTCAGTGCCTGCAAAAACTTAACCTTCTTTTTCAGATAAATTTGAGGTGATGTATTAGTATTATTTTTTTCCTAACTTATGAATTTAAATACAATTAATGAACATGCTGATAAATAAAATTAACCTTGTTACATGTAACTCATTCTTCCTTTCTAGATTTCTGTCTTAGTTCCTGTTTGTTTTTCTTTTATTTTTAAGAATTCAGAAATTCAGCTGGAGTGATTACTAAAAATAGTGATGTATGTAACAAGGCATTTCCCTTTCCTGGGAAACTGCATGATTCCTTTGCAAAACCAGAAAACTACATCTATTTGAAGCCTTGCAATTGGCAGGTGGGGGTGGGGAGAGGGAAGAAGAGAGGAAGGAGGATTTGGGGGAACGCAGTCCTTTAAAAAAACAAAGGTAACACTGTACAAAGAGGAGATGACTGCTTTCCTTAACTGATTTCTGTTAACTATTTGGTGTGTTGACAACACAAAAAGTATTTAAGGAATTATTTCAAAACTTCTAAAATGTTACTTCTGTGTAAGCTGGAAGCTGTCTTACAGCAGCAGTATTAAATACATGATTGTTTAGAAAATAGGATCTCTAAAAATAGTACTTTAATTTCTTTACTGGTTTCCTTTCACTTATATCATGTTTGTAAGGGAGTGGGAAAGCACTAAAAAAGTTTTCTGTTACCTTTCTTAGGTTTTCAGTACTTACTCAAATGAAGACTATGACAGACGTAATGAAGAAGTTGACCCTGTCGCAGCCTCAGCTGAGTATGAACTTGAGAAAAGAGTGGAAAAAATGGAAGTGTTTCCTGTGGAAATAGAAAAAGGTACAAATCAAACCTCGAACATTTGCAAGAGTTACTGTGCACACAAAAATAAAACAATTTTGAACTGTATTTTCCTTGAATTTAGGTCTTGAATTTTTAGATGTGTGTTCAGGCTTTCATTTGTGGCTAGTTCTGTTGGCTTTAGTGAACAGGCCTCTACTAAATGCAAATTGTCATACTTGTTGAGGTTGGGAAGGCTACATTACTGAGTGACAGGTCTACACCAGAACATAAAAATCTTGTTAACTCCTTCAGTTATCATGAAGCTTTGAATCTGACAGACAGTTGTAACTACACAGCAAAAAGCCTTGAAGTAGTATTTAGGTAGATAATATGTTGTAGTTGTCTTGGTGTCTTTTGTTTTTTTTGCTTTAGGGGTTTTTGGTGTTTGTTTTTGTTTGTTTGTTTTTATTAAGTGAATTTTCATATCCTTTGTGTGGCAGGACTTGGAATACTTTGGAACAGCTCACTCCTGCTAAGTGTTACCTCTTGCATTATGTGGCTGATCTTAGATTTTTTTAATCCCTTAGGTGACAGTGGTCTGGGCATCAGTATTATTGGAATGGGAGTTGGTGCTGATCAGGGGCTTGAAAAACTAGGTATCTTTGTAAAAACAATAACAGATGGTGGAGCTGCTCAGCGAGATGGACGGTGAGTTTTTCATTGAATTAATTATGCTTTTTACAAATTTCTAACCAAGCTCAGTTGTTTTCACTGGTTATGCAAAATACTGTGAATAAAAGTACAAAAGCTGAATCCAGCTGAATAAATATTACATTTTTGTTTTATGTTAATGTTTTAAAAACAACTTTGTTTTACTTAATATAGGACATTTTTGCAATATAAGTGTAGGTCTGCTTACGTCATACATGAGAAAAGCTCAGAATGTGCCCATGTGTAACAGTGCCACAAAATCATGGTGACATCCCAGAACAGCAGTGTGTAAATAGTGTAAAAATATAAAGACAAATACCATGTAAATTTTAATTGGTGATCTGCATAGTAACTGAGGATCAGGAGATGGTTTTTAAGCAATAAATTTCTCTGAACTCAGAATTTCTTATTATAAATACTAGTGAGTTTTAAGTTATACTTGACACGTCAAAAATCTGTCAAGCCAAAATTTTTTTTTTTAACTGATGCCTAAGCTTTTATTTATTTTGCAGAATTCAAGTGAATGATCAGATTGTTGAGGTTGATGGCATAAGTCTAGTGGGAGTTACTCAGTTCTTTGCAGCAACTGTATTGAAAAACACTAAAGGCACAGTGAGGTATGTATGTTTTCTATGAAGCAATACTTTATTTTTGTCATTTTTCATTAATAGATAATATAAAACCATAATCTGGAAGTTTTACAAAGATGTTGTTGAAGGTGACAGTATCCCAGACTTATTTCTTAAGTATATCCAATTTTTTTTGCTGCAAGATAATTTATTTTTCTTCTGTAGGTTTTTGATTGGGAGAGAGAAGCCAGGGACTCAGAGTGAAGTAGCCCGTCTCATTAGTGAGACCTTAGAGCAAGAGAGATGTCTGTATGAGCAACACTATGTGCATGATGATACAGAGCAGGTAAAACATCATACATACCTACATATTTTTAAAAGTACGTGATTACTACTAAATGCAATAACTCCTGCAAATTGAATGTGTTTTCAATCAAATTGAAATAAAATAAAGGATAGAACAGGCAACTTGTTAAAAACAGAAAATACAGACTTCATACATTACTATTATCAAGGCACATGATTATCACTACTTGCTGTACTTCCAATGTATCAATAATCCAAAAGATACTTTTAAGTATCAGCTGTAGCTTGTTTTATGCATGGCTTACTCAGCTCTTTTTTGTGGAATTTTGATGAAGGTGCTTGCTGGTCATCTTTAAAAGGTATCATAGGTATAAGAAACTAAAAAGGAATTGTAACTAGTTGAGACAAGTTTTGCAGCTGTTTTTATTCCTTGATTGTGTGCTTTTGTTATTGCTGCTACCAGAATGCCAAGTGTGTGTTACAGAATGTTGTGATTTTCCCTTCTTGTCAGGATGATGACTATGATGACGATGACGATACATATGAGTCACATTTACATGGAAAATCTGTAGAAGTTTTTGATCTTCCTGAAAATGAAGATATTGGTTTACCACTGGATATGGAGTCAGCACAGTCTCTTCTTAAATTTAAAGAGGTGTGGTAGCAGTTTCTTGAATATTTGTTGTGATGCACTGGGGAACATCTGAACATTCATGTCCCTCCCATTGTAGTTTTGGGTTTGTTTTCCCAACATCACCAGTAAAACTCTCTGGTAACTGTTCCTTGAAATATACATATTCTGTAATTTTCTGAACCCAGCTTCCCTGTACATATTTGTATTAAATGGGCCTTTGATTTAAATGAAATGTAAAAAAGCTCTTGGAAACAAGTATTGGAACCCAACACCACCTTCCTCCTTCTTATGGCATCCGAACATTGCATTAAATAGTTATGATGCTTCTCCTAGTTCTTCTCTGGCCTATTGGCGTTTAGTTGCTGCATAGTAGAAAGGCTGTAGCTGTGGGGGGAGCATGGGGAGGACAAGTATGTCCATTCTGAATGGTCTCAAGCCTTGTGGCTAGATGTTCTTCAGGAAGACAAGAAATTCACATCTAATCTCTTGCTCTAGTCCATGAGGTCTTCTGGGAGATCTCCGCGTACAGAAAAGCACTTGGTTCTGTAGATAGCATGGTTTTGGCTTGGAAGGTTTTTTCTGGGATTTTTTATGGTGTATTTTTTGGAAGTAATGAATTTGTAAACCAAATAGAGTGTTCCAGACTGTGAATCCCAAATTAACATAATTGGAAAATTGGGTTCCCTTTTCCCAAGGTTTTTATAAAGGAGCGTATTTGCTTTATTCAGGTCAGATATTTAAGTGGTGCAGTCTTTGGCATTTAGAGGTTTGGGTTTCTTTGTTTAAGTCCCCATCATCTTCATTCTGGATGAGAAAAATATACTGCAAAGAAACTTTCGTCAGATGCCGTTAGTGCATACATGGGCCTATTTTTTTAAGGGATCAGTATTTTGCCGACTTCCCTAAGTTTGGTCTCTTGATAACATAGATGATGTAGTTGAGTAAGTTGAACTTTCAGGCTATGAATCGCTAGAGAACATTATACAGTTTTGCCAGGTTAGGAAGCATAGTAGCAGGTTACAGCATCTTTTCATAAGTGCTATATTTACTAGGGATACAATTAAATTCTTGTTTAGCATCATTACTGCGCTGTTATTAACATAATCTAAATAAAGGATAGTAATGGATTCATTGGTTTTAATGTGTGTTTGGTGCACTATGCCTTACAAAAAAAATAATTTAAAAATCCCCCAGGGTTACAGATGGAAATTAAGATACAAGAAATAACTTATACTTGTCAAAAAAGGGTGCTTTTGCACACATGTGCTGTTTTCTTAAGGTATGTTAGCAATGACCTTTACATTTGGCTTAGTGTAGCCTTTATCCATTTCTAATAATCCTGTGAAGATTTGTGGTGTACAGTACCAGGCCTAATTTTAAAACAAAGCCAGCGTGTTTCTTTCTGAGTGCTGCTAAGTATGAATATTTAGTATTGTTAAATTTTTACTTGATTCTGTGTACCAGTTATCATCGTAAGTGCATTGCTGCCTTTTCATTCTACTGGCACATTGAAACATTACTTTAACATTCTCACCTTTCTTAATGTATAAACAACAATGTGGGATTTTTAACTATCTGTGGTCATGTATTGACTCTTTTTTTGTAGCAAATAGAATACTGTGGAACTTTTAGGGGTTTATTTTAACTCTTTTTTTAATAAAAGCTGATGATCACTTCTCTTGGAACTGTCAAAGAATTAAGTTGACTTTATGCTACTATAAAAATGGTTCAAGGAAGAAGAGAATCATGGACAAATACTTCAAACTTGTATTTCAGGTGTCATTTTGTGTGTGCTTATACATTTGTTTGTTTGTTTCAGCTGCAATTAAAACACGCAGTAACAATAGCTGAAGTGAATCAACTGAAGGAGAAAGTAAGTTTTCAAGGAATCTTATTCGGTGGTGGGTTTCTTTAAATTTTATTTCTACCTATGAATTTTACAAAGAAAAGGCTGAATGCAGAAGGCAGCAATTTGTTTGGTGCTTCAGGCTCTGTGTACTCTGCGTTACGCTAGACAGGCATTTCTAAGCTGAAGAGCTATGCTCAAATTTAAAAAACAAAACAAAACACACACACAAAAACCACCGCTGCCATGAAAAAAAGCAACCCCAAAATCCCCCTCTGCCATTATAGAATAAATGCTTCGATATTACTGGTTAGACTAGAACTGAACATAGTGAAGTACTGTATGAAGCAAGCTCCCTAACAAATGCAAGAGCATTTTATTTTCAATGGATGGAACTTGTATTAAATTAGAGCATAGATTTGGCACTTACAGGTAATGGTTTGTGGCTGACTTCCTCGTACCAGAAAGTTATTTCTTGTTACCTTGAGTCCCCTCTTTCCCTCCTCAAATTTCTGACCTGCTCTAGGGAAATAATTTTTTCCAGCTTTTCATTGGTGAGGATTGTTTCAGCACTTCATCCTTTTCCTGAGAAAGAGTTTCTTGTTCTTTTTGCTGCTTTTTCCACTGATGGAGGTCTGTGTGTGGCCTATTTCTGGAAGTATTTGTTGGACTTCTAAAAAAGCTTTGAAAATATTGGTGTTAGTACAACTTACTGCCCCATTTTTAATTCACGAAATACTTGATCCTTTCAAGTGTCTTTGTTCCATCAGCAGGTGATCTTAACTGGCTTAAAAAGCAGTGATTTCCTCAGTGTAAATGGTGTCCCCAAAGAAGGAGTCATGGACAAACTAAGTGGTATCCTGCCGGCTCACTTCTCCAACGCCTGGAGAACTTCACATGTTAACATTCCTTTTTATAATGCAGCTGCTGTCAAGCTGAAGGGGCCCCACCCCTTTCCTTTGTTGAAGGGTTGTTTGGCCTTTTATACGTTAGCCCCAGGAAAGCAAACCATGGGTATATCATAATTTATTAGGAAGACCAATGTCTTACAAACAACTCGTCTCATTAGCTTCATTGAACAAGCTGTTTGTAACAAAGTAGTAGGACTTGTACAGGCTTGTCTTGTACAGGTTAAAGATTCTGTATCCAGTTGCCTTCAAAGGTAACTGAAATAGCCCTCTCCAGTGGTATTAAGAAATGGTACAATCTTGAACAAGTCAACATAATCTAACAATAAAGGTCTTACTCGTTTTATCTCTTTAAAAATAAGCAATAGTATTGAGGAAGTAGTCAAAGACTCTTGGGTTCAAGTTCTAAACTTACTCTGATTAGCAAGGGTTGTAAGAGTGTATATGATTTCTTTAAAAGTTCAGTGTCTTCTTTTAATATTACTCTTAAGTATTTAATTTTTATTAGCTATTCTCTACTTAAACACGTATAAACAACTGTTTGTTTAATTTCATCTTTTAGTTTAGATTAATTTCTGAAGTATTAATCTTTTCAGTTAAAAATTGCTGAAGCGGAAAAAAACGAATGGAAACTGAGTCGAGCCCAACTTCAGCAAAACTTAGATGAAAGCAAAGAGAAAATTAAAAAGTTAGAGACCTACTGGTTGGAGGCACAGAGTTTATGCAAAACAGTAAATGAGCATCTTAAAGAAACTCAAGAACAATGTGATGCTCTTGAAAAGAAATACAGCAAGGCCAAGAAATTGGTTAAAGATTACCAACAAAAGTAAGTAATACCAGGTCGCTCTTTCTTGCTTGTATGTTTTGTACATTATGGGAAAAACTTACAACAATACCAAGGTTTAGAATTTGCTTAACACACTTTCTTTTAATTTGTCAGAGTTTAAGGAAGCAGTGGGCTATGCATGCTGAATTCTACATGCTTTAAATCACCACCTTCTGGAAAGGTTCTCCAAAAATGTTGATGCTGCTTTTGATTCTAAACTTAGGAAAAGTGATTCAATATTTCAGTAACAATTTTTTTAAAACAACTTAATTGAGAAACTGTGATGTGTCTGTTACTTTTGGAAGGACTACTTGAAATTTGGCACAAGGTATTTGGCAATATCTTTTGCTGTTTGTGAAAAATCCTCTTTACTGAGAAAAAATAAAGAGTTTGGGATCTGTATCCAGCTCATCCAAATGGCAATATGATAATACAGAACACAGCTGTTGCTTTTGGTAGTTACTGTAAATGTATAATTCTCTTGTCTCAAATTTCTCCACTTGCTACTTATTTTTAAAGGCAATTTGGATGATCTTTTGCTTTGTAGTCCGTATCCAGAAATGTTACTTTTCACAGCACATTTCTGTGCTGTTCAGTGAGCACTCTCTTTTTGCCTCTCCTCCCAAGCTTATCTGTGTGGAAGTTCAGAAGTACGTTAAGATGACTGCTGAAATGCTGGTGTCCATTTCTTCGCTGTTTAGCAAACTCCCATTACTACTCTGACTGTCCCTGAAGCTTCTGCATTTTGTGTAGATGTTCTACACTTATTTTCTGGTTTTGTATGTTATTCCATCTGACTTGCAGGAAAAAGCAGCTTTTGTTTCCTTCTTGTAATCATTGTTTCCCCCGCCATTGCAATTTCTGTAGGATGAATCAAGTAGAAACTTGAAATTCAATTTATTTTCCTACAAAGAATTCTACCATAGCTTTTGGAAGGAAATTACTGTGCAAGCATATGTATCTTTGGGAAGAGAGTAAGATGTAATGATGAGAGTCATGCGTATATTTCACACTTTAAATGTATATGCGACTGACTTGCTGCTTTTAAAGGAAGATGAATGGTTGTAGCTTTGTAGAAAAACTGTTGCAATACATCCTTTTTCACCCCAGAGTAAATTATAGTGTCATGTGTATTTTCTTTTGAAGATACTTGAAGCATACAAATGCATAGTTAATTTTGTGGCATTACAAGACTAATTAATCAGTTATACCTTACAGGCTGATTATTTTTTTTCAGTGTTTACTAACAGAATACTTTTTAGTAAATGCAACTGTGCATACTTGTATTTTATGTATTTTTCTACATTTTTATGTATTACTGCTACATATATGCTTATATATTTCTATCACCAGAGAAATAGAATTTATGAAGAAAGAAGAGGATCATTCAAGGCTACTTGAAGAGAGAGACCAGAAATATGCAGAACAGCTGAAAATATATCAGGAAAAAGTAAAGCAGTATTACATTTTTAAAGAAACTTCAGCATTCTCAGAGAGTTGTGTCTCACTTCTAAATTTTAATTCTTGCAGATTTCAGAACTCGAAAGTAAGTTAAAAGTATATGAGAGAATGCCACGTATGCTTGGAGGTGACAGCTTATTGGAAGGTGACTGTCAAAGTCCAGGCCAATATAATGAACAATCAAAGATAAGAGAAGAAAATGAAAAAGAAACAGAATCAATAGAAGAAAGACTAAGTTCTTTAGATACCTTAATTTCTGGTAAGTAGGTTGTGGCATTTTTCATTTGCATTTAACAAAAATTAGGAGGAGTTATATGTGGAGTATTGTTAAAAGATGTTACGTGTTTCCTATTTCCTGCTGACTGGGTAAATGTTTCACCTGAGCCAGTGTGGGTATTTTTTGTGTAGGTCCCCCTGACATTTTCAGTATTGCAGTAATGTATTTCTTACATGCTGTGGGAAGTGGGAGATAAATGGAGAGACATCAATCTTCACTGTTGCTCAGATTCTCTATTAATGAAACCAATAATGGGGCTAAAACACTGGGATACCTCAGTTAATCCCATTGGTTTTAAGCTATGATTTACACCAAAACTCGGTATGGTTTTTTTGTCTTGTGATTTTGTGCCCAGAATGCTATAAAATATCAGATCTTGTTTCAAATGAGATGCATATTAAAAAAAAAGAAAAAAAAATTGCAATTGTAATTAAAAATATTTGGTAGGTGCTTATGTACTTTGTAAAGAGTTTCTGTCTTAAAGAACAAGGATAGGAAAGTACATTTTAGGCACAAATTCTTGTCTGTTTGAGAAGGAAATTTGTTTTTCAAGCCATAATACAATTATGTCCTGATGGATATTTTTTTTTTAATTGAAGAAATTGGGTAGAAATACATTTAAAATTAATTAGGAAATGCTATAATAATATGTTAAAATATTGTAGTGTTATGTAGAATGGTATTTTCATATATTAATTATTAACAGGTAGAATAATTCTGATTTATCTTCTGAATATTTTTCTGGACAGTGGGCTGGTGAACTTGCTTACCAGGTTGTGATCTGTTTTTTTTAAAGTAGTACATATTTATTGCAGATTTTGATGCTTTTGTTGGGGATACACCCAGATTAGACACCAGTGCTCACAAAGCAAAAGCTCAGCTTGCTTTGAAAGTGAAACGCCAGCCACCTTCTCGATCAAAGCTGAAAGAATCTCTTGGGGCTGGACAACAGGCTGCAAATCTACAGGTACCAATATTAGTAGATAAGTATGCATTCAGGAGCCTGACTGTATGTTCAGTTTTATCTATGTTTGCAATTGTAAGTGTTGTACATGCTTCATTTAGACTGTGCCAAAGCATCATATTTTTATGCTTTATCAAGTGAAAAACCCTATTTGGGTTGATATCACATGTGACCTCTGACATGTTCTTTGTGTCACAGTTAATTTGAAGTTAGCAAAGAAGTGTGCAGGCTTGTTGTAATTGTACTTCTACTTGCTGAAAGATTTTGATATAGCAACAGTGGTATGTTGTGAAACAAGTTAGTTACCAAATTTCTTCAAAAACGAAACAGTTCTGAAATGCTTCATTATTCCATAAGTGATCATTTAAGTCCATTAAAAAGTATACCAGTAAAATATTGTAACATGTTTCTGGAAAACAGTTGAAGAATTAAGGTGTACATAGTTGGTAAATGAGACTGACCTACTTCAGTTAGACAGACAGGTGTTTGCATTGATTTGGAATGGCTCAGATGTAACAGGATGTTTCTTACTCAGCCAGAGAAAGATGGTTTGGGATGCGCAGAAACATCCGTATATAGGGGTGGATAAAGGAAAGCCTACAAAATCAGCTTAATGTGGTTTAGATGGTATCTACAAGTGATCAAATTAAAATGTTCTGAACCGAGGAAGTTTGTGTGTAGAATAGTACATCTCGAGAGATCAGATGGTAAATTATTATCTGTCATGCTTATTCTAAAATAACTTTTGAATTTATTGAAGGATGAGGATTCAGAAGACACTATTCTCAACAGAGAACCTTCCGCTGTGTACCTAACCAAGGCCTTAGAAACAAGCGAAAAAATAACTCTCCCACGCCTGGACAACATAGATCAAAAGAGCGAAAAGCCTGAACAAACAGAAAACATAGAAAGTCCGCTAGAATCAAGTCCTTCTGCTTCCACGCACTCTTCTCCAGTACACAAACCAAGCAATGAAAATAGCACAACCACCACTCATTCACCTCCTCCTGAAGAGATGGCTCTAAATTCTCCTCAAGGGTATCCCAAGAATGTCAAGCAAAGAGAAGCAAAGGGGAAAGGGAAAGAGGCCAAGGGTAAGACTTAAGGGGGTTATTATTCTTTTAATCCTTCGGGGTTAAAGTATTATAAATTTTAGATATAAATTAATATTGAACAATAAACTACTTTTAGGGAAAATGTTATACTACAAAACTAATTACCTGTTCTAAAACCACTTGTTAACTCTTCAGGAAAGTTTGAAGTTAACAAAAACGTATGCAAGTTCGTTATATGCTATTTTTACTTACTGAAATATTTTGAAACAACAGTAGTATGATCTGAAATAGGCTTGTCTATCTTTTAATTCCTTCATCTCCAACAAATTAGTCACCAATTTTCTACAAAACTCAAGATTTTAAAAATAATTTATAGCACCAAGAATCTAAAAGGTGCGTGCAGAATAAATGCAGTTTCAATTAAACAGTTACAGAAAGGAATAGTTCTAAGTCAGTTTGGAAAAAGCTCAAATGTAAAAATCTAGAGAGTCTAAATGGTGTCTTGACATAAGCTAGAGAGGAGCAGAGTCATTGACTGTGGATAATCAGTAAAGGTCCTAACATATTTCTGCAAAACACTTGCCTTTTAAGTGGCAACGTAACTTTGTAGAGTAACAATTTCCTGATTTTCCTGATTCCCAGAAAAATTCAGTGATGGTTTTGTGCTTCCAGACTTTATCCAGGTGTTTAAACAAGATACAGATTCTGCATGTTATGGGAATTATTCATCTTGCCCTCTTAGGATATTTCTCACTAGGATAAGGTTAAAGGTATTATAATTAGCCTAGTCACTACTAATCATTTTTGATATAAATATTTGTCTTGTTTTCTTATGAATAATTGAAAAAGGAATCAGATAAAAATATTACAAATGCTTGGTATTTCTTTTAGTCAGCTGGCACAATATATAAAGGCAGGTTATTCTTGCTGTCTTTTCTATACAAGTCAGACAAAACCTTTCTTTTAATACCCTGAAAACAGGATTTGTTTTGTGCTCTCCTCATTCAATGTGTTTCTATAAAGTCTTAAAAATAGTCTCTACTTCCGCTTGTTTAGTTTGTTTTATTTGAAAAAAAAAATTATCAAAACATGTACCTAATATATAAGTGATTTTACATTCTTTTCTACATTTTTTTGGTGATGGCTGAAGCATTGCAAGCATGTTTTGAAATTGGCCGTCACTGGAAAAGCTAATTAATGCAGTACATCAAAGATGAGGATTAGTATTGAAGACTCACTCTTTGTAGGCAAAATGACATTAAATGCTACTTTCTGCTGGATTGTTGCTTTCTAACTTTATTTAAATGTCTAACTATTATTTCATTGACATAATCTTTTCTATCACCTTCCCATCCATTCATGAATCAGTCTGTATTTTAACCTATTTTACTGCATTTTAGAAATTACCTCATCTCTGGAGAGAGAGGTGGAAACAAATGTCAATATTAAAATTAATTCTTCTTGTTTTGTATTTAAGTTGACAGAAAATATAACCAGTTTAACTGGTAGTTATAATTTATTGGAGGTTAAATTTTTAGAAAGAGTGGTTATCTAATTAGATAAAGTTCTGATGTTGATGAGCAACTACTTATCAGATATGTCAAAAAAAAAAAAGGGGGGGACAGGGAGAAACCTCTGACTATTCAACATGTAAACTTTGAGATAACCATTATATATTTCAGGAAGGATTATTAGGTGATGGGGTGGTGGAAAGCTGTCCTCAGTTTTGTGTAGTAAACGTGA
Organism: Streptopelia decaocto; assembly: GCF_964273445.1. Taxonomy (NCBI): domain Eukaryota; kingdom Metazoa; phylum Chordata; class Aves; order Columbiformes; family Columbidae; genus Streptopelia; species Streptopelia decaocto. The sequence goes on from NC_138660.1 coordinate 46,579,133, forward strand.
TGTTCTGTTTTTTATGATCCTTGAAGGCATCTGTGTACATTACTTCATGTCAGGAGTTGTCTTGAAGGTAGAGTTAAAACCTACTTTTTCTTACAAAAAAGCAGGCTTCATCTCTTTCATAGGCAGCTTAGTTATGAAACACCTGATTTGCAATATGAAACATATTTCAATTATTAAGAAAAATAATCTAGTAGCCTGAGAATTTGAAAGGAAGTATGTTCAGGACTTGCAGTGATCTGTCTCAATCCATGGGAAGAGGTAGGATGATGCTTAAGTTTGTCACTTAATTTCACATAATAATTGAGCAGTTGGAATTGAACATGCTCCCTCTGGTGAAAAATTATATCCTGGGAGGTTGTATTTCAGTTTTGAAAATACGACAGTTTTGGAGGAGTTTCAAAGTCCCAATTATTTCTTTAGAATAGTCACAGTTTGTACACTGTTTCCAAGAAACTCAGCTTGTTAGCTTTGTCCGCTCTCCAGGTGCGGGCTGTCGTGTTGGTCAGGCACACCTCCTGGAGCCAGCAGCTTGCCTGTGTAGCCTGTGTTCCAAGCTGCTAGCCTGGACTAGCTACTGAACCAGGGAAAATACAAAAGAAACATCTTATAATACTTCAAGTGTAATAAATTATTATTAAAAGATGTACTTGCTCAACTGTTGCTTTAAAACTGAGTTTTTCATACATCTTATACTGGTTGTCTAGTTCTTGTATTTTGAAGTTGACATTTTGCAAAAGGAAGAGGTACTTCATTCTAAGCCCATCTTAAACTATCTTCTATTTGTAACTCATTGGAGCAAAATACTCTAAGTTTTCTCTTTCTGTAGACAGTACAGAATTACTGTTTATCAAAAGCAATATTTTTGATCAGTCACAAGAAACTGTTGTGTTGCCACTTTTCAATGGTACAGCACAGCCAGAATGATGGGAAAGGCCAACTTACATTGATATGGCTGTAGTATTTCCAGGTAGTATCTGCATGTGTGAATATGAATTTTAACACTGTTACTCAGGTTTTAGTATCTTATTAGAAGCATCATCATTAAGTACTTGAAACTTGCAAGTGTTTTTAGAATAATGTTTTTATTTTTCATTCTTCTATGAAAAACAGAAGAAAAGAAAAATGAAGACAAGACAGCAGAAACAAATGAAGGAACATCATCAGGGAAGTCCAAAAGGAGATTTCCAGATTTTGGGTAACGTTTTACTTGTATTCATTTGGAAGTAAATAGTTTTCAGTGTTACTTTTGGGAAATATAATGTTCTCTAAATAAAAAAAAAAAAAGTGGAGGAAATCCAGTAATGCTACTTCACAGCAACGCCCCTGGACAGAATCTTCTTCATCTTGAATTTGTAATGTTGCATTCATGTTTCTACCACATTTGATTTAATTTATCTGTACCCTTTTTCCCCTCAAATAATTTATTGGAATTCTTCAGTTCTTATCTGAATACACAATTTCGCTATGAATTAAAGTGCAAATCCATGCATAGTTTTATGACAAAATACTGTTGGAGCCTAGACTCTAATGTTACATCCTGCTGGCATTGCAGTCTGAAATAGATACCCGTCTTGCCTTAATTCTTTCCACAGTAGAGGTGTCGTCCCATCAGGTTTGGTGGGCGGCAGTGATGAGCAGATTTCTGAATTTCATTTAGAAGAGGGAATTGCGAACAGGGGTGAAACAAAAGTGCAGGCTGCATGTTGTTTGGAAATGCAGGGTGGTAACTGAACTCTGGGGATTTGGGAGAGGAGTTGCTCCTTTTTGCAATAGGTCTTGCTCCTTTGGAGCCAGGTGTAAAGCTTGTTGAAGCAGCTAACATCGAGTGCTCAGACTGGTACCACAACAAATAAATCATAATATATAACATTAAAATGAGAACTTACTTCACACACGGAGGTTGTAGTTAGTGACTTAGTTCAAGTCACTCTGTATTGCATATGAACATTCATATAGAAAGAAAACTGTGTTCTTCTTCTTGGTTGTATGCACTATATGTTAAGTTTCTTTAGACATTTTCTGTGTTTGTTTTGATTATATGTGGCCTTTAGAGGTATCTTCATAATTCTGCAATGGTTCTTCAATAAAATATGAATGACAGTACTTCTTTAATTGCATGCATAATCTGCTCTGTGTAACAATGTTAATGTGGGGGTTTGTAACTGCTTAAGTCAATGTTGCATTGTGTAGATGTTGCCGATTAAAAAAGAAGTTGCGCTGTGTAAATGTAAACGCTTAATGAAAATTGGTTTTTTTTCACTTCAGTGGATTACGGAAATCTGGGGGCAAGGGAAAGAAACAAGAAAAAGAAAATCTAAGAGGTTCTCTGGATAGCAGGTACTTGTTTTGTTTAATACGTGTATGCTGCATCCCTAAAATTTTTAATCTAAGAATCTCTTTAAAGATATCACAGAATCGCTGTTTGACCTTAAAGTACATTCAGGTATAACAGTGGCAAAATTCTGTGAAGATTAATGTAATGATGTGGAGATGAACTAGTAATCTCATGAAGTAAGAAAAATACATAGAATAGTGTAGAGGAAAGAGTAAAGCAGGGTTACATTTTTAAGTGGCTCATAAGATTAACATGCTGTACCCTATCTTAAAAATAAAAGTATATTTTGCTTAGGAAGATGAATGTTGAGTAAATTAAGTTAGCAAATTATTTGATATTGTTAAATTGTTATGTGAAATACTGTAAAAGCTCTTAAATTTGTGTTGTTCAATAACTTGAATGATTTTTCATGGATATTTAAAGGCAAGTATTAGTTTTAATTTTAAATATCAAGTGTGCTGTGAAATGGGTAAAAATGAGTGGTGTGTGTTTTGACTTTGTTGGGGGGGCGCTGTTTATGGGGCAGGGTGGGGTTTTTTGCTGTTCTTGTTTAAATACAATTTAATCTATTTATTTCAGAGGTTCCCGAGAACTGTTGGAGGACTCTGGCAACAATCTATCTGCATCAGATTCAGATTCCCCTGTTCCTACTTGCATGCCTTTCTCTTGGTTTGGAGACAGCCACAAAGAGCCTCAGATTTCTAGTAGCAGCCTGCACGTTATTCAGAGTGGGCAGGACAGTTCTGAACATGGTCAAGAGAAGAATAGAAGCAAGGTAAAGATGACTGATTTGTGCTTTGAATATTTAAGCGTTGTGTCTTGGTAAAGTAAAACATCAGTGTGAGTGTTCCCATTGCCTCTTGTTCAGTTGAAGCATCAGTGGAGGCTATTCAGTCTGAAGCAGCATCTAAGGAACAATCACAGAGTATGTTTTTTCACTGGTTTATAATGGTAAAAGTAGCACTGGATTTAGGACAGTATAGTTTTAAAAGCCAGATTTGTTTCGCTGTCTAATACTTGGAGGAAGTGTACATAAATAGAGGTCAGCTTCCCAGGCAGCTGGCCAACCAGTTCTTAATATACTGGTACGTAGGGGTGGATGAATATAGTGTCCTTGTTTTCATAAACTAATTTAGTATTGAAACCCAAGAGACACATCTGCAGAACACTCTCTCCACTAGGAAACTGCTTCTGAGTAACTGATAATGTTCTAATAATTTAAAGCCTTTTAACCAGATTTTAAGAGTGAGGTTACAGGTGTGTAACCATAAAGTTCTCATATTTACGGTTTAAACTATTAGAAAGAAATGGCTGTAAGAAGTAAAAAGTTTAATGTGTCCACTGTCTAAATATTTTGTTAAAACCTATTTCAGTGTGAGACTGTTACTAACAGTCTTATTAAATTACCTTCACTCTTGTTCCCTTTGGATTTTGTCAGGTTCAAAATTGTAGCTAGTGGAGTAACCTCATAAGCTAGGTTTATTCTTGAGTTTCACACTTTTTCTTCACTTTGGTTGTTTAAAATGTCTTTTCACTTTTCCATTTTCCTCTGTGTTATTATTTTAGAGAGAAATGAGTTACAAATCTAGAATAAAAATTTGCTGGGTTGTAGTCCATGAAGTCACTGATATTTTGCATAGATGGCAGATAACAAGAAGTTGGCTTTCCATGTTTCCAGATGCTGATTGCACTAAAATGCTGTTATAATACTTTTTTTTTTCTTCTGTTTTCTTAGTGTGAATTTACATTCCCTGTGACACAGCAGTAAGCTGTCTGCATACATAGTTTGTAAAAAATAGAGAGTGGTTTTAGAACCATACAATATGTTACTGTAACACAGGAACTTGAGAAGAGTTTTTTAATCTCTGAAGTATTATAGAATGACACTTTAGAGAACGCTGTCCAGTGTGTGTGAGTCTTGTTTATTTACACCTCCTGCATTGCTTGCTTCTCTGGAAGCATGTAGTGGCCAAAGAATGTTTCTGTAAATAACCCCAGGATCTTGAGACTACAAGATCTATGTTGAAGGGGGTAGGCAGACACTTTGGTACAATTTTTGGCTAAATAGGAGTGCATGGTTGATCTCTAAATAGGCTGCAGCAAAGCTATCAAGAGATGGTTTCCATATAGATAAATATTCTGTGGTTCAGCTTTCAAAATCATTGGTTCAGAAGAACCCACTGGTCCCCTCTTCACTCTTCCTTTCTGTCTGATTCAAATATTTTTTCTGAGTATAGTATATTGTTCCACTGCTGCATTTCTGTTATAAGCACCTCTAATGTGCTTAAGCACCCCTTAATGTGTTTATATGGACAATCTTTTTGGCAATTAAAAAGGTATCAGTCTTACCAGATTGATCACTCTCTTCCTTTCCACATTGCCCTGAAATAATAGCCTTTTCTTCTCATCATTGTATACTTTAAGTTGATAATCCAGCTGTTTCCTTGCATATTGTTTTATTTTTTGTTTCCTTCTCATGCTCCAGTATGTAATTGCTGCTTCCCGCTCTTTTCCTTATTTCCAGTTGCAAAGAACACACAAGTCTTCAGCCATATTCCTGCTTTGTAAAATGGTAGAAAGTTGACCCTGTTAAAGAATGGATTCTCATGCATTAAATGATCCTAAAATCATACTCAGCCTCCCCGAAGTCAGGCTATTTTTACTTTGCAGCATTTGGGGTCTTTTATAAAGAAGGTAGCTATTGCTCGGAATGGCTCTTTGTGGATCTTAACCTGCAGTTGATCATTAAGCCTGCGTTACAGTAACAAGGTTTTGGCTGATAAACCTTGCTGTGAAAAGACATTAAAACTGAGAAAGAAATGTGCTTGACCACTCAGCAGTGAGTCTTGTTACTTAAGCAAAATAACAGCAGGTTCAAAATCACCCTCCCGGAATTTAAGGAAAGAACCATCCTTTTTGCTGATGTGCAGTCCATAATATTTCTTGCTTTTATGTCTGTAGTATCCCATATCATCAGGTTGAAAGCATTTCTTAAAGGGCAGGTTAAAAGTAGAAACCCTAAAATAAGAACTTTGTCATGTAAAAATCTCTAACTGTTCTATTGAGTCTTTCACACTGTGTATAATTTTTGTAGTTGTGTTTTAATATTGATGGTGTAAGGAATGTAATTATATTTAACTTTTTTTTTTCTTTCTGCAAAATTCGCCTCTTCAAGTTACTTAAAATGATACTGAAATTAGTCTTAAACTTATAATTTGGCAAAGTAATGAATTAACTTCTTTTTGCTGGTGAAAAATGGGAACACAAAAACTAAAATATTGTAATCTGAATGTTTGCAGTCTGCTTAACCTTACACAGTTCTTAAATTAGTCCCTTTATATAATCAGCCCTTTGAATTAGTCCCATTCTCTGATACAATACAAACACATACATACTGTTCATATTTATTATTTTTCCAGGGTGTTATTTAGCTTCTGTAGACTTGTATGCAGTGTTTCATTTTTGGTACAAAGAACACTGTGGTGTAAACTGTTTATATCCAAGTATCTTAAACCTTAGGAAGCATCCCCATAAAACCTTTTCTATCCAAATTGTGTGTTCTTCAATAACAAAAAAATCTTTGCAACTGGCTCTAAATCCTTAAAAGGAAATTACTACTACTTTAAACGAAATAGGAGCAGGGGAAGGAGAAAACGTTACAGCTGGTGCTGAGATGCTTTACTTCTAGCTATGTTTTCTTCATATTTTTTCTAAGGTCTTATTAAATATTTTTCTCAATAACCTGTCCTTTTTTTTTTTTTTTTTTGGTACAATTTTGTTTCTTAATTGTTCTCACTTATTCTGCAAAGGTAGGAGAAGTGAACTTAGGCTGACTAAAAGAAAAGCTCCTAAGTTAATTTTCAGGTTGGGTGGAAATCAGATTTGAGAACAGGTTGACGGACAAAGTAGTCTGCTGTTTCTGGTAATACTTTTTACATCTAAAAGATTGAACAAGTCCCTGAAATGAAATTAATCAAAAGATCTACATGTTAAATAGCGTACCATTTTTCAGTTGTGCGCAGTACTACACGCTTCGAAGAGGTAGCAGGAAAACTCAACTTGTGGTTTGGTTTTTGTGGGTTTTTTGTTGTTGTTGTTGTGGGGTTTTTTTTGGGGGGGGGGTGGGGCAGGCATTTTGTTGGTTGTCTTGGTTTTATTTTGTGTTTTGTGTTTGTGGGTTGGTTTTTGTTTGTTTGTTTGTGGGTGTGTGTTTTGTTTTTGCTGTTTGGTTTTGTTGCTTTTTGTTGTTGGTTTTTTTTGAGACTAGAAATGTACATCAGTAATTTAGGGTGAAAGGGAGTGCAAAGTTCAAGTATCCACCCCCAAAACAAAAACAGAATAATTTAGAAAATTTAGAGTTCAGGTTAAACTGAAATCAGAACAAAAATACAGAAGTGCTCAATGAAGACAACTGCAAAAACATAGTTCTCTTATAGGGGCATAAGTTACTGGAGAAAAATCTCTTTAATGTCAGGTTAATTTAGGATCTCAGATTATTTATACATATATATGATATGGCATCCTTACAAAGTATAGTTAGTTGATTGGAGACTTAAAGAAAATAATGGTAAATAATTGCTTACTGTTTGTAGGCAACAGGGTAGTGCTGAGAAATAAATTTTGGAAAGACAACAGTGGGAGGCATGCTTTTGACAGAATTATTTTTCACTCACTAAAGAAAAATAACATAGAGGTCAGGATCTTTGTTGGATCTGGAGGTAATCAAATTTGGAAGTATTGTGGGAAACACATTAGTTGAAGCATTTTCTTACCAAACCTGCTGTGAAGTTCTCAGTTTTGGCATCTGGATTTTTTCACAGTCTTCAGCTTGAGGCACAGGCTGCTCAGATAGCCGGCCTGAGGTTGTACAAGTCCTGGCTGCTGCATAAGTTTGAACTGAGATCCTGCTGCTTTTAGATGCTAAGGCAGGAGTACAGATCCAAAAGCTTCTTTTAAATGCAAACTAAGTGTAATAACTGAATGTAAACAGTAAATGCTATTAAGATTTTACATTATTTCAATATGACAGTTCTTACACTAGTTGTATTTCTAACCTGATTTTTACTTTGTTACCTAATTGTTGTGTTTTTAAAAAATTAATAGTACTTAATTTGTTAAAAGAATACATTTGTCAAAATCTTTTATTTCAGAAGAATCTGCCATTTTTAAAATAATTCAGGCTGTCAAACTGCGTAATTACTGTAGATTTACAGTGTTAAACCATTTTTAAAAGACATCTGAGTGGTTGTTTAACTTCTAAATTTTTTATTATAGTGTTTTTACAATATTTAGTACTTCAACTATAAGATTTTGACATAGTTTTATACAGTTCATTTATTATAAAAATTCTTCTAAAGGTATCTTACATCTATGCGGTATTTTTCATATCAAGGTAAATTTCAGATGACATGATTGTGCGCCTCAAAAAGGAGCCACCTCAAAATTGAATCACAGAATAGTTTGGGTTGGAAAGGACCTTCAAAGGTCATCTGGTCCAACCCCCCTGCAATGGGCAGGGACATCTTCAACCAGATCAGGTTGCTCATTGACCCGTCCAGCCTGACCATGAGTATCTCCAGCTGTTAAAGGAAGCTGTTAAAATGAACAGAAATACAATACAGTATAATAAATCAGATTATAAAGTTTTAGGAAGGCTTGTCCTTAGACAAGCTCTACATTCTCTGTTCGTGATCTAATTTAAACCCTGATCTGCAAACTGCTGAAAGCTTCTAGCTACTCCAATTCTCAATGTACATCAACAAAGCCTATTTGTTCTACTACAGTGGTTTGGTAGTGGGCAGCTATGAAGTGTAAGCCTAGTTCTCCTGTTCAGAAACTTTTTGCATTTTGGGGGCACTTTGGTGCCATGGGAACCTTAATGACCATAAACAATTAGGACTTTGATTTTTATCTCGCCAACAGAACAGCACCTTCTGAAGCATGTTCATAGTGCTTGTGTAGGTTTCAGTTGAATACAGACTCAGCATGAATAATCTGCCAAACTGAATCGTAAATTGCTTCTCCCCGAGTGTGGTGTGCCTGCTGAAAGAGTAATCGCATGTATTTTCTTACGTACTTTAACACAATTTCAGGTCATGACTGATTCTCCACACAACGTGCTCTTATTGGAGGTATTGCTTTAAATTTGTTATGGTGGTTTTGAATTCAGAAGTTTAACAAAAACAAGTCAGATGCTTGATGTAGTGAGTGCATTTCATATGTGATCTAAAGATAACTGAGTCATAGTATTTTTTTTACCAAAATTGAAAATTACTAGAATGTCACCTTATGACCTGCTTTTCCAAGGAGTGAGTTAATAAAACGTTATTTCCACTTGTTTGCAGAGTAGAATTGTCATAGATGATACATACCATAGCAAGCCAAGTTGTGAACTTTCAGGGTTAGTGACAGAACCAAATCTGTCAGGTCGTTCACACACTTTAACCTTCTCTTCAAATGAGGTGAGTTTCAAAGTGTGTATATGTGTCTTGTTAATGTTGTTGTTCACACTAGAGCATGTTTAATAGAAACAGATTTGTGTAATGTGAAACTAGACCGCTATTTCCATATTTTCATGTTGAAGAGCATTGTAAAGATTCCTAAGCTTTAACTGAACTAAGGACATGGACTAACAGATGCCATGTTAGCCTTTGTGTTCTGATCTTAGTTATATCATAAAAAATTGAATGAACTCTCTCTGATCAAATTGCAGTTTTAAATTGTATATACAACACCTTTCTGCTCCAGTAATTCAAAGCAACTTCCTGGGTGAATGAAAACTGCAGCATTTTTGATCTTACCTTCACATCAGTGTAGGTTTGTCTTACCATGAAATTTCATCTAAATTAAAAACAAACAAAAAAGAAACAACAACAAAAATACACACAAAAAAAATGAACCAGAGCCCAAAACAATGCAGAATGAAGTGGTTCTGATATATAGGTAGAAACTTAGATACCTGCAAGTCCATGTTCATTCCCCTGGAAAACTAACTCCTTTGCCTGCTAGTGGAACCTGAAGTCCACACTTCGGTAACATTCTGAGATACTGCCTCATTTGGTGTTTGACTGATGGATGTCTTGATAAATGGAATCCTTTAGAGACTGGAGTCATCATTAACAGCTGAACACAGTCATCTTTCAGATGCAGGTTAGAGGACTAACCAAACTGATAGTGATAAGGTTTGAAGAAAATATTAAATGGTGGCTTATGAATGTAGGAGTTCTTTAGATATTTTAAACCAGACTTTGGTGAAAATCTTAAAATATTCCAGTAATATGTAGAAGGTCAGAACAGTCTTAAAACTATGCTATAAGTCACTAACAAAAATCTGAGATGTCAAAAATCATCTAACTAGTTTACAGGTTTCAGTAGTGGATTAATTTCTTGTGGGTTTTTATCAGTGATGACAGTCATTGGTCTAAGGGAAACCAGAGGAACTCTAGTTAGTATGTGCTCCCTGCAGTTTTTTAAATTTACTGGTTCATGAACACAGTGTTTCTAAAACTTTCAAGCAGTATATATCTCGTAAGATTTTAGTGAGGCTAAATCTCTTTTTGAAGATTGTTCTTTGGTCAGCGTTACAGCTTTCAGTAAACTGCTGGTTATAAAACTTGGAGAAATGTTGTCTATTATGACCTGTGCATGTGTACAGTGATGATTCTGGTGTATTCCTTAGTTCATATATTGCTTATGCATGTGAACAATGAGAGTTGTTTTGTACCTCTTCAGTAATTATATTGGTTACCAGGGTCTGTTCTGAGAATAATGATAAACTCTGAGCTGTTTTCTCTTCTGGAAAGGCTGTGTGTGTGTGTGAAGAAAAATAGGTAGTTCTATTCTTGGGGTTTGTTTAATTAATAGTATAATACATTGTGATCTAGAAAAAAAAAAGTAACTGATCTTGTAGCAATTTTTGATATTTCAAATCCTTAACTTAAGCTCTTCACAAATATGATTTCGATCAGGTGCTTCTTGTTTGGATGTGTTCAGAAAAATCCAGCAGATACCATGCTAGCCAGTGTGACAAGCCCTACTTTCAGAGGAACGGGCTACTGCATGCTGCCCTGCAAATCCTGAGTTGTTAGAAGACTAGAGATGGAAACACCTCTTAGAAGCCCAGGCGGGAGCAGCACTGCAGGGTCTGCCTGTGCTGGGTGGGTTCTCAGGCACTTTGGGGAAGCGATGACTGCTGAGAGCTGGGTTGGTGGCAGCCAGCTGGTTAGAGCACAGGCAGCTGTGCTCGCAGCAGGTTAGCGAGCTCGCTGCTAATCCCTCCTACCCTGGTAAAGCTTTTAATATGCTCAATGGTGTGAAGGCATTTTTTTTTCTTGGGTTTTGTATTTTTGTCTTTAGAACCTTCAGTATTTCTGGACTTGCTTTCTGAGTCACCTGTGTGTTTTCTCATGCTTCCATACTGTATAAATAGTTTTAGTTCAGCTCTCTGAATTTGCAGCTGATGTTTTCTGTGTGCGGTGGCTGTTTTGGTGACTGTAACTCTGATGTGCAAACAGCTTGGGACAGTCCTTCTGCCTCTGGAAGGACAGTAAAACTAGGAAAAAAAAATATGTAGATGTATTACTCAATGAACAATAAGCATTACTCAAAAATCAGTGTTAATCCTATTCTTCTACACTTTTCACTTTCCTATTCATATTCTGAAATAAAATAGTTACAGATGTGCTTTTCCTTTGTGCAGTAGTGAAAAATTCAAATTATACAGGATTAAATATCTTCCTGTTCACCTTCACTTCTGTAAGGAGACGATGTCTAAGTGTTGGTTTAACAGATTCAGTTTTTGCTACAACTTACTCTGGTCTTAGGGTTGTGTCTTTCCCAATATGAAGTAGGAGGGGTATGTTAGCAACTGATGATGCTGAAAGCATAGACTGGAGTTAGTAGCTCAGTGTGGAGGACTCCTCCATGGGACAGTCTGTAGCTGCTCTGGTCTGTGCTGTTTGGAGGAACCGGTGCAGAGAGTGCCCAGGCTTGTGTCAGGGACTGCGTTCCCCTGCCAAAATGAATGAATCTGGGCCTCTTCGTTTGGCAGGAGTGCACCTTCTTTGAGTACTTACACTCTGAAATTACAGAAGCAAAGTTGCATGGCTAGCACATTTTAAATAAAACTATTGAGTAAGTTCTAACTGGAATAAAACATTTTACACATTTCTCAGTGTAAAGGAGATATATACAGATATAGAGATACATACAGCCCCTCAAAGGATAGAAGTAGATATGTATTAAAGAGAGATATATGTTGCCACAGATATATATTTATATATATTTAGTATTTTTTGCTGCTGATAGACCACACACAACTCTGAGATAGAGGTCAAACTTGAAATGTATGAAGTTTCATTTTTTTTGTGTATTATTCATGAACGCTTGCTAGTATGAGACAAAGTTACCAGTGGATACTTTGTATTATCCAATCAGGTTGAGGAGTACTGTTATCTAAAATTATTTAAATTTTGAAATTCCTTTACTAATTTATGCAATGGATTTTCTTTCTCTAAGCAAAGCATCTCAAGCTTGTCTTGATACAGATGCAGTATAGAGCACTTCAGGCAAAACTTCTTCTAGAGCCCTTCACTGTTATTTTGTGAATATTACTATTCTTCTTTTGAACATCAGAAAGGTGTATGTGTTCACACTTGTTATATCTACGCAGCCATTTTAATTTGGACTGATAGCTCATTTTTGAAGTAAATCTCCTGATTGTCCCCACCTGCCTTACTTTGATTCATCTTGGAAATGAAATAAGATGTGCTCCAGCAGTGGTCCTAGTGCATCCTAGCTGCTGGTGGCCATTGAGTCTGTGTGACCAGACTGGAGCTATTTGGAAGTCAAAATCCTTTGAAGTGCTCATAGTTTTAGGACCTCAGCACAAACTATTCTGCTTTACAAACTTGTTCCTTTATCTGCACTACCTCCTAATGTAACCATTGTCCTTTGTTTCACAGACCAGGGAAAGCAAAACCATTTCTAATTAATGTCGTCCTCTGATACATCAGAAATTTTAAATTGTATTTGTTCCACCTCAGATGTGTTCCATGTTGCACTCCCAGATCCAGTTCACTGTATGACTGGATCGTGTGACAGGCCTACGTCTCACTACCTTTCACTTGCAATCGCCAGAATTATTTTGTTGCATTCAATCAACTCTCCCAAATTTTTCATCAAGGTCCGGGAGTTGTAGTTGTTCACCTGAAACTTACATGGTCATCTCTTAAATTCATCACTAGGAAGACGCTTATTGCCATGTTTTGTTTACAAATGACATGTGTAAGGCTCCTTGGAAAAAATGGGCATGCTTTCTACTGTTTTGTAAATATCTTTGCTAAGGAGTAGAAGCTGCCTAGTGGAGCAGCCCATAAGTCCAGTGCAGCCTGGACTCAATTGTGAGCTAGCAATAGATCATTTTGGATAGTTATAAAAGTTCAGGTAACTCTGATGTTACTGATTCAAGTATCGCACTAAAATCTCTTCTGCACAGATGCTGAGCCCTTTTTTATGTAGCTTTTCTTTTGTGATGAAGTGATAGAGTGCTTCAGGATGAACAGCAGTACCTTTTTCCCTCAGAAGCCAACTGAAATTGAAGCAGGGAGCTTCAAAAGCTGTGAGCTGGCAAAGTGTGTTTCCAGTGGAAGGCTGCAAGCTCTTATGTTTCTGAAATGGTCTTCTACTCGACAGACCCTTTAAAATGTTGACATGATGGCATTAGATGAAAGAATAAACAGTCCTCTCTATTTAGAAATGTACCCAATTTAGTAAAACTGTACCTAGAACTGTCATCAGATTTACTACTAGAATTGGTTTTATTCTGTATTTCCCTCACTTAACAATAATCAATAATACAGTTGAAGAGCTTCTTGGTTCTTCTTGATGCTGTGTCAGGCAGTATCTAGCATTAGGATTGAGCTGCGTTAACTCACTAACTGAGGAAGCTTGCTCACTCATTGGATACACTGAATTTAAGCCAATGCTTTGCTATATATAATTTCTTAGGGAAAACCATTTATGTTTTCTATTTCTGACTTAGTTTGTGTTGAATGTTGTAGTGTCTTTTTGTTTAGCACACTCCTAGACAAACAGACTATAAACTGATCTCAACAACTTCAGTCCTTTCAGAGCTAGAATATGTTTAAAAATGCATTTTGTTAATCAAACTCAATTAGCAACTGGAATTCAACATACAGTCAAGTAAAACATTCCTTACAGTGACTCTTCTCAATTGGTTAGGCATTAGATGATGAATTTACAACCACAGGAAAGCAAAATCAATGGCACAGTAGACCTATTTCTGAATGGACCACTCAGCAAGTCTGTCACTGGTTAATGGGAATGAACATGGAGCAGTACATCACCGAGTTCACAGCCATGAACGTGGATGGGCAGCAGTTAATGCAGCTCGACAGTGAGAAGTTAAAGGTATGGTAATATCCCCTGATAGACTTGTAACTGTATAAATTTCTCCGCTTATTCAGACATATTTTTAACCTACAAAGTCTATTTTCCTGTTTTGCTGGCTTTTTAAGGGATAGAGTTTTGCTTTTGAAATACTTGGAGACTATACAGTGAGATGAGAATTCAGTAATTGATTGAATAATTAAAGACAATCCATTTTTAATCAGAAAAATACCAAGTATTTCTTCCTTGCTTGTATCTTGAGGAAATCGAAGTAAGCATAATTCCCCAAAGGGGCTTGATACATCTGTCATCAATCTCAGCATAAGGTCACATCAAAACAAGATCTGGCCAACTTGAATGCATAGAACTGCAGGATCCAGTTTTGGAAATCTCTCTCCTCCACATCTCTTCAAATGGGAAGGCTAAAATTCTACCTGGTGACCTTTTAAATGCTTTTGGTTTTTACTCCTGCTGAAAACATCTATTCTTTCTTTTGAGCCTTTTCTTGCCTCTGGAAGACACATGGTATGGATACCTTATAGTACTATGAAATTCTCTGATTTTCTTTCTCATTAGATTACCAGACTGCATTTTGGATGAGCAAGATGTGTGACTAAAATGAGGCTCATTGGTCTATCCTGGCATAAGGCAAATTATTTTTAATGATCAATAGTGGGATTTGAGTGTTGTAGAAGAAAAATGTGTCCAACTGCATTTTAGAATAAATGTGCAACATTAAATGTCCTGTATTTTTTTAAATAAATATTTCCTTGGACACAGAGGAAATACTTGTTACTAGTCTGTCAAATGACTGTCTCTATTTGGGGAACTTCGGATGTTGATGCTTAAAGCATAATTTACACCTTATGCCAAAGTTCCATAGCGTTTGACCAAGTGCTGTCCTTAACTTGGAATCGGGTAGTGCCACCTGCTGATCAAAAATCATAGTGTACCATTTACTTACTGAATATACTTTTTAATAATACACTTTAAAATCCTTAATATTAAAAATTAAAGAGTAGTTACTGAATATAAATTCTTCTTGTATAAAAGGAGCTAGAAAAATATTTTTAAACTACTACTTATGTTGTTTGCTGGAAATTCTCAGGTGTCTACTGGTGTGTAAAATGGAACGAGCAGCTGTTACTTCACAAGAGTAGGCCCTTGATTCCTTACCTTGTTACCAGATGATAACTTATCATACTTTTGAGGACTTAGGCTTTTATTTTTCAAATAAACAGACTACCTTGCAGCAAAGCGAATAACACTTTCTTAATTTGTTCATGATGAGGTATTTTTATTTTTTCTTTCTTTCCCCCCCCCTGCAAAGGCTTTGGGAGTTTCCAGTCAAAATGACCGATCAACAATAAAGAAAAAAATCAAGGATATTAGAAAAACGCAAGAAAAACTGGAAAAGCAGAAGGAAAAGGTTCAAAAGAAGGAGAGAGAAGTTCGCAAGACTGGCAGAGTGGTAACCACTCTTGAATCAAGCTGCTAAAATGACCCTGTTTTATTTTAGCACAGATTTGCTTCATCTTGAGGAAGTTCAGCAGATTTGTATATAATTGTACAATTGAGGGAGGAGGGAAAGTGCAACAGTTTAACATGGTAGGTGGTTTTTTACTTTTTAATTATGGTCCCTCTCTATTACAACCCAATAAAATGAAATGTTTTCAGTATTTTTATTCCTAGTTGACTCTGCCTGTACTAATAGACAATAATTTAACTTTCTGCCTTAAGTAATATTTGTGCTTCTAAGACCTCATATGCCCTTTTCATTGAAATTGATGTTTGTGAAAAGTAGAATACTGTATTAAAAATCATTCCACTATTAGTCAACTAGCATTTGATAGAGTTGAATTTGATAGAGGGACAATAGAAAAATCCTGCCAACAAATCCAATCTGTGACAGTCTGTTTATGTTGCCACTGAAGATGTATAGTAAAAATTAAGTTTAAGAAAACAGTAATGTCAAATTAATTTAAAAAGAAAGCATGTATTTCAAATTTATGGATTATTTTGTTTAAATTCTTGTATTTCTGGGATTTTCATTCAAGGTTCACTGTAGTAGCACATTGCTTTTGCATTCTATATGTTGCAATTTACTGAGAAAATAACAAGAAATGTTAAGTAGTTTTCACAAACTACATATATTGAGCATAATATTAAGTTTTCTGTACACTACCCAGATGGTGTTGGGACAAGGTTTAAACCTATAAATAAGATCTTTTTTAAACTATTTTTCCTAAATAATACATAGTTTTCTAGATTTATGCTACGAATAAGATCAATTTGCAATACATGTATTTCTCTTTTCTACCTGCTACAAGATTTTTGCGGACCAAATTTATATATTTGCTAATTTTAAACTCTACTGTTTTTCAAACTTAAAATACTGAGGGAAGAATTGTAAGAAAAATTATCACTGAAGCACTGGGTTTCTGCATTGTATTTAAATGTTCAATTGTAGACTACAGGTTATTTTTCTTTAAAGGAGGATTTGATTCTCAGAATAGTTTAGAACATGAATTGGTGTTTTGTATATTTACATACTATTTTCTAGAGATACTACAACAGCACTTCCTTTAATTAGATTATTCCAGAAGTATAGACTAGTTTAAACATCAATTCCACCATAGAATAGACTAGAACAAAACTTACATTATTCATTTATGTGGACCAAGTTCTCCTTTAAATCTATGGACTGTTTTTCATTTTAATTAAATGAATGAACTTCACTGTTGGTGTTTCACAGTTATTTTTTTTGTATAAATGTCTTACGAATTTCAGCAACAGGACTGTGTGGAAATGCTCCTGCACACTATGCATTTCCAAAATAAAGTTTGAAAATCTTGGTAATAATTGCATTTTAAAAGAGGTTCAATTTTCAGGGGTTTTTTTGCATTAAGAAACCATTCTTTGGTCAAGATTTAACTTACTTTGTTTCCAGTAGCTTTGAGTTTGTGCTCCAAACTTACAGACCTCGAGCCTGAGAGGAATGCTGCCATAGTGCTAATAGACGAGAATAAGAAGTATGGAATGATCAAATGCTTAGGGTCACACATGTAAAACCCCTCTGATTAGCTCGGTCAAGGAAGTTTATTTCTCAGTTAAGTGCACTCAGCTAGAACAGGGACTATTGATACAATCATGTATTACCTTTTTCCTTTAAGCCTACTGAACTGAATGTTGCACCCTGTGAAGAGTTTGTTTCTCAGGCAGAAGACTATTGGAAATAATGGTTTCAAAGGTTTGCTTGTGTGCAGAGCTCTGGTAGTTAAATGGGGGTCACAGCAGGGAGGATAAACTCACCTGGCACCTGAGTGTAAGAACATTATCACAGACCACAGCATTTAACATGTCAGGTACTAAAGGAGGAGGCTGGCTCCATGAAACTAGCTCAGTACCAAGCCACAAAATCACCCAACTGAAAGTTTAATTTTTACAATAGTTTTAATGAATAAATGTAGTGATTCTTTCAAAAATGTATGTTAACACAAACCAAGATTAATTTTACAGTGCAAGACAGTTCATTTGCATACAAAACTATTAATCTCAGCATTTGGATAGCTGAGCTAGTATACCAGTTCTCTACAGTGATTCACTTCAACCTAGCCAAGTGTGCTAGCAGTGACTTCAGTACAGTAACGAAACTACTAAGCAAAAAAATTATCTTCTGAACTTCTATTTAAATCAAAAGCAATCAAAGATCAAACTTGTAAGTAGGGTTAAACATTGTAAACCAAAACATTACTACGTTTGTGTTTTCACCACAATCACATGGGGTGGCAGGTGAGGAGATAGATACAAACATAATTACACAGCAAGCTGTACTACTAATCAGAATTCAATTGGTAGCTAGCTGAGAGCATGAAAAGTTTTATTTCAATAATACCATATGAAACACTTCATAGACTTTCTAGAAAACAGTGTTAGATTTTTTTTTTTTTGAAACATCTCTTGTAGTTCTCAGATACTAAAAATCAGATACTAAAATCAGTTCCTTTAAGTTAGTTAAACATTTCCAAGCTGACGTGAAAGCTAGAACATTCAGCTTCAGAGTTGAGTTTTTTTAAATCCCTTGCTGTAGCTTTCAGCTTCAGTTTAGCAAAAGCAATAGCTGCAGGCATTCCCTCTAAGTTTTGTACAGGCCTCATTTTACAACATATGGAATTTTCACATACATCCTCTTGCAGGGTTGAAGAAAAGCACAGCTAGTGATTCTCCTCACTCATAGCCATGCAGGTTGAGAGGTATGCCAGCCACCACTTCGCATTCTCGTGAAGAAGATGAACAGGCCCTCTCGGAGGGCCCACAAGCTTGAGTAGAGCAGGTAACTATACTGTTCTGGTGGCAATTAAGCTAGATTAATCCTCCCTCAGTGTGTTAGTTTAACAGTGTATATTCTGTAAACTACTCCTGTTAAAGTGACCTACAGGAGCTTGACCAGGGCATAAAACCATTTTCTTGTTATGCAGAACTAGGCTGGGGAGGTTGCACGTGATAATCTTTAATCTGGCTCAGCTACAACTAGAATAGCATTACTTAAATTTCTAACATACCAGCTATTCTCTTCACTCTGGTATCTCGCCTTCTACTGTGTGCAGAGCTAATAAACTAGAAAAATGTAGGCATATTATTTCTGAGAGGGATTCAGCATGTCTGCTACAGAACAAAAATCACAGAATTACATGCAATCAATTAACTGAGAAAGGCTTAGTTATTGATGTCTTTAACTGTATCACTCTTAAAATAGGGATTAGGCATACATAGATGTGTATGATTTGAACAAAGGTGGCACAATAGGGATTAAAAGAGGTTGAATCCTTTATTAAAATAGGACTTTGTACCTGATATATTATACTCATTCCTTTCTGTCTTCCCTGTATGTTTTGACAGTTTGCCTTTGACTGATAAAGACATTCTGCTTACCTCATGTATTCCGTAGTGTGACCTCCAGTAACTATAAAAATGAGGCCAGAAGCATATCACAAATGTATTTTCAAAACCTGTTAATTCCACTTTTTAATAAATACTCCTGAGAAGGTAGTTTCTATTGTCAAAGTAATAAAAATGCCCTGAGGGCAAATTTTAAAAATCTGTTTATTAAAGTAGTTTCCATTTACAGCTGTAACCTGATATACCCGAGTCTGAGATCTCAGTAGGGCTAGAACACTGATACTGTGTTTTGGTATTACCTACAGAAATACAAGCAAATGCAAGATAGCATCTTTACTATACACAACCCAACACTACTTGTTAATTCACAATGATCATGGCAAAAGAAGTTTTTCAGATGTATTAAATATGCACTTTACAACCAAACAAATATGACTGATAACATATACCTGAGATACCTTATACCAGTGGTAGCAGCTAGAACTAAATTTTTTTTCTTTTGTTTATTTTTAATCCCTACAGACCTAAGTGTGATTTCTACAGCTGCAAAAAACCTTGATGTAAGCAAAATATCTAACTTTGCAAAATTAGGCTTCAGCATGCTTAAGTAAAAGAATAGGAAGTGCCATACAGCTGCAAACGTATAGCAATGAGTTCCTCCAGATTTCTTACATGAGTTTTTCATTAATAATGGAAATATGCACTGGTGAGCTTTTTCAATAGTTCTTCTATCAAAACAATTTTTTAATTATATGAATTAATACATTTCTCACCAGATGTGATACAGATTGCATTTGTCCCTACAAAACCAAAATAACTGCTTCTTTGACTTGACTTAGCTACTGAAAGTAGTCATAAATAGAAAGTGGAACAAATTAAGTGTGACCTTCTCACTTAAAATTTAAAAGTATGTATGGGTTTGGAGGTTTTCTTAGGTTTTGGTTGATGTTTTGTTTTTAAATTCCAGAAAAGAATAATTACATTGAACCTTTTGTTACTCCACTTACAATTATCTTCACGTATCAAATGTGGCTCAGCATCTTGGTGTAAATCAGGTCTTTTAAATTCCCTTTTCAGACATATCTACTTCTTACAAACTGTTGAGGAAAATGCTATATACTGCGAAAAGTGGTCATGTCTTTTGGCTCACTGCTTGGCACACACCAATCATCTGCTTCATGGTTTCCTTTATAATGTTTCCAGGCTGCTTTGTTGTACACAGGGAGTCTTTCAATTGATTCTGTTGATAAGGCCTGTAAGTAGAGAAGACTGTAGCTGACAATTCTTTTAATCAAAGTTACAGTAACAGATCAAGGATTTCCATTAGCAGTTGAATTAGAGTTGCCGATAAATTTTAAATAGTAAAGTGTTGCATCATACCTTTATGTAAATAACTGCATCTGTACCATAGCCTTCTAAGGAATACAGTTTGAGGTCTCCTTGGAAATACTGTGCATACAGACGTGATATGGGTAAGCCATAACCAAATCCAGCCTGGTACAGGAGAAAAAGTGTATTTTCATTAATTGCATCAAGCAGTGGTGGTTTTGGTAAATAGACAAACTAAGCACATGATGTTTGAGAGGAAGAGAAGTTGTTCAAATGTAAACTTTTATACCCCCCAGAACTATTATAGAGCCCAGAGACAGAAGAATGCATGGATGATTGTGATTATGAGAAAATTGTTTTATTCCTTTGTCAGACAGGGCTGCTACACAACACTTCTTGTATTATGGTTGCTTTCTCAAGAAGAGATGACACCATTAGAGAAGACCACACTGAGTCTCTCTTATGCATCATGGAGCTGCTAATCTTGTAATATGAATACTGAGTACTTCAGTCAGATACAGTTCATCATGGGGATATGTAAAAAAGGTCCAAGAAGCAACATCTATGAATTTGTAGCTTTTACTAAAATTCTGTCTAGCCCTGTTTCCAATAGCTGGACATAGCCCTGAAGTGTTAAGTACATATATATATATATATGTGTGTGTGTGTGTGTGTATATATATATATATATATAATTTTTTTTTTTTTTTTTTGTCTACTAAATTTTAGAGGTAATCTCTCAACATACAGGACACTTCTCTTTAAAGACCTAGTGTTTAATGAGTTGCACAGTCATACAGATGCAGAACACTGTATACATTTATAAAACACACTCTGAATGATGCAGTGTGAGAGAATACATTCAGGAAAGCTGTTCAGAGCTTCTTATGGAGAGCCAAGGCTTTTTTTCTTGTGTATCTATTAAGTTCACACAAAACCAAAGTAGCTACTTTGTATGCCCTCTCACATCTGCATTACCTTCATCCTTGCAGGGGGATGGTACAACTGACTGCACGGTACAAATAATACTATGGACTTGATCCGAAATCGTTGCTATAATTATTTTTCCTTTAGTTTAGTTGCCACAACAAGAATTCAGGGTCCTGTCCTTACTGCAGTACATGCAGCATGGCTAAGTGTTCTGCTTTAGGTAGCTGATCTGTATATTTGGTACAGAAAAACAGAATCTTGAACAAGTTTAAATAGTTTTGGGTATTTCAGGATTTTATGGAATTTTCCAGTTATTTTCAGAAAAATATTTGAATTAAGCTATAATATTCAAATGGTGATACTTGTATCTATAAAATCAGTACACCATAGCTTTGGCTAAGTGGTTTCTTTTGTGAAAATTAAACATATCCAAGATGACAAGGTATAAAAGATTGGCATACCAAAGGTGTAGCTCGTGATGTCTCAACGCGTGGACGTGGTGCTGTTGAATACATGTAGTTGAACAGTCTATCAATTTTCCTCATAGGAACACCTCCACCACGATCACGCATCTGGAACAAGAAGGAACATGTAGCATTATGTCCCTGAATACATTTTATAAAAAGACAACTTCTTTCAAACAGTGATCCAGAGAAAGTTCAGGTAAAACATAATATAAAGTTGTCTGTATTAAATTGTGGGTTTTCTTAAAGTCTCATCTCTGAGCTACAGCAATGACCAGAGAGAGAATGAATCCTTTCATCCCTTGACCCAAAACTTTTAAATAAAATACTACCATAAGAAGCATTCATAACCTCCTGGAAGCAAGAAAGTTCTACTTGTATATTACTTTAACCTTGTTCATAACTCAATTTTGTCTGAAATCAGTATCTATACCTACTAATTTTAGCAAATGCCAGGTTCTGTGTATTTTTATCTCAATTTCTCAGGAACAATGCCAGTTAAATACAATCTATTAAAACCTGTTACTGAAGAAGTAAGTCAGAAGAACTGTTTTACCACAGTTTTGTCAGAGCTATGAAAAAGCCAGTGCTTGCAGTTGGTCTTTGAAATCCAACATGGATGTTGTACAGAAGAAAAAGAAATTACTCTGCAAACTGTACTTCAGGGAGGTTTGATTTGCATGGAATATACAACTTTTTTTTCCCTTTTTTTAGTTGCGTCACATCTTTATAGCTCTGTCATTTTCATGTACAAAATGCTGATATTACAATTCTGTAAAGATGCTACTTTGCTTATAAGCTAGGCATGACATGAGTGTGACAAAAGCACAGAATTCTTTTGGAGAGCCTTCAGTGTGACCGCAACCTCTTCATAATTTCCTACAGACTCAGTAGTATGTGAAATTCCATAATGGTCTTGTTACTTGCAACTACATCATTACATACAATCTATTTTTTGAACCAGATCACCAGCTAAAGTTAGTAATACACTGCCTATGACAAGGAAAAAAATAAAAACTATTCAAAATAATTTTTAAAAAAAAGCAATAAAGTTACCTTCACAGTTAAATCCTCGTTTCCCAGTGTGACGTATACATGAATTGGAGGATAAATGCATCGATCAGCATTATGTTCCATGGTGGCTCTCATCGCATTCTGCAATTTTCAAGTACAACTTAAATCCTGTTCTTACTGTTTTGGTATGTTATCTTAAAATATCGATTTAGAAGAGTTATTTTTGTCATATATTTCAGAAACAGGACAAACATATATGGTTTTAGAGCACTTTTAGATACTTATTCAGTATCAGTATGTAGTTTATTAGAATAGACACCAAATATTTAATTTTTTAGAACAATATTTTAATGTACAGTTTTATTTGTACAATTCTTTATAATGCATAGTACATGCAATATGACACAAAGATCAAGAAAATGTAGAATTGAACTGCTTGAGGAAAGCTCTATAGAACCTGTTGCACCTTATACTAAATTTGAAGATGTCCCCAAAATTTTATATCTTATTCTCACTTGCTTTATTAACTAATGTTTTTATACATTTTAACTTTCTTTTTGAGAAAGCTGTCTACTCAAGAATGTGTTGGATGTACTCAGTGGCAAGGCAAAGGAGATACATCTTCCAAAGCTGTTCATTTACTTTGCAGTTACTGTTTGTCTAAATAGTACAATTTAGGTACCTTCCTGCAGTTGAACAGCAACAGGTTTTAACTTGCAAAAACACACTGTTATTTAGAATTGGTTCAAAAGTCAAACAAATACAATCTCAGTAAACAAAGAAGTATAAAAGAATTGTATAAGTAGACAGACCTTGAAAAGTTCAAAAACCATGTGATAGAGATGTGATGGCACATACACCACTTGCATGGGCTGTCCTGGTGACTTAACTGGAGAAAAGAGTCAATTAAATAGCGAACCACATATATTTTATTCATTCCCATAGTTATTTAAAATGTGTATTTGTACTGTTGAAAGAATTTACAAGCGAAGCCAATTTGAACAGAAATCTTTTGGAAAGTTGTATGTTAATCAAAAGTCATAGTCCGGATTTTCAAATTTGCTTGCTGCATTAGAAATTAATCTTAAAACCCACTGTGGCATCACTGATTAGGTCATATCATAGTTGCTTTCTAACACCTCTGAGGAGGTTATAATGAAGACAGAGTCAGGCTCTTCAGGTGGTGGGGAGGACAAGAAGCAAATAAGATGAAATAACAGAGGTTTATACTGGATATAGACAAAAACTCTTTCACCATGGCAGTTAAGCGTCGAACCAGGCTGCCCAGAGATGTTACATAGTCATTGTCCTTGAAGGAATTGTAAGACCAAACTGGATAAAGCTTTGAGCAACTTGGTCTGACCTCACAGCTGTCCCTGCTTTGAGCAGGAGGTCAAGCTAGAAGCCTTCTGAGGTCCCTCCCAGCCCAAATTATCTTATGATCCTATAATGCACCAAATAGTAACTACAGCACAACCTATTCTTGGATTAATTGAGACATTAGCTGATTTCTAACAAGAAACCCTACAAAAATATATAGACAGTTCTGTCTAAAAAAACTGGTCTCATTTTCAAACATATAAAAAGAAATTCTAGAAAATACATCATGGGAACATGTTCATTATATCAAAAATTAAGGAAAGGTTGCTCAGAAAATTCTTCTGGCTCTTAAGGTCCTTTCAGTTCAACAAATAATTTCTCACCAGACTGCGTTAGTGACCAGTGCTTTATGAACATAAATGTCAAAGACCAGTGATGTCAAAAGATCTAGAACAAATTATGTACCCAGCAAAAATATAAAAGCTGGGGGCAGGGGGTGGTGGAAATAATGGGCTCCACTCTCAGCTGTCAGCAAGGAATGTGCATGTGGCCTGGATCAGGTTTAACTCACCTTCACAATTCACTGAGCAAAAGGTCAGTCCTTTTATAAAAAATGAACTGTTTGGTCTGACTTCTGGAACCCATTCACCTCAGTACAGAGAATTAGCTAGTGTGACTGATAGTTTCTTACAAATGATTTTTGTGTTGTGCTCTAAAGACGGAGAGAGGTAAACCCTTTAACCTAGATACAGAATGACAGGTTTTGTACAGTAGGAAGAAAAGATCTGTAAGGTGTAGTCAAGGCCACACTGTCTTTGCCTTTAGCTTCACAGGCCACATTACTGTGGTTGCACTTTGGCTTTTGTAATTACTTGTAGAAGCAGTTTTGATTGCTTGTTTTTGTAGGTTGGTCTGAACTTGGCATTTAGTATCTTGAAAAGTACTCTAATGAGTAGTGTCAGAAAAGCTCTTTAGCATTCAGCAAGAACCATGAGGACAATAGCTGCCCTCTGAGTTCACAGCAACACAGTTGTAAACTGTTTTCAAGTCACAGCCAATGGTTTCAAATAATTTTTACCACAACTTGAGTGGACTATATCTAACTACAGCTGCAAGAACCTGATAGCTGAATAAGCAAGAGAAACTAGAATGGAATGTTTAGTATAAATCTTAAAAGTATCCTAAGAAACGCAGACTGTGAGATGCAATAGACAGTGTAGGGTGAAGACATAGAAGAAACCTTAGCGGGGGGAAGGAAGCTGCTAAAATCTGTTACTTCAACAGCTGTAGAGTCAAAATCCTTTCTACTGATTTCAGTTTTCTAATTAAAGGAAGGAATAGGGAAAGCCTTCTGCCAGATTAAAAACAAAAACAAACACCCCCCCCAACAGTAGATATAGAGAATGAATTATCTATATGGAAAGTGGACAGAAAACACTTCACCACCAGCTACTTTAGAAGAAGCCATTGTTACGTTTGAGATTGCCTCATCCCGTATTCACTTACCATTCAGCTCTTCAAGGATGAGTTCTGGAGAGCTCATGTAATACAAATCACAAAGTGTCTTGGCACTTTCATAGCCATCTATAATAAAAAGACAGAAAGTTACATTTCCCTCTTCACTTTTTTTTTTTAATCCTTTACAGTTTGCCAAAAATAACCCCTAAAAAACAAGAAAGAAAACACTGTAGATGTGGACTCTCGGGAAGATTTGGTATTTTCTCAGAAAAAATTGGTCTATTGGGAAAAGCGACAAAATTTTATTACACTTTAAATCAAAACTTCTGCTCTAGGCATGAAAGAACTAACAGTATATGTATATCAAGATGTGCATTGGCTCTCAGTATAGACATTCATGTAAGTTTTCAGGATTCTTGTTCATCTGCTGAATTTACCTCTAATAACTCCAACAACATTGCAGCTAGGATCAATGCTTCCAATGTGTTTTGGATGAGCTGGATTCAATTTCCCACCAAACAGCAAAGCTGCCGAAAAGAAAATATTATTTAATACCTAATTTTATAATTTTAGTTTGTGTCTTCATTTTTGCTAAACAGAAATTTATAGGCAACCTATAATTCCGATCTTCACCATACCTGAAAGCCTACTGTTAATATTTTAAGAACTGTATTGAGTTTAGTAAAGCAAATTGTGTACTCCTAAGAAGCATTTAAGTACATACTAAGTCATTAAAAATGAAAAGTAAGTATACTGATGCAGTACAGGTATCATTTGCCCTCTTTTCAACACTGGCACTTACAGTGTTGATTAAGGAGCATTCTAATTGAAATGCGACTCATGTAGAAACGGTCTAAAAAATACTGCACATTCTGTGAGGTCACTGGATCAATGCCAAAGCTCTCCTTGTACTCTACTACTCCTTGAGCCATCGTAGGAATTACATCATTGTGTCGATTCCGGATTTTTATGACAGTATCTGTAAAACTAAAATTAATACATTGTTAGTATTTCACTCTCAAGTCGATTTAATACTGGCAAACAGCGTATCTGCCTACAAAAATGAAGACAATTATGTACAGGAATATCACAGGTCTGCCTATGGCAGTGAGACAAGTCAGTCTTTAGAGAATATTTCAAGCAACTAACATCGAAACAATCTGTCTTCAATCATTCTTTACTGTTTACAAAATCATTATTTATTATCTTCATTACTGCCAAGAAAAGGAGAAGACTGCCACCATTTTCATGCAGATCATCCCATGCCTGCCAAATGGCAGTTATTATCAGCCAGTGATGACCAAACCTACTCTACAGGTGAAAAGCTCCATACATCAGTTCCAACATTACAAGTAAGGAACTGGTAAACATTTGGTCAAGTTTAATGTATTCGTAGCTTCTTCAGTGTAAAAAAAAAGACCTGACCAGAATGATACAGTGTAAAAGTGTTTTGTTTCATGTTTTAATGTACCCTCCTTTTAGGGACAGGGGATAACATTACTGCAGTTCTTATGTAAAGACTGGAGATAGCTGAAATTTTTCTTAAGCTATCATTTTCTTGCCAATCCTTATACATAATATTAACATAATATTAATATATGTGACAGCAAATCCTTACCTATTAACAACCCCTGAATCTTCTGAACTTTTGTCTTTAAAGTCAAGGATCTCCTGAAGACTTTGGACATACCTTTAAACAAAAGAAACATGACAAAAACCAATTCTAGTATTTTCCCCCAGATCCCTTCAGTTAGCAATTTATGGTCTACCAAGGTTGCTTATTTCAGATCACTGTATTTGATATATCCCATTGACCTATTCCCTGTGAATTTTGTTAGATCTTTTTGAATCTGTTAATGATGTTTTCTTCTAAAATTTCCAGAGCAATGAATTCCACAATTTAATTAGAATGCATAGAAGATCATCCTTGTGCTTTAAACCCAGTAGGTGATCACTTATTTGCAGCCCCAGCTAGTTCCTGTTATTAGAAAATCTTCCCAGCTTGTTCAGGATTTAAGTATTTCTGCCGTCCCTTTCCTTAGATGTGTATTTTCCAAGCTGAAGAATTCTATTTGGTTTCTTCTCACGCAGAAAATGTTCCAACCCTCTGATTATCCCTCTCGGTCTTTTCTGTTCAGGATGGAGTGACTAAAACTGCATGCAATTCAGGGGAATAATGGGCTAACACAGTGGTACAATTGTATTCCTCCCCATTTGTCACTTAGTTCCTAACACTATTTGCCTTCTTGCCCATCAACTGGCACATTCAAATATCCCCAGTAGCATCAAAATGTCTTTTTCCGTCGTAAGCAAGCAAGTATACAGGGGGAGGAGGCTCCACCCCATGCTCTGCTTTGCATTTGTCCAAGTGAAATTCATTTCCTATTTGATCCATGTCATTTAGTATCACAAGAATTTAAGCATTTGTGTTTCAAGAGCCTTTGTCTTCATTAATAGCTCTTTTTATATTAGTCACCTAATCAATACCACTTCTTCACTGGCAGATTTTCTGTTCTCTTAAAAGATTTTCCAGATAGCCCTGTGCCTTTAGCAGTTGCCAAGCAATCTATTTGTTTTGCTTTCATCTTACAAGTTTTGTCTCACTATGTGTAAGTTCCTTACTTGAAAGCAAATTTTACTTTACAAAGGATGTCCTTTTTATTTTAATACCACTGTATTCTTTCTGGTTTAAATATTTTGGCTCTGGGAGCTTCCTGTTGCTCTTCCTTTGTATTTTCCACACCTTTACTCTTAATCTGCAATAACCTGTCTTTTAAATGGTTTCAACTAAGTTTTGCAAGTATTTTTTGCATTAGGCTGCTTCTGTTGGTTTCTTCAACTAGCTTCTTCATTTTAGGTAATTCTCCTATTAAACATTGTTCTGGTGGATTTTTGGTTTTACTGAATTATCACACATAACTATCTGCAGTAGTTAATTATTTCTAATTCCCTTTTGGGTTCTCTAATTGCTTCTAAAGATTTTTTTCCAAGTCTGCTTATTTAGTTTCTGTTCTGATTTGTGTCATATTGGGATGTTCACTCAGTCCAAGTAAGTATCACAGTATCACAGTATGTTTGGGATTGGAAGGGACCTCAAAAGATCATCTAGTCCAATCCCCCTGCTGGAGCAGGAACACCTAGGTGAGGTCGCACAGGAACATGTCCAGGCGGGTTTTGAATGTCTCCAGAGAAGGAGACTCCACAACTTCCCTGGGCAGCCTGTTCCAGTGCTCTGTCACCCTCACTGAGAAGAAGTTTCTTCTCAAATTTAAGTGGAACCTCTTGTGTTCCAGCTTGATCCCATTACCCCTTGTCCTATCATTGTTTGCCACTGAGAAGAGTCTGGCTCCATCCTCATGGCACTCACCCTTTATATATTTATAAACATTAATAAGGTCCCCCCTTAGTCTCCTCTTCTCCAAACTAAAGAGACCCAGCTCCCTCAGCCTTTCTTCATAAGGGAGGTGCTCCACTCCCTTAATCATCTTCGTTGCCCTACGCTGGACCCTCTCCAGCAGTTCCCTGTCCTTCTTGAACTGAGGGGCCCAGAACTGGACACAATATTCCAGATGTGGTCTCACCAGGGCAGAGTAGAGGGGAAGGAGGACCTCTCTCGATCTACTAACCACCCCCCTTCTAATACACCCCAGGATGCCATTGGCCTTCCTGGCCACAAGGGCACAGTGCTGGCTCATGGTCATCCTGTTGTCCACCAGGACCCCCAGGTCCCTTTCCCCTACACTGCTCTCTAATATGTAATCTCCCAACCTATACTGGAACCTGGGGTTGTTCCTGCCCAGATGCAGGACTCTACACTTGTCCTTGTTAAATTTCATCAGGTTATTCCCTGCCCAGCTCTCCAGCCTGTCCAGGTCCCGCTGGATGGCAGCACAGCCCTCCGGCGTGTCAGCCACTCCTCCCAGCTTGGTGTCATCAGCAAACTTGCTGATAGTACACTCAATTCCCTCGTCCAAGTCGTTAATGAATATATTGAATAATATTGGCCCCAGCACTGACCCTTGGGGCACTCCACTAGATACTGGCCTCCAACTAGACTCCGCACCATTGACTACCACTCTCTGGCTTCTCTCCCTAAGCCAGTTTGCAACCCACCTCACTACTCTATTGTCTAGACCACACCTCCTCAACTTAGCTGTGAGGGTGCTGTGGGAGACTGTGTCAAAGGCTTTACTGAAGTCAAGGTAGACAACATCCACCGCTCTGCCACCATCCATCCACATCCAAGTGATGTTCATGTAATGAACACATGAAACGTACTTTCTATAGAATAGAAAGAGTTACTCCTCCAATTTGTGTACATGCAGAAGGTCACCCTTAAAGGTACAAAATGATGTTGTTCTTACCAGCTCTGCACCAGCTGGACTGAAGGTGTTTTGAGGAGGTTGTCTGGAAGCAGGCTTATTTCCTTCATTATGTTTGCCAGTCTCACAGGCAACTCTTGTCGCAGAAACATAAATGAAGTCTTTTCACAAGCATTTTCAGATCCTAAGACCAAAATAAATATATGACAACATCAGAATAAAGTCAGCCCTCATGGTAGAGAACTACACAAACTCTTACTTTCTGGTGTAAAAGGTCTGTGGTTTGGTTTTAAAGTTGACTCAGCCAGTCTGGTAAGGTAATGTTTCTTTCATGGCAGCAGCCAGCTTACAGTTCAAAATGTAAATTCATATTGAAACCTACCAGCCTTGTTATCATAACAAGAATCTTCGATACATAAAGAGTAACTTGTGCAATAGTTGCAGACCCATGCTATTCAACTTTAAATATTGCCTTTATCCGTGTAAATTGTTCATTTTATTTGCAGCAAACATTGACTGTAACGAGCACCGGTCAAACAGTATGTCATTCTGAGTGTGTCAGAGCAGCAAATGAAACCAGCACAGGAAACTATGGGAGGGATGCTTGAGAAAGTATCATGGTCCTATACACCCTGCTGGATCACTGATCTTACTGAATTACCATAAATTCTGTGATATTTTTTCATTTTCAGCTAAATCTGTTGTAGTTTAAATGCACTGTCTTACAGGAACAGAAGACAGATGAATGAAGTCACATAAACATTGAGAGATAAGTGAAAGTAGGACAGCTACTGTGCCTTGTCATTACAGGAGTAGTTCTCACATACATTTTCAATTTTTTTACATTTTTAAAAGCTAGAAGCTAAATTACTTCACCTGTTGATAAGTGACCCGTCCTTTTATAAGGACAGGTGTGATCTGTGTGAGTGACAACTGTATGTGGTTATTAGGATCTATATCTAAATTTCCCCCCACAATGGTTGATTTAGTAGGTGAGAAAGGAGAGTGTGGAATGGGGAAGATGCTAAGGAATGCTGTACTTCATTCTCAGCCAGACTTCTTTCTAGGCTTCTAGAGTGTCATGTCAACAGCATCGGGACTTACTAACCTGTTCATCTGCTGCAGTGAAGTACATACCTCAGGCTTGGTGTTTCACAACAGGTAACTCCTAAAAATTAACTCTGGTGTTTCTGCTCTGTTCACTCCTTCTTTTTGGCAAGGGGGAGTTGGGGAAGAAGATTAAAGGAGGGGAAATGGAAAAAGAAGCTGGGGTAGGGTCTTAAACAGGAAAAATCTTCATCAAATTGAAATGGAGTAGTTTTGTTTAATACAACAGACTCAGATATGTCATAAAGGACACTGATGAGAGAATGTCAGTTAACTTAATAAAAAAGTAAATAGCTTATAAGAAGTTCCTCCCCAGTGACACCAGTATTATACACTGTCTACATCTGACCTCCGCCCAGAACAACTCATTCTTCTCCCTAGTCAGATTACGTTTTTGACATGACTGTT
Organism: Streptopelia decaocto; assembly: GCF_964273445.1. Lineage (NCBI taxonomy): Eukaryota > Metazoa > Chordata > Aves > Columbiformes > Columbidae > Streptopelia > Streptopelia decaocto. The sequence goes on from NC_138660.1 coordinate 46,610,128, forward strand.
ACTGACCTTTCCCTTTTCACAGGTAAAATTCCATTAACAAGTCAGATTGAAGGTATTAGAATTAAAATATAATCTTCACATGCCTCAGATACTCAGCAAATGTCATTTTACAAATTACTTCTGTATCTGGAGGCTGTATCTTTACAATCCTGGGTCAAATGTGGAAGACAGCTTAGGGTAAGCAAGACTTCAGTGAATGGGCAAATGACTTTGTTTCCCTGTGCAGAGAATGGATACAGTCCTAGAGAAAGTACTGTGCGCCTATAAGCCAAGGTGTGACTGATGGATGTGATCCAGGCCTATGTTTGCCTATGGAATATTTTGTTTCCTACATCGAAGCCTGGAGGAACTAGAAGCAGACTTCTTTGTTTTTAAAGTTAGCATTACCAGATTTTATGATTTTCTTTTTGACTGCTCTCACTCTAGTGAAAGGAGCCAAAAAAATCCCCAATGAAAACACCATCAGATTATAATGGCTCCAGAATATCTTACAAACACCATCTCAATGTTGCACTCTTCATTTTTTTGCCTTTTTTATTAGTTTTACTATCTCTTATTAAACCACTAAGTAAAAGGCGGGGGAAGTTTTCAAGATTACCTTGTGTTCAGGTACTAACAGCAAAAAAGTAGCCTGACTTTTGGCATTAGGAAATACTGTGCCTTGAAAATAAAACACTGATTTTAAAGTGAGCATTATTTTATCGGTGTTCTAGTAGTAAAATAATACAGGTCACAGGGAGCTCCAAATTGCAACATTCTTTGCTTAAAAGTATGGTAGCGACAGAATATATGTTGGGACATATATATGTGAATATATGTTTTACTCCTGTAAAAACCTAGAGTTTTAAATGTTGGATATATTTCATTACAATAGATGGATGAAGTGACAGTGGCTAGTTAAGATTAACTTTTCTTTGTAAGTCTTCCTACTTATACAAAGTCTGGAGTCTAAGGATGAGTTCTTAGTTATGTTTTACTTACAAAAATGTAAAAAACCAATAGCTAGTTAAATATTTATATACAACATTCATGTGCATGAGAGTGCTTTGGGTACAGAAACAAAATGTATTATAGTATGGCTCCATCCCCAGACTTTGAAAAGGTTTCTCAGTGTGACTTACAAGACCTTCTCTATGTAGTCTTTGCTTTGAAGCAGAACAGAACAATTCATGTGATCCCTTCTGTCACCAAGCAGCCAGTCAAACCTGGGAGCACTAGGAGTAGTTCTAGCACACAGTGTAAGACCAGAAACAGTTTACTCCTGTTGAAGGCTGGATTCCTAGTTCTCCGGGATGGCTCCTGATGTGTGTGTCCTTCTCCCACCCCTAAACCAGCAGCCTGTGGTGAGGTGTTTTTGCAGGGCACACACGTGTGACTGACAAGTGCTGATTGTCTCAGCCCCTCGGCGCCAGCTGAGGTTCAACGTTTCACGTGTCCGATAAGCCCTAAAAGGCTGCGTGCTGAGAGCTTGCCAAGGGCTTAACAAGCCTCACCTGGGTCACCTTGTTAACAGTACCAATTGTCATAACTATCTCCACCCTCTTCCCCAACGCTGCAAGCTTTGCAGGAAAACAACAAGCTACTTTTGCAATGCCCAAAACTGCGAGTTTTCAGCGACATTTCAACCTTGCCACAATTCCAGGCTCCGGGGAAGGAGCCAAGTGGGCTCCCTTCTCCGGGAAGGAAGCGGAGCCATGTCTGCCCCAACGGGCGGCGCTGGGGAGCGAGCACACACTGCGGGGCGCGCGGCAGGGGCAGCTCGTGGCCGCGCCGGCGCCGCGCGCCCCGCTGCTCACGGCACCTGCGGGCGGTGCGGCGGGGAGGGCCGGGCCGGGCACCCCGGGCACTCACCGAAGTCCAGGAACTGCTTCATAGAGAGCGGCGAAGGGGAGAAGCGCGAGTAGAAGTCCACCTGCTGCGGGATGTTGCCCGGGGAGGCGCCACGCAGGAGGGCGCGTAGCAGCCTCATGGCGCCGCTCTCGTCCCCCACAGCTCGGCTCAGCCCGGCTCCGCCGCCATTTCCCGCCACGCCAGCTCCCCCGGCCCAGGCCGCGGCCTCCGCCGCACGACCGGGAGGAGGTGCCCGAGGAGGTGGGTGTCTCCGCCCGGCCCAGCCCCACGCAGCGGCGGCGGGGCGGCTCCGAGGGAGCGGGGCGGGGGCGCCCCGAACAGCCCGGCCCCCGCGGGCAGGGTCGCAGCCCCTGAGGCGGCCGCTCAGCTGTTCGCCGGGAGGGGGCGGCGGTCCGCCCCAGGAGGAGCCCAGCCTCGGACAGGTACGGTGGCGGTACTCGGGGCGGGGGGTGTCCCTGCCTTCCTGGTGAAGAGCTGCGGGGCGGGAGGCCGTGAGGGGACCGGCGGCAGCGGCCCCACGGGGGCGCTGAGGGGATGGGGGCCGGGGCCGGGACCAAACAAAAAAAAGGCAGTTAAGAGTTATTATAAGCATTTCTGATAAACTTACTGCAGCGTAGATATTGACTCCTGTAATTCAGAATTGTGTACAATACCATACAGTAGTGGATCTGGCTCTAGATTATTTGCTTCTGTTATTGTGGATGCTTGTATTTGCTCCATAACTTTATCTTGTGAAATCAACTCTTAAATATTTATTGGTTTCCTTTAAACATGCCTTGTATCCATGGCTTATCCCTAACCCTATAGATGTCCAGGGATGGATATCCAGTGGCCTCTGCTAGAGCAGGAATCATATTGCTATTTCTGTCACGTTAATCTGTTCAGTGCTTTGTTGGATTGCTTGGAGCCTCTCATTAGACAGATGAAGATACCATAGTGCATTAAGGGTTTGTTTTTTTTTTATGTTGCATTGAAATACAGAAAACATTGAATCAGTCTGCCTACAGAGGCAATTTTATGAGCAGTAACTGCACTGATAATATGTAAGAATGAAACAGTAGTTCAGGATTAGACTGCTTCATCTGCTTTATAATCAGACTGGACCTTTGTCTTGTGCCAAAAGTGCATGGCTGCTTCTGTTGTGGTTAGGGAACAGTGGCTAATGGGGTGAACGAACAGCTTGTGTGTCTCTGTAAGGCTTCTACAAATAGAGGTTACTCACAGGTTTTGCTTTATTTCTGCTTGTAGGCTGCTCCCAGAAGCACCAAATAATGGTTTATGTCACCTAAGTTTGTAATGGTTTAGGGCTCCTACCTATGAATTGCTGTGCTTAAAATCGTTTTATGATGGCCTCTTAGTTGTGAGCCAGCACTCTTTTAAGGCAGTGCCTACAAGCAGTGAGTTGGGTATTTGTTGCAATTTCTTATGATGGCTCCTGACTGGCTTCATCTTTTATGCCTATACCTTACTGTCTCAATGCCTGATGTCTCAGCTCACAGGCATGCCTTAAAAACTGGCCTACTGCCTAAAGTTATCTTTGGACAGCAGTCCCCGGCCAGAAGATGTGACAAAAGCTGTCAGAGGCTAAATGAATCATTGTACTTTAAGCTGGAGCCCATTCTCAATAGTGTAAACAGTGAGCACTTGTCTCAGGGGAAAATTATGCAGCATGAGCAGTCACAGAAGTAACTGTGGAGAACAGATTGTGACAATTCATTACATGCTGTGTTCAGAGCAGAACAAGCCCTTTCTGTTTACCTAAAGGTGTTTTCTTGGTCTTGTTTAAGTTGCTGATCAGAGAGGGATCCATGTAAACATGTTCTGTTAAAATATTGGAGAATATTTTGAATTCCCTTTCTCTCTCCCTATCTGTTTTTAAAACTTGTTTCTGTCATTGATGATTTTCTGGGGTGTTGTGGTTTAATGCCAGCATCAAAGATGACAATAGCTGCTCGCTCACTCCCCACCAAGTAGGGGAGAGAACTGAAAGGAAAGGGAGAAACTCATGGGTAAGGCCACCTGCAAAAGGCCAAACTAACAGAAATCCAGAATGGATCTAACTGGCTGGAAAGGCCAACTCCAGTTATATACTGAGCATGATGCTAATGGTAGGGAATATTTTCATTGATCAGCCTGGATGTCAGTCAAGGTCGCCCCATCTATGCTCCCCAGCTGCCTCCCACCTGCAGATAGAGAGCCCAGAAAGACATTGGTCTCCCTGACAACAGCCAAGATATCAGCAAGTTTTTACATTATCTTTATATCAAATGCCAAACACTAGAAAATCACTGAGAGGAAATAAGTTAGCTTTTCTCAGGCAAAACATGGGAAACCTAGCATGTTATCACAGTATTCTCATACTAAATCCAAAACAAACACCATCCTAGCTGTGAAAAAGAAGAGTTTCTAACTGCATGAAAACTAACTCTGTTTCAGTCAAACCATCACATGGGGACTTACTCTGATTGGATCCGGTGCAAGACTAGCTGGAGTTTCTGATTTGCTAATTTCTATAAATTCTTATATAAACCAAAAAGGAGAAATGTTTTCTTTTTTGCCATTTGGCATTTTTCTACTCATTCCTGCTTTATTGGTGCTCCTAAAATTATAATACACCTGGATACATAAATGGGACAGAACAAATCAAGAATTCAAGATAATAGTGTAGCATTTAGTTTTAATCTTAAGCAATTACATTTTATTTTCTGCTTTCAATTTAAAATTTAACATGGCATTTAAGGTTTAATAAGATAATTTGAAGCATTGCATTCTTGCAGTGTGTTCCATAGAAAGAGTTCTTGATTTGTTAAGGTGATGCTACAGATAAGCTCTTACTCGAAGTCACAGTTGCTGCATGTATTGGTGCACCTATTTTTTTCCCCTGTCTTTCTTTTCCACTCTTTCCTCCAAAATAGGTGCATTATAGGTTAAGAAGAAGAAGTGAAGTTGCCAGGTACAGATATCATAGAATAGCTCTCTCTTTCAGTGGTTAATATGCTTTGCTCTGATGCCTGTGCAGTCATCTGTTCCATCTATCCATGTCTCTTTTCAATTTGTGTACTTACTCTGCCCGAAGGTTTGGTTTTGTTCTTAGGTTTTTGTCAGTAAGTTTAGGCGCTTTTGCTATGCTAGGAAATGTTCTTAGGGTTACACTGCTTTGATATGGCTTTGGTTTCTTTTTTTGCAGGAATAAAAAGATAGATATAAAAATGGCAACAAAGTTGATAAGAATATAGAGAGGTTTCTGTGTGAGTTGACACTCTGTAGCAGGTTCAAGAAAAACATAGAGATGGGCTCTTTTCTATTCAGTGTATAATTAAACTTTGGAGTTTGTGAATTTTTGCTGTGTACTACTTCATGACTCAAGATCAGAAGGCAGTTGGAGGAATTCTGTAATTGATTGTCCTGGATAGCTTTTTCTTCAATGGGAAAATATACTACATAGCTACTGAAGTTGAGCATTAACTTTTTGTGTGGGACCAAGAAGGGCAAAGAACAGCCATCCCACTGCTTGACTATTGGCTGTTGTCAGAGGTAAGATGCTGATTTGGGTGATCTGGTCTAGTCCAAGATGGCTATTTTAAGTTATTCCTCCTTGCTAAACTGGAATCAGCCACAGCCTGTCTCATAAGGTGGCTGGCAATGGTACGTTTCTCAGCTCTGTAATATTAACTGTTGGCCTCTATTTCAAGAAACCAAGCAATGTCCTACAAACATTTCTTTTAATCCATTTAGCAGCTGCATTATTTCATATGCTCCTGGCAAAAGTCTTCAACTGTTCTCTCCCTTCCTCCCTTATCTACTGGAGACAAAGAGACTGAGAGATCAATGGCAAGGGGGATATATGTTGTTCTGTGGTAGCTGGGTAAGCAGCAGCAAAGACAGTTTTGCTTGTTAGAAACAGTTATCTGCCTGGATCTTTGAGGCAGGTGCAACCCTGAAGAGGTGCTGCTTGCAAACCACCATTTTGCAGAGCTAAGAAATGAAGGAAGGAAGGGATCTGTTTTTGAGTATGGCAAATGCAAACTGCATGTCCCCCAGCCCTGTACAGTGACAATATCACAGCCTGGCTAGGGATTAAGGCCAATTTCTGTGGCAGCTTCTCGGAGTAAGGGTTGCTGTGCTTTTATCAAGATAGTCATGGTTAGGACTCCAGTAAGGCTTATGAGGTTATAAAAGGTGTATACTATAAATCCAGGGCCTGGGAAGACAAATGGACAGGTAAAGCAAGCCACTGTAGGGAAATACACAGCCCCCATTTCTTCTTATCATGCAGGGCTGTGTTACCTGACAAGTCAGCGAAGCAGGGCCTGTGACTCAAACACTGGCTGCTTCTCAGAGTTTGTTCTCCCCAGTTTTGCAAACCACCAGCCGGCACTCTCACCAGCTCTGTGCTGGGGGAAGTTATTTCAGTTGTTTGCACATGAGCAGCTTTCTGGTTCTGTGTAGTCTAAGACATGCTGCTGCAGTGATGGTTAGCATTGTAACCTAGGTGCTTCAAACAGGGACTGGTGCTTTAGTGCCACTTTGAAAAGCTTCCATTCACCTCATGTGCCTGTTCCTGATGTTCTGAGCACTCTGTTCCAGCTCTTCTTCCACACAGAACATCTGGGCATCTTACTTTTCTTGTAAGATATGTCTTCTGTGCTATGACAGTTAAACATACGTGAAGGTATTACAGTTTAGTAGCATTCTGTTTATGTACCTTAGGCTATATAGTATATGCATATATTATATATACACACTCTCTCTCTACAGTGCAAATGTACATTATGTTTTTTATATGTGCATATATACATATATGTTTAACATCTTTATTGACGATTTAGATGAGGGGATTGAGACCAAATTTGCTGATGACACCAAGTTGGGAGGGAGTGTCGACCTGCTGGAAGGCAGGAGGGCTCTGCATAGACTGGAAAAATGGGCTGATTCCAATGGGATGAAGTTCAATAAGGCCAAGTGCCGGGTGCTGCACTTTGGTCACAACAACCCCCTGCAGCGCTACAGGCTGGGCGCAGAGTGGCTGGAGAGCAGTCAGACAGAAAGGGACCTGGGGGTACTAATTGACAGGAAGCTCAACATGAGCCATCAGTGTGCCCAGGTGGCCAAGAAGGCCAACGGTATCCTGTCCTGTATCAAAAATAGCGTGGTCAGCAGGACAAGGGAAGTGATCCTTCCCCTGTACTCTGCATTGGGGAGGCCACACCTGGAGTATTGTGTTCAGTTCTGGGCCCCTCAGTTCAGGAAAGACATTGAAGTGCTGGAGCGAGTCCAGAGAAGAGCAACACGACTGGTGAAGGGACTTGAACATAAGACCTATGGGGAGAGGCTGAGGGAGCTGGGGTTGTTTAGTCTGGAGAAGAGGAGGCTTAGAGGTGACCTCATCACTCTCTATAACTACCTGAAGGGAAGTTATAGCCAGGTGGGGATTGGTCTCTTCTCCCAGGCAGTTAGCAATAGGACAAGGGGGCATGGGCTTAAACTCTGCCAGGGGAAATTTAGGCTGGATATTAGAAATAAATTCTTTACAGAGAGAGTGGTCAGGAATTGGAATGGCCTGCCCAGGGAGGTGGTGGACTCGCCGTCCCTGGAGGTTTTTAAACTGAGATTGGACATGGCAGTTAGTGCCATGATCTAGTAGACGGACTGGAGTTGGACCAAGGGTTGGACTCGATGATCTCTGAGGTCTTTCCCAACCCAGTCAATTCTGTGATTCTGTGATATATAGCATAGTTACACTGTGTATATAGTATATACTAGTCTAGTATTATATGTGTCTAGTATATATGAGCATATATGAAACCTAATGTCCTATATTTGTACTGTATTGCCTATGATCAGCTACTTAACTGTTCTCCTAGTCCATACTTTGTCTTGTTATGGACAAATGTTTGTGGGTATAGTTATGTAAATGTTTAATAAAAGCTGGTTTGGTCCACATCTTTTTGCTCTGATGGATCTAGCAGCATCTCCCAGTTCTAGTCCTAGAAGTTTCTTGGCTGCAACACCAAACATTGGTCTAGCAGGTATCCTCCTAACCCTTAGCTTCAGGCCTTTTTACATCAAAAGGCCTTTCAGCAAAATGTCAGCAAAGCATCCTGTGAGGGTTAACATCCTAAAAAATTGAGATAAACCACAGGTTTTCTCTGGTTTTTTTTTTTTTTTTGAGGTGGGGGGGAGCAGTCCTGCATCTTTTTGGCTTTTCTGTATTGTTTTGTAGATCTGAAGCTGTACCCTCTAAGCATGTAATTGACTGTCAGATCAGACTTCCACTGGTCAACAGGGTATGTGAGGTCCTTGACTAACATGGGGGGTGTACCCATCACCCCAGTCACAGAAGAGAAGCTTTTAGAAGGCAGCTTGCCTTGAGAGGGCTCTGGGCAGCAGGAGGGAGCTGTGAAGGGACAGAGCAGCTCTGTCCCATGGTGCTCTGCCATAGCCTGCCCTGCCAGACTCCATGCTGGACTCTTACCAATGCTGGGGACAGCAGCAGGCAGCTGCAAGTGTGAGATTGTGTGTTATCATCTCCTGCAGCTGCTGTTTCTGCCCTTTGCCTGGGGGAGTTCAGCTTGCCCTTCTAGTGAACTTAGCTGTAGCTACCTCAGTTAATTATAAGAAATCATGATTACCAGAGCAATGTTTAATTAAAAAAAAAAACACTTTATTTCACACTCCTATACAAATATCCACAGGTAATTTCTAATCATGGAATGATGCATTGTTAGCCAGTATAAAAAAAGTTTGAGATAAAAGTATACTAGTGACATGACTTCTTCAAGAACTTTTAGTTTGACATTGCTAAGACATTCATGGCCATTTGACACTGCTAAGACATCCAAGGCCATTTTGTCAAAGTTCTTAGCCCCTGATGAGCCTGGCCCCTGATGCTGCTGAACCTTTCAGCAAATAACCTAGAGTTTTGAAAGCTCAAAAACTTAGCTAAATACATGTATAAATGTTCATAAAATTGGGCTCACAACATACTGAGAGTATTCATTGGGAGGAAGAAGAGTTTCAATGCACTTTCTATAATGATAACTTTTTAGGTGAACACACCTACCAAGAAGGTATGTTCAAAGTTAATAATAAAAATAAGACACTTGACAACTGCCCTCCTGGCAGGTTTTTACCCTATGAGGGGAAAAAGTACCAAGAGGTTTTTGCATAGCTCAAATTACTAGCAATTAAAACATGCATACTTTTTGAGCAGAATATTGTTTCACATGGAATAAACAATTGTGAACTAAATCTTCATTCTTAAATAGTACCAACACTTTAGAACATGGCTAAAAAAGTAAACTCTTTAAATAGTTTTATCGGTTATGTTACAATAACTAGATTGCTGATAAACACAACAATGTGATTCTACTTTTATCCACATTCAGGTATTCAAGACGATTCAGTAGTCTCAACGTGGATCAGCTCGGATCCCCGTAGTTCAGGTAAGCTGGGCTTTATAGCCTCCTTCAAGTGCTGTGTAACAGTTGCAGTAGTCAGTGCCTTTTGCTAAACAGGACATCCTTATGAAGCTGGGAAGCAGTTTCCGGAGAACCTCTCACTTTCTTGCACTAAGTACAAAACTGTATCTAAAAACCCTACTTTTTGTTGGTGTCCAAATCATTAAATAGTCTGACGTAATATACAAATCATGTTACAAAACCTGATAATTCCTGTTGCATAAAGTTACAAGTATCAGGAAAAAAAGCTCCCATACACATCATTGGAATAAATATTTACATTTTTAGAAAGCATTGGCACCTTCAGTAATTTATTAAAATTCAGTGAAAGCCTCAGGTCTCACAATCTGAAGTTCAAAGACACAGTGGATTTGAAGGTTCAGTTAAGTCTTTGGCCTAGCAGTTAGTCAAAGACGATGATTTATAACAAAAATAAATACAAATATGACTAAAATATATATATACAAAAAGTACATCTAATATTCAAGCCTCTCTTTTAAAAAAACCTGTGTATATTTGTTGTGAGCAAGAATCGCACAATCCGATCTTTAAAAAAAAAGCAATATGACCTATTGCACATGTCATTTAAGATGATGCTTTTTGTTAAACCGTAACTACTGCAGCAGGCAAGGCTTATGACTAAAGTAGATTTGCGGATCTTCAGACTAGACTTGAATGAAGTGTGTTAAGGCCAGTGTGTGTTTATAATGGATTATGTGTTGAGGGAAGGATGGAGAACCTTATCTTAACCTTAACCTTAACCATGCATTCATTGCATACCTGTGATCACAGGAAAAGGTCTGCCATAGTGGTTTTGCATATTTTGCAGAAAAGACCCCAAATCAATACAGTATCTTCTAAAATGTGAGTTAGATTTGAAGGGGAAAAGAGGCAGTCTGGAAATTAAATAATGCAAATAAAGTCTGAAGCAATTTTAACTGTGCAAACAAAAGCCTCAAAGTAAGTAGTAATATCTACAATCAAACGGTGAATGTCCATAGTGTTCATAGGTCTAACTCCATCAGTATTCCGTTAATTAAAGCATTAACCTCTATCTGAACTTTGTGGATTAAAATAATTTTTCCCTAAGAGTAACTTTCATTTTCATTCCATTTTGTGAACCACTGTTTTGTCTCAAGGTCTTTATATTTCCCATCTTTGATCTCTCGCTCTTCTTTTCGAATTCTTACAGCATGATATCGGGGGACACTGTCTTCGTACCTAGAACGCTGGAAGAACCCACACTGGGGCAGAGAAGAGAAAGAACAATTTAGGTTTAAGTTGCTGCCAAAGTACTACAACTGTAGAGGCAGTACATTCTTCCTTTGCACAGACACACAGGTAAGAATATCGAAAACAAAAAGCTGTAGGCCAAAAATGTAGTGAGCCAGCAGGTCTCTGTTAGTTATTCCATCAGCAGCTTAAGAAAAAAGGCACGGTCTGACAATCTGGCAATCTACTACCTTAAAAATACTCCCTCTGCTAACTTTCTAAATTTGTTTTGCAAGTCACATAAGTCGTCTTTATAAATCTATTAATTCCTATCATAATTTAATGCTACACGAAGTAGTAGATATAGTTCAGGAAAGCTTGCTTCTCCTGAACCACAGGTAAGAATGTATTATACTTCAGTATCTTCCTGTATGGTGATGTGATTTACCTTTAAAACCCACAGAAAGATTTCCAGGGCCTTCAAGACATTACACTAGGGCCTTGTTTTTCAAAGCACCATCTCAACTGATTAACTATTGAGGAATGGACAGAAATTAATTTTCAAACCAAAATGGAGTTACGGCCACAGTGTTACAAAGATGATGACTGGTAGACACTCAGCTTTACATGCTTATAGGTCACTGATATCAAGATTGAGGTTAAGAGACATTGTGCCATCCAGCTGTCATTAGATACTGCTAGGAAAAACAAAAAAGTTAAAGTGGTAATGTTCATAGTATTTGGGGTGGTGGGGTTTTTTGTTGGAACCGAATTTAAAAAGAAAATATATCAAAGCACAGACCCAATCTGTAGCCATCTCTTGGTTAAGATTTCATTAAACACTGTTCTGACATATTTTAGTTAAGAATTCCTCCCCACTCCCTCATCCCAAGCATCACTTATAATGTACATGCATATTGTATCTTAAGTTGAATAAAGGTTGCTAGAAGCATAAATCATCATGCATCTAGTGGCTTCAGCAGAGGAAAGTGTGTTCCTAGAAAAGTGTATCTTAGAACTGAAGGAAAACAGATGTTTCCACAGCATTTAAATTCTTATTATGAAAACCCCTTTCCTTATAAGCAACATCTTTCAGCATGCACTAGAAGTTAGTAAAGCAAGTTTATCATCCGTGTAGTCTTAGCTTTAAATCTTCACTCAGCAGTGTTGACTACCGTCTCTCAAGCTTAAAAACTTACTTGCACTTTTAAAACATAAAAAAGAAAAGACTAAAAACCACTGCAACAGATCAAGATGTTTTCTAAAGAAATAAATAAAAACTTTTTAAATCAAGGCAAACATCTGTGTTTGTTCAGGTGCACCAAAAGCTGAAAATCTATCAACAGAATGAGCAAGAGAGTACAATAGTTTGAAATCCAAAAGTTAATAGAACATAAGCAGTAAAAGCTTCATAGTTAGCCACCGCACCCATAGCATGTGCCACAGCTAAAAATTAAAAAATATCATCAATTACCAATTACAGAAGTAGATCAATACTATGCATCAGAAGTAAGCCTCTCTTTATCAGATGGCTGAGCATGGATCTCAGCCTTGTGATATGTGGCATCGTAATGATCTTTCTTATTTCTCTTGAAGAAACCACACTACAAGGAAGCAAGGTATTTAGTCAATTTTTGTAGACTGGAAGAAGTCAAAGCTATTAAAACGGACTTAAATGAACTCTGAACTATCTTCCCATTATCCCTGCACAGGCTTGTTGCCAAAAAAAAAAAAAAGTCACAAGAAATCTGTTTCTAGATCTGAGAATTTCCTGGACTCACTCCATCTGTAAAATAATAGAATAACCTGTGGTAAAGAATATTATTTTCCATGTGTTTTGCTACACTTGTAATGATGTCCATAGCAACTAAAGCTGGCTATGAAGATCAGAAAGAAGTCTATACAGAAACCTGTTTGTGGACTAGTGCACAGGACAGACAAAAACACAGGGTAGAGCAACAATGAGTACTGCTTTGACCTGTCCAACACAGGCATGTTTTAAACCAATCATGTAACTGTCTCTGAAATACAATGTTTGTCCTTCATAAGACCACTCAGTGTTTGTCATCAAAAGAAGCATTTCAAACTGTGTGTGTGTGTCTGAAAATGTGTGTATTTTCACGTGCAGTAAAACACTAGTATTTATAACCCAAAATTCATCAGGAAGATTTGCAGCTGGTGTTGGGCATTTATCAGAAAATAAGGAAGTCTGAACTATTGGGTCAGAGGTAACCTGCAGCAAATAGCAGCTCCTCAGCAAAGCCAATTGCTGCAGTTTCTCCAGAAGAAAGTGACAGACAGGATAGTCCTTGTCACCTTTCTGAATAACCACCTGCTATTCTACCTGCTTATACCTGTAAAAACTAAGAACAAAAGGACAGCCCTGTTACACTTAGAACCACAATTAGCTGTAAAAATGCCAAGAGTAGTTAGAAAAATAAGTACTTCATTTTTTTATTTTGCAAATTATTTCCCTTCTATTATACACACTTATCTACTCCTTTAGGATTTCTAAGGCAAGAAGCCAATCTTACAGAAGATGACCACCACACTTGGCTATATATTATTTCTGTATCTTTTGGTTTTCATCTACTATCCATTTAATGGTATTTCTAACATGACAAGAACAAAGCCCTGCTGAAACATTTGCAGACAATTCACATGAAGTTTCATACCTAACTGCAGAAGCCCCAGTTAGCTGCATCCACCGGTATCAAAGTAAATATGGTCTCTGAATATTTGTCTCCAGTTTTGCCCAGAGCTCAAAATACTTCCTTTTAAGGACGTGCAAACAGAAAAATGTCATAACAAGTCTTCCCATGTAACCATTCTCATTCCAAATGCTGCTCTGTTTGGAGTCCCAAAACCAAATCAAAATACTTACTAATTTGCTTAATTATTTTGCTATCTAGTCAGTTGTAAACCAGGGAATGTAAAATAACCAGATGAATAAAAACTCACCTTCCATAGTAAGAATACCAACAGTGCCAGCATCAGTATTCCAGCAAAAATAGCCACCGCGATGATCCACCAAGGCACTCCTGTGTACAGTGCTACGGGTTTTGCAGGGAAGACAGTAACACGCACCTAAAGGAGAGAAAATATGTGATGATGGAAAGAGCATTTCAGAAGCATCCATGTTTAATATAAAGCTACAAGTTATACAGTTATCTCTTTTCTGACAAGATGTCTTCTCTCTCCCATCTTTAAAATGTTTTTGAAGAAAAAGTTCTGACTGGTATCATTCCAATATAGTAGTGAATTTTTCCAACCTGATTAAAGGTAAAAATGGTCAAAAATTCAGAACTCAGTTAAAAAGCTAAACTTTTACCTACTTTTGGTTTTAAATGGTTTATTTTTTTTCCAGTCATTGAGGTAAGCTGGAAACATCACAATCATAACATATAGTTAGAATTAAAAGATTAGCCTACCTGAGCAACTTCATTTGTGAGTTTAACATTCTTAGCTGCAGCAGGAACACTGATTGAAGCCCTAACAAGAATGTCCAGGTAGTTCATTTTTGAGTATTCCTGTTCCATAATAAAATATGGACGTTAGACACAGAACAGAAAAAAAACCCTGACCTTCCCCAAATGGCAGGTAAGAGAACTTACTTCTAAGAAAGTACTGTTCCACAGTCTGGAACGCAGCACAAGAGAGGCCTTGCTGTCTAAGCCCTTGAGGGGACATTTTATGTCCACACAGCGTGCATTCACATTGCAGTCCTGCAATTACAAATTTCTACATGTAAATAAAAACACATCCTCACAGATTGTTTAAGCATCCCTCCCCCCTCCCGAATTAAAAATTGGATTATATGCATCAATATTTATGTGCAAGAACCAAAACCTGTTTGTCCTGACAGCAACAGGAAAATACAACAAAGATGCTATAACCTGTTTATTTTAATGTAGATAACTATGCAGAAATTCTTTCCTATTTCTCTCTTCAGTAGATAATCTAAATGATCAAATTTTTAAATAATTGATACTTGGATATAAGATAAAAATAAAGAGCAAAGAGATACTTTCTTTCACCCAGCCAAACTCAGAAAAGCCCTCTTACAAGTGCAGTAGGAGGCATCTGACTAGACTAGTTGATGCTTACCAAGGTCTTGTATTTTCTTTCTGAGAACAAAGAAAATGTTTTGCTGTCTGTGATCTGCTTCTCTGCAACCTCACGTTTCCTTCGTGAGTTCTGGGATTCCTATGGGGGGGAGAGGAGGAACAGTAAGAGCTCAGTGAGTGTCTTCTTGTTCCAAGATCAGCATGAGTGACATCATTACATATCCCTTACATATTACATACATAACCACATTTATTGTCAGTAATAGAGTCAGGAAAATCACTAGAATTTTAGATTACCTAAAGAAAGGTTAACTGACTTTTAATAGGTCAGGGGGGTTTTAGATTTACACAGCTTTCAGTGCTACTTCCATTTTCTATATAAATGGTATGAATGTTACTATGCTAAAAGAATAAGATGCATCTTTCTTGAACTGTATATTAATTACACGCACTGAAAGTTTAATTAACTGGTGTAGTGACCTGACAAGAATGGGTTTATGTGCATGCAGTTTTAATGGTGAAAATTAAAACTCCCAAATGATCTTAAGATTATATGAAAAAAAAAAACATTATGAAAATGAAGGCTCAGGGTTTAGGAAAAAAATCTTGCTGGATAGGCACAATGAAGGGCTATGAAACTTGCCTGATAATTTATAAGTGAATTTAAGTGAAAGCCCTTTCTGTTTAAAAAAAAAAAAAAAAAATCCACGCAATTCCCGCAGGCTGGGGAGATATTTACTGGTTTTTATTGTTTTCTGTGTAAGACCTCAATGCAATATCAATCATGCTGATGAAATTTGTTAAGAGAGCATATGACAATGGTGCCCATTGCAAAAACAGTGACTACGACACAGAATCCATCCTTTAGCATGTTACCCTCATTAGCTGTTATGAAGTCTACTAACAAGCTTAACCCTTGATACATCGCTCATGTGGTGTGTTTCTGAGCTGCTGAAGACACACACACACATACCCACACCCCAACAAAAAAAATATATATCCTTCTGGAGGCAAGCTCTTATGCCCACTATCACATGGGAACATACCGCAACATGCAAACTATTTATTTCATTCTCAGGTTGACAGGAGACTTTTTCCAAGCCTTTGGAATCTATTTTCATCAAATAAAGCAGCCATTTGCCATTACTAATTTCTTTCGGCCATTGGATGTCCAGCGAAGCAGTACCAAATGTTTTCAGTGGTCTGCCCAAGTTAGTTACCTGTTAAAACAAACATTCTTTAAACTGTGAAATACTTTTTAAAGAGATTTGCGTCTTAATCTAAGGTGTTATTGACTTGGGCAAGTTTTAAGCATGCAGCTAACAGGAAATCTAAAAGCAGATGAAAGACAATTGAAACAGAGCATAAAGACAGAGCATATACTGAAACTAACGCACTTGGATAGCAAGTTAATACAGAGTTTAAACGTATAAGGATTAAAATTCCCTACCATGAACTGTAAGCTGTTGATTTTTAAGATGTTAATTTTTAGAAATCTGTCTTCATGTGAAACAACAATAACTCCAATTTAGAGTTAACAAATCATTCAGTTACATAACTGAGGCAAATTGCAAGTCTATGGGTAACTCTGACATAGAAAGATAACCAGCTCTTGCTCTCCTTAGTCTGGAAGTTGTTTCCCAACCTATTTTTTTGCTTTCTTAGTGTTACTGTTCATGACAGCAAGTTCTAAAACACCTTTTATCTGCTTCTAGTTTAATACACACATGCAGGCACCGAAGGAAGTACAGGATTGACAGAGATGGGCTTCAGTCCTGACAAACTACTATGTACAAAGACAGCAAGGCTTGCCTTAATGACATAGAAAAAGCAACTCTCTTGCTGATAAACAGAGTTGTTACAGAACCAGAATCGTCTCTCTTAGCCTTCTCCTTGATTTATTAGTTAGGCAGAAGACCAAAAGAGTGAACTAGACACAGACATTCCGCAGTGTCTTTGCATACCTGCTCAACCCTGCACGCAGCAAGTGCCCACGCTGGCTGGCTGTGTGCACAGATCACCCCTGGGCTGCTGGGTTTAGGCTCTGATCCCTGCCTGTGTGGGGTTTTATGCCATACAACTGACCGCAAGGACTGCGCTGAAGAACAACGTGCACAGCCAGCCTCAGGCCACTCCCTCAAAATATGATCGTAAAACCTCAAGGCCTAAAGAAGCTCCAGTCTGCAGTCAGACTGCATGATCTGATCAGGAAGTCAGGATTTTGGGACAAGAAAAGCCAATTTTAAAATCAGCAACTTTTCCAAGTGTTCATATGCATGAAGAGAGAAGCTGTTCATTTGAGTAAAAGCAGTTGTTGGCATTAATCTAAATTACTCACTCTGAATTCATACTCTATGAGGTTTCCAATATGCTCTTCAGATTTCACAGCACTCTCACCAACGATGTTGCCTCCAAAATACACCTGAGAAGGCTTAGCAACTCTGTTCAGGTGGGGGTGGGGAAGGAGAATAATTGGATTTTAATGAAGTCTGCAGCAAAACTGTCATCCCCAGCCCTCTCCATTTGTTATGCTATCAATACTTACCCAGTGAGTGATAAAAGCAATTCAAGAACCACTTTAGCACTAGCTGTAATTGGAGTCGAATTAACTTGAGTGCTTGTTCTACAATGAAAAGGAAACAGTGCTGTTTATTTTACAAATCTAGCAGGTTTCACTTTACTATTAAATTGCTTTTGTGAACAGAACAAATTAATTCCAAATGTTTACAACTGTATATGAAAACATGCATGTGCACGCACACACAAAGAAAACTTACGTTTCCAACTTCAGATTAATATCCAAGTCTGTTGTATCAACATTAACTTTAGTGGTGCTCAAGATCAGATAAAAGGTTACCTAGACAAGAAGATCCATGAAATGCATGAACATTTATGAAATATAACAATATATGCAATATTATAGAAATAAATCATCAAGCTCTAGAGTTAAAAAGACAGATCCAAATCAAATTTCCAGTTATGACACACAGAAACAAACTGCAGTCAAGAATAAGATTTTATAACTTGAATAAAATAGGTGCAACTTACATTTGAATTTCTTTTGAAAGGATTTCCAAGTTCACATTCTGCTTGAGAACCATTTTGGTTTGCACCACACGTTAGCTGTTTTTCCTGATTAAACAGAATACATTTAGAAGTAAAAATGAGCTGTAGATATTTTTAAAATTGAATATCTTTTATCTTAAAAATACTTACAGGATAACCCCTCATCTCCCTGAATGCAGAATACGTCAGACTGTCAGGAAAAGTTGCAATCAGTTTAGCTTCATATGCATCCTCGCCGTCTTTTTGTGGATTTTTTGCATCAGATGGACTGTTTGTCACTGTTATTTCCAGGGCAATATCCTTCTGATCTTTCAGAACAAGTACTGGCGTGCCGTTTTCACTACAGAAACAGAGCGCACAGGGTCGTGTGCATTAGGAAAACAAATGCATGTGAAAGTTTGCTTCTTACTACGGTTTACCAAATGTAACTCCCCCTATTAGGGAATAATTACTGTAAGACCATGAACACATGAATGGTCATAGGGTTTTTTTCCAAAAACCAGTATTTTGTCACAAAGTGCCCAGCAGTTAACAGGCTGTAACAGACTGAAACACCTCTCAAGTAATCAAGAGTTTCTAGTATTTCTGAACCAGCACTTGCATCTGGCTCATGTTTAATGGTGATGAATTTTCTCTGAATAAATCTACAGACCTTCTTTTTTCTTGTAAAATAGATGTGGTTTTGGCTTCCAAGTCAGACTGTGGCACCCACAGCTAAAGGTAACCAGACTGGTGACACTAAATGAACAAACTTCCTTTTTGTTTTTCACACGTCCCTTCCAGTTTCACCAGCCCCCCCAGGAGGAGGTGCAGTGGGTGTTAGGGGAGTGTTATGGTGAAATGATTTCTCTGTCACTTCTCTCTAACTGCTTGTCTTACACTACTAGACTACAGCATATTATGTTGTCATACTCGCAATCAAATTTAATCTTAAAAATAGTTAACAGTACCACACACAATAAACTACTGGAGGGCTGGTTCAGCATCTCATTTCTGTAGCAGTTAGAAACATTTTTTCTAACTTGTAGCCCACACCTGCACAAGTTGGGGCCACTTTGTATCCATGTAACTCTGTACCACTACTTCTCTTCCAGAGCTCACTCCCACTCCCCCACGATCCCCACCCTGCACAGGGCCCTGTTTGCCAGCGTCGTGGAACAAAGCTGCTCTGTCTCCCAAAACTCTGTCCTAAAAGTACATCTAAGCACTTGTTAAGAACCTGAATTTTAGCAATGCATTAATCAAGGCTTACATTGGTAAATAAGTAAACCTGTCTTCATTTCCTTCTCGACTACAAAACCGGTACTGAAGTTTCAGATTGCTGTGACATTCATTGTCTTCTCCACATCCTTCTTTTAAGAACTCCACCTAAATCAAACCAAAGCACTTTCACTGCATGCCACATGATAACAGCGTAAAACAACATTTCTGACATGCACCATATGAAGCATCTACAGGGAACTCAAGAGACACTTTCCTGAACAGAGTAAGCTTTTAACATCTTCTCACCTGTCAAGGGTTTTTCTTTATGAGACACAGCCCTTGATGCTGACAATTTAAAACTTTAGATGTGACTAAGAGGCAGAGTGAGATAATTCTAAGTGAGAGGTACACTTCTAATGAGGAAAAACATCCTTGAGTCTGACTCCTCAATGAGTGAGCGTTGAGGAAATGAGATCTCTTACCTGAGATATTCCCTTTCTTTTATATCACTGCTGCAGTGCTCTAATGCTCTACAGCATCCTAACCATAGAAGAATTAGAAAGTACATAATTTTGTGATGTGGGACAAGTGTTCATAGCAGGAGACGATGGATTTCCATTTTTAATCATAAGTACATTTCCTCCTAAACTTGTTGGGGAGAGGAAAAAAACCTAGCAGCTATACCATCTACACTTTTGTTGCAAAAGAAACACAGGATCTAGTTCATAACATTTTGTAACAAGTTCATAACAAAATATAAAATACAAGTCAGTATGAGTTCAGTGCTACCCCAGTTATTTCCTTTGATCATAATTTAGCTTTCTAAGTCTTTAAAATTCAGTGATTTGTCAAAGTGCAGATTTATGGGAAAAAAATGTATGAAAGGCTTACTTTTGTGGTCTTTGTTTCTGATTCATTTGAATTTAGAATTGGTATAAGATCTGGAAGTGCTCTCTCTTTTCTTGTGGATGCTGAGCTAGATTCCAGGCCAGCAATTTTAACACTCACTGATATTGGAATGGGGCGTAGCTTATCTTTAATCTTTTCCTGTTAAAATATTTTAAATGGCATAATTAGTGTACAGTGCAGAGAAGAAAAAACACCACAAAGGCTGGCTTTTGATATACATTTTAGAACAGCAGTAAAGCAAAATCTTTGCTGCTACATTCTGCAGTATTAAAACTATCTCTTGTACAGAAACCCAACATTTTTTTAAAATGCACAAAAACACAAGTTTGGTTTGGTTTTGTTTTGTTTTTTTGTCTGGCTTTCTGATCTGATGATTTCTCTCACCGTTAAGAATTCCTAGGAACAACAGGTGGTAACTCAGGCAAATGAAATTCACACTACAACAGGAAAACACCACGCTTGCTTTCTATTGCGTAAGTTGAAGCTCTTGACTTTGCTGTGGTCAGAAGCAGCCTTGGAGGCTCGTTGCTGCTGAGCCACAGAGAATTTGTTGAGCTCCTGCAGCAATGCGACCTCCAAGGGCCAGCGCTGCAGCCAAGTCGGAGCGAACACACCAAGCTTGCTCGTCCTGCCCATTCGTCCCCTCCAGAACCTGGGGGTGAAAATTGTTTTCCTAGCTAGTCACACTGAAATTCTGTAACAATTAGTTCTGCTGGAAACAGCTCCATTTTTGCTGTTCATTCCCTCTGTATTGGTCTGAATTAGTTCAGCTCTGTTGACCCCATAGCACACTGCAGTAGCTACAACCGCTATTCATCCTTTGTACAAAAGGCAACAGGAAGAAGCAGCATGTGTGCAGGGAATAATAAGGTACTACTTAACTACGGTTGTTTTCTAGTTTTGAAGCTTTATATTGCATGTGACTTTTAAGTTACACACAAAGGTACCAGGAGGCTGAAAAAAAGAGCATGCTTTTGTTTTACATGGATCTAAATGAAGAACAAATACAAAACTTTGCCTTACCTGCAGTACAAGCTTTGTTGTCACACACTCTCTTGAGTTCTGCCCCCTTAGGGTTGTACTTGCAGTGAACTGATCAGACAGGTGGTCTTTAAACCGTACCCTAGATGGCAGGCCTAACTGCCTCCTCTCATTTTCTGCTTCAAATGTATAGTTGATCTCTAGGATAAAGAAATAAAGTAGGTAATCATTAAAAAATGATTTAAAAGAACTTTAATTTCTCCAAGTTTGATCTCTACAACATTATTCTAGAAGACTCTTTCAGCCAGTGCTGGGCTTCACAAACTGTTTTCAGTTACTTACAAAACTTGCCCCATCTGTCAGTTTTGTCCCTCTTCAGTCGAGGACCAGGTGCCCTGGGCATGGATCTAAAGGAAAGTTCTGAACTAAGCCCTGTATTGCAGCAGCAGCCCGTTCCCTTGAGCAGCCTGCAGAGCTGGCTGAGCTGTGATTGCCGCTGGAGCCAGCAGAGGGCTGAGACACAACACTGCCAATACTGACCTTGGTTCCTGGTTTGTCCCAGCCCGCAGGATTTTGAGGTCAAGGTACACTTTTAATGCTGAAAGCAAAAGCGTGAGCAGAGCTTTCTAGTTGTATGCGGAGGCATGTTTTAATAGATGTGAACTCTGTGCATTAATCATCTCTGCATTCACTGAGCTAAGTCAGCGTTGCAAGGCTGGGAGCAGCACCCAGTGTGGCAGACCTTGGAGTGTGCAGACGGGCACTGTGAGCTGCCTGCTTCACCTGTTGAAGGGCCAGGACCTTATTCGAGCACATCCTGTGGATTTTACAAGTAACTGAGAAACTAAAGACAACAAAGGAGGAGGTTTGGGCTTAAAATTCTTCTCATTTCCTCTCAAAACCCTACAGATCTTTCTGAGGTGTAGTAAAAGCAGCGTTGTAACAAGACAAAACAGGAGACATGAGAAACTAATGCTTTACATTTTTAACTATATTTATGGCACAGTCTTCCAGACTCCTATTAATATAAAGACTTTTCGTTTCAGTTACTGATTTCCACAAAACCATTTTCATGAATACAGAACACTCTTTTATAGGGTAAGTCTCCAATAAGAAATAATGCTTACTAATGATAAATAAAATGAGGGTTTAAAACTAACCTAAGAGGCAAAATGTTTTTGTCTGTATGGCAGCCATTTGCTCAGTGGCCATTATATTATCTAGAAAGCTTCAGTTCAGTCTGTCATCCACAGAACTTCCTAACACACCAGCATGACACTCAATACATTATTCTAAATACAAACAGTGCAATAGCTGATATCACAGTCACAGTCTGCAAAGAGTCACTATAATTTGAGTACTACTCTTCCCTGATATGCTCGAAAGAAAAAACAAAAGAGAAACCACGGGACAAACAGATAAAAATATTTATCTTCAAAACTTACTTATTCTTGGATTTAAATCACTGGGGTTTGCAGTATATTGAAAACATGCTCTCACATCCATCCTGTAAAAAGTGCCAAGAAATTAATATTAACTTTAATACGGCACGGGCCAACAGAATGAAAAGTTTTAATAACCCACTGACTGATATTATCAGTCCTATGACTGTGTTTTTCATGCTAGAACAGTAATTTGCTGCTTACTAAACTCAATTACAAATCAAGAAAGAAATGTTAATAATCAATTAGAAAAACTATTTTCTGGCATTTGCTTTTACATCTCTACTCACGAGAAAGCTGTTCCAAGTTAAGATATTTGTAAGTGTTAGAAGTCTTAAGTGGCAAAGTGAGTTTCATTTTCAAAAAGGGACATGATGAACAGCACATATTGCACACCTTGTCTTTAGCACAGTAGTCACACCAAATTCAGGAAGTCAAAATGATGAAATGTAAATACATTTAACCTGCATGACCGTCATATCCCTTCACTTTGACATCATCACTGTCTGAATGAATTCTGACAACAGAAAACTCAATACAGTGAGGCTTCTGCTGTTATAATTTTTTAAAAATTTACCATATTTCACTAGGGTCCTCAGGGTTCTTTTTCTTTAGGTCAATTCTGTCAGGCTGTACTGTAATGCTCCTTCTAATGCTTATCACAGGCCGAGATCTTCATTTGAGGGAAAAATGGGGAATTAAAAAAGAAGCGGGGGGGAAAGGAAAAGTTTCTGTTAAGATAAAGGAAACAATTCATGTAAATCCCAGATGCCATATCCATGCCTGCACTGATTTGCAACAGAGACACCCCATTAAACACAAAGTTTGTCTTTTATAATGGTTAGAAACAAAAGAAAACTA
Organism: Streptopelia decaocto; assembly: GCF_964273445.1. Classification (NCBI taxonomy): domain Eukaryota; kingdom Metazoa; phylum Chordata; class Aves; order Columbiformes; family Columbidae; genus Streptopelia; species Streptopelia decaocto. The sequence continues at coordinate 46,633,180 of NC_138660.1, forward strand.
CTTAAAGCTACACAAAGCAAGTAAAAAAATGACTACAACTGTATTCAGTGCCTGACAGGAAGCAGAGTGTATTAATGTGAGGTTGGGGTTGTCATTTTATACTCATAAAAAGCAGAAAATTCAAAGCAATGGTTTCCAACCCAATGGTAATCCAGCCCCTGTGAACAACTGTAGGTACTACAGTTCATGCAGATTAATGCTCACAACAGCTTCCACGTGCAGCCAGGGGGGCTGTGGGAAACAAGATTTTCATTTCCCGTCTCCTCCACACTTGGGCTGTAACCATAATTCAGCCTGACAACTTTTCCTTTCTCTTCCTTTTTGGGAGGGACAAGAAAGGACAGTTCACATGAACAAATTAATGAGCTGACTCTGTTCTCATCAAAGTATTTAAGGGTTGTTTAAAATGCCCCATAAGCCACCACCTCCTTTTCTAGCAAATGTCTTTTAGCTGGGCCACCCCTTTCACTGCTCCTCACCATAAAGGTTTCCGTTCTCACCTTTGTAGAAGTTTTTGTACTGCCCTTATCAGCAAATTATTAAGGCTCCTTTTGAGTCAGCAGAACACTTCATAATCTAACTAATTACCGTTCATCTACTCTGTTCTCTTCCCCACACAGTATTAGTTGCTTTTGCTGAGTGCTGTTTCAGTGTATTTAAGAACATTCCAACTACGTACACAGATACTGTATCATAAGAGATAGGATCATAAAAAAATTGTAGGAAACGTCATTCTGCCTGAAAGGCAGAGTTGTTTTTCATCCCCAAGATTGAGATAACCAGTTGTGGAGTTTCTGCTCCTCTTCCTTTGGGACCTGACAGAAACCACCACAGACTTGAACCTGATGCAGGATCCACAGCTCTGATGAGGGAACAGGCCTCTTCCTGCTCATTACCAGTGATTCAACATGACAGTACATTGAACTGGGAAAAAGCAGAGGTCTGTAAAAGACTGTAACCTCATGCCTAATTAAGGCACGTGCTACAGCAATCTAAAGGATCCTGTCTGCAAGCGCTTCCTTACGGCTGTTTCCTGGACCCCACTGCAACCTCAGCAAGGCCGTACCCCTCACTGCTTCTGCATCCTCCCTTATGAAATAGGGGGTTTGTTTTGTTTTGCTCAATCTTCAATAAAGCAGGATTAGATTTATATAACACCAGCAAACAAAAGCTCTAGCAAATGTATCCGTTAACTTTTCTTTTCACCCTTAATTCCATCAAAGGACATGGGCGTGCAAGTAAGTTACCACAGGGCAAAGCTGAGGTACAGTTACACTGCACACATCAGCGCTCCAATTCACTGTCCAACATTCACCCTTCTGCCCTGTATTTATTGCAGGGATAAGAGAGGGATAAAAAACCCCAATTTTGTGAATTAAAAAAAATATCCTGCAGAATTTCAAACTTCTAGAAGAAAAAATACACTCCAGGCCAAACAGCTTTTTGTTACTTCCAAGCAGTTTGTTTTTAAAAAACTAAAACCAAACCCTTAGTGTAATTAGTTACAGTTCTGTATATAATACCTGAACACAGATACAGAATCTGAAAGGGAACCAACAGCAATATCAGGGTAGGAATTTTTATCCAGGTCCATGTTTCCAGCAATAGAATAACCAAAGAAATGGGTGCCTGTTTTTTCACCATCAAGAATCTAAAGAGCAAACAGATTGAGGGAATTCAGACATTTCAAAGCTATAACAGTATAATACGTAACAAGTAAATATCATTGTCTTATGGCCAGGAAAAGAAAAAAGAAGAGACAGAAGGTAATAGGGCCTCTGTGTTGAGGTAAATGTCACTGAAGTGCCAAGATTGTTTTTCTTCCAGCAAGTTACTTTGCGATACCAATGAGTACAAGAAAGGGCTGTTTTACATAGAAATGTTTCCAAGCTTATCTTTGTTCATAATATTTATGCAGTATAGGCACTTGAAACTGAAAACATTCTGGCAAGTATTCTAACAGTGTTCTAGAAGTGTAATCAAGTTCCCTTCTCACCTTGCAGACTGAACAGTTATCCTCAAGAAAAAAACAAAAAGGCATAAGCAACTTTATTTAAAAAGCGGAGTAGTAGTAGTGAAAGAGAAAATGAAGAAACTATTTTCAAACCCCCAAATTTCTTTAAAAAAAAAAAAAGTACACTTCTACATGCCTTTTTCCTTTCATATATGTTAGTGGTGCCAAATGACTGCTCCAGAAGGAAAGATGTGTATTAAAATCAATAACTCCTAATCTTTCTGGTCAGCAGTGCAATCTTTGAAGAGTCCTGTAGCTTTTCTGCAACTTTTTCTTTAATTATGTGCAAGACTAATTATATATAGTAAAGGTTATTTCATTACCTGTGCTGGTTTTGTATTTATTCCATTCTTGGATCCATGATAAATGTATACTTTGCCAAAACCATCATATGGAGCCCCTACTGCAATATCTGTTGAAAATAAGTTGCAACACCTAAAATCATTCTTGCTCGTTCTGCAGCTTGTAATCATAAGGGTAAGCTGTGCCAAGTCTGGCATCAGCAAAAAAAGTCACATACATTTTTACTGGAATTGTTTTCTGCTCACCTGGATATCCATCCTGATTAATGTCGCCAACATTTTCAACTGCAAGACCAAACATGGAGTCAGTGGTTCCATTTAAGCGAACAGGTTTTACTCCTTCCCATTTGCCTTGCCGGTTAATGTAGATGTACACAGCACCACCAATATCGCCACTTCTGTCGAAGTACTGCGGGGCTCCAACAACAATGTCTTGCCATCTTAGAATTCAAGAAAAAAACAAAAAACCCAGTGCTTTTACAGAAGAACGGTGAAAAATACCTGATCAGCTCAGACTGGTCTGGAGGTCAGCCAGCCAGAGAGCTGCTGAACAAAGACTAAAAAGCACATTAAACTGGTTGAGCAACAACAGCTCCACTGGTACTACAACCGGATTACAGTCCCTTCATGACAGACATACAAGGATCTCCTAGGGCCTGCTTTGGGTGTGACATTTATTTCTTCTTTCTTTGTTTACACAATTGTTTAAATCTAAATAAAACTCTTCTACAATTAGAAATGTAGACTGTGTCCTCACTGTTTCTGTGAGATGTTGCCACTTCCTCCAGCAAAATATGGAAGATGGGATTTGGCATTCCTTGTATTTCTAACGTCAAAAACCAAAGCAGAAACAAACCAGATCACCATCCTGCGTTACATGGGCAGCAGGAGTTAACCAAGGCCATACCCGTCACTGTTGAGATCCACAACAGCAACATCATAGCCAAAAGAAGAGGCCAGTCCTTCCCCCTCAAACATGTGCTCCAGTGAAAGTGCTCTCTGATTCTTCTCTTTTTTCAGTAAAACAACTGCTCCACTGTGGTTGGCTCTTGGGGCACCAGACACAAAAGTCATCTCATCTTGGGAGACAATTCCTTTACCAGAGTCCAAAGAGAAACCTTTAACAGAGGAAGAAATAAAATATAAACAAACTTATGGCTTGCATTGTTAATAGCAAAAATTAATTCCCCTACTATATTAAAGTGGTATATTGAATAGAAGGTTTAACTAAAACAGAACATGATATACTAAGTCTCTATTTCTATTAGGATCAGTGGATGCATGTTTACAAATCTACACTTCTCTGAACATGACATTTAAGTATTTTCCCCACAAAACTATTATTTCATTGCTCGCTCAGATCTACTTTTCACGGACACCAAATACGAGATCATGACTAGACCTTACCACTTGAATATAGCTCAAGTATTTCACCTCCGGATAAATTATTGTAAAACTTCCTAAGTACAAGTCAATGCCATGCAATTGCAACATGCAAAGTGTGCAGCACAAGCACAGTATTTTATATGAGTGATGTATACAGTATTTGAGAATCACCTTACACAGCAATGGTGAAATTGGCGATTTTGATTTAATGCAGCCCTGAAGGACATGTTCAAACAAATTTAGTCTTACGAATTCTTTATAAAAGTCAATACATTAAAAAAAAAAGCAAAAAACAAAAAACAAACAAACAAACAAAAACATTAAAAACTGAGTTAATAGAATATAGTGCATATACCCACACATCCAATGACGGCCAAAGTAGCAAGTTACACACGTTGTAAGGAAGAAAGCTACCAGCCAGCACGTAAATGTCTCCCTTTTGAAACACTTCACCACTAGTATGGAAATTCTCAATTACAGCAATTCACAATGAGACAGTTTCAGAAAAATTCAGAGAGTCCCATCTGAGGGAGGGATGAGAGGGTCTGGAGAAACGCGTGACAAATCAGAGCTTCTCTGAAGCCAGGTTATTTTGCAAGCTACTATTCATCTGAATCCCTGTTTTTACATGCTTCTACTTGGAATGTATTTGAAATGGGAGGGATGGAGGGGAGAGAATCATGTCAAATGTCTGGAGATTATGTCTGACCAGATGCTGCCACCACAAGTGGCCACAAACCTAAGTAGCTATTCATCATTACATCCTCCGATTTGTCCACCTGTGTGCCAGGAGGCAAAGTTTTGTACACAAACTGATCTGGGTGAGTATCAGATACAGCTGTCAAAAATAGAAGACCTGTAAACAGGAGTGAAAGATTGAAGAGAAAATAAAGTAGTTAAGCGAAGCAGCTATAATCATGCTTATTTCCTGCCTGAACACGGGGAACAGCAATGCCAGTGGACAGCGGGCTGGCCTGGAAGTGGTTTTGATTGTGACAAAGGCAGCATTTACATTTAGGAGATAAATGTATTTATTCTGAAACTGCAAAAAGTCAGTATTACTCTGTTCACAGCAAGAGACACTTCCACAGCACTCCTCTCCTTACCAATTCTTAGTTCACCAGAAAAGGCTATCAGCTTGTCGTTTTAATGTAAGCTCTTATGACTTCTTTTTTTATTCACCCAGTAATTACTGCTCATATTTAAAGGAAATTTATGTTCTGTTTTTAATAAGAGATACATAGCTCTAAGTTGGCCATCATCTTGACTTGCTTTTACTTTTTACATTAGCAATGCCCCTCCTATCTCTTCAGCTTTCTACCACACACACAAATTCCAGTTTCAAGTTATCAAAATTGTATTCATTGCATATGCCAAAAGCAGTGGATCAATACACCACAGAAATCTGCACTAGAACAGAAGGTTCTTTACACTTGAGGCCTTTCCAATAATGCAACGTAGCCTTTTATCTGCACCAACATATCTCGCTGGGATACAGTAACAGCCACTGGCCTAAGGACATATTTTGGCTTTTGTGTGTGCACAAAGTGCAAAAGCCTCACCTCCTACAACATACACACACACTTAAATTACAAACACTAGTCCTATTATGGTACTTTAAAGGCCTGGGAAAAGGACACTGCAGTTTTAAAAACTTTAAGAATAAAAACTTGCACTCACCTACCAGGAGAAAGACACTGTGGTCTGAACAGGAACTCAATTTTTCATAAATCCTCTGACACCACATGGCAGAGACCTTGTGCCAAAGGATCCATACACCGTACTTACCATTAGAGCAATTATAATCACCCCCTGCGCATCTGCAGGTTCTCATCACAGCTCCTCTAGGTACATCAGCAGAGCATCATCTTATACTTAAAACTGGCCCATAAAGGTGGAGGGAGATGTCAGTTATCCAAAACAGTTAACACATTATAGGGTCCACAAATGAGGGATTTTCTGCTCCCATTTTGTATCATTGCACCAGGCTGAGATCACGAATGGTTAAGAAGCCTAAAGAGATTTACCATATGTACTTAATCCTACCTAAGTAACTGTTAGCTGGAACAGGAACTAGATTCTTATCTTGGCGGCTCTCATCACCAACTTCGTAAGGCCCATCATCAAAGATACCCAGATCATAAAATGTCTGATTCTTTTGCTCTGCACGAACCACCCCTGAAGAAATGAAATGATAAAATAAAAGCTAATGAATGGTAAGGGAGAAAAATAACATAAATGCTTTCCAACTAATATTAATTACAATGAATGAGACAATGACTGCTGCTTAAATGGGACAAACACAAAAATAGTGCACTGGGTGAAAGTGTTTTCAAAAGGCAATGAATCTGTAAGTTCTACCTGTGTGCCAGAATCTCACTCTGCTCTACAGAAAGGCCATGCAATGATCTGGAAAACACGGGATACTAGCAAATTCTCAACAAAAACGTGGGACCGACTTTGTCAGAAACCACCCTCATCCCACAGTTCTTAAACTCATATATCTTCTCTTAAAAGAGAGGTAAGTACACAGGAAAATAAACAAACCAACAAATCTACTGTTCAGCTGTGACAAACACCAGCAATGTATTTATAAAACATTATATAAGGGGAAAAGAGCTATTGTTTGAAAAAAAATGTGTGCTTCCCTTTTATCAACAGGCATATTTAACATTTTGGCAAGCACAAACGTGTTTTTCTACAATACAAAAGAGTGCTCTTATGACTGATATACTGTCATAGCGCTTCTCTGCAATTACAGTAAAACAGTGTCTGAACTCAATATGCTGTTTCAGCTTGGTCAGATTTTGTTGACAGATACATGGAAGATTAAGTTTTCACTGAAGTACACCCTGTGCCAGAGCTTAACTCAAAGATTTTGCATGGTTCATATGGCAGGCACAGGTGTACAAGGGGAAAAAAACTAATGGTTCCAGGATCAGATGTTCTGAAGAGGGAAGTATTTACAGCTGTTGGTGTAATGAAGCGCAATGGGAAAAATCGCTTTAAGACAAAAGAGACAGCGCTGGGCATTTAGATACTTCTCAATAGAAACTAACAGACAAAATCTATGGTGCGTTTTTCCCTTAAGTTTTGGAATATCTCCTAGATGATAGAGTACTTGGCTCTTATTGAGACAGATTATCCATAGAATTTTACGTGGATATCCACGGGCCATGGATATGAACACATGTAGTACTGCTCTGTTCAGCCATCTCCCTGTAATCCTCCAGGGAAGCGCTACTTTCCACAGACTTCATAAAGAACAAAGCAGAGAATACTGCAAGATAAACAAAGATCTCAATGCAGCTATCTAACATCTGCTCAAATGCAGGAAAAAAAGGCTGGTCAAATAACTTCAAAATAATTTAGTAATTTGTTCAGTTTGGAAGTCTAAAAGCAAGCACTCAATTCCACCATAAGATTAAGACTAATAAGGGAAAAATTTGCTGTACATATGTGCAACGGTCTGTTATCCATTTGTAAGTGCTCCCTCAAAGATACTTAAAGGAACTTCAGAAAATATTTTTGATACAGGAGCAGAGCATTTTGTGAAAACAGGGCAAAATCATTAGGATGCAACCCTTGGGAGTAATCTCAGAGGAAATGGGGAGGGTAGGCAGGAAGGAAGCCAGGTCGTACCTTTCCAATTGTAAGTGCCTGGAGCACCAAACACAATATAATGATAGTCTCTAGTAAAAGTAGCAGCAACACCTTGCTGACAGGAACCAAACTTCTCATGGCCTCTTAAACGACCATCACAAAAGCTCCATACTCCATTATCCATATCATCCTTAATAGTGAGATCCTGGCTCAGCACATAGCACCTTCCAATGATATCCCGGGTTTCCTGCACTGTGTTTACATACTGCCTTTTCTCATAGCGATGTGCACATGTCTGCAAGACAGAAGAAATAGTAAGTGATGCTTTCGGTATGTTTGTATGCAAGTCATCAAAGCAGGTTGGTCTCTAGCAATACTTCAGACTAGCAATGCTGTAAGTCACCTTGTAGACACATCTGTGTTGCAATGCACAGACAGCCCGCTGTTCCCCATGGGCAACATACGGGAAAGGCTGGGCATCTATGGATACAAGTCAGAGCAACCAGCTTCATGGCCAAGGAAGGTTCAATGGCTAAGTCCCTCTACTCTGTGGGATTTAGATTTTTTAGCCATGAAGCCTTCCCTGATACTTAACCCCCCTCTTTCAAGAGGTGAGGAGAGAACCACGCTATCTCTCACAAACAAAGAAGTGGCTCTGCTTCCCTGCAGCTGTCAGAGTTAAATGACTTACACACTTGTGCAGGACATGAGAAGGTAGTTCAACCACCATCTACCTCAGACTATTCACAACTCACTCCTTCCAGAAAAGTGCCACAAAGTAGAGGCTGAAAGCTTTTCCAGCAAAGGGGAGAGATATCCACTTCCTATGTTGCATGTTCCACATACGGGATAACTGTCACTGGGACACAGCAGCTGCATGGAGCACAACCTGTTCCTTAACCTTTTAGACTGTTCACCTGGAAACAGAATTCCAATCAAATATTTAACACAAAGGATGAAGAGCCACTGTGTTAAGTGGTGTAACCACCAAACCACTGTAAAAATGGGTGGAATAATCAAACCCCTTTGCCAGCAGTGGGTTTTGGGGAACTAGATTGCAGTAGGTGTGTGACAAGCACAAGCAAGCCAGGTTTCTCAGCTAACATACTCTTCTCAGGCTTAAATATTAAGCAAACACCCAGAGGCTCCATGCTTAGAGCACTGCAGCACTGCCCTGCTGCACAGTGACCTTCAGGCTGCCCACACCTCCTCTAGTAAGTGCATTTCCCATTTACGACTTACAAAGAAAAGTTCTTTCTCAGAAAATACAAGACAGCATTAGTTAATGATAAATTATTCAATGAGCAGGACCCTCTTCCATCTGCTATTCCCCACTTCAGGTTCTGAGGCAGACTGAAGCAAGCTATTACTGCCTCTATGTCCTTAAATAACTCCAGATTCACACCCTGAAGCTGCCTGCCTCCAGTTCGGGAAGCAGTGACATTAACCTGCAAGAATATAATTAGATGAGGAAGTTTCACTGCACACCCATTTTATGATGTAGCTGGTATCCTTCAGCACCATGAGCGGCTTCTTTAACTGAGAAAGCACTGAAAAAGTAGCATTCTTTTGTAACTCCTGTATTGTATAAAATAAATAATATTTCTGTATTGTATAAAATAAAGAATAACTACTAAGTCTTACTGCAGTGCAATAGCTACATTCATTCATAGGAGTAAACCAGCCAAAGTCCCTGATTAAAGTTTAAGTGAGCTGCTTTTACAACCTTATCACATTATCTTTCCTATTTCTGTAGCTAGTAGTATCTAAAAGAATGAATGTGTTTATCACAAAAAAATTTGTGAACACCCTGAAAATGAATTGTCCATGCTAGATGATTGCTACAAAGAATATAAAGAAAGCCTAACTCACAGTTAGAAAAATCATTTAAAGCTTTTACAATCTCAAGTGTCTTACTTTGCCAGAGACATTTAAGTCCTTACTTACAAAAAAGCACAGGAGTAAACATAGGAAAGTTACCATTCAGACAGACACGTAGAAATGCAGACCATTCAGAACATTTACCATCAATCCAAAATGTTTTTATAAGTTAGTCCTTTAGACTTACCACCACATTTCCTCCTGGCCCCTGACTTTGGACAGTTACACCCATCCATTGGTCTTCTTTACTTTCCATCTTCGGGTCAGCTGCAAAGTATCAAAATACAGCTCCAAATATTAACAGTTAACTACTTGTTTTCTCTCTTTTTATTTTTTGAAGCCCCTGTCGGGACAGGCACTTCATACAGTACATGAGACAGTCTGCAGGTGGCAGCGTCTGTACATTTTATCACTTGACAACATCCATTTTATTAAGCACTCGTAGCGTATTACTTCAGGTCACATCAATTTACAAAAGAATAAGAACATCCAGATCTACCAAGATTTAAGCATCTCGTGCTATCTTAGCAATTAAGCTACAACTTATTCTGATGTAAATCAAGTTACATATACATCCATAGAAGCAGCTGGTTGATACGCTGCCTTTGGAAAGGACTACATCAAATAAGAAAAAGCAGACAACTGTTTCAATCCAAAACAAAAGCGCTGAAGAACTTACTCTCTTCATCAAATATGACGCGTGTGCAGCGTGTGTTTGAAGATGCAATGTCACAGCTGTACAGCCCTCCTGTTCTGTTGGCTTGTTGGGATGGAAAGGCCTTTTCCCGAGGAGCTCCAACCAACAACCTGCAGGGAAACAGAAATCACTTCAGGAGATCTGCAGAGGTCGTATTAGGAAAAGGAAGGCAACATAATCAGAAAGTGTTTTCACCACGTTGCTAGAGGTTTGACGTGCAAACGTTTGAAGGTGGATCAAACGCTACATCAGCACACTGTTCCTTTAAAAAAAAGGGGCGGCGCTATAAAGCAGTAATAGTTCTGCACTTATTGGACATGCAAACCAGTAATTGTATTGTTACTATTGCTATTATTGCTGCAACGTTCACTGCAAGGAGTTGATAAAAATTTTTGTATAGTGTCTGGCAGTTTCGCAAAACCCATCCTTCTGTCAGGGAGTCAAGTGAGCTATTTTTTGCCTTACTGTTGGTAAGGGTGGGAAAAGTATTGTTACTAAAATGACTCCAAGCCTCCAAAGCAGTGAATAAAAGTGCTTTCAGGCATTCTTCTAGTTTGACACCAGTCCTGTGCCACTGTTGAGCCAAATTTACAGGCACCTTAATATCTCTGACCTGAGAAGCATGGCAAGATCCCTCCTGGCCCAAGTGTTCGCTGAACTGTTGCAGGCTCCGTGCAGACTCGCACTCCCCCTCTCCACTCTTTTGGCCAGAAACTCCATTTTGAAGCTGAAAATGTTTTTCTCCCAACAGATCTCTCACCAAGAGCAGGCCATTCCCACAAAGGACTTATTTCTCCTATAAAAAAGGCCGCTTGAACAAGCCCTCATTAGGCACTGTGCTGGTAACCAATGTGAAGGTTATTTTAAAAAGAGAATAAACCAATTTTTTTTCCTATATCAACTGCCCCCCATGAGTATTATCACAAAATCACCAGTAGACATATCTACTTGCAAAATAAGGGGTTTCAGCCAAAAAATTCTCTCATTGTCTAGTTTCCTCTGAAGCATCACACACACACAAAGAACAGCTGCCTCTCCAGCTGCTGAAACTAATAACCAGTATGCAACAGTTTATGGAAGAAACAAGAAACATCATGCTCAGCTGAAAAAACAAGGACAAGAGAACAGCACGTGGACAGGTGCAACACAGCAGGTACGGGGCGGGGGGGTGCTGAACCAAACTCCATGTGCTTCCTGGCCCTGCTACAAAACATCTGAAAGAGGAGATCCCTGACACCACGGTGCCCAGGAGGGCAAAGCTGGTACTACAGTTGTATCCACCAGGCTCAAAGAAGAACTCGGATCCCCCATTAAGGCTTCAGCTATAGAGTTTTGCTCTTGAGAGAAAAGCTCTTCTGCATGCTTGATAGTGGCAGTGGGACAAAGCACACTGCTGCCCCTCAGAATGCTTTTCTCACTAAAAACGAGACCCACTTTTATTCATATCTAACAGTTAAGACTGGATCAGCTAAGATCAAAACATAATTTTTGTTATTACAAAAATGTTTACTCAATGTCACTAGTGAGATGCAAAATGAAATGGATGTATTCTAAGAAAACACATGTTTTTTAAAAACAGAAAATTACATCTGTACTGTGAAACAGCCCAAATTTTCACCATTTTTATAGAAATAAATTCTCCCACAATCCATAACTTGCCTTCATGAAGGTAACATCCTGAATGGTGAAACCTTCAGGTAAAATATTTGCTTTTGAATGATACATATATAAAATCAGGACAACCAGTGTGGGTGGGTTTTGGTTTAAAGTGTTTCCTTCTTTTCCCCCTACACATGTCTGGCATCTTTTTCAAAGATTTTTTCAGAAACACAGCACTCATCACAAGAGTTTGTAATCTAAACAACCACGCTTTTAGAAAGGCCATTAATAACTTCATTTTCTAATTTTGGCAACAGTGCATTTAACTCTAATCTCTTAGAGTAATTCTTCTGCAAAGCATCTGTTTCTGAGCTATTCCTAACATGGGAACAGATAAATTTTCTCCCAGTTCTGTTATCCCCCAGGGAAAGACAGATGAGGTTTATTTCTTCTCTCTCTCGGTTTTTTGTTTTTTAACATTAACAACCATAAATTTAAGAAAGTAGAGGCACTGATTTCCTAACATATAGAAATTTTTATTATTTCTACATTTTCATTCAAGGCTTGGGGAGTAAAAATGATGTATTGAATTTCACTTAAAAGGAAATTTGATCAGAAATATTTTGTTTCAATATTATGAACACAAATAAAAGCTTCTGGAATTGAAATACTTAATTTGGTTTAATTCACCCATCTGCACACAACTGAGAGCAGTGGTGCTCGATCAGGAAAATTACAGCCCTGTTCTTTTCTGTGCGATAGCCAGGCTACATCCACTTCCCAGCCAAATGATACCTTTTACAACACCCCATGATGTGACCACAATCTTGATGACAATTCAGCTGAAGGGAAGACCTGCTGAGGCATCGGGGAATAAACAGCATCACCAACAGAAAACGAAGTGGAAAGATGTGACATCTGACATAAGATGCCCGAAATATTCAATGGCATCTCAAACAAACACCTGTTGAGATCAACAGATGAACAATGCAATTGTTCAGTCTTCTTTTAAAAGAGTGTCCATCCAACATGATCTCAAAGGAAACAGATGACCTTAGCTTTTGCCCAGTGCCCAAACTGCCATCCAAATTTTGCATAAGTTATTTTCTCCTAATTTTGCATATGTTATTTTTCACTGTAAACAAAGTATTTCATAGTAGACTTATTTAAAACCCTCCAGACTTCAAAGAACTTTTGTGAGGAATCCCGTCACCAGTCTTCAAGGCTCATCAAACACAAAAATCTTTAATCCTGTTGGGCACATCACTGCAAGTCCTTATTCACAACACAGTACAACAGTAGCACAAACTATGTACAGGCGCTTGCCAAGGATCAGATCAGTTAGGTAGATACTATGGTAATTACTGAAAAGCATTTGCAAGTAGCAGCCAAAGATGTGTTAAGAAGTGGTGTAACTCCTTTGTACTTCTTCACTACTTATCTGTCCCAAAGACCACAGCAGAGAAGACTAAACCGAAGGTTCCAGGTTCTGCACCACAGGCTACTAAAGGTGATGAGGATTATAAATGTTACAAGGATTATCAGCAGTAGTAGGATTGTAAGTAAGAAAGTCACATGCATCTAACCTCTGTCTGAGTCAATCAAGCAAAACAAAAAATCCTATCGAGTACATTGTGACTTGTGATCAACGGAGCTGCTATTCACCATACCTACTGTTCAAGATGTACATTTGAAAAATCAGAATTCTATTACAGAAGCCAAATCAGTTCACTTATGAAAGTGTGCACAAAACTAAGGATGTATGACACGGAGCCTGCACCAGTGTGAATTTCAGCATGACTGCAGCAGCCCAAATGAATCAGCTTGTATGCTGAGCTGTGCTACGTGCTCAGCAGAGTCCTTCCAGACTGAGGACACATTCCAGTCATTACTGTATGGCTACTTATTTGGCTGTGTTTTAATAAAAGAATTTTAATCAAGTTTGAGCTCATTACACCAAAAATGGGTTAGGTTTTTCTGCAGCTATGCATGTTCTGTTTTAGCTTTCCCAGTGGCAAGCAAAACCTTTCTGCAAAAGGGAAGAGGTAAGGGGATAAGGAGATGCTCTCCCAGCTATTGGTATCTCCTTTATTCGCAGATGAAACACTAAGATTAAAACCAAGTAACTTGCTCTGCAAACAAAGACTGACAAAACTAAGGTCTTCATTTCTCTCCAGCTCTGATCATAGTACGACTCATTTTATTCACTGGGACTTCTCCCTGAAGGTGGAGGAGAGCTACAGTCACTACTTTCAATTCAGGTCTCAATGCCCAAAGTCAGGCTCCAGGATCCATACTTGGCTACCAAAGTAATGCCCCAACTGTCAAGACTGCAGAGTCAAAGATGAAAACCTCAGAGACTCTGACATGCGGACATTTTACTGATTGCCTATCCCACGGCAAGTTCACCTTATTACTATGGAGGGAACAGAAGCTCAGCCATAGAACACACTGAACATGTTTGAGCACCAGTTCCTGTTGGAGCCTTAGCTTTTTATTATTTTAGCTATGATTATGTAGCATCTAATGCTTAGCATATGAGCTAAAATTCAGACACACACAAAAAAATCATGATTTCTCATGTAAATTACAGAATCAGACGCTTCATGCTACTTGAACCCTGATTTTCCCCATTCATCTAGCTTTAATATGTACTATAAACTGATTAGGTTTTCCCTGAGCCAATCAGACTGCAGGGATGTTAAATAAACTTCTACTAATAGTTAATTACATTCCTATAGATTGACAGAAGTGTCTATCACATGACAATGCTGGAAAAAAATCAGAATTCTCTCATACTCTGGCACAAAACTATAACGCTTATAATAAAAACATGTGCTTTCCAATTTCAAACTAAAATTCTAATTTCAAACCAAATAAATCACTCCCGTTGCTCTATTGGTCAGAATGAGATTAATTATTGCTTTATCTTAATTACTTCTTGGAGATACATGATAATGACTGAGGTCCCATTGCCAATTATGAGCATCTGCTGGTTTCCAGGGACAGATTTACTCTCTTACAACCCCAGATTCATGGCCAAATTTGAGATAATCCTTTAGGATTAGAGCTCCAGGACTGGTATGTAACACCAGTTTAACTAATTGACCTCACTGAGATGCAATTTTGGCTCAGGTGGATGGTGCTGCATTGCACAGAAGCCAGTGACCCCAGCTGTACCTGCATGTGTGAGCTGCAGCTAAAATGTGCAACGGGGATGGGCATGAGACCCCCAAGAGAGAGGGACTGCCACAGCACAACATCCCCCATAACCCTGGGGCACAGCTACACCCACCCCACCTCACTGCAACATTACGTTACACCTGAACGGAACAGCTGAGGCAAGAAAAACTCCATTTCATCAGTTACGCTGAGCACAACTCAGACCTCAGGAAGGGCATCAAGATATCTTACTGACTTGATCTAGATCTGGACCAGACCTTTGGAAAACTGTATGACATAAACACACTTTACAAACCCACACATCTCAAAGAAGTGAGAGGAGATGGGAACTCAAAGCCCACAGTCAGGCAGGCATCAGGCCTCAGTTTACTGGCTGCTGCTGACCAGTACTCAGCAAGAACAGTCTGGTGACAATCAAGAAGAAAGGCTGTAATTTAATCAAAAGTAGCCCCAAAAGAGTTATTAAAATTCAAAGCCAAACACACTAGAAATAACTTTCCATTTTAAATGATAATACAGAGTATTAAGCAGCAGGGTGCAGATTTTTAAACCTTCCCTACCTTTCATTGGTAATTCTTGAGAATTTTAGTAGGTGGCTGTGGCTCCTTCTCAGTTAATGAAAACAACAGTGAGAACTGGAAGGAGTTTCTGCTCACAGCTATCTGAACTCCCGCCAGCATTGCTCATGGAACTACCCTGGTCGCTTCCAAAAGGAAAGCTGCAGTTCAGATGAGAAAACCATATCAAAAGAAATCCATAAAACCTTCAAGCTCCTGGAAGTATTCCCTCACTCCGCAGTGAAATTCTTTTCCTCACGGTACAGAACTATCTAAGGACACCATACAATTTTCACAACACACTTCAGAGAAGAAAAATCATCAGTGATTCATTACAGTTCTGTTTTGCAATAAACACTTACTCAAAAGAAGTCAAGTCAAAGGAGGGAGAATATCTTCAATGTTTTTTGAAAGCAAATCCTGTTCATCAAAGTAACAGGCTTCCATTGAGTAAATGACATTTTGATTTAAACAAATACAAAAAATACCACAGTCTGCACTGAGCTCAGATACTCTGCTATCGCCTAAAGCTTTCTTCATTCCTTAAATTCTTTCCTTTTCCATGGTATCTTCTACCCCAAACAAGGCACCATATCTTTGCCATCCTTACTTTACAAGTAGCAGCCAACACATGAATAGTGCCAGCTCTGAGCTTTAACAGACTGGAGTAGAAATCACTGAAAGTGTTTCCTGGGTAACAAACCATTAGCCATTTCCACATATAGGCGGAATAAAATAGTCAGTGGTGTAAGTAATTACCAATTTTGTAACCTTCATTGAGCACAAATGTCCAATTTAACGTTGCTGTTCTCACATAACAATGCTGCCACCGCAGACTTTGCACTTCATTGTGTTTTCAGAAAGACTGCATATACACAAGGGGGGCACATTTGGAAAATGATGAAGCTAAATGCTATAAAACTTCTTCCATCCCTGGCCAGACAGGTAGACTCCTGTATCCTTTTCCTCTCACGCTCCCAGAACTTGCTTGCAAAGATTTTCCCCGGATTGAACAAAATGAAGAAATTAGAGTAACTACCACTAATTCATATTTAGATAGAATTTTGCTACCAAAACAGTAGGCACAGTCAGTAGTCATCTATCGAATGTTTAAAACCTCCAGGCAGAGACCCCTAAGCTCATTGTGCATGTCTAGAGAGCTCTCCACTGGAGATATGTTTTCAGGCCTCTGCACTGGTTTGGTCTCAACAGTTTTTAAACTTCAGAAAAGGGGAGGATAGGAGCATCTTAACCCTCACAACATTCCAACATAACTGAAGTTATGTCCATAACAGGACAGACCACATGTTCAAATACTGGTGGCACCACCTCTGCTTTGTGCCTGGATTTGGCTTCTCACAACAGAAACAAGTCCCAGGACAGGAGCACCACGGACTAACGAGCACAGAGACTGTCCCTCCTGTCCCTCCATAGACACGGGCTGCTAACAGGAACGGGAGCTGAACCACGAGACTGGGTTGCTCAAAAAAAAATCCCTCTCCCTGCAAAAGCCAGTAACTTTGTCAGCCGGGAATTTGTTTGTGACACTTTCTGAAGAGATACCCATCACTGCAGCCTGTTATTAACAGCTATTCCAAGTGACTGATGATTCTCCTAATCTGTGACTCCATATTTAGATTTTCTAACTACCACCACAAGGCCATGGACAAGTACACCATTAATCTCTGTTGCCTGGAGGCTTGGCACTTGAAGGACTGTGATTTTCATTTTATTTATTCATTTTAGGAAGCAGATTATGACAGAAGCTAGGAAAATAAGCCAAAAGCAGCATAAGCACCAGGGCATGCTACTACAAAACAAAACTGGAACTACAAAGATACCTGTTGTTCTGGAAAGGCCACTTACTGACTTTCTGAAAGTCACATGAAAAAATAAACCCTTTTCCCTCATAGTCCAGAGCCCAGTCTGTACAGATTTGACATCGGTTTTGCACATCTCATTTTCATTGGTAGAAAGCATTTTTCTTACAAGAAATGGTACGGTCTGTTTCAAAGCCGTGTTTCAAAATACAGTTTTCTATTTCAGACACCACTCTCTGGCTTTAACCAGGAGATAGACCTCACATTTCCCATATTGTCAAATAGCAAGTGCAACCTGTATAATACTCATAGTTTTAGTTTCTTCCTCACAAGCTACACATCTCACCAGATTTAGAAGAAAGAACAATGACCCGTGCTAGGAACAGATCTGAGCATGAAGTGATACTGTAAAACATGTATTAGACACTTTCATTATTATATATTATAAACTCATGGAAAAAAAATATATTTAAAGGATTTTCACTCAGATTTTCTAACATGGCAGTGCCTGTTGCTGCATGAAATCCTCTTACAACATGGGGTGACAAGTGTGCCTTTTAAAGAATCAAATTCAGGAGCCGAGGCGCTAGCACTCCCAGCCCAGCCCTTGCCCACAGCCACCTTGTCCACACCGGGGTCCTTGGAACCACGCGAGTCCCACCACGGCCAGCCGGGCACAACCCAGCCCCTCTCCAGAGGGTGAGCTGGGGCACAGGTCCCCACAGGACCAGGGAGCAAGTGCAGCAACAAAGCAGGAGTGAGCCAGCAGTCCCAGCTCCCCACAGGCACAGAAGGAGCGAATTGTCCCTCCCTGCCATCCCACACTGCAACCTCGCTCTCATGCCAGCAGCCCCACGCACTGCAGCCCTGGCCCATCTCGCCCAGCGCTGCCCCGGCTCCCGCGGGGAAACAGGCTGCAAAGAAGCGGCTGCCGGTGCTGCTGTAAAAAGCGGTGAGTTGGTGCTGTGATCAGTGTTTTGGGGACATGCTCACTCTACAGACTCCAGTAAGCAAGTGCATGACGAATTGGGAATTACTGCCTCCTGCACCAGGACTGCTGCCCATACATGTCATAGAAAACCTCTGAATTCAGATTTAAACTTCTTCATATTTGCAGGATTTGTCTTTGTACTGCCCCTAAACATGTCATCTCCATTTGAAGTTCATGAAAAATGAAAGGAGTATCACATCATCTGTTAGGTACATGTTTTAGAAAATGAATGTGGAAATAATCAAAATATGGAAACAGTTGCTCAGCCTTTTTTTTTTTTTTTCCAAAAAGCAATCTGAAAATGCAGTGCTCCCAGTCAGTATTAGAAGGCACTACTTGTTAGAGAGGTAACAACCCTAACAGGCACATACTGTTCATCGATATGCCAAAAGCCTTTTTTTTTTTTTAAGTTGCAGGAATTTTAATACAGTACAGAGCAAATATTTGGGCTGAAATGTCATTCCTCTATTTCCTTCACTGAATGAAGTACATCGATTTCATTTATGACCATAATTAAACCATTAAAATGCATGAAAGAAGTACAGCAAAAGGGACAGACCTTTCACTCCAGAATCAATGGACAATACAACATGTTAAAGCACCTAATCCCACAGCCCTGCAGTACTGGAAGAGCAACGGCTCCCCAGGCTAAGCCAAGCTGTGGTTCCTTCACCCATATATCCAATTTATGAGATGACTCCTGCTCCTTCTTTTCCTTCTTTGTAGGACAAAAAAACAAGATAGGGAAAAACCTCTTCCACTAGATACACAACCGCAGAAATGTTAATATGTGACTCTGGCAGATTCACTGTCTGAACCAAAGTCGTTCATCCCATTCAGCTAAAATGTACCAGCCAGAGCCCCAGCAGGAAGCTCACCCAGGCCAGACCAGCACTGGCACTGGGAGCCAAGCTGTGCCCTTCCAGCTGACACCCAAACCTGCAGCACCAGAGAGCCATCCTGCAGGGACAGGCTGAAGAGCTCTGCCCACGGAGAAAGCCATGTACCCTCCCGACATGTCATCCCTAGCAGATGTTTCAGAGAATGAGTACACAAACAACTAGCGAACACACACTTCAACAGCCAAAAGTCACTTGCACACTAAACCACAGATTTCAAGTTATGCTTTTGGTCTTAAGACCATCATAGCCCTGGGTTAAACGCATATAAAGGATCCACAGTTTGAGTAAGGCTTTTCTGCAAGTCATGAACTTAATTACAAAAGCAGATGTGTCACTGGGTACATGTACTGACACATAGTCCCTCCACTCCTTCAAATTAACTGAAAACACAGGCATTCAAATCACTTGGAAGAACTTCAGTAGGTATTTTTGTAGGAGGACCAACTCGAACAAATGCCCATGTCACTGAGACACTTAAGGAGCCTTTTTTTAATGTTCCACGCAGATACTGAAACACTGATCAAACAGATCAACAGAAATAAATCATACATTCACAAAAAAGTTCTCCATATACGCACTTGTGGAAGAAGCAATTCTATCTTACTACGAGTAGGAATGTACAAACTATGAATTTCAAACAGCTTGCAAATCCTCAGAACAAAATTCTTCTGTTTGCAAAATAACTTACATTTGAGACTATGCCAAGAAACCCACTGCATTCTCTTCCGACTGCTCCCCCTCCACAAAAACACAATTTTTACATGACTCTCCTCACACTTACTTTTTTTCCATCTTTCACCACTCCTTACATTCTCACTTGAGCAGAACCTGGAATTAATTATTTGTTTTAAAGTATTTTAACACCCTGTATTCCTGTAGATGGAAAGTTGCGCAAACAGCATTTCAGCTATTACTAGGACTGGATCTGACCTGACAACAACAAAGTATTCTTCCACTGTATGCAGGAATATATTAATAGCTTGGCTGGGAAGAGAGAGAAACCTACTTCTTCAGCAATATTCTGGGGCTACGCTACATAATCATCAAACATTTCTTTAGCAGAAACATAAGTCAAGTGGATTAAAAGTTTACAGGGACTTGCATAACTATGCTGTATTGTTCATAGCAGCTACAAAAGTTGGCTATATAAGAAAAAAAAAAAAAGTAACAAATTTATTTTAGCATCTTTGGCCAAGAAAATAATGTGAATCTCACTTAAGGTTTGTTTCACACTAAAGAAACATGGGAATTTATATATAAGCTGTGATCTCTTTCCACATGTTCTGCTAGACATGACCAAGTTCAAGAGCTAGCAGATTTAACCACTATGCAGCTTGGGTAGCATCAAGGACAAAGTGCAAAGCTAACTAATCTTTACAATTCCCATACAGGAGTAACACAAAAAGAGGGATGCAGAAAATTCAACTACCCTCACCAGTAATGTGCTTGCTATCAGTAACAGCTGGCTGCCACTTCTGAGCACTTCCAGGATAAACATGCATTGCCCTCAGACCTTCGACCTGTGCATGTGCTGCTGAGCAAACAACCTCAGGCATTACAGGGATGAGTCGTTCCCAGCATATTTGCAATCTTGTTTTGCTTTGGTTTTTAAAGATTTTTCTTATAGACCTACTTTTGAGGAGGATACCAATGCCAGCTGAAGCAGGTAGAAGCTAAGCACATTTACCTCCATTTGAAAAATTGCCTTTGTCATCCCCACCGAAAAGGAAATAACCCTCAGTCTCTGTAAGAAAGCCTGCCATTCCTACAGACACTATCAGCAAACCTGATTAACGACAATGCTGATCGTTCCTATTTGGTGTCCCTTGTTTCTCAAAGATCTCCAAACTCCTTGGAAAGAGAAAACAAATACAAAGAAGAATACAGCTGAAAAGTAACCTAGAAACTCGATAGCTGACAGTGAAATCCAACGTAGGTTCCATATGTGTTACCCTGGAGGGACCCAAGTACATTTTTATACTGTAGACAGCATCTAGACAGGGAGCATCCCATGAACCCCTCTTGCTTCTGTTCTTGGTCCTGCAGACCTGTCACTTCTAAACAGTCAAGACATCCTCACACAAGTACAACTGCTCAAAGGAAATCCATATTGGGAATTACATCTTTTTAGATGCAGTTCTGTAAGAGGAAACAAGAACAGCCAATGGTCCAGAATCAAAAACAGTCAGTGCGTACTAGCTCTAGAAATCACAATGCAAGAACCAGTACCATTTGCCTTTTACTATTGTTTTGATACAAAATCTCATCATAGGTACTTCACAGCAGAATACATCCGGCATGCTTTTGTAGTTTAACCCCAGCCATCAACTAGGACCACGCAGCCACTTATTCATGCTGCTGCCCAAG
Source organism: Streptopelia decaocto (assembly GCF_964273445.1). Classification (NCBI taxonomy): domain Eukaryota; kingdom Metazoa; phylum Chordata; class Aves; order Columbiformes; family Columbidae; genus Streptopelia; species Streptopelia decaocto. The sequence goes on from NC_138660.1 coordinate 46,654,482, forward strand.
TGGGATGGGGAAAGAGAATTGGAAAGGGGGAAAAAAAAAAACAAAACCTAAATACAACAACAAAACCCTCATGGGTTGAGATAAGAACAGTTTAATAGGACAGCAAAGAAACAGGGGGGCGGGGGCGCGGGAAACGCAGAATATTCAAAAGAAGTGATGCGCAATGCAATTCCCAAGCAGGAGTATTTGCCCCCTGCCAACTCCAGTTTACATATTGAGCATGAGGTCCTATGGTAAGGAATATCCCTGTGGCCAGCCTGGGTCAGCTGTCCCGGCTTTGCCTACTCCCAGCTTCTTGTGCACGTGGTAGAGCATGGGAAGATGAAAAGGCCTTGACTATCTAGCAATAACCAAAACATCAGACTATTATCAAGATTCTTCTCATACTTAATACAAAACACAGCACTATACCAACTACTAGAAAGAAAATTAACTCTACTCAACCGAAACCAGGACACCTGCTTTTTAAACTAAACTTCAAGTCTCTTCTCCAAAGGAATCGTTAGGGAATTGTCAAAATAGTCTTAGAACATACAATACTCTTGATACATTAAACCCAAGGGACATGCATCTTACCAAACATACATTACATTTGATGCTAAAGTTATGAAGGGAGACTTATTAACCTATGGTTCAGTTCACTTATTTTTTATATACTGGATAATTCCATTTGAAATGGAAGTGAGACTTTATTCCACATTCATGTTTGCTCCTCTAGGGTATATTCTACTGCCATTACTTTCAAAGCATAACTTCCTTCCAACAATATCCAATGCTAATACATGAGTTATTCCACATTTCCAGACCATTTTGTATACTTCTTTCTTCAAATATCCCTGTGCCTCCTACTGTACCTACCTGTTAAGTACAATTATGAGGTATTAATTTTCTGTCTAACATTTTACAGTACAGACCATCATCTGCTCATTCCATAATATGTATTTTTGCTCACTTGTTTCTAAATAGCCCTTTCCCTAATCTATGTCTTGTCTTTTCCACAGAACATGTCCCCAAAATGTGACATTTTTACAGTTAGGGCTAAAATTATTCATCCAGCCCCAGGCTGCTTCTGAAACATTTAAACAACAGCTGATTTTAAACACCAGTTCTTCTGCAATTAATGAGGTATCTCCTGTGAAAAACTTCAGATTGCATCCCTTGCAAAACTGACAGTTGCTCTGGCACACATGGAAAGGGGTTTGGATAGAGTTTAACAGAGGAGAAATGAATGACCCATGCTGACTAGTGAACAATTTACTGCTGGAACACACCAGGCAGCCCAATGAACTGATTTGGGAAATGTTCTGGTTTATTTTGTGGAGAATCCAGACAGGAACAAATTAGATTAGCAAACCATTCTTCTCTGCTTGTTATCCTTTAAGAAAAAACATTTATGAGAAGTCAGCCTACCTGTCCTGCTTCTGCTTAAGTTTTTCTGTTATTTACAAACTAACATTAGCAGCATCAGTAACATATACCACACAGAAAATTGCAGTCATCTTAGCAAGCACCCCAAGAGTGATTTTGTGCTTATCTTCATTCCTCTTTTACAGTTAAAGAAAAAACACCACTATAAATCATGTTGAGATTTTTGGATTTAAGAGCCTACACAACTGCAGATATTTATTAAAAGGCAGTCAATAGTAAAGAGACTTCTCAGAAACTTAAATATTTTTTATTAAATAAAAACACTTAATTGGATGGTCATACTACAAAGATTTATGTTTGTCTTGTAGAGTTACAGATTGGATTCATCAAATAGTCCAGGTGCAGACTGATGGGGTTAGCCAGTATTTCTGAAGAAGATACAACACACACTATTATTTCTTGCCACGGTACAAGACATTTTTCAACTAGATCATAACAAAAAAACCCTATGAATTAGGCCTCTCTACACAAGTGAATGGTATTTTTAACCGCAGACAATGCAGTACATAAAACTCTACATCTGGATTAAGACTAATCCATTCCTGATGTTATGGTTGCCTTACAGTTTATTCTTTAAGTATATGCCACCTTAAAGAGTTTTATTCACCATCAAGGTAGCCAACACAAGAGTGAAACTGATACAGAAATTGTATATCTCATAATAATAATAATAATAATAATAATAATAATAATAATAATAATAATAATAATAATAATAATAATAATAATAATAATAATAATAATAATAATAATAATAATAATAATAATAACAACACAGCTGCGCCTCTGTGTCCAACACTACCAGTACATCTCAACTCTCTGTGCACACCTGTTGGAAAGCTCTTCGCTGCTCTCAAGACCTCAAAATTTTTAGAAAATGAACACAGAAAGCAGAGGAAAACTATGTCCTCAAATAAAAATGCTAAATTTTTAGATTTCAGATCACAAATAATATAACAATACAGTACTCCCTTTAATTTCTCTGTTGCATAAGGACCCCTGGCACGTCTGTCCCAGATCTGCTGCTTCGGAACAGAGCAGCACACAGAAACCAGGCCTCATGTTGTACACACTGTATACTTCAGATACTTCAGTGGTTCGCTCTACACCCCTGCAACTTGACCAATACTCTGTCTCCCGCGCTTTCTGGCCTTCTGCAGCTGACGGGGTCACGTTTTAAGTCTAAAGAGCACCATACATTTTCTTGTGCCAGCCAGACCGTAGGATGGGGACAGCGATGTCCTTCAAGCAGCTGTCTGCCAACTGCAGGTTTCAGGATGCCGGTGCCCAGCCAGGCTCGCTGCTTCGCTCAGCTCCAGCCTGCACAGCTGGGAAGCGGGGCAGAGCACACACACAGCACACTGGCCCCAGTCGGCACCACAGCACCCCACCTCTCACTGCATGAAGGGAAGGCCAGAGAAAAGATGCTTCTCCAGCTCACTCCCACCTCAGGTTTTAGATGGTAAGTAGTTATGCTCTTCAAACACACTTTAGCCCATCCAACTTACAACTACAGTGCTCAAACCGAACTGTACATCAGAATGAGAAGGTACAGGATGATTTCTTCCCCACAATATTTAGAGCAAACACTGTTAAGGATTACAACTCCTTTTCACAGTGGAATACCTCACGGACAGTTTCACTGAAGGTTTTATGTCAGACACACACACAGATACATCTACTTTGCCCATTTCTGTGTGTCTACATCAGCTTAATTTGAAAAGCAAGAGAATAGTTGCTGATCTAACTGTAAGCCCTCCCCCAAACACTTCTCTGCCCAGCCTTTGGACATCATTAAGCAAAGCTGTCAGGACCCACAGCCCCTGCCCTCAAGAGCACAACAATTTGTCAAGGAGAATGCTTTTCTTTTGTCCTTAACTCATATTTTGTGCAGCTCATTAGTTTCCATTCACTTCACTAAAGAGAAAAGCCTTTCTCCTTCCTGAGACCAAGGTCTGTGCTTGCCTGCATTGAGTTGTTTTGTTCCAGTTACACCATTTTAACCTTGCTAGTGTTAAGAGGATGCAAGATTAAGTTTTTTATTTCTTTCTGAGACACACCTAATACTTTGGCCACCAAAGAGTTTGCTGGGCTAGCATATGCTGTGTTCAGCAGGGTTGATTTACATCCTAGTATCACTTAATAAGAACTACCTGGTATAAGTTCCATCCTTTTAGAAACGGATGAGTACGACAGACTTGGACCAAAGGAATTTAAAGCAATTTTGGTTAATTGAGCCATCATGCTCTTGGAATGGCTTGGCAGGTCCATGTTTTACGCGGAGTAACAGCTTACAGAACACCCTTCTTTTTCCAAACATACAGCCTGAGGAGACAGGAATTTGTGCCTCCACAAATTTCCATTCACATCTATTGAGACACTTAAAAATAAGAAAGCATAAGCCAAAATGCTTCTAAACCTGTCATCACCTCTACCCTGTAAATGTTATGCTCTAGCAACCCCACCAAAGATGTGGTACCTCTTACATTAGAAGCTGATTCATCGATCAGGCTCAGCATTGGTAAAAACAAAAAGCTATGAAACCAAGGAGCTGTATCAGGTATAAGCATCTTCCAGTAAGAGTATAACAATTTTATGAGCTGTAATTGAAGCTGATAGCCTAGGCTGTTTCTCAAAGCTGGAGTCTTTACACAAGGCCATTTATCATCACTGCTGACAAAAGGCATACACTACAGTCCTTACTCATGGAAGAGTCCCACTAACACAGCCATGAATTTAGTTAATAACACCAGCGTAAATAACACATGTACCACAGGGGTATTTAAGATTCTTATGCATTTACAGGTGACCACGGGGCAGGGGGAAAGCAGAATCTGAAAAGTATAAGACCTCTTGAAGAACAAGTTTGTCAGGGGGATAGAGGACTGGGATAAGAGGTTTGCCACTTCCCAGGTGGGAAGGTCAGCTTTACACTATGAACATGTCACACCAGTTAATGCTGCAGCACAGCTGAACCTGTGAACTCACACAGCTAATGGCAAAGGCCCGTACTGTAGCGTATTCCCTGCTCACTGCAGGGGGTTGGACTAGAAGACCTTTAAAGGTCCCTTCCAGACCAAAATATTCTATGATTCTATCTCTTCCCTGACGCAGCCTTTTTAGAGTCACCTGGACTAAACTGTGCTGGTAGAAGCACATTTTTGCTGTATGACAGGACTTAACTAGTTCCGTGCAGGGTTTGCTCTTTTTCTACACTGATGAAAGTGATTACACCAGTGCAACTTCTAGTTGCTCAGTATACAGCTCAATGCTTCATTTCATCCTTCTTCCCTTAATAGAGTTCTGCAGGACGGAGTGCACAATTCTTTCCATTCCTTTGAGGAAAACAACAACAACCAACCAAACAAACAATGCTGACCTATTATTTTACACCCACAAGAATGGGAGTCAGATAGTGACAATTATATGACAGTTTCCAATCTCTTGCATACCTGACATGTAAACCACAGATAACTCACAGCACAGCTCACACTTGGTACTGAGAAAAAGCTTGCCTTCTGCAGTTTGACTCCACCTATAGCAATTCTACATTCTTCCCTCTTATGCAATGTAAATTTATCTTCTCACTTATTTCACCCATGATAGTATGATGGATCTTCTTTTTACAAATCTTTCCCCTACTACTACAGGGAAACAAACTACTACTACTCCCTCCTCTTTCCCAGCTTCATTTGATCCTGACATGTGCCACAGGACATGTACCTCAAACACAGACAAGCTCCTCTACTATAAAGAATCAAGAAAGTAATCAAGCATGTTAAGCATATTATCCAAGAGCTTGCATAAACAAAACCAGAGAGACACTCACAAAAAAAAAAAAAAAAAACAAAAAAAACAGCAACAAAAAAATCACTTAGTGCAATGAGACAGTAAGGACACAGTCTTAAAAAATAAAAGAAAGAAAAAAGGAAAATTAATAATACCTTTTTTTTTTAATTGACACAAGACAAGAACTAAAGACCCGTCATTATCAAAGTGTTAAATCCTGAAGATGTAAATATGGACTATTATTAATTCAGTCCACCTGAAGCCTGAATTACACTACACCACCTCTACAAGCAGAAATCGTCATTTTCCACTGCAGACCAGCACAATCCAGTTCTTTTGTTACCGGGGCAAAGTGTCTATGAGCACAAGCCCTCGGTCAACACAGAATTACTGGCTAAATGCCACAGGGGATGCACTGCAGCAGTACAGCAGTGTCAGCAGCCCCCCTGACCAAAGGCAATTTTGTTATGTATTGATATAACAGCTCACAGCAGAGATGTGCAGCATCAGCAAAACGTGGCACAAGTAAAATATGCTGCAGATTTTAGTACTTTATGGCTGCTAATGGTCAGTGCAGTCTTGATATAAAGTGCCTATCCACAGCTTTCAACCACACAGTTTTTTAGCTGATGAGAGGATCTTGAACATTGATTACTACAATCTCATCCTTATTCGCCTTAAACAATAAGAAGCTTACATTAATTCAGCTCCATACTTCTACTGAAAATAATATCAGAATTATTTGCAAGTAAAGTTATACACAAATTAAGGTATGTTTTGTATACACAAATTAAGCTTATGTTTTAATTCAAGGCATTTGCTTAAATTGTTGTGAATTACAACCAAAAAGAACTGGAATAGACCTACTGGACATGTTACATGGAGTATATAGACAAACATACCATTTATATATATTCTATATATATATAAAAGTACATGTATGTGACTACGCTCACTATATATAAAGTATCTAGTAATAATATATTTATTATAACAGTAACATATTTAAAATATATAGTCACTTAATATATATATAGCAAGTGTAGTCCTCATTTACAGATGACAGATACACTCTCATTCTCCATCAAATGACTACTTAAACTAACCACATTACTCCTATGGCTAATGCTGTTCCCAAGTCTCAGGCCCCTCCAAGTTTCAGACCTTCTTCCAGTGTGCAGACAAAATGCAGGGCCATTGTGTCACCACTCCCTCGCAAAAACAGACCTCCCTTATTTTTGTCATACTGACAGATTAAAAACCAGTCTTATACAGGGCAACAAGCCCAGCTCTCTTAGTGCTCCATTAGCCTTTTATGCTACCAGATTCACTGTGCTTGACAATGAACCAGAACCGCACACAGAAATCCAGGCAGGCTGCCCTTAGTACCTCCAGCGTTAATGCTCCCCTGATGCACATTCAGACTGCATTCAGCTGTTTTTCACACCCACATGCCACTAGCGCTCCACTTTCAGTCACTGCAAATCAAAAAAGTCGTTCTCCTCTTCAACTGACCAACTTTCCAACTTTTCTCACCAAAAGAAATTCACAAAGAAAAACAAAATCCTGTTACTACTCCATAGCCTTATACTCAGTACCATTTACAATGTCAGTCAAAGCAGCTCCTGTAACCATACTGTTGGGAGTTAAGTCATTCCTCATTAGCAAACATTAGTAGCTAACTCAAAGCTAATATGTAATCCACAGTATCCTGTGACTAAGAAAAAAGGTGATCAAAAGCAAATACCAAATTTAATTAAAGGCTATTTCAGCTGTACCTTTATTTGTCACACTTCCTAGACATTCTCCACCCTCATCTTTATAGAGGATTTTTATAATGCTTAACACTGAATTATCGAGAGTGAGGAAGGGGGAACCATTTCACTTAAGAACCACTTAAGCGAGGCAAGAGAAAAAAATCACACGTCATTTAGTTTGTTTTACCAAGCCTTGCTCCAAGGCACAGACTAAAACAGCCCTTGAATAGAATTCATGTATTTCACCTTCTCTCATTTGCTTTTTTTTTCCAAGGACTGACTGATCTTGCTCCTGTCTCTTACAAATCATTTTTAATTCTGTAAAACTGGAGAGGCAGGAGGGCACTCAGGCTGACAGGTTTTTTTGGAATGGAGGTTCTTACCAGATTAGAACCCAAGTGTCACTTTTAATTAAGTTTCAATGATGAAATGGGGTCTGTGTATTTTTGGCAACTACTTAACAGTGTTCACACTCAAACTGTAACTGAGCTTTGAAGTTAGCATCCATTTGAGAAGAAGGGATAAAATAAATACTTCTATCTGACTGAGAGATAGCTGCACATAAAACCACTTTTGCAGTAGAGATAAGACACAGACCAAAATGCAGTTGGGAATGTCGGGGTATTGGACTCCTGAGAACAAACTACTAGAATTCCTGCTGTTACAGATAACGGGCAGCATACAGGCATTAGACATACTTGTTTCCCAGTAGGAGACCTCAGTATGACCTCCATTCCCATAACTTTCCGCCTTCACTGGGCATCCGACAGCAGACACCGTTTGTTCCACCTATAAAGAGTCAAGCTATTTAGAAACTACAGATGGTTCTCCATGGAACACGTCACACAAATGGTTCTGTATTAGTTCAATAAGATTCATTTTTACCTGATACGAATGTGCAGCCTAACATGGGAGGCTTCACTTCAAGTTTCCCCACCAAAACTCCCATTTGTTTCATGAGACACAACTTAAACCGAGCAAAATGCCTCTCTGTCCCTATGAAAAATAGTTACAATTTGGCATGTTCAATGTCTTGTTCTCTACAGACATACACCACTGTTCTTATAGACGTTAAAATGATGCTCGAAGAGACTATAACATGCCCGTGTGATGTAAAAGGTCCCATTCCAAGAGTACTATACCCAGCAGCTACACAGGGCAGCACTCACATTCATTATGCTGAAACTCATGAATAGATTTTTTAAATGGCCAAACTGTCTCATACTCAGAAGTACACATCACCATAAAATGCAGATTCTCTAGTATGGTTTTGTCTCTATTAGCAACCCTTGCTTTTCATGAAAGCCTGATTCAGAAAGCTATGTCAAGGCAGACAGCATCTGGCTCTGCTCTGTCCCCAGACTTGGATTGCCTGAGGAAGCACTTACTATACATACAATACAGAACTTTCATGCTAATAATCTCTGAAGCGTTTCAGCCAAATATTACAGACTAGTTTGAATACTGTGACCACTCTTGTGTTTCTACTGACTTCTCAGTAATCGGATTTCTGTCTCTGCATATTCTGACACACACATTCTACCAGTACTGACAGTACAATGGGAAACTAACAAGTGTCAGGAACTGCTTTCTTAGTAAAACTGAGACCAATGCAATAGTATTGTCAAGACTTAAGATATTAAGACCGCTGAAAATGAGCTCACAGATTTGTTTTTCATTGTTTAGGATACCATAGGTCATTTTATCTGCTAGATAGAACATGGGTATTTTGATTTATACTCCTTTACACACTGTAATGTCTATGAAATCACACGGAACACAAGTGTGAGCAAAATGGGACCACAGGATTTTTAAGTAAGTTTATGAGCTAACTTTACTAAGGATACAATTTCTTTCCAGTTTCCTTCACCCATTAACTCTATATGGACTACAAAGGATACAATTTCTTTCCAGCTTCCTTCTCCCGTTAACTTTACATGGATTATGGGCTCATCTTTTCCCTTGAATTAAAACTGAATACTTGGGGAAGGGACATTTATTTAATAACAATGCCTTATAGAAGACACACTCCATCCAGCACTACTAGATAGGGCAGGGTCAGGCACTGCTCAGATACAGTTAGGAACACACAAGGATCCTGAAAACGTACTAAGAAAACTTACTTTGCTTTCTCAGTTTCCCAAAAGGAGTTCCTAGCTTCCACCCATAAGCCACTAGCATTTTTTTATTTCTCCCGTCTTCCTTGTGCCACCTCCCACCTGCGCTACTGGGCAGGTTTAATCTTGAACAGCAGCCCCTGCGTTACCCGAGGCCGGGTACACACAGGAAGAACCAACCCCACAGCCCGGACAGGCACCCGCAGGCCCGGGGCACCGGCGGAGCAGGTCGGCGCCGCCCCGGGCTCCAGCCTCCCGGCTCCCCGCTCTGCCCGGGCCCCGCGGGCACAGCCTCGGGACACCGCCAGGGGGTCGCGCAAGAGACCGCTGTGGCGGCCGAGGCGGGAAGGTTTCCCAGCGGGTGCTGCCGATCGCTTCCCCCTCTCCCGCCCCAGCTCCCGCAGGCCACCGGGGAGGGCGGGGCTGCACCTCGCTCCGCGGCACGCTTCCGCCGCTCCGCCCGGGCGCACGCTGCCTCCGGGCGGCCTGCGGCGCCGCAGCGCCTCGCGGCAGGTGCCGCCCCGTCCCGCCGAGAGGTTTCTCCCCCGGCCCCTGCCCCGCAGGGCGCCCCGCCGCCCGGCCCCACTCCCCGCCGCAAGCGGGCGGCCGGCCGGCCACCAGGTGGGGGCTGGCGGTCCCGGCCCGCCGCCAGGGGACGTTTCCCGGCGGTGCAAGGGAGGAGGGAGCACTTACAGCCGTTTCTCCTGCGGCTGCAGCTGCCGGTGCATGGCCAGGGAGAAGCCGAAGAGGCTGCCCGGCTCCCCACGCCGGCTGATCACGTTGTCCGTGTCCAGGTTGAAGGCGCCGGCCAGCCCCGGCAGGAGGGACAGGTAGAAGAGAAGCGCGGCCGCCATCTGTTCCTGCCGGCCACGGGAACCTGCCGCCGAGCTGCCAAGCACCGCCGCTCCCCGCGCTGAGGGCGCCCGTTGTGCCCCGCCGGCTCCGCGCATCGTCACGGAGCCCGCCCCGCCCCGCCCTCCCCGCCCTGCGCCGCCGCGGGCTGCCCGGCCCCCAAGCGGCAGCTCCCTGCCGACGAGCCCTGCGCCTCCGCCGCGGGGGCGACGGGCATCGCCCGGCACAAAATGTGCCGCGGGAAAGGCGGCCAAGGGCCCCGCCCCGCCCGCGGGGAGACGGCCGCGTCACCAGTACCGGGGCTTTACAACGGAAAATGAAGCCGTGCGGGGGGCGGGTCACGGCCGCAGGTGAGGGCCGGGCCGCGGGCACCGGCGGTGGGAAGGGCAGAGACCCGCCCCGGGACACGGTGAGAGCTGGTACCGCTCCGGGTGATGCTCAGCGGCAGGTTAAGGTACTGACCATGTGCACAAACACCTTCTGAAATGCTCTAAGGTCGATACAGAGCTACACTATATGCTTCTCATAGTCGGTCTGTATTCCCCAAACACAATCATCATGGGGAAAAAAAAAAAAAAAAAGGTGCGTCTCTGTTTTCCAGACTCTTCAGACAGCACATGAGGACAGAGACTCGAGACTACATAGAAGCAGTCTTTAAATTGCATTCCTCCAGTATCTCCTATCTCTGAACAGATCTGAGAATTTCCTACCCCTACCTGTTAAGTGTTTGAAAACAATATGTGGGTTTGGATTCCAAATTATTTTATCTCATGCTTTCACCCATAACTCCAAAAGGGTATTTGCAAGCGCATCTTAATGCACTTCATCCACCCCAGCGAGAGACTGTAACACAGTGTCTTGGTTTAGTGAAGCAGATGTAAGATTTTAAAACCTCACAAGTGCCAAGCAATATGACAATATTCTATTTTTCTTCTCAACCAATATCCTGGATACAAAGGGAGCAACTTCTCACACAAGAGATTCCAGAAAAAGTGAGGAAGGAGCAATGTGTTGATACTCCAAATAACTCCTTCTGGAAAAATACTCTGTTCCCATGGAGTTAATCCAGGCTACTTTTTCCACAGTAATTACTCTAGGATAACTCCATGTATAGGCAAGTCTTTGGCTCAAGTCCAAAACACCCTTGATCAAGAGGAAAAAAAATGCACCAGAAATGTGTATCTAATGTGGAAACAAAGCATTTTGTTAAATTAGGCTCCCAAATACTTATTGTCAACAGAGTTCCTTCCCTGCTTGCTCTTCATGCCCAACTCATTCAAAACCTTAATCCAGCGTTCAATCACTTCACAGTCACTGCCACTGCAAAAAACTGTAGTGGCATAAACACTGCCCTACAGTTTCACTAAAGGACCATAAGAGGGAAAATATCCCAGACTAATTACAAGAAAGTAGGCTTACTACAATCCATGTATTTCACAGTCATTAGTAAAGATTTGAAAACAAGTATTTTAAAATAGCTGTACCAAAGTCGCTTTAGCAGTGTGCCCTTCGGGATCATTTAAACTTGCATGCTTATGATACTTGTACAGTAACTATAGTTACTTTAAGTAATGCTTGTACTCAGTAACTCGTGTAAGGAGTCACAGAAATACTTTCATCCAGAGCCATCTGAACGATACTGGCATGTTAGGTTCATCCGGCTTCTCACTCTCCAACCAGCGCTGCCTGGACATGTTGTACCTGTTTGTTGTTATCCACAGAGGCTGCTGAGGGGAGACAAGAGTTTTCTCATCTCCAGATGCAGTAACAAGCATTCCAAGACATACTTCTATTAAAACCTGTCTCAAGTGACCACAGCAGGAACAACAAAAATAGACCATATACAGGGTGAAGCAAAACTGCATACAACAGCTTAGAGTTACCTTGAATGGTCTCTCATTATTTTGTACTATTTCCATTTGCTCTAGATGAGGAGAGAAAAAAAAAAAAAAAAAATGTCAGTTTCCTTCCTTTGCTCTTCCTCCAAAACAAACGCACCGTGGGTTATCTATAACTAACACATACTTCAGGAATTCCTCTTTTGTACCATCCCTGTATAAAGGGGAACCAAGATTAGGTATGATTACCAATTAAACGTGAGCACTCTGCTACGCATAATACCAAGCGATTCCCAAAAAGGCAACGGCCAGATCAAAGCTGTCTTTTTTGTAACAAACACTCTGCTATTGCTGGGTTTTCAGGCTGTCTGCTTATTAACGGTGTTTTGATACTCAGCCAAAGGGCTACAAGGTGTTTGCCTGCTGTGTCTACATATTGAGCAAGCCTTAGTGCCAGCAATGCTTTCCTCCTCCATACAACCACGTAGTTAATTATAAAAAACTTCTGGAAAATAGAAAAGGTGGCATGGAAAACCTAGAGCTTGGCAAGACATTTTAGGCTTTCCCTATAAGGAAGGCAAGGCACAATGCCTTACATTTCTAACTTTTATCATTTATATGAACAAAACATACTATCTGAAGAAACACAACTTGTGGGTACTCAGCTGTGCAGCTCTAATGCAGTACATCTAATGGTCCTTTAAAGCCAAAATATGTAAACATCCCCTTCCCATTTAATTTTTAAAAAGGGCTCGATTTTATAATTGATGTAATTCCAGATGAAAAATTATACAGGCCAAAAAGGTTTGGTTCACTGAGCAAGTTGTAAAGCTATACAGTTGTCTCAGTTCAGAAACAAACTAGTTCTAAGCGCTAGTAGCATGGATCAAACTTCTGGGTGGTTTCTCCTGAATGCAATACACATACTATTTTTAGAACCGCACGTTCTTCAGATTATTTACATTTATTGAACGGATGCATCTCAACAGCTACAATAAACAGTTGAATTTTTATGCAGCCAGGCTACCAGACTATTTTTGCTAGTATATCCTCTGTGGCTGCTCTTGGTTCTCTCTTAAAAATTATGTTAGGACTAGCAAACAGCACCACAGGAGATAAAGGTGCTTGTGGCAGTTGCACACACCCCTGAGATTCGGAGCCCTCAATGGGGCAGTTGATAGCTCTTTGGCACCTTTTGTGCCCCACTGTCCCCATCCCCAGGAGGGGTGGGACCCTCAGTCAATTGACAGGGTCCTTAACAAAGGACGTGCCCAGACTAGCTGCAAAGCTTCTGGATATTGTGTTAAAGCCCACAGCCAGATCTAACCAGGCTATACAACGGGGTCCCCGCTGAAGGCCCCCTTGGAGTGATATTCTCAGAAGAGTGGGTCTGTGAACTGGAGCCCTTCCCTTAGACTGAGTCACCGTCTAAGGGACTTCCCAGGACCGAGAGTGCCTCACCTCCTCTTGTGGTAAGTGGTTATTTACTGGATATATCCTTGAATGAGTCCTTGCCTAACCCAGGCAAGTGTGAGCTCTCGCCTAACCCAGGCGAGTGATTATTTCTTGTGGGTACCCTGGAGTCAGAGGCCCTGGTTTTCTTTCTTTTGAGTGTATGAGTGCACGTTGTGGATCCTCATCATTCTTATGTGGTCATGCCCCAATAATCTCCTCAACTGATATCCAAACCTGTATTTTCTGTTGTCAGAGTGCTAAATAACTGTATAAACCCTGTTTCTAGTCGGTTTATTGGCTACACTTTTTTGTCTAGAATAAAGTGTGTTTTGGAACTTGTTGTGCACCTAAAATTGACTTTTGGGGTGCCTCCATGACAGCAGTTACAGTGGTAAGAAAGACTAACTGCTCAATGCCATGGTAGCATGGTTGCTCTGACCAGTCTAGAAACCAGGGCATTAAAATAGTTATATTTACACACTTGATATTCTGAACTAGGCAGAATTGACACTCATCATATCATTTATAACTAAATGAAGCATGTCTCAGGCTCTCCTTACCACCTTTTCAGAAAGATTCCTAAGATACAGCTTTTTTTTTTTACTTGTTGCTATATTTAAATCAGCTTAACTATAGTTCCAGATAAAGATGTTACTATGATTTTGTAACTTTTATTTTTCTCTTTGATGTCTAAAACAACTATGGACATAATTTTGCCATTCTTTACTGCCTTGCAAAGTAAAAATATCTTACTTCTATAGACAAACTGTTTAGAATTTCACAGGATATTCCAGGTCTTTAAGTCAGAGCTTTTAACATTCAGTGTCATGGCCTTAACTTAATGTTTCTATGTAATATGCAAAGTATTACATAGACAAAAATACAAGTTGGAAGAAATAGTTCAGATGCAGATTTTTGGCTAATACTGCAACCAGTGTTATATGGGAGTTCTTTAAGACTTTTACAAGGAGAGAATATTTTTTCCAAAGTTGTCAGGTACATTCCTTAAGTAGTTTCAGAATGACCAGCCTGGACTGTTTGAAGAGTAAACATCTTTGTAAACATACTTGGAGGCACTTTATGAGTGTAACTGGGCATAAATCAGAGAAATGCTGCTGACAAATGGGAACTTAATCCCCATAGTTTGGATTGCTGTGGGAGGAATTAAGGCTGTTCCTTCAAAGCTACTGATAGCTAAGGTATAAAACTGCAGTAATTTTGAACATATGTTTGTATTCTAATTCACTGGCCACATACATCACTATGGAGGATTCCCCTCCCAGTAAGGGCAGCCTAAGCTTACACATCCTTATAGACATCACAGGCTCCTTTTGCAGCCCCATTTTGTGGCATTCTCAGCAAGACATATCTCCCCACATCTCTTCTGTCACCATAGATGAAACTTGTAGCATTGACTGGACTTGTCTACACCATGCATGCTCCTTGATCTACACACTGTCCTGCTCATGAAGCCTTGCTTGTCTTGTACCATTGTTGACCAGGGCAGAGGGACATAACCCATTACCAGATGCAAACTTTGGGGCAATTTCAGCCAACCTTCCCTCAGTATCTGTCTATGTGTACAACTTCCAGACAATTTGGGCCAAAGCACTCAACTCTTCTAACAGAGGAGATTAAAAGTAAGCAACACAGGTGCTGGCAGGGAGCGGGCGAGAAAGAGAAAAGGTTTACAAGTAAGATACTCATAGGATCTCTCTGGACACTCTCACCGGGAACTCAGGAAGCAATATGAACCTTCACAGGACACATTTTAATTCTATTAAGAGCCATAAATAATCACTGTTCAGGGGAAAACAAACAAACAAAATAAACACAAACAAACAACACCCACCACTTTTGTTCTCCTAGCTCACACAGACTCTGACTAAAGAATCTTCAGCCATCACCCAAAGCACAACTCCACACAACCTCAATAGCACTTACCTCCAAGAGCTGCACTGGGTGCTGGACACATAGGACCTAGCCCTGGGACAGAGTCTGCAAAGCACAAGATGAGGAATTACAGTCACTTGAGGAATCTGGTCTCTAGAACACTATCTAGCTTATTGTAACAGCACAGCATAGCTGAGGCCCCCAACTGCCCTTGCAGCAAACCAGTGGAAGCAGCCGCTTGGTCATTACCACGCTTGTTACACCTGTTCCCCCCATCAGGTCCTGGATCAGACCCAGCTGTGAGGGCAACCAGCTTGCTGTTTGGCTTCCACACAGGAGGTAAAGCCCGGTGAGAGTTTGCATGGAAGCTTTCAGTGACTGACAAGAACCATGCAAAGAAAAAACATGCAAACAACTTCCCCCCAATTCCTCCCCACTCCCCCCCAAAAAAAATCCACAAACCAAAATCCAAGCTGGGATTACTCATGACTTTGAGATCCTGATCAGAAATCTGACTTGACTTTTTTGAATAGGTGTAAGTTTTTTGATAGTCACCATCTATAACAATTTTACAATTTTGGTACTACAGCCACCTCATTCACACATGCCAACCAAACCATGTCTGCCACTGATTCAACAGCACCTGTGTTCATGACATGTTTAAACACGGCTTTCAGAACACTGCAGACAAAGCCAGCAGAGGCTGCTTCTCTGGACAGGGTCTGAATCTAGCAGCCCCGGAAAGATCCCTCCTCTACTTCTTTATTTTTCTTTGCTGATAGAAGTAATTTCTATTTTCTTTTTTGAAATAAAAATAAATGTAACAAATGTATTCACTTGTTACTTTAGATTAACATCCTGGTTTCTGAAGAACAAAATGGACATGCTAGAATTGAGCACCACAGTCATGTTTTTTACTTTGTTTGGACCACCATTTTAAACTATTTATTTTCTGAGCAATATCTAGTTTTAATTAATCTTAGTCTTTTTAATCAATCTATAAAGAACAAATCCAGTCTTTTGTTGTCGTACGTCTCACTCACTAACAATGATGAAATGTTAGATATGCAAAGGCTGAAAAAAAAAATCCTAAATAGAATCCGTAAAGGCCCAAATCCACTCAGGATTTGAGGTACTGTCCACAAGAAATTCAGGTTGCTCTCTCCCTGCTTCACCTGGTTGTGAATAGCAGTTACATGGAAGCAAACGACACTGTAGTTCTCATAAGCTACCAGCTGAAGAAATGCAGCCTTTAGCTTCTGGAGCTTCAGAAACTCAAATTAAGAATATGTGTTATCCAAGGAAGAATTTTTAAAAATACCATTTCTTTATCCAAGCACTAACCATTTACATCCACCAAAGGAAAAAGACTGAGGTCTGTCTATATATGCAGAATTTTCCAATTAACTGCTTCAGCTTAATTATTAAACAACTACATTAAGCTTAACAGGAAGATTTTTTTTTTTTTTTTTTAATTTTTTTTTAATTCCAGAATAAGACTTCTCACATGAGTTAATCAGGAACAATTTCATGTTTAAACAAGCACGACAGAAGTATTCATAGAAAAAGAATGAGCTCCTCTGCAATTCCAGTTTTATTCAATGAAAAGATTCATTGCACGATGCTGCCATGACCAGGCAGGCTTAGTGAGTGAACTGCAAATCTAATCAGTTTGGCAAAGGGTTTTATGGAAGCTGCTGTGCTGGCTTCACTGCCTTCAAATGATTTGTTCCTTTGTTCATGTGTTGCAAACAACTAAAATCCAGGGCCAGGAAGGAAAGTGCAAACTTTAATATTGTATTGGAAAGGTTTCAAATGCAGTTTTGAATTTTGTATTCATTATGTATTCAGTTTTCTCACTATTTCTCCCATCGTTCTAAACATCTAAATTTCAAGTGTTCTTCCTCGGAAAAGGCAAAATGACTTGTGCCTTGTAAGCAAGCAATATTTAAGGCACTGAGTTTTAAACAATTATTCCAATAACGTCATAAATTGGTATGAGATTTATGGCACAAATATATTTCTGTACACTGTAACTACTCTAATGTTTATTTTCAGACCATCACTTGCTTGGTCATTCTCTCCAGATTAATTCTGTCAGATCCTGAGAGTTCTAAAAATCAGGTTTTGAACTTTTGTATGGTATTCCCATTTAAACAAGCTCAGTCTTTTATGCGGTAAGAGAAACTTTTCTAAAATACACATTATAACAACCATTTTCTTCAAATGCAACCAACAGTCCCTGTGTGGGTGTGCTGGGAGGTCTCTGCCTTGATTATTTATGTGTCTCTCACACAAGCAGTCTCAAAGAGAACACCCCAAATCCATCCAAGCTCATTCCATACATTTGGGAACATGAACAACTGCGGAAGGTAAAATGATACAATCTGGGATAGGTTCTTTCACTTTTCACTAGGGCTGTACTTTTCCTATAATTTCTTGCATGGCACACATATATTTCTTTCTTTAGAAAGACAAATAGTATGTTTTCCAGCATACAAACAAGTAAACTTCTGTGAATTTCTGACCACACTGAGTGAAATGCATGCATTGGTTCTTATTGCTCAACTTCTTCTAAAGTCAATCAGCATCTCCAAGGATCAAGGTCCACTTTTGAGCAATCCAGCAGTTTAACTGGCAGTTAGATCAAGGCATAATGATTTGCTTCTTGAGTGCAAATAAACGTACACTGACCCATTTTACTGTGGATCTGTTCTTACCATTAATCAAATAAAATGCAGTTATACTACAGTAACAAGGTGTTTTCCACACAGAACTATCTTAAAGCATTTTCATTCTTCTTCTGTGAGGTACAGCAGTATTATAATTGCCATTTCACAGTGGAAAAGATTGATGGCCTACTTAAGGACAAGAGACTGCTCCAGTATCACAGAGGAAAGCTGCAGCATAACCCACAGCTAGACCTGGTTTCTGGATTCTCTCTCCTCCTCTGCCTTGCCATAAAAACCCTATCTATATCTGAAAAAATCCCAAGTTTGCTTCTGTACAGCTATCAGCCGCTAAGCTGGGATACCAGAACATATGCACATTTGGCTGGCAATCCTCACCCTTTGAGGAACATGTGTTAGTAAAATTCATGCTCCATTGTAGGTAAGCACTGTAATATCCCTCATGAAGCTCTCTGTCTCTGAGAACTTTTGTAGTACATTGTGGATTGCAGCTGTACTTATCAGAGAATAAGTGTTTGGTAACAAAAAACTTCTGTTCCACTTCATCACTTCATTTTCACATAATATTTAAAAACTCAACGAGTTTTCTCTGTTCCTCTCCAACCTTGAACATGCCAGTTTTAAAGCCCTTTACTGTCCCCCTTGGAGCCAATGGACCATTGTTGGGAGAAGAAACCAATTTGTCTGTATTTGTGGAAATGCAATTACCAGATCTGCCAGGTATGCCGCAGCTAGAAAAGAAAACTGAGCAGATGAGTGTTCTGCAGGCAATAAACAACAATCAACAGATGTTACAAGCACTTGCTGACCAACTGCACATGGCAGGCAAGCACCATGCCGTGGGATCAGGTCATGGTACAAGCCTGTGCCTGTCAACAGCAACTGCAAGCCATTTGGATCCTGTGTTCCTGAGGCTGCACGCCAAGTTTATTTCAGCCTCAGGATGCCAAGATGACAGCTGCTTTGAGGGAAGAATTGGGATATCAATCTTATGGGGAAAGTTTGCATCACTCAACAATCTGTTTGGGGTCAGAAAAAGAATCTATTACCCAAGTAGGCAGTCTGCAGACATGCATAACCATTAACCATAGCCTGCATGCAAAAGCACAAGTATGGATAAAGCACAGGAATTAATATTGAAGTCAATTAAGACGGCTTCCCTAGGTGTGCATGTAACAGACTGGCCTTATCTAGAAGCCAAAACGTGGTGAAGTAGGAACATAAAATACTGTACTGTAGATAAGAAAATGTTGAGCACATTTGAAATAATAGTCCTATACCATTATGTAGTATTAATATCAAATTGCCATATAGCTTAGCAGCAGTTCTCAAATGTCTTGTACGTGTTTAGTATTGCTGGGTGCATAGCCTTATTCCAATTTTGTTTTAATTGTAATAGAAGATATATTTGCAATTTACTTCAATTTGAACAGCAGCTTTTTGCTAAAGTTTATGATAGGGAATGCTGCATAGTTTCAATGTATTCATTCTGTTATTTTGTAATTCTTGCTGCATATACATAATCATAAAGTCATCTGTTACTTTCAACTACAGTGTCCTGCTCCCTATCTACATTTAGTCTATTGCTATTTGAGGTACAAAGGGGAAAGAAAGCAGTATGCCACCATCCACTGGAAGAGTTATTTTAACACATGCTTGATTTGTAAAGTACCTGAGTTCTTTCCTCTTTTGTGGGTAACATCACACACTGTATTGAAATAACTTGGGTACCTAAAACCAGTCCAACCACGGCAATACACACGTAACTTCACAGATGCCGTGGTAAGCCTACATTCCACTACCTTAAACTAGGTCATGAAGGTCCACCCTACCACAGACCTGCCCTCTGCAAACCCCTCAAAAGGTTTTCCTTGCTCTGCTGGCTAAAGGTGCATTTTCCTAAGGGGCATGGGAGCGCACCGTCAGGTGCAGGTTGCTGCTGTGCCCCAGACGGTGTGGGACTGCGCTCTGCAGACAAACAGCAGCTCTGACGAGGCTGCCATGGCTCTTGACTCATTTCCTTTTTCTTTATCCAACACTTCCTTAGCCTTTCTGGAACATCTGAATAACATTTATTCCTGCAGAATGTGTACACTTTGGCCCTGCATAGACCCACACTGTAATGCTCATAACGCATCTGTAAGTTTTTACTTTTAAAGGTACCCTGAGTCAGGGAAAAAATAAATATTAGAAAAATCTTAAGTATCAAGCCTCTTTATTATATTGGCATCCCGGAACACGAGACTTCCAGTTCTTAGTATAAGGAATGTTTTACTCTGGTTAGCATGAGGTTAATACCTACCCAGATTCTTTTCTTTTTTATTATTATTAGTAAGTCAACAGCAGCTTTTAGTATCTTGCAAGACAAGTTTCAACAAAGCTGCAGTATGATTTTTTCTGTGATAAGTAAATCAAGACTAGAACATATGCCCACACAGAGCCACCACAATCAATTCACAAGAGTGGGAAGATGTTAGCAATCTCTGTTGCACCATTCTTTATTTTTATCCCAAAGATCAAGATCCACTGAGGAAGAGAGGGCATGGTCTGTGAAGAAACTAAGAGAAGGGTTTTTGATTTACCCCTAAAAAGAGAGAGACTGCATTATACCACAAATCACCCTCTGCAGGGATTTTCCCAGCATGGATGTGTCCAAAAGGTAGCCACAGCTGGGACAGTCTCATTAATAGCAACATAGCTTCATTGGCAACAGTGCTCCATGGGTGAGATGGCAGGAGGCACTGGGTGGATTCTTGGCCTTCTCTAAACCTTGCAATCTGCAAAGTTCAAAGTTAGAGTTGTGATTTATTGAAGGGACAGGGTGAATATTCACCTTTCTTAATAGACCAATACTTACAAGCCAATACTTAGCCTTACATTTGGTCTATTATACTCAATGAACCAAATATTGAGACCAAGGTCTCAACAGGACCCTGGCAGAGTTTCACCGACTGGAACTCCCCTCCTTCCCCAGCAATTATAACCCTATCAACATTATAATTTTAATTTTATGAAATAACAGACATACTGACTCAGAAAAAAGTACAGCTAGCCCAATATCCTGCGTAACAATTGTCAGTAGTAGTCACCTGAAAGAGTACTCCTTCTCTTACCCTTTCCTGCTGGTAGCCGACAGATTATGGACTTTGTCCATGGGCTCAATCAGACCACTGTATTTATTGACAGTTTCTAATTTATATAATCTAATTTATATTTATATTATTGGCCTCTACAGCAACTGTGGAATCTCAATAAGCAATTAAAATTGTGCACTGTGTGAAAATTTACTTTCTGCTTCAAACTTCCCTGTCCAATAACTTCGCTATGTACCCACTGTATCATATGATCAAAAGTGAATGAACACCCCTTAGCTGACTTACTCATGATTTCATACACTTGTGTCATTCCCCACTTTAGACATCTGTTTCCACACAGGAGACTCCTTGTCCAATTCATATCTCAAATAGAAATCATTCTACATTTCTGAAAATTTTGGGCATTCTTTGTACTTTTATCATTCCACTATATGCCTTTTGAGATAGAATTGTCAGAACACCACACAACACTCAAGATGCAGCAGAGACACGGACTCACAGCAGTAGCATCATTATACAGTCTGTTTCATATGGTATTCCATTCATAATTCCTAACTTTCTAATTCCCTTTTTGACTGCTACTAAACACTGAGATGACAGCAAACTTGCCATAGGAAGATGAAGATCCTGAATGGAACAAATAAATTCAGAGTCCATTTTTTAGTTCAAGCATATTGCTTTGTACAGTATAGCCCTTAGTCTTGCCATTTTATACATTTATACAGCAAACCTTTTCATTAGAACCAGCTTTAATTTTGACCCACAAATAATTTTATAGAGTCTGCAAACACTATCTCCCTAATACATCCCTTCTTAGGTCTTTCAACATAGCAAACAGCCTACATCCCTTTGGGATCTCTCTCTCTGAAAAATATGTATTCCTCCCATTTTCTTCAGCCAGCTCTTAAACTACAAAAGGATTTATTGCATACCAGTTTAAGTTCTCAAGGGCTTAAAGCAACTTGAAAATCCAAGGAGGTTGTGACAACTGACTCATCTTTTTATCTATAGGCTTGTTGCCTTCTTGAAAGAATTCCAAAAGGCATGATGTCCCTTTGCAAGCTTCATATTTTCCATGTATCCCCTAATACTGTTCTCATTACAATTCCTATCATGTTCCTGGCTTAGGAGTCAGCTTAGTTTCTGTAATTCTCCCAAGCATCCTATTCCAAACTGTTCTCAAATGTGCTCTTCTTTATTCTTCTGGTACCATGATAAATGACAGTTAAAATTCAATTTTGGGGAAGTTCAGCAATTTCATACATACAATCCTTCAAATTTCAAGAGCAGTAAATCCAGCATTAAGAAAATACTGAATCAACTGATGATGCACTAAGCAAACAGGATGAGCACACACACACACACACAATCTTTACTTCCATGTACATAATTATGCACTTGTGTGCTGTTGGAACATGTGCAATTGCCAAACCAGAACCTAAGAACAGCAGGCTGCTATTTCTTATCTCCAGTTTTATTAAGTTGTAGCCACATGTCTGCCTTTCAGAAGGTTACAAATATCTCCTGATTGCCCTATCCTCCAAATTACCAGCCAGGCTGCAAGTCTCCCTAGTATAAATAATGCCAAATGCACCCGCTCTGTTGAAGCAGGCTGCTGGTAGCAATTGCCTCATTGTTACAATTCAACCAGCAGCATCAAAATCCTCCTAGAAGGCAGGAATCCATGAAAATTCCTTCAATTTCCATGGGCCCCTGCTCATCCTCCAGCAATGACATCAGTAAAAAAGGTCATTTTTCAAGCAACACTGATCTTCTGAATTCTCCATAACTTCATAGCTCAGCACTATCATTTCCTGTTTCATGATGAGAACTTGGGCAACCCCTGTGCACTTGTTATCCACATAGCACTTCAAGAAAATTCTAAAATATTTTTTGAAAATGTATGCATCGCTTTCGTGTTAAAGAATCTGCATGACTACAGTAAGCCAACACCTAAATATTTGTGTGCCTTGTCTCCACATGCCTTCATTAGAGAGACATAACCTCAGGTGTTATTTATATGAATGCACATTCATAGCAATAAAATTCTTGGCAGTTCCATATTATCATACTTACAAAACTGCCTAGATAACTGCAGACTCCTGGTTGAGCAATAACCTTCCAATGGACGAACCTCTGTCACCACAATAGAAAAGGGTTCTCAGCATAGACTCTAAATCTCTACATAAACAGGTATGCTTTTTCTAAGACTAGGAAAGTACTCCTCTTGCACTGAAAAGGATGGTACTTAACCACTGAAGTTCCACTGTAGTGTTATCTAGTCAACATACTTCTAATTCTAATCCATAATATCCAACGCAATATTTCATCATAATCTATAACATTCAGAAACCGCATCCAACAGAATGAATCTGTACTTTAAGCAGCACATTTCCACTTACTTGCAACCTACTGCTTTTCCACACACTGCATATTTGACCCTTTTCAACTTTACAGGACTTAAGAATTAATTATGCAGAATGGAAGTTAACTGTTCAAAGGTATAAAAAGCAGTTTATTTTAAAATCTGTAGCTCAGAAATGTTGCTTTTAACTGTAGAAAACCTGAATATTTTTTCCACAAAGTACTAATAGAAATAAAAGTGGAATGGGTTTTTCAGATCTAAACAGAAAGAATGCTTATATGTTTCTAAGGAACAACAAGAAAGATGAGCTAGGACAGAGGTATCAGAAAGTACACTTTAAAAGCATTTTCTTTGCACTAGTTGCTGCAAATAGTTTATTTACCTGAAAAGTACAGTTCTAGAACTTCTAAAAAAAAAAAAAAAATCTCTTTTCTTTAGAGGGAAAAGAGCAATGAATCTGTCCATGCAGCACTCTCACTTGCCCAAATACTGTGTAATATCCTCCCCTTCAGCAGGGGTGATGAGATAGAGACTAGAAAGGAACTAAAAAAGTTGTACCCAGTGCCCAGCCTAGCATCTCTGATGCAAATGTGCCATAACATGCATTAAACCCTGGGACATTTCAACTAGGAGATGCAGCAGGTAGTAGCTTCTGGGTCACCTGCTTGGTGACACTGGTGGCACCATAGAAGCCACTCTCCTCCAGCCTTCCAGTAAAGGAAAGTGCAACACACTGAGAAAGACTTTTTCCTCGCCCAAATATCATGCCCTGTCGTGAACCACAGAAACACAACTAACCCAAGAGAGCAACAGACCTCATTTCTTTTTCTAACTAGCAGCAGTGTCTCTTCCTTCTATTGTATTTGACATACCAGAGCTTTGCTTATGGCCATATTAAAATGCATAGCCAGTTCTGCATCCACAGTCCTGTTCTTTTGGGAAAGATACGTTTTCTTTTGTATCTTGGCTGTCTTTCTCCTCAGTATTCTGATAACTCAGCTTTTTAGGTGGTAGCTGCAGGTACTTGGCAAGTTTTACCATCACAGTATCACAGTATCACAGTATGTTTGGGATTGGAAGGGACCTCAAAAGATCATCTAGTCCAATCCCCCTGCTGGAGCAGGAACACCTAGGTGAGGTCGCACAGGAACATGTCCAGGCGGGTTTTGAATGTCTCCAGAGAAGGAGACTCCACAACTTCCCTGGGCAGCCTGTTCCAGTGCTCTGTCACCCTCACTGAGAAGAAGTTTCTTCTCAAATTTAAGTGGAACCTCTTGTGTTCCAGCTTGATCCCATTACCCCTTGTCCTATCATTGTTTGCCACTGAGAAGAGTCTGGCTCCATCCTCATGGCACTCACCCTTTATATATTTATAAACATTAATAAGGTCCCCCCTTAGTCTCCTCTTCTCCAAACTAAAGAGACCCAGCTCCCTCAGCCTTTCTTCATAAGGGAGGTGCTCCACTCCCTTAATCATCTTCGTTGCCCTACGCTGGACCCTCTCCAGCAGTTCCCTGTCCTTCTTGAACTGAGGGGCCCAGAACTGGACACAATATTCCAGATGTGGTCTCACCAGGGCAGAGTAGAGGGGAAGGAGGACCTCTCTCGATCTACTAACCACCCCCCTTCTAATACACCCCAGGATGCCATTGGCCTTCCTGGCCACAAGGGCACAGTGCTGGCTCATGGTCATCCTGTTGTCCACCAGGACCCCCAGGTCCCTTTCCCCTACACTGCTCTCTAATATGTAATCTCCCAACCTATACTGGAACCTGGGGTTGTTCCTGCCCAGATGCAGGACTCTACACTTGTCCTTGTCCACCATCTTTACATATAGCCTGATATCACTTTCATTTTCTATTTAACCTTGGACAAGTCTTCACAAAAGGATGAAACCAAAGACCCAATTTCAGGGTGATGCACATAGCTCTGGTTCTACAATATTTCTATCCCATGAGGTTAGCTTTCAGGCACTTTTCTAAGCTTTGAATTTCATATGAGGAGCAGAAACAAATGAACTGTCATGATGCATCACATTTCTAAATCACATCATATAATCTGTGAGAAGAATTAATAGAAATCAAGTTTTGTTTCAGTATTATTATGAGCTTACCCTCATTTGTTTTACAGAAATAGTGGCAGGTTTTGAATGAAAGTGTGTGAAGAATGTGCAGCACTCTTGTGACAGATAGGCCATTTCAGTGATCTAATTTTAAAAGAAACTAAGTCAATGAAATACAGGGAAGAGCAAACGTGAAGGAAATTTCACTGAGGCACATTTTGAAAAGGAGAGCTCTATAGCCCACTTTGAAAAGAAATCCATTATGGTATAATTTTGAAGCCACTTTCCCTATAATTTTCAGATTGAATGAGAAGTTGCTACGTTACAGCATTGTTTGAGAACATATGTATTCTGTGCTAGAAAAGGAGACATAAACTGAAATTATTTATTTAAATTTGTCACAGTCCTCAGATCTCAGCAATACGTACCAAGAGATATCCATGATCCAAGACCAAAAACCCTATTCATTTCAGATATTTTTTTTTTCCTTCGTCTCTTATTTCCTGAAATTCCCGAGGTTGAATGGGATGATTTCTTATCTGGCCTGTGCAATGGCATGGAGCACACAAAAAAAATTGACAGGAAGCATCTGACAAAGATCATCTCTGGCAAAGAAGTGGGACTATGCCATTCCTAAGATAGTACACAGGGACTTTGTTACTGAATGCCTCAAGTAACAGCATGAAAAGGCTTTTTAAAATTGTCCTTGGGACACATGGAAAAAGTCTGGAATATTTATTCTAATCATATTCTTCATTTTAATCTCAAAAATGTCAGTGGCAGGTCCAGATTCCCTGGTCGCAGCACAGAGATTTCTCAGGAAGATTTAGGTACTTGCTTAGTCAAGATTATGTTTAAATTACACCCTTTTTTCCCCCTCCAAAAGTTAATTTTAATTCAGGAGAGCTAATTTCCATTCTGTTTATTCTTAGACTCTTAATATTTAAAACAATGAAAATCACAAATGTAAGTTAAACAAAAGATACCAACAGTCCACCAGTCCATGAACAAGCGTAGACCACCTCAGATCTTCTCTGCATAATTATGCTTCAGGCTTGGCTAAAAAAACCTGTGAATTAAATCAAGCAGGATGGGTGAAAAACAAAGTTATGACACTCGTTGGCACTCACTGGAGAAGCAAGAGGGGAGATAACACGACCAATCCATGTCCCATCTCACATAAGAAACCTTTTCCCCACAGGCGCTCTGCATCTCCCCACACAAACACTCCTTCCCAAAGGGGACCCCCAGCTCTTGCCTTTCCCCTCTTTCACTTTTGTAATTACTGGGGGTGGGGGTAACTTACTTCTCTAGTGTAGTTGAAGGTTTCCTCCTTATCTAAGCCCTCTCTGGGGTGGCAGACAGGATAGGGACCCTCCTGCAGCTGTTCAACACTTCTTGCCCAAGAGTGGGTTGGATTCGGGAGGACAGCAGGGACTGGATCCACATAAGTCCCCCAGATAACTGTGCTCCTCAGGCAGCACCAAATTTCTCTCAGCACTCACGCCAGCACGATCGGCATGTACCAGAAGCATGTTGCTGGCCTTCCCCACCCTGTGCCTTTGGGTCAGGGTGCCAAATGCATGCCTTTCCTCCCAAGCAAGAGCAGTGCATGAGAAAAACAAAACACTTGGTATTCTGCTCTAGTCCCAGCACAAGACATGAGGGAGGCACCTCCAGGGCTGCCAGCACTGTGGCTGTTCACCATGTATCCCTGAGTACTGGGAAGCAGGAGGAAGGCAGTGGGACAGGAACTGGTTCAAAGGCCAACTTCATGATCTGCAAAGTCAGGGGTGGAGCAGGGACTAAGGGAAAATGAGAGCAGTGCAGGCAAGACTGAACAGCCTGAAAAATATACCTGAAAAATCAAAGCCTATTAAGAGCTGCAATTTCTCAGTTCCCACTCTCCATTGCTAGGGGCCCTGCTTGTGGCTAAGAGGTGACAGCAGACTCCTCTGAGCAGAGGGACTGCTCCTCTCTGACCCCTTCACCCTCCCAGCTATGCCAGCTGGAAGGAGGAACCCGCAGGAACTGGGCGCTCTAGCCAGGACCCCACAGCTGCCGCACCGACAGGTGGGAAAGGCACACAGGCAATCCCTGCTGGCCCTGCAGGCGAGCTGCACTGCACAGCACCCACCAGCTATTAATAAATACAAGAGTGAAACCAAATGCCTCTGCTTCAACTTCTCCAACCCCCAGTTCCAGCGCAGGAGCTGCCCCATCCAAGCATACAATTCTTGAGGATTTAGCAAGCTCAGTGTTACAGCCACAGCAAGATGTGGGATTAGGCAGTCTGAGGATTCAACAAAGTGAATTTTGTTGCTGATCAAACCATCGTATAACACACAAAGCCAATTACACTTGCACGATAGTACCTTACCCACTAACACAGCCCTTAGGTTTTTGCATCTGTCTGTCTTCCATCCTACTCAATACATAAGCTTCATATCTGCTGACATCCTTCTGCATCACAGTAGTCCCTGACCTGTTGACTTACAACGCACAAGACAACAAACCTCTTCCCTGAGTTTGCACAGACCACCTCTGAGGTCAGGAAGGGTTTGCATGGACACAGCAGTCTGGCTGCAAGGACATAGACATGACAACAAACACCATATTAGACATGCTCCAAACACTGTCCTTGTAAACCAACAGACAATCAAAAAACTCAACAAAATAAGGATTATGGGGAAAAGGCTCTATTGTTTGTAAAACTGAAAAATGACATTCCGTAAACCAAAGACTTTTCCCTGTTTTCTGCAGCATAGGCAGAGTTTCAAGTCTCCTCATGAAACTCTGGAATAAATATTCTTTATCATTTTGCCACCTTAGTAGATATTTTGGGGACTGAATTACATGGAATATTCCACACATAATGTCTTGCTAGCAGATATTAATTTCATAAAACTCCAGTGTGGTACACTGCCACATGGAGGTAAACTCTTGCAAACCAAACACAATGGTATTATAGGGATGTAGAAGAATCATCATTCCATCTGATACACGAGAAACTCTTAAAAAGCTTTACAGGGAAAATAATCAGTCTTTGTAATTGTTTCACTCTTTAAAGGTTTGGAGTTGCCTTGTTTCCTTTCAAGTGCCCAAAAACTCCAGAGGGGAAGCAGTTGTTTCCTGCATACCAAAATGCTTTGTCATTTACCCCAAAAAAACTGCCTGAAAGAGTTGCTAACATTTTATTTCCCCTCCTCTCCAAATAAAGATGTAAAAGAAGTTGGTCTGTATTCTCCATCCTCTCATTCAGCTTTTGACACTGATCAATCCACTTTCAGCAGCCAGTTCTCCCCTAAACAGCAGAAGGGGACGTGTTTTGAATTTCCAATTGACTTTCCAACTGTGAAGCTGCTCCCTCCTCCCCCACCACATTTAGCAGGATATGTTTACAGATCCTTGCAGGAGCGGCTTGGGCCACAAGGACACAAATGCCACTGGCAGGGAACTTGTGATGCAGGAACCCTGTGTGGTATCTCCAACACGGTATTCGAGCAGTGATGCAACGGGGACAGTCAAGAAACTGCTCAGAAAAGCAGGTCACTTGATCTCTTCTGAGAAACCACTGATCTCCCAGAGTCATATATTAGTGGATATAACTGTTTTTTGTAGAGCTCAAGAACATGATGGAAAACATCAGTGAAAGTTTTTCTTAACTCCCAAGGGCACCTTCTGCACAACCTGTCTTCACAGAGGTGGGAGAGGCTGCCTCTCCACACGGCAGCACTACACCTTACCACATCCTTATTTTGTCCTCAACTACCGGTTTTCACTGTTGATACTAGGCTTGCTCACCCATTTACACACCTCTGCTAGTACCATGCGGCAAAGCAGATTCAGCCCTTGGAGCTTCAGGGAAAACCCTGAAGAAAATGCAGGAGAAATGGATTAACTGGGTACCTACTGATGTCATGATACACCATGAAGCCCCCAAGTGCCATTCTTGCATGGACCTCTGATCTCACCTGAAGTATTCTGCTTTTTATTCCTCTGTTCTTTCTCTATAGTCTCACTGTATGCAATGCTTATCCAGCTGCACAAACCCCTCACTCTGAAAGAAAATAAATAACAGAGCCACAGCATCTGACCAGCAGACAGCGGCTTGGACATGCAAGCATGCAAATTTCTTGGCAGAGTGTGGATTCTAGTGCACAGCTTTACTAGCACGGGAAAGAAATGTAATAATTCAATAAACTGATATCTTCCAACAGCTAATGGGAACTGGCGGCTGGTGTCTTGAGACAAGGACAAAGCAGCGTTTCTTGCAGTGACCACATACAGCACCACTACGGAGGCTCGGGTGACTTCAGCACAATAATGCTGATAATGAGCTTGCAGTGGTGCAGTTGATCACACATGGATGAGCATTCAATTACTCATCCCGTGGTTAACACACGGTGAAAGCAAATACTATAGCCATTCAGGCCTGCGTGAATTTCATTTCATAATGTGCCATTAAATCTCCATCAAATAATGACAGCTTTGTCCCAAGGGCTGAGGCTGAGCAGGGGGTGGCCCATCTCATCTTGCAGAGCCTGTGGAAGCCCAGCTCAGGCTCTCAGCTGCTGATGTGGGGGCACCACCACCTACCCCAGGCAGGACCTGAAGTGGTGACTTTAAGACGAAAATCTTCCTAGTCCATTCCCTGCCCCAAATATCCTCCTAGCCTTACAGACCAGATGCAGCTACTACAGCTCAGCAGCCTCAGAAATAAAGAAACCCCCTGTGAAGTCCTGAAATATATTTTTCAATTTTTTTTAAGAGCTAGTTCAACAGATCGGCATTTTTATCACACAGATGTGAAACAAGTGTAGACAGTGTGGGAAAATTTTGTAATGGAACAAAACTATTTATAGTACTCTTGCCACAACTGGTGAAGCTACATTTAAAAATCAGTTCAAGGACACTCATGGTTAAACATACCATCAGCAACAGCTTCACTTCCTTGTGAAGATGGGTCCTTAGAAAAAATGGTATTTTCAAGGATCCTTATGTGTCTAAATAGGCAGATATATTCTTTGAAGATTTTCTTCAGGACTGAAACAATGAAAGATCTTAATTACTCTTGACAACAAGCTAAACTTTAAACCAAAGTTCAATGCCCAAACACTCGAGCACTTTGTAAAACATACCTTGTATCTGTCAGCATATTTAGGCACCTGTATATATTGAAGATATACCATCTCTGCAATGTTGCAATATCATACCTGTCAATTGTATTCTTAAATAAAGAAATTTCTTACTGTCCTCACCAAAACTAAGATTCATGACAGAAGTTTAAATATTATTAATAAATCAGATTATTTTAAAAAAAACCTTTTCACTGCTTGAAGAGTAGATTATTCCATTTACTAGGATGTAGTTTTCAAAAGGTAAAAATCATATTTAAAAGAAAAAGATATGTATCCACAGGTATTTTTTCCTAAGTCAATTCCTGCAAGCCATGCTTTAAAATTCTCTAAGCTTTGCCATAAAAGTTTTTGGGGAAGGAGATGGCAGAAGTGTGACTGAGCTTGCAGACCTAATTTCTGCTCCTAAACTGTTGACCCAATATAAAGTGAAAACAGTTTCCATTTGGTAACTGTAGGTAGGCTGCCCCTGCTCTGCTGTAGAAATAAACCCAGGCTCAACTCTGACCTGTGATATTTGGAATCAAACTCTGTGATTCAGGTCTGTTGCTATTTTGTGACCCACAAAAATTCAGGCACTTACACCAACCCCCATGTAACTATTTCAGCATAGAATCTGAAAGGGGCAAAGCAGAAGAAAACCCAAAACTAGTGTTTCCAGCTTCTTGTCTCAGTCACTTCTGCAACTGGAACCAGTTTAAGATGAAAGCTTTCAAGGTACCTAATTTTTCAGAAAGAGTTTACCACCAGCCCTGCCCAGCTCAGTCCTGGGAGCTACAGAGGGCAAATGTGGATGGAGACTCCACAGCCTGACCATACTGGAGAAAGGAGGTGGACCAGCTGACCTGGGAACTGGCACGCAGAACCTGCTCATGAGTTTAAATTCTAAAAAACTTGTAAATGTTAAAAAAATTAAAATTTTGAAAACTCTTTTTAAACTTTAAAATAAATTTAAAAAAAATATATAATTACAACAAGTTACCATCAGAAAGTAAGATGGTTGCTACAACCAGTTTTAGAAACTGGTAACATAGACCATAAGCACAGAACACAGCAACATTTCTAGAGAGCAACTATATTGAACTCAAGCCATCTGATTGAACCTGGGAACCATTTCTGAAAACAGAAAGATGCTTTTACCCCAGCTTGAATCAGGATATCAGTTTTCATAGGGATGGAGACAGCATTATGGCTACTACCACTAAGAAAAAAAATTTTAAAAAAAATAAATAAAAATAAAAAATCTTCACCTATATAGTTAAAATCTGAGCTCCTCAGTTTGTGCTGGGCTTCTGATTGCAACCATCCCCACATCTGCAGTGTCATGGGGGAAGGGGGGCAGTAAAATGGACACAGGAGTCATATGCATGACAATCTAAACTAGAGTCAGCACCCTTCAACCCCCCAGTTTCAGCATGAAAAGGAAAAAATAATTCGGCATCTGCGTAAATGCACTTTGCATTTGTTGATGTATATTTCACAAATTTGCAGATACTTTGAAGTAAAAATATCATCGCAATGGTTGTAGAACAAATTTGCAACTGTACAGATAAAAAACCCTACGTGCTGGCAAAGGACCCAGCAGCAAGCATTTAGGGAATGGATTCCTTGGAATTGAGCATTCATAATCCAGTGCCTACTGTGCATTCACTCCCTTCAATGGCTATGGTAATTAGGTTGTCTCATGTTATTGTGACCTACAATCTATCTATGGAGACACTCTAGGGGAGCTCTGGGTCCTAAATCTACTAATTTCACATTGAGAAAGACCCAGGCATTACAACAATGCTGAATTGATATGCAGAACATTCAGACAATTTTAAACACTTGAATCATTGTCCTTAGATGTAAAAAGATCAGGGCTTCCTTCAAGTCCACATTGTGCAAATTCACTGGGTGTGTCACGTTACACTGAAGGGATGTTTGCCGAAATGCAAAATGCGACTGGGCCATGGAAGTGGTAGTTGATTAAGTGGAAAATAAGGAGCCTTGGGCACAATGACCTTTATAAACCACGCACAAAATTTAAACTGAGATTTACAGCAAACTCTTCTGGTCAGTTTTTCTATGCTGACATAAAATAGGATATACGTTAGTTTCTTTTATAAATTATAACCTTTTTACGAAATTTTGCTCAATCATCTAGCTTCTAGCTTTAGCAATATAGTACCATTTGATTCAATCCTAATAAACAGTCCAGACAAAGCTACAGTCCAGTAATAACATCATGTTAAATAGTTCCTCGGTGCCTCAGTATTTGCAGTTCTGCATGACTTAATAGCATGGTCTCAGTCTCCTCATACATTATAGCTGATTGGGTAATCATATGGAAACTTTGCAAACAAGTTTCCAGTTTAGGGCAGAGCATCAACCCAGGTCAGACAACCTACAGTCTAATTCTGTATGAAAGATTTCGGGGATCTTCTTACCATCCCCATTACTCAAATCTAACCAAAGTGCCATTTCTTAGAGACGGGTCATTGCAAGCAAATATTCCCTATGACCTTCTGGACATTGACAGATGAGCTCTGGCGGGCCTTGCAGCAGCTGCTCTTTAGGACATAGCAAACCCGCTTTCCTAGCTCTTCACCGGCAGCATAAGCAAGTGCAGCAGCCTGGGAACTGGAGAAGGGAGGCAGAAGTACACGTTCCCCCTTCTGCCCTGCTAAAGAATGGAAAATAACTGTCAAACTGCCTCAGCAAGATTTGCCACATCTTCCAGAGCCCTTATTAATGCAATAAATATATTTTTGGGAGGGTTAAAAAAAGAAAAAAAAAAAAATCACTGCCACAGTGAATGCTTAAAATTACATCCTATGAGTTAGATTGAATACAAAGTATGTACAGGTTCTTCACTGAGAAAACAGAATGTATTTATCTTTTTAATTGAATCTAGCCATAAAAATGATCCTGTTAAGTAGATTAGAAATCTGATGTACTGGGCCCCCATGTGGTTTGCCTTTAATATTTGTGCATTCAATTACTGTTTTTGAAAAGCAGGAATTACTCATTGCAACCCTAATGCTATATTTATTCAGGATTTAGGCCTATTTTAAGATTAGACCTGACTTAATTGTACCAAGCTATCAGCGATGTTGGAGTCAGACTACTGAAACTGATTATCTGCCTGATATTTGCATTCTGGAAATCTGTCAAGAAAAAAAAAAAAAAGAGTATAGTTTGTCTTGCTACTGCTGGAATAAAATTAGAGGATGTCTGAGGAGTCCAAAAAGCAGTTTTATCCAGGTGCTCCAGTAGAGTATTTGTTTTTTGATGGAAAAAGTTAAAACATTAAAACTGTTCTAATAAAAAAAAAGGTATGACAGAGAAAAATCCCAGTTATGTCTACTCGCACAGTTCAAAAACAAAATTTAACTCTAACAGCAAGGAGGTATTGCAGGAGCCCACGTTATGGACTAGTAGCTCATATCACTCACTGCACACAACATGCATTAGGAAGAGGTGAACAGTCAGTCACTCCTGCTGTTTTCCTTGCAAGAGATTCATCCACACCTCGACTGGATTTGCAGAAGGAAGGGCTGCACTTCTCGTGCTTAAGGCAGCCCTGCAGGGATCAAGCAGACACTGCCCACGCCAAGGGCAGAGAACAGCCCTCTCCTCTGGCCACAGGCCTCCTCCAGCCTCATCAGCAGTTCCCTCCCAACAGCAGTGCTCCTCTCAGCTTCCATAAGACAAGGAGGCAACTTCAAAAATCTAAAGGAAACGTGGTCAAAGGACCTCCAGATTTCTATTACAGTGTCACTATTTCTGCATGTCTTAAATGTCAACAGCAAATTACATCTATATGCTTTCTTTCAAAATCACTCATTATTGATGTTCTTTGTTTAACCATTAGCTAATTAAGCATATGTATGGACAACTACTTATATTATTTCCAGCCTGCCTCTTCCTCAATCACATTGCAATTCCTAGGGGAACTTCCACCGTGATTTTTAGAAAAGCCCTGTTAAGCATCATGTTAAAGCTCTTGCAGAAATCCTAGCCTTGACCTTGTTCTAGGTGAAAAGTACTGCAGAAGTTCAGCACAGTTGCATGAGGTCGTAACTCTGGAGTTTTTCAGATTATATCATTTGCCAAATGAAGCTGAAGTGTTACCTTAATTTGTCAAAAGAGATTAAAGGGGCAGCACCTACAAGGGCAGTTCCTAGGAAAACATTTGCTTTTATCAGTCAGTAAAACATTGATGTAAATCTGCTATATATTTGTCATGGGGAAAAAAAAAATATGGTTACTAATAGTCTAGTTGTGTTTCCTACAAGTACAAAAATGACCACTTCTTGTAAAATCAGTGTTATGTATACATAAGAGCAGGAAATTTACTACAGTCACCACAGTTGTCAAGGCAAGACAATATATGCTTTCATAATATAGAATAAAACCTAATACAGAATAAAAGCCTTAGACCTTTAAAAAAAAGCCATCCATAAATACATATCTATAGGTACTCTAGACTTCCCTATCAGAGGCGGGTAATGAATCAAGATAGCCAGGTTTAGAACTTACTTGTGATAACTATAATACTGTAACGGATCAACTTAAATCAGCTTCTAAAAACACAATATGACAAGTTTCCAAATTTAGACTGACTTTTTTAAAACATGTTTTCTGAAGAATCGCATAGTGCACTTGCACCTAAGTTCTGTAAAATAAACGAGTGGACAATCTTCCATTTACAACATACAGACAGAACCATGCAGAGTACCTTAAAAATAACAAGAAAAGGCATATATAATATATGCTTTTGTCTCCTGATACACAATGCCAGGGAACTCTTTAGTTGAATTACATAAATATGCCCTTTTTCAAAAAAAATGTTTGTAACATTTATCAAAGATGCAAATGTTTCTACTGTTATTGGGGCAGGGGAATAAATAAATCATTCAACTTCGAGGTGTTAGTTTGTACCTCACACAGAACAGATGATGCCAAAGAGTCCAGAGACTCCATTACAAGGTGGTTGTTATCAAGAAAGAAGTATTCTAAAAATGTAGAGGCCTCAAATGGTTTGTTTTGATTTTTGAAATAGACAATCTGTCTGAAATTCTAGCCAGACAATAAAGTGGAGCTGAAAAACCTTGCCTTTAGGATTTTTCTTATATGCAAAAGAAATGTTTATTGTGGAATAGTTCTGTAAGGTATACATGAGTCATGTTTAACCACAGTATTCCCCAGATAAACACAACTGCTGTGTTTATAAGGAAAATTAATTCAGTTACGTAGATAGCTCAGTTCATAAAACTTCTAAAAGAATGGAAGAGGTATTTGACAAGCCCTAACTGGTACTTTTTCTCTAATCTTTCAGGTACTTTTTGCTTGTGAAAGGAAAAGCAATGAAAAGTATAGGCAGAAAAAGAAAACTTTTTGAAAACAGAATCCTTTCCCCCAAAAGCAGGGTGCAGTTGCAGGCATCAGGGACGGAAATCTGGTAGAAAAAAAAAAAAAAACTGCTTATTCTCTGATCAAACTGACATGTAGCTAAGGCTGGGCCCAGAGGTGCTTACTTTCATACAAATTACTAAATAATCTCACCCTTGTTTGACAAATTCTGTTTGACACAATAGAGGGTCAAATCACACAGGTGTTCATTTCCAGGTGTTTCTCTTACATCGCCATTACCTAATTATTCATTTACCTCATTCAATGAGGCTCTTGGAGTTGGAGCCAATTGCCCTCATTCCTCTGAGCTCTTTTAAAATCCTACCCCATCTTTTCCTCTCTACACACATGGAACAATATCACAGGTCTCAGACAAGATCTTGCACAGAAACACTTGCCACTTGAGCCTTTCTGCACTCAAAAGGAGCACAATGCAGAAACCAGGAAGATAAATCAAATTTGAATGTGTTCCTATGGTCGCTAAACTTTAAAAGTTAACTAGATTTTTAAGGAGAAGTTTGAAGGAAAAATGGGTAGCTAACATGTTGAGACAAAGAATGGAGTTGCTGCTAATGACCTTCACAGTAATTTACTGCTTAGTGTGCTAATTATATTCTTAAAAAAAATAAAAAATAAAGCACAGAGCGGAGGAAATTAGAAAGCATGTTGAAGTTTCTGTTCCTTCCAAATCAAAACAGTAGCCAGCATGATGTAGGAAAGCCCCTTCAGGATACATACACTGTGAAAGTTAATGTATATAGCACACAGGCAAAGCCAAACAAATGTTCTAAGGATATTTTGGTTTTTAATGGCTAAAGGCTATCCCTGCTGTGGTTGTGCTCTCACACATTACATATGCTCTCTAAAGCAGAAACTCACCTTTCACATCAGACCCTAAAAAATTATTATATCTAACCATGCAGTAGAAGCGAAGAAGAGTAATCACCAAATACATTGGGTGCAGGAGGTAATCTTGGAATGGGTAATAAAACTCTTCTGCAACACTCCATCTTTTGGATGAGCTTTCAAGAAGTGAGCTTTCACGAAGTCTTCTGGAAGGAGTTTGCGTCACAAAGCTACTGGTTAGGAGTGATGTTTTCTAGTGAAAAGTTATTTGCCAGTTAATATCCCAAAAACATTACTTCTAGATCTTTACCAGAGTTATGCAAACTCTGCTAAATAGTCCTGGGCTCACAAGTACGCCTAAACTGACAGCTGACACTACTGCTAAACACCCCCCGGGGGATAGCGGGGCTCCTGGAAGGCTGTATAGCACAACATGTATAGACACCACATGACTACCCATCCTCACTTGCATCCTAGTCTTGTGGTGTGACCATGAAACCAGTCTTCTAACAGAAAAATAACCTCATGGTATTCTTTTGCTAAAGTCTGATGTAAAATATGGAAAAATAATAATGACAAGCAATTAATTTTAAATTAGAAAAGTGTAACCCTTTTAAGATGGGAGAAAAACAAGTGGCCTTTTCAGCACCAGCTTAGTGGCATGACCCCAACCTACTAATTCTGTTTCTCTGCTGTACCTCCAGAAAAAACTACATCCTGATGACACAGGTAGCCTGGAGAACCACACCCTACAGTATGCAGTGATCTGACCAGAGATCCTTATGTGTTCAAGGCTATGCCTGCCTACCACAGCTAATACAATATCATGGCAAATAATTTAATTACATGAAGACCAGGAAATTCAGAGGGCACCAGCTCCCATTCTCATGCATAGCACTTATCTCAGGCATAAAGTCAGCATCAGGGACTATACCTGCACAAGGAGATTTTTTGCTGCAATCCTGTGTATCTGAACGCAGCACTTAACAGCAGCACTCTGTGCTGAACACACAAACTGTCAGGTATGTAAAACACAACAGAAACGTCTCAATTTCTTGACACAGAGAAAAATCAGAGAACAGTGTTTCAGCTGCTGTAAGTTTGCCTTTAGCAGCAACGGGCCAGCTGGAACGCCGTCCGCATCCATGTTTCCCTGGGGTGTGCCACACCGTGAGACTCCCTCCTGGCCCTGCTCCGGTCTGCTGGACCCTTCGACTTCTCCATGCACTCGAGTGAACTCGGTGCAGCCTGGTGAGCAAGCTGTGCAGGTCTTTCAAGTTACAAAAACTGAGCCCAAGTTTGCCAAAACCAGTGACCTAAATTTGAGAGTAAGTCAAAGATCTCCAAGACAAAAGTGGTGGGAGGGAGTTTTGATTATTGTAGGAGACTGATTCTTTCTAATGAATATAGCCACTGCCAACTGCTGCATTGAAAGCAGCTAGTGTGTAGTACAGACAACAACAGCTGATCTGCAAATGAAGCAGGAACACCACAGAGGGGAATATCTACTTTGCAGGTGTTTTGTTTCCTAGGGCTAGTGAAACAGCCCTTTATCAAGCACCTACTCTCTGAAATCATCTTCTGCTGAAACACTGCTGTGCTACCTGCTTTGCGAAACTCTGTTCTCCTCCCTTCCCCCACCAACACAATTCTTTCTCAGCTCATGAGGGCTCTATTTGCAACGCTACACAAAAGGATTAGTTGTTTCCAGCTTTTCTGTTTTCCTGTTTCCAAACAGCCTCAATCGTGTCTCTTTTGACTGACCTCAGCATTTTACTCGAGGTTCTCTGTCCCTTTCTGTCCCCACCAAAGTAACCAAGTAATTTGGCTTGATATCAGTACAGAATAAAATCAGAATAATGAAAATACATAGCAGTTTTACATGCTGCTTCTGTAGGCCTGCATCTCTGAACTGAAAAAGCATTTTCTGCACTTTAACCTCTAGTCACAGCAACACAGAGAATGTG
This sequence comes from Streptopelia decaocto, assembly GCF_964273445.1. Lineage (NCBI taxonomy): Eukaryota > Metazoa > Chordata > Aves > Columbiformes > Columbidae > Streptopelia > Streptopelia decaocto. The sequence goes on from NC_138660.1 coordinate 46,693,171, forward strand.
CATTAAATGAGTCATGAAACAACAGGGTTTAATGTTGTTACTCTTTTCCTAGATCTACCACTGACATATTCTGTGATCTCAGACAAATAATTCCATGTGTACCTCAGCTTTAACTGTAAAACAGGTATAATGCATGTTAAAAGCATCTTAGTATACTTTAAAAGTTTCAAAATTGAAAGCAACTTTGAAAAGACTGACTAAATACAAATTATTATTTTCACAGAATGCAGGCTGCACTACTAAGGGAAAAAAGATCTTGACTGTGTAATCGCATTTCGGACAGTGGCTTGTATATGTGCACTAGAGCAGTTTCAAAGGAAATGTCATATTTTTAAACTACATGTGCCACAACCATATTTAACAGAAAGCCATCACAAGGCTTTTGGTGCCATGAGTCTTTGTAATAAAAGCATTTGGTTTTGTACTGGGCTATAATGGCTCTGCAAGAGCTGTCAGGATTTATCACATCAAAAATCCATGCACTAAAAAAGGAGTGGCTGCCCACATAGGGTTTGGTACTTTAGAGACATTAGAATCTATTTCGTTAATAACACATATTTATGCGCTTGCGTTTTGTGGCTTAGCTTGATTGTATTGCAATACTGCCCACTCCAAGAGGCTTTTGTTGTGGCACTTCAAGGGCTGATCCACAAACACCACCCCTAAGTTTTCAGGAGCAGCCAAATGAGAGAGACTCAGGTGCCAGGAGCCCGGTCAAGTCCCAAAGCCACTGTGACATCCAGCACTGCAGGGAGTTGCTCACAGCACATCAATGTCTAGTTGAATGTTTTGTGTACAACCTGATTCAGCAGAAGTTGGGAGCGTGAAATCATGCAGTGTCCCAGGCTCAGAAGAACTGCTAACTGACGACAGGGTTTTCTACTGTGAGGTTGTCTGAGATACCAGCAAAAGACATCTGACAAGTGTTCACTGACCCGTGCAGTTCCCAGGGATGAGGCCACATGCAAAGGTGTTTGCATCCCAGGAACTAGCATAGCTTAGTAACCGGTCTTTGTGAACATTTATCAGAGCAAGATCTTTCTCCGTGACTTTCCAGTATCTGGTTTTAATTCTGCACAGCCTTAGTTGAGAAAAAAAAAATAGATATTATCTTTTAATGTGCTTTATATGTTTTCTCTTAGATGCCACAAAACACAGGATCTTGGCTGACAAACAAGTGTCTTGATGAATAATTAAACCATCCTTTACTTCCAGAAACTGAAAAACCTCTGTGTGACTGTTTCTCTAAATCAGAAAGTCAATACCTATTTTACAAAGGGATCTAGTCTGACAGAGGTATTACATTTTTCTCAAGGTTGTGTTGTTTTCCATCTGCCCCGCCAGTCCTTGGAGAAAAAAACATGGGGGTGGAGGGGCGCGGTAATGGAGGGGTGAAAGACTTTCAAAATAATTTCAGTTCAAATTTTAGTTCAAAGCTTTAGGTCACTACTTAGCACTCTCTCAACTGTTCTTTGACTTTAAATCCTTAAATATTTTAAAAGAAGGCCATTTACCACTTGTCTCTACTGAAAAGATGGGAGTAACTTGTTCCACAGTTTGTGAAACAGGCTATGCTGTGAACAAAGTGCTGCACATCCTGCTATTCATCTCAAGGTTATGCTGAATGTCACCATCAAACAAGATATTTAGCCTGTGTTTAGTTCAATATTATTTCCCAGTGTGGTACTGAAAGTTTACTAAGAGTATTAGTGGAGCAGGGCAAAGAAGACAGCCTTAAAAGAAGCACTGTATTGTCCTAGTCTACCAACTGACAAAATCTTTTTCCCTACAACATCAATTAATGACACTGCATTTTCAATAAAACTAATGACAAAGCATCTACACTGCCCTAGAGACCAGATCCAGGACAATTATTTCTGGGTTTTTTTGCCCTTCCCCACCCATGCCTTTTTTCCAGCAATTGGAGGGGAGAGTAGATAGGAATGGTGAGAAAATAAGTTACTACCTTCCCACTTGGCTTGGATTCCAGCTTCACTCTAAAAAAAAAGTCAGCTTTTTGCTGTTCATGTGAACATTAAAATATGTTTCCAACTCTGAAAGAGTTTGCAAGCGACAAAACATATGTAAAATGCAATTTCAGAGAAATAAATTGAAAGTTTGTATCCAAAGCAAGTCCCTTCCCTGCTAAGCCAACAGGTGCCTGGTGAAGAGATTTAGGGGTAGAATCCTGTGCATGATGAAGACTGGTAATCAGCCCTGCTGGAACATGAGTCAGCTGAGCAGTGACACATCTGAGCGGGAAAAGAGAAAGCTCAAGTGCAGATAAAGTTCTTTATCAGAAAAAGGCTGTCCTTGATTGAAAACCCTGGCAATTTGGTGATCATGAGTTTGTAAATACTCTCAAGAAAAAATACTTCTGCAAACAAGAAAAGAATTTGAAGGCAGTTTTCACCTATTCAAAGAAGAGGAGGGGAAAAAAAAAACAAACCCACAACAAACATGGACTTAAAGTTCCAAGAAAGAAAGGAGAATTACACAGAAGAAAACTAAGTCTTGAGGAAGGTAATTAAAATTGTTAATGCTTTTTATTTTCTATGGGTTTATTTTTAACCTCATATTTAAGTGTGCTTTTGTAGCCGATAACATGCAACACAGTGTTAATAACAGAACTTCCTCCAGTTGGTACGAGACAGCACTGGGATGCAGCTTTCATGTTGGGCGATTTTACTCTCCCAGTTATTCATGATTTGCCTGCTAATGCATTAAATGACCCCACTGAAGATGTGCAGCCCAGCATCCCTGGACTCAGCAGACAGCCCATCAAGCTTCCCAAACTACTTCTCCATTGACATTGTACCAAGCAAATGCTTCTGTGTACTTCCAGTGAGAAGTCAGAAAGTGAACTCAGATTACAGTACCTTTAGAAGGTGTTTAAATTTACTTATTTCCTTACCTGCAAGTGTAAGGAAACTCGCAGCATTCAGGAGTAGTGGATGTGTATAGAGGCATGATACATAAGGCATGATACAGGCTTAAGTCTGACTGAAGCTGTTCATACAAGGGTATCCCAAGATTTGTCAGTCAGTTGAAACAGATCCATGTATTACAGAGGGGTCAAACTCATTTTCATTGGAGGCCACATCAACCTGGCTGTTGCCTTTAAAGGGAAGTCCTAAAATTGTATTTAGCCTTTTGAAGGCAACTGCCAGGCTGATGTGGCCCCCAATGAAAACGAGTTTTGACACCCCTGAACTATTAGCAAATCCACTGACATCCAGAGCCAGTCAAGTTTTCTGGTGTGAATTCCAGGTAAGGGATAGTTAAGCAGCATTCTGATGATCTCAGGCATTCAATAAGCATCCTGGGTACAATGCTATCACATGAAGTTTAGTCTGTTAGTCTCATAGGCTAATTTAAAGGAAGTTTAAACAAGAAAGTAGGTAAGGTCCACAGGTTTGCTTCATGACTCAGATTGCAACAACAGGGAAAAAAAAAAAAAATCCAAGTCACAGAAGCAGACTTTGACCGTAGCCATGAGAAAGCTCAGAGGCGCTGAGGATACTGAAATGGAGAACTGCACAAGAGTGCTTCTGTCTGTCATAGTTTCTTGTAATAACTGGAGAACACAGATCAGCTCCATGCTAAGTGCTTTAGCCAACACAAGTCCACAGAGGGTTGCACAGTAAGACAGGACTTCTGGGAGGGGAAGGGCACAAGGAGGCACAGAGCCAAAGAGGAAGGCGTTGGGCGATCCTGGAACATGCAGCCAGACCATGAAGATCCACTCCCTTAAGGACAAATGAAGTGGAGCAGGATTAGGAAAGCTCCTGTGAAAGGCCACTCTTCAAACATAGGAAAACAAAGAAGAGCAGCCTTGGGAAGTCTAGGAGCATACAACAGACCCAGCAATGCACTGATCTGGTATAAATCTCTCAAGACATGCTTTATGAGGGCTGTGACCAAAAAAAAGCCTCTTAAAATGTACAGGTTTTAAAGCCAGCCTTGTGATTTGAAAGCCTGCGTTATGTACTCCAAATGCCAAGAGTTGGCAATGTTTCATGTGTAGGCAACTAAACAAACACACAAGTCGTGTGAGACTCCCATATTTCCCAGATATTAATTATATAAACATCTAAAATAATTAAAAAGGACCTGAGCTAGAGTCTAATTTTCACAAGCATGTAGAAAAAACATTGATATACAATTTGCTTAATGCTGCTTACCATCCTATAATTTCATTTATGCAACACTGATTCATCATTGCGTTCTTAATTTTTTATGAAACTTGAAGGAGAAAAGAGACTCCAGTCTTACTACCAAAAGAAATATGCTCCTGTTTGCAAAGATCTGTCACTAAGCTCCATCCTACAGAACAAGTTATTTTAATCTTTTTGTTTTCGTTGCTTTCATTTCATTGCTCCTTGCAGACAAGGAACAGAATTTAGAGATCACTCCTTGTTTACAGTGAGCTAAAGCAGAACATAAAACATTCTTAAAAATTGAAGTGTGTCCTTTTTCCTTCCTTGGACATACATATACAAAACTGTGAGGAGGAGAAACATGTACTCTATTGTTACCTATAGAAAGAACTGTGAAAAGGGATTAATTGTTAACAATAATAAAATTGAAAAGGCAACACCTGCTCAAAAAGTCTCTTGGGGAGATTTACTTCTTCAGAAATATATTATGGGAATAAGTTAAGATAGATAATGGCTAGTCATGGGATGCATAAAAAACTGATTATACCTTGTTCCAAACCTCCGGATTTCATGACTGACATAAATCAAGGCAAGGCATCAGCTTAGCAAGTCTTGAAAGACAATAAAAACACCACCAAAAGAAACTGGCAGTTAGAGTTAGCAGAGAATGTTGTGTCCAAAAAACACCAGATGCCTTTATAAAAATAAGGTATGTTTTGCTAGGCAATGTCTGAAAAGTTTCTGCAGCCAAATGGAGCTTGATCTTTATTTAACAGTTGAGCAACAGAGGTCCTTATTGTTTAATTAAACACTCATTGCAACCCATATTTATTTAAAAGCCTAAAATGAAGTGATTTTGCTGCAAGGCAAGTAGGTGAAATGGAAAGGGTTTATTCATATAAGGCTAGGAGTCATGAATGAAGCAATGGTTTTACCATAAAAAGCATTTGCTGCTAAACAAGGAGTTACTGTGGAACATGAAGTCCAGACTAGCTAGTTTAACAAAATGGCCCTTTGATTTGAAAACCATTTCTGCACCACATTTATGGAGGGACATTTTGCTTTTGTTTTCATTTGTAGTCACTAGTCCTTATGTCCATGAGCATGACATCCCTCTATCAGGCATACTACATCTACCAGTAATTCCTAGACAACAGCTGAAAAAAAAATCTGATTTGATTTGGCAGGGAAGCCATGGATTTTTCAATTATTCCTTTTATTTATACACTCTCTCTATTAAAAATAACACTACTTCCCCCTTTCCAAGCAGTCACGTGCTCCTCAGACAAACACAGAAAACGTTTTGCAGATAACGTGACTCAGTAGCTGCCTTTGAAGCCAACAAGCCTATTTCCTGAAGCACAAACAGTGCTACTTTTAATGTCCAAGCCAAGCCTCAAACTAAGTGCCTGATTTTCCTGAAATCCCTCAAGCTGCAGTTGAACCCATACATCATCTTTACCTCCAAGCACCAGCCATCTGGCTTGTGCATGAGGAGGCAACCAAGCAGGCTAAGTGTGTAGAGGGCAAGGGGGTGCCTCCAGCCTGGCACAGCCTGAGGGAAAGGCGTCTCTCCCTGAGAGACCAGCCTTGCTTGCCAGGGCACATGCCAGTGGCCATGCACAGCCCATTCACAGACGTGGCTCCTCTTCAAGGGGTTGAGGTGCCCCTCCAACTTCCCACTGTAGGACCAGTGGGGAAAGACCCCTGGGCATTTGCCAGTCAGCAAGTCCCCTCATCTACTGGGTATCCTTGCTGCTGTTTTCCCTGCAGAGTCCCTGTCACAAAGGAGGGTCATACTAGTCTTTTGGTTTCTCTCTCCCCACAGGGCAGCAGGATGACACATGACTGCAGATGTGGAAATTGTCACAATTTGATTTGGGTGCAAAGCCAAGAGAAAGTCCATGGATCACCCACAACAATACCAGACAGAGACTGGTGTGCATTTTGGAGTCTCTAATGAGCATAATTTCATTAAGCATGCAAAACCTAATAAGCACAAAAAGGAAATAACCAGGCACTGTGTAACAGGAAACACATCAGAGTGCTGCCTAAACTTGAGCTGGCTGGGAAGTGAGCTATTGTCAGAAGCCCAGCGTTTCAGAAACTCTGATATTACCAACTGCCTTGAGCAAGCATGGTGTATTGGCAAAAGACAAACAAGGAGATTGGTTTGATTATTTCAAGGGAATTAGCTCAAAAACTGTCTGAATCCTAAACGTGCACATCCTACAACACGTTGTTCCACTGAAGTGGACAAAAATAGTAACATGTCAAGTTAAAGGATGGCTTCATTTACAAATAAATATAAACACACACCTCTCTACATACACCTGTTTTAAATCTGACCAGGGATATGCATACCTCACTGAAGGCACTGTGACTTAATTCACACAGGGTACATCCTTACCTTCATTTTCACTTTTATGGTTTTCTGTCAAACTATTACATTGCAAAAAGACAACAAATTTGCTTTTACATTCATGGGGAATTTTTGTTGTTGTTATTGTTTGTTTTTTTGATTTTTGTTTTGTTTTGTTTTTTCCTTTTTTTAAGTCTAGAGAATGGAACTGGGGATCATTTTATTGCCAGTTTGTATACTCGGCTACAATTTATGAATGGTACTGGACTTGGGTTGCTCCTGTCTACAGGTCAAATTAAACGGATTCATTCTTCGTAATTTTCCAAGTGGCACTGGCATTCTTCATCTGCACGGGACATGCTCTGTTCTAGGAAAGCACTTTACAAAACATTTCCATTCCTGCTAATGTAGTTTCAGTTTCCTGATCCCAGCCATCCTGGAAACTCGTGTGTTGCAGCACGCAGCTCCATCTGCCTTTGAGCTTAAACCTCTGGGCAACCTGCCCACACCAGTTCCTCTTCCCTCTGGCTCCTTGGAACAGACCTATTTCCCTTCACTGGCATGACATGGTTCAGAGGTTACAAAACTCCCCACTGCAACAAATCTGAGGCCTCCCCTGAAGGAAAGGTAGTTAAATGTGTTTAAGAGAAGGTATGGATAGCAAAGCACTAACTACAGACTTGCTAAACCTCCCCTATTATTTACATCATAACACCCTGTCTTATTGCCCTTTTTTTCCTTTTCTGTCTTCATGCTAGAGAAATATATGGTTTTACATTTTGTATACAATCTAAATAAAAAATTAAACGCTAATGCACGAACATATCGGAGCAAATAAAACCATAAAACTACTGTTATTTCCCAGTATGAGTCAGTGTGGGCATGGGAATTTCTAAATAGAAACAATGCAGTACAAATCAAAACATGCCTCCTGAGAGCTGGTGTTGCTCACTGGTAGTCAGCGGAAAGGACACCTTTTACCATTTAGAGATCACGCCAGTTCCATCATTTGGATCTGAAAACTTACTGTGCAGACTATTGGACATGGAGGGAAATCCAGATGTAGATACTTATTTCTTTCATGTTCCTACTGTGAAATAGCAAGGCTCGGTGTATCAGAGCTGCATACAGAGGGCTCATTATAGAAGTGACAACTATAATATTAAACTGAATAGAACGATAATATAATTCAAGAAATCTAATTGCTACTGTGCAGGAAATCCATTTTCTAACAATACACAGCAAAAGCTGCCTCAATCACTAAACAAAAATCCACCCCCTTATAATTTTCTTTCATTTTCAATTTTATAAAAATGGCCTTAACTCCTCCTATAGACATCAACACTTAACTAGTCAATCAATCATCCCATCTGCTGTCTCCATTGTTATTCCTTAAATAAAAATGTGAGTACAAGAAAACATTTACTGACTAGAATCTACCAGGAGCACATTAAAAAGTATTCTTGTAACAAATAAAATAGCTTTCAAAAACTGTCAATAAAAATTATTCCATCAGAGGAGAAAGAAAAGTTGCAAAATTTACAAATAAAGTATAATTCAGCAAGAAATAAAAATCATCTGAATGTAATACTCCCCTGAAAATAAAAATCCAGCTCTTGATACCTCTGTATGTTCAGTACTGTGGAAACACCTTGCCAAGGAAATCAGTATAATTATTCTTACTTTAGAGATGGTGAAACTGGAAAGATCTCAGCAAAATCAGAAATCTGCAGATTAGTAGAAAAGCTGAGAAAGGAAATAATATATTCAGTGCAGAGTTTTGATTTTAGACCTCACCTTTGCAACAATACCGAACAGATCAAAGACCAATTTCTAAATATTCTGTACTAACATCAAACATTCCATATAGACCTTTTTATTGCCAAGATTTTACTATTCTCACCCCTTAAAAATCAGACACACAGAGAAAAATGACCCAAGACAAGGGAAATGTAGGAATATTAAATAAATTTTCTACCAGTGTGCAAGGTAGATTCCAGATTCCAATCGCAGATGAGAAGAATCATGACAATCATTTATCAGGTGTGCTCCCCTCTTCATCTGTAGGTTTAATACTTCCTTACAGATATGTCACCATGGACCAGATTCATCTGAGAAATGTGATAACTAACACACAAATCCTTGACAATACATGGTGGGTTTCTATTGCTTTATGGTAATAAAGGGAGAGATTTTCTATGTAGGTGCACCAGCAATTCTCCCAGTGTAACTGACAGCAGTTAGGAGTCTGCATCCCACAGCAGCATATCTCCAAATTATTTAAACAGAGCTTGAAATACAAGTGGAGATGTCATCCTGTATAGGTGGAATAAAAGCTAGCATAGGAAAGAAGGCTGCACCTCATTTTGGCTTTGCAGGATATGCTTGTCAGACAATATCCAAAACAATCCTTGTTTCAGAGCTCATTGTGTGACATAACCACATAATTAGTTTTTCAATCTGCAATTTCTTACTACAGGGATCTATCCAGCCCTGCATGGCATGGCACACACAGGCCTGGGGCTCCATGTGCCAGCAGCAGCACCCAGGGAGGGAGTGTCCCACACTGCAGTGAGGTGAGCGTCACAGGCTGCCATGGGGACTGTCCTGCAGGTCCCCACGAACCTCCCCAAAGCCAGCACTGATGCAGCCATTATCCAGTACCATGTGCAACTGAGAACAGCATTTGGCATTTTGACCTCAATGGGCTACATAGCACCTGATCTTTATTTCATAGTCATGGCAGAAGACCATGCAGATAAACAGCATGCACAGCATTTTTAAAGTTGATAGCACCTCCCTTTATGGGTCAATACAGATATAAAACAGGGTCTTTTACAATCGGCCAAAACCTGTGTTTTCGTGAAGGAAATCCTGATCGTATAAACTACTTACTAAATCGTCTTTTCAAAGTGTACCATGTATTTTTTCCACATCCTGGCAACAAAAAGGGTATTTCTCATTAAAAATCCTAACTTCCGTATTACAAAATCATGAACGCTTTACAAGGCATAGTCAATGGGATAGCAAAAAGAAATGGACAATTCCCTTCCCGTGAAAAAAGCAGCATCTAAATATCCCAGAAAAAGTTTCTTCAGCCAACATCAGTTTCCTGAGAGCAGCACACACTGCAGATGGGTTCGTTTTAGCATTTTAATACAATGCAATAATTTGAGATAAATTTAACACTTCAGACTATCTAAATCTGCATTGTATTTACCTCAGGATTTATGCTGGGCCAAAAAATGTCCACTGGTCTAGTGATTTGATAAAAGTTGTGCAGCAAATCTTTTTTTAGCCAGTCATGGAAACTTTGTTGTACTTCTTTATACTTTGCCATAAACATCACAGCATCAACACTGCAGGTGCTATCTGGAAATGGGTAATGTGAAGGTGTTTACCTCCACATGATTCTTTAGAAATACCAGACTGTAGCTGGACCCACTACCAGCTCCATTTCCCCATGACTCCTCCATCTCTGATGGTAGCGTGTTAGACCAAAGGATCGCCTATACCATTAACCAAAAAGGAACAGGTTACGGGGATGTGTCAGTTCCGCTGGAGGATGCACAAAGGCAGTTGGATTTAGACACATTTTCTTTTCATGCCATGTATCACATCCTGACCCTGCTGCTGGGCAGGGTATCCTGCTACAGGGTGGAGCATTAAATTGTTCAAGAAAAACACTGGCTGGCAGCCAATAGAAATTTCATGTTTTATGGATCACACATATTCTACCATGATTCATCAGCTTCAGCAGCCACTGGTGATGTGTATATGTGGCATGTGCCACAGGGTGCCAGAGGATATATTTTCTACTACAGTAATACTTGCCTATGATATATTGTGTCCTTTCTAATGTGTTCAGTCTAGGCTTAGCTAGAGGAGATAGGAGGATCTAACAGCAGCCTACAGCTATTTCAAAGGCAGTTATTAAGACGATGGAGCTAAACTCTTCCCTTAATAATGTGGGACAACAAATTGCAATTGGAAATTGAGGCTTGGGAGATTTAAGCTGGATATGGGGAGGGGAAGGGGGGAAGAAATACCTCCCTGGAAAACCTGGAAGAGGTTAAACTGTCATCCTTTGAGGTTCTCAGGATTCAGTGATTCAGCTAGACAAAACTACAGCTGGCCCAATGGCAATTGTTCTGCCTCAAGAGGGATGCTGGACTGCATGTCCTTTCCAGGCAACATCCTTATGACTCCACAATTTTATGCATCCTTAGTCAATGTTTCTGACTCTCCAGCCTGAATCAGAAAGTCATTCTTGCCTTGGACTGTGTTGAAAAGACAGACATGTTTAGACACCTGCAAGTTCTGCAAGATACTGCAGTGTGCATCCTCAGAGTACAACATACTGGCCAATAAATATAAGATCAGGATCTCAGATGTTAGTCTGCAAAGTTTCCAAAACTTTGAACCAGATTAATCAAAACAAATGAAGTGCTGAAGAACGCTGTGTTCACCAGACATAATGGAGAAACACGCAAGCTTCTACAAGCATCAGCCTGAATCCGTGAAATTAATTTCCTTCAACCAACCTTGGAGCCAACTTTGTCACCTTTTTCTCCAGATTACAAGTTGGATTCTTCTCATCCTCCCTAATACATACATGCATTTAAAGAGGAAAAATCACCCTCAAGCTGAAACCTTCTCTTGCACATTGTTCACGTTGATGAGGAAGCAAAAGGACAGAATATATATGTCACTAGTACACAGAAGAGGTACTTTGATTTTATAATGATGAACACAATATTAGCATAGGTTTAGTATAGGTTTAACACAGGTTCTTTTGTCTTTATATTTAAAATTTAGATTATCTTTTATATGTTTGTTGATTGTCTAGGGGTGTATGAGGAGATGGGGTAGGAACCCCAACAAGCATGCATCTAGCTTTGTATTTATGTGCATATGCAACTTCATATTCTTTTAATCCCAGTAAGTTTATAACTACGTGCCACTCAATGTGCTCTCTACTGCTGAATGGACCTTCTTCAAATGCACTAAGGCAGACAGGCAGTGTGCTGTTCTGACTGAAGTCAGCAGGAGTTGCCAATCGATTTAATTTGAAGCCAGATTAGGACTTCCTTGGAAAGCTTACATATAGAGAACCATGTACTGTAAAAATGTAATCCTTTAGGGAAAAAAAAAAAAGGTAATAAAAATCCTCCATTGAATAAAGAAAATGCACACGATTAACTGAGGTAATCATTTAACAAGCTTGACAGCCAAAAGTAAATAATTCTTGGGCAAAGTTTCTGGGATGAAAGGCTTCACCTGTGCTTGTATTCAAGAGCAGCAAGCTGATTGACCTTATGATACCGTGGTTTCATTTCAGGAGCTGCCTTCTCCTCCCCCCAAGCTTTTTTCTGAATTGCATGAATATTTCATGACTAACTGTGCATACCATGGCAGACAAAGAGCTAATAGATTAGTAATTTGACCCGCTATTTATTTGAGGTGCCCCAAACATGCAATGAAAGAGACTGATTTTTCTTTAGAATAATCATGAAATGGAATATGGTTGATACTAGAAACTTTATCTTTACTTTAGCTGAGCTAATTGCAGTAGGTAGAAGAGACAAAGAGGGTGGTAAGAATTCACATCTGGGAAGGAAATCACTGAGCAATAGGCATGATAGAGCACTATCTTAATCACTGCAGTAGAACACTGAACTTAACTGAATTACCTAGAAACCTTGTTTATACTGCTTCTGCTAAACTTCAACAAAGGATTAAAAAAAAAATAAAAAAATAAAAAACAACACAAAACACACACCCCCCCCCCCAAACACTAAAAGAATGAGTGACTTCACATTTATACGATAGAAGTTTAAGGGAGGTTCTTTAGTTGCACAGTTTTCTTACCCAGATTATGAACGTCAGTTAAGATTTGTGGCGAAATCTCTTAAATGACATGTAAAAACTATTGTAAAGCAGTTCTTGGAAATAATCTCTAAAGTTCAAATTATGACTGAGGGATCTTGCTAGTGAAAATCATGAAGCTGTTAGACAAAGCAAAGTGGTTTTGGATAACTGAGTATAAAATTGAGAGACTTCATTCATCCCTTTCTTTCCTGTCCCTAGAACAAGACCCACCAAGGAAGACAAGTGAAACAGTAGACTGGGATGGAAGGAAAAATATTTAACTATTAAGCTATTTTTATGTATTTAAAAGGTAGACAAATTCATACATGTACACTCTGAAACAGAAGAGGACATTTAACTGAGCCAATTTTTTTTTTTTAAGTGTATTACCCCACTGTGTAGCCAACATCCAACTTCAAAAATTAATGAACAAGTTCAGACAACCAGAAATTGCCAAAAAGAGCGGCTGGAAAATACTGCACTGCAAGCCATTTATGCATCAGCACATACCCAGGGTTGATCAGGCACTTTATACTATACTGAGGGTAGTCAGAAGTAGTTATGGCAAGTAACAATTCTGACGTGGTTTGGCTGGTATTTAAATTGTAGCTGAACAAAGAAAAGAAAGCAGTTATAGCTAAAAGGACCTGGGAATCTCAAACCACTTTGGTTAATACAGGAGAAAACTGCAATCAAGCAGTACAGAAGGAAGTACACAGTCCTGAAACTTTCTTCCAGTGTGTATGGGAAATAAATTGTAAGGGGCAGAGAGAGGAGCTGTCAGAGTGCGGATTGTGCTAGCTCTACCAGACAGGCTCTGGGAATTCAGGATTTTGTTTTCTGTCTCTTGCCTTACTTATTTCCTGAATGCAAACAAGTCATTTCTCTTTCTCTTCTCTTTTTGTTCAGTAAAACTGATATTATACCATCTTTTGTGCATTTCAAATGCACAGCAGAGTGAAAGGTGGAAGGAAAGAAGAAAGAAAGAAGTCAGACTGACCCTCTCAGCAGATTTGTAAAATGGTGGAAGGTAAAGCTATTCCTGTGCCAGGCTGGTGTGGTCTTGTGGCTGACTGGAGCAGGAGGCAGCCAGCTCACAGGCACTAACATGCTGGATGTATCACCAAACCCAACTGAAATGACAACACTGCCATGATTAATGGACACCTCCAAACAACATACAAAATAGCTAGGGAGAGTAATAATAATAAAAAAAAAAAAAAAAAAAAAAAAACACCAAAAAAAACCACAACTAAGGAAAAAAAAAGGGGGGGGGGGAACTCCCATTCTCAAACTGTCAAAAAAACAATCTACTACAAGATGTACATCTTGGATGAGAAGATGGCCATCCTTCTTTCTTTGGGCATTGAAATGTTTAGTCAAAACAGTACAAAACTTCTCCTGAAGCAAATTCTCACCCTGGACAGAGCAATATGACAGCACTGTGGGTCATATTTAGAAAACCTAGAAGATGTCTGGCTCAAAATCCACCCTCTTCCCTGGCTAATGGCAGCAGCACAAGACCGCAGCAGCCCTTGGTGCTCAGTGTGCTGTGGGTGGCTGCCATAAATCAAGCAGTACTTCAGCTTTCACCAGTGCCATTTCACCTCTGCCCAGCAATCCTTTCCTTCTCACAAAAGCTACTGACTTCCACCATTTCAGTAAGGCAACATGTGAGTAAACAGCAAGTTCCTTCTTAGCCCCAAGGTCTCTCTTGAACCTCTTGAGTTATAACATTTAGCACTTCATCTTTCAAGTATTTTTTCCAATACCTATTCTATACCTGCTGGTCTGGTCTTGATTATAGGAACACATCATTAAGCCAGACTCATTTTAGCTGTTACAAAAACATTTAAGAATATGTATATCCAGACTTTCAGAGGAGAGTGCTTCTCAAAAAACAAACAGATCAGCTATTTCAGATTTACAGTGCAGTGCTTTGCTAAGTAACCCTCACTGAAAATCAGGACAGCTATGGGTTTGTGCCACAGCAAGTCAAAAGAAATTTTCTATGTTGTCTCAATATACCAGCACATTTAAGATGCAACTCAAATCTCCGTTGACATTAGAATTGTTTAATTCTATAAATGATCCTACATCAAATTATAGCAGTGGTAGCTGTAACAGTAACACCATGATAAACAGTAAATAATATAAACACTTCCACAGTCCCCTTCAGCTCCTAGTCTCACATTATTCTACAGATTACCCTCTGTTTTGCAGGAAGAAAATAGAGGTGCTGCCATGTAACACCATTTGTTCAACAAGGGCCAGTTGCAGGTCTTGGACATTTCTCTGTTATTGTCTAACTTTCTTATTTTCTCTAATGGGCCATTATATGCTCTACAATTTGGCAGTTTGATAGTGCTTCCAGCTTTAGCAGCTTCAAAAGATCTGTCACATAACAAAGAGACATTCAACATCTCAGACCTTGGGACTGGCTGAAGCATAACTTCTGCTGATGAGAGGACTCTGAAGAGGTGTGTAATAAGCCAGCCATGTATCAAAGAACAGGCTCTACTCTTTGGTTCTCAGCTGTTGAGCAGTAAAAAACAAAAACAAAAACAAATAAACAAACATATAATGGTGAAACACCTTCATTGGGCATCCTTCCAACTCCTGCTCCAAAGAGCCCGGAAAACTGCTAGAAGCAGCTCAAGTGAAGAGACCTATGTGTCAGGAGTACTCAGCAAAGTGACCCAGTGTGCTTGCCTTTGATCACTCTCACTTCTGTTGTTCTGCAAAGAAGATTGCATCAACATCTTCTATTCAGCCTGCACTAAGGTGCCTGCAACATAGCTGAAGCAAAAATCACAGACTACATGTGAATTCTACATCACCTTGAAATACTGCGCCGAAAGCTTTAGCATTGATTTCCGAAGGAAGATCTTGGTAATACAGGCAGGCAGCAGCAAACAGACACAGGAGACATTTTCCAAACAAGTAACAAATTTTGCAGCTCCGTTTCAGTGCAGAGATTTACCAGAAGGCCCCAGAGCCCCCATCCCTTATCCCATCTCTCACTCACGCCCAAGCACTGGTACTACTCTTGTTACTAACACTGCATTTGAGTTACTTTCTGGTAAGAGAGAGCTGTCTGTCGCAGCGCAACAGTGAGGCAGGAGGAGATGGACAATGTAGGGTGTAAAAAAAACCACTAAAACTCTTCCTGCAGTTGTAGCATACACAATCAGCAACTATTCCTTCAGAGCATCTGTACTTCAGTCAGCATCCTTCATTTCCACCATGTTACTCACACAGGGAAATGATGGGGCAATGAGGACATACACTAGTGCAAATAAATCCACAAAATTTGTACCAATCTGGAGGGAAGCGGAGCTGCAGTTTGGCTCTGGCATGCAAATAAAGTTTTACATTGTTGAGATTTTTCTTTGGGGTTGCAGATCACTGTCAAAATAACCTCAGGCTGAGCCACTACCTACCACCTGGCATTGCTCCAGTGCTCAAGAACTCTGCAGACAGTTTTGCTCTTCTGGCAAAAGCAACACAATGAAATAGGCTGAGCTGTGCAGAAGACAAAATTATCTTGAGAATCAGCTGGATTGTGAAATGTCACAAACCACACTGTTTCTTAGATCATGACCTCTAAGCAAAAGTGCATAGCAACATGTGCAAGCCTGTATATACACACAGTTGAAAAAAAAATCCCAAATAAAACATTTCACTACATACACTTCTCTCTCTCCAATAGAACAGTGAAGGAGAGCACAGCAGATATTAGCCATATCACTTCATTTACTACTGCAGGATGATCAGACACAGCAATGACGAACATAGATTAAGAATCTATACAATAGAAGAGACAACTTAAGCAAGTTTTTTACACCCTTTTACACAAATAGCAATGTTCAACTTTTCTAACACCTGATCTTCCACTTTGATAGTACTAAGAGACACATCATTTTATTAAGAGTCAAAATGCCTATTTCCCCCATTCATTCCTATCCAGAGTTGTGGTCTGAAAATACTAGCTTTTTAAGCAGCACAATAAGATTATTTTTTTAAATGCATTTATAAAGCAAAGAAGGACAAGATTGAAATACTATTTCCTGCACATTCATCATATGGTTACCTTCACCTTGTAGAAATGTAGCATTGCCATTCAACAGAAGTGCTTAGTGTAAAGGAAAGGCTTATAAAGCCATGTCTGAGCGCGTATCACACCCTTGTTCCTTCTAATAAGTCATAGCATCTTTATGACACCCTTTCAGAAGGGCATCCTCAATTCACTTAGGTAATTTCCTACCTTACATTCAAAACATCCATTTCCCCCAAGGACAGTCTGATGCTGAGTTTGGAGGACATAATGAAATAATTATGCTTAGAATATTAGTACCTACACTTGCATCAGAAATTAATTTCCTTTTAGATGCATATAATGTCAGTTAAAACTCCACTTCTGTACATGAAATATGTACTGATGCTGAAGAACAAAGCACCTCATTAGCTCTCCAAGCACAGTGCACTGCATTTTGCCATTATCCAATGCATTCCCTGCAAGGCACTGGGTGAGGGATATAACAATGCCTGAGGCTGCACTGCAGAGAAATATTATCAACATCCAACCAGTACCAGAAACAGAGTTTTGCCCAAAAATATTTGTCATTGGTATCTCCATTAATATTAAAGGTGAAGGGCAAATGGAACAAACAAATGAAAAAAGCACTGGTGAAGTATAGGAATATTACCTTTGAGTTAATATCTTCATAAAAGCCACTTTTGAGACACCTCTCTGCCTCATCTAGGGCCACAACCCAATAGGGAATATATCCTAGGATGAGTCATGGATCAACAGGTTGCAATATGAATATTTCAGTCTTAATAGAGAGTGCAATAAAACAGTAATAGCAAGAGGGAAAAAAAATACTATTGCAGTCTATAAAGCATTTTAGTGACTTTTCTTCATCTGTGACTGTTCTAAAAATGGTAAAATTTTACCTGCTGTACAAAAGAGGTTTCTGAAAGAAGGCCCACAAAGTCTTTGTATACAACTCCAAAGTGATGTTGGTAACTGCATCACCAATCAGGACTGTCCAATGCTCAGTGCTGCAGTGGCAACAAGATTTCTTGCAGATGAGCTAAGAGCAGATTCAGGAAATGGGCATCTAGGGACTAAAGCTATTAACTTGACTCCAGAGAGTCCTACAGCTGTGCATTGCAGATTAATTCCTCCTCTAGCCCTATCTGCTCCTGTGAACTGGAATAAGCACCCTCTGCAGGGGTCATTCTAAATGACCCCTGTCACCCTCCAAAATCTGGAAACCTGCAAAGCTATTCTGCTATGTATCAGTTGTCTAGGAGTTGGCATATAAAGAAATCCACCAGCACTGCAATAGGAAATTCATTCCAGTGCTTTTGCTGCAGGAATTCAACAGCTGGACTTCCTGGGTAACCTTAAATAAGCTACATTCTCCTGTCCCTCAACTGTCATCCTCCACTTGTGGGGGTGCCAAGAGGTATTAGTACTCCTGATACTGAGATACTGACAGCCCGATGTGGCCAAGTGCCAGCATAACGGGAGCATCGCAGAATACCCTAATCCTGCGTGCACAACACAACACTTATTTGTAAACTACCTTTCTTTCAAATACTGCCATAATTATTTATCAATCCAGTCTCATTTTTGCGTATTTATTCTGCCACTTTCTGCTGTGCTACAGAGGCTTCTGTATATAATCAAGCCACAAACATGTTTTGCTTTGGTTTAAATTTTGTTTAATAACTGTTTCCTCACTAGCTTTAAACAAAACTAATGTCACATACACATAGACATGTATACAAAAAGAAACCACTGTTAACTCTGATTTTTTTTAAAGAAGACTGTTCAGTTATTACATCTTGTAATTAAAATAATTTTAAAAGAAACCCAGCCATCACAAGGCACAGAAATGCAGAAATCATGCCACTCTGGCACAGAAGACTCCTACCTTTGAACTAAATTTCCTACCACCAGGAGCGTTCAAGCAATGCATTTTTCCCTTGCACAGACTATTTGTGAAATCCTCAGGTGTCTGGAAGTTCTAGAAGTCTAGTGGGAAGGACAAGCTAGAGTGAAAGAAGTGACCCACAAATCTGTGATGTGTTATGCTGTGAGTCAGGCAGGACAGACAACAACCAAGTCCCACTTCCCAAGAGCCTTGCCCACATCCCATGCCCCGAAGCTGTCAAGGAGGGTCCGCAGCCCAGTGTGGCAAGGACACAAGATGGAGAACAAGCTGCCTTAGGGCTGGATGTTTCTGGTGTCACAGACTGACAGGCAAGCTTGTCAGGACATAATTCATTGTCCTAAAGCTTGAATCATTCACAACAAAGGATGGTCGCAGGACAGTATTTTCAAGCATCCCACTGCTGTAACAGTTGTTCTCTGTGTGTTTTTTGGGCCAACAAGGCAGTCCCTCTCTTGAGCACTCTAAGTAACTCGCTCTTTGCTGGCTGAAGTTAATAACATTTCCATAGACATCTGTGACCCCAAGATTTCTCCCCTTGCTCTTTCGTGACACTAGGGGCACAGGAAGACTATTTCCTAACAATGAGCCAGAAAAAACAGTTACAAACCAAAGCCAAACAGCAAATCAAACTCTGATCTCCCTTTCCCTGCCCATCTTTTGCTTTTAATTTTTTTTAATCGGTAAGCACAGCCAAGAGAGACCTTTTCCTTGTTTTTAATTTGCTTATTTCTTTGTTTCTGACAGAAGAAATACGTTCTTCCTGCAGGAGAACCAACTCCGCTCTTCCATAAATAAAATCCACTTGTGTAGATAGAAGTTCCTTTAAGAGGTTTCCTAACACAACTAATTTTAAAAATGGAAGACCGGAAGAACCAGAAGCAAAAATATTTTGTCTCACAAAGGTATTGAGAAGCAAGGACATTTATTTTGGTAAGTTTTCAAAGGAACATTTAGATAATATGAAGCTACTACTTTATGTGAAGCACAGTAGTTGACAAGCATAGGGTTAAACTTATCAGTAACCTAGTGAAGCAGACTAAAGATAAATTTACTCAAGTGCATGGTGAGACACTGTTAACCAAATATTGTTCTTTCCTGAATAAATGCTCACATACAGAAACATATCACCTATTGCTGTGCTAAGCAAGCAGATTTCAATACTGCACATCCCAGTGATTTACAGAGGCCTGTGTTATAGAAGAGAAAACACACAGATGGCTCTTGTCAGCACTATAGAAGGGTTTGGCAGAAGACCTGAAAAGACAGGGAAGCTGTTAAGGGTGAACTGAACATACTTGGTGGCCCTTTCATACCATATCTGAATTATGAACTACAATTGTGAATTAGTCCAAGTCCATATAAGTTCTTGAATTCCACAGAAACATTTAGTATCTTACCATTTTAACTGTACACACTTGTTTCTAAAATTTGACTTTGAATTTCGCATGGATAAAAAAGAATTGTTAATTTCCAATAATAATTGTGCACCCAAAAATAAAAAAATCTCTGTACATGTGTCTTTCTGTTTTGTATGAAGGATTTGATGTGTGAAATGTCACCATCCCAAGCTCTGCTAAGAAATAGCACAAACTAGACAATTGCAATTACACATTACAGAAAGTGGAGGAAAAAAAAAAAATCAGTGTCGGGCACACAGAAGAGTTATTCACAGTGAAACAAAAAGAAAATTAATGCCCCTCTGTCTATGGACTGATGATAGGTTTGCCATGATTGTTTTTTCCCCCTGGGAGATTATGTCTCTCAGGAGGTGACATCCACTTAAGGGACAATGAACCACTATTTATATAAATGTCCATCAAGGAAACTCTCTAAACAATTGCAAATATTGACCGACATGCAGCAGATTAATTTGGCTTCACTGTCATCAGGATATATTGTAGGCAGCTATTGTGGAATAGCAGATCTTTTACATTCATACTTGACACATCACAATTGAACATAGAATTTCCATCAACAACAAAAGAAGCATTTAATAGTCACTTTGCTTCCCTAACAGAGACATATGCCTTCCTAATAATGTAAAGACAAGCAGGATTTTTTCTAACAAATACTAAGAGATTTTTGTCATAATACTAGACATTACTGATGTAAACAGTACAATTCCATGCTAACAGTAGGTTTCTGCTTTCTCTCCACACAGAGTATCTCCAGTAGATCCTGAAACACAAATCCATGTTCTACTACAATAATTTAAGCGTAAGGGGACATAAAGGTCTATAACGTGCAGAATTTTCCTCAGTTGCAAGAGCTACTTCAATGTGGAATTTGTTTGTTTATTTTAATACAGCAAGTCCTTGAATTCAACTACAAAGCAATTACAACAGTCTCAGTTAAGGAAGTGTATGATGCCATGGCAAAATAGTACTGAGAGGAGCATATTGCATCCCACTGCTGCCTCTGAGCTAAAGATCACAAACTCTGCATCTCCTCACCTTCGCAGCTTTCCTTACAGAACTGTAGCTTTACAACCCTGGGACAAACAAATATTTGTCAGACTCACTGCAAGACATTCATTGCCATGGCACAGGCAGGACAGTATTTGGAATAAGATCCAGAAGAGTAACTAATACCTGATTTTTGGAAACATCAAGCAGGTACAGTTTCTTTGACCTCTGCACAGTTTTGGATGTTCAACACCTGAAAACCAGGCCATGAGAGGAAGTCAGAAAACAAAACCAGACAACCGCTTTGTCTTTCACTTAGCTACACCCTTTTTGGGTCTAGTTGTTCTAGCATTATACCCCTAATTGGCATCATACTCATTCCCATCTGAGGTTTAAAGGAAGAGTGTGTGTGTACACTAGTGTTAAACAGGAGGATGTAGCAGCAGCAGGAAATTGATAATCAAAACATTTTTATTTTGTAATGCATTTTAGTTTGTCATCAGGACTTAATTTTGAGCAAGTTTCAGAGTTGTAAATCCCTGTTTTATTCTACTTACTTCACCCTTTCAAGCGCTCCAGCAGGAGAGAAGGAAAGTTGTTGTGAAGCAGGATAATTAGGGACTTATACTGTAATTGTTAAGAGCACTGAGCACAAAGGCAATACTAAGACAAGCTGCCTGAAGTTTTTTGGCTGTGGGAAGTGGTGTTTCCAAGGTAATCACTTTCAAACTGTCCAGCAAGACTGCTGGGGAACTCTGTACAGAGAGGGATGTGTAAGCCAAAGCGTACTTCCTGAAAAAGAGAACATGGGCATTCACTGATGATTTGTAGGACTTCCATGTTTTGTCTTAAATGCTTATTTCTAGCTTGCTGAAAGTTGGAAAGCTGACCTCATTGTGAACATTTGAGATCCTTCCCTATCACATCCTGAACCTTGCAGTTGATTTAAAAATCAGATGGGGGTAAAGGAAAATAACTTGAGAATCAATGAGATGCTAATCAAATTCGATAGAGACAGGTTGATTATCGCCTACGTAGAAATACTCAGGGGTGAAAGTGCAAAGAACCACACTTTTCCCACACTTCAGATAAATAAATTGTGCTTTCCTGCGTCAACCCCTTGTAGCAGCCCCTTAGGTGTCAGTGCTGCTGTTGTGTGTGCTGCAGGAATACAGCCCATCACTCAGCTGCTCTGTCCCTCCGTGTGACGAGGATGCAAGCCTGACAGCTACTATACTTAACTCCTGGGTTCCACACAGAGGTTGTGCTTTTGACTCCAGAGATCCACAGCAAAGCATCCGGTCTTCCCCAGGATAGCAGTTGTGACACTAATCTTAGGCCTCCCTGTGCTAATTGCTGCATGAACAAGTCATGGTAGAGGCAACTCCTGCCCCACACTGTCTAGCTGTTAGATTATCCTGCTATGAAAAGCTGACAAAACCACACACATCATTTGCAGATGGAAGGAGGTGACATAAAAAGAAGGGTGACAGTAACAACAAAAGGGCAGATGCTGGTTTCCTGACCAGCAGCAAAAGAAGAGGGGTGTATGTTGCAGGAGGTGCCCTGCACTTTTCACGTGGTGACATGGCTGTTGGGGGATGTGTGTCTGAATACTGCAAGGGGGACACCACAGCCTAAAAATTACTCTGTCACTCCAGCATCCCGACGACACAGCTTCCCTGGAAAGAGCAGTGTTGATTTGCCTCCTCTTTGCTGTGTTTTCCACTTGCAGAAAACTATCACACTCATCCCAAGGTATGAAAACAAACAAACAAAAAACCCTCAGACACAAGATGCAGTCTCATTTTAGATGATGCTTAGATTTTTCCATTTTATGTGAATCAAGCCATGCCACAAAATTATCTAGGAGTCACATAAAAGGTTTTCAGCTCATTAACAAAAGTTGTCAGAGATCCCATTTGCACAGGGCCTATGGATACAGTTACATAAAGGTGATGTCCTAATGCCCTCCACCCAAAGCTAGAAGTAACTGTCTTTATGTACACAATTTTAACTGTATTTCTATGCACAGGCTGCACAGGACATTTCCCACGTAATATATTTTCTCAAGCCTATGTATCCTAGCCTCAAGTTATCAATTAACCCTTTACCTCAACACTAGAAAGTAAACAGCTAGTAAACAGCTTACTGGAATTTTCTCATCCTAACCAAATGTGAACCCCCATTAAAAGGAGAGAAGCATGTTTTAGAGCTAAGAAGCCTTTGTTACAGACATAACAGTTGCCATGACCTCTCTCTTCCTAAATTTATACAGCTGTGAGTTCAGCACCTCAAATTATCTCAGCTGCCACTTTACCCAGTTTTGCAAAGGACACTCCTGCATTTCTAGCATTTTTTGTCCACTTCAGTTATTTAGAAGTTTACATTAAAAACCAACCAAACAAAAACAACAGCACTCACTAGAATGTGAACAAGTCCTAAAAGTATTTAAAAGATACTTGAATGTCTTCTCTTCCCACCTCTAAAATTATTTCAGGGGGGTGGAGGGGGTGTGTGTTGTTTTTTTTAGTACCAATGAGTATAGAATACAGGTTTTTTTCATGCTTAAAGGGTCCAACTCTATCAGATTTGAAGCACAGCAGAGACAAGATAGACTGTAAAATTGTAGGCAGTCTTCATTCCTTATTGACATCTTTCTTGAAAAATGGTAATCCTTTAACCTTGCAACATCATTTCTCAGGGGGCTGATTAAATGAAAAGTCTGTTTTGGTCAATGGTAATTATAGCTGCAGACCTCAAGGTAACCTTTAGTGCGTACATTCTGCCTTGCACACAATGCCAATTAAATGGTTGACTGTCATTCCTTAGGTTCATTTTAAATTACATTCTCTTGGAAGATAAACCCTTGCCAATACAATTTACAGTATGTCTGTCCAAACTGCAATACCCAACTAACATTTATTTCTTCCAGGTCAAGAAAAGTTGAAAGAAGAGAAAAAAATATATATCTAAAACTTAATTTGTAAAATATATTTTAAATGGAGGAAATGTAGGTTTAAGACATAGGGCAGTTTGAAGTTTTTTCCTTCCCTTCATAGAGGGGTTGTTTGGGTTAGAGTGGGGTGGGCTTTTTGTTTGGGAAGGCTGACTGGGTTTATTTTGGTTTGGTTTGGTTTTAGTTTCCTGACATTTATCATTTATCTCTCTTTCTGCATAGCTAACTCTTCCTCTGTTGCTCTTGTGTTAAGCTAAACCTCTCAGAGGTTCAGAAAAGCACTGATCTTTTAAATTCACAGTGTCTCAGGCCACATAATGTCCCTCTATCTTGCCATCAGTGTTGTAGTTACAACATTTTAGGAAAAACTAATTTGCAAATTTGTGCCAGAGAGAAATCAAAGAACTTACGCAAGAAAGTTGCCATAGAGTAACTCAGGGCATCAGGTCACAGAGCATCAGTTTACTGACCTTTGCCTTCCCACACAGGAAAGCCTAGAAAGTTTGTATCTGCTTTGTTCTTCCCTATCAGTTTTACATGAGTGAAGTATTGGAGGTTGGTAACATGTTTCTTCCAGCCATCTCTAATAGGAAAACAAAGTGAGGCCCCACTGTTTTCCTAACAGTTTCACTTGACAGTAATTTGAGTACCAATTTAAAATTTCTCATTGAAAGTGTTTGTTCTTTACTCTTTAATAACAATTCTTCAAAGACAAAGCAGATTTTAAATAGTTTGTAGTTAATTTTGTTAGGGTCTGCTTGACTGCTAGAGATTTTAATACCATTACATTTATACTCCATTCCCCACTATGAACAAAGAAATACTGTACTTTACAAAAGACAAACTTGTAAGTCAAGACAGGAGTCAGAGCAAAGGGAACATCATTTCAGAGCACAGCCCTCCTTTCAATATCTCATCACAAACATATTGCCAGTCTCATATGGATTTTCTGTTGCTTTCAGTTAAACTTGTTCCAGCTGGCCTAACACAAAAAAAAATATTTCTACATCCCTATCTGGCAATGCCCTTTGCCTAGCTGTTTTTCTGTTACTGCTGCCAATTAGGATAATTACATATTATGACTTCTGTCAGCCTGGATCAGCTTCCATCCAGAATACCTTTATTCATATTATTTTACCTTCACTCATTACTATAACTCTATGTTTTAAGAATTTTAAAACCTATTAAGTAGCACAATATCACAGAAGTCTGCTTTGGGGGATCATGGCTTACTGAATGAGAAATTTGTTATCTAATTTATGGTGGTGATCAAAAACAACAGTGTAAAACCTCAAAAATATTTAAAAAGCAAACACAGAGGATCTAACTGAATGAGATTAACAGGTATTTGACTCTACAACACTGACAGCCAAATGTAAGCATGATTATGAACATAAAGTAATCTTTTCCATTAATGAAAAAAGCACCATCTTGTCTTAAACTCCCAGTTATGGTTTCTTCTTAACACCTTCCCCCAAAACCTATCTTCAATGCCTCAGCACCTTTATTTATCATTAACATGGAAAACAGTACTACCAAGTGAATCTCCAGAACTTCCTGAAGTGCAGAGATGATGACACACATACTGTTATACTGTTTGTCTTTTGTTCACTTGTCTTAAGGAAAGACCAGACACTCACTCATGGTGGATATAAGTATAGAGTAGTTCATCGCCAAATAATGGGAGGACATTTCCTGTTCCCTTTTACTCTACTACAATCTATCAGTTTCTGTTGATTTCATCTCTCTGCTAAATGAATTTTAAAACGACAATGTAAACATTTTGCTAAACAAACTTTTTTTTTTTTTTTGCTACATGCTCTTTTCTCCAACAAAATAATGGATAAATATAGGCAACTATAGCTCTTGTAAATTCAGACTTATGTTTTTCATCATATGACATTTTTCAAACACTTCCCAAGCTTGACTGTGAAAGACACAGCCATATTTATAGAAGTGCTATAGGTATCAAAGATGCGCTCCTTCCACTGTAAAAATATTTGAGCCCTGTCATTAACCAGTATATCCTATGGGTGCCAACATTCTGCAGAAATTGATATTTTTATTTTACAAGCCTTTGTAGTTTGAAATACATCACTTCATATGACATGTTTGAGAGCAAACCACCTCTCAAACAAGTTAAGTATGTTAATCATCAATATGTTTAGTCCTGTTCACACATATATATGTGATTAAAATAAAGCAAGCCTTCCAACCCCCAACATAAGACAAATTATCATAAAACCAACTGTATTTATATTTCATGTAATACTTAAACATATATATTTCAACTGAACTATCAGGAATAAATCTGCAAGCCAGAGTAATCTCTTGTTCATAATCACAGTAGTTTCAAAGGTATTCGAGGAAACTATTTCCCATATATTTACACAGATCTTCCTAAGTGCTTGGTAATAATCTCCTAACACTTCCGAGAAAAGCTGACATCAATGGCATAATTTCACAGATCACATCACCACCCCTACGACGATGACAATAAGGATGACCATCAGTCATGTGATTGTTATGAAGCCCTAGGTGAGAGCAGACGAGGAGCACTGTTCCCATAGCAGGGGGCTGGGATGGTGGCAGGAGTTCCCACAGCCTCTGCAGTGACCACCAGGTTTGCTCCCTCTTTCCAGCACAAGACAAAAAATTCCCATATTCAACCCATGCATTAGGGACTGGAACATACACTACACCAATTTTAGAAACTGGCATTTTAGCAAAAAATGTGGGAACATCACAGAATGAAGATGCTTGTTGTGTTAAAGCAGTCAATGCGCCCCTGAACCAGAGTGGCAGCGACAGAGAGGCCATCACTTTGGAATTCCTCACAGATGCTGGTTCCCTTCTAGTTCTTCAAATAATTTATAGGTTTATTAGGGGTGTTCCCCCCACCATTCTCTTCATTAAAATCATCTCACCATCACCAATATACTGCTCTATTAAGGCAAGTTTACCTGGGTGAACTGAATAAAGAATAAGTAAGTGCCTTGATAGCAGAAAGAGTGGCTACATGGAAAAGCTGCATCAGTGTAATTAAAATGGAAAGTGCGTTTCCTCAAAAATATGCTGGCCAAACTTCTTATTCCTTCTTTTGAGTAAAAATGGATTTTCATACATTAAGAGTTATAAAAATAAGATTTTAATATAAGAATCCACCAAAAATGTTTGAAGAAAATACACTCTTGATCAAAAAAAAGTGCTAATGGCAATATTTACTACATTTTTCTCCATTTCTCCAACTTTCCCTTGGCAGCATCTCCACAAAGAGACTGAGAAAATTTGGCAATATTTCATATCACTTCATGTCTAGGTAAGTTTAATTTTCTTTTAGGAAAAGTGAAAAGCACATGCATCATGCATAAATTGGCTGACATAAGTGAAATGACGACACAGTGACTGTTCCTCCTTCGTTAAAGCAGAGTGGGAGCTCCAGCAGTACTTTCAGAGGCTCTCCCATCATGTGGGACTTGACCATGAGGTTCTCAAGATTACACATCTAGAAGCCTCCTAAGTGCACATTAGTTGACAAGAGGTAAAGCATCACATCCTAGTTACTACTAAAACAAGATGATGTTCCATGAGCCACTGGAAATGTGATGCCTGGTTTCCTATAGACATGTCCCAGATTTCTTAACCCACTTAGCCCAAGCACTCTGTTCAGCCAGACGAGTGACATATGGGCCATGGTGTTTCACAGCCACATGCATGCCAGCTGACTGGCCAGTGCAGGACACACATGCTCATTGACCAGCTGGCAGATGCCTGGCAGAGGTGACTGGGGAGCCAAGATGTAGCTGCCTTTTCCTCAGCAGGAAGCACTAATCAGGCTGTTCTCTTTCACCCAGCTGCTGTTTTTGTTAAATTTGTAGGAACTTAGGTATATCTGAAACATCTCATTCTCTGTTAAAGCAAATAGGTTCAAAAGAGAAAGAATCTGACAGACACACAGTGCAAACATACACGTTTCTTTGCCATTGCAAACCTGGCTGCCCATATGCCATCAGCGCCCACCACATACCTCTAGCTACTTTTCACTTTTTTTTCCACTTGTATAGTTTTTGATTTCATTATCACAAATGCTACCCATCCTTACTAAATCTTGCCCTACTATTTTTCCCTGTCTTGAAACCCTCCTCCTTCTGTTTAGAAAATATTTCTGTTTCCCTTTCAACTAGACTTAATAGGCAAGTAGCAATCAGACAGTGGAAACACATTAGAAGTATAAAATTAATAGAAGTATAGTAATATACTTCACATTTGCCTTACGTGTTTCAGATTTAGGGATTTTTATAGATAAGATTTATATGAGATTTATATGTATGTATTTTAGATAGAGGGAGAGAAAATACCTGTTAATCATGCCATTGTTTAACCACAAATTCTGCATCTAATTGTTTGTTCACTATCCTGCCATGTCGAGCACTCATACGGCTACAGCTCTTTGGCACTATTGTATTACCTTCACTGAACAGCAGTAATGCAGGAACAACCTTGTGCCCAGTTGGTGAGTGTTTCAGGGAACAGCTGTCAGCATTTCAAGCTCCGAATCTTCCCCAACGTGACACAGGACAGCCTGTGCACAGTCTGCCAGTACCGCAAGCTTCTTGCTGGCCCCCATCAATCATGGTGTAGTTTACATATCCTTTTAGAAATAAACACTCTGGAGTTTAGGCCCATCATGTAAGGCCATAGAAAACACACTGCCAGGTTCATGCCTGCTACACAGTAGGCATTTCCATCATATAAAATGTTTATAATATTTCCAGCAAATGCAGTCAAGCATGCACTTCCAGAATTGTGTGAATAAGGGTGATTCTCCAGAGCTGATAATAAGCAAAAAGATGGCTCACGAAGCTCATAGGGCTCATATCTGCTGACATTTGTAACAGTAAGTTTTGTTATTCAAATGTATAGCATAACTGAATGCAATTGCTAGACCATCTCTGACAACCAAGTCAACTGCAATAAAAGTGCAATTTTATAAACAAATCCATATGAAGATACATCCAAGATGTAGCAATGGCAGATTTGCATGATACTGTTTATAGGAATATTATGAGCAAGCCACTTTAAGAAGACTGCAGACTGTCCAGATGATTGTTCTAAAGTTACTAGGTCCAAACTCTCTTCAGAATGGGTATGACCCTGATGTTCCCACTATATAAAAGACCAGATTCTCTCACTTCAGAGAAGGAAGAGAGTACTCCCAGCTAGTACCTCTCTAAAGGCTGGCCTGGGGTTATGATACTTCCATGAAAACATCAGCTCAGTGCTTGGCCACCACCAAAAACCAACTGAGTTATTAACAAGAGAACAGTGAGCAAAAGACAACATTATATTGCCAAATAAATCCATACTTTTTCCAGACCTTGAGCGCAGTTCAGACTACTCCCCTTATCTCGGCAAGTGAAAGGTTCAGAGGAAACAACAGGGAAGAACAGAGGGCTGGGCAGGTTATGGTTCTTCAGCCTGGGAAAGTGATGGCTTCAGGAGAAGGTGGCAAAAAAGTGGAAAGGAGGAAGAAGAAGTTGAAGAACATTGTTCACGGTCTCTTCTGATATTGGAGATAGGGTCCAGCAAATAAAGCCGAAGATGCAGAGCATTTCCTCACACAGCTGACCAAACTGCAGTGATCTGAGCCAAGCTGTGCCCTGCAGACATTTAAATAGATCTGGGGTGGTGTGGAGGAGCAAACACACACTTGGAAGGGAGCCTGTCTTGTGCTGCTAGATAGACAAAGCACATCAAGCTCAGGAAACCATCCTGGGCTCAAAACAGAGTAGGGCAAGCTACCAGGGGAGGAGAGGTGTGGGGAAAAGGCAGTGCTATGTACATTTGACACTTTGCCTATGAGTTACAGTCATCATTGGCCCAGACAGGCTGTGATAGCTGCTGCTGCTTCCCTGGGTTTGTACTCACAAGCTGGCTTGCAGCACAGCAGTAAACTCACTACTGATGCTTTCTAACTCAGGCTCAGCCCTATTGGTTTTGCTGAAGTAGTTAGAAATTGCCAAGAATAGAAAATGTTGCCCTAAAACATAGTTACCAAGGCCTGTCCTGGCTGTGTTCTCAGTGCCTGCAAAAAGCTGAGGCCACAGGAGGCAGAGGGTGAGGGAGGTGGGACACAGAAACAAACTACCAAACCATTCACTTACAGTTCTGAATAAGCCAAGCCAGATAAAGTAATAACATTTTCCAATGTGCTGTCAGCTAAAATGGGCTACCCAACCTTGAAAAAATATTTCGCCATTTCAGTTTTCAGAATGTCATAATGATACAACTCCACACTCGGATACCATCCACTTACTGATCAGGCCAGATTTGCCGGACTGCTGTTGGAGAGCAAAGTCAGAGCAACTCTGCCATACTCTCAGAAAGTGTAAAAGTAGTAAAGCAGCGAAGCAGTCCTAGCAACTCTTATTTTGAAGATGCAGAGAAGAAAAAAAGTCCAGGAGGTACTAGAGCATTTCCATTTGTAACTGATAAAACTGAAAGCAAAATACTTATACTGCCCACAGGCACATCAGCAGATCTCCTGCCCCAACAATTTCCAGCCAAAAACCATCATAGCACCACTCAGCCACACTCCCTTCTGGTCCAGCATTATCATCTGCTTTGCACCAAGCCAGGCTGATGTGGACTGGATTATCACGACAATTCTCTACAATACAACTCAAATTCAACAAAATAATTTTACTGCTTTACACGAGTTTTGTACAACCCTCCCTCCATGACCTGTTGCATAAAGAGAGTGCAGCTGTTTCGTCCTTCCACCTGTAGGTTGTTTGCTTTCTATTATAATATTGCACAGGCAGTTTCTTTTAGACAAAAGCATATAGCTGTATTAAGAAATCTTGTCACTATCCTAAACCCAATGCATAACTATTCTATATATATTTGATACACACTTCCCACACTGTGAAACAAAAATGTTACCAGACACAGCAGGCAGACCCAGAAAAAACATGAGCCAACAAACCTGTGTCATAAGCCTTGAAAATCTACAGAGATCCTTTTGGGAAAGGCAGAGGGGGCCAGGTGCGGTCAGTGCTTGCATAGGAGGATTTCCAGCTTTCTGTGCCACCATCTGGGCAAGGCCCACTTCTGTTGCACCACATTCATTACTCACTGGGTGATGACTATCACAGCAGCTGTGATGTCTGTGCAATATCCAGGGGGAAAAAAAAAAATATTACGGCAATAAGTCATTAGAATGATAATTCTATCAACTTTAAAGGATGTATATGACTCTCAAAAATGTATCAGCTGTTAAACTCAAACTCCTCCTGCAAGTTACAATGCCTGCTATGCAGCTGACATCTTTGGAACACAAAATAAAATTTCACACTGGAACATTTAATCTCCAGTGGAAGCAGATTACTGCTGTATCTTCCAATAATAATTTCAGCTGATGCAGCATGATAGTCTTTGTAAGAAATACGACCCTGGCTTTGAAATTAGAAGCCAGCTGTGAACATTGCCTTTTGAATACAGGAGGTTATTTGACTCTTATCAAGACCGATAAGGAAGTTGTTTGTCTAGAGGGAAACACAATACAGTAGGATGTTGGATTTCAGACTCCACTCCAGATAGAATGAAAATTCACATTGGCTGGAGAGAAGAAGAAAAGCTTTTTGTCTTATTTTTAATAGCTCCTAAACCCACAAAAAGCATTTCTAATTCCTAAAACATTTCTAACACCATCAGTACTGCACGCTAGCCATGAGATAAGCACCTGCATTTCCCCTTGCCAGTACAGTATCATTTGATCTTACTGGCCTAACCTACAGGCACAAGACATTACAAGCTCTGCAGCTCACTCTATTCATATCCCATTCTGTAGCCCCGCAAGACACTGTACTACCTCCTAAGCACACTCACAGGACATTACAGCAAAACTTGTCCATTTTGCCTTGCAATCATAGGAAGAAAGGGTTCAGGCCTGCAAAATCCATTTCCCAGCAACAGGTTACAGCTGCATGGCATAAGCTTCTATGTGTTAGGGAAATCAATCCTACCCTCCCTAATTACCAGAACCACACACTGCTACTTTTCATGAAACCAGTATTTCTTTTCCCTGCTTCTGCACAAGCAACTAGTAAGGTTGATAAGCCTCAAATGCTAGTCTGAGGACAGAGAGATACCTTGTGTTCAGAGCAACTTAAAGAGGACACAGAAACAAGCTGTGCTTGCACAACCACACTACAAATGGACACACAGCAACATGCACTGTGCTCAGAACTTTCAAATAAGAAAAGGCATTTTCATGAAGTTTCAAGAGGTTTACCTCACATATGTTAGCAATGATCAGAAGAGGACTGATAATGGCTCAGCAACCCTGTGACAACCAACAGCCCATACTGTCAGAGATGTGCTAGCCACCTGTCCAGATATGGTTAAAGTTTAGGGGTGGCACAGATGTCCTGCATGTTTGCAGTGCCATTAGTGCTATGCTGTCTCCACCACCTGTCAACACTGGAAGTGTTCCTGAACTAGCTGCAAGGTTTGAAGAGAGAACTGCATGCCCTGTGGACAGTATTAACAGGATGTCTACAATACTCCTATCCCTGGTGTTTCAAGTAGGGCAGTAAGTTCCCTACAGGCTCATGTGGATCCTCCTGCTGCATTTCACTGCATCAAGGAAGTTGCTAGAGGGAAACCATAAAAGCGGCTTAAAACAATTATTCCAGCTCCATCCAATATTCTGCTCTGTTATGTTCTCACCTCAACAAAACTGATGTGCTAGAGAGACATTTTAGATATTGAGAACTGGGGATCTGACTCCTCCTCTTACTCCACTCACAGACACATGAACTTTAAATTCTGTTTAAGGAACTTCTGCTTCTGGCAGTCACAGAAGTTGATCCCACTTCATGCTGTCTTTTGCTGAATCTTATTTTCTTTCTGGGAGTCTGACCTTGCTTATGGCCAGTTTCTTCCATGTGAGCAGGCACAGCTACAGATGATTGGAAGCAATACTTTTTCTTTATTCATAATTAAACAACTTCATAAACAAATATTAAAAATTCACACAGATTTAGAACCACCAAGTTCACCAAAAGCCTGAACATTCTCTCATTTCAGTTCTGTAAAAAAATGTGGGCTCAGGAAAGAAAAAAAGGCAGAAACAGTGAGACAGGTACTTCGGCTCCCAGTGCTCAGAGGCTTAGGCACATACCCCAGCCAGTCTGCTGCAGGCAGATCTGCCACCATAGCACCAGCCTCCTCTACCACTTAGTGCCTCCAAACTGGTGGCCGATGAAGAGAAGTTGCAGAGTTGTAGTATTTTCTGAACCACTACTATAGTATTAGTACCTAGTTATAAATACAATATCTGTGTTCAGATCTTTGGTGGGTTTAAGACAACCCTTTATTCCATGTTCATGGTATAGAAATCATACCATAATATTCAATAATTCTGAGTTATTATACACTTGATAAATGTATACAAACCACTCAGTTTCCCATTTGTTAAGTCTACAGAACATTCCAGGTTATACTTCAATGTAAATGCAGTCTTTTAACTATGAATCAATCACTTTCATCTTTTGTCACAAGTATAACAGCAGTGAAGTATACAAAAGCTACTTTCATTACAGAAGCATAATAGGAAATCCAGTAGAGGACAACTAACTGGTAATTAATATAACAACTTTAAAAAGTTCAGTATGCATTACAACAAAGAGAGAAATAGAAAGCATTTCACTACATCAAAGCAGTTGTTTCAGGTTTACATACCAGCAAGGGCTAATTGTATTGTATAGTACAAAGTGACAATGAAAGCTGTTCGTTATTCATATTTCTACAGAACCCCAAAAGTTGAAGCAAAGAATAATCATCTACATTCATTTAGGTTTATTATTTCTAATAAAATGACTCATTGAAAAAAGTTGATTAGACTACAGACACACCCAAAGAAAAGTTGTATGTGCAACCTCAGGTGACTCTCTTTGCATGCTCGTTAGGCTATAATTCTCTAATTACATGACTGGAGCATTGTTTTCCTGTTGCACTCCTTCATTTAGTATTTGAGCATTCAGTATTTATTTTTAACCTCTATAGTAAGTATGTAGCTGATGCTGCTGTCACTCACTCCCTCTAAACTACTGAACCCAAGTTACAGAGGAAAATTTCATTCTGGTATGTCCTAAAAATGCTTCACTCTGCATTTAACATATGTTCTTTTAACATAATTTCTTCAAATGTGATTTCCTAATTCCTAAAAAAAAAAAAAAAACTAAACTCCGTTATATGGAACCAATAAAAGCCCCATTCAGAAAAATAATTTCCCTGAAATATGTGCATACAAGTTTTCACCCTCAAGCACAGATCAAACATAGAAAATATAGGCCCAAAATATTAAAATTTGGTAAAGTTATAAGCATCTGAAAAGTGACTTTTTACAGGGAAGTGCCAAACATCTTTAATTTCAAGCAATGCAATCAGCTCTATTGTTAACACTTAAGTATATACGCTGGATATAGTACTCCTGTATTTCGCACACTTTGAACACTAAGACTGCAGTTCTCATGCTCGACAACCAAAAACAGACACTCAAAATCAAAGCATATGACATAATGAACACTAGTTATCATATGCCTGTACCATATTTGTTGCTATGAACAAAGCACCTACGAATTTATTGACAGCTAAAAATTTACTTGTTCTTGACCACAAAAGGTAGGTATGCCTGACTTTACTTTCAAAAAACACATGCCATTTTATTTGTTATATAATTCATTGCTAAGAAGACATGTCCTGTAATAATTATTATCAGTTTCCATAGGTGCATCTGCAAACAGAAAATCATGCCTAGTCCACATTTCACAAGAGGTCATCTGCCAATGGCCATTTTTCATAAGTAGCTTTTGTCACATATTTCATTCTTATAATAATGACATTATGGCAATGTCTGTCATACAGCTCAAGGCAAACAAACACAAATTCTCCTTGTGGCAATGGAGAAAGAGGAGAAATCATTCCCAATCTTCCAAACACACTGAGGTTAATGAATTAAAATATTTTAAGAGTCAAGTCAGCCTAATCTTAAGAAATCCTCCAAAATATGGGTAGCTTCTCCTAAACTAAACCCTCTTGTTTCATTTCCTCTTCATCCTACTATATTCAAGCTGAAGCTTTGGAAAATCTTATTTATATTGCAACACTTTTCCGCTTGCTAATCTGTCTTTTGCAGAGCCATTCTGATGCAAGGACAAAGCTACTACTGAGGCGGCTAGTAGTAACGTGTCACAAGGGAAAGAATAAAACACCCTGAGGCTCTGTAAAAGCAGCCCAAAATTTCTATTCATACAACAAGTTGGACCAATGGCAAAATACTGATTTTCTGAAATACTGATTTGCATCAATAGTAAAGCAATTTAGACGTGGATTTACAGCCTTAATAACTGATGGGATGAATGCAGAATGAAACAGACTAGGAACATGTGCTTGCACGGTGTACCATGCCCAAAGAACATTTCTTTCCCAGAACAGCATCCGCCAGGCCTAGGAAGCTGATTCATCATGATATACGTGAGTCAGATGCCTGTTACGAAGGCATCATTAATTACTTCTGTATTCTGAATCATATTCAAAATGCACACGCAGCACAGGAAAAGCATTCTTATGCCACGAGTAAGATAAGCTCTTTCAGCATGCAGTCACTATCAAAATTTTATTTACAAAAAAAATAAAAATAAAAAAAAAAAAAAAAAAAAGAGGAGAACCACAGGAAAATTTCAAACTAGTTTGACAATTCTGATTTCATCAAAATACTGATAATAATGTGATATTTCTCATTAAAAACAAAAGTAGCTTCCCTGCAAGCTGGCTGGGAAGTAACCTAACTGTGCTGGCTTGGTGACTTCAGCCTTTGTTCAAATGAGACCACAGTCCCAGCCAAGCAGTGCTATGGACACTCTTCTCCAAAGGGCATACTATAACATTTTCTGTTTCTACAGGATTAATTCAAATATGACAGCAGCACTTCCTGGCCGCAAGAAGGTAAAATAAATAGATATTAATATTCCATCAATATACTATACCATTAACATGCAAAACTCAAAGCCTTATATCAAGTACTCCCAAATGTTATAATGCTGACATCCATAGAAGGGATTCAGCATTTTCACATATTATATCCTGTCCTAAGGTCCATTCTGTCATATAGGTGTCTCATAAAATATTAAGATAATTTGGCTATGCTAACCAGCAAGGAATAGCAAGGGTCTGAAGGAACTATTGTCAGTGCTCCAGGTTCAGATGACACAAATGCAACAAACAAAACAATACTATCTTTAGTAAAAAAGAAGCTCATTTCATTCCAAGGCACACTCAGGCTATCCTAAATTTCTAGAACATTCACCCAGCACAACAGCTTCTCATCTTGCACTGCTCTCCCAACCTGCATGCCTAATGATGGGATGAGATGGAGTCCTGATACAGAGCCCAAAGCTGAAGTGCAGATGCTGTGTTTGTAGACTTCCTGAATGTGCCACAGCCAGAACAAAAAGGAAAAGCACAGCTCTTACTCACAGTGTTGCAGAGGAACAACCCAGACCAGCAAAAGACCTTATAAGCCCCTAGGACTGTTCTCCCCTCTTAAACAAGGAAGTCAGCTTTGCAAAGGCATCCCCACCAGTCTCTTCAGTAACTACCTCAAGGTGATCCAGGACTTGGACGTGTTACCACAGCAGGTAGGAATCAACTGTGTTTAGACAGGTGTGACGGCAGGCTACTGCTTCACAGGCTGTAGCTGCACCTGGACCCCTCACTGCAAGACAGCAGCACTATGCAAGGTAGGGCAACAAGAGTTCATGCAGAGGGGAACTGGTGGGTAGATTAGTACTGCTATTCCCAGACTAAGAGGGTTATTTAAAAAGAGAAAGAAGAAGTCTGACTCAGAAACTAAATAAAACCATAGAGAAGTCTTAATGTGGCAGAAGTGTTAATCAGAAAAAAAAAAAAAAAAAAAAAAAGCAGTTTAAGGAAAGGATCCCTTCAACTAATTTTGCTGCTTGAAAGCTAAGTTTGGCAGAAATGCTGCAACAACTACTTTGTGATAGTATTGTTCTCCTCCCTGTAGAACTATTTTTAAAGCCATATACTAATGCCAGATTATGTTTTGCCAAGGGCATCACATTTCCTTACAGTGTGCCTGCTCCTTCTTCAAGCCCTTCCCACTTGGGCTTACCATGCCAGGAGATAGCAGCAGTTGTCTCTCTCCTCTGCAGAATCAGCCAAAAGACCTTCCCAGAGGGGAAGCAGCAACTGGCAGTTGCTAAATAAGAGCTTCACAAAATAATTACGGATGGGCTTCTTCATGTAAATTGTTAAGGTGCAAGGTACAGCTTGTAGCAAGTCAAGTGTTCTGCATCCCAGCCTGCAGAGAGTGGGCACCAGCCCCCTGATGCTGCAGGACTGAGGCAGCTTACTGGGAGTAACAAGTTGCTCAGCAAGTAACACACTGCTTTCTTCAAACAAATTGTGTAATTAAGGGAGGCAAATTGTCCTGCTTCATATGAAGCAGCCTCCAGAAGGCAAACATTCACAGGACTTCACTTCCAGCTTTTCTTTTGATAAGGCTGCAATGGCATATTTCATTCAATACAGACAGGCTTGTGTCATTTATGAACGATGGAAAAACACTGAAGCAATTAAGACTTTTCCCTATAAACTTCTCAATAACTGCTTCCCTTCCTTCAGAACCCTGTCGTTCCCTTCTAAATCAAAATACAGGGCAGCAAGACAACCTGTGCTTTAAGAATTTCTCTCAGAATATGACCACCACTTCCTTCTCTGGACCACAAAAGAAATCCAAGTTTAATTTAACCTTAATTTTTTTTTTAATCGCTTATTAGATGAGAGTGTTCTTTTGGAACTGTTATTAGGAGCTCCTGGTATCAAAGTCAGGCATTAAACTTTTTCAAAAGTAAAAGCAAATGTCCCTGTATCTAGAACATTGTTGTACACATAGTCTAAAATACATACAAACATCCCTGTAAGAGTGGATACCTGAAGGAATATTCTGTTTCCACGAGCTTATTGATGAAGGGGCTGTAATGGTTAGTATGCAGACACTGTGGTTCCTTTAGGGTTCTTCACCTTAATGGGACAAACTATGATTGTCCCATCAGCCTACGATTGTGAAACAGAGACAGTAACAGCTAGCATTCTTACAGATGAGA
Organism: Streptopelia decaocto; assembly: GCF_964273445.1. Classification (NCBI taxonomy): domain Eukaryota; kingdom Metazoa; phylum Chordata; class Aves; order Columbiformes; family Columbidae; genus Streptopelia; species Streptopelia decaocto. The sequence continues at coordinate 46,731,092 of NC_138660.1, forward strand.
AAATATACAGTATCACTAACGTAGGATACATCCTACACACAGGATACAGTGTTATCCCTAATAATGCTTATGCTCACCAATAGATAGCTGCTTTATGACAACCTTGTGTCAGCTGTCCTTTGACTCTTCACCTCTTGCATACATATGACCAGAGAGTGGTAGTCAATGGTGCGGAGTCTAGTTGGAGGCCAGTATCTAGTGGAGTGCCCCAAGGGTCAGTGCTGGGGCCAATATTATTCAATATATTCATTAACGACTTGGACGAGGGAATTGAGTGTACTATCAGCAAGTTTGCTGATGACACCAAGCTGGGAGGAGTGGCTGACACGCCGGAGGGCTGTGCTGCCATCCAGCGGGACCTGGACAGGCTGGAGAGTTGGGCGGGGAATAACCTAATGAAATTTAACAAGGGCAAGTGTAGAGTCCTGCATCTGGGCAGGAACAACCCCAGGTTCCAGTATAGGTTGGGAGATTACATATTAGAGAGCAGTGTAGGGGAAAGGGACCTGGGGGTCCTGGTGGACAACAGGATGACCATGAGCCAGCACTGTGCCCTTGTGGCCAGGAAGGCCAATGGCATCCTGGGGTGTATTAGAAGGGGGGTGGTTAGTAGATCGAGAGAGGTCCTCCTTCCCCTCTACTCCACCCTGGTGAGACCACATCTGGAATATTGTGTCCAGTTCTGGGCCCCTCAGTTCAAGAAGGACAGGGAACTGCTGGAGAGGGTCCAGCGTAGGGCAACGAAGATGATTAAGGGAGTGGAGCACCTCCCTTATGAAGAAAGGCTGAGGGAGCTGGGTCTCTTTAGTTTGGAGAAGAGGAGACTAAGGGGGGACCTTATTAATGTTTATAAATATATAAAGGGTGAGTGCCATGGGGATGGAGCCAGGCTCTTCTCGGTGGCAAACAATTATAGGACAAGGGGTAATGGGATCAAGCTGGAACACAAGAGGTTCCACTTAAATTTGAGAAGAAACTTCTTCTCAGTAAGGGTGACAGAACACTGGAACAGGCTGCCCAGGGAAGTTGTGGAGTCTCCTTCTCTGGAGACATTCAAAACCCGCCTGGACATGTTCCTGTGCGACCTCACCTAGGTGTTCCTGCTCCAGCAGGGGGATTGGACTAGATGATCTTCCGAGGTCCCTTCCAATCCCAAACATACTGTGATACTGTGACCTTCTGGAGTCAAGTGAAACTGTTGGTATGCTCCAACAATTACTTACCATTGCTATGTTGTGCACAGAAGGCTAATTTTTTGGTGACATACAGAGCTGAGGGCTGTCTTTCCTCAGTTATTGCTATCACTTGTCTCTCTTCTTCCAAAGGTGACCAAGGGACATGATAGCAGTCTGTATAAAAGAAGCTGTGTAGAAAATGACTATTTGGTCTCTCATAAATGGTTTCACTCACTAGTACGAATTCTCATCAGGTGCCAGAATTTAAATAAACAAAAAGGCTTTTTTCATGTAAAAAATACTTAAATGTCTAAGCTTTTAAGCTTCCATGGTATCCTGTGTCAAATATATAAATGCTTTCAAAAAGTTATTAGGCATGTTCTCGGAGGGTAAGTCTATCAGTGCATAGTAAAACTTACCAGTTCACATGCAACATCTCACTCCAGGATCTCTCTCAGCTGCTGACTGCTTCACACTGGAGAACACAGAAGAGGCAATCTGTAGTTCCCTTACTTTGTTTTTACATGTCTCCCCCAGTCTGTCACTGGCAATTGCTGGAGAAAGCACCCATGTAAGCCTTTTAATTCCATGGCCATTCCCATATTAATGTTCAGCCATCCTTTCAGCACGTTTACTTTTCAGCATCCATAGAAACTTACAGCTGTTCATGCCTCTATTTCTAGAGGCTGCTTAGAGGTTTTCTAAATCTCATTATCCCATATCCACACACCATATATGAGAAGTAGCCTTTGAGAGCAATTTTAAGTCTTCAGTGCCTTTAGTATAAAGAATACAGACATGAAATTATTGACTGAGATAGTCAGTACTTCATTATTAATAGCTGTAACAAGAAATAGGGCCATATTTCATTGCTTGCATTTAATTTGCATTTGGCACTTCTGCAATAACTCCTCCATCCACATAAAAAAAGAAAAAAGGCATGGCACCCCTGGCCTTCTTCCAGCGAAATGAACCAGCGAAAAAGAATCCAAAGATGGCATGTGCTGGAAGTCATATTTACAGAGAGCAGACACAAGTGAAGGGACACAGAAAACAGGGCAGCCTATAGACACCAGTCTGGCATTTTTCTGGATGCTGAGCTTGCTGAATCATGGAAACTGCATTAAATATAAACTATAAGGAACAAAACCTGAGAATCCCAGGAAAAGAGAACATTTGATAATTCATCCAGTCTGGTCCCCAATGCTCTTCTCTAGTCACTGTCCCTAATTCACCTTTTAGATTAAATCAGAGTAAGTGGCTGCAAAGGCCCATCTGTCACATTGTGTGGGCTATTTCTGAATTACCTTAGTGTCCAAACCAGAATGGTTTCTGATTCCCATCATTAAGCTAAACACTCCTAATTGTACTGCAGACCACGATGATATTCCAACTGATACCAGACTGGAAGACTCTCAGTCTGAACACACAAGTTGTCAAGCAGAAGATCCACTACATTTAATTTTTGGAGATTTGAGGCAAAGAAAAAGGAAGTGGCTTTTTTCACACCATACTAAATGGTCACCTAACTCAGCTGCAAAATGTACAATCGCAGTCCACCTACCCAGATCCCACTATTGCCTTAGTCACAAAATCACACTTCTTATACGATGGAGGTTTCTTCCAGTATTTGCTGTTGTTCAGTAGGATGAATCCTATGCTATCACTACTAAATGTAGCTGTGTTAACTATTATGAACTTTTTAGTTTTCAAAAGAAAAAAAAAAATAGAAAAGAGAAAGAGATTCTTAACATTATTATAAATCAAAGGTCCTTCAGTTGTGATTCAGACCATGGATACTGGAAAATGCAATTAATGTTAACATTGAAGGTCAGAACAATGTGCTTGTGTTAGAAACACGTTCATTTTTAAGCAAGTGCAGGTAAATAAGCATTACATTAAATGGATTCTGTTATTTATCATAGTAAATAGGTTGGACTGAGTTCATACCATGTAGAGATCTAGGAAGTACTTTTCTGCCTCTTTCCAAACTACTCTCTCTCTCTACATCCAAAAGTAAACAGACATAAAAGCCAGCTCTTACCCAGCTGGTGGTCTATCGCTATTATTCCAACATCAGTTTCCACCTTAAGCCTGTGCAGCAGTTTTCTTTCAGTCTCAACTCTGCTTTGTCACTGGTCAGCAATACTGTTCGTTTAATGATTAACTCAGTAAATTAGCACCAGAGTCACATCAGAACATTGTGGAAAAAGTCACTATCACAAAGGCTTTATTTTAAACTGTAAGAGCAAACAGTTACTCACAGCTTAGGTGAACACTGGTCAAGAGATAAAAGTGTGTACAGTCCTTTTAAAAAATTTAAAAAAAAAAAAAGGAACAAAAAACAAAACTTAAAAAGCTTTAATCAGCTTTGCAGCTTTGCTACTTAAAAATCCATTTTCCCATGAAGAGGCAGCAAGAGATTAAAGCATACCTAAAAATCCACGTAACAACTCTGAGGATAATAATCTGCTAATATACACTCCAGCATCTTAAGGGCAGCTTATTGCTACACACATCCATCGACATAGATTCTAAATGAGACCAGTCTGCACCGAAACAAGATGCACCAAGCAGCTCTTGAAAACAGCAGAAATGTAGCTGGCTATTTAATATGAAACCTCTGATCATCTATCGCAAAAGAAAAAAAAAAAAAAAGGCAATCCTGTTTTGCAAATCTGTTAAAGTAACTCTATGCATCAATACCTATTTACTGATGGCCTACATCTCCTCGCATCTGTCCAACACAAGGATAATGCGACTGGGGTCCCTAACTGACTCCTACGTGTCTGGATAACGCAATTTTTAAAAAATAAATTATTACAAATGGAAGCAGACTCTTCTGGTCATGGAGATTTTATATCACTCTCTTCAAAACAAACACGATAAAATCTTCCTGGGAGTACCCGAATTTCATCTGCCAGTCAATCACAGACAATGCAGTAGTCATCAGCCTTGTTGTAGCTGCAGCTCCCATGGTGCTGTGTGAACACCATTCTGCTGTTTCTTATTTCCTTTTTTTTAAAACGTCAAGAGTGTGGATAAAACTCTCAAACTCTAGACAAAGCAATTTAGCCTTGTTCAACTGGCTGCTGGTCTTATATGTCCACAGGTGGTCAATTTTTGTGCCAATAGCTTGCAGGTTGCTCTGTCTGGGATAAGATGAAGACATTGCTCAGCTAACAGCAATTTTCTTTCCTACATTTAAGCATGCCCAAGCCACACTTCTTGTCTTTCCTTTAATCTTGGTACAGAGCTGGAAGATGAAGTTTAAACTAGAACTCTGTCACTCATTTTAGCTCCGTACACACCCCAAGCAGCTTTCCACAGATGGGTCGGACGCTTCAACCATTCAACAGAAGTTACTGCGTGGCAGCCGCCTCTTGCCTCCACATGCTGCCACCGTCTGGGAGTGCACCATGGCAGGTGCTTCCCAGCTCCTCCCCAGCCTCCTTGCACTCCAGAAATATGCTGCTGGGAATACACAGCCTTGCAGTCACATTCAGACCAAGTGAGACATTTTGGCAGCTAGAGACACTAAATGCTAATTTCATGCCCTTTTCTCTCCTCTTCATGAATAGGTCCAATATGGGGCATTTTCTCTCCTTGCCAATTCCTTTACAGCTGGAGCAAGGTGGCAGCCTCTCTCTGAACTGATTATCATTGCCGCACACCCAGCTCTATCATTTGGTATGCTTTACACACTGCGCTCTGATCTGGCAACAGTCCTGAGTACAAGCTAATTTACACCTTCAGCATAATGGCTTTTGTGTCTTCTGCTACTCTGGAATATATTACATGCAGCTGAAACAGAAGTTCAGCAAGCCACTGCCTGCCATCATCTTGTAAAAACAAAAAACAGGGAAGAGAAATAGATTGATTAAATTTTTAGATGGCTGGTTTTGTTTCCAGACCTTCCTGAGCCCATTTAACAGCTCCTTGCTGTTAAATACTTTTTTCCTGCACACCCCTGGAAGTAACCCAGGGAAGGATACAAATACCAGAGATACAAGAGATGCAGCATTTCAGTAATAGAAAAACGCTTCTGTGTATTAAAATGTCTTCACTGTATAGAATGTGTTTGTACTTTCCTTACTGAAAGAAAAATACATGCTCAGTTCTGTCTCTCCAGGGAGTGTATAAAAGTGCATAAAGAGGCGGGTTTAAAGAGCTTACTGTTGAAATCTTCAAAACAATCCTTACAGCTCAAACCTGTGTTCCCAAGTCAAAGGGAAAAACCATGGGAGGAGGAAGCCAATTCTCCCTTTTTCCCTGCCTCCTCCCCAAAAATTTGGAATACATTTCTCACCTAAGTCCTATGCCTCAGGCCACACAATTGCCTCACACTGCTTCTTGGACACACCTTAAGGTTTATGTAACACCATGTGTGCCAACCGCACATGAAAATGTACTACTTAAGGGCACCTAGGCTGTCATTTCAGTATTAAGCCACACAGTTTACCACTAGTACACCAACTCCAGCACACAAGGAGTCAGTACAGCAGAGGAGAGAGCAACCAGGGCAGCAGGACCACCTCTCTGGGCCACAGTGCCAGCCTCTGCCAGGCTAATGTGACCACAAACCTGAGGTGTTAGTGTACAAGGACAAACTCGACCAGGAGACAAACAGAAAATAGCTGAGGGGCTTGGCTCACTACAGAGACCCCAGGCTGAACACCCAGGCCATGTCCAGAGGTCCACCTGCCTATCCCCACCCTAAGCAGGAATGTCTCAGAACTGGTTCATTACTGATTGAAATGATCAGGATGACTTTACGGTTGCTTGGGCAGGTTTGCCCTTTGTAGCACAAACACAAGGCTGTCACATCTGTGGGATCCCAGCCAGCTTCGGGACACGAGGACATACCTTTGCACCGCTAAGCAGTGGAAAATTAAAAAGGAAGAGAAACGCCACCTCCAGTGTCTCCATCGTTCTAACTCCCCACTCGCACAGCAGACTAGCTGGCCTCAGTGACACAGGTTACTGGCTTTTAAGAGCACTGGGCATGCTTCTTCCTGCAGAGGGAACATTCTGCCTCCTCTTGTTTCCAGCGTCCCACTTCCCTTTACCTGTTCTGAATAGCACAGGCAAGGCATGCTGACCGCAGTTTTCACATACCGGGCTCTAATGAAGACTCTGTATACCACAACCAACTCTTAACAATATGCATATGAAAAACTATTTCCAACTAGTAAACAAACCAGACTCGTACCCTACTCAGCTCCACCAGCCTCCTCTATTCACAAACAAAACTGGCAGTCACTGCAACAGAGCAGCCAATTTCCACAAGAAGTTTGATCCCCCTGAGCTGGATATTCATTTCCACAAACACACACAGATCAAACCTAGTGTAGCCAAGGAGAAGCACCCACAGCTGTGCGGTACCGCTGCAGCAAGACAAGCCAAATTCACAGGGCTGCAGCTTCCTTATTTTATTAAAGAACCTTAACTTTTCAATGCCATGTTGTCAGGCACTGTGATGTGCTGCTTAAGTGATAGTGCTTAAATAACAACAACAACAACATGAAATTAATAGTTTCACTCTTCAGACCGAACAAAGCAAGATACAGGATATAAAATTAAGTGCTTTGACTGACAGTACTAAGTTACTGATCCAGCTCTTTGAACCCAAAAGGAGGGCTGCCACTAACTGAAATAAATCCCCAGTTACTGGACTCTGTTAAAGGTCTACCACTACCACTGCCAGAGACAGCTGTCTCTGGTCAGAGTATTCGCAGTATTCCAGAAAGATTTCCAGTCATTTCTTGGTAAATACTCTCTGCTTACTGACTGTGTAGGAATATATCAAATCTTAACAGGAAACCTAGCTGTGCCATCATGCTTCTTTTTTAATAATGGAAAAGCACATAATTTCCAAATAGAGGAATCTTTGGCAGTGATCTCAGAGAAAAGAAAAAACATTTTTCTATTTTTTTGTTATTATTTTAAATGGTAACATGGTATTTAAATGGTAACAATGTGACTCCCTAACTTCCTATTGTTGTTAATGCCTACACTACTCCTAGGATTCCTTCAAATTATAGTTTATTACACATTTTGTAGCTTTGTTTGCTAAGTAAGTTGATAGCTAGGTTAAGTGTCAGATAGTGACCAAGACAGATGATCTAATGGCTCCCTTTGTTTTCACCATTAAAAAGTTGGAAAAAAAAAAAAAAAAAGGAGATGTAAGGTTACTGAATTGGACTGTCTGAAATGGATTTCATGACACAGACCTTTCAGCCTCTGAGACCTCTGATTTCAGTATTTGGTTCCACAGTTACATCTTTGTTTACAGCACAGACATCCTGGGACTCTCCTCTGTAACCCCATGTGAGTCCAAGCACTGGTATGTAGGACAAGACAGAGCCTGCCAGTGGTTAAGGCTGAAAGGCAAGAGTGAGCTTGAATGAGTCTCTCCTGGAGTCAGTACCAATGTGCTTTAAGGCCCTGCCAGCACAGCACACACAGCCTCTGTTTCCATGACTCAGTGCTTCACCCACTACTCCTGGGTAGGCTCCCTGAGCAACATGGAGAAGGCCCATCTAAACCCAATACAGATGAGAAGGAAGACAAAGAGGTGCTGTAACACCAACAAGATGTCTGTGCTTCAGTCAGAGCTGGTAAGCACTAACACAGGTAACCAAAAGTAAGTAACTGCTGCTGTAACAAATAAGAAAGAAACTGTTGTAAGCAGTTTGAAAGCTGTGCTCCTGGGAACCAGTAGCTTACTAGACCCATAGTCCAGATCATCAGTGGTGGTGGAGTGCAATAAAAGCAAAGCTAAGAAAAACCAGGCATTTCATTAGAAGTAGGAAGCAGGCAACATGTTAGCAAACATGTAAGAGAGCAGCCTTGGGTAATTAGGTGACAGAGGTATTTCCAAGTCCCTTTCTTTCACAGCCTAGGGAAAGAGGTTAGAGCTCCCAGGTTGGCCCTACTCCACCAACCAGAACAACCCCAAACACACCGGGGGAGCCATGGTATTTTCAGTCTGTGCATCATGCTCCCGAACCTATAGTGATGCTCCTGAATGGTCAGTGATATCTTCAAATGGCCAAGAATCTGGCCCATAATAATCAACAGGGAAGGTAGTCATGCATGGCAATCACAGGAAACCACTAAAGACATTACTACATAACTCACCCAAATATCAAGGGAAAAACAAGTGTTTCCTAAAAATTTAATGGGGAGCGCTTCTCAAGGAATACATACATCCAGCATCTCCCATCCTGACCCAGAGGACACACTTCTCCTTGAGATAGCAGTAATGTCAAGTTAGTCAAGTCTCTAATTAATTCATTGTGCAGAATTTAACAACTCTGTTGTTTTTCCAGGAATAACATTATTGGGAGTTACAGCAAAGGTGTCCAAGTTTCCTGACACTTCTAACACAGTTCAGCATTGCTGGCCATGAGTTCTTGTAATTTCTTGTTGCTGCTCCTCATTCTCTCTCAAGAGCTTTGCTCTCCAACAGTTCTGACTTGACAAAGAACCTCCTTCTCTCTGCCTAATGTGTCACAGGGGGGCTTAGATTATCCATACCTTTTCTTGAGATGCATCTTCCCTCCTGCAAAAAAGCTCCATTTAAACAAAAAACAATCAGGCCTTATTCACATAACAAAGGCTGTTTTGAGATTAATATACATTGTAGAATGCGGATTGCTGCATTCTTGCAACATAAGCCACTTCTCTTACTCTTCTGTGCTGCATCCATATGTGGGATGTTTAGTACAATGGCCTCATTGTAATCACACAACTCTGGCCTTGTGTTGGAAAAAAATTGAAGAGAGCTTCCAGAATTGCAGAAAGATCAAAGGTTGAAGCCAGGCACTAATGACCTAATAGGCAGAGGTCTAAAAGTCAGCAAACCCCCTACCCCTGGAAGACAGTTCTTAGTTCACTTGTTGTTGTTTTCAAATTACTGCTGCATCTTTGTTTCTTTTTGGTTCTCATTCCATATTTTTGTAGGAGATCTATAGATTCTCTCACTTCTTTAAAGTGTAAAAATCGGGATCCTAGAACTTCATTGCTTCTCACTCATTGCTCTTTTGCAGTTACACAGTGACCTCATCTGAGGCTTCCAGAAGCCTTCCAAAAGGCAATGTGAAACTGTGATGTTTCAGCCAACAGCAGCTGTGGTTGCCTGGTACTACTACCAGCACTTCAGTCAGCCTTAGAAGCAAGCTTACTGACCACGGGTATTGTTGTCAGTTTGAACACTATCAGCAACAAAAAAAACCCACCAAAGTCTTAGCAGCTAAACAAATAAACAAATGCCAAAAAAGTCTCCTGTAAAGTTAAACTGGAGTGCTCATATAGCACTTAACTAAATATACATGCTACCGCCATCTAAGCTGTACAGGGAAGAGCAAGCTGTTATTTTCTGCTGCATAGCTTCCTCTGTAATATTGGAATGTTAATGTTCTCTGTCCAATAGAAAAGGTATAAATACTCACTGATAATAAGAATTGTGAGGTGGAAGATGAAGTTGTCATAGAGTCTGGTTGTTCTCAGGGCAGTGCTAGGGTGTTTGAATGACCTCAACCTCTTAAGTTTCCTGAACGCTCCAGACTATTTTGTAAAACAGACTCCTGATTTTCCAGACAGAAGATAATGTTTTGAAGAAATTACTGCTCTAAGTTCTTATAGCTGAAGTCATCAATTATTTTATTGTTGGCTTTAGGTCCAGCCACTGTTTTGCCTAGATATATGGACACATGATGTAAGGTCTTTGATTCCGCTGCAATAACTAAGATGTATTTGAAGTAAACACCACTGGCATGCACAAAAAAGGGAAAAGTGCTCTACATCTACATAATAAATAAGCCATTTAATTTTGTAAATGGAACTTTTTTGAGTTAAAATATTTGTGAAAATCATCACTCTCAAATCCTGATCAAGCAAATTTTGGAGGAATAAATCCAGGTAATCTATGTGTACTAGACAGCTGGAAACATCAGGTAAGAAGGATAATACTTCTTTTAAGGAATTTGGCAGATGTATCCCAATTAGCTAAGGAAGAACAAGTTTAGAAAGCTTCTGCTCCTTGTTGTGACTGGTGCTTAGTCAAAATTGGCATTAGCTAAACACAGCAAGTATTAGTGAAAGTACTCAGGCTCAACAGCTGAGACAATATTACACCAAGAAACACGAGGAAGAAGTTAAACATCCAACCATCCACTCACACCCACATCAATCTCAATCTCTTTGATGACTCAGCCAGTACTTAGCACTTCATCTATGATAAGCAGTGTATAATCTTGTTGCACAATGGTGTAGCCTGTTATTTCTGTAAGTCTTCTCCTCTCAGAAGTTTTACACAACCATGAAGCAGTGTTGTGGAAAGCACGCTGGCAGCAATACAAAGATCTCACTGATGTGAAAGCCAAAGCCTTTATTATAAGCTGGGTGGTCAGGCTGCCAAGTAATGCTGTTTGTTAATGCTGTGCATGACTAAACACTGTTCCTCTATGCATGATCTTTAAAGTTAATACTGTGTTTGATGGAGCAATATGTAGTAATAATAGATAATATTTCAATTAAGTAATCCATAAATGGATAGCTATGGTCTGCTATCCTAAGAAGGGATTCTACTAAAACATAAATCCCAATTTACAGTATTCAGTCCTAGAGATAGCTAGCACCTATCAAATCAAAACAATTTTCAAATCATGGGGGATCCAGATCTTTCCTTGGGAACCTGTCAGTAGAGATCACACTAGAGATCCGTAACAGTGCATTACTCTTGTTTTAATTTTCCTCACCTCAGAAGAGGCTGTAGCATTAGGAGGCTACTGGAGATCAGTCACATCTCACACAACACAGTAAATTATACAGAAAACCACCACAGGGGAGGAAAAGAATGGAGACTAAGGAAAGCCTGCACAACCGTCACAAAGCAAAGAGGTTTCTTCACCTCCTTTCACCCAAGCTGAATGTTCCCATAGTGGACAAGTCCCACTGGCTTTGCCCACTTGTCTCCATAAGGCCAGTGCCCTGCCAGGATGGACACTGGAGCAGTTTGCCCCACATGGAGCAAGGAGCACGGTGCAGAGCGCTCCTCTTCAGCTGTTTTGGCTGGGTAGGAGGCTCTCCTGTGACTCGTGCCCAGTCGATGCATGCACCCAGAGCCAGAGGCAGCACCCCAGGGAAGTGAGCCCAAGTGGGATGACGTGCCAGTCCCTGTGACTTTACCCAGTTCATATGCCCCCTACCCTAACTCCAGAGATGGTTTAGCAGAGAAATAATGGTTTTGCCTAAAAACTATGCTGAACATGACACACAGACAGACCAACAAAACCATTTAACTTCACAGTTTCTGTATTCAGCATTATATAAGACCAGATATGAAAATCTGGCAGAGGATTTAATTTGTAGACCTTTGCACTACGTTCACGATGATTTTCCAAAGTCTTGTTCTCACAGAAGACCTGATGCTGGAACTTTGGAAACAATAAATTAAAGTTTTTTCAAGCTCAGGTGAAGTGCTAATTTAGGAAACAAGCCAGGAGGGAAGATTTTTAAGGTAGCATTTATAAATCTACAGTGCAGCCAAGTGGACACATGTAGAAAGCACTTAACCATTAATCAGCTTTTCTGTTAGTGCAAGAGATGCTGCCATGCTCCAGTAAGAGATAAGATAAAAACACACCAGACACATTTGATAACAATGTGGTTTTGAAGTTTCAGTTTCATGCAGAAGAAAGTTCAGGCATTGCTCTTCTTCTTGTAAGGAGAGTGCAAATACCTAATGCAAATAGGGAATCAGCCAGGGATGTTTCTCTTAATGAATGTTGTGTGCACATTGAGTCCTAACACTACCTTCAGGCGACCTCCTGAAGGAACTGTATTAAGTCTGCAAAATCCTTCCTATTCTCTCTGCAAGTTCTGCAGAGGATTGACTGAGATTTCCTGATATTAACTTTAAGCACAATTTAAAGCTGCTTGGTAAAACTGTTAAAACTATTTCTCACATTTTTCATGAAGACTGCTGTGTTTTACACCGATTCAAATTTCAGTCGTCCGTTTTCAATAGTGCATAATGGCAGGGAGTAAGGACATGACAGTATATCAATGTTACTGCAAAAGAGATTTTTCTGCCAGCTTTATAAATATACAGCTTCATAAGTATTCACCTTCAAATACCACCACCAGGGAGAAAGTCAAACTTTCCAGAACCTCCAGTTAAAACTGTCAATGCAAAACCCACATTTGTGTATGTGAACGAACTGAGTATTGCTATATATCACTGCACAATTAAGCAACAGGTATGATGTACATTTGCTTTTAAAATGTCATGTTATATATAACTTCTTCCTTAACAACTCTCATGAGAATGTGGTCCACCCTTACAGTAAAGGAAATAACAGTATAAGAAAGAATGGATACAGCAATGAGAATTTAAGATTAACAGAATTTCAAGAGATCATGCATCACTGATTTCCTGGCTTAACAACAGACACTAGACTTGTGTTAAAGACAGTATATCAGCTCCATCAGGTGAGCTGCTGTCAAAAATGCACAAGAGGCAACAAGAAAACAGCTAGTTGTCAGACATGTCGCTTGAAAAAAAAACTCAAGGTCCAATTTATTTACCTCCCTATAATATGCTTAAGTAACTGATGGGCAGCACATCAGGCATACAGGACAGAAGCTTGCACAGCAGCGTATTTATTTACCTTTGCTATCAGTTCACTGGGCAAATCACCAATGGCAAGACATTTGTTGAAGCTTGGTATTTCTTTGAACAACTGCTAATTACAACACAAGGTTATTAAGTCTCTGCAGAGCTCTAAAAAACTTAACTAGTTAACTAGGTCATGCAAACCAGTGACCAACAAAAACACATTTTCATCTTAAAGACAGATGCTCTCACAAGCTGCTAAATTATCCCTATCCAATCCTCCAAAACAGTGGGGACAATTTTAGAATTCAAAAGTATTTAGTGTCTTCCTCATACTTAACAAAAATACAGTTCAATAACAGTAAAGCAAGTTCTTGTTCAACTTAACAGTGTTTATGCTTTAGGTTGATATCATTAAAAGCAAATCTCTGGACTGCAAAACACATTGTTCCTCCACCCCGCTTGAGTGATGACACTGCTCTCTCCTTCACATTCCCCCTCCAGAGCCAGATAAGTTTCACATTCAACAGTACTCTTCTCCCCTCCCCAGCTCCTCAACCATTGATATAAGAACAGAATTTAACACTTACACATATGCTACTCACCTGGCAGCCACAGCTAGTTACCAGTTAGAGGAATGCTTTCTGTCATACCTATTGTATCTTTCCAGAGTTTGCCAGGAAAGGTCTGGCTTCACCACTGGATGAATGAAAGGTGAAACACAGAAATTCCTTCATGGCCAGGGGGCTGGAGTCTCCCTGCCAACACAGCTGTGCTGGCACAAACCTGGTGGAAATGTGCCATCTCCTGAAAAAAAGCTTTTTTTTCTGACAATATGGTTATGAAGACACCTTCCTATCTGTCTCTGCTTCTGGGTTTTGCCAACACCAACCCTGGACCAGCTAACAGAAAGGCCAATAACCTAGACAGCCAGTGTTCCCCACTTTGTTTTTCTTTCACCAAGTCAAGCTGGCTGATGACATGGCACACATCTCTTCTGGTCAGAAACAGCAATGTCAAAATCCCCATTCCCACAGCAAGCTGATGGCTGCTATACTCCAACCACAGCAATGCTGCATTCCTGTGTCACAGAGACACACACAGAGCAGAAAGAGCCACGCCAGTGATGCCATACTATAAGTAGAGGGCCTGAGACTACATTTCTTATTGCTGCCTTCTTCTAACTATTTACAGGGCCAGATACACAGAATGAGATGTAGTAAGTGACCTGGACCCACTCAGGCAGGAACTCAATCTCCTGCCTCATTCCTAGCAGGGAATGAGGAAAGCAGGGCATTTATAAACTCTAGGCAGCTGTCTCTCTCACTGAAAGATTGCATTAATTATTACCAATTCCAGATGGGTATGCGTATGCAGGAAGAAAAAAGGAAGGCAGCAGTCAATGGGACATTAAAAGTATTATAAAGCACGCATGCAACCCATATACTGTATAGTTTATGTCCGAAGGGCAATTATGCCTCCAATATGGGCTGCCTCATGTTGTTCAAGAACAATTGTTCACAGTCCTTCAATTAGAGCACAAAAGTCCCCTGCCTTTGAGGTAGCGCTTTTTTTAGCTGCGGTGCAGTTAGTAATGCACTTACTCTTTCAGCACTAAGATCCATACGACAGGATTCTTGATTAGCAGCACTGCAGGCCCCTTACAGAACCTGACCACTCCGAGTCCAGCAGCCCAGCTGCCCATGCATCACCTTCCCAGCCTACAAGTAGCCTACACACACTACTGCAACTCCAGCCTTTCAGTTCCAGGAGCACTGTAAAAGTTTTATCTACTCAGTGATCAGCTTTCAGCATTGGATCATTTCACATCAGTCAACGCAAGAGCTGAAAGACTCTGTCCAAGTCAAGATTTGCAGTCGCTGGATACATAAGAGTCCCATTGTTTTGAACAGTGCTAGCCTCACTGACAACTCCATCAGTTTTGTCTTTCATGCAAGGGTACCTCTGATGTCAATGAGGCAACTGACTAAGCAGGCACTGGTGGCAGTAGTATGAATCTGGTCTGGTGAAAAACTTCTATATAGTTAAGTGGATGACAGCATAAGCCTTCTTTCTAAACTCCTTTCACACTGGTCATGAAAACCATAGATACAAAAAAGCTAACTTGTATTTCCACATAAAACACCCAGAAGGCATAGCTTGCTGGAAAAGAGAAAACATTTGTCTCCTCCTCCCTTTCAATAATAAAAGCATTTACATTCATATAGATTTGGATAGCATGTCTTCATGGACAATAATACACTTAGTTCATGTGTTAACTCCGTGCTGCACTCCAAGCTTACTTCTAGAGTAGTTCTTCTTAAGAACCAAAGTTCACATTCATCAACTCCCAAGGAAACACATCTAGGTGAAACGCCAGTCATCTGTTGCTTGCAGCATAATTACTGTAGTTATTTAGACAAGTCTGGTCTACAGAGCTATTTAAAATAGGATAGACAATCCAAGCCTGGAAGCTACCGGACAAACAAGACTGCAGAATGCTGCTGATATTGCAGCATTCAGTTCAGTAAGAAAAGGCAAGTGTGCCACTGATACAAAAATATAATTCACAGCTCCTGCACTGCAACAAGTTGCTCGGGGAAGAAGAGTTTCCTTTTCAGGCATTCTCAGAATGCTGAATCACCACACACATGTAAAAAAAAAGTATGAATGTAGACATACGCCTGTCTGTACCCAGCATACAAAGCCTCAGTGCATGGATTTCCAGGCACAACAGGCTATTCAAAATGGTTTTTTTCCTTATCTCAAATACTATCTGACTTTTCAAAACACAGGCTGTGATTTTCAGAGGTACTGAAAATCTGAAGCAACTGGATATAGTTGCCATAGCTATAAAGAATTCATAAGGAAAACATCACAGCCATAGCCTACATGTAACAGCATGGTCTTAGACATGGGAGTCTGCTGTCACATAAAGTTCCAGCTCTAACACAGAGCTTCTTATGCTCTATAGTTTTCCCTGCATATATCCTTGTGCAGCATCAGCCAGTCTGATCCATCATATATGGTATATACATAGATTTGGGATACATGTTCTTCAGAAGCCAGGGTTTACATTTTATTATTGTAGCTATTCTCTGTACCGTCTTCCTGAATGAATACACTTATTTTGCAGAATGCCTCACTTCTGTTTAAATTAAACCACTTCCACAGTAGGTTACCCTAACACCCAGAAAACATTACTTCTACTTTCACACCTTAGTTTATTTGATGCTGCCAGCCTTGTTCAGACAAGCCCTGAGACAAATACACCCCTTTGCTTTCTTAGTCAACATGCAAACCAACTGTAGCAAGCTTTTAAAAGTAAGCAGAAAATTACCTTTTGGAATAGACACTCATTCTAATTTGAATGACTAAACTGCATTCACACGGAGTTAACATTTGTTACATCAAAAAAAAAAAAAACTAGTCTTGTCCATTGCTAATCTTTGGAAATTAAAAGAGAACACAGACCTAAAGCAAGGAAGCCAAGTAAAGCATTCCCCTTTTTCCCTCCTCTATCAGACAAGATGTTAATTGGTTGCTTTGTCAATTAATAAGCATTGGGAGTATGAAAATGCACGTTAAACCTCCAACATATAAACTATCACACTGAAGAAATGTGTCAAGCTTTATACTACAGGATAAATAGCCTATCAGGATGCATCAGCATGGATCAGTGGGGACATCCTGTGGCCACTTAGACTCTTTACACATGAACGTTCCCATTATTAATTTTAATACATTTGTTCAACTGCTTTTGCAAATTAGATGCAAAGTCAGTTAATAATGTAAGAGGGCCTGAAGGCAATAGAATTTGCTTAGCTAACTTCCCACTTATCACTTTATGTAATCTTTTCTTAGTAGCTGCCGTGCTCTACTTCCATTTCCAGTATCTTGTTATCTCTCTTCTTCTTGGTTACATAGTTTCGAGGTTTAAAATATATATATATATATATAGAGAGAGAGAGAGAGAGAGATTTTAAGGAGCTTGAGCTGGTCTCGGTGGCAACACTAACCCCTGACAGCTATGCACACAAGTCAAAAGCAACGTTCTAATTCAATTTATTTAGATTTATAGCAGTCTTCACAAAAGGCAAGTAATTCTCGATCTCGGCACTCTGCCAACAGCAAAAATACTATCAGATGAAATAAATGTGTAAAGCACCTGCCAATATTATAAGCTAAGCAACCAGAAAACAAAAGGGCAGTAACTCCTGTAAATGTGAACACAGTTCCTTTAATACCCTTCCCTCCAAAAGAGGAACAGAATAGATATGTGTGCAGAGCCTGAGGTTGAGTACTCCTCACTGCCCAAAACTCCCTCTGTTTCCCTACTTACAAGATGGACTTCAGCTATTAAAGCTCGAGGAAAAGGTCCCCTAGGCAGTTTAAGGGACAGTTATGGCTTCATAAGTCAAGATCGTCTCAATTCACTTCTGATCATGTTGACTTCATCACTCTTAAAAAGCAAATTCACTTCAAGGACAATTATTTTTGTGGTTTGTATGTGCATATTTTCTCATTACAGGAAATAAGAAGATTTTCTTTTAAATTTGCATTTTCAAGCAATTCACCGTCTCTGCTTAAGTTGCCTATGAAGGCTGGGGCTAGCCAGTGCCAAATCCCAGAACATTAAGTGTTCCTGGAAAGAGGCTCTGCAGTCTGCATGGCCCATATTTCGAGTCCATTTAGTGTGGCATTCTGGATGGAAATACAGCCATCTAGGGCTTGCCCCAAGTGCGTTGCAACTGTATAATCCACTTAGGAGGTCTGTTCTTGAGCATATCTTCTTTGAAGCAAAACAAACATACCATCCTTCCAAGCAAGACATTTATGTTTTCCAGCAGGAACAGACCTTGTTGTTTGCCAGTCAGACGAGGTGTCAGCTCAGGCAACATGCTGCAAGGAGAAACTGCACTACATGCCTCAGGCAGTTCACTGGTACCAAATCAAAACTCATCCAAGCACACTGAGGTGGATATAGCATTTTTCAGCTCCAAATACCACTGTCCACTAAATTGAACTCTTAAACTCATCACACTTAAACCAAAGCAGTCTAGGTTATTCTCTGTGCTGAACAGTTTGCTTAAACTGTGCTTAGACTGCACAGGCAAAGGTTGTATGGATGTTATCATCAAGGCAAAAAAAAATCTGTTCTCCACTACCTGTGCAAAACAAGAGTTCACAGTAACACAAATTACCAACTCAGCGTAAATCTGCTCCCACAAAATACACCTCTCAGCTTCTCTCACACTTGTCATCTACAGCAATATTAGAAATTATCCAATGATACATCTTGCAAATATTTTTCCTGCATGTTCTTACTAAAGAATTTTTCTATCTAAATATTCACACACTGAACAGTTTCAACAAAGATTTACTTCTGGGCTGATCCTGAGTTTACTCTAATCCACTACAGAGTGGGCTCAGAACCACCTGCTCCAGAGTGTATGTGTACCTGCAGCCACAGTTGCTCAGTCTGTGGCTGGTTAACATTCCCATATAACACTATTAAAAAGATTACCTTCTAGCTGTTCTACCAATTCCCTTGGCGGGGGAAGGGAGGGGAAAAGAGAAAAAAAAAAAAAAGTATGTAGCTTTTGTCAGTGCTGTTATTTATGATACAGCTGGTAAAAAAACAACCAACCAAACAAACAAAAGAAGCTGTAAACAGAAGAAGGGCCCTACTTAAGCACTGAGTGGGATTTCACAGCCATAGAAGAGGCGAGAAGGAGTGCTCAGGTACGCTCTGTTTTATTCCCCAAACCCATGTGCCACACATGGTGGATTGCTACTCTACAGCCTTCACATTCACACAGACCTTCCTTCCCCCTCCTCTGCATCTGTAGCAATAATTAAACCCAAGAATGTGCTGATATTAGACACTCACCCCCAATGCATCGGTCTGTGCACTTCCTCAATGTAGTACAAGGAAACAAATGAGAAACACCTGTGCTAAATAACACTGGACTAATCCACTATTAAAAGCCACAGTTTGTGTTTCAGTCTGCAACGGTTTCTACTGAAGAAAAGCACTGAGCTGCCAGTGAATCTTGACTGAGAAAGATAAACTGAGGCAAAGATAGCTTAATAAACAACTCTGAAAGGATTTTACAGAGCCTATGTCCCCTATCATGCTTGTGTAAGCTGCTTACAACAAGAGGCTAAGAAAAGGAAACCTCGGGAAACCATGCAAGCGGGCATATTCTTCCCAGAACAGTTTTGTGATTTTTGGAAGGAAGTAATCTGATGCACAGATGGATGAGAGAATGAACAGTTTTTACAGAGTGAAACAACAACACTGGATTCTGAAACTAAGCACAGCAGGTACCAAGCTTCTGGATGGGTGTTGAAAAGATTCATACGATTTCCTAAAAGCTGATATGCTTAATCCCTCCTGAAAAGAAGATGTAACTGTTATCATTACTCCAGAATGTAATACCAGATCTCATAGATACAATACAAGCATATACCCTCCTCATGGCTTCATGTGGCACATGATTTAAATTACTTTCTATTATGAAGACAAATACTCAGAAATATACCATAAATTTTATCACCATAAAAGTATTTCCCACAGCCATTAAAAGAAACCTGTAGTTGTTAATATGCTACTGCAGTAAAGACTACCGTCCAATTACTGTTATATAATGTTATCAGACATAATAGGCCTTTTTCCCAAGATCCACCACATGCCCACTGAAATAAGTTGAATGGTTCAGGCAGATGTGTATCATAACAGATAAAATAATATTAACAACTATGGTGAATTAAAAATTAATCTCTTTCTTAACACCAAGTATGGTTCTCTTCAGTGAAACTTGAGATAAAACAACGTGGAAAAACTTGTTCTGTTGATCCCAAAGTTAAATCTGTACTGTATGTAAAGACTGAGGATGCCAGCCTTTAAGTGCTTTCACATTTTTTTACATGAAGTCTGTTTTAGGAAGACAATCATAGAAATAATAGTTAATAAAAATTAAAACCAAATACGCCAGGTAGAAGTTATTGTAGCCATTTCTATGAGTCATATACATTTGCCTTGTTTAAAAAAAAAAAAAAAAGTTAATACAAACTGATCAACTGGAGAGGTGATGATTTTGAAGACTGATGGTTCTTTCTTGTGTTTGCACACAGTGTTTAGTATGTTTGATAAACAAAATATGTCCACAGTCCTAGAAGCATGAGGATGCTTCTAAAACAAAAAAGTCAACAACAAAGCCAGTTCAATCGTTTTGCAGCCTCTGGCAATAAGTGCTGTACATTTATATAAATCTCATGACCAAAACTTCTGAGCGCTGAAGTTTAAGCATCTTTCTCCCATGTGCAACTGAATGACTAACCTCCACACAATATCTATTTTGGATCACCCAAACATTCCTTCGCACAGGACATAAACAATTCCATGATCTATTACACCAAGAACAAGCAAGACTGCCAAGTAGTAATAGCAGGTACACAAAACACTCCTCTCTCAGTTCTACCTCACACCCCTGTCTCCCTGAGTCCTTTACAGTTGCCTGTTTGGACAGCAATCACAATTCCCAAAGCAGAGACGAAAAAAAGGAGAATTAAAATTATTAACTCAACATGAGTAAACAAAAACACATAAACAAGGGCCAGCCGAATGCCGTTATTTTTTTAAACTCCCTGCTAATAGCAACAGTGATTCAGAGGAGTGTGCTTTAAAACAGTCATGGTAACAGAGTTGTTTCTTACCTAGTAGAACCCTTCCTTATGTCTTTCCTTCTTGATGTCTTCCCTCCCTGCATCATAACCTGTTCACCTTCACAGCCTGGAGTCATGCCCTTATTTAGACAAGTCGGTGTTTAAAACAACGACCTTACACATGAGCAAAGTTCAGGTAAATGAGAAATAACAAAATTAGATCTACAAGATTGGCCATACGAATATAGACATGAGCAGCTCTCCAGTGGTCGTTCCAGCAGAGCCTGTGCCCCTGTGCCTCCACACAGGAAAAAACAAACAAACAAACAAAAACAAACAGGAACAAAGACATAAGACTGGAGCAGCTACCACGTGACAATTCACTTAAATTTGTGAGCCCTGCACTAACTTATGAGGAACAACTTGCATGAGAACGACTATTCATGTAAGCTGAAGTAAACAAACCCGTGCCTTTTACTTTTTGTGTAAATACACGTCCATGGGGCTATATAGGAACTAAAATATTTAATTTTAACTAAAAAAGTTTTGCTACATAACACGACAAATTTCCAAGAAAGTCCTTAGCATTGTTAAGTCCTCAGAATAAGGTAATGTAAGGTGATATGTCCTTTATCCTTTATAGTTGTGTGGTTTTGTTTTGTTTTGTTTTAATATCCCCACATGCTTCAAAACGCGACTAATGAAGAGTAGCTGATTTCCCTGATCTCTGGTGATAATCACCAAATGCTGTCTGCCTCTCCCGTTCTATCCCGTGCTGGTCAACAGCCGTTTCAGGCTGCAATGGACAGAAACAGTGAGAAATAGTCATACAAAGATGTAACTTAGGACAGTGGTAACCTCAGATTGAGGAATTTTTTTTTCCTTTTTTCCATTAAAAACTAACCATGTTTAAGAGAGACAACAGTACGTAATCGCACTGGTACAGGCGCCGTGTCCCCCCTGTAGCCGCTGCTGCATTTCCCGGCCCGTCCGCGGGACCCCGCGGGCTCCGCTCGCCCCGCAGGGCCGAGCGCCAGGTACCAGCGGCGTCACCCCGGATTCTCGACACTTCGTTTCTTTCGAAGGCCGTATCACGGGCTTAACGCCGGCCTGGCCGTGCACCCCGCCTGCCTCGTCCTCGCGCCCAGGGCCACCTGTCGCCGCCAGCGTCACGAGGAGGCGGCCCGGCCCCGCTCACCTTCGCTCGGCGCCCGCCGCAGCGCCGCCGCCGCCGCCGCCCCCCCCGGGTACAGACGGACGGGCTCCAGCCGCTCTCCGCTTCAAAGCGACCGCAGAAGGGCCGCAGCCGGGATGAGGCCGCCCGCGGCGAGGGCGGGACGTGCGGCGGGGCCGCCCGGCACCGGCACCTGCGCCGTGAGGGGGCGGGCGCGAGGGGCGTCCTGAGGGGGCACGCGCTGGGGCTCATGACACAGGGCACGCGAGGGGCTCGCGGGGGCACGCCATCGGCGCGCGCGGGGCTCGTGGGGGCATGCAAGTTCCGCCACGGCGGCCGGTCTCTTGTTCCCTTCAGCCCTTTTTTGTCCGGTCGCAGCCACTCTCACACAAGTGTCGCTTCCTTCCCTGCGCGCCGCGCGGGAGCCCACGGTGAACACCCGTGAGATTCCCGCCAACCCCCCTCGTGCAGGGACGCGGCCACCCCGGGCGGCGCGGGGACCGTCCGCGTTTAACATTCCCCTGTGAAAGAAACGCGTTTCCTGACAATCGGCTCCGCTCCGCGGCGGGACAGTCGAGAGAGAAAAATTAAAATAAAATATGAAAATAAAAAGCAGTTCTGAAAACATTTCCGTGCGCCTCTGAAACACCGCTCCGGCTGCCCACGGACGCCACGCCGGTTGCTGCTGCCCCGTGGCTCTGTCCCCGGAAGGGGGCAGTCGAGGGCAGCGCCGCAGCGGCCCCCCGCCCTCCTCGACGGCCGGCGCCGGCCTCTGTGCAGCCGCCCGGGACGGGGCAGGGACACGGGCGGCCGCGCGGGGGTGCCCGGCACCGCCGGTACCGCAGTGGTTCCAGAGCCGCAGCAACGCCTGGTCACCGGCCGCCACGTGAAGGGAGGTCTCGTAGGTGCCGCCAGCAACTGCTGTGTCAAATACACGTGCGTGTGTACCAGACGGAGTGTCACGCCCCCGCCTGTAACGTTGCAGAGGTTTCGCTGAAAAGCGCTGCCACCCTGGCACTAAAAGGGGACGGGCAGCGGTTCCCCGACACGGCTAATTCCCCAGGGCCTGGACACCCGAGAGGCACCTCCGACCCGGCCCCCACATCCTCGCGCGCCGCTTGCCTTCCTACCAGCCCTCGCCGCCAGCCGCGCCCGCGCGAGGATGCTGCTCAGGGAGGACGGGCGCCGCGCGCCTTTCCCTGGGGTCGCCGGCCGGGCGAGGGCACACACCGGGCACAGCGCGGCAGTAGCGGCGGGCCCGAGCCGCAGACCCGTACGCTCGCTGGTGGCAGTCGGGCCGCCCCGTCGGACTGGGCCGGCGGCGGCAAAGAGGGTCGACGGCATGAGCCGCACGGCGGGTTCGGAGAAGACCCTGGCACCGATGCCGGGGCGGTTCGTGGCGCCGCGCAGCCCCCAGCAGGGCGCAACCCCGCGGCCGCTCGTACCCGCGCCCGGCGCCGTTCCCATCCCGCGAACCCGCGGGGATACGGCGCGCCCGGGCACCCCATTGGTCGTTGCTAGGTGACGTGCGCCGCGCCACGTGACCGGTGTTAAATGCCGTCCCGGCGGCGCGCGGCGCCGCAGAGCCCGTCCCGCTGACGGCGGCGGGAGCGCGGCTGCCCGGCCCGGCCCCGCGGGCGCGGAGTGGAGCGCAGCGAGCATGGTGGCGCGGCCCTGACCACCTCTCCCTGGTGGGGACGGCCGCGGGGCGGCGGCAGCCCGTGCCCCGGCGGGGGGGGCGCAGGATGACCGGGGTTCTGGAGAGCCTGGTGCCGGACATGCACGCCAGCCAGATCTCCGCCGGCAGCTACCACCAGCACAGCGGCCTGCACAAACCGCAGGAGTCTCCTACACTGCCCGTCTCCACGGCCACCGACAGCAACTACTACACCAACCAGCAGCACGGGGCTGCGGGCGGGACGCCCTATGGCCCGGTGGGCTCCTACCCCTACGCGGGCTGTAGCACCGCCCCCTACTCCGCCAAGGCCGGCTACGACCTGGGCTACGCGGGCGTCTACGGTTCCTACGGGCCCTACGGCAGCAGGGCCTCCCCGGCCAACAACGACTCCGGTACGTCTGAGCCCCGGGGGGCGCAGCTCGGGGGAGCCGGCGGGAGCCGACCAGCCCCTCCAGGCCTGGCAAGGAAGCAGTCGGAGCTGGGGACCCGGGGTGGGCCGAGAGGGCGCTCATCTCCGCGGCGCCGTCCCGACGGGGCGGGCGGTGATTCCGCCCTGCGGGCAGGGCCCGGGGCGGTGGGGCCCACGCTCTTCACCGGGGCCGCCGTTTTTCTGCCACAGCAGAGAAGGAAGACTGCGAGCCGGAGATCAGGATCGTGAACGGGAAGCCGAAGAAAGTGCGGAAGCCCCGGACCATCTACTCCAGTTTCCAGCTGGCGGCTCTGCAGAGGCGCTTCCAGAAAACACAGTACCTCGCCCTGCCCGAGAGAGCGGAGCTGGCGGCCTCCCTGGGCCTCACTCAGACACAGGTAGGGCTCTCCCGCCGCGGCGCCCTGAGCGCGTGTCCCCCCGCAGGGCCGCTCACCCTCGACGGGCTCGGGTGCGGGCGTGGGAAGGAGCCTGGTCCGCGGTGCCTCGACGGCCCCAGGGTGGGAGGCGGGAGAAGCGGCCACACCGCTGAGGAAGCGCCGGGGCTGCTCAGGGCTTTGCTCGTCCCTGCCCCGCTGTGGGCGGCCCGGGCGCCGGGTCTGCCCGGCAGAGATTGCGGCCGCCTGACACCTCTCTCCCCTCAGGTGAAAATCTGGTTTCAGAACCGCCGCTCCAAGTTCAAGAAGATGTGGAAGAGCGGCGAGATCCCGGCGGAGCCGCCCCCCCGCCGCAGCGCTTCGCCGCCGCCCCCCGCCTCGCCCCCGGCCTGGGACTTCGCGCCGCACCCGCGCACGGCGGCCGGCACCGCCAGCCCCAGCCCCGCCGCCGCCTTCCTCGGCAGCTACTCGTGGTACCCGCCGGCACCCGGCGGCCCCGCGCACCTGCCGGCGGCCGCCCCCGTCCCGCAGCCGGCGCAAGCGCCGCACCACCACGGCGGCGGCCTCTTCTAGGCGCCGCAGAGACTTGAGCCCGAGGGCCTGCGCCCGGCGGCCGCGGGTACCGAGGTGCAGCACTGGTGTTTAGATGAAGCCTGGCTCCGGCCGTCCCAGCGGACATGAATCGCTCCACGCTCCATCCCGTCACGCCGCCGGCGGCGGACCCCGTGTGCGCTCAGCTCCGCAGGGTCCGCCCGCCCGCCGCCAAAATAACTGCGTTGCGGAACACCCACATCCTCTCCTTCTGTCCCTCTTCCTCATCCCCGGCTTCTTCATCGAACCACCGGTGCCGAACTTTGGTTAACTTTATTTTTATTTTTTTAAAGTTGATAGGTGCCTTTGCGGATGACCTCATTTTGATGTTGGGGAATTCAAAAAAAAATAAAATGTTAAGAAAAAAAAGATAAATAATTTTTATATGTAGATTTAAAACAAGAGCCTGCCGTGTTTAGTTATCCTTTTTAGTCGTGTACGAAACCGTCCAGCGACGAAAGCTGGTTGCAGGCGGCGGAGCCGGGGCAGCTCTGCTCTTCCGGCGGGGGAGCTCCCTCCTGCACGGTGCCTCCGGGAAGGTTTGGTGCCCCGACGGGGCCTCCCCGGGGCGAGCGCCGAGCCGTGGCGAGCCCTCCCATCCGCCGCCCCGCCAGCAACCCAGCCGCTGGTCCTGCCCCTGCGCCGTTTGATGTCTGCCGTCGTGAAAGAAAACAAAACAAAACAAAAATTGAAAAGGTATTTTCGGTTATTTATTATAGAAAACTTAAACACTCTTTAATGTTTCTTTTACAATAAGCAGAGATTATTTAAATAAATTATTGTTTCCACGGTGTCCGCGCTGAGTTTCTTCAGGGGTGGGAGAGGCTGGAGGTGTCTCCCTGGCGTTCGCCGGCGGGAGAGCTGTGTCCCTTCCACCTCCTCCCCATTTCAACTGCTGCTGCAAGCGGGCAACCTCCCCACTTCTTCCCCCCTCTCTTCGTCTACAATAAAATCTCGCCCCAGCCAGTCTTCTCGGCAAGGCCATGAATCACTCAACGCTGCCTGCAGCAGCCCAGAGCCTCCCACCCCTCCGCCTGCTGGCGCCAGCGACATTTCGCATGGGACTGGCTCCTGCGTGGAAGCTTTGCTTGGGCTGGAGCTCGTGGCTGTCTCCGAGCCCCTCTGTGGCCCTTCGAGGCTGGAGGCAGCAGCTGGACCTCTCCGGGATGTACCCCTGGAAGGCTAGACCCCTCAGGATGTACCCCTCTGAAGGGCTACATCCCTCATACATAGCTGAACGCCTCTGGGATGTATCCATGGAAGGCTGGAGCACTCCAGGATGTACTCTACACCCCTCCGAACTGAACCCTCTTCTAGGCTGTGCCCCTCGGGACGTACCCCTCCCCGCTGTGCCACTCCAAGCTGTAAGCCTGAGGGGTGTAGTACCCACCGGGGCTGCATCCCTGGAGATCCTGGCGGCTGGAAGGAGGGAGCTAAGAGTGGGGTTTCTACCCCTTGTCGCCTCGAGGGCCCTGCCAATGTGGGAGGGTGCGGGGGGAGAGGGACCGGTGCGGAGGATCCCGCTGCAGGCAAAATGATTGAGAGGCCCAGGTCAGCTCGCCCGGGGCAGGGAATGTGCAGCCCGGGCGGGACTCTCCCGACAGGCCTTGGCCTGAGGAGCCCGGGCGGGGCCGGGGAAAGCAAGGGGGAAGCTGGCCCCACAGGGACTCGCCAGAGTGGGGGGGCCCAGGAGGGCGGATTGTTCCTGAGAACTTGGGGAAAGCTTGGGGGTGAGGGGAGGGGGTGGGGAAAGGTGCGAAGGAGGAGTGAGGAAAAGAGAAGGGAGGGATGTTGGAAGACAAGAGAGGCAGCGGTATATGAGGTGAAAAGAAGTAGCGGGAGAGACAAAGGGGGAAGCGGCAGCTGCCCCCCGGTCCGGCCCTGCCCCAGCGGCGTGGACGGGAAGGAGAGTCTAGATCCGTCCCGGGAACAGCGGGGCCATCCTGTCCCTCACCTCTCCCCTCCCTCATCCTCCCCGCGTCCGAGGGCAGACCCGGCGGCAGGAGCCTCGGCCACTCGCTCGGGTCGGGGGAAGGAGTTTCCCCGCTGGCAGGCGATGAAACGCTGGGGCGGCGGGCACGGAGCGAGGAGAGGAAGACAACGGGGCCGCCTCCAGAGGCAAGGGCACGCGTGGCGAGCAGCACCGCGGCTCCCGTGATCTGGCAGAGGCTGTGCTCCCGGCAGTGCGCGG
Source organism: Streptopelia decaocto (assembly GCF_964273445.1). Lineage (NCBI taxonomy): Eukaryota > Metazoa > Chordata > Aves > Columbiformes > Columbidae > Streptopelia > Streptopelia decaocto. Next base: position 46,757,999 of record NC_138660.1, read on the forward strand.
TGCCTTCGCAAACCCCGACGGGGTAGGGGGCATAAGGACACTCCTCCGCAAGGTGACAAGTTTTGCTAAACCGCTCGTCCAGGATGCAAGAGGAAACCATGGGCGCGGGACATGGCCAGGACGGGAACAGAGATAGCCTAGAGCCCCGCGTCGTTTTTGCAGGCCCTTCAAATAAAGTTCCCCCCAAACACCTGAGTTCTATCCCTTTCCCGCCTACCCCCCCTCGCCCAGCAGCGCGTCTCCAGCCCGGTGCGCCGGTGCAGTGCGCAGCGCGGCTCGGCCCGGTGGGGTCGGGCAGGATGTGGGGTCCCCGGGGCGGGGCTCTGCCCACCTGCGGGCCACTTGTCAACGGTCTGGGAGCAGAGCACAATGCCCCAGGACGGGGAGATATCAGGCTGGCCCTCCGCGCCTTCCTTCTCCTATATAGTTATTTATTATTTTATTATTTATTTATTAGTACTTATTTGTTGCCTGCTAGCAGCAGCTCTCCCTGGGCTACTCGCACCTGGTGTGTGTGTGGGGGTGTTCGTGCTTCACCCCTGCAGCATCGCCGCAGCTCCCGGAGCCCTTTCAGGCTCCGGATTTCGTCCGCTGCTCGTACGGGTTGGATGCTGTTCACACTGTGCTGGGGACGGCGAAGGCTAGCGGATGCATAGGCTCGCTGCACCGCCGCCCGCACCGTAGATGCACACGTATACATATGTTTGTAATCTGTTTCCTCATGCTCTTTTCCTGTCCGGTAGGACAGGGCAGACACCGCTGTGAACCATGTGCCCCCGGACAAGGCGGCAGCCACGCGGGGCTCACCGCCCGGGGCCGGGAAAGCCTCGAGGAGGGGGGCAGCCCCGAGGCGAGAACTGCCCCTGCTCCCCCAGCACTCCGGGAAGGCTTGGAGGGGGGACATGGCTTAGCTGATTTCGCTCCGCGCCCCAGCGCCGACGGCTCCCCCGTCGGGCCCGGCCCCGGGGGTGGCTGCTGAGCGGGGCCGGCCCCGGGGGGGCGGCCGGGGTAAGTGACGGCTCCACAGCCAGCCCGGTCCGGGGGGGCCGGCCTGGCAGCCGCTCCGGGCGAGTGGCACCCTCTGCCTGCCCAGCGCACGGGCGGGGCCGGCCGGGCTTGTGCCGTGGGTAGGCAATTTACTCATTTGCCCCGGTGAAAAGAAAAAGCACGAGAAATTCAATTAAAGCGGCTCTGGCAAAAGGAGTTATTTGAGGCATGAATGTCTCCCCTAAAGCTGCAGCAATCATGTGGCATTAGACACTTCCGGAATCCTATAGCCAACTTGAAAAATCCCAGGCCCCTTTTTTCCCTAATTTTTGCTCTGATCTGTAATTTTATCCACATTTGCACTAGTTTGAGCATTCTGGCTCTCCCATCTGAAAGCCTGCAATTACTATATAATTCTTCGCAATTTCACATGTCCTAATATGGACTGTAATTTTTGCGCAAGACAATTTCCTGCTATTTCAAGCATCAACATTGTCAAAGTTGTATGTACATAATAAATGGGAATATCAATGCATAGTTTTTAGCATAACATCTTGACTCCTCGATAATTATATCCGTTCGGAGCCTACGCAGAATTAGCCTGAATTGCATGGTAACTGCTGCTGCTTTAAAATTTTTAAAAATTACTCATAATTTTCCCAAAGATTACCAAGATCTCGAGTGCACAATGTCATCAGCGTAATGAAGAGTAAACATTTATGCTAATAATCTGCAATTTTTTTCATCAGCTATAAAGACAGAGGCTATATAGCAGAAAATTTCAGTCATATTCTGCAAGAGCAGAGCTGCAAAAAGGCTGCTGCGCTCAGAGGCATGTGCATCTCTGGGGGATCTCAATCCACATTTGCACTCTCAGGATATTATTATTGTGCTCGGCTCTTTTTTTTTTTTTTTTCCTTCTCCCTCCCCGATCCTCTCCCTCTCTTCCACACTCCTTCGCTCCTGTAACTTTCGCAGCAAAAAGCCGCGTTCGGTCCTTTGGTTTGTTGTAAAGCAAATACTTGTGTCCAGAGCCTGAGGGACTGAGGTGGAAGGTAAGGGTGGCGGCACAGGCTCCTTTTCGCGGGGGTAGGTGAGTGCACGGGGCGCGATGTGGACGGACGCCCCGGGCGGGCCGCGGGAGGGGAAGCGCCGGCAGCGGCTCCGCCGTCTCCATCTCCCCGCAAAACTTCCCGCCGGCGGCGCCAGGGCGAGGGAAGGGAGCGGGGCGCCGGGCCGGGCGGCGGGGATGCGGCGCGCAGCCGAGCCGCGGAGCGGTGCTCGGGCAGAGCGGCGCCGGGGCGGAGCGAGGGCACTCGCCGCCCGGGGCTTCCGCGGGGCCGGGGGCTCCCGGCGCCGGGGCGCGCTCCTTTTCGGAGGTTGTTTTCGCGGTGTGTGTTTTCGGTTCCTTGTGAAGGGGAGCGTTACTGCCCGGTTCCCAGCCGGGAGCCGGGAGGGCAGGGCACCGGCGCGGGGGGGCGGACATGGCACTTTGTCACCGGCGTGAGAACGGCGGCGGTGGCGGGAGCGGGAGCTGGTCCGGCGGCCGGCGGCGGGGCGAACGGAGCGGGCGGCGACGATTTCTTATCCCGCTCTGTCAAACGAAGGGAGCAAATTCCGAATGCAAAGGGGCTTGGGTTCTGATATTTGATTATTTTTCTAGTTTGAGGGGCCGCTCTGTGCTCCGCAATTAGATTGACACATGTACAACATCCCCAGTCATTCAAGGGGGTTCGCAGGGACACTCCAAAGGGATTTTTTTTTCATTTTTCTTTTTGGGTGGAAGATATTAAAGAGGTATCTGTTGTTTGGCAATTTTGCTAAGTCTGTCTTCATTACTTCAACATTGTGCATTTGCTAATTTGGAAGCCCCTTCCTATTGACAGCTCTGCTCCATACACCTGCAAGCAATTTGCAGAGCTCCAATATAGGAGAATTGCAGAGATGGCAGCTCGCACCTATTTTATTTTTTTTTTTCTTCGCTTTTCTCAATGCACAGCAAATTTGGCTTTCAGTGCGTTATCTCTTTTGTTAATGCAAAAAGATTCCCTGGGCGAAAAAATTGCTCATAATTACCAGAGAGATGGGGAAACTGCATTAGAATAAATAAACCTGAAATTACTGTAATTATGTTGTGTTTGATGGGCTCGGCTTGTAATCAAGAAGAGAATACAGTGAAATGATGCTGACCCTCTTGGGTTTGCAGCTGTACGCGCACTTTGGGGTCTTTTTTTGCAGAAAAGAGTCATTTTGATCATCATTAAGCTGTGTGTAACCTATTTCAGAAGTGTTTGAAAATGAGGGGCACTTTTTTTTTTTTCCCCAACAAGGAAAAAATATATCCCAAAATTACATTTTGCCATTTACAGACTCATCCATAAGGTTGTGTTTGCGGGGTGACAATTGTTAAAGGTATAATATTCGAAATCAGGACTTAATCATTGTAATGAGGTATTGTTTCAATATAAGCACCTTTGGATTATTCATAGTTTAATTAATATCCTCATTATGAAAATCTTCGAATCAGATATTTGATGAACTACTTGTCAGCAACAAGGCAGAATTAATTAGGCCTGTATTGAGATTAACATTTTCAAATGTAGCATTATAATAGACTCTAACTCAAGACCGCCTCGCTGAGATAAAACTAATAATTTCTCTATTTGAACGGTTAGCAAGACGTTATTGAATTAGGAGAAGCTAATACGTCTTTAAAGCGCTCCAAGCTGCTTGACCACCCCATTCCTGTCCGGTCAAAAGCGTTTGGCCTCCGGCTGCAGCCGCCGCCGGAGCTGCGCCGGTCCCGCTCCGGTCGGGGGTTCAGGCTGCTCGGGACCGGGCTCGGGCCGTGGCATCGAGGGAAATACAGAGCTGGGAAGTATTTTCCAGGCCGGATCCAGCACCCCGGCGGGCCGCCCTGGGTGCGCCGCCGCAGACACTCGCGTTGTGCGCCCGGACGGATGCTGCGCTGCCGCCCATCGGCTGCGCACCGGCCCCGCGCACTGGGGAGGGGGTGCGTATGTCCGGGAGCGTGAGCACTGACCCCGCGGGGCGGGACACCCACTCCCCCCGGGGAACCTGCGCGCAGAGCCGCGCACGGTCAGCCAACCGAACCGGGCCGCTCCGGGCTCCCCTCCGCTCTGCGGGAGCTGCTGCGGGCTGTGGTCGGCGCAGAGCCACCCCGGGGAGCGGGCACAGCCAAACCTGCTACCGGGAAAGCCGGGGCGGCACCAGGAAGGCTCAGCGCCGAGGGGATGCGCGTCCCAGGGCTCTGGACTGGCTGTCGGGTCGGGGAACGGGGCTCTCCCGGGCCACTCGATCCCCCTCCCGGCCCACGAGCTGGTCCCGGGTGCCCCCGGGGCATCCCTCCGCGGAGCGTCCCGCGGTCCATCGCGGCGTCCGCTGCCGCCTGGCCGGGTCCCGCCGGGCGCACCCGGGGACCGGCTGCACGCCCCGGGACGCACCGCTCCCCTGCCCCCGGCTCGCCACCCGCTTACGGCCGCAGACATCCCGCCGCGTAGCACGGAGCATGGCCCGAGCCCCGCTCCCGGCCGCGCTGCGATACAGGGAACACGCGTGTTTCTTTTCCAAACCATAATTTTACTGTCTCAAAGAAACTTTATAACTTATGTACAAAGATTTGTGTAGTGGTGGTGTTTTGTTTGGTTGGTTGGTTTTTTTTGTGTTTTTTTTTTTCTCCTTCCCCAGATACAAAGCAATAAGTTAACATTCTCAATATAAAACTAAACTTTGACATATAGAACACTAAACACAGCCGAGCTCAGTTTATCACATCTTCCGAGTTTCACAAGTAAAATGTCAAGATCTCAGTACACAAAGCATCATGTTTTACAGCCACACGAAACAGAACGGAAATAATAATAATAATAATAATAATAATTAAAAAAAAAGCTAAATTTGTGCAACATGTTTACAGAACAATAATAATAATAATAAAGAATAAAATATGTACAGCGAGTAGCTCCTGCACGTCGGTTTGTGCATTTGGACTTCGGGCCGGCTTTCCGCAGGGAAGCCTCGTCGGGGCTCCGCGGCGCTGCGCGGGTGCATCCGCCCGCCCGGCGGGTTCCCCCCCGCCGCCTCCGCCGCCCTCGGGACTCTCGATCCGTCCTCCGCGCTTTGCTTCACCTCAGCAAAGCGCACGGCAGCTGCTGCGATTCCACTTCAGAGTACCGAACAATGTGCATTTATTTCAATTGTTAAATACACGAGAAATGCAAATCGTTCGGACCAAACCTCTCCACACCAGTGAAGTATAAAAGTTATTGTAAAAGTTAAAAATCGCATCCTTCTCTTGTGGTGATTTATTTGGGAGCTGGGGCGGGGATACACACACACACATCGTGTGTGGTTTTGTTTAAAGTAAACTGTGCGTCCGAGCAGTGCACTCAGCAAGCCGGATTGTCCGTTTCTTTCTAGTATTCTCATAGTGGTAATTTAAGTTAATAAATAAAACCCCTGTCTTCCCCTTTTAACAACAACAAAAAAAAGTGTACAGATGGAAAGTGAAAGGTACAGAAAATGTCGAGGGAAAGAAGCTCTGGAAATTGTACGGCTTCCTTCCCCCTTGCAATTGAAGAGACCGTCAGATCGGGGTAGTAAATAAATGACCTACATTTCAACAGACACAGACAGACAGACAGGACAGAGGAGAGGGCTTCCCTCCCCCCAACATCTTTTTCTGATTGTCCCACAAAGCCGCGGCCGGCGCTCGCTCTGCTCCCAGGCTGTTGTGCGGTGCTCGGGGCCGCTCCGTCAGCTGTCAGCGCTGGGAACCGGCCCGCATCACATCTGTGCTCTCCTGCACCGCGCTGCAGTGCAGCGTCCTAATGGCTGGGTGGGCAAGAGACCTCCTGTTTGTTTGTTTGGGTTTCTTTTGTGGTTTTGCCTCTCTCTCTTCCCCCTATTTTGTCTTTTGTTGTTGTTGTGGTTTTTTTTTTTCCTCCTTTCTTTCTTTCTTGCTTTCTTTCTCCCCCCCCCCTTCCTTTTCTTTTTCTTTTTTTTTTTTTTTTTTTCCGCAATAATTTAAATTATTTTCGGGACCGGTAGTGCTTGCGGCAGGGGAAAACGGGTTTATAATCACATCAGCTGCGGCTGCTGCATAGCTTCTTGGTGAGCCGAAGGATACCACGACGTGTAGCTGGGGATGTAGGTGCCCGGGGTCCCCGACGAGGCCTTACCGGAGGCAGAGGTGGTATTCCACACCGGCGGCACCGGTGGCGAGCTGCCCGAGAGAGCCCTGCCGTTGGTCAAGGCGCTGCTCTCCAAGGCGGCCCCTCCTTGCTTCATCAGCTTCTTGAACTTGGAGCGCTTATTCTGAAACCAAATCTTCACCTGCAAACGAGAACGTGGCAGGGCTCAGCATCCCGGTACGGGCTAAGGTACCCTCGTGGTACGACGCACCCCCGCTCCCCGCGCCTCTCTAGCTTCTTCCCCTTATCCGTCCGTGGCTGCTGTGCCCATTGCCATTTTATTCTGCCAAAGCACCCGGCGAACCGCCCCCCCCCCGCCCGCCTCGTTGCCCGCGACCGTGACCCGTCTGCATCACGCGTGGGGTCTCCCACGCCGACGGTGGGGACAGGGAGAGGACACGGGAGAGGGGCCGGCCCAGTCAGAGCTGTACCTGAGTCTGGGTGAGTCCCAGAGACGCTGCGAGCTCGGCTCTTTCGGGGAGAGCCAGGTATTGAGTTTGCTGGAACCTCCTGTTCAAAGCCTGCAGCTGCAAACTGGAATAAATAGTCCTGGGTTTGCGGATTTTTTTCCCTTTCCCATTAAAGCGAACTTCCCCTCCTTCTACCACAGTGCTTTTCTCCGATTCGGCCCCTACAAACCACAAACGATGCAGAATAAATAATAATAATAATAGCAGCGATAGTAATAATAGCAGCGATAGTAATAATAACAGTAACAGCAACAGCAGCAGCACTAGTAAAAATAACAGCAGCAACAACAACAATAACAATAATGAGAAGGAAGAAAAGTGAAGCTCGAGTAACGCTAACAAAGGCTCCGGGCGATTATGGCAGCCCAGGCTTCTTCCCAGAGAAAGTTTGCTATTTTTACAGGCTGCAGTTTAGGTTTAATTACCCTTAATTGCATACATTGTTTATAGCTCTACGCAATAAATAATTACGAAGACTAATACGTGCACATCTGGGTTGATTTCTTTTCCAGCCGGGCATTGTGTGCTCTGTGGACTGCTCCCCTGTGATACTCAGCCTCTCCTGACTAATATTTTGTAATTTAATTTAATTTTCACCCCCCAATAGATTTTTTTTTTTTTTAATACAAGCACCCTCCCTCCCTTCTTGCCTTCCCTCCCCCCCCCCCCACCCCAAAGCCGAGTGCACCTACCTGTCTCCTCTAACCGGGTCTGAGTCAGGCTGGAGCTGTTGGGGTAGGACTGCACTGAACTGATGTAGGGGTTGGTCGAGTGGCTGCTGACCGAGTTCACATAGGGGTAGCCCAGCGGTCGGGAGAAGGACGAAGCTGTGCTGTACGAGCTGTCAGGCTGAGAGTGGCCCGCGGAGTGTAAACAGTGCATGGAATAGTGTCCGTGGGACATGGGAGAAGGAGACATTTGCTGGCTGGGCGGCCCAAACTCCATAAAGACAGCCTTCCCTGAGACGGGGCTATTTAGACTCTCTGGCATGGTAGTCATGGTCATTTCTTGTCGCTTGGTCTGTGTGTGTGTTCTCTCTTCAGCTTGCCTTTTTGGGGTCTGTTGTGTTTCTCAGGACAGGAAAGAACCCAATTTAAGCGGAACAGGGTTTTTCACTTTCCATTCATAAGAAAATGGAGTTTGTCTCTTTGAAAAGTCTAAGCATGATGCTGTAGATCTACACAAACTCGCCTAAAAGCTTTGACTCAGCCAAGTCTATGAATATTCATAAGCTGGCGGAGCTGATTGGTCCGCCGTCTTGCATAATCGCTTTGGATTGGTCCAAGGAGCTCGGGGCTCGCCCGGACCCCGGTGAGCGCGGAGAGCCGGACCGGCAGCGCCGCGCGTCCCCGAGCGCCGGCCGCACGCCCCGACGGCACCGGCGGCACCTCTCAGGGCCTCCGCTCCGCCGGCTCTCCGGCACCACTCCCCGGCCAGTCCCGGGCGAGGAGCTGCCTGGAGCCCCTACTCCCACCCCGGGCCGTGTGCTCCCGCCGCCGGCCACGGACGACGCCGAGCCGGGGCACGGCAGAAGGCAGCGCGCCTCCTTTTCCCTTCTCTTCCGCCCCTCGCCGTGCGGCGGCGCGGAGGGGACGGCAGCCGCGTTCCGCGGGCCCGGGCGGCTGCTGGGGTGTCCTGCTCCGCACCTCGCTCCGGCATACGGCGGCGGGACCCGCAGACAAAACGGGCGTCCCCCGCCCGCCGGGGCGAACACTCCGCGGGGGCGCAGGGGCTCTCCGCTGTGGCGCGAGGGTCCCAGTGCCGCCCGCACCTCCGGAGCGCGTCGCCTCGTTATTGCCGTTATTGTTCTTAAAAGCTAAAAAAAACCCAAACAACAAACACCCGAAAGCCAGCGAAACAACAATCCCCCTGAACGGGCCAAACAGCGCATTTGAGCTTCAAATGAAAACTTCCGCGTGCGTGATCGGTAAATGAGGTGGGACTTAGGAGATCCTCCCCAGAAAGCCCACGATGAATCCCAAATTACTTTGTTAGATAATTAGAAAGTGTTGATAATTATTTCTTTCATAATTCAGCGGTGTGACTGTAACAGGAAAATGATCTTGTGAAAGTTCACACGTGCAGATGTATTAGTTACTGATTCATTTGATTAAATGCTAGTCTCAAGTGCTCTGATCCACAGCTGAAGGCGGCCCCATTAGCATAACACTGATGTTTAATTTTCATACGCATAATTAGCCATATATTTAACACTAATAGCAACATGCAGCCTTTCAGCATTAAACAGCCTGGGATTTGATCTGGCCTGGGCTGAACTTTCCCGGTTACACCTAGGCTGTCTAGGGTGCGCAGTTATCGCGGTACCACATCTATGTAATCAAGCGGATTTTGGCAAAGAAAGAACACTAGTAAAAGTGAACATTCAAAACAAATCGCAGCGCTGCCGTCGCTAGAGGTATTAGAGCCGACTCGTCTTTCCCGCTGGCACCCCTGGCAGCGGGTCTGGAGCACCGGGCAGCGTCCGCACGGTGCTCGGCCCCGCCGGGCAGCGACGGTCCCTGAAGCAACCGGTTAATGCCCATGCCAGCTGACAAGAGCGGGCCTCTCTGCTCTTGGCCTGTTTTGTTGCTTTTTTATTTTTCATTTTTTCATTTTTTTCATTAGTGGCTCTGTCGGTTTTAATTGCTCATTTCCTAACGCCTCTTTTACTTCCTCTTCCTCCCCCCTCTTTTTTTTTTTTTTTCTCCTGATGCGCAAAGTTCATTTTCACAAAATCGCCGCGGCTTGGCCCGGGAAGGGGCAGTGGCGGTGTGTCCCCGAAAGAACTCCTCTGGTAGCGGGCTCTGCCCCCCTGGCGATGTAAGTGACCATCCGAAGAGGGTCCGAGGATGGGTCGGGGCGCACCGGCAGCTCCAGCACCTTCGCTGGACTCGAGCCCGGCGGCTGCGGGGAGGGGAGGCTGCTCCGTGCTCGCCGGGTCTTCGACACCTCCTCGGGTTGGCCGGGCGTAGGCAATCCCGGGGCGAACCACAGTCCCGTCGACCCCGCCAAAACCCCGCAGACCGGACGGCGTGGCTCTGCTCACAGCCGTCCTGCGGAGCGGACACGCCGCGGCCGCTCCATGCAACGCCGGTCCCGGGCAGCGCGCCTTCGGTGGGCGCGGAGGGGCCGCGGCCACGGGACGCCCAGACACCGTGGGGGCGAGCGCCCCGTCGATGCTCTCATCCTGCTTGCTCCGTAACACGTCCTGTGCGATGGGTTTGTGCGAGGTGTTGGCTGACCCCTCACAGCCGAGGCATCTCTTTCACCTCGGTCATAATTAGGATTACAAACGTAAGCCAGCAATGCCTGCGCCTGGCCACCACCGCTCCGCAGCGGCCGATAAAACCCGCAACCCCATCAGAGTTACCGGGGGGACTTCAGAGCAAACAGCGTCTACCGGGAGTCAGCAGCTCCCTTTCACCGGGCTGCGGGAGGGTTCCCTGTCCCTGGCTGCCCTGTTCCCGCCTCACCCCGCGCCGCGGTAATCGCGGGACGGGAGGCGGAGGCGGCCCGGCGGAGGGGCTGGGGACGGGAGCAGTTTAGCACCAGCTGTGCCACCCAGGGGCTCCCGGCGAGGCCGAACTCGCCGGGACGCGTCCCTGGTGTGTCCCCGGGACGCCGGCTGCCCCAGCGTCCCTCGGATGGGGCAGCGCGGCCGGGCGGGGGATGTCAGGCAATAAAATATATCCCCCCGCCCCGGACAGTGCTGGGCCTCCCTCGCCTCCCGCGGCCGCAGCGCCCTATTTAACCTATCTGTATTTGTAAACCTGTCGGCTGCCTCACTTGTTTTTACAGGTTTTAAGGCCTTCCAAGCTCCTCTCGGGGAGGACGGAGCTGAGCGGCTGCCCCGCGGTGTCAGCCGTGTTCTGGGGGGGGTCCTGCTTTTTGAAAAGATGCTGTTAGAAACTATTAGAGCTGACAGCTCGATGTACTCAAGTGAAAACAAACAGCAGAGTAAAGCTGTAAGAAGGCGGCTTACTTCTACGCTGAACCGCTGAGGGAGCCGGTGCTGGGCAGCCCCGGCCGCCAGCGAGCGCAGCCAGCCCTCGGCACAGGACCGCATCTGCCTACAATTAGGGGCAAATTATTTGTACCAAAACCGCACCGCGGTTGCCGCGGTTCTGGGGCACTTCTGGATGTCACTTGCTTATCTCCAAGGCTACCCCGCGTTTCACAGGACCAGTCCTGCTCCGGTAGTTTTCAAGTACCTAGGCCAGACCCGGCCGGCCCGCCGGGGCAGTCAGCAACGGGCTAATTGCAAATGAAACTTGCCAGCCCGTCTGGCCCGGGACGGGACGGCTGCGAGCGCGGGGCCGAACGAGACGCACAGCTCATGAGGACCATCAGCCCCAAAGTCCGGGCGGGAGGCGGGCTCATCCCCTTCACTGCAAACTCCCCCGTTTCTGTTAAATGCTTAAACTGCGGAGTGCCTCTCCCTTAACTACCGTGGGCACCGCAGAGCAGTGATTACCCCAAGCCGGCTAATTCTTCAAGCAGGGCAATTATTGATCTCCAGAGAAGCGCGCTTTGCATCTCACTTTAATAACTTTTTGTGCTGTGCAAAGAGAAATTAGCTGAGGCAGGAAGGGGGAGAGCTGCTGGCATGCCTGCGAGGGAAGAGGGGGCTGCCTCTGCCTTCCACCCTTGGGAAACTTTTTTCCATCCTAGCAGAAGTTACAGCCTGTGCTAATCGCAGTGAAGACGAATTGACTCCATAACTCAGCTATAAAGGGAAAAGGTGATGTTCCTCTGTCCTCTCAGCTGCACTGAGACTGCGTCATCCCATATGAGTTTGACCCACAGAGGATTTGAAAGAGATGGGACCGGCTTTCTGCTCCTCACCCCAAATAACCCCCTTTGCACTTGTGTGCTGTGCATGGCTGCTTCCATGTTCACAAACAAGCCAAGGGACTTTTATTAAATACTCACCAGGTAACACATACAAAAGACTATGTCCAGAGCTGACCTCTCAAACTGCTTTTTCTGTCCCCTGCAGTGACTTATGCAGCACCTACTCCCCACAGAAATTACAGAAACCTTTTCTCTGTCCCGAGTGAAACTGGAAATCACAGAAGCACAGTGCTTTCCTCCACTCCTTGCTCCATCTTTAGGCTTCTTCCACCAGTTTAGAGAGGATTTCTGCTCCTTCTGAGGTAATCACAATGGTATGTTCAAACTGTGCTGATCTGAAATAAATGCACATTTAGCAGTTATTAAGGGGCAAACGCATCCACCACACCCGTAAAACTCACCCTTTTTTTTTCTTTCCTGTCAGTGCTCAGTTCTATGGCATTGGAAAAAAAAAAAACAAAACAAAACAAACAAACCCAAAATAAAATCAGGCACCTTTTATTGTCTACAGAAATTGCAGTCCATTTATCCTTCAGAATTTTAAATTCAGGGGATCCTTCCATTATTATTGGCTCTGCAACAAGAAAACCAAAATGTTTTCTACAGTTAGCTGCACTCCTGTATGCACTGTGAAGCAAGCAAGAAAGGGGGGGTATCCCAGCAGGCAGCTCCCCTTCCACACAGGCCCTGTCCTCCCTGGACCCGCACTCTCTTGCAACACTAAAATGTGAACTAAAGAGGAAGATGAAATACCAAGGTAGGAAGTTGCCCATTCCTCTTTTGTAAAAGCAGGGAATTTTAATCAAGCATTAATTAAGACCCTGTGGATAATAACTAAAGCACGAACCACACTTACAAACAGCAGATAGTTTTAAATATTTGATTTTTTTTTTAACACGCTTAAAATGTTCATTAAATCAGCAAAACACCAATTTTCTTGTTTCCCTCTAATTGCTGCGCCATTTAGTCCCACAGTGAGACAGAGGGCTTTTCCCCCCGCATCTCCATGATTGGTATGTGGCACATCCCGGCTGCGGGGCGAGGCTCTCACTGGTTCCCGGCGCCGCAGTCCCTGAGCCCCAACAGCAGCTCTGGCAGCAGCGAATGACATCAGAGCCACCAGGCAGCTCGTTGGTGAACCGCGGCTTTGGGGACACCATCGCACCGTGCTCACCCTCCACAGCCCAAGTATGTCGGCTAAGTCCCCGCCTTGCCAAAAGATGCATAAAATATGTCATTTAGTAAGATTTATAATAAACATTTCATTTTCCAAATCTTATAATTTGGAAGCTATTTCACCCCATTGATCCCTAAATGCGTTTTTTTTTCTTTCTTTTTTTTTTCAAAGATATTTTAATCTGCTTCCCAAGGGGTCAGTGTCGCCGACATCCCTGTATCTGCATGAATATTTCTATATCCCAATATAGAAATGGTACGGATCTGTGCTACTCTGTGTGTGCATTTTGAAAGAAAACCATAACAGAGAGTTACTAACCTATTGTGAACGCCATTCCTTCTTCCATTAACAAATCACTGTCATTGGCTACAAAAGAAAATAAAAAACGCGTTTATGGCTGTTGAGGCTTTTTTTTTCTTTTTTTCTTTTTTTTTTTTTTCTTTCGAGTAAACGCAACCAGCACTCGGTTTAAGCCCCTTTTTGGCTCGCAGGTACCATGCCCGCCGGTTCCCGCTATGAACTGGAGCACCCGCCGAAAGTGATCCCACCCCGGCCGCAGCGGGACCGCCCCGACGGCGGCTCCTTCCTGGCCGGGTCCGAGGGCTTTAACGCTTCAGCAGCGGCTCTTCTTTGCCCCCTGACAAGCTTTGCCGGCCTGGTTCGGCCGGGATGCGGGGGTATCGGGGTTCGGGGACGCGGCACACAGCGGCTGCCTCCCGGAGCGGGGCGGGGAAAGAGGCCCGCGGGGCCCAGCTGCCCCAACGACTCCGTTAAACGAGCGATTCGTTCTCAAAAATACACATGCGACGCTCAGAAAGCGAGGCCAGGGCTGCCCGCCAGCTTCGCAGCGTCGTTTTCTCGCCGGTGGCGGAGCCAGCGCGGGGGGGGGCGGGTCCTGCTTACCGTGGTGCCACACCTCGGGGTGCCCGTGAAAGTACGACCCAATGCCGTGGCCAACGAAGGACGGGCAGACCTGGAAGCCTCCCCGCCGCGCCACGGAGCTGTGGGACAAAGAGGACACTGTGAGGCAGCATGTCATGACCACTGCCGCTGCTAGCTGGCACCTGTCCTGGCCCCTGCCACCACACTGCTGCTGGCAGCCACATCACCCGAATCCTGCAAGCTCTCGCCTCCACTCCAGCGCTGGGTCACTGCTTTGCTTCTGCTCCGAATGACCACAGCCATCAGACGTAGCACTGGTGAGCCATCGTTAGGTTTCAGAGTTAACACACCTGCCATCAGAGGCTGGTAGCTCCTCTGCCAGCCTCGATGTCTAGGCGAGATGGCAGCATGTTGTCTCCCTGTCCAGTAATCTTTTCCATGAGCTCACCGGGAATTCATTGTAACACTGACAGCCAAGTTGCGTAGCCGAAGCCCCAGCACATCACCAGCCTGCAGCCTTTGCTGAGCCCTCCCTAAGCGCAGAGGTCATGCTGGGCCATGTACCCACTGCCTGCATCAGGCTTTCTGCAGGAGAAGAGGGTCGTGCTGCTGCTGGGGAGAGTTAAGAAGCTTCCCTTTTGGAAAACTGCAAACATTCAACATCAAAATGTAGTGCAACTCCAGCAAATCTGTTCATGCTAATTAACAATGTATTTCTAATGAATGTATCACCACAGTGGCAAAACCAATTTATAAGCATTATGGCATTTCAGTTCTGCCTGGGAGACCTGTCCTGTCCTTCATGGCCTGCCTCAGGGAGAAGCACCTCTGACAGCTGCCTGAAGGAACACAACCCAGCACTGATCCCTACCTGTGTTGGGAAAGCAAAGCCCTATCCCAATCCCTAAAAAATTATTTCGCCTACAACATTAAAAGATTTATTTGTTTGTTTTGAATCAAGGTAGGCACTTAAAAACTTCAGGTTTGCCTATATTTACACCCTAACAAATACTTTATCAGAGTCTAACTGCAGGCAGAAAAGCAGGAAAGAAACTCAAATAGAGCTGCAAGTTCTCACAGAAATGAAAGCATGTTAAACCCCATGGGAAGGCTCTTATTGAGGTGCAAAGCAGTGTCAGCTTGCTGTAGGCAGTAACCCGTTTGCACAGACCCTGTGGGGGCTGCTCCAGTGCCCATGGGTCACTGTCCCAGAATGTGATGCCACTGCAATTGAGGGACATGGTGCTCCACCACAGAGAAACAGCAATGAGAGAGTAGAGTTGGGTCAACAGTTAATAACACTGTAGTATTCAGACCTTAAGAGCACGTTTTAACAGGATTTGTATATTAGCTTTTACCCACACATCTCCCTGATACAAGACTCATGACATTTCTTTCATTAACTCTAGAGAAGAATGGAAACTTCAGGTTTAGCTGCTCCCAAACTCCTAAGTACTGGCAAAGAGGGTTACTGACAGGGCTAGAAGTTGCGCTTTGTTTTGTTGTATTCAAAGTCCAGGTTTCTACCTTATACATCATTTATGCGGAAAAATATCATGAAGGTTTATGCAGTGAAAAGTCTTACTAGCAATGGAAAAGACCTGCCTTTCTATCAAGTCACCCACGCCTGGGTTAGAGAGTCAGCCCACTGGTTATGGCAATGCTGAAAGCCAAGGAAGAAGCATGGGAAACAGTGAGGAGTTGGAAAGCCAGATTACTCAGAAACACAGAACAAAACGGAAGATCTCTGGTGACCAAGCCCAGAGCAATGCAGATAATTATTCTCATATGGGTGAAGCAATTCTCTGAAGAGAGATGGGAGAAGTCATCCATGCAACGTGTGATAAGCTTTTCTTTCACCTTCTTCTGCAAGTCTTTTTGTAAAAGCATGAACAATTGCACTGACTATTCATGGTATCCATGACCACTGAAACAGCAGGGTCATTTTTTGAGATGTTTTGTATTATTACAGCATTTTCCCCCCACCCACCAATCCATCCTCTGCAGCAAGACAGAAAACTTTTTCTCTGTGCAGCTATTCTGAGCACAACGGCTCCGCACTCTCCCGTGGGCAGGGGAAGCTCTCGCCACAGCACCCAGCTGGTGACAAGGATGGTGGCAGCGGCAGCAGCTGCGTGCTGGGCACTGGGCACATAGGAGGGAGTGTTAAGACAGCATCCCATCCTCAGGCAGTGAAAGAAGTGCTTCTCCTGCATTTCAGTGGTGAATTCTGTCACTTTCTTGCCAAACAGCTTGGAAACAACTCTGTTGGCATCAGTACTTCAGTGGTTACTGTCTGTAATCAAAACAGTGGATCTTGGAGCTCACAGGGCTTTGACACCTCCTTTGGCAGGTGCCCATTCCCCCCACTTTCCCACTTAATAATGTCCACGTAGAGAGCTTGGGTATTCTTTACATAAAATGTAATGTGGTCAACAAACCTGAAGTGACACAGAGAAAACCTGTGGAGAAAATAAGCTGCAGGTATGAAACTCAGCCATGTCCAATCTGGTTTTACTATTTGGAAGCACCTTATGAGGAACTGCACTCCACAACTACTAGCTTTACTTTGGAGTATTTAAAAAATCCTAGTGAGTTCTTACATCCTTGTGTAGTTATGGTAAAACACCCAGCTTTCATAAAAAAAGAAAGCTACTAACCCCAGCTAAAACTTGCAGAGCTAATCCTGTAAATGTTCATCTGGACGTTGGCTGTAAGTGCTGGCATGGAGGACTTTGAAGCAGCTCTGAGAAGAGTGAATGGAAGTGTTGATCTTGGTTAGCCTCTCCAGCCTCCAGGATTCTGAGGCTGTGGAATCTGATTTAAAAATTGGGATGCCATGGAGAGGAGCATTTTTGCACAAGTTTGACATTTTCTGCTGACAACAGCTCAACATTTTGGTCTGGCTGTCTCATTGCCCAGCCCAGGATCTGTCAGCAGTGGCCTTTCTCTCCACCTTTCCCTGGAAGGCAACCTGACAAGATTGCAGCCCCAGCTCCACGAACTGCTCCTTGCAGACAGGCAGCTTAAGATCAGGCAGCTGGAGGAGCCCTGATTGCAAGTGGGAAAGCAGTGAAGGTGGGAGGCAGGAGCTGGCACAGTTGAGCTGGGCTGCCTGGCATCTGCCATGGGAAAGGAGAGCTGCACCACTGGGGGCATGTGCCGGTCTGCCAGTTCCCCTCGCCCGCAGGGCCGCCCCCAGCCAAATCACTTCCAGAGCAAAGGCTGGGGCAGCAGAGCCATGCTGCATCAACAGCACCAAAAAAGAAAAGAAAGATTCTTCAGAATCATCATTGTCAAAAATATCCATTGACAACATTTATCATCACACATTTTATTCTTTGAGTCATGTTGCATGCTCGGGCAGAGGTGAATTGGGCAGGATTAAAAGCATAATCATTTAATGAGCCCAGTACTGGATTCTATGTTTTGCTGCCACATGTTCCAGCCCAGTGGCTGTGGAGTCAAGAGTACCTGCAGCGTTTCTTCTCTTTTGTGGATGGCAAAACAAGGCAACGCATCTGGCATCAGGATGGACCAGCAGCAGCCCAGCTGGTAAAGGACCATCACTGAGGGCCAGGCTGTCCACCTAAACCCATAGGCAGAACCTCTCCTGTGGTGGCATCATGCTTCTGAGAGTGGACAGAGACAGGAGAGTTGGGTGTCAGTTCCCTCCTGAGCATCCTCTTACAGTGTTGCCAGACAACAGCCCATTCTGTGACAGGAGGGATGAGCGTGGAGTCACCCATTGCTGTCCCACCAGCAGCCCAACAGGGAAACCACAACAAAGCAGCAACAGGCATGACCAACTTTCTACAAAACTCTCCCTGATACTCTGGAGACTCCCCTGAAAGGAGTTCTTGGGTGAATGGGATAAATTCCTTCTGCTAAGGAGCTGAGAAGCAGGTTAAAAGAATTTCCATCAGGGGCTGGCCCTGTGCAGGCAGCCTCTAGGAAAGCCTACGGGCTAACAGGCATCCCGGCTCCAGAGGGAAAAACACCCACTCAGTCTTAGACTGGAACTCTTTTTTTTTTTTGTTTAAAAAAAAAAAACCCAGATCCACACCTGCATTTTATTTTTACCAAATTTTGTCGCTTTTTCCTCAAAGCGTGTCTGGTCCAGTATTTTAAGCCCTTACTGAAGAAACAAATCCCATTTTCAGCATTGGTAGCAACTGTCTCTCTGGGCTTGTGGTGGTAAATGGGAAGAATTTGGCTGATGAGCGAAGATGGCACAGACCACTGATCGCTCAACAGCCCCGTGAACTGATTCCCAGCTGGGGACACTTTCCCCAGCGCCAGCTTCTCTCCCCAGGGATGAACCTTTATCACACAGCAGCATGACGTGAACGGCTGACGTTGCTAAACAAATCTGTCTCACACTTCTGGGCAGCGAACAAGCTCAGGAAGCACTGAAAGCCATAACAGATCTATGATAATTGTTCTGTTACTTGGGGATCTGTATGAATACCTTATTTTTTTTTTAAATTAGAACTACTAATGTTTTTCTTAGATACATTGTTAGCAAAATCACATTGAAAGGCATATTTGTCTTTTTTCTTTTTCCTTTTTAATTCTTGAAAACAGCATCAGCCTAAACTAGATTTGCTCGTGGTAAAAATATTTTGAATAGTAGCATATTGTCTAATTTGAGAAATTACAAAATTCTACTGGGAAAATATTAAAGTATTTTTTTCTTCAATAGCAATCCTAGACTAAGGGAATGCACAAGTTCAGGGATTCCCTATAACGACAATAAATGCTGAGGTATAATTAGTAATATTTTTGAAAGCCAACAATTGTTTTTTGAAAGAAAGGTACATTTTAGTTTCAAACTGGAACACAAATTACTGTATTTTTCTTACAATAGTGCTGAACTTTTATTTGAGGTTCTCCGTTTCTGAAAGCAGACATGATGGATTGAAATAAAAGATAATTTATTGCAATGCTTACTTTCAAGTGCAGAGAGAAGCAGTGTAATTGTAATTTACAGTAGCTGTCAAGGAAAATCTATCACAGATGACATTAAAATGACTTATTTTGCCTGAGCCACTTATTGTTTAAATGTGCATAATCTGATAGAAACAGATTTTTAAAAAATCTGCTTTATATTGTTCTAAATTAATATCAAAACATATACTTATGAGTTAAACATTTTAAACCATTTATTAATACTTTCATCACTACTATTTTTCCCTAGGAGCTGGAAATTGGTTTATTTAATTACATCACATGTACGTTTTTTAGCTCTCTACACTCACAACATTTCTACATCCCTAAACTCACTGTCTAAAAAGTAGACTTCAAACTACATTTGTTTCTGTCTGAGAGAGAAGTGTCAGAAATGGCAGAAGAAAATGGAGCACAGGGCCCAATTCTGTCTCCACCGGAGCTGACCGACAGTTTTGCCACTACCTTCAATAAGAACGGGTTAGCAAAGGTTCAGATTTTTCTAAGCTAAGAAACTCACGAATCCATGCAATCTTGTATTTGCAACTTGCAGCTGTCGAGAGAAGGAACTGTTGTCCGTGAAATACTCAGTGTCGGTTATTGAGCTTCCACAACAAACACTACGTTGGAACGCTGAATGCGAACTTACCTCTGTGATACAATTGTTCCCAAAACTATTGTAGAAATGAAATTTTCTGACTATTTGTGCCTAAGATAGGTTCTGCATATCACTCAAGCACCTTTACAGAAATACTGATGGAAGAAACATAGACATGTTTCCATTCTGACAGGCCTAAATGTTTTTAGCTTGTAGGTGCTTGTTCTCAGGTATTTATGTCTAACTCTCCTGAAACATAAGATTTTGATGTCTGTTTGTATTATATATGCCTGCCTGCATGCAAATATCAAACGCTGAATAACCAGAAACACCAAGCTTCAGCAAACCAAGGCGATCTTTCAGCAGAGGCAGTGTTAAAGTAGTTCTAAATAAATCAGCACATTTAAATCGTCAACACAATAAAATCTCGAGAAATAAAGTTAATGACCTGCTATTTCATATATAGTTTTGAACAGCCACTAGCTTTGATTAATCTGCTTTTCAAAGGGGGCGCTGAATATATATTTACACTTTGCAAGTAAACTGACCTCCGCACCAACTCGGCAAAAATCCAATGTCACATTCATTTCTGTTCTTTTTCGTCTCCCCCTTTTTTTTTTTTTAATACAGCTAGAATTAATGTAGTGAATCTGTAATGAAATGCATTATCCTGCATGGAGATTTATCAGATTTTCCAATTGAATGCCGTGCTTTGCTAGCACTAGCTGGAGTTCACCTGCATGTTGGTGTGGCGTGTGGCTCTTTTTTGTAAAGAGTTAAGTTGAACACAAAAAAAGGGAACAAAGGTCAGCACCCAGCCGCCACTTGAATGTGAGATTTTTCTTTTTATTCCCCTTGATGTATACTAGGCTGTGTGTTATTAGTCTTAATGATGGAAAATTGTAGTGTTGATACAAATCTTTTTTTCAAAGTAGTAGGCGGGAGCTCCATTTGTTAGTAAGTTTTTTTGTGACTAAAAGCCACGGACAGTACATTTATGTAGCAGTAAAAGGCCTAGATGCTCTTTCCATAGCAGAGCTAATTATTCCTACTGTGACCTTACTGATCTACCCTGTTCCTAGTACATCTCATCTGCACGCCTGTTCCTCTGTGTAGATGGTGTCAGAGAATATGAAAAACCCTATAATGAAACCATTTTCATGATGGAGAAAGGCTACTGGAGTTGCACTTGCTACAAAGAGGCTCAATTATATGAGTAATTGTGATAATTTTCTACATTCATAGCCTTCAATGGGGAAAAAAGAATGAGAGCCACAAAGGAAAATTACTTTAACAAGAAAGTACAGAGAGTAAAAATGGAAGAAGAGACAAAAAAGGGGAAAAAAATAACTAGAAAAAAAGTTTAAAAAATAGATCTGGAGGGAGGAATAGCAAGACAGGGAGAACAACAGAAATGCTCAAAAAGCCTATGTGCAGCTGTGTTGCACAATTAAATTGAATTTTTTTTCTGCAGTTGATGAATGTGACTACTGCAAATGTGCCTCTGTAGTTAGCTATCATTTGTTGTTCCGTGACAGGAAAAGGATAATTACCTCTCAGAGAGAATCAAAGGCTGACATGCCCTTTAGACACAGCCATGAATGCAGAGCTCGATAGAATGCTTGAATAAGAATCCAGTGTTCTGTGCCCCCTTCTACTCAAGAATAAATTTTGTTAAAATGCAAGAGCACCACCAGTAAATTTGTTGAACCCTAGGTGTTCAAAAATACGAGGTGCATCTATCGACTCATCCCATTTGCAAAAATAAAACTACATTTTGAATTCACTTCTATTATATTCATGGACAGTAAGATAGTGAGATATGCATTAAATTTCTTTTCCCAGTAGGGGTCTGATTCAACATTTCCTATGAAAGAACAGAAAGACACTATCCTTTTTCTCCAGGCTAGTTAGCCTATAATTTAAAACTGTCAAAAACACAATTTTATACAAAGTCTTCAATAAAAGCTTCTCAGATATAACCCAAAGAGGTTTTACTAAAGTTTGATTCAGACCCTGTTACAATATTTTTAAAGCTATAAATACATCTAACTGATATTTTGCCGTTCTCTTTTTTCCTCAAAGTATTTGAAGATTTACAAAGAGAAAAAAAGCAGCATCCTTTCAAGGTGACTAAGTCTTGCAGCTTTTAAGTAATCAGAATGTATTCAATAGCATGTTGGGACCATTAATAGTCCATAGAAGTATTGCTTAATGAAATGTATATGATTTATGTCTATTTTTTCAGCAAACATTTTAAAATAATCCATAGGTACCTTCAGAAAACTAAGCCTTTTATTTTATTCAAAACCGCCAGCAGAAGAGTCATGACTGCATTTATGTGAAGCCTTGAAGACATGCAAAATAGGGAAAAATCTCTGAATGTGAGCTCTTTTTTCCCTGTGACATTAGCACGCATTGCTCTTTGTAAGATCAGAAGCTCTTGAGTTAAATATTTTTGTACTTTTTAAACAAAGAGTCTTATTTATGTTGACTAATTCCTTTGTAACATTCCTTATCGCTATACAACGAAAACAATGCTTTGCAACCTTCTTACATCACTAGACAGATGTGGTGTACTTTCACAGAAAAATAATAAACAAAAACCTACTGCAAATTATATCTGTTAATTTAAATCTACCTTATGAATATCTTTGGCTTTTTCTACAGCTATCTTTGCTGACCCTAGTGTAATTCACTTTAAAAAAAAAAATCTCTCTTACCCAAGGAACAACATTATAGCTTGGCAGTTCACATACTGATATCAGACTGAAATGATGGTTTTGAATCATAAAACATGTCATCAGCTTTATACCAAACCACCAATAACCTTTGTCCCACTTGCCAGCCCTCCCTTTACTTGTCAATATAAGGCTTACCTGATTGTGTTTCCAATTACAGAGAAGGGAGCCCCTGGTCTGCAAGCTGCAATTGCTTCATCTCTACATTTCCTGGCAACCTCCACTAACTTTTGACCAGATTTATCCACATTGCCCACCAAAAAGGTTTCAGAAGTGTCACCATGGTAGCCGTTGTAATACACCTAAACATATGCAGAAATGTAAAGACATTTTCTTGTTTTGCATCCAGAAACAGATAGTCTCCTTAATTAATCCACTCTTCCTAGGAACAAGTTAAATATTGCAACACACAGACCACAGGTGAGCTGCATTTGCAAGAGTGAGACTGGAAAAGCGAAACATTGCAGACGGAAGAACAAAAAAAAACAGCACGAAAGACTGCGAGGTGCGCAAGGGTTGCCAATTAAAAATTCAGGAAATGCAAAGGTTGTGCACCTCTGCCCAGAAGCGCACCAGACGGTGACACCGCTCAGCGGCAGGACCTGAGGGCAGCTGGGCTGCGTGCGAGGGGACGGGCTGGGGACGTGCAGAGGCTGGAGGGGCTTTGGGGGCCATTGGGTGCCCCCTGTGCTGGCTGCCCACCCTGGGGGCAGGGACCCACTCGCAGCCCGCAGGGCCAGCGGGGTGTGAGACCTGTCCCGCCCAGCCAGCATCCCCGGCGGGGTGTGAGGTGATGCTGTGCGCAGCGGGGTAAGGGGCGCATGTGCTGCCAACACTCAGAGGGAGCCCCACGGAAAGCATGGGTCAAATCCACCACCTGCTGCTGCACATTTTCTTTCATCTCACTTTTAAACTACAACGTGGCATTAACATCCAATTTTATTTCTGATTTCCAGAGGTGAATTTTGAAAGAGAATAAACATACTGTTCTGGCACTGCAAAGTTTCACGTGCTGAAAACGTGGCACTCTGGTGAATTAATTATGTACTTTTTTTTTTTTTTTTTTGACATTTCACAGGTTTTAAACCTCAGTTCTCCAGAAATTCTCTGCTGGGCACAGGAAACCCTGTCTCTGCAGCACCCCATTAAAGTGGGCTTTGCAGCTCTGCAGCGTGGCAGGCAGGCACATACTTGTAAGACCAAGCCACATTTCCCTATGGAATGCCAAATCATAATGGTGCACAGTTTTGGTATTCTAAAACACATTTTTTTCCCCCCCAACAGTGAACAAGTAGTCCTAGAATCTAGGACTAACAACTCACCAAGCTTGAAGCACTGAACTTTTGCCATCGGTGAGCTATTTTGAAAGACAGACTCATTTTTTTTTGGTTGATTCCTGACTAAAAAAAAACGCAACAACCTGTCTACAGACAGCTTAACACAAGGCCAGGTTTGTGTTCGGGCCGAGATATGAAGAAAATGCAGGCAGTTCGGAGAGAGGGCTGTTTAAAAGAAAGCTGAGTGCCAGCAAGGGCCCTGCTGTATTTGCCCCCACTCGGGCCGAGAGCAGCTGTGGTCCCAGGCTCTGCACCTTGCTCTGCCCGTCCAGACTGCCACTCATTTTTTTTTGTTTGTTTTAAATTATAATTCAATGTCTGTTGGACGGGTTTTAACCTAGCTAGTTCATATTTAAACTGAACTAGTTCATTTTCTGCTCTAGGAAGCACAATACACAACCCCCCAGCATTAAACATCATCATCCTGGAAAAGCAAATATGGATTTAAAACACAGAAGAGCTTAAAAAGAATAATAATATTTATTGCAGCCCATCAAGTGCAATTACATATTTTTGATGTTAATAAGCTACAACCACAGCAACTGCAACACACTAATTCCTTAAAAGTCAAGGAAAGAACCAAGTTGTAAAAAATGTTAACCTGGTAATGGCAGGCTGAGAATTGCATTATGCTAAGGATCCAGTGACGGATAATGCTTTTGTTTCTATGCCAAAATACATTTTAAAGGCTCTATGATTCAGGCCAATAAAATCTGTATTTCATCTATGAAATTCTACCATCTTAATTGTGCAAAAATGGATTTTTTTCTTCAAATAATTTGTACATAGTATGAAGCATTTAGAGTTAATAACCAGAATATTATTTAATAATTTTATAGAACCTGAATGCAATTATAAACAATTTGTTGGGCAATATTTACTTTGAGTTTTATTTTGTCCATCTGTGAAACATTCCAGTTTTGCTCATTAAAGATAAGCTAAAATATAATTAGCAACGTTGTAACGTAATATTTTTCCTCAGATATTTTGGAACTGAGTGATAGTCAAACACAGCAACGTTCAGTTTTAAATGATAAGAAAAAACTTTACAACGATAATCAGCAATTCCCATCCTTGCAGGAATCTTCACATTCACAGAAACTTCAAGATTTATTTTATTTTACGAGGGTAAACAGAAAACAGATAAAAATAAATATTAAAAAAGATCACTAATTTTTAGTCAGACATTATTTGTGAAGTAGAGCAGACAAAATATGTGCACTCTATTAATATAAAAATGTTTGGTTTGGTTTCTCATGGAAAGTATCTGTGACAGGAACCTACACCTTTTTTTTAATCTAAGGAGTCACTATTATCCTGACAGATAAAACAAAAAAAAATCAAATGAAAAATACAAAGAAACCAGATGTTAAATCCTTCGCTGTTGCAAACAGATTTAGTCTAATATAATGAGCAAAGATACACCGGTTTACCAAAGTAAAAATTGAGGCCAAAAATATACTTTAAAAAGAATACATTGCACTGTGTAAACCTGATATTCAGAATTCTATAATTGGAAAGTATGGAGATAGGGAAGAATGTAGTAAGACTGAAAAAACCCAACAAACCCAGTTCTGGATCACACATAAGTATACCATTGGAAAAAGGTCACAGACCCTGATTTTCATAGAAAAAATATTTTAGAAAGCTTGAGCCTCGTGCTCAGAGGTGGGTCTGCTGGACATTTCTTTGCTTCTGCCAGTATGAAATTTGGGCCCATGAAAAACACTATCAAGTCACCAGGAGTTTCTTTAACAATTAAAAAAGTCATTTCTTATAAGATGTTACTCCCTTGTGTGTGACTTAGTATTGCAAAATAATGGTGACTTAAAAAGACATCTGTGTTCATATTAGAAATAAGCTGCACTTTGGAAAAATAAAAACATACACAGTAAAAAGAAAAAAAAGCTTCTGCAAGAGATTTTTTTTCCCCATAAATGAAACACAAATTAGGTTTCCAGTTTCTGCACTTTCTTGCTCCTAAGAAAATCCAGCCAGTGTTTATTTAAATAGCTATAATTGACCATTCCCTGGAAATATTAAGTCATGGTTATATCACACTATTTCTGTTTCTGCGCAAAAGGTTCAGGGCTTTTTACCAGAAATGGAACACAACACTACCTTCGGGGATTTTAATAAATGTAGGGAACACTGCTAGCAAAAGAGTTGCTGTCCAAATAGACTGACATACACAGGCCAATGTAGCCTCTAATGACAGAGTAAGATAATGACAGGCCCCACTCAAAATCAGCAGGAAGAGGAAGATCAATCTTGGCAGAGTGAAGGAAAAATGCTGGCTTTCTTCATGTTAGCTCATCTCATACATATCTATCTTCAGCTGCTGCCCAGTACTGTGGTGCTCTGCATTAACTACACAGTGGATCAATAACAATTACACCTTCTCAAAAACATGACACATAGCAGGATTGGGCTGACATTTCACTTAGGCCAACATTGATCTCAGTGCATCTGATTCCAGTCCTAAATTCAAGTCAGGCCTGGGTCTAGCTGGAATAAACACACAGTTAAAAACAAAAAAGGAAACCAGCTGCTTGTGCCTTGGCTCAGAAGTAAACAGCACATCCATCTGTGCATCCCCCATCTCCAATCCACTATTCTTCCTGTTGCTACTGGTGATTCTAAAGTTGATCAAAGACTATTTTTTTATATGAATTACTCACCGTGACATCAATGTTGATAATATCTCCATCCTGAAGAGGTCGACTGAAACATAAACAGAAAAAGAAAAAAGGGGAATAATGGTGACAGACAGTTCCCAACAAAGGGAAAATAAGAATAAACACCTAATGACACATACATAAAAAATCAGAGGGTGGATATTTTGTGATGGAGCAAGGCAGAGGCAAACAGAATAACTATTTTTAATGTTCAGCTCTAACTACTTAGAGAACAAGTATAGCTGAATATAAAATAATGAGAAACAACTACCAGAAAAACATATCAACACCTGAAAAACCTACCATTGTATTTATTCTTTTTCTCTCACTAGGGTTCATATTTTCTTTGTGAGTAGCTGAATGTATTGCAAATAAATAAATAAATAAATAAATATGTAACAAAAAAAACAAAACACCACATAAATTCAAATCTATTTATTCCTTATCCTATTCTTATTTTGCTAGAGGAAAAAAATATCAGACTGCACTGATTTTTTTTCCCCACACACTCAACTCTAAAGGCATTATGCTATTTTTTAAAAGTATTTGGGCAAACAGGATAACATTTTTTTCCTACTTCATATAATATCTATCAGCACCATGTGGTAACATGGTAAGCGTCTGCAATAGGTTTCCATATGACATTCAGTTAAGTTGAACTATATTCAATATTTAACGCAATTTATTAATTTCAGTTTAACATTTCCATTCTTGATGGCAAAATGTATATTATTGAGGAAATACCTGTCAGGAATACCATGACATACCACGTTGTTTACAGAAGTACAAACAGATTTTGGAAAACCTCCGTAGCCCAGAGGTGAAGGATAGGCATTCTGTCTGATTATTTCATGATGAACAATGGAATCTATTTCTTCAGTTGTCATGCCAACCTAAAATATCAAACATAACATCCTGTTAAAAAAGCAAAGAGAGTTCCTCATATTTACTGAATGTGATCGCAGCCAAGCATTTCAATGAAATATTGGATGTTTCAAATATGCTGCTTTGATACAAAGCACTAAACTGTATGATACACTTTATTGATATATTGGACCTCTCTTTTAAAGAGAAAAAGGTTTTAAATAAAGCATGCAGTAGAAATGAGCACTCAAAGGTTCCTAGAAAACCTAAAATACTGTCTGCTGCTTTTCCGTTCTTCTTTCCACATTTGCTTTCTCAAAGACACCAATTTTCCATGGCATTTTGCTTCAGTGGCTGCTATAGGAATGTCTGATTTTAATGCCTTCAGTCCTTTAAAACACATCACTTTCCCTTTTTATTTGTAAAAGAAAGGATCTTAATTCATGTAACTGCCCAGTACATTTATCCTAATGTACTTGTGTATTTTATGAAATTGTTTTTCAAAGTATTCTTTAATTTTAGAAAAGATTTAAATATTTGGCTTTGTATCTTGAGGATATTTTACTTAAAGTTACCATAGCCTGGATGATCACAGTGAATCTACAAGCGCTTATCCATAATTTTTAGAAATCTTCATTTTTATGCTTGACGGTTTCTATATTCATTTTTTTTCTCATGATTTTACAAATTAAAAAAACCCCTCTCATAAATCATTCAGCCATTTCTGAGTATCTGTGGAGTGGAAAACGTACACATTTAAAATAACATTCTTCTCACTTTTCTTTTGGATCAGCCCTCTGTCTGGAATGGTTAGAGCTGAAATTTGAAATTTGGTAGAGAAACCTCCCTCATTGAGAAGAAGTGCCTTGGAGGGTTCCTCTGCAAATTGATTTTGATTTGAATGAGTTTTGAGTCTTTGAAAATCATACTTTGTACACATACACTACAGTGGCTGTGATTTTGGAGGACTTTTTAGGAACAAGTGGAATATAGGTAGGCTGTGGCACAGGAGGCATTACTTATCCATATATTGAAATATTCCGTGATCACGCACGCTGAATACCACAAAATGCACTTCTGTACTGTGCTGAGGATAAAACCAGGTCTATTTGCTCAGCTTGCAAGTTGTTCAGCACAAAAACGTGGCTGGGCAGATGAGGAGTGAATGAACCCACTCGAGGCCAGGATTTGGGGTTACTGTGCAACCCTCCTGCCTTGCAGTAGCTGCTGCAGCCTCTGTGCTGGGACGGCAGCTGCACCCCCGCGTGCTGCCTGTTGGGATACTGCAGCCATCGGTTCTGGATAAATACAAGTTTGCTGTTCCTGCCTTCACATGTCCATCTATCATCTCTAGCCCACAGGCAACCTGAACCGCTACGCACCAGACTGGGTGCTGTCTGCTGCTGCTCAGCTCAAGGAATTCAACGTGGCTTTTGGACACTCAGCAGACAGATCTGTACTCTCTGCATAGGAGGCTCACACGCTGTGAAAAGTTCTGCTCTTAACAGTATCTGCGTTACTTTTAAAGGAGATTTTGCTAGCTGGGCAATACTGGGGAGGCCTCTGCCGCGCACCTCATCTTTTATTTTGGACAGGGCAATGTGATGGTATCTAACAAAATACTTCCATGTAATAGAATTTGCTGCTTTATTTCCAAATCTTTTCCTCAAGCCCAGTAAATGCTATCACATATAATACCATATTGTATCTTTAAGTCCCATGGGCACTAAATGGTAATATCAAAACTACACTCAACCCAAACTTTGTCCCTCTGCATCCATGCATCATAATGCATCTTTGTTATACTGGGGCATGTTGCTGCCATTAGCTGAAGCACAAGTGAGAGCTGGTTTGGAGGGCTGTGATGCAAGATGGGTTCAGCAAGACAACGGGAACAGGTGGAGGGATGGGGCTCTTCATTTAAAATACTAATGCAGAGTTTACCTTCTGAGAATAGCCTAAAGGAGCTCAGTTTGTTTAGTCTGGCACAGTGAAAGCTGTAATAGCTCTATTACTGCATCAAGGGGACAGACTGAAGGAAAGGCAGGAAGCTGTTTAAATTATAGCGGTGTTGGCACAAGAACAAATGAGTATAAACTGGCCACGTGCAGCATCAGGCTGGAAAGCAGAAGACTCTCCCTTGTCGATGAGGGAGGGTTTTGGAGCCTCCTCCCAATCAGGAGGGTCTTGGCCAAACACTTACTGGTGTAAAATGGAGTTCACCCCTTGGCTGACCCGGGCAGCAGCCTTGGCACTGCAACTCCAAGTGCCACCTCCCGCCCAGTCCACAGCTCCTGGTCACGTAATGCTTATCTTACACACCTTGCTTCAAAATATTAGTTACATGTACGTAGCATTTTGCTATTATGTATGATTTGGCACATACTATGATCTGCATCATAAGCTACACTGTGCTGCATACATATGGATTTTACATATGACAATAACCAAAGAGTATTAGTGAAAAATTGCTCTTGTTCAGAACTCACATTGCATCCTGATCCTTCAGAAACACGTATATGCCCTTAACTTCACATGAGTAAGTTTTACTGTACTGGGAAATAATTGCATATAAAGAAGTTAAACATGCATGAACATATGTAATATTAAAGCTTCAGGCAGTTTTGTTATTGACCACCCCAGCTCCACAATTAGACTTCTGGGAAAGTGTGATGATAGCTGAAAGAAAAATGCATGGTGAACTGATAATTTTTTTCCCCTCTTCAGTCAATAGCATTGACCTATAGTCCACACGTATTTCTGCATCTCATAGCCACTCAACCCATTTTACCCTATCCAGTATGCTATTACATGAAATACCAAGGTAAGGCTAAAAAAGCACTCCTTCATCTGCAAAACCTTGTAGCAGTACATTTTAACTTGGAAGGTGTCCCAAAAAACATACTGTAGAAACATTACTGGAAACCATGAGCCTTTATTATTGATGCATTTTGGAAAATTTTGTGGAATTTGGCAGCTGTTTTTGCCAACAGCAGTTCTACGACTTGTGTTGTGCCAGACCCTGCAGGACAGCGAAGGGCTGAAGGATGGACGGGAATGGAGGAGGGAAACCAGTCCTCCGGACATGCACACACGTGGAGCTGGAAAGCAGGACGAGGACAGGCCATGAAACGAAAGGGAAAAATGTAGCATGGGCCTTATAAGCAACTCACGTGATTTGGCACAATCTGACCAGAGGGAAATTGCAGACAGAGATATTACACCTGAGCCAGCAACTCACTCTAAGTACTACATAGGTCCAAAATATAGAAATAACTAAACAGGCATAACATGGACTGGATCAAAAGTTAATAAAACCTTCTTTATTCAGGATCTAACTTAAAGCTGGATACACATTAAAGGGAAAGTAAAACAAACAAAAAAAAAAGAGTAGAAAAAACAAAATAAGTGAAGGCATAAAAGATATCCAAGTTGCTATGGGACTTCTGTAACTGTTACCTTTAAGTCCTTTCCAGCCAGAAGCAGGACATGACGGGCCAATTGACAAGCTTGACGAAGCCCTTGAATCTGATCTTCATTCTTAATTTCTATGTCATCCCCCCAGTCTGGTAGAATGCCTGTCGTCACATAGTCTGGCTTCTTTATGTGCTTAGAGAAAAAGGATTGAAAATGAAGATCAGAAAACTGAGCATGACAATGGGATCATTTTCTCAGATACTGCCTCCTGCTTCATGGCAGCTTGCCCTTTCTGTCGTAGTATCGACCTTCCTAAGCCATCAGGGCAAACCCTCAAGGCTGCCTCAGTATTTCTTCCACTGCCCTTTTGAACTTAACATTGCCTGTTACTACTGACTTGTACAGTCTGTTAACCTTCCAGGGCTGAAACCCCAGATAGTGCACCCAACTTCCAGCACAGACAGCCGCAAGTTTTAAAACAGTGAGAAAGGGATTTAAAAACTCTTTCATTTTATTTTGCAAATAGGCACATTTTTTAAAAAAGGCACTAAACACTAGAAATGATGGGACAAATGTACAGAATTAGGTTCAAATATTAAACTGATCAAATCCTCAGTTTCTCACTCAGATGAAACTCCTGTTAACTTCCACGAGATTGTTTTTTGACTGAGAACCTTAGGATTTAACTTACTTTAATTTAGAGGTTTTACCTATTAATCTAGGTCATATGCTACCCATCTACAATACTATGCGAAGGTGTCCAAATTCGCTGTGTCAAGGAAAGTGTAATAAATTTTCTTTTTTTTCTGCCCAGAAAGTTCTCAGCAATCATGTAGAAGTAAAATTTCACTCCTGTTTTTTTAAAATCCACAATAATTTCTTGACAACTGTATGAACACAACAAACTAATAATAACTGTAACATCTTGCACAGAGATGGAAATGGACTTTCTCTTGGAGAGCCAGGGGCTGCTTCACTGGCTGGGGCAGGGTCCCTTCGTCCACCACAGCCAGGCCATGGGGCAAGTTTTGCACTGACTTCACAACATACAGAATCAGGCTGGTGGGCAAAAACCAAAGTGGGTACTTGGGCTGTACACAGCAAGACCATACAACATCAGACTGTACGAGTGAGGAAAGGCAGTGCAACCAATTAGCTCTAGTGGGACTTTAAATAGGAAGATTTTTTATTCCTACAGGTATTTCATTTCTACTCTGATGAAAAGTGAAACTATCTTCAGTGGATTCAGGTCAACAGAATTTCAGATTTACATTTCATTCAAATTAATGGCATATCAACCCTAGCAACATCCTATTGCATAGTTTGGGACTTAATTTAGAAGAAAAAAAATTACATTTGCTGTATTAGCAACTCTGGCTTTCCCCTGATCTAGTAACTGCTGAGACCTGACTGTGCTGACCTGTCAGATCTGTTAAGGGAGAAGCCCAAAGCAGCAGACACGCAAGTCTGTGTATGCAGCTTCACACGTTATTACAATGTGATTTTGGGCATACTCTCTATAAAGTAATCACTTTGCCCTCAAGTTTTCAGAGTTGAAGGATTGGACTGATTTTTACACAGTCTGAGAACCCTGAGATCTGTGAAGACAACTTTTCAGTGTGACAACATATTTCTCCATCTTCATCCTAAAAGAAGCAGCTAAATACAGAAAAAAAAACCCCAAAACTTTTTAAGTGCTATAATTTTTAAACCTTCAAAAATACATAAAGCATGTAACCCTTTGTTCTCCCTGCACACAGAGTTTTCACAGCCTTTTAGGTGTAGAAGCCCTACATACCGCACCCTTATTTACTTTCCTATCTAACAACTTTTTACTATTTCTGGCCCATGGAAATACCTCATATTTTGCATACGAAATTTATAATCAAATGAAAAATAAAATTTAAAGAAGTACTAATACACATCCTGAAAAGCACTGTTTAGAAAGGGTACCTTGGTTTTCTTTTGGGTAAAGGAAACATACTAAGCAGTTAATCTGTAAGCTGTAAATAAACAAAAAAAAAGGAAGGGAAAGAGGGAAGAGAAGGGAAGGGAACAGAAAGGGAAGGAAACAGAAAGGAGAGGAAAGGAACCTAGGAAAGGAAAGGAACGGAACCTAGGAATGAAACACAGGCTAAAATTGCATGAAAAAGGTCCTTTTGAGTTTAGAACGTGCAGTGGGGTTGCATGGCAGCTACCAGCAGGTATTCTGTGTTCTCTTCCTAAATCTGACAAAACCAATTAGCAAAACTTTCAGTAGAATGTAAATAGTATTATAATCAGCTTGCTAGAGATTTATACATAAAAGGACTCAGACCATCATGAATGATTCCTACTGACTTTTGGTAGGACCGACTGTAATTGTCCAAAATGAGAGTCTGGGCCCAGAAGTGCTAAGTGCTGACAGATGATTATAATATTCCACATTTATACTACCGTAACTGAATGAGCCCTGGGTTTAAACTCCCTAATAATGAGATATGCCACCGTGTAGGCATGGCAGGCAGCTGAAAACGCATCTCGCCAATGCTTCTATTCCAAATACCAGACCAAGCCACAGGATGGTGATCGAAACCTCCAGCTACTGGACAGCAAATACACTTGAACATGCCTACAGTCGAACTTTATATTGACTGAAGAACAGATTAGATAATAGAAATTGCAATACCTTAGGAACTGGGTGAGCTGGAGAAACCATGGCTGGCCAAACTACACTATAAGCAGTATTTCTTTGTCTCTGAAAAAAGAAGCATCTTCGCTGCTGATTGCTTGGCTGCCTATGCAGGTAGACATGATCACACGAAGAAAAGATTATGTGGCAGCCAGTCACAGAACCTGTTAACAGAGAAATTAAAAACGGTAAACCTTTTTTTCTGCTACCACATCACAAAATGGAAAGTAGGTAAAAAGAAAGGCATCATGTGCAACAAACCACAGAACTCATGTAGCAGCCAAGGGCAGTTCAAATTGTTCCAATCTTGTGCTGTTAAAGACAGAGCATTAACATTGAGAAGCAATGAGAACAAAAAACCTCCCCAAACAACACATTGAAGCTTTATAAAATACCAGTTCTATTTTGGTTCGGTGCATTAAAAAGTAGCGTGGAGACATTCTCCAAAGCTCACAGCCAGGAGTGATGCTCCCACTGGCCCCTGCTTGCCGCAATTTGCACGGCTAGAAGCTGCACTGTTCACGGCAATGGGAAACGGTGAATAAGGGACAATGCAAGAAAAGAGGTGAGAAAAAAATGATTTAATGTTGATTTCAGGCACCTGCATTTTTGCTGAACCAGTCACACATTTGAGCATAACTGAGTTAATCTTGTGGCAGACACAAGGAACAGGGTTCAGTTTGTCCTGCCTAGCAGGGCAACGGGACACACTTCAAGAGATGCTTTTAATCTTGGCCAAAGGCAATTGAAGGGATTAAAATTTGTAACTGACTTGGAATATTCTAATCAGATTTCCATGTAAGACACATGGGAATTCAGGATGACAGTTCATCAGAGTATTCATTGCTCAAACTTAGTTGTTGGGCAACGACACATTTTGCCTCAAAAAAAAAAAAATAATAAAAAGGAAGGAAAAAAAAAGGAACGAGAAAGGCATCGAGGCCCAAAGGTTGTCAGAGACATCAAAATCAAAATAATGCATCACAAAAGACAATGCTAGCATCACAACCGGGAAATATACTCAATTCAAAAGGATTATTGACACTGCCCAATTAAACTACAATTACATGTAGTGCATATTTCCATTACTCAAACATTCTACAATCTAAACAGAAGGGTTTTTTGAAATGTAAGTTTCACATAATAGTTAATCTGCTTCTGAAAAATGTCATATGTATATAAACACAAGAGCAATCTTTTGTGGCAACTAACCCATATGAATAAATTTAGCAAAAAGAAAGTGGTTTCATTTAAACAGAAGTAACTAATTTTTTTTTAATCCCAGAAATTAAGAAAATAATCTATTGCACATTTCGTAACTATGTAGAAATGATTTATTTTTTACTTTATAAGAAAAGCTTCTTCTGTAACTTGCATATTTTTATTGTCCCTTCCTTTGGTTGCATTTATCATATCCAGATGCAGAAGTTTTCCTTCCACATGCACACTTGGCTTCATAGACAGCCCTTTTACCACATTCCATGATATACAGGAGATTCAAGTTACACACCTTTTTTGGAGCCCCAACTCAGAATGAATTAAGAGTTGCACAGGGTTTGCTTTAGAAGTGTTTCCGACTGTCTCTTTGCACACTGATCAGTGCTATGTTTACTTACGAATATCAGAATTTGTATAACACCTGGAAAGTTGTAGAGACTTTTACTCAATGCAAGCAAATCTTTATTGTTGTTTTAGATTGGCTGTAAGTACTATGGTGGAGTTGGAGAGTGAAGCTCAGATCAAGCTCTCCGTAGTATAAGCTGGTACCCCAATGGATGTTGCCTCCTTCAAGTGTCTCCATGGAAGTGGGGCTGCTCAGTTAACCGAGGGTGGATTGGTTTGGTGATGTTTTATCATTTAACCAACAAGCTCGTCATCTACTGCTTCCCTAGGGTCTCCTTCACAAGAAAAATAATCATTGTCCATTTAAAAAATAAAAAATCTGAGCCATCTAACCTGCACAATGTAAAAGTGCATCCAAAGACTCCAAAGCATCCTACAAACTCCCTGGCCAGTTTGCATTCCTTTCTGGAAGCTGAAAGCACAGAATTTGCTGGGGCAGCAACTTTTGGGTCATGAGAAGTAGTAATCAGTCCACCAGTGTAAGCTGAGTTAGCTCTTCTACCGAGCGCAGTGCAAGTACCTTGCTCTTATCGCAGCTGAAGGCATTATAAGTAAACTGAAAACCCACACTCACTGACGTGGTCAGCTAAAGTCCATGTGGATATCAATGTGTGAACATGTATTTCAAATGCCCTCCGTGACACACAGCGTGCTGCCCAAGCACCTAGTCTACCACATTGAAGTTTAACTGGGGAAGGTACAAGTGTGCTTGTCAATTATCAACAGTAAAACTCCAAATGTCCCAAATACACATTATTAAATACATTAAACCAGTTTATACTCATGGGTGCATACGTATTGACTATCCCACGTTCAGAAGGGATACCTTTTTATTTGGAATAAAATTTTTACCTCTATTTTCCCAAAGATACACTGTAAGTGTTGTCACAAGATTACAGGATAATAAGGTACTGTAGTCTGTTGTTATTCTACTAACTATTCATTACAAACCAGATGCATACAAAAATATCTACTACTTGAACAGGTGAAATGCGACAACCAAATAAATATCACCACAGTATAAAAAGACTCCTATAATACAACGCAAGAATTATAAACACTGGACAACCAAACCTTTATTTGGAATATAAAAAATTACAACAGAAAACATTCTCCTAGAAAGTAAAAATAAAATGAAATAAAGTGGCATTAAAACATAATGAAGTTACTGTTCTATAATGAAAATCTGGACTACATCCACACACTTCCTTCCTTAAGAAGGCCTTCCTAATGTCTCCACAGCTCCTTTTATTTTTTAAGCTCCCATATTCACAGCTAATTCGATATAGCAACATCATCAATCACTGGAGACAGGAACAACTGGCTGTATTCTCCACGTCTGGCTCAGATATCCCCTCCTCCCCATGCCTTACACCTACCAAAGCTTTTCTCAGTGCCTTAGTTACTTCTGCAACACTGGCGCTCAGGCACATAATTTTTGTTAAGCTTTCTGTGAATATTAATTACTGCAAGAGAGTTTATAAGTGTGGGGTTTGTGCAGCTTCCAGTGGAACCTGCAGCCGTCGGAGCGAGCCCTGGGTTTGAGGCTGGGCAGTTGGTAACACACCAGCACAGCCGGGACGCAAAGTTGACCCTTCATGTGTTTCTTCTCTCCCCCAACAGCGTGGCTATGTCACTTGCCACAAACAGCAGAATGTTTACTATCAGCTGCAATAAGAAGAATTATCAGCAGCGTAACTGAAATCACATCAGCAGACACGACGTACGAGCACAGATTACAGAGAACTGCTCCCCTGACTCGCAGTGACTCACCCCGCGCCATGTGCCACACGCGTGTCCTGCCGGAGCCGCTGGATTCCGCAGCATACCTTCCAGACCTTAATTTGTACTAATAAAATAAATACACACTGCGAGCTTTTGTGAATTACCAGATGAATTTATCTTGTGTGGAGATTACGTTTTCTTTTTCTTTTAAATGAGTCAGCCAAAGGGGCTGAATACAGAATTCAAGTGAGATGATGGGTGGGAGCATTTTAAGTGACTGATTTTGCAGCACAATGTGCCCTATATTTATTAGCCTTTTACTCTAGGTCTATTTTAATTGTTATCTGTTCATGCATGCTACACTATATAATGAAATGCTCCCATTTCACTCACAGAGTAGAGAGTTTTTTATGTGTATCTCTATTAATGACCCTTAATTAAGTTGATTTTAGTCATTTAAATGCGATTTCCCTCTGGTCAAGAAGTATTTTTAAAGGGAGATGTTGGAAATGAACTCTCACGTAAGCCCTTTTCTAATGCTTCTTGTTTAACAGTTACAGCAATTTATCTGCTATGTTTTCAATTAACGAGGTATGGAGTAGCCATGCAAAAAACTGCTCATCTACATAATTCATCAAATGTGATTGTAAGCAACCATTTTTCTAGTATTTCTTTTTGAAAGAATTCAAATTTCCAAGCAATCAGCAAAAATGTTACCGAAGCGTAATCTTCATGGCAGATCTAAGCTACAATAAATACAATGGTACATCTTGAAAGAGCCAAGAAATAAAATGAACATATTTTAAAATAATTTTGTCATAGTATCAACAGAAGCACAGTACCAAAATTATTTAGGATTACAAGAATTAATATCCAACCAATTTAGGAAATAAAAACAACTTGCTCTTGACAAAGTAAATCTTATTGAATATATATGAACAATTAACAACATCAAAAGCCTTGTTCTGATAACTCTTTTCAAAATATGTGAATATTTTTCTTTAAACTGAAAAAAAAATGACTGTGGAGATTTTCTTGGTATATATGCATTTGAGTATAAAACGCTAGAGATCTTTAATTTGGCTTGTCAGGTCACTTTTATAATATATCATCATTTTGCTTCTTGTACAAGTGTTCATTTTGCTGAAACTTCAGAGGAATAAAGTTTAAAGTGAGGTATTAAAAATCACTAGGGGTAACAATATGTGGAATCCAACCAGTGCAACTAGGGAAGAACATACAGTTTTTTACAGTTAATTAACAAATGTTCCTATTTTTCAATCTGAAATAATGGCTGTGGTTTTAAAGATCTCTACTTGTAATTGTAATTCTGTCTAATAAAACACTGACTTTGTAATCCCCATATTGCAAAGGTACATCCAAGCTTCAAAAACAGGATAGGAAAGATTAAAGAATCTCTCCAACTGTGTAACCTGTGTAGCAGAAGAGCAGCTCACATTTCACAAGCAATAACCTGTGCATTTGCTATGAAAAAAATAAGGGGGGAAAAAAGAACAACATAGGGAAATGCCTGAGGCAGGAGTAGAAATGGATTGGGCAAAGCAGGAGGACAAGAGCCCTTGAAATTAAACAAAAGCAAATTCATTCTGTTGACAGATGTTGATTACATCAAAGCTAAGAAAGAACTTTTTTTCCCCCCCCCTTTTTTGCAACTAATATCTCCACGTTTTCTGTACGTTAAGGATATAACATATCTTAATCAACATAACCCAACATGTAATAATTTTTAAATTGGGTAAAAGTATATTGTAAAGAGGTCTTAACGACAGGCTTCTCCAAACAAAAGTGCATTCACATGGTCATGTCTGCATACCCGTGCTGGTCACGCCATCACCAGCCCCTTACTTCCAGGGGTTAACTGCTCTGGCAGCCAAATAAAATACAGAGCGCGCTGTGTAATTATGGAGACAGTCAAAGGGCAGACTCTATTTTGAAATCTATTTGCACAGACAAGGTCTTCCAATTTCGCTTACAGGAAACAAGCTGGTAAAGGGGGTCTCCTCCTCTCCAGATGCTTTCCACACTTTTTTCCCACATCAGGAAATCAGGGACATGGACACCATGCAGCACTGTTTCCTGGATTGTAGGACTATGTCATTACAAGAAGAGCAAGTCCATGCTCGTGAGAAATATTTCCTCCTAATTGCCCATATTAAGGGAAAGCAAAACCCACAAGGACTACTGAAAATGTGACTAGCAGCAATTTGTAAACAGGACACAGCCACAGCTGTCATGATGGTACTGGAAAAGAGAAAACAGAAATGAAAGGGTAAAAACACTCTGGTTTTAATAGCATGATTGGAGAAATGAAATATTCATCAGGATAGATATGACTTCAGTTACAACAGCAACACGTTTGTGAAACCCTCCTCAACAGCATGCTTATGACTGTACCCTGATAAACCAAAATGCAGACCAGTCTCTTGCAAACACTATGTTCTAATTGGCATTGTTTTCTTTAATTATTGAAATTAACTGGAAATTAACAACAGAAGTAGTTTAGTTAATAAAGGCATTAACAGAATTGCTGTTCTCATTACGCTCATAAAAACCTATAAAGCAAGGCAATGGCCAAACGCTGAGCGACTCCAGGGGAGCAGAGTCAGTCCCTCTGCCGGCACCGCTGCGGCTCCTCCATGACATGGGAAAAAGTCATGTTTGGCCCTCAGGACCAGCTACGCTCCCTTCTTATTATAGTTTTGCTCTTACTTCATGGAGGGTGGAACCCAGTAATTTGTTTGCTGTATGCTAATACAAAGGACTTCTAAAATTGGTTGTAAATTTATAAACTACATGGAAATACATTCTTGTGTGGCTTTCCTTATTATGACTCAGTCTAGACCAGCATACTAAAATGATGAATCGGTGTCTTCTGCAATAATGCCATTCTTCTAATTCATTATTCAATAAAACTTAGGGCCAACAAAATAGCTGTTCTACAAGTTGGTAAACTGGGAAAGCACAGAGAATCAGAACCTCTTCTATTTACAGGAAGGATGACAGCCTAAGGGTACTTCATCCCAATAATAACAACATTCAAGCAATGGTGCCCAGGTCATGACAAGCCATGACCCTCCCCATAGCTCCTGCAGGAAGCTGCCTCGGTGCCACCTTTTATCAGCAGCAACCGACAGTGCAACTTTAACAACAAGTAGAAAAGGAAAAATTAATTTTATATCCTCAAAAAGCTCTTAAACCAACTGAGCAGTTGTGTATATGTATATGTGTACATATATATATATATTTGTATATATACACACACACACACAGAGTCACGCCAAACCAGTATAAAAAATTAAAGTCACTGATTGAGTAAAATTCTGGTATCATTAAACAGCACTTTCTCATTTTATTATAGGACTTAAAAAATAGAGAGTACAATCTAACTATATCTGAATGATATTCTTTCATATACCAAAGGAAATTAATTGTTACAGAAAATGGGACTGGGCTGTGCAGGCTTAACTTTGGGAACAGGGCATTGCAGTTCTCCAACAGAGCTTTCTGCCCTAGTGTTATTTCTACCATATTTTCCCTCTCGGATAGAGTAACAGAGTAGAAAATAAAAAGAAATTGTTGCCTAATTAAGTGTCACAGCAAAATAAACAAGTTAGATACAAAAGCTGGACAAAGCAATATTAAGACTTTCACACACAGTTAATATGAGGGGAATTTAGGCTCCAGATCACACCATCTGGCAAGTTTCAACTTCTGTGACTAGCAGGAGAAACATTCCTCTTATGTTACCGCATTCCTATATTGCGTACATTAATTTATCATAAAATGAATAAATTAGAATGAGAAACATATCTGCTCAGGTTTGCATATTTAAATACATATTTCAGTCACTTTCTATCTATCTTTAGTTTTTTTAAAAGATCAGAGAAATTACTTTCGTTTGAAAGATTGGCCATTGTATTAGTTATTTTGACTTTACAGGGAAGTAGCAACTGTTAGAACAAGTTACTCAGTTTAAAAAATAGCAGTTGTTTCAGGTTAAACAAATAAGCTTTTCAGATAGTCCTTACGCGCACACACACACACAATACCAAATCTTGTTGTTAATATACACCCACCCACAGCTTTAACATCCATTGAATGCTACGGGGATAAAATCTTTTCAGGTGCTCTGTAAAACAACTGTTTTTCAACTGGCATGTTTGTGTCCTATATACACACCCGATAAGGTATTAAATGTTAAAAATAACCCCTGCTTTAACCTCTTAAATTTCCAGCTGAAAAGGAAAAAATATGTCTGAATCACCACCAAAAAACCAACCAACTAACCAAAATGTTTCCCACAGAAACCCTTTCAGTGGGTGAGCAAGGCTGCTGAAATCAGAGCAGTCTTTGCACAGAAAATTTAGGAGTGCTCCTGAATAGTGTATCAGGATCCACCACGTAGCCTGAGACACGGGAAGAGAATGGGCAGTCAGGAGTCTTTTTCCTGCACAAAATATAAGACCCATTGCAATAATTATTTTCAATACACCTGCAGCCAAATCTCTAAAATTACAAGATGACTCCTGAATCATGAGCCAGTCTTACCTCAAAATTTTAAGAAATGTGTACACTGCTAGCAATTTTGGGATTAATACCTTAACAAAATAAGACTACATTACTACTCGTTTGGTAAAAACGACAGCCAGCAGTGTTTCTTGCCATGTATTAAATGTTGTTAACTACTTTTATTGTCTTGATTTTACATGAAAACACAAGTTACATTACGCCAGTGAGTCTTTACTGAGAAAACATGTACGTGTCCTTTGCTAGAGTGAAGAACGTAAGGTTGGAGAATTATATCCTACAGCCTCGACCTCAAAATACATGAGGTCTAAACTACTAAACTACTGCAGTGGTGGTGAAAGCAAGCTCTTTTTTTTTTTTTTCAATAAGATGCTCTACTCAAGGATGATGCTCCAATCAAGAGCTTGCTGCAGATAACTTGTAGCATCCTTATGAAAAATATTTATTTTTAAATCTGTCAGTTATTAGTATGTGCTATTAATGCATAACTTGAAATCTTATTCATAAACATTTGGGTCACAAAATTAATTCTAATGATAGGATTATGGATCAAATTGGAAGAGTAAGGTACAATGTTTGGGAGCTGTTTTAATTTTATTTTTTTAAATACCTTTTACTTATCTCTGTGCTTAACATTTACAAAGACCTCTTTCTTATCATAAAAGTCCCTGTTTATCAAACAGCGATGCAGGAAGAAGTTGTTTACATTTTCAGAAGTACCAACATGCATCACGTGCGACAAAAAGACCCAAGCACTCCATAAGAAATGCTCAATCACTGTCAATCATAAGCAGTAAAATATACATAAACCAAAGCATGTGGTGTGAACTATATTAGATTCAAACTGAACACAGAATTACAACTATCACAAACAAAAAACAAATAATTGCAAGTGACTCATAGGCCTATTTACACATCTCACCAAACTGCTGGAAAGGCAGGTAACCATAGAAACCTGAAAGCCTAAGTTCAGTACTTTAAAATTTGTATTTAGTTTAAAATGCTGAAAATGATGTTTCTATTTGATGAAATCCATATTTTTAAAGGCCTCAGGTTTTGCTTCAGTACTTAAATAAATGCTTAAAATTATTTCATCTCTTCGTTGCTAATAATTTGCCTTTTCCAATTGTTTTTATCCAAGTTAAAATTACAGTTTACTCTTAGTAATAGAAAATGTTACTATATTTTAATACTGCAAATTAGTATTTCTAACATTAGTGATTGAAATTAAAAATGAAATAAAACAAATACTCCTGCACTTA
Source organism: Streptopelia decaocto (assembly GCF_964273445.1). Lineage (NCBI taxonomy): Eukaryota > Metazoa > Chordata > Aves > Columbiformes > Columbidae > Streptopelia > Streptopelia decaocto. The sequence goes on from NC_138660.1 coordinate 46,799,996, forward strand.
CTATTAAATGTTTTGCATATAATGCTTCACACTAGCAAAAAAAAAAAAGACAAAAACAAAACTCAAATTAACTGTTAAAGCTGAAATACTAATAGCCTTTTCAACTTATAGTTCTTTTTCACTGAGTATTACAATTTGCATGGCTTAAAATTTAATACTGTGATTAGTACTCATGTCCTATATTTTACTTCATAATCTAAATGAGTAAAATATTAGTTTTTGTAGTTCACTGGCTCTTATACTTAGGTTGTAATGTTCAGTGTGTATTTCATTATGCAGATGAGCAATGGATGTTGTCTAACATGATTTAAATGGGTCAACAGTATTTTCCTATTCACATTAATCACCCAGACAGCCACCAAAAAAAAAAAAGTGCCTTGAAAAGTAACCTAGGAAATCTCTTTTTATCTCTGACTCTTCCCAGTAGTCGAAAAACAGCAACCAGATGCTGGAGCGGGAGCCTTTTGGAGCAGGGAGCCCGGGCTGGGTGCTGCTGCCCTGGCTGGTGCTCAGCTCTGGCCGCAGCCACTGCTCGTGGCCCCCTGCCAAGAATGATTCTTGTCCCGTGGAGCTCAATGGGAACTGTGTGTTGACAAACGGAGCAAATCTGAATCGGCAAAATTCATTCTTGGCACCAGGACATGCAACTGCGGTGAATGCAAAGGCGCGCTGCCCGCTGACGCTGCGCTGGCAGCCGGGCTCTTCTTGCGTAAATACACTTGTCAAAGAATTCACACTAGAGTCAAAGGACACAGGATCAGGCCATTTATTGCCAATTGTTTATAAACCACATCAAAATTAAGGGCTCGATTCTCAACCCATGTAACCATCATCTATGGCCCATTTCATACATGGCATATTGCAAATAAAATGGTAATTTATAAATAATATAGCACTCCCATGGAAAGGGGAGCTGCTCTATTAAGTGCTAAAGGAGAAGAACGTAAGTACAAAACAGGCAGAAAGTAAAAGGAGGACTCAGCGCCACACATTTAGACTCATTTATTCAATGAATGTAAAATTAGGGTTAAAAAAAGCACCAGCAGTCAAGATTCCCTCAAATACAAGGTACTGCCACGGCATAAAATCTCTCTAAAGGCAGAGATGACACATTTGATCACATTACAGTGTAGCAGGGCTGGCAGAGCTTGCCTGGGAAAGCCCACTGTGTCCGGACCACGCAGCAAATCCTGCTGGACAACATGCAGGACGTCCGAGCTCCTCAGAGATGGGATGTGAGGCTGCAGGCCATGGGACTCTCAACCTCCTCCCTACCGCTGCGGGACAGTGGCTTTACCAGCAACCACTGTCTACATCCATCCTTCTTTAGACAAACTGATATCAGCACAGCCATCAATATTTCAGTTTATTTTCTAGTAACAAAAACTTAACCCCTTGAACCTTTGGCTTCGGCTACCGCTGAAAGTAGCTGTTATTTGCTAAATAGGTGTCAGTGACACAGCACACATAACATCTATTCTCCAGAAGATACACTGGCCACTTACCTGCCAACACAACCCCAAATTTCTGATTCTGAGATACAAAACCCAATAATATGGCTGCAAAAGATTTCCTGGTGGAACTGCAAGCAGCACTTGTCTTGTTGAAACAAAGACAAAAGACCCCAAGTTACAGCAGCAGCTTAATCCCTGGAGAGGGGATCATGCAGCCCAGTTGCACTGCAGGCAGAGCTGCTCACCTTCAAATCCTGACCTGGCTACTCATCACTTCTGCCAGCGCACACTTCACAGCTGTCAGCCACCCACCTAACACCTCCCTGTCACATACGGTGCTCCAAGGATGGGTATGGCAAGGCCCACAACAGACACTCCCCACACATGCAGACTTAAAAAAAAAATAGAATACTTCATTTCTAAATTATCCACACCAAGCTACTCACTCACTATGTACAGTTTATTGGACTACTCCACCATCTGATTTTTTACAATAGAGTAAGCAAAGGGTCTTCACAAGATATTAAGTCTCCAACTCCTTTTTCTAGACTGAAAAGGATTTACTGCACAGATAGTAAATCTATAAGAAGCAATGAATGTTCTGCTTTCCACAAGGTGAAGATTATTTAACTTGCCAGCTAAATATGACAGGCGTTTCTTCAGTGAAAGCTTAGCTACCCTGTCTGCAAAGCTGGGCAGCAATCCATGGAATTCTCCACAGGGGCATCCCACTTAACCAGTTACTAATTTGCAAACTCAACTCAGAACTTTTACATTATCTTGCGTGATTTGTCAAATATCCACCTCAACTCTCTTTTTTTTGTTGTTGTTACAGGTCTGTAGTTTAAATATACAGATTTGCAATCCTGTCGCCCACTGGAGAGACAGACCTGTGTGGGCAGCAACCGGAGCCCACACCTGGATCTCCCAGTTGCTCTGACAGGTGCCAGTTGCTTGCAAGTGAGGAAAAGTTTCAACCAGAACACAGCTCACTTTTGTATTTATTTATTTGGAGCTTTGGTTAGATAGAAAGAGCTCTGGAGGCAGAAATGACACAAGAGACAAAATTTGTAAAGATATTAATTGGATAAAAAGTTTTGCAAAGGCTTCCCATTCAATTTGATACAAAAAAGAAAGTGCCTTTTTACTTCTAAGCAAAATCTAACATGACTGGAACAGAAGGCTGCACAGCCTTTGGTGTTAAAGTATAAGAAAGATGTGAAAATAGAAGTCACGTGTTGTGCACACTATGACAAAATCATAGCCGAGACATGCACAGGAGGTTGTCTCACCTCCTTTTCACTCTAAAGTCATTCTCACATCAGCAAATTCAGTCAATTATGCGCTAAGACTCCTGCTGCATATTTTAATCATGGAAAATGTAAAGTCCATTTCAATGCCCCTGCACAGCCTACTGCAAAGTGATGTAACTGTGAATTCAAATTTTATGACCCTGGCCACAACTTTATACACATCAGGGCTCCTGACCCACATTCACTGAGCAAACAGCTACAGCAAAATTGACTCTGACTTGGCTGCTGCTGCTGCAGCTGCACAGTCAGTAGAAGAGATGTGCCTGTGCCTCCACCGTGCCCATTCACCGTGTGATGCCTGGTAGTCCAGCATCACCACTTCTCACACCAGAGGTGACAGAATTGGTGCCTTTATTCCATCCACCCCAGCAGATTATTTTCAGCTGGCTGAACATCCAGCTGGCAACCTCCCACCAACCCTTTTGCAAGCTCCAGCCTGGTTCTACAGCTGGGGATACTGTCACAGCAAAAGCTGCCGAAGTTTGTCTAGCAGCTACCTTATTCTATACCTGATTTTGTGAAATAGTTTTGACAGAAGAGTTATTTGGATACAACAGACCTCGAATGAACAAATGCAGGACTGTCTTTAAGTCTTCTGTCTTCTCCTGCAGACCTTGGGTTGCTCTGCAATTAAAGTTTTATCAGAAAACATATATTAGTTAAGGAGAGTACTCTACAACCCAAACCTCTTCAACAATGTAATGATAGGACTCAGAAAACCCCTGGGACAGAGCTATACCAGCAAAATAACTCGTGCTGGTACAACTTGATCTTTCAGAGGAACCAATGTAAGCTTTCCTGGAAGAGAATTCTTCTCACGCGCTGACCTTCTGCTGAAGTAGTAGGGTCTACCAGAGCATGAACAAATCTTCATAAACTGTGACAAGTCCCACTACTTTATTTATTTATTTAAAGAATACCCATTTCCTTTAAGTCTCTGTTATGAGTCATAAGAAGTATGTTAATAATAATCCATGCAGAACAACCAGAAATAGTTCTGAGGTGAGACCTGCCTTGTCACCTCACAGGTGTTAGTTCAGAAAGCACACGGCAATGAAATTAAGCCTTATCACCACCTCCCATTTTATCCACAATGCAACAGTGTGACTTGATTCTCAGACCTCCACAAACCACTGTGGGCAACACCTCATCTCAGCATCAAACCAAGATGTCTTTGCAAGACGACTCATCAGTTTGTCCAGTGGAGAAGGACCTCAACAACTCTAGAGGAGTTTACAAGCACATTTAAACCCGAGCCGCACACAAGCAGATCTACAGTGACCGCACCATCTATTACATAAAGTACCTCATTTTCATGACTTGCTGAAGGAAGTTAGGAGCTCATTGTTGCCATTTTCCAACTCAGTCTTCATCTGTATCTATCAGAAAATCTAAGACTGAACAACTGGAATTTATGTGAGAAACAAACAATTTCTTTGCCATTTTCTTTCAATGTTATGCCATGTCTGTTGACTTTCATAATTTAAAAAATACACAAGGCATGACCTTAATTAAGTTTATGTACAACTTAACATGAAATAGATCACCTGAGAAACGTACACATTCCTTTAGAGAACATTGGACATGCTGTAAGTGTAAATGTATAAATTTAGATCATGTTAATTACTGCAATAGGCCTTCGTGGTTCAAAATGAACTTGATTTAAAATTAAAACAAAGCTTTAAACAGAAGTATTTATGGTTGAAATTCCTAAGTAAACATCTTTAAAATGTGAAAGATGGAGGCTTTATACAGCTGGTTAGAGTGCCTGGTTATTTGTTATCTAAATCCAAAAGAGAACAGTACAACTTTCAAAAACACTCATGAAAGTTTTCTCAGGCTGCACGCTACAGAGTGCGTCTGCCAAAAGACCTCTGAGGAGCTCTGAAGAGCCCTTTATTCCCCTTTTCTAAAGCTTCCATGCAGTGGAGCAGTCTGTTGAACACTTCATTTTCAACATTTTCCTCTTTGTTCAGAAATTAAGAAGAGAAAGACATCTATCTACTGATTTGGAAAGGACAACAGCTCCAAAAAGAGAATTCCCCACGGAATCAGTCATTTAACAAAATAAATGAACAAACTTTCCATACTTTGTTTCCATGTCATAAAACATTTCCAGATTGTTTTCCACTAAAATAATGTTTTTAATATGAACTATCTTAACGGAATTAAAAAGAAACAAAAAAAAAAAGTCAAACTTCTCTTGTCCAGGAAGGTCTGCAGGAACTACCGCCGAGGAACAGCCAGTGATCATACAGATAATGCCGTTTGCCAATGAAAAGTGCAGCTTGTAAATGTTACCTGAAATGATTTCTCCTAGATCCTTTTAAAAACATAGCAAGATAATGCAATAACTAAGACAAAATAGAGAATTCTGACACTTCTTATCATATTAAACATAGCCACATACTATATTTTCCTGCCTGAATTGCATCTAATAAACTATAAGACCCCACCCTGTGGTATACGAATTTTCATGCTCACTCTCTCACATTTTACAATTAAAACATGTACTATTCTGGTTATGTGACACATATTAAAAAGTGAAGGGGACTGCTCTTATGGAATTATATATGAGTGTGAATCTTTTTAAGATGGGGCACTTGTTTCTTTCACATCTCTAACCCGATGCATAAACCAAGATTGGGGCCAAAGTGAGTATTTTATTATACAAGCCAGATAGACTATATGGTGCTGATACATAATAAAGAAGATGCATTTGTTTTCAACTTGTTTTTCAAGGAAACCTTGAAATTTGACAGCCACATCCAAAGACTGTGAAAAGACTTTTTTTTAGAAAGCAAGTTCATGTCAATTTGTTCCAGCTCCCGACATGGGAGTCAACATCACCGCTGGAGGATGCTTAGCAAAACCCATGCTCAAAAAGCTTGAAGATCAATGAACGAAGAGGTCACAGGCAGGCAGATCTGCTCTCAGACACAGAGCAATGTTGCCCCATCTGTGGATGTTTCTGCCAGTCTGGCAGGGAGTTCACTCTGGTGTTTATCGAAGAAGAGCATCTTACCGTGCAGCACTGGCTGGCAGCGAGTGCCCAGGGTGGAAGAGTTCCTGGGGCAGGAGCGCCGGGGAAGCCTGGGTGCAGGAATGCCCAGAGTGAGGGACAGGTAGATGAAGGGCTGAGGAAACCTGTGCAACATGGCAAGAGCTGCTGAGCAGAGGTGGTGCAAACAACAGGAGCTTTGGTGACAACTGTGGAGATGGATGGAAAGGTCAGGGACAGAAAAGTTACAGCAGTTCAGACAGAAGCATAAGAAGGGACAGAAAAATAATTTGGTAAAATGGGGGAAGGTAGGAGATCTGGAAATTTGGCAAACAAAACCAAAGACATATTGAGGGGGTAAGAAATGGTTGAAAGAGAAGAAACTTCTTTTATATAATAACCTGGTTTTAAAACTTTTGAAACACTTCCTCTTAAAAAAATCTTCTAGAGTCTGTTTTCACTCTAGATAATACCGAAGAACAATGGTGTGACCTGAATCGCTGAACACAAAATATGAGTGACTTTTCTTAAATGGAAACTAGAACTTGACTTCATACAGTGCCTTTCATACTAAGTGTGCAACAAATTGCTTTAAATACTGGCAGGCAAACAGCCATTATGCACTCAAGAGCTCATACATAATACTACTTAGCATTTTTATAGTGCTTTTCATCTTCAAAGTGCTTTACAAACAACTCATTAATCTCAACCAACACACCTGGAAGGTAGATAAATATCTGCATTGTAGGTGTAGAAAGACACAGAAAGTTCAATGGTTTACCTGAGGCCACCCAAACCATCAGCCCCAAAACCCAGGTCCCACCAGGAGCACTGATCCCAGCAAGTGGGAAGTTCATGAGACACAAAGGTGAGATTTGTGACGTAGGTTCTCAAACTGATCTGCCACTGAGCAGTGAGCTGACAGAGCCCCTGTGCTGCCAAAAGCCTCTGCCTCCCTCACCTACTTATTTCGTAAACTGCTGCACAGCCTCCAGAACAGGAGACTCCTACAGTTCAGACAACAGAAACCTGAAGCCACCGGCCTCTGATGCAAGAAAACAACTTCACTCCTTAGGCATTTGCTAACTAACAAAAAGAGAATGAACTTTGTCCAGCAAGAACAGTGACTCGTTCCCTTGCTGGTGACTGGAAAAATATTCTTAATGTGATTATACCACAATTGTACTTTTATCTTTTAGAGGTTTAAAAAGATTTGATATGATTTTTTTTTCATGCCTTTTTTTTTTTTTTTCTTTTTAAACATCAGAAATGTCAATGGTGCAGACAAGAAGCCTGGAAGATATGAACTGTAATACAATACCTGGACTGTGCTACAGCAGACCCTCTATTCCCCTACCCAGAGACAAAGAATAATGAATTTTTAGTAATTATATCTTTATTTCAGATGTTTGTTACTCACTAGATTTAAATAAGTAAATCTGAGAATCCTTATCTGTTCAGTCTTCACATTCATGAATGCAGAGCTTTACAAGTTCTCCAGCCACTGTAGTTACTCCCAGGGTAAACAACTCATGTTTAGAAAAACAGTCAGATAAACTGTTACAACAACAGAAAACCCCAAAATAGTTGAAGGCAAATTTTCCCACACTTTTTCCTAGTACATAAGGGAAAAAAGTAATGGTATAACATGTTAGTAAGGTAAATATGAGCAGTAAAAGATAAAATGACCAATGGCAAAAATGTATGTAGCTAAAAGAGTAATGAACGTGTTCTGTCTGCCTGTCCAGTTGACCTGGAAATCAAAGCTAGAACAAGAAGCAGCTTTTAATCACTCTTCTTCATCTTAATTTTTTAAACTTACAAAAGAAAACAAACTAACAAGGTCACAAAATCCAAAACAACATAAAGATACAGGTCTTGATCATTAAGCAGAAACCACGTTACCCACATGTAGAAGAATTTTAAGATAATTATTTCATTTGCTTTAAAGTGGGCTTGTATCTGACTGCCAACTCCATGCTTTAAAAAAAAAAAGATGTCAGATTTACAAATCCTGAAGAAAATAAAGGCATAAGAGCAAACTAAAAATAAAACAATACAGGAAATGCAATTAAATTTAATTAGACTAAACACTAACGCTCACTGTTGAATCATAAAAAAATTCTACAAACATTTTCTAAATGAAAAAATCCACCAGGATAGCATTCTGCAGCTAAAATAATATATAATGTTTATGTAATGCAGCTTTTATAACAGAATGAAACAGATTAAAGGGAAACATACAAGAACAGAATCAAAATATGCAATTGCCTCCACTAAAATCTGGAAGTATGAAAATGATAACACAGTAAAAAAAACTTCACTTCATGCTAACACTAGTGCTGCAACATTTTTTGTTATTTTGTTTAATAACTTGTCACTTTATTTGTAAGCAGAAATCAAGAGATGTCAGAGTATCTTCTGTTGCTGCCTTCGTTCTTGTTCTTCCCTGCTTCTGTTTTCAGTCTGGGTTAAAAAGAATCTTTTCTCCTAATTACCAATGAACTAAAACCAGATTTTACTCATGGAGAGGTACGCTACCCATCAGTACAAGGCAATACTACACAAAAACAACAAAAAAAAATTAAAAATGCAGGAGGCGAGGCCTGAACACAGTTTTCTTTCAATTCCCTTGGGAACTGTGGTACTACAGGTCTTGGATTCCGGCACAGAGAGGATCATGTTCATCAGTTACAGCAGCTCCTCTGGGCCTAAGTCCAGGTAGACTGCTTGTCTAAACTTGATGAAATATAGGCGCCATCAGGTAACAGTCGTGGTCAGGGAGACTCCAGAAATGTGTAACTGAAAACTAAAAAATGAAATTAAAACACTGCTCTAGCCAAAGAGCCTCTTCCTACAGGATGCAATAACTGTAAGGCAGAGAGTGTACAATGTACAGGCTGCTCCTTCTATACTTTCTCTTTTCATATATGTAATATGAAAGACTGGGCACGCAAGTATAATTTAACAAACACTGATTTTACATAGAAATACTTAGGAAAGAAACCACTGTGATAAATGCACACAGCTTGAACAGGCACAATGTCAAAAAGAAAAAAAAAGAAAAAGGAAAAAAAAAAACCCCACAATTGACCTGTAACCTACTCCCCCTCCCATCGCATTACTTCAAAATATTTTCAAATTAAATTTTAATGCTAATAAATATTGCTAGATTGACAGCAGTGGGACGTGGTGTCTAGAAGCAAGGCAAGCTATCCAGGGTTGGCACATCACCACGTCAAACTGTCAAAGAGAAAAAGAGGCAGCAAGTCTGTCTTGACAGTGGTGCCTTTCCACGTGCTGTAGGAATATGCTTGTTTGAGAGTGGGGGAGAAGGAAGGAGGAACAAAAACAAGGGGGAAAATTATACAACCCCAAATGGAGAAGATCACTGTAACCAGGGGTCCCACAGGTGGTGTCAGCACGGAAAAGACCTTTTACAAACAGCACGCACAAACAAGTACTGCTTTGAAATCATAGTTTTCAATGGACCAGCAGATCTGTCACTGAAGACTGCTCAAAAATTCCTAAGCTTCCGCTTAAATTTCCTCAGGATTCACAACCATTACAACCAGAACATTATATCTAATATGACTGAATACCATGGGAAGGAAAAATAGCTTAGGTTTCACAACACAGACCTCCACTGCAGCTTTAGCACCAGAAGAGATTCAAAATGAGAAGCAGCCAGTCTTCAGTGTGACTTCAGCAGAAACCCAGGTTCTCTCCAGCATAAGAAATAAAAACATCATGACACAATGGTATGGCCATTCAACTACTGAAACAGGTTTTTTTTTTTTTTTTGGTAGCCTCAACCTTACACTCCAACTCCAGCTCTACATAGAAAACCACGCAAGGAACGTGGGGAAGCATGTCAGACCAGCTCAGTTCACTATCCCCTACACAACTAGAGGACACCCACAACACACAATTGCTAAACTTCACAGACACATGGTATGTTGATTTTGTGTATGCCTTAAATCCAGCTCCTGGTCTAGGTAGGGTAATCCAGTGCAAGAGCCTGAGTAAAAGGAATGCGTTGTCTAAATGTAGAAAGCTACTTCACGTACGTCCATGGTTAAACTGCATGTTAGCCTGGTACCTTGGGAGCACAGGCGTCAGGGCAGGCCCCAGGCCTCATTTCATTCTGTCAATGCTGCGCTGCCACCAGACCCTCCACAAATTACTCCCTCGGCACTACAGTTTCTCCATCCATCAGCCAGTGCTCACAATTTCAGTACCTTTTGTCTGCCGTACCTTCCTGTGCTGCCAGCTCTTGGAGGCAAAAAAATGTTGTATTATATACTCACAGGGCATCTGATCCTGTGATTTTGGTTAGAGGAGTTATCTGCTCTAAAATATAATATAATTCACAATTTGAAGCCCAGAGTTTCTTCAGGGATGATTCAGTTCTTCGTTCTTTCTCTTCAAAGGCTACATATTACAGTAAACAAGCTTAGAGACCAGCAGAGCCCTGTGATACACTCTGCTGCTATTCCTGACGTTTTAAGTAACAGAACGTGGAAGAACCAAGAAGCCAGAGACTTCACTTGCAGTTTGATCCTGTATGTAGGCTCGGCAGGGTCATCTGGTGTAGAATTTAAGAGTCTGTATCTTTCTTCTCTTTGATTTAACCTCTAGAGATTGCAAAGCAGTATCCTTTATTCCATTGATTTGCTGTGTAAGTACAGAGAAGTTAAATCCGTCATTCGCTTCCCTGCAGAGCCACACTAAGAGTTGTGTGTTTGTTAATGCCACATTTGTGAGCCTGAAGAGACCTACCCCTTCAGTAAGAGACAAAGTTTTCCTTTTGTGCTGCCCAAAGCCAGCATGGAACTGCGCATCTGGAATACAAATCACAGACGTGACTTTTCACCCTATTACATGGTATTATGTTGAGCCTTGGCTTCTGTAGCTGAAGCCAGGTAAGGAAAAGTCAGACAAGGACAACAGCCTCTGGCAGGTGACACAGAAGTTGTTCATGCAAACAGGGAGTGCTCCTTGTTCAGCGACATCCCCACATCTAACTCTGAGGACAGAGAACACTGTAAAACCTGTTTTGGAAACATGTCAGCAAGTCAAGTCCCTATGATGGGGCATCCCAGTTTCTTGGTAGAGGCTTTTCCAGAGCTTTCTGGTATTTTCTTTCAGGGCCGGTAGCCAGATAGACACCAGCCCTTATGGAGAATCACTGCACCAGGGCGGTGAGCTGCTGCAGACAGTGGCAAAGTTTCAGAGTTCTGTGATGGGAATGGAAAGAGAAAGCAGTTCCTTTCTGGTTAGGGAAAGGTCCAAGTGAACTTTAAGGAAAATGCTGCAAAATTGAAAATTATACATGTAAATACGTATTTCCAAAACAGTTCAATTGCCTGCAGGATTACAGCTAGGCTTGTCTCACTTAACTTCTTGCACCTGTGCAATATATTTGTCACAAGCTCAGTACTGGCAGATGTAGGGCACTACCTGGGCTCTGGCCACCCAAGACGCAAGGCACACAGAGCAGAGGAAGTATTCACAAAAGGCTGAAACTAAGTATTCTTCGGAACTTGTCACAAATTTTGTCTCTATGTGTGTTTTAGTTGTAACTGCAATGGTGGCGCTCCAGCACCAGGTCAATGGGCACCTTCCTACAAAAAAGAAAAGACCTTTTATGTATGGTGATGAACGGCTACCTGAGCAGGCGTGGGTCAGCAAAGCTGCTGCTTTATAAGCCACCCTCCTCCCTCCTGCATCAAACAGGAGCAGGGAGTTGCCAACCCGGACACCGCGGCGGCTGGTTTTCACGTAGATCCACAAGCTGATCCCTCTCAGCCATGGCTGGATATCTGCGAATGACTTCCCTTCATTTAAAGGCAATCTTAGCTAATGCTGATTGAGAAACCACACCCTACAAATCCACCCACAGCCAGAAGTGATAGATCTTGTCAGAACAAAGGGACTGTGTGCTGCCAACAATACATTACCTCTCAACTGAAAGAAGAGAACAATTAACACTTTATTGAAAGGGGAATATTTTTTCTCTCATGCCTCAAACCATGAAAGTGCATGTCTCCCCCAGAGTTACTCATTGCTGCACTGTTGAAATGGGAATAATTCCTTGTCTGCTTGATTATTTTCAAGGCAGGGATGAAACTGCCTTAGGATCATTTGAAAAATGCTAAAACTGTACTACAATCAAGTGGTTTGAACTTGCACCGTGCATCATTTACAGCTGATAATGCTAATGTTAAATTCTGGAGACATGAGTCTGTCTACAAATTAATGGAAAATGTGAATTAATATTTTCTTCCAGCTAATTGCCCATCTCATATATTGCACAGTGTAGCCAAACATCATTTGATCTTGAAAACTCTAGCAAAAGTTTTAAATCACTTTTTCTCATCTGCAAAAGATGTCAGAATTACAGGACATATTTCATTACCATTCTGGAGTACTAGCAGACATTTAGTCAAGTCTCCCTAAAATGGTTATCTGTATCTGCTATGGTTATTTTTTTTGAAAAGCATTAGCTTAACAGTATTTAAAGTCATAATTGATTGATTTTTTGAATTGTAAATTTTTAAGTTTCTTTTCAACTGTGATGAAGATATGGATGAAGAAATACTTTTAGAATTTGAGTATTAATAGTGCTAAGGAGATTTTTATGATCTATTCTCAACAAGAGAATAATCTCATATATGTTGAAGTTTATGGTTAAATATACTTATCAAAGGTTAAGCTACAACCATTTAAAAAAATAAATGTAACTCCTATTTCAAAATGCATCAACAAAAAGATGGAAACATTGATTCATTAGTATATGGCAGTTAAAAATGTGGCATACATGCTTTGATTTCAGAAAAAAAAAAAAGAAAATTACCTCATTTTGAGTCCTTTCTTCACTTCTTCTTAAAAATATTGAACAGTTTTCATTTCATGAGACTGAAAGTTATCAAGGGCTGCAAGCTAACAAAACACAAAGTATGGACTATGTGTATCAGAATTACTGCTTAGTAAAGATTCAGCAAAGTTTTTATGGAAAACTCAAGAGACAAGGGTCTTTTATGAGGCAGCCATTACTGCTCCATCTTCTAACTCAAATTCACTCAGTTTCTTAAGTTTGGTTAAATGTTTTATGTCAACTCCAATTCCAAAGCAGGAGGAGAAAAAAGACAGGTTCCCATTTGGACAGAATGCACAAACCAGCTAAATATCAATAATGATACGTATCAACTTCAAATTAAGGTTAAGGTAATAGAAATTACATTCCCCTAAAATACAGCTTGGTACCTTATTTTTCACAGGGATGTCCCCTGCTTCCACAAGGACCAGTAGGCACCCTCAGCTGTGTTCATGAAACAAAGCTGACCACAGGTATTTAATAAATTCTGGATCATGAGTAAATATTTAATAAGTAAAAGAAATATAAAAGGAAAGGAAAATAAGCACACAGGGCAAAGGATGCCTCATCGCAGCTCACATGCTGCTTCTGCTAACAGTTCAGAAAGGGGCCAGATTCTCTGCAGAAGGCTGTGTGGGTGAGGAAGTGACTTGCTGGCCAGTCCTGGTTCCCACCTATGGAAGAAGTGGGTTAGTGGCAGCAACGGGATATCAGAAACTGCTGCAAAAAAGATTCCCAGAGAGCGAAGACAGTTCTCTCCCCTTGCAGGTGGTGGAAACTGCAATGGTTTTGGATAGATACGATTCAGTAAGGTAAATGATTTCATCTTGACCATGTTTCTGGAAATCAAAAAGCCAAGGAAATGGAGATTTGAAGAGATTTACAGCAGGCACTTGATTTATTTAACCACCTCCCAGCTGGAGACTCCATAGCACACTCTGTACACTAACATGCAGAGTTCAATATAAAATGGTAATGTAAAAGCTGACTACCAGTTTTACCATCGTCAATGGCAAAGCCATGTCTAATGACAAAGAAAAACACTAAGTAAAATTAAATATAGGCATTTTACCTACAGGATGTAAACCAAATCACCTCATATTGCCTCAGTCACTTGCTACACCTTCTTCTATTAGTCCACCCTCTGCAGGGTCTGAACTAATGTTTGTAACTTCTGTAATGCTTCAGAATAGTTTGACAATTTCCATATAAATACCTTGCTGGAGAAGTGTTTATTATTCCTTTGAAATACTCCATTTTGCCTAGACTAACTATGAAGTATAGACAACACTGAACCATGCATTACTGACAAGACCCATGAACCAAACTGGTGATCTATATAGCCCAAATAAGAATGTTCTTTAATATTTAAAAAAACCCCAAACAAACTGATTTCTAATGAGAGTTGGCACTTCAGACAGACTCAGAAGCACAAGGATATGAAGCTGTATTGCAACAAAACCGAACTCCAGCTATGCCCCCCTCCTTTTTTTGAAAGAGGTTTTAAAAACACATTTATGTATTAATATCTCCAGTTTACTAAGGGAGGGGAAAAGAGTAACGTTCTCAGAAAAATCTTGACAACAACCATTTCTAAGGCTCTGCATCCGCAGAAAAGTATCTCTCAACATCTCACATACTGTGGTGCTGGAAACAGCTACAGCTTTATACAAGTGTGGAATTTCCAGGTTTACTGGCACCCATTTAGGAACCTGCATGTGTACCCCCAGTTCTGCACATGGCTTAACAAAGCGTGTATGAGCAAATGGACAGCCTGTGCATGCAGACTACATGTCTAAGAGATGTATCACATATCTAGGAGACGTACCACACACCATCAGCCTACTGTAGATTAACTTTAAAAGTCTGGCCAATAATATGCCACACAGATTATTACACAATACTTATTCATTGTTAGAGATACAGAAGCAAGATAAGAAATCATTTTATCAGCAATTAACACAGTAAGTAACTCATTTTACAAGGGATGTCTTATCAACAATTATTTTCCAGTGGCTGAAAGTCCTGAAACTTCATTACAAGAAATTAGGGGCTTCTACTCTAGTAATTTATTTGCCTAAAAATTAATAAATCAATAGGAGATTGTTATGCCATAAACCATTTAAGTTGTATTTGTAGACATGCAGTTCTTTGATGTCTTCTACTTTATTTTATTACTCAATGAAGTATCACAGATGCAATTATTGGAATACCTGAAACTGTCATGATATGTAATTAGACCATTTACAAGTCAATGGATCACCATAAAATCCACACTATTTGTAAGTACAAGCCATGACAAGACACATCGATTTGATGTGTCCACGTTCTGGATGTTTCTTGTTTTTCTTTTACAAAATGGTAAATGCAATTCACACATTCGTGAATCACCTGTAAAATTATTTTCAAATACTGTTCAAGAAGGAGCGACAGCTAAAACTCAGTTCAACCACTGCAAGGCCACTCTGAAGTCAGAGTGTGAAGAGTTTCACAAAGGTTTGTGCAAACCGCTCACACTCTTACAAAGTCAGGTACCTTCTCCTTGGGTTGACAGTGCTGCAATTCTGACACTAGCAAGGCAAAGAATATTCCAATGAACTCTCAATATACCTACTGAAAAGGCACAGACTGTCCTTTTAACTTCCTGCAATCTTTTGTCCAACTTATTTTCTTTTTTCAAATATAATGAAGATTTTTTTTTTGCTAGCCTAAGTCATTCTGATATGTGGAGGAAGTGTTTAACCAGTATAAAAACTTCCAAGTTCTCTGCTGTTCAAATGCACTTATCTAGAAACAGTTCCATAATAAAGAAAATTTCATAATTTATAAAAACATAACAGCAGAAATAAAGAAAAAAACCCATAAAAGAGGCTATAAAAAGCAATTTTTATTCCATTTAGGTAGAATAGATTCCCTTAGGTGAGCAGAAATCTAATTTAAATTACTTCTGTCTTTCAGTTTTTGCAAATTAAATTATACTGAACTGTCCAATTCAGAGAAAATTGGATTTAGTTTAATCAGTCTTGTCTGAACTACGACAGTTTTGCTTTTTCAACTTCTGGAAACGCATATCCACTGAGGGAGCTGAACAAGGTTTGATGCCC
Source organism: Streptopelia decaocto (assembly GCF_964273445.1). NCBI lineage: Eukaryota > Metazoa > Chordata > Aves > Columbiformes > Columbidae > Streptopelia > Streptopelia decaocto. The sequence continues at coordinate 46,815,748 of NC_138660.1, forward strand.
GAAGGGACGGTGTGAAGGCTTAACAAATTTAAACGGTTTGGCTCTTTTAACTGGATGACAGACATTGGGTTTCTAGGTGTGGAGGGGGCCAGAGGAGCCGGCAGGGCACAGGCACATGACCAAAACAATATCCACAGCAAAAACATGGCAGACACAGAACTGCTGAGGCAAATAATGAAGAACAGTATGAAGTTGCACACCAAATTTTAATCCATTTAAGACTAAAACTAATAAACTATTGTTTGCATGGTATTATACACTAAAAAATGTGATTCTGTTCCACACACTTGCACACGCGTGAAAGAGTGAAGGTTTTGACAGCTGTTAGAAAAAAGACAAATAGGAGACTCTGAAGGCCAAGTGTTGCAGCTCTTCCCAGAGTTCAGCTGAGGCTCAGATTCCAAAAGTCCAGTCAAACTGAAATTTCTTTATGGGAACATGAGCCACTGAAAAAAAATTACATGGCACTTCTGCCCCGCTAAATTCAGGATTAACTATGAAGAAAAGGTCTTTACATTTTCCAGTGTTTTTCAAGACTGTTGGATAGAATGAAAAGTAAAAGTACAGTATAAGATCAGGATCAACAACATGAGAAAAAGGAATTGATATTTTGTTATGCCAGCTGAAAAGCATGGCAATATTATGCTTTAGCTGAAAACACAGCGCAGCTTAATATTTATGTTAAGATTAGTCTGGGATCACTCTGCCCCATATTACAACACTAAATGTCTGACAGTCTCAAAAAAAAGTAATCATATAAGTCTCTCGTCAAGACCATTGTGAGGTATTTCCTTCTGTTCACACATTTAAGATTTTACAATAAGTGTTAAAAAGAAACACAGAATGGTGCCCCAAGAGCTTCCAGTCTTATTTAACACAAGACACTGAAACGTTGAGGGAAAGGAATGAGAGATAAATAACATTACATCCATAACGTAATACATTTCTCAGTGGAGTAGAGCATCTTGTACAATTGTTCTTACATGTTAACAAGTCAGTAAGACACACGGGAGTGATTTACTTGTGACCGGTTACGTGGCAGAAAAGCTGCTTTTGGGAGGACATGGGAGAGCGAGGGACCTGAAAAGCCATCACATACACTGAGGCGCCAGCGTGCAATAAGTTCTGCGGCTGAGCGGGTTGGCAGAGGAAACATACGCACTTCTGACAGATTACTTTTTGCCAAGCACTGAAATTATCCCAGCAAGAATTATCCCAGCAAAACTGGTGCGCAACGCTCCCGTGTCTCACCCGTGCGGTGCGGGCCCCGGGCTGTTCACCCCCGCAAGCCGGCGGGCGCTGTGCCGCTCTGACCGGCGCCAGCCAGGTGAGGAGCCCGGGCGCCCAGGGCCCGCGCAGCGCTGGCAGCGGTGACACCGCACAGGCGGCAGACGCGGCCCCGCCGGCTCGCGCGCGCCTCTCCCCGCTCCGCCCCGCGCCTCCCTCCCGCGCCCCGGGCCCGCGGCGGCGCGCGCTCACCTCCGCTCCGCAGCGCGCTGACAGCTCTGGGCGCCGCCATCTTGCCCCTGCGCGGCGGGGTCACGTGGCGGCGGGAGGCACGGCGGGCGGGAGCGGGAGAGCTCTGGGAGCCTCGCGCCTGGCGCGAGCGGGACGCGGCGGGCGCGCGGCCGCCTCGCGCGCGGCGGTTGTTGAGACAGCGGGGGCGCCGGGGCGCCATGCGAGTCCCGGCGCGTGCCGCCCCGCTCCCGCGGGGCTCGGGCGGGTGCGCGGCCCCTCGGGCCCCCGGCACCGCGCGGAGCCGGGCGGCGTCACCCCGCGCACCCGTGCTCGCTGCCCCGTAGCCCTCGCAGGGCGCAGCTCGTCAGCCGGCGGGCACGGAGCGCGGCTGCTCCTCGGCTGTGGCGGGAGCGCCCCCTTCCCGCCCTTCCACTATGGCTTTCAGCGGGGCGGTGGGGCGGCAGCGTGGGGCAGGGCGGGCTGTGCCTGGCAGGGCGGGCTGTGCCTGGCAGGGCGGGCTGTGCCTGGCAGGGCGGGCTGTGCCTGGCAGGGCGGGCTGTGCCTGGCAGGGCGGGCTGTGCCTGGCAGGGCGGGCTGTGCCTGGCAGGGCGGGCTGTGCCTGGCAGGGCGGGCTGTGCCTGGCAGGGCGGGCTGTGCCTGGCAGGGCGGGCTGTGCCTGGCAGGGCGGGCTGTGCCTGGCAGGGCGGGCTGTGCCTGGCAGGGCGGGCTGTGCCTGGCAGGGCGGGCTGTGCCTGGCAGGGCGGGCTGTGCCTGGCAGGGCGGGCTGTGCCTGGCAGGGCGGGCTGTGCCTGGCAGGGCGGGCTGTGCCTGGCAGGGCGGGCTGTGCCTGGCAGGGCGGGCTGTGCCGCGGGCCCCGCGGGACGGGGTGTGCAGGTGACAGCCCTCAGCTCTCACTGCCGGTCCGCGCTCCCGGGCGCTGGGGTGCCCAGCGAGCTTCAGGCTGTTCCCCTACGGTACTGCTGAACTGCCCTTCTCTGTACCCTCCATCCCGCTCAGCTTCACAGCACCCCTAGCACCCTGGAGACTGCACGGTTGCAGGCCTTGCCAAGATGGAAAGATAAAATGATACCTGATGAGATTCAAGCTTCTGGAAGACCATACAGTGTTGCAGAACTAGGAATGACTTGAAGATGTAGACACTTCTGCCCCACAGATAAAATGTGTACATAGCTCTCACAAGCAAGCAGTGGCTAACAAGGCCCACAAGATGTACCTGGGTGGCTTAGCAATGCTGTTTCTTCACTTATTGCAGACACCCAACTCAAGGTTCTATGACAACAATGTACTGCATAAAGCAATCACACATTAGTCCTGGAGTGAGTGTGCCTGTGTGTGCCTACAGAGAATAGCACACTCACATCTGTGATGAGTAACTCACTATATTTTCTTGAATTGGCAGTGAAGGAGAAAAAGTGCTCTAAGTTAGCCCCGTCTCTCCTTTCTTATGAGAGTCAATAAGTATTTCCTACTTAGTGGAACAAGAGATAAGAGGCACTATTAGAGAAAATAAAGTGAACATTTGGCTTTCATCTGAATCCACCAAAATTCCATTTTGTAACAGACTGAAAACTGGTTGAGGGCGTAACAAAATGCAGAAATTGGACACAATACTAGTTATGCTGCTACCACCTTAAGCATCAGGTTATTTCACAAATACTTGTAGGTACATGCTATCAGTTAGACTGGACCAATTCCTTTTGCATATCAGAAACCAAGGGGGGAAAGCAATCAAATTACAATACATTACATTCAAAGATAACAATGGTGAACATTCATTATTCAGTCATCTCTACTTCATGCTTAGATGGAGGTTTACTCCTTCTATTAAGAAATATAAATAACAGATACAGGCTTGTTAGGAGCTTTATATCAGTAAAGTGAGTATGAGTATCTCAGAAAAGGAGAGACAGACCACATCCTAACACAGCAAACCTGAAAAATCAGGTGTGTTTGTGGGGTTTTTTTTGAGAAAACAAATATATGTGACAGATACTTGCTTATGAGATAGAGATTTTAATATTTTACCATTCTGTCTTTTTATCAACTGCAAGTCCAAATTACCCTAGCAAGCAATGTTTCACAAAGCAGTAGCATAAAAATATTTTTGCTTGAAAGCTGAGATCCCATACTTTTAGGTGATAGGCTTATGAATATAATAGGTATTTCTAGCTCTAACAGTTTGATACTGATGAAATCAGGTCAGAACTGACACTGGTAGAAAAGGTAAAAATGGCAAAACATGCAGCATAAGATTTTCAAGCCTTCTAGTGTCTGACAGTCATACAATATGATAAAGGAAAAGCATAAAGAGCAACAAAGTCTCAGTGAGAGACAAAAGGGGATTGAAAAAGTGATCTATATAAGCAGACATAAATCCTTCGTATAGACATTATGGGCTGCTTACCCTCCTGCTGAGATTGCAAAAAGAGACAATAGGTCAGTCTTGAATTGCCTATACAGCCACATAGCAGCTTTGTGTGTTGTTAGGAGGCATGGACATTTGCTGCCCAAGATACTGCTTCAGCTACATAGACCTATATTCCTCTTACTGCATCAGCTAAAGTGTCCTCCAAATTCTGCAGCTTCAGGATGCTTGCTTTCTCCATTCTGAAACTATAGGTATTCTGTTCTATTTCTTCAGGTTATTAGTTATTGAGCTAGAAGTTGTTTTCTAGTATCTGCAGTAGGTAACTTTTGTGTTTCAAAATACATGAAAGGGAACAGTTTGACCTCTGTTTCTAAACAAACACTTTTCAGAGCTTACCTCTTAGGACAAAATCTTGGATTAGTACCATTGACAATAGGTTTGCACAGAAAGAAAATTTGTCTCTACCAGCTGAATGAAATTCATCATTTTAGATACTTGACTGAATATTCTTAAAGTAGATCCCCTGCTCCTGTGACTGGATTGGTAAGTGACAGAAGGGCAAACCAGCATCCTGATGCCAGTAGCATCTACAATGAAAAACTTTAAATATACTTACAGATTATATGTACATTCTGAAAATATTAAAATGCGCAAAACTTTTAAAATGCTCTATCAGTATGTTGCACAAAATTCTGCTTGAAGCTTTACTGAACTGACTGAAGAATCTGAATTTAACAAAAATGCAGAAAAAAGTAGTAAATTAAATCACATAAACCTATTATTATTTTTTGCTCTAAATTCCTGTTAGTATGTAATAAATCAAAAGAACAGCAGATTAAGATAAGAAACCTAGGGTAACAGATGGTAAATTTGAACAAAAATAGTTTTTATCCAGGATTACTTTAGTGTTGTATTGTGTCCAGAATAGGAGAGGGCTCTAATAACATTCAGTTTCAGCTATCCAGTTCCAACACTGCTTAACATCTAGAGATTAAAACTTGCAACTAAGCCTCACCATTCATCAGCTCACAAACGCACAAAATGGGATCCCCCAGTACATAATTGCAATTCTATATAGACAGCTGTTATTAGTGCACAGGTCCTCTCTCAGCATGCAAAAGTCAGACAACACTAGTGACAGCTATGCTATTTAGTGTGCTACACTAATAAGTATTTGTTTAGATATAGGAGGTCCCTGTTCGTCATTATGTTCATACAGAAATATAAGAGTTACACAAAACTTATCAAAGTTTTATTAACAGTATTAAACTTCTTTATTTCATAAATATGACTCACTGAATAGCTGGAGTGTGCACTTCAGAGACAAGAATCCTGCAGCTCCCTTGTAGGTGAATTGTGTTACGGTGTTGAAAACCATGGAACAAAGTATCCAGGCTGGCAAGACAAAAAGGTCAGTTTGTCTAGTAGCATCCACTGAAACATGAGTGCTTAGTCAACTTTACCATGAATGCTCAGTCTCTAAAGTGTTAGTTCAAACAGACTCACCCCAAAGGCCCAAACTAAGCTGCCATATGCTCTCCAAGCAGAGGTGTCAGTGGAAGGATCACTGGTCTCTAGCTGTCACAGTATTGCCCGTCTCTCTGCCAAGGGCAAGGATAGTCCAGACACTTCTTAGACCACATCACGCAAAGTCAACAGGGCTAGTTTAATTTACTGATGAAAGCAGTTTCAGATAATTGGCTTAATTAACTGTAATGGATTAGGGAGTACTCGCCTGGTCTTTCCAGGCAGCAGTGCTGCAGAAGCTGTGATCTGCTGCAGGATGGCAGGATTCAGAGTTTCTACATCTCTAAGAGGCTGCGTATTCATAGCTTTGGTACCAAGAATCAGTAACAAGATAGTTCCTGTAAACTGGGTCATAAGTTTTACGGTCCACAGGCACATCCCAACAGCTTAGAATGTTCCCAGCCCATCCTGGAATGAGAACCCATGCTCAGCCAAAGATCGCACCTTCACCACTAAGGGAACCGGAGGTGCTAGCTCACCTCTTTTAATAGTGCTAACATAAAAGGAAAAAAATATTCCAACAGGTCATGAAAAGATTAATCTGCCCTAGTCACTGTGTGAGAGAAGTTTCAGTATTTGTCTAAGGAAAGCAATTTTGTCCTTTTGGCTCAGTAATTCTTTCACATCCATCCCACACCATCAATTGACTATGGCAACCTTCACTACCTCGAGCATCAAACCTACATTTCATGACGCTTCTCAGCCCTTTTGGGACATCCACATAACCTGAGGGTGATGAAAGCAACAGATATGCCAGACTCTTTTGCTTTTTTATGCTGCCCCCAGCCAAAGAAAAATAACTTATGAAGAGGGAAGCAATGTCCAGCCTCTCTAAGTGGGCAAACAGCCCATCAGGCAGCATTTTTTTCTTGTTAGCCCTACAGTTTCTTAAAAGGCATAAGCTTCTTCAGGAGTGGTTTCAGCCTTAGTAACACAAAAGCTCAGGCAGTGTTAGTGTAGACTTCCCAGATGCCCAAGTACCCTGGACCTCCACACAGAAATCGAATGAAAGCACAGTTCATCTTTCCTTCTTCTACCTTATTACCACCACCACCCAAACACATGTAATAAGAAACCAAAACCAACCAAACAGAAAACAACTCACCCCAATTCCCCAAAATCCCAGAACTTACCTTCAGGCTTACTACTACAATCAGAAGTCTTTTAAAAGAAGTTGAGTATAATAGCTTTGGATACTGCAGTAGATGAATGACATATCATACAGACCAGATATCCCAGCCAAAAGAATCAAAACTCCTAAAAAGAATTTAATAGAAAATACAAAATAAAAATCACAAGAGGTATTAAACATTTGGAAAACATCACACTTTCTCCATGTCTTATCAGATGTTAGTAGAGAACTGTCAGTCTATAAACTCCACTTTAGAAAGCTGGACCTGAATTCCATTAGGACCATGAAATATGGTTAATAATTTTCAATCATCCTTATTCAGATTAAGTCCTTTTGATTACAGGCCAAGACAAATCAATTCTAAAGTTTTAATAAAATATAGCAGAATTTATTCCTTTGAGGGACCAGAGACAAGATATTTAAGAACTAACCTCAACTCTGAAAAGTAATGCATAGCAGGATGGAGACAAGAAATTATATAAAGGCACTTGCTTCCGACAGATTTGGATGTTTCTTGCGCTAGCTAAAGCAGAAGTGCTTCTGGAGTCTTTACAGTGTCTTGGCTGTTTCCCCAACTGAGTTTTCCCAACATCATGAACCTGTAAAGTTAGGGGTTTGAAAAAGAATATGCTCAAGCCCCTTCACAAGCTTAAGCAGAATGGGTCTGATAGCTTATGGGAGCAGGAACCACTTCTAAGAGACAGTAAAGAGCCCATACCCACAAAGCATCCAGCCAGACCACAGAACCAGTCCTGTAACCTGCCCATATCACATTAAACTGAAAAGCACACTGGCCCTACACAGTACAATAAATCCAAGCAGAACAACCTGAGAAAGATCAAGTTAGGAGAAACTTATGAGAAATGCAATACTTGTATTGGTTAGATTTATGTATTAACTTACTAGTCAGATATCTATTAAGTCTTGAGGGAAAACAGAAAGGTAAAAGAAAATTAATACAATTGAAGTGATAGTGTATCTGAGAATCTACATTGTTTATTTCAGCAATAAGTGCCCCCAAACCTGAAGTACAACATTTAAAAATCTACAACAAAAAAATAGAAAATATTCAAAATGCACAGAAACACAAGTCACTTTTAATGTGATTAAAACGTCACATGAGATTTTTTGCAGTTAAGTGGCAATTAAGGATGTGCTTTATAACACTATATAAATTTGCAAGTTTTCTGTCCAGGCAGGATCCTCATGCTTGTGCAACTCGTTCTAGGACTCTTCGATAGTCTGAAACAAGCTGTTGGAAGCTCTCTTCTAACTGTTCATGTTGCATGTTCAGGTCTATTTGGTTCAACTGATTCGTCAGCTCCTCCGGTCTTAAACACCTCCTCATCTTGGCAAGTTCTCTCTGTTTTTTCTAAGTAATCAAACAAACAGTAGTTTGAACACAACCAGTAATAATCAATATTATGGTATTTCATTTCATTTATTCAATTTCAGTATTTAGTTCTGTAAGTTGTCCCTAACCCTAAGAAAAACAGTAACAGTGTTTTATTAAGACATCTTTTCTGTTGAAGTCTCATAGTTTTTGTATTATCAATAAACCAGTGAAGTAAAAAAGGGTTTAAAAGTCTTTCCTTAACCAAAGTCATGGTACTTCTGCTGAAGATGTATGGTATGCAAAACAAGACTGCAGAAAATTGACCAGGGTACTTAGTTCTATGCTGACATTAATCACACTGGGGTCCCATTACACGGCTGTTCAGCCAACTAATTTCCCTGTAATTGACTACAAAAAAAAAAATTAGTTTCAAGCCTCCTGTACACAGAAAACATTTCATGAATTGTCACAAATCATTCAAGTTACCAGGGATCAGCGGTAACAGCACTGAAATGCAATAATATTATTTACAAACATACATATTTGTACAGTGAGGAGATGAGAAGTTTCCCTCACTGTGTCACATATGATGTTTTAATCTGTTTCTTAAATACAAGAGCACTGAGGTGCTTTTCCTTTCCCAGATTTATTTATACAGCTGATATCTATTTCTGAACTGCTCAGTTCCTTAGTAACCTTCCATTCTTCAGCCTTCTCTCACTTTTAAAAAGTGGAATGTAATGCATATATTTCATTTTTATTGAAATGCTGCATAATGTATGCCTGGCATCTTATCAGTAAGTATTTGCAATGCCTATGGAATCAGAGTTTGTTAAAAACAAAATTTTCCCAAACAATTCCACTTCTACCATCAGTCTCAAAATAAAAGTCCTTCTCTAATTTTACAACTATCTCTCAAAGCAAAATTTGTTTGCTTTCTCTGATTCATGCTGAGAGTCAGGAGGAGGCACTGCAGAACACAGCCAAATAAGATCAGAAAAACTTTGATAATCTCTTATAGATCCCACAAACAGGCAAAGTTCAGTTCAGAAAGGGAGGTTGTTTATCAGAATCCTTGTGAGGCCTCCAGGTACATTTCTAGTCAATATTCAAGAAGCATTTCTTTGTAGAAAGGAAGTCAAAAGCAGCACAGCAGCACAAAAAGCTTTTCAAGTTTGATTCATGTTAGCTCTATCTAGTCAAAATTCGTAAAATACTCAAAATGTGATGAGCTGCACAAATGAAAATAGAGATGAGTATCTCCCGAGCAAGCTTCTGTCTCTAGAAAATCTAAAACCTCCTTATTCTAGAATAAATCAAAGCCTGCTCAATTAACAGGAGTATTTGTTAAGATTATAAATGTTAGCTTTGAAAAAAAAGGTGTCAGCTTTTAAATACCCATTACATGTGATACTGTAGCATTAGGCCATCTTTAATCTCCAGATTCCAGGTAAAAAGCAAACTCCCTGCATGTTTTACATAACCAGTTGTTTCAATACCCACTTCCCTCCAAACATACTACCAGCATATCCAGGTACATCAGTGACATTTTACCTGAGCAGTTTCAAGAGGACTTATTGGGAGTGAGTTATTGAGTTGGGCAGAAAAGTATATTCTGCTCAAGTAGCAAACCCAAACAAAGCATTGTTGTTAATAAAAGCAGCACAGCAGTGGTGTTTACTTCCAAAAGGGATGACATGAAGGACAGAGACATGATCAAGGAGACACATCTAGCAGCACAGGCCACTGAAGAGCATAAGAAACAGTTCTTCAGAAATGGAGAAGCCACAGTGAAACTGAAATTTCATAAGGTGCTCACCCTCTGAAATACCCTAGAGTGATGCCCTGGCCACTATGATACCAAATCTTTTCTCTCCTGTATCAGTCACGCTTATACAGAGAGTGACATAGTTGGCTGTATCAGTCATTCCAATCTCATGGTGCTGTATACAGAAAAATCTCAGTATTTTTAGCAACAGCCTCCTTGCTAATGTGAAGTCTTCAAGGGGAATAGATGTATGCAGAAACCCCAACTGAAAACACCTGTGATACAGTTTTATTTCTGCTACTGTTAGCCAGGGAATAGCTGTAAGATGCAATATCATTTTTACTAAATTAAGGCAGTGGCAATTGATAATTATTCTACATCTGTACAGCACTGTTCAAATGAAGCTGTAAAGTGCTTTATATAAAAAAATGATAGCAGCATTAGAGTAGGCAGTAATATTCCTGATTCTTTATTAGAATCTGTTCCCCTCCCCTCCAAATTACTACACACATTAGAAGATATTTTAATTGCAGTTCTGAAGTTTTTGAAAACAGCACCATGACTAAAATTTATTGGAAACATTGTTTAAAACGAGTGCATGAGTGAACTGCTTTCTACACAGAAATACCATAAACAAGATGGTTGTATTTCAGAACATGCAACTTAAAAAAAATCAAGGAAAAGGTGTTGGTTGCTTTAAGGATTCTTTTGAATCCTCATTGAAATAACTGAAAAATTAAAAGGGCAATATTCTGAAGTAGCAATGCTGCATATTTAGCAATAAAAATATCCATTCATTACTAGTGAATTCATTGCATGCAAAGACTGAAGTGGAAACTATTGCTAGAAGCACCAGAATTGAAACTGCTTATGGCACTCTGGATTTCCCCCATATGGCTTCAGCACTGAGTGAATGAACTGAAACCATTTAACAGTCCTGTTAGCTAAAAAAAAAAAAAAAATAAAAAAAAAATAAAAAAAAAATCACAGCCTTATTTGTAGTGGACACTGAGTGAAATTTAGCAAATGAGAGAAGACACTCATGAAGGAGAATAGAAAGTGTTTGATTAAGGTCCTGTCACTCAGCATGACATGATATTATTATCTCCAGATCAGACAAGCATTTAATACAGTGCTGGGTTCTCGTTTCTGCTACCAGCCCACCTAAGCCCAACATGAGTACAATCAAAGTTTTGCTGTTTTGGTGTAACATGGTAAGCGCTGCTTTAGGAAGACTTGCAAGCTAATCATGGTACTTCTCATACTTTCCAAAACTTTTCCAGAAGGGCTTCAGTTTGCTTAGTGAGCACTTGATTGAAGAAAGTAGCTAACATCCTAGTTACAGCAACAAACCTAGATTTGTTTGTTGGCTTTTGACTCATAATACAAAGACTGATGCCATTAGCAACTAGGATTTTTTTTTTAAATCTGTATCTCAAAAGATCAGTTTATGTCACACAGACCAACCATACTGAAGATCCTGAGAAGCATGCTTAATAGGAACTAAGAAAATTACTTTTCACTAAGTTTAGTACTCGCTTAAACTTCACTGCCAAAATTATTTTATATTCCATCTGCATGACATCCTATATTGATATGGCTAGGTTACTTCTAGCAAGCTCTTTTGTAAAGACCTTGTTAACAAGTAGAACAGGAATCTAAACTATACATAGTCTGCAGTGTAAACTTACTACAGCATTTCTCCCTCTTCAAATTTTTGGCTTGTCTATTTAAGATACTTTTAACCTTTTCAAGAAATTGACATTTTTTTCCCCTTAAGCCTACCTGGGTATCATGCCACTTGTAGTTAGCTGACATAAGCTTAGTAGTAACTTTCTGCAGGAACTGGGCAGGAAACAGAAGCCAAACACAGGATCTTCAGCACTGCTGTGTATGAACAATCTCTGCATCTGTATATGCGTCTGTTGAACACTGCATAACTAATAGCAGTTGATTGGCAACATAATTGGCATCAACTACATTTATGGAAATGAAAGTAAAATCAAGTATAATTAGCCTTGAAATAAACATTAAATGATACTTATGTAATATATACCTTATAGGGACCAATCAGTCGTCTTTTAATGTCCAATCGATAACTTCTGGACTGTTCTGCATCACCCATATCTGTTGCACGCAATCGGAGAATTTCATAAACGCGTCTCGTGTGTTGCTAATGAATAGAAAGAACAAAAACCATGTCTGAATAAAGAGATCACTCAATAGAACTCAGAGTAAAGAACTATTGAAATATTAGAGTAGTTCCTCAGCTTAACAGAAAACAGTCAGAGGCTTGGACAAAGCCTCTGTCAAACTTGTCCTCCCATCTGGTGGGTTAAATGAATACACATTCTTGTTTTTCCTTCAAAACCATTCTCTTCTGTGCAGCCAGAGTCTCTAAGTGTTGCACCAGCTGTAGAGGTGCTTCAAGGACCTGCTGTAAATGAGCAGCAGAAAGTCCAGAAGCCAGAGTCCAAAAGTACTTCAAAGAACTGAACGATTGAAACTACACTGACATCAAGCTATATTTCACTAAACAGTAGCTACTTTGCTAATTTTAATAACCTCCTCCTTTACTGCCCTTCACAAGGCCCCCTGGAAGTTCTAAATATGAGAATGAAACAACAATATTTTAAAAAAGTTTTCTGTTTACTGGGGAAGAAAATGAAAGACTTAGTACACAGAAAAACTGACATGCTTTTGGAAGGAGGATCAGCTAGTATCACATCTGGGAAGAAAAAAAAAAATCATGTTGGTACTATTATACATTACTATTAAATGTTGCATCTGTAGGAAGACAGAATTTAAGGCCAAGTATTCTTTTGCTGAGCAAGAGAACAAAAATAAGATGGTTTGTTTGCTACACTAGCACATGTTTAGGTACTGTTATAAAAACCAAACCAGCTTATTTATCCTTTCAGGTTTCAGATATCAGACATAGAAGGCTCCAGATGTAGCTTCCTTATACAAGCTGTACCATTTTAATGAACACATTTGAATGTGGCTTCATATCCCCCAGCTCTCAAGTCTCAAAAAATTAATAAAACCACACTCAAATACATTAAACGACTCTGCCTTTTCACTACCATACTCACTAGTAAGTTTAATCATTCACTGAAGAGATTACCAGCAAATTTAGTTGTTCAATTTAACTGTTCAGTTCTCCAAGTTTTTAGAGCTGCCTTAGTAGTAGTTGCTTGCTACTTTGGTGCTCTGCATTCCCAAAACAACACTTGCTATTTGTATGGATACACTTCAGAGAAATGGAAACAATGTCAAATTCTATTACATGAACAAAATTATTAGGTTCAAAAAAAGCATTTCTCTAAAACCATGAGTTAGGTATCTCCCTTTCGGATACATCCTAAAAATCTGCTGAAATAAGCCAGAGTGTGTAAATTACAAGACTCTACCTCTATGTTTAACTGTTTTTCTACTGGTTTGATAAGAATATGTCCAACTGCAACCGTTCTAATTTAATACCTTGTTTATTTTCAGTTTTTGTTGAGCTTCGGTCACCATTTCCTGACTGAAACCTTGCATTAACTTTCCTGGTGAAAAGCAAAGCAAATCTTGACAAAGCTTTACGAGAACGAAGTCTCTTAGCTTCACATAGTTTTCAGATGGATCTTCAGCTAGAAAGAATTTAAAAAAGTACATGGTTAATATCAGCATTATTTGTTTTCTCATATGTGGTAATTACAAAGAGCTACAGAAAACAAAAGCAGATACACTATTTGTCAGTATATAAACAACTGTGCTTAATCATAACTACTGCTATCAAAGTTCTAGATGTTTGACAGTAGATGCTAAAGAGACTGCAGAAAAAAAATCTTCTAGTACTTTGTGTATGCAGCACTGTACAGTACTATACAAACATTTCTCAGAGGCTGACAACACACATTTAATCAAATTTAATTAATTGGGAAAATTTATGTATAAATCTTTTCCTCTGTATGTTCCATCTATTCTGTATTTGCCAGAGTAGTAAGACTACCAGAACACAGAAATTGTTATAATGTGGAAAAACTCTGGTGAAACTATCCTACTGTATACAACTAAAGTAACTGAAGACAGGTATTGACAATGAGTTAGTCTTTGTTAGCAAGGAAGACAAGGAAATCCCCAAGGAACCAAAGTACAAGCTTATGCAAAATAAAAAGGCTGAAAGGACCTAAGTAAAAGCTGATCACAGTTAAGTTATGCTACCATTTTAAGCAAAATGGAAGTAACTATCAAATCTCTTGCTCTAAAAAACCCCACCAAAACCGAGAACTAGCTTCCATGAACCTCAGTGCATATGCACGGTCCCATACGCAACTTAGTTCCCACTTTAAAACTATGCAGAGGGAAAATGTTTACAATGTTGTGAACATATTTCTTTCATTGTAGAACTTACTGCTAAACAGCTTATTTCCCAGCTGTGGGGTTTTTTTAGCTTTGAGGGTCACCGTAAATACTTGACACTTGCAGTTTAAGGATGATCAAAAGTTAATAAGTTACCAAGAAGGACTGGGATAGAAGTCTTTGCTGTGTTATATGCAGCACTGCACAAATGGCAATTATTTTTTTCAGGTTGGAGAATGCTTATGATGATTGTATCAGCTAAAATGCTTTGTGCTTAAGTGGCCTAATCTTGCATGGCAAGTCTTATAGCATTTATTCTGCAAAAAAGGCTGGAGAAACTACTAAAATTAATTGATCCTATTCCTTTGCACTCAGATTAGTTAAAATAAAGATGTGGCAGCATCAGTAAGCTTGATCAGCATACATTTTGCCTTGTGTCAGTTAAGATGACAAGCTTTAAGCAGAACAAAATGTTATAAATATGAAACTCTAAAGTATTTTTTAAAGCATTAGCTCTTTCACAAGTAGATCTTCATTTTCTCTTTTCAGAAAGGTTAAAGGCTTTACTTCACAATTTTGGGTGCTACTTAACTAAATACCTTGGCCATATCAAGTTGCCCAGCCTGGTTTTCCTCTCAAAAAGGACAATAATTTTGTAAAAGCTTTAATTTCCATAGCTTGCAATATTCTACATGGCATTCAAATTTTCTCCTACTTTATTCCATAAAGAAATTAAAGCCTATTTTAGCACACATTTACTGTTTGCTATGACCTTGAGTTTAAGGCACTGAGCCATGAACATGTCACATGATTTATGCAGTACCAAGTTAATACCTTATTTCTCCTCAGCTCTAAAAGCTATGTAAAGCTTTGCACTATTAAAAGTAAATAAGTAAATGCACAATGCACATTATATCCTGTTGCTTAAGAAAGTATAACTACATTTACATTCCTATGAACAAGTTTAATATTATGAGCTGGATTAACTTACATTAGGATTATCCTGCAGCAATGTATTATGAAAGCAACTGTTCTGTTGTATTTTAATTAGAATGGTGGGGTTATTTCTAACAAAGATTAGGTCTGAGACCGCACCTAGAATTGAATAGTCATGTTTGAACTGCATTTCTTCCTACATTGGACTTGAAACCGCAAGACAGATGTCATGTTTATGGCCATTTTTATGTTACAATTGTATGCACATATACCCTTGTTCACTTCTACCATTTCCTCAATAATATTTCTTTTTAGGTATTTATGCACACATCTTTAGTATCATGAGTGCCTTCAACCAGCAATACATACTCCTGGAGCAAAATTCTCTACAGATTTTTAATGACTGAAAAATTTTGTCTTGCATACTACACAAATATGCTATTTTAGTTTGTTTCCCTGAACCATCCCCCAATTTTGAGTTTTGGCTAATAGGAGTAAGTTGAACAAGGAATTTGACAAAGCTTGATCTCTTGGCAAACTCAGCTGTGCATCTCACAATAAAATGGCTAATTAGCTGGTAATCCGTTCATGCTAGGGACTGAATTTTCCTGGTGTGCTGTTCTCCAAGTAAAGGATTTAAGGAGCTACATTATATACAGTTCTTCTGTAAACCAGGGCACTATTAATCCTGAACTGAGCTGAGGCTAAATCTTCAAAAGGCCATTTCATTCTGACAAATGAACATGAAAGTTAGTTTGCAGGCTAACAACCTGCAAATCCTGCAAGTTTCTTATTAAACAGGTGAACAGAGTAAAAAATTTAACAAACCTGTTATATCAAGTACTGTTGGAGAAGACATATAGTATCTATGAACAGTTTCAAGAAGCTGAGCACCATGGCCTTCTCCTTGGAATGGTGGCAAGATCAGCATTTGGCTGCAGACAAAAGAATGTCTTTTCAGTTCAAATGCATGCATTTGGTAACATCATAAAGTAATGGCTTAAAAACAAAATGGTATTCCATTATAAAGTACATGTAACAATGTTAAAATATATATATATATAATTTTTTTTTTTTTTACAGTCTTACAATTGCTAAATATTCAGAATTTGTTTGAGATTCCCTCCGCTTCCAGAAGGGAACAATGAAATAAATCAGTGCATAGCCACCTAATAATGGGGAATTTTTTAAACAAATCAACACCATTATAAACAAGTATTGGGAACTTCAGCAGTTCCCTCTTCTGAAATAAAAGGCAAGGCACGAGTTACGCCGCCAATTACCTTACACGTGGCCGGGTTTTGTCTGGGTACACATAGTAATTATAGACTGTCATGTAGCCTACGGTCGCAAAGAGCGTAGCTCCATCCTTATTATACTTCTCAAATCTGCAGATAAAACAGAAAGCCAAGCAGGTCAATTACAGTCGCGCTCCCATGCAGTGTCCATTTTCTTTTCCATTCTCCAACTGAATTTTCAGTGTCAGCAAGCTACTCTGTGAGGGCCCAATGGGTACACCTGCTATGTTCTGAATGTACAATTCACTTAATTGGTGTGCAGCAACTTGGATAAATCAGGCCTCTTTACAGCACTTCAGTGCACTTGCCTATTATAAAGATGAATAGGTGGCAAGTAAAAGAAAACACAGGCAAAGCTCATTTTACTGTTTAAGCCTACATTCAGGGCTCTAACGGACAACAGCATTTAATTCAGCTCTATTCTCAAGGTTTCCCAAAGCATAATGGAGAAAAACTCAAGCCTCACAAACAATGGTTTTTCTTTCCTGGGAAAAATATCATTATACTGCTCCAATAATTGGCCAGCCATAATTAAAATGCAGGCTTTGTGGAGGTAATAAGGTCCACTGTTGCTTTAGAACTGTACTTACACTAGAAAGTAGTTCCATCTTTCATCATCTACATCAATAAAGCTAGCAGTTTCAATAAACCACATCAAGAACGTCTGAAGCCTTTCATGATATTCTCGAAAGCCTGGACATGTCATGTCAGCCTAGGGAAAAAGCCAGGAGAAGTCAGGTGAAACCTATCACAGATGTAAGAGGAAAAAAAATATGCAAAACCTAATTAAATTATCCAACACAAAAAAGCATGTTTATAGTTATTAATAAACTGGCAAAATTATAGTATTTATATACTATAGTTGAAACATCATTGAAAGTGCACCACTTTAATTTGGTCGCTAAAAAGTAGAAATTTCACTTATTTTTTCATACCTTGTATATCTGATATGTTATATCTTCACCAGCTTCCTCATTATGGACAGAATATGTGTGTAGCAGCATTCCAAAGGGCTTGAAGTTGACCTCCTTCTCCAGCAGAGACACAAAGTCATCTGTGTTTGTGCAAAAACCAGGAGGAATGATTTCTCTAATTTTACTTTCAACATCATCTGCCTGGAGACGATAAAAATGGGCAGGATCAGTGGAAGATTAGAAAAAGACAGCACTGATGTCACTACTGTACTATAAGAAATTAATATAAAAGAGTTGCTATGGCCTAACTGTAACTAGAAAAATTGGAGAGAAAAAAAAAAAAGTACTCCTGTTGCTCACCAAGTAAAAGAGCTGCACTGACAAGATCCAAAGGTCACAACCTAGCTACTATAAGCATCAAAAAGCTCATAGTTACAGCACACGCTCATAAACATCTTTTGTTTAGAGATTGTTACATTTGTTCAAGTAAAACCTGAGAGTGTTGATGGCTATTCTGAAAGTGCAGCATATTCAGAAGCTAAGACTTTCCAGCCAGCAATTCTTTGAGACTCTGCTACACAGTCTTGAAGAACTCAGTTTCCCAAACAAACAACTTACAAGAGGTATTAGGTGGTGCTGAACTAAGTGGAGGAAAAGGGACAAACACCAAAAATGGTAGCTCCCAAACAGGAAAGTGACAGCTAGCACACTCTCGAATTCTTAGGTCTCCCTGCTTGAAATGCCCGCCTATAGGGTCAGCTGCAAAACACATTACAAACTCAGAAGACAACATCCCACGTTCAAATCAAAGAACATTTTGAAAACAAAGTTTGACATAAAATTATATTTTTATTATTTAAGGATGCTGTCAGCAAGTCTGACCTGCAGTCTAATACACCGGAGAAGAAGAAATATTCTGACACCAAAATTAAATTCAGAGACTAAAATTATTCTTCTCAGATAACCAAAGTGAAAGTGAGAGACCATCAGCTGAGCAGACTTCATAATCCTTTTCAGAGCCCAAAAGACCACTTGATTGAATACATTTACTACTTCTTTTTAACCATGAATATTTGATGAAGTTTCACAATAACGTATTACTGCTTCTCACCAGGCAATAAAACTTAATGAATTGGTCTCAACTTAACAAAACCGTACTCCTCAATACAAGCCCTAAAAGCCTGACATTACATTCAACAAAATGAGCTTACATTCAATTCAAACTTTTCTCTGGACAATGAATCCAGGTTTTTACTTAATGGAGTTTGCCGTGAGTTCAGCTGTAATGTTTGTATTGTATCTATTTCCACAAGGACTGACACAAGAACACTTTGTGTTAACTTACTAAGCAGCTCTTTCACACCGTTTACATGCATGATGGGTATTAGTTCAAAACCAAGACCCTTGCTACTTAGCATTCAAAACAGGGAAATTAAGATGCTTAGAACAAAATACACTACAAAAGGCTAATACAACATGCTACTAATTCCTGTCCTTTCAACCACAGTCCCTTAAGTAGAAGCAATGCACCTGCAAATGAATAGCACTTTATCATTCAGTTACATTTTTACTGTAGAGAAAGATGGATGTAGTTCAGCACAAACAAGTTTTATTCTTAATGGTTTGGTACTACCAACATTTATATTTATATTTGTAGAGAGAGCTATTAAGCAGTTAAAATATAGCTCTACAATACTTGGTGTAAGAACCCAGTTAAAACACATACAATCTGTACATCCATTTCATTCTCAAAACAAAGGAGATGCATTCATTGGAACCTTCCCTATTCTTCTTAAAGCAATACTAGTTAAATATATTTTCTTTACAATTACTGATTTAACTGCATGACACAAAATGAGCCATTTTTCAGAATCAATGAATTACATAAAGAAGCAGTATTTGTACGGAACACATTTTAGAAATGCTTATTTTTTTTCAACTGTGCAAGTGCATTGTTTACATAGATCTTCAGTCCGTACTGCTGACAAAACTGTAAGAAACCACAACTAAGAACCTGTAGCGACTTTCATTTTATATGTCTGAAAAAGGCATGTAAAAATAATCTACAATTCAACCAAAACTTCCAAGTATCAGTTCAATAACTCATACTATGTGGAAGATACCTAAAACCAGTGAATATGCAGTATGAAGTATGATATGAGTAATTTGTAAATTTAAAGTAATATGGCTCTCCTCACGTTTAAGTTGCTTCACCAGTGATAAGAAGGAAGACAAACTTTCACCTGCTGAATTGCATGCAAGATAATGCATACATCACTGGTTCTCACCATAGAACAATCTTGTTTTCCATAAAATAGAAAGAATTAAACCATGTGAACAGAAACTTATCAGATAAAGCAGCAAATAATCCTTCCTAGTTCTACATGACCATGGCATATTTTGATCTAACACCTCCTGAAGTTCTCTCCCCTTGAAGTGAAGCCTGACGTAATTTAAGAAACTATATTCATCAGTTACTTCCAGCATTAACAAGATTTCCCTTTCTTACAAAGGAAATCCCAGAATCTTCAGTGTGAGTGGTAGCATAAGTTTAAGTGATCCAATTTTTGGTCAGTAAGTCCTGAAATACTGGAATCTTCAAATATCAACACCATACAAATAACTTGTTTCATTAATACCTGTACTTGTTAATGGAAACATCCGTTACACAGTAGGCACTTTCTAAACACTTCTCTCTGAGGTGTTCATAATCCAAGGAGTTACCAACATTTGTTTACTGCCTTTCCCTTGTGTATTTCTTTGATATTGGTGAGAGTTTCTTTTCTCAGAGCAAGACACTCATATCTTACCAACTGGCATGCATGCACATGATGACACACAAGTTTCTGTTCAGGTGACTATTGCACTGGTGCTAAAGACAGACAAAGCCACTTACAATGAAGTGTGCAAAAACCTGAACCAAACCAGCCAAGAGCAATGAGCTTATGGTTCATGGAAGCATTGCCTGTAATTCTTTACCTTCACAACCAGAATCATGTGAGGTGATGATGGGGAATCTGGTACAGGCTTGTAAATAAGCTTCATTTTCATAGGTCTGCTTAAGTGTGCAGCATCTCTTTGTACACTGCTCTTGACTCCAGGTAATTTTAATAGAGAGATTATTATTGAACATATGACATTTTTATACCATGTAGATGCTGTTTCAAAGTGGCTTAATTTGAAATAATTACAGAACCATATTTGAAAGCTGAATTTCTCTAATAATTATATGTATTAATTTCAGTGAGGAGCAATACAGTGATCAGCAGTATTACTTAAAAAAAACAGGACACCCAATATTAACATTACATTTTCATTAACTTTTGTGTAAAGCAAATGTATTAGATCAGCTGCAAAGCAAAATACATTTATAGTAAAGACTGTTTCAGAGTTTAGTGAAATACTTTCCCCCACCACATTGTAAAATCCAGATGAAAAGGAAGATACTTGAACAGCTGCAAATCTCAAAGCAGCAAGCAATTTGGGGGTCAATGCTATTAGTATTTAGACTAGAAAAAAAGCAGGCTGTCTTCAGATATTTGAAAGAATCAACTCCACCCAAGGGATAAATTCTGTCCATTTTCACTAAATGAAGCACCAACTTCTAGTTCAAAACATGACCATACTTTGCTGAGCCTTCCCCCAACATGGTTTAGATACATCTTTATGGAGACAATATTAAGATGCATAAATATGTCTGGCTCCTGATATTTCAGGATCTTGTATTTTTCCTCATGTTTGAAAAGATCTTGGTGAAAAAAAAATAGTGGTATTGGGAAAAATATTTCTGCCAGTCCCTAGCAGAGACTGTAGTAGCTGCTTTAGCAATAAAAAAAACCCCTTAATATCACAGAATAAAACCACCTGCTGTTGAATGGGCTTGTGTGGATATTTAGATACAAAATCCTAAATTGTGAATAACCTTGACAAACATTAAAACTCACTTCTCACTTATAACCAGTTATGTTAAAGGCAGAGGCTGCTGTCCTTTCCTAAGTACCATCTATTCACAGCACAGATTACCTGTCATATATGGCAGATAGTCTGTGTCTTAGTATGATCATCCTGAATGAGCTAAGATCAGCAACCAGGTAACTTAGAAAAGTAAATGTTAATATGCATTTAAATTAACAACCTGCTGTAATTACAGCTTGTTCTCATCTCTGAAAACACATTTGTATCTTAAGGTGGTTAAACTAACGGCAAATACAAATGCAAAAGATTAATGAGCCCCCTATCTTTTTTCCTACTAAGGTTTAGATATAGCCATAGGAGTAGCCTATTTGGATGCACAGTGTTAACAATACCAAGGGAACCACAAGGTAAGTTAACCACAATATTTCAATTCCATCAAAGCTCATAGATACTCTGTCAGGTATACAGAAGCCTTGCTCAAAAAGATCCTCTTTTTTTTGGTCCCCATATCAAACACTTATGCAACTGGAGGAATAATTCAGTAGAAGAAACTGCTTGAAAGAAGCAAGGACTCTGAGCAATCAAAAATGTTGCAGTATGCTTAGGGCAAGATAAGACCTTGTTTACATTGTTCCTTCCTCCAGGAAAGTAAACTGGCTTTGTTATTTGTACAGAAAATAGAGACCATGAGTAAAAAGGTGCTGTGGTGTGAATTCCTGTTGTGACATGATTTTAAAATTATATTGGTGAAAGTTTGGACTGTTTTATTTTAATGATTACTGTTTTGCCAACAGGCTTCCCTTTTTCCCTTATTTTTAATAACCTTCTAAAGATTAACAGCCTTGACCTTTCACTCCTATATGTCATCCTAGCCTCAAAAGCATTTCAGACATGTCCAGGCACTTAGCTTATTGAACTAAGCATACTGTAATAGAACTTCAGAACAAGGGAAGGAAAATCTTTAAAATTAATTTAATGAAGTCGTTCCAGTATTTTTTCATTTAGAATAAGCCCTTCCTTGAAAATATTTAAATATACTGCAACGAATTTCAAATTAGGAACTTCAAATACAGCCTGAAGTCATAAAAAAGTCTATTTTTTTAAAATAAGCTTTTCTCATGCAGAGTATTTTGAAGTCAGTGCAAACATATAGTAATTTGCACTAAATAGTATTATGAAGATTTATCAATAACCATGTCAATAGCTCTTTCACAAAGAAATCAACTCAATTTTTTTCTTATAACTAAGTAAAACTCAGATGACATTAAATTTTCTTAAGGCAGAGACCACTCTGAAAAAGTTTTTCTAAATAATTTTACAGATACTTCCACAAGTATTTATCAGTTAAAAATACTGTTAGGAAGATATTTTATTCCTATTTAAGTACCATATACCTTTCTTCAGATGGTTGAAAGACTGATTAGCTTAGCTTTTGTGGGATTATCTCAAAATTATTCTGAGAGCATATATGCAGGAGGAATAAAAAAAATATGTCTACAAATGTTCTATAAGCTTGGAAAACCTGTAGGCAAAAAGAGAAAAAAATAAAAAATCCAAATCCAAACATCCTGCAGGCAACTACATTATTGTAATTCCTTTAAGTAAGAGATAAAGCACACAATATCCAACCAAAAGTCTCTAATCTCATTTCAGCCTTATTTGCTCTCCATATAAATTTCATTTCAGCCTTACTTGCTCTCCATATTTGCCATTTGAAGAGATAACGTCGAGCATCCCAACTCAAGCAGTGTTTACAGAAACCTCCTTTTCCTGCTTACTGAATTCTCTCCAATATAAAACCCACCAATGCTAGTCTTCTTCCTGGCGACAGTTCACTTGGGAACGCAGACTTGCCAAGTTGTGATTTTTTTTGTGGAACTGACCTTGGTATAGCGCAAACACGAGGTGCTAATTTGACAGAATGTTGATGGTACTGCAGTCAAAGGAGGAAAAATGGGAAAATGTATGGGCAATAGAAACCTTTTTCAACTAGCAACAAATGAAGTTTTGTTTGTCTGCTTTTAACACAAATAATGTTTGGGTGGCAAACTACTATACCTACAATTCTTGTCCATATCTCTACATTTTCTTAATAATGTTTTAAGTGAAGGTCTGGTTCTGTCTTTACCTCCACACAGTCAAACTTTTCATTAACTTTAGATGTATATTCAATGCGGAACAGCGTTGACAGGTTACCAGCAATATAGTACAAGAGAATCTTCAATCCCTTGTAGCCAAAGGCGATTTCACTGAGGAAGGAGAAAAGAGGAATCAGGAACTTTATATAAAGTATCACAGCAAAACAGTCATGTCATAAAGCTTTCACTTAATAAGGTCTGATGTTCACACCATCTTTCCTAGTGAGGTATACCAAGCTTCCTAAGAAGAAAACGGAATCAAACTGGATGTGCAGTACCTTGACAGAGATCATGCCTTACACTATTTCTATTAGTTATTTTTCTCCTCTAGTGGAGAAATGGAACATCTTCCTGAACTCAGTAAGGCAGTGTCTATACAATTATTGTGACAGCTGAAGAAAGTATACCTGAAACAGCTAATACTGAATTTATGTACCTCAGTATCTTAAACTTATTAATGTTTATGTTAATTGATCAGTAACATTCATTAAAACTTACTTTGCAGTGTAGTATATTTGGGATACACAACTGCAACTTATATTGTATAAAATACAGACAGATAACCAGTCATAGCAATAGGTGTGTTTTTGGTGGATAGCTGCTATATGCTTATCCAATCTAACTACAACTGAGTAAATGCAAAAAAAAAAAAAAAGTATAGAATACAAAAGCCTTCTTCACACTTTGAAAAGATGAGTTGCCTGAACATAGACACCATACTGTTGTGAAGTGTAGAGAATTTATTTTCAGGCAAAAAAATGAACTGCAGAAAATAGTAATACTCACAAAGAAACAGGTTATTTTAATTTTGTTATTTTAATGCATAGCTAAATTCATGTTTTGCTAAGATTTTTCTTCTATGGTAGCATATTCATAATTTAAAATGTGACACAAAAGTGCCAGAACACGAATTTGCTTGTTAGTTATCCTGCCAGGTTGAAGAGTTCTCCCATTACTAAAAGTATAATTATTGTCAAAGATAGCTGCACTAGATGGACAGATACATAGTGATTTCAAATTTGGTCCACCTTTTTGAAACACTCTGTAGTGCAACTAATTTTATTGCAATTAATATAGGTAGTTCATCCTACTTGGGAGTACTTAGAATGGTTTTTAAAGGAAATGGAAATTAAGAAACTTAACTACATCAAAAAGTCCACAGACACATGCATGTGGATTTCCCTTCGTGTCCTTTTTTTTTTTTTTTTAAACTATGGCCAAATTGTTGAATTTCACTCTATGAAAATATTAAATGACACTTCAGCACTAGGATGTGGTGGCTAACTTCCATACAATATCAGTGAAAGTCAGCGAGAAAACAATATTTTTCTGTATTCCCTGCATGTCTAACTGGTTAGAAGTGTACATATTAGAGCAAATAAGTCCCTGAATTCAATAGAGTTAACATTCAATGATCTAGAACAGCCAACAATGAGAGTTTCCGCTAGTACTTCTACATTTTATTCACTAAAAATCCCATGTAGTAGTAAAAAATAAATTGATATACTGTTGCTAAATAGTGGGGTTTGGCACACATTACTGTGAAAGTTATTAGCTAGAATCGATAATTCTTTCCAAATCTTCAAAAAATGCCATGAACACAATACGTATTTAAATAGGAAATTCTGACTACAAAATCAGGTATTCAATTGTCTGCTAATCTACCTTTGAAACAGCATATAAAATGACTAGAGGCTCAAACCCTATGAGCTAGGCACCAAGGACACTGTTAAACTATATGGTCATAAAACTGAAGTATTGCCAAGTCATTTACAATAGCTTGTTATGGCAGGATTTCTTGTTTTCTAACAATTTGGAAGTGGCTTTCTTCTTCCAGACACATTTCTTTGACTCCAGATACTTTAACTTACTCGTCTCCAAACACTTGATGGCTATACTCTGGATTAAATGTTGTGTTGTCATCCTCCAAATCCTCAGGAAAGCGAACTGAGAAGAAAAAAAGAACATGACCGAGTCATCAGCTTCAGTTTGTTTATCCACAGATGCCATACTAGATGTTCACACATTCTTCCACTACAGAGTCAGACAGCTTCAATTATGAACCTATTTATGTTATGCTGGCATACAAATGAAGTAAAGACATGTAGTGCAATTTAGATGCATGCTATCTGATCTGAGGAGATCAAATAATTAAGCAGAATAAAACAGAAATTGACACAGATGTACACAGGTATGTATTTCACATATATAATCTCCTGAACATTACTGCCTTAAACTTCATCTTGAACACCAAGCACCCTAAAGAAGAAAGTGTATGACTGCTTTTATATGCATGTGGGAAATACATGTGGGGTTTTTTTATGGTACAATTTCATAGCTTCTCATATTTTCTCTTAATATAATTCATATGTAGAACACCTACACCCTCTGAAAGCAAAAAGGAAGCTAAAAATATTAGCTGAGATGGGCAATGGGTACCTTAATTAAAAATATTCTAGCAGTCTCCCTGAAACCTGATATAGTAGCTCCTTGGATTTCTAGACAAAAATCACTCACATGTTATTATCTCTCATTCTTTCCTTTGATCTTAGAAAGGTGGAGGACAAAAAAAAAAAGTCACTCTCATAATAAAATAATTATTTGAAACAATGTTTAAGAACAGAAATACTTCACAATTACAGTGGCTTAAAGACTTAAGTATATTTTGGGTCACAAGTCTAAGGTGATTGTGCATTAAAAATGCCACTAAACTATATGGAACTGATCGCTAGTAGTAATTCTGGAAAGTGCTTAACAGTTTCATTACTTTTACTTTCTTAATAAAATATGGCATTTGTAATGCTCACAAGAACAAATTGCTGAAGGGCTAGAAAGATTAAAAATTAGACAGGCATGCTTTATTCTTCAAGTTATTACTGCTGCATGTGAGATATAAGCAAACCCACCAAGATTTCAGTAATTCTGTTAGTGTCCTGCATGTCCTAGTAAGCAAATTAGTTACAGAGAACAATAAACAGTTATCAAAAGACTAACAATTTTTGTACTCATATTTCACACAATTTTTGTTAAAAATGTCTTGTGAGGGGGAAAAGGCAGCAAAAAGCCAACCCAACAGTACTTTTCAGTCTTCTGTCTTTCTTGCTTCTATTTCTGCTCCCCCCCAACAAAGAAAGAGGAAAAGGAAAGAAGTTTAAAATATATAATTAGATATTTGTAACCCTACAGAAATAAGTTCTGTTGCTATGGTCACCACAAAGATGACACAGACTTAGGACTGAACCTAAGGGTTGCATAGGGGCTGGAGAAGAAAAGAGAAACTAAAAGAACACAATGAATGCTTCAAGAAAATAAGATAAGTAGTAACTCAAGTGTACTCTGGTAACATGCTAATAAATGGTTGATGATGCTATTATTCAGAGAGGGGACTGATTTTTCTATAGTTGTACTTTAATAGTAGTAGCCTCAGCAAAACTAGACTATGTATTCCTACTCTTGTGTTTGTATATTTACGTTAATGAGTACATACTTAAACCTGTGTGGATTTAATTATAAGGATGTTTCTTAAGAAGGTACTAAAATATGATAGTGTCAAATGCACAATACTTAAAGTAACATTACCTAGTTTCAGCTGAAT
Organism: Streptopelia decaocto; assembly: GCF_964273445.1. NCBI lineage: Eukaryota > Metazoa > Chordata > Aves > Columbiformes > Columbidae > Streptopelia > Streptopelia decaocto. The sequence continues at coordinate 46,842,501 of NC_138660.1, forward strand.
TGCTTCATTTGTATTACACTTGTATTCAGCCAGTTTCTTCTCCATAGCAGTAAGCCCTGAAGAAAAATATTTTTTTAAAGAGTTCAGAGGTGTGAAAGTTTGTCACTATTATTCAAGGAACATATTTAGAAAAAGGTTCTCAAAAGCAGAAAACATACACAACACAAAATCACCCAAAATGCTGAACAAATAGGTCAAAAAAGCTACAATATGCTACCACGTGTAAAAAGGACTAAAGAGATTAATCCCAAGCACTTCTCTGGAACTGGAAAACAGACCACAAGTATCTCTCTCTTAGTTTCTGAGTATGAAGGGCACGACAATAAAAATATTTAAATGCTCCAAGTTTTACCAATAAAACATATTTGAAAGGTGCAAGTAAAAATTAATAATTCTGTTTAACAGATGCTTCTTTTAAAAAACTACTGACATTTCAGGGTATTTCGAGTGTTTGCATGTAGTCATTTTCATAAACAGGCATTCATGAACTACAGTGGCATGTACACCACCAGCAATTATCTAGTTACCACTTGTCTTCTAGAGCATACACAGAAGGAAATAAGAAATGAATTGCATCCAGTCTGTTTTTCAAAGCATAATCCAGGACAGAAGACGTGCCACTTATAATTTTTCAAGTGCTTTACAAATCCAACCCCACCTTCTTTCCAGAAGTCTCATCAGAAAGTTCCTCCTCTAACTTCAGATAGTCAGCTCTAACTAAAAACAATCTTAGGTTTTTGATTCCCTCTCCACTCCCACTAAAGCAGTGGACACGGAGCTACAGTCTGGGTCACCACTCAGCGTGGGGACCACCAGCCCGCAGACGCCTGCCCAGCAGCAGCACGTTCACAGCAACAGGGGGGCCCGAAGCCAGCGGCAATCCCCACCCAGCCCTCTGATTCCGCGGGCCACCCGCACGGCCGCCCCGAGCTCCCGCTCCGCTGCCTTGCCCCATGCCCTGGGCACAGCGCTCCCAGGCGCAGGCAGCACCGGGGCCCTGCCAGCGCCTGCATGAGCCTGGCAGAGCGGCGCCAGCCGCCCCGGGACCCCGTTCCCCCTCACAGGTCGCCGGCAGCGCGCAGACCTATTGCCCCAAGCGGCTAGGGCGGCAGAGCGGGCCCTGCCAGCGCTCGTAGCGCAGGCGGACGGCGCGGAGCGGGACAGGCCGAGGAACTCACCCGCCATTTCCGAAGAGCGGCGGCCGAGTCACCCGGGCAGAACGAATCAACCCGCGCACCCACTCGCCGGAAATGAACGCATACGGACAACCTTCCGCTTCCGGCCGCCGAAAGGCGGCAGGGAGCCAATAGCAGCGCTATGCGAAGCGCGTAACACGCGCGCATGCCCGGCGTAGCTCCGGGCGGGAGCCTTTAAGAAGCGCATTCGCGCGATTGCTCGTTTGCATAGCCCCGCCCCCAAGCAGCCTGGCCTGGCCGGCGCACGTGCGCAGTGCTCCCGCCGCGGCCTCGCAGCTGCCCCCCCCGCCCCAGCGCGGGCCTGCCCAACCGCGAGGGGCGCCGCGTGCGGGGAAGGCGGGCTGAGTACGCGCGTGCCCCGTGTCCCCCGCTGCGGCCTCTGCTGCAGGAGTGCGGGTGCGCCCCGCGGAGCAACGAGCCCGCGGGCCGCACCGGGTGTTAACGCTCTGTGGAGAAGCCAAAAATACAACACCTTCCCTTTCCACTCTGGACGGGGCAGAGCAACCTCTTCACTTCCACCTCCCGCACATACGGGCCCCACGGCTCAGTGCCACTGTTAACGCCTAAGCTGAGAAAAAAGAGGAGCTTTATCAGCAGTACAAAAGGAAGGCAGGTGCTGAACCACCTGTCACAGCTGCTGCTGGAAGGACCCTGAGATTTCTGCAATTTTAAGGGCCTTTTCTGATACACAGTTACTGTACAACTAGTGTATACCTGGACTTGCTGAACAACATAGTTTAGTGGTCGAATACTTCCCCAATAGGCAGACTTATAGAAAAACTTTTCTGCTGTCAGCTGGCACACAGGTAGTGTGTGAACTCCCAGGTATCTTCAGGAAGTTTTTGTTGACCTATAGCCAAAAAAAGTTCTGCTTTCTAGAGAAAATCAGCTCTTTTGAATTTAGAGATGCAAGTCATTGTTTTGTAACTGCCATTATAACCCCCCAGCTACTATACTGCACTTTTAGATCTCACTGTGTTACCTGAGGTGTAAGAGAGGCCATCGTTTTCATGTTTTTCAGTTACACGCAATAAGAGATCTTGTTGGGCCCTTATATACCAAGACGAAACATTCATTATTACTTAAGTCAGCTTCTATAAGCATTTACTGAGATTGAACTGTCCAAAGTACAAATTTCTCCTTTCCTGAGGCTGTGGCCTGCATGCTTTTCATTTTGAGGTACAAAGCAGGTGTGCTCTACTGCTCAAGTATTATGAGGCTGTCAGAAGCCGCTCTATTCCAGTCAGAATTGATTACTTTGTGATTCTGTTTCCTTGTCTGAAATATGGGGCTACCACCACTTTGCCACCGTGATGCCAGAATGTTGGTCTGTAAAGTTTCATCACTTGCTATTAACAGAGGCAGCTGTGCTGACCCTCGGGGGAAAGCCAGAAACGAGTCCCGGCAGCGTTTCTGACAGTTCGGTTTTGCACTACGGAGGGGCATCAGCAGCCCGCGCGCGGGACCCACAGCCGCGCTCCTGCTGCCGTTGGCGGAGCGGGTGACACGCGCCCCAACCGCGCGACCCGGGGTCATCCGCATCCCCCGCGGTGGGGCCGTGTGGCGGCTACCGCGGGGCCACGGGGCAGCGACACCGCTTCTGCCCGGGGCGCCCGCCAAGGGGCCCGGGCCAGGAGCTGGAGCAGCAGGAGGTAGGGCCACGGCTGGTACCGGTGGGCTCCGGTACCGGACTCCCCTCGTCCCTTGAGACCTGCTGCGGCCGCTGAGGGGAGCCCGCCGCGGGGAGCGGCCGCGCCAGGCGTGGCAGGGCAGGGCGCTCGTTACCACAGCGCTGAGGCGGCGGCTGTTGCGGCGGCGCGGCGGGCGGGTGGCGGCGGGCGGCTCCTCCTCCTTCTCGCCGGGCGCAGCATGGCGGTCAAGGTGACTCTCCCCCTTCGGGGCTTGTGGCAGGAGGAGACGGGCGGACCCGCCGCCTGCCCGCGCGAGGCGGCCGGGCGGGGGGCGGGCGGCGGGCGGAGGCAGCCGCTGCTGCGGGAGCCCCGCGGGGGGCCCGGGGAAGCCGCGGCGGGGGCGGTGATGGCGGGGCAGCCCCGGGGGAAGGGGCAGCGCAGACTGCCCTGCCTCCGCCTCCTGAAGTGCGGCGGGGAGGTTGCGGGGGTGCGGGCCGTGGGCCCGGCGGGTGCGGGGCGGGCAGGGCCCGGCGGGCGGTGGCGGCTGGGGCCCGGGCGCCGCGGCTCTTGCAGGCAGCCAGGGTTTGACAGCTGTCACCGCCCCGGAGCCCGGCACAGCCCCGCGGGCAGCGCAGGGGGCTCGCGGTGGAGAAGGGCCCGGTCGGGTCGGTGCGGGGCCTGGCGGGGCTGCCCCGTCCGGGCACACGGCGGTTTTTATCTATGCGCTGGCAGTAGCACGGATAGTGAAGCGTTAACTTACTTGTGTTTATAGGTGCAGTCAACCAAAAGAGCGGATCCTGCCGAACTACGAAATATTTTTTTGCAGGTAAAAAGATCTGTTTAATGTTGAGTGACAGGTTTTCATTCCTTGCTCTGCCAGCAGTTTGCTACAGCATCATACACGTGTCATGCTTGTGGGATGCTTAAAAGTTTTCTTTGCAGGCACAGTGTATTGAAAGGGTCTTCAAGCACTGAGGAGAAAACTGCTCCAGACACAAATTGTGATTACTTGTTTCCAAATGATAATCTTAAGTAATTTTATGAGGTCTCTTCCAGTTTTCCATTAAGCAAGTAATTATAACCATAACTAGGTACTGTATTTTTTTAATACACTTTTGCAAGAGTCTAAAAAATTCTTCCATGGCTGTATGTTTTGTTCATGGGGTTTTTATGTGTTTCTCTTACAAATGGATGGATAACTGGCAATGTTTTTAGAAGTTAAAACTGGTTTCTTAAGGTTGACCTATTTCACAATACCCTCTCTTGCAGGGCATTAGAATTAACATACATAAATAACAGCGTGAAGCTTTTCTCTGTTCCCCTTAATAACAGCGGAGCATGATGTGAGGCAACAATCCAGTAAATCCTAAAACTTTGATAATATGGTTTGAATCGGGAAGATGGAATATGAACAAATGTGTTTTAGGTCCATAGTTGGACTGCTGATATCTCCAAAATCACTAAAATACCTTTTTTTTTTCCTTTATGTTGAATATTGTGCAATATATTCCAGAAGCTTTACTGTATGAAAAAGGAAAAAATATAAAACTAAGTATTGGAGATAATACTGTAAATAATAATATCTATTATTTAATTTCTGACATGTATCTTTTGATCATAGAATGTCCTGAGTTGGAAGGCACCCGCAAGGATCATAAAGTCCAGCTCCTGTCCCTGCATAGGACAACCCCACAATAGGACAACCCTACAATTCAGACCATGTGTCTGAGGGCATTGTCAAATCTTTTTGAACACTGTCAGGCTTGGGGCCATGACACCTCCCTGAGGAGCCTGTTCCAGTGCTCCACCACCCTCTGGCTGAAGAACCTTTTCCTAATGTCCAACCTAAACCTCTCCTGGCACATCTTTCTGCCCTTCCCTCATTCTGCCAATTCCCCATTTTACCGTATTATCTAACAGTTTCCATATATGATAAGTAGATGGGGATACCTTCTTGCCTGAGAGGGAGAAGTTACATTTCAACCATAATTTTGGCAAATTTTTGCTTTTGCATACTGAATTACACTGGTAACATTGCTGGAGTGCTAAAACTTAGGATGTTGGAATCAAACTCTGAAAGCCCAGCATTTAGTTTCTAGTAAAAGATCTTCTGTCACAGGTTCATTTGTTGTTGACATGATGTTAAGCTTTTGTAGATAAGGAATACAGTAGACTATGTTGATAAAATAAGGAACACGGAAATATTATTTTAAAAATACATATGAAAATGTGTGGCTCTAGAACACACAACTGTTCCAACTGTTTTGCAAGACACTTTGGCATGTTTGATTGCAAAAAAGTGAAATGTGGTGTCAAAATATGCTAGTCAACTTGGAAATGTGGACTTTTAATGATTCTTGACTTTCAGTCAGTACAAGTCCTTGCTTTTGGAAATAAGTAAATTGTTTGAAGTCCTTGATTTTGGTCATACAGGGAAAAGCAGAGAGGAAGAACACTGTACAACTGGTTCTTGAAATTGTCTCTCTGACAATACATGTTTTATTTACCTAAAAAAGCAGACAGTCTACTGGTTTTAAACCAGCTTTTTGGTCTTCTTCATGTCTGTCTTACACTCTTCAAAGAAACATGCAAATTAAGTTGTGGATTGGTTTGTGCTTTCCTGTCTCCTCTTGAGTATCTGAGATTTTCAGTAAAAAGAGATGAACAACACAGACTCCTCTGGCAGAGAAAGAGATATATTTCTTTTGGATTATATTTGTTTCTGATTGAATTTGAAATTGTGTGTTTTTTTGGATAAGTAACAAGCACACTTAGTTGCAAACTTTGAAAAATGAAAAGAGAACCTACTCTTTCCAAGACTACATTATAGAGGGGTTTGTTCTGAAATGCCACCAGCGTTGCACACAGCAGGCATCAGATACGTTGTGCTTTTTGCAGGGGGTGCCGGCCTGTTCTGTGAGCTTCAGCTAAAGGGCGTGCATTCCTTCCTAAATTTGGCTTCCCTTGGAAATGGGCACAAGGGAAGATGTGGACTCCAGGCCTCTTTGGCATCCACCTTATTCATAGAGAGTGGACTTAGATTTCTGTCTGTTCATGCGTGTCCTCTAATGTAATACGTATCCTCCATCCAGTTTATGTTGTACCTCAATGGATGCTTGATGTATACATTTCTCTTAGAATTTCTGAAGCTTACTATATATTTTAAAAAATTATTTAAACCATTAAAAATCTTAAGTTTGACTTGTATTTTAAAAATGTGCTATTATTTCTGTGTAGTCCTTTAACTGTGAAATGCAGGCATTGAAATGTCATGTTTGTACACCATCAAATAAGGTACCTTTCAAGTGTTCGCTAAGCACTGACTTCAGTAGCAACCATAAAAGAACAAAATAGAAATTCACCAAAGGATAAAAGGGTTATGTAGAACAACAATTATCAGATTTTAGTGATCTTTCATTCTTTTTTCTTAGGCAAGACACAGTCAGCCCTCAGGGAATACAGTTGAATTATTCCCTGCCTGCTGAATGCAAGTGGAACCTGTTCCAGCAAGGCGAAGAAACAAAAACAAATTTCCAGTTTTAATACAGGAATCTTCACTTCCGCTTGCCCTTAAAATTGTCCTGAATCTCTTGCTCATAACTTAGCTTAATTTAAATAACAAATGTTGAGTGTATCCATGAGTATCTTTTGTTTTGGAACTTCTTTCTCCTCTGTCCAGATAAAATCATTGGGATGGAAGGTCCCTTTAAATTGAACGCTAACCAATTTTTCCAAGAAACCATTGTTTCTGGAAGTGTAGTGATACCTAACCCTGTATTGTACAAATAGATTTTTTGTGTGTTCCTGTTGTGTGACAATGTTTAAAAAAACATCTCATGCAAATTCATCAAGTGCTTTCTTGAGACAGCCTATAAATGTATAGTAAGAATTTTGTATTTTAAAGTAATATAACTCAAGACTGAGGAAAATACAGGTTTAATTGATGTGTTATATTTTACATGCAAATTAAAATATAATTTACAATTGCCTGTTTTGTGCTAAAAGATTCTTGACTTCAGTTGTATGGTGAAAAGGTAACTTGAGGACAAATGTAAATGCATGCCAGAAGGGAATAGCCTCACTACTTTGTCAGACCTTAATTCATTGGGTTGCTGCCAAGCTCTTTCAAAATACCATGACCTTCTCATGTGGAGCTCAATGTATCTGTCAGTTAATTATTTTTGTCTAAAATTTTTTTAACAAAACTTCCCCCACATCTTTCTTTTTGTAAAACAATTCGCTATTTATAATAAACTCAGTTAAATTGGTGTCTGAAGAAAAAACGATGATTACATTTAAATTTTGACTCTCACTGATATGCTCTCAACAGTTGAATTCCATTCCATTCCATTCCATTATTCTCGAATATATGCTCAACATTCTGCATGTTGGATGGCCCTTCACGTATGAAACTTCCTTTGGATTGCATCTCTTGCAGCAGAATTGTGCTTCATAATGCATTTTTTACTCACTTCTGTGTATGACTGAGAAGAGCATCTTTCTGAGTTGATTCAGTGGAGCCACAGTTTGATTATATTGTCACATCAGCAGCAGTGCTGAGTTAAAGGATTCCTGTCCACTGCTTCATGTTCCTGTTTTTTGGAAATCATATATTTTAGTTCTGGATTAGTTCAATTATCTGGTTCATGGTGCAGTCTTGCCATTTGGCTGTCACACAGCTACAGGGTGGAAGAGGGAGAGGTGGTGAGCTGATGTGAGGGGCTCGTGTTGTGGAAGAGATACAGGAGATATGTAAAGAGGTGTTGATGCTGACGCGAGCTCCTTTACGCTGAAATAGTGTCCTGACTGAACTGGCTGGGTTGCACACAGCTGAATGAGCGTGAGACATGTGAATGACCTCCATTATCGCAATGGAGTGTTATACCTTCACAGGTATTGTGTGGAGGTCTTAATATTCTGATTCCTGTGGGTCCCTGGCAGAGTAAGGGCCTGTTTTCTTGTTCTTTCACCTAAAACTGTGTCAACTGAATCAAGATACAGCAGTACTTAGTGGAAAAGTTATAAAGCACTCATAAGACCGTTAACTAAAGCTTGAATTCACTAGCATAGATGTTGCACATAGGAGGCTTTGCTGTTTCCTTTTCTGCAACAAATGCTTATTTAGTCAAATTCCAAATGAATTAAAAATCACTACTTCTATTACAAATCAAAAGTCTAATGAAACAACTGTGTAGTCTTGTAAATTCACTTTTTCAGACCACAGTTCTTTGTATATATGTTTGAAGGTCTGCATCTAAGTAGACTGTACAAGTAGACTCTACAGTAGAGAACAAACAGAAGAGAGACATTTTAAACTATTAAATAAGCTCGCTTACAGGTTTTGTAAGCAAATGCTGAAATAAGCTCGCTTACAGGTTTTGTAAGCAAATGCTGAGGAACAAACTCAGTCATCAAACTGGATGGAGTTGCAGTAGTTCGGTGAACTAGAAATCTTTTGTGAGCTACTTTCCTGTGTTCAAGGATGCAAAGATATTTTAACTTTGCAATCTTCAAGCTTAGGTTTTATTTCTAAGATTGCTGCAATATCATAAATAAACTTTTTTTTTTTTTCCTGCAACTATACTGGCATCTTGAAAGAAGGTCTGAAGGGTATGAACTTCTGTAACACATTTCTCTTTTAATCACTTGTGATGTTTTCTACTCCTGGCTTCTCATGTTCTTAGTTCAAGATTGGTATTGCATGGCATAACTGGACAGCTGAGGGCATGGAATTTACTTTATGCTAAAAAGTTAATTTTTCATTTAAACATGACCTATAGATAAGAACCAGTGATTAAGGATTTGAAACAGAAAAGTAAACGTTAGGAGTACTGATACAGACATGGGGTAGTTGTCTTGGTGTACAAGTAGTAAAGATAAACTTTGTTATTTTATTTTTACTTAGTTTTATTAATACTTACATTCTATAATTCTAAAATTTGCCTGTGATTTTTATTTTAAAATTTATTGTTAATCACATAAAAACTCTAAAACATTTCAGTTGACTCAAATAGTTTTTGTCTCCATGCACTTTTACTTAAATGAAGAATGTCAAAACCATTAGTTTTAGGATAAAAATTGATCTGAAAATTTATTTCTCACAAAAAGAGAAAAGAAATAATATTTTACAAACTAATTATAATAATGATCAGGAACAATTATTCAGAAGATACCTGCTAATAGAAACAGTAAGAAAATTCATGTGCTTATGTTTTCACAGTGTAGCTGCAAATGCAAAACTACAGCAGGGCTGTAATTTTTATAAATTTATGCAATTACCTGACAGTTTCTGAAAGTATGTAATTGGTTTTTTATTAGAAGGTATTGTTCATTATGTGAACACATCTATTCTACAGGCATAATCTGTTATTGTTGGTACACAACTAGTCTAGTAACACTATTAGTTTAATCAAGCCCTTTAATTTCAGAGCAGTTACATGCAGACAGTTATGTACCATTCTAAGCGATTCAGTAAAGATACTTTTTTAGTGATCACTGATAATTGGCTTCTAAATGGATTCCTCTTTGTTTCTGTGGTTTTGCTTTTTATTTTCACTCCAGTATGCCAGTGTTGAGAAAGATGGTGAGCATTACATGACCCCAGAAGATTTTGTGCAAAAATACCTGGGACTTCATACAGATCCGCGTTACAATCCTAAAACAGTGCAGCTGTTGGCTGGAGTGGCAGATCAAACAAAGGATGGGTGAGAATTTTGCTTTCCATTAGCTTGTAATGCTTTGGTGAATGCGTGAGTGAATGAGTTTGGTAATTCTGTCTTCTAAAATACATTATTAATTTTATTACACTTTAAGCTTACTTAGATGATAAGTTTTTTTCTCAAGTACAGTAGACTATAAATTTGTAGAAATTGGGAAAATGTAAGGTGTTTAACATGCATTTTTTAATTTAAGATTTGTTTTAATAGAGTTTTAACAACTACTACAGATGCAGAGGAAGTTGAACTGCAAATAAGTTTAACGTAGTATGATTGCCTTGGAAAAGTTATTTTCTGTATACTCACATCCATGATTAGCCACTATGTAGAATCTTTAGTACTTGTAATTAAACATGGAAATATGGAAAAGCTTTCTTATTTTTGTAGTGTGCTGTTCAGATCAAACCATTGAGGCCTTTTTTAAAGTGCTGGCTATTAGTAAAGAGAGACAGACGCTAACCAACTCTATGAAGAAAGGTGGTGTTTGCCTAAGCAAGATAAAGTCACAGCATATAAAGCTTTGCCAGCTCTGCTTACAAATGATATCACTTGCTTTTAGACAGTTCTCTGAAGCTGATTTACAAAATATCCCCTCCACAGAGGCAATACCCTCTAACTCACTTGTCTTCAAAGGGGCCTATTCTCTTGCTGTGTGCAGGCTTCTAGCTTTGGCTGTGGATTGTAGTAGGGAGCATGGACATCGTTAAGGTAAAGTGAGAAGGTTAAGATCAATCTGAGAACAGGTCAAGGATGCAAAAGGGAGTGGGTATTTTGTGGAGGTGAGAAAGGTACTGTTTAAACAGTATACAATATATTTGTAAATACATAGATGTAATTTATTTTAAATTGAAAGCCCCTTAAATTCCTTGGATTTGTGAGTCTAAATCTGACCTTTGACATCACTTAAATGTTTTTGCTTTCCTGTGTTCTGCTTTAGAATATTTTATGATATGTAGTGTCCTGAGTAGTTTGCACAGTATCTGTGCTTTACAAATGAAATTGTATATGCTGTAGACATTTTATGCTAAGCAATGTGTGGAATCTCCTATTTGATCTAGTGTTATGTGATGGGGGTTTTTTTATAAAGCTGCAGCATTTTGATAATATATTTGATATATACATATATTTGGTAAGTCCAGATAACCTGTTTCTCTGTTTGCAGTACATGGCTTCAATTTGTTGCATTGGTATGGATTGAAAAGACTATTTTGTATGTATCTGTTGAAATAACAGTCTAATTGATGACTGGTAAACTAACATGTTGAGTACCTTGTTTTTCCAAAAGCTTTTACGGTGTCCATTTCTTCAGAAAATGTCTCATAAAAGGATCTTTCTTACAGTAAGAAATAAAAAATTTGTTGCTACAACAGAACTTTGTAGCATCACTACAGTGGTTGAAGCATCACTTTTTTGTTGCTTTCCCTATGAATACATATACATATATGTATTTCTTTTAAATCTGGGTATTATTTGAAGTGGGATAATAAAATATGGGTAAGTATGCTTTATTTACTTCTGTATGGATACAGTGGGAATGGGAATTATTACTGTGTGATCTACAGTGCAAGATGTTTGTCTGAATACTTGTCTGAAATTTATTTTCGTAAATACTTTAATCTATATTTATCTCTAATTTGTGCTTCATGTGAAGAATTTGTTACACCCACATCATAATCTTCTGTTTATTTATTTACTTTTCCATTCACATTCTTCCATTTGTAGTGAGCTGTTATATATCAAAATCCAGACTTTAATAATTATATCATCTGCACAGAGAGTTTAATTTGTAGCATGAATAATTATTGTAATCTTCAGCTGAATTCTGGAATGCATTACATCTTTCCAAGGACTTAAAGTTTCTTTATGAAGTCCAAGGAAGTATCAGTAGTCCTATTCCATACATATATTAGTAAATTAAATGACAGCTCAATGTCACTCAGCAAGTCATTGAGAAGCTCTGGGTTCTGTTATGAAATTTCATTCCTGTATCTGCTATCATATTCTCTTAGCCTTGCTTGCCCTTCAAATAAATACTCAAAGTGTTCTTGGTAACTTTTCTTTGTTGGTATTTTAAAATTTTATTTAGGTTTAAGTTTGGCACTTTAGAAAAAAGAGCACATTTTGGAACTCACTGTCTATAGGAATATGTTTAAAAAAATGTGGGTTTTTTTACTTTTTTCTGATGGTAACTTGATCATTACTTAACTGTTCCAGAGCACTATTGCCTTCTCCCATTACTACAGTACAAGATTAGCTTGCTTTAGTGAAACTGTATAAGGTAGTTCTTAAAACAGATGACTCTTCCCTTTCAAAGTGTTTATTTCTCATTGTTACAAATGCATGTTCTGAAAAATTATTGTGATGAGCTCTAAATTAGAATTTGGCCTGGACTACCTTGTCTGCTGTTTAATACAGTGGGATTTCACTGATGCTGTAAGTATTCTTATATCTTCAGACTGCAGGCGCTAGTTTTGAAATTAGTATAAAAATTCTCCCTGGATAAAGCACTGATGTATGTGTGCCAAAACCAGCTTCACAATTACATGTCAATTAACATTAGTAGGTGTTACAGTTTTAAAATAAAAATATTTTCTTCTTCCTTCAAACCTTCCAAATTTCACAGCAGTAATGCAAAATTCTTCATTTTAATTGCTTGTTTCTGGGTACGTTTTCATCAGCATACCATTCTTAAAATTTGTAATTGTGTTCTTAAGCTAAGTCCTGAAGAAAGAGTTGGTGTTTCACATAACGGAGAGTCACAACAGAGCTATGCGTAACATCTACAAGCTATGTCGTGTGGGGAAAAATAGCAAGGAGTTGTAGCAGGAAAAGAGGAAAGATAAAGAAGAACTATAAACACACAGCTTACTTTGTGTGCTTTTGAAGGGTAATGGTACAGAGGAAATAAGAGGAAAGGAATTTAAAAAAAAAGTTACAGATAAAATGAAAGGTGAGTGATTTGATATTGTTGCGGAGTCTGTAATGCAGCAGATTCAGCGAATGGTACTTGAGTAGTGCCTGGGTGGGAAGCTCCATCATTCTGTTTAATCCACCTCCTGTTATCTCTGCCCTAATGGATGATGGAGGATCACAGGGGACATCCCTGTTCTTGGACATTGCACCTTGGATGTCTGGGAAGGAAATTGAGTGTGTCTGTCTCCTTTTGCCGTAGGCACTGTTAAAGTGAGACCTCTGAAGACAGCTTCTTTCAGGTTCAGGCTTCTACAAATGCATTCTACAGAGATTGTCACTTGCTTCTGTCAGTTATAAATCTTCCTCGTTAGAAATTAATTTATATGTCAGGTTTACGCTTGCATATGAGGTATATTTTGAAATGATAGTATTAAGAATTATTTTAAAGGATATTCTGTTTCTCTGATACTAAGCCATTATTTATCAAGGCCATCCTTTGGATGAAACTGACTTTGCATCTGAAGAACCATTTTCACATCTCTGATTTTTGGGGCAAAGTGTGACAAATTAATATAATAATTCTGTATTTGCCATATCTTAATTCTTTTTAAAATCACTACTTTTTTTTTTCTGTGTTTTCTGTATAATGCATACGTGTGAGAATGTTAACATATGTAACCTTATTTAAAGTATCTTGATTTGCTTTATGTGCACTTTGACAGAGAAAGACTAGATAAGCTAATGAACAGTGGCTTGGTTTTCTTTTTCTTTTTTTTTTTCTGTAGAGAACAGAAGTTATACTAATGTCTTTAGCATGTAGCAGTATATGTGTGAGGTAATCACTATGAGCTAATGATCTCCTACGAGGAGTACTAAATTCACATAAATTATGTACATTTTCTAGGAAAATGTACCATCTTCAGCAATACTCTATGTTTTAACAGAATCTACTGAAATAGTATTTTTTTGTTTAATTAAAAAATGCAATTAAAATTCCCACTGATAATTTATTTGATGCTAAAATAGATAACACCTCATTTATTTCTATAAAGTGAGCTCAGGAACTTGTAATTGGATGCAATATTCTTTTTTTTACAATAATTCTTATTTTTACAAGAATGAAAACACACAATATTTTTAATAAGTTTGCTGTTAAAACTGAAGGGTTTTGCTTGCAGTATTCTGGAGAGGCCACAGTGTATGGCTGCTCTAAATATGGACACGTGATCTTGTTCTTACGCCAATGTTATCCTTTATCTACTCCTGGCTTAGGGCTTGTCTTTCTGCAGCTGTACTTAGATATAGCATTAAGATCCCTTCTGAATGTTTTTTCTGTTAGTCAGAATAAGCTGAGTTCCTCTAGAAAAGTTATTTATGATTATCCTAATAAGTTACCTGTGCATACATTCAAGTCTTACTTTATACGTGTTGAACACAAGGACTTGGATTTCTGTGCAGCATTCCAGAGATGTTGTGGGAACCCTGTGTGGGGATCCTACTGCTTCCCGGTCTCGCACAGAAACAGCTTTCCTCGTGCATTCTGAGGTGCATTTTTCTGTATGGTGGCTGTTGTGCATACACAGCTCAAAATCTTGTGATCTGCTGTTTCACTCAAACCCTTCCCTGTCTTGGTCATGTCCAACTGTCCTTTTGTCCAGATGTTGGTATGGTTTCTTTCTTTGTTGTCCTCATGTACATGACTTTCTAGTTCATATTATATTTGAAATGTAGTATTTTTCCTATATACATGGTAAAGTATAACTTTTTCTGCTCCTGTTTGTTTTTATGAATGTTATACTTTAAGAAAATACGTATATTGTATATTCCTACACTTGCATTAAATTATCTTTTCTTTCTTAGCAGAAATACATGTATAAATTAGCAATATCATGACAGCCCTGTAAATTTCGTGGTGGTAGAATTTCTGTGGGTTTTTTATATCTTAAGTGCTGTGTGCTTACATTTATAGTTACAAGGTAATAAACTGTAGGTGTTCTCTGACAATTGATTATATTTTGTTATTGATAGATACGAAGAATTTAGTCCTTTTATAGAGGAAGAAATGGAATTGCATAAAGGTTAAGTAACTACTTACATGTAACAAACACTTTTTTCAGTTTGTAGTGTAGTCTTAACTTTTTTTATTATAATTTTATTTAAATAATTGTATCATAACGTTTTCTAGAGCATCAAACACAAAATATCACTGGTATTGTGAATAATTTTTTGAAATCTTTCTAACATCTGTATTTTCCTTTGTAGGTTGATTTCCTATCAAGAATTTTTGGCGTTTGAATCTGTTTTGTGTACTCCAGATGCAATATTCATTGTTGCTTTTCAGTTATTTGACAAGAGTGGCAATGGAGAAGTAACATTTGGTAAGAATATCTAAAGAAAAAAGCACTTTGAGAAAGTGGTTATAATAGTATAAATTGTAATAATGGTTCATCACCATTGGTGCATACAAATGCAGATTGTGCAGTACTGGACCAATTTCCTAAGAGTTTGCAGGAGTAAAGCATTTTTTTCTTTCAAGTAATACAAAATACACAGAAACAAAATATATTTTGCTCTGTCTTCTTTTATCAAGGTTTTTTCATGTTCCTGAAGTAGTTAATACAGTGCTGTTTTGTATGGTGTCATCCTAACTAAAATTCTGTGTCATGGACTTTGAACTCCTTCAGTGATGAAGGATTTTTAAAATATGTTCTGGATCTCCACAGATCTTTGAAGAATTGTCATTAGATACATTAACCGCTCAATATAGAAATGAAGGAGGTCTAATCTTTTGAATTCCTATTTTAGTGTTCCTTTTCTTGAGGAGCAAATCTTGCTTTAATTTTATGAGAGTAACTTCCAACTAGATCATATATTTGAAAAATAAAGAAGAAAATACGGCCTTTGAATTTTGTTGATTCTGTTTTTTTACCTAATCACATAAATTAGTAATTGGACAAAATTCTTTAGGTTAACTCTGCTGCTTTATGATGTTGCTAAATGACTGTTATTAACATTGCAGTTTAAGTAGGCCTAGGTTTTATTTTTAAAACTTCATACGTTTATGAAAAATAGATAAATCAATGCTAAGAATTTTAATAAAATGGAATGAGAATTAAGTGTCATTTCTATCCAAAAGAATAAAGCTCTCAATAAAGAAAATACAAACTATGCTTGGATTTGTAACCACTTGCTGTTTGTACTATTTCATTTTTACGAAAATTGTTGCAACTTGTTGAAAAAAAAATGCAAGTGTCTTTTTATGGAAACAAACTGGTTGTCTTACCATGTCTGTTAAATTACATTGTTAACTGAAGGGTCAAATACTAAGCAATTTGGATACACAACATCTTGAAAATAAAATCTTTTAGAACTTAAGTAGAGGTGAAGTCAGTAAATGCAGTCATTAGGAAGTAGACAAACTACTACAATCAGTGTGACCATGTTAATGATGGTGTATTTAATAATCTCACAAAACGGGGATCTGCACTTTGTAGCTCTCATGAACACACTTGAAATAGCTGGTTCTGTAAATGAACAAAAAGTAATTTCAGACTTTACACAGATTACTCAGTCAGGCTGAGGATTGTTATTTTTATGAGCACCTCATTATATTAAAGGCTAAAAGAACAACACAAACAAGAGACTAAAACAGAAAATTGCACAATTTTCACATAACTTTTGTGCTGATTTTTTTTTTAATAAGGCTGCTAAATCTTGAATAAGAAATTCTTTAGGGAATTTAAAATTTACTATTGGTTTCTTGCTTCTGCAAAATTAATTTTATTGCATTTATTACTGTATTTAATAGTATGTTGTAACATGTCAATGGTACCTATTTTTGTGTTACAGTTCCCACATTTAATGCTGCTTTTTTCTTCTTAACATGGACTACTTATTTTTACTTCATAGGCATATCACACAAATTATGCATGTGGGAAAAATGTGAATGATGACATATGACATGTTCAGTATTTGGTAACTCTGCCGTCAATTTCCAAGTCAGTCTTGTGGCCTGTAGAGGCTGTTTTATGAGTCCTGCACTCTTTCATTTTCACACCACATAAGCAGAAATGTAGAGTTTATTTTTATGTAAAATCCGGAGAATATATAAAATTAAGTCTTAAAAGTTTTAATAAATTATTAGGAATATACTGAAATGGAGTAGCTTTAGCCAATTGGTGTGAGAATTGCTGTCAGACAAGTCAGCTCTTCTTCATGAGTGTCTAATGTATCCAGTATCTGCAGATGAACCATGTTGGTTATGTGAGCAAACATGAGTCAGGATTTTCTAGCTCAGATGCAGTGCTATGTGGATGTGATTGCATTAATTCCAAAGGTAACTCAAGCCACTAAGTCTTGCCAGAAGTGGCATGGATTTACTGAGGTTTTTCTGCACTGTGCATCTGGAACAAGGGGTGGAAGATGGAATCAACTTCAGTCTGTTAGGTCAGTAAGTTGGACCCAACACTGGCCTTGCTGGATGTGAGATAATGTCTCAAATCATTTGGGTATGACTGTGTGGTATTTTTAAAAAATATCCTGATTTAATCCCATTTTCAGTTATTTGGAGAAAATTAAATATACTTGTTGATTTTTTAGAGCTGGCTCTGTATTTGAAAGCATCTTACTCCACTTGGGTTCATATCCCTCTTTTAGGATTTATTTACTGACATGGACTTGGGCCATACCTGAGCACTTTTGCTTCTTGCAGTTCTCTTGAGCCTCAATCTGCCACTTGTCTCTTCAGAAGTTTAGCTTCCAACTCTCCAATGAGGAAACTATTAATTAAATTGTATTACATAAGAACCTTTGTCTTACGAGTTGAGAAATAGAAGAGGACAAAGAGTTTGTGATTCTTTATAAACCATTTGGTAGAAATACTTGTCAGCTATGCTTTGCTGCTCACTGTCTTTTTCCTTGTCTGTGCAATATCATATGTTAATGGGCACTGTTGAAACAGGAAGCCTTCTGTCACTGTAATGTCATCTAGTTTCTTATTGCTTTGGAACATTTTTCGAGGAGTTTTGGACATGCAGAAATCCTGTATGAATGACTGCCATAAATATGCAGATGGTGTGCTGCAATATTTGTATAGAAGGTCCATTAGAAGAATATGAAATTGGACCTACTTTGTATGAGCAAACTGTACAGCATGCTCAGGACTCTTCACATGTTTCAGTTGCACTGGGCTTGCTGTCAGCTTGGTGAATAAAAAGCAATAAACTAGCTCTTTTAATAAGACATTGATACAAGTGACAGTGTAGCTTAAATGACTTTTTAATCATGAAGAAATAGAAAAAAGCATTTATTTTTATCTGGGAGAGAAAGTTCAGATTTCCCTTAATCAGGGCACAGAGTTTGAGAACACTGGAAGAAGGTGAGTGAGAAGAACAAGAGAAAGGAGTTGAAAATATGTTGTTATAGTTCTTTGCTTTTGAATAGTATTTTTCAGGAATTACAGGTCACTCCTAGTACTCACTCCTTTCCCATTTCCAAAAGAGCAGTTGGATTGAAAATGCTAACATTTGGATTTAATCTTATGTACTCTGCTTTATAAAATATTATTTGCAACCATAAAAGCTGGAAACCTTTTAAAATGTAAAGAGAAAAATCTCATAATCACATGGCTACAGATCTGAGGATATAAGAAAAACGCCATGTTTTTATAAAGTGTGCTGTAAGCTAGAACTGCTATTTTTCTTGGCTTCCTGGTAGCCCTGTATTAGTTGTCTGTTTTCAAGATGTGTTTTGCTTAACACATGCAGATAGTGTAGGAAACAGCACTGTATGTCATGACTTTCTTTTGTCCTCATGTGTTTTGTTTGTTTATTTCCTGTTTTACGATTCTTTCAGGTCTAAACCACAGTTCGTAACACTTGTCAACAGTGCAGGATGAGAACACCTTCTTATTTTTTACAATAATAGTAGTAATGGTATTAAGTTCAAAACCATAGTTCAACAAGAGAAAACGGAAATGGAGAACTCCACATTAAAATTATATATATATTGACAATTTGTTGTTATGGCTGTCACTAATCTTAACCTTAAACAGAATCACTAATCCTTTTAAAATAAGAGCAGAAATATAATTCAATTATTTCTAGTTTAGCTTAATCACTTTTCTTGCCACTTGTCATTTTGCTCTCCTGCCAAAGTAATTGTGTTATTTACATTTGGATCACTCTTCATATGCCTCTGTTGCATCAGGTACTACAAAAAAAGTCTTTCTGCCTGTAACGGTGATTTTTTAATTCATGCTTGAAAGTGAGAATATGTAAAATTTGCTGTTGGCAGAAGCAGAGAAAAAATAGCAACAGAGAAAACATTAAAATGCATTACGTACATTAAAGCTGAAATAAGTACAAATGGGACTGTATATGACTGAATAGATAGATTAAAAAACAAAACAAAACCAAATCCGCACTATTAAACAAAAACCTCTAGCATACTTATGCTAGTACTTAAAACTATCACATTTATATTTTTATGTCTCTGACAAGCACGATTGATGTCTCATCACTGGTGTGAGGGAATGGCAAACTCGTGATGGCACTGGAATCATGTGAAAATTCCTCTCTGCTTCTTGGGGAGCTGATAAGTCACAATAACAGGTACTACCTCAAGGCTTCCTTGGGGTACTGAGCTCATCCCCACCATGGGCCATCAACAAGACATCATAGTGTTTGTGACTTAAAGTATTCTTCCTCCTGTGAAATTCAATATTGCCTAAAAACTTTGTTTTTCTTATATCGTTTTTCTGAGCCCTATAGGTAATGGTGTTTGAGGGCGGTTGAGCCAGTTGTGTACGCTGCCTGCAGATAGCTGCTCCAGGCATCTGTAATTTGTTTAAAATGATTGGGTGGGGAAATTCTGAAGCAATCTTGAGAGAATGTGTGCCGCCTTGGAGGTAATGTGCTAGTGCACTAGAGTAGTAGGTTTATTGTTCCTGGGTCTGGTGGTAAGTTGAGTATGTCATCAGGCTGCTGACTTGTATGCCTATCTGAGAACAAAATGCGTTGCTATAAGCCTGGAGAGAAAGTTATCAGCTCAGTAGGAAAGAATTCCATTGCGGAAAGGTGAGCAAAGAGTAGGAGAAGACATTAGTAAATGAGCAACATGTGTTTACAGGGACAATGAATGCATTCTGTAAAATGTCATACTAAAATGAAAGGGTTTAAAAAGAATTTGCTGTTTGCCCCCTACAGAATAGCTCTGTTGGGCATTTGAAGTACTTGTAGTTTATCTTAATTTAGAAGCATTACTGGGTTTTGACAGTGAGATAAAAAAAAGGCAAAACCCCCCAGTATCTGTACCTTAATGTTACGTGTTTTCTTTGTCGTCAGTGCTTTGCTTCTGCTGTGAAAAACATAAATTAAAAATAAGACATTTGATCATAATTCAGAGTGGTGAAATGTAGGTGATGATCACATTATGTATAATTTCTGAAATGAGATTGTCCATTTGCTGCTTCTCATCATGTGAATTGTTAGCTGTGGTGGTGGCTACTTCCTTTAATTTAAGAAACTAGCCAACAAAATTGGATTTAAAAGGTATTCTTGATATATTGTGAAGAAAGCATTGCTACTCTTGAGTAGAAGTAGTAAATTTTAGTGCTTATCTAGAGGTGTCTGAGAATCCCAAATGGCTTTGGAAAATTGCACTTAGACTTTCAATGGTTTTACTGTGTTAGTTATTTACAACAGGTACATGGTTTTGCTCCTGTACCCCAAATGTTTCATAAATAAAGCCAACATGGAATCAATTAAGCATTAGATACAATAACATATCCTTAAACCCAGACTACTGTAACACATGTGGTATATGTTACTGATTGTGAGTGATTGACTGTAGAAGGAAAATGGACGGCACCTCACTTTTCAGAGGAGCAACGGGCTAATTAATCTGCATACCATTTCTTAAAGCTAGTTAGCCACTACTGGGCTTCCTCAAGTATCAGAACACTCAACTATTGAATATAAATTTATTAATTCATTTACCAGTATTATGTGCTGAAGAATCTTTACTTGTGATGTGTTGACAACTAGTTGCAAACATTTTTAGAAGGAAAAATCAATAGCGTAGAAAACCCATTCTTGGTTGTTTTAGTAGTATACAATTAAATGCTTGAGGGCTTAAGGATTATTAAAAATAATTGGAACATCTGTCTATATGAGCGTGTATGAATAATTTATCATATGAACAAAAAGATGTTTTTTTTAACCTTTCTCTAAGTCTAAAAGAAACAATCATTGGAAACAGTTGAAGACACAATTTAAACTTTCTAGCTGCTTCAGCATGTTCTTTCCTAAGTTTTCATGAGGAGAACTCAGTGTGTATGAGAAGTCAGTTTTAGAGGTGTGTGGGTAGTCACTACTTGGCACCCTGTTAGTTCATTAGTAGCCAACAGACCCCACGAAGCAGACCTGTCCTCTGGGCCATTCACAGTTCAGTGCCGTCTGGACGCTCACTGTTGACCTGAACTCAGCTGTTCATGTTTGTGCTACATGGAGACTCTGGGGAGCTTTGTCAGAAGCTGCAGTGAATCAGTGGTAGGTGGGGAATTTAAATTTACATCTCCCGGTTCCTTCATATCTAGCAATGATGAATAAATCTACTAGAGACAAAACTTTTGAAGGAAGTATGGCAAAATAGTGTAGCACTGTGTATTGGGTGCTTTGTCTCTCATTTTCTGAACCCTCACCTTTCATATTGATAGCAGTGAATAGATATGAGTGGATAGGTACAGGTAGTCAAGGTAGTGTTAAGTTTCTTGTTTGTCCGAATAACTCTGTTAGCCTACCTTGCAGTGGAAACTGTGGTTTAAATTGGAGTTTTTTGACTACAGTCTTTGTTTGACTTTTTACTAAGGGCTAAATTACACTTAAATCACTTACTAGCCATAATCTGCCATTTGAATATGTAGTCTCAAACTACCTGTGAAGCAGGTGGTCTGGCCAAGGAATCCTACTTTGTATGTCCCCATTCTGAGACACATTTATTCTGAACTTTTCCTTTCCTTTCCTCACCGGCAACATAAAACTGTACAGTGATTTGCCTCAATTTGATCTAGAACTACTAGAATGGCTATAGAAGTGAAAGAATGATTGAACCAGTCCTTTAGCATAGAGAAAGCAACACATTTGCTCCAAGTAAATAGTTCATGATGGAATTATCAAATGATATTAAAGTTCTTCTAATTACATTTTGTCTTTTAGCAGAACTGTTTAAACATATAGAAGAGGTGTATTTTCAGCTAAAATACAGGGTGTTTCAGAAAGATGGACACAATTGGAAATCACTATATTTTTTAAATTGGGTCCATTCTTTTGAAACACCCAGTATTTTGTACTTTATTTTAAATGTAAGCTGTATACCATATTTTATTTTGGTTGTTAGCAGGTTCTAGGTTAGCTGATAAAAGCAAATCAATTCAAGTACTTTGGTGTAGATCTTGGAAAGTCTTTCCATGGTACGGATAGATGTCCAGTGATGCTGTCTGTGTGGTTGGATCATCTGCACCAAAGGCTTGTTTTGCAGCACGGCGATGCTGTGTATGAATAATGTATGCTTCTTTTTAGATGAGTTTTTTTTGACTGAATTCAGATAATATGTTTGGCATTGAGGTTTCAGTTGTACAGTACACATACAGAGAATTCCATATTCTGAAATGACAGGTTTTTTTCTTTACCTCTTTTAAAAGAGGACATCTCTATCTTCACTTATCTTAAAACATTTTAATAACTGAGACTACCAATTATGTTTTATAGGATTTGATTTTTGTACTAAGGCCTTATCAAAAGCTTCTAATAAGGTGCTTTCTGCTGAGTTAATGATATGTTTTAGATGGCATTTCTTATACCTATCTTTAATAGACATATTCAGACAGTGTGATTGTAATAATCAAGTTTCAGTCAAACCATACTTAGTAGGAAAAATATTGCGTGAGATTGTAATGCAGGTATTTGTGCTCTTGATAAAGGGCTTAATTTGACTCCTAGCAGAGACAGAGAACCACTATTGATTTTTATATCAGAATGCAAAATAGCTCTTATTTGTCATGTATGAGGGAAATTGCTTCTTAATTAAAACTAAATAAAACACTCACTCCAAGGTTTTATGCAGTAATACAAAAAGTATCATGTTGTGTTGCAAATGCGTTCTTATACAGATCTGGATAGGTTTGGTTAGCAATTATTCTTAACAAATTAGAACACTTCTTAAACAGCCACTTAAAACATCCTTTGTTTGTACCCTTCCTGGAATGTTTGTAGATTTACTGTACCCCAAAGCTCACTTGCTGTTTTTCCCTCCCCCAAAGCAAATGTCAAAGAAATATTTGAACAAAGTCTTATTCATCTTCAAATCCCTTTCAACTGGGACTGTGAGTTCATTCGCCTGCATTTCGGACATAACAGGAAGAAGCATCTTAACTATTCAGAGTTCACTCAGTTTCTTCAGGTCAGTTATTAACCTTCTTCCAAAGCAGAACTGAAATTCATTTTCACTTCTAATTATACACTAATACCATTATAAATTTCAAGCTTACTCTGGTAGTGGTAATCATTATCTGATACTAATCCTGAAAGTTATGATGAACTGTTATTTCCCATACCAGTTCTGTAAGCAGTGTGTATTCATGGTGCTTTAACTTAAATACCATCCTATAAAAAAATGGAACTAAATATACTGTTTATGAAATGAACCATTTACTGATTGTTGTTAAACTGGATTGAGGGTCTGCTTTTTCTCTCATAGGAATTTAATAGCAAAACTAACCTCTACCAGAGAAAGATATCATCCTTAATATAACCAGTTGTTATTAACCATATAACCTCCCATAGAAAGGTTTTAGCTTCTGAGTTTTTCTCTGAGTTTTATAAGTGTTATCTTATATACTTACCCTTGTTTTCTCTCACTGGCACGCATGCTACCACATATATATTGGGAGTTCGGTCTTAAATACAGCCAGCTTTGCAGGAGGCAAATCTGCTTTCCTGAGATGTTGCTGAAATACCCTTTAGGGATTGAGCTTTAAAGATTTTTACTCATAGAACTAGACTTTGTGCTAAGCCAAAAATTTACAGTAAAAACATATTATGAATTTAACATTATATTAGAAGGAAGTAAAGGAAGACATCAGTTATGAAGCATGGAGGAAGAGTAAAGCAGAAGAAATGTACGTTATAAGTAATGAGAAAGGAGTTCGTAGAATTGTAGGTAATTGCACTGAATTCCATAAATTAACATGCAGTGATCACCTAATGACATAACTTATAGTTTTCTGTCTAGTAGACCTGAAGAAAATAGATGATGCACTTTCAGAGGTGGCTTTTGATACAAAATAGTTTTGAACATACTGTCCTGAAAGTACGGAGTGATAGATGGAATAATTCGTAATCATTGCCCAGGATAAAAATAGATCATGGAATCATAGAGTAGTTTGGGTTGGAAGGGACCTTCAAAGGTCATCTAGTCCAACCCCCCTGCAATGAGCAGGGACATCTTCAACCAGATCAGATTGCTCAGAGCCCCGTCCCGCCTGGCCTTGAATGTCTCCAGGGGTGGGGCATCCACCACATCTCTGGGCAACCTGTGCCAGTGTTTCACCACCCTCATAATAAAAAAAAAATCTTTTTTTGCATCTCTCCTCTTTTAGTTTAAAACCATTACCCCTTGTTCTATTGCAACAGGCTCTAGTAAAAATTATGTCCCCATCTTTCGTATAAGCTCCCTTTATGTACTGAAAGGCCACAATAAGGTCTCCCTGGAACCTTCTCCAGGCTGAGCAACCCCAACTCTCTCAGCCTTGTCCTCACAGCAGAGCTGTTCCAGCCCTCTCATCATTTCTGTGGCCTCCTCTGGACCCTCTACAACAGGTCCATGTCTTTCCTGTGCTGAGCTGTGTCTAGGTCTAGAGCAGACTCTAGAAAAACGTGTCTAGATGGGATCTGAAGTTTCTGTTGTAGACTGAGACACTGGAGTTTGGCACAGACTTTCAAGGCTGCGGTATAACTTGATGTCACTTCATAGGAATAAACTGTGCCCTGCATTTGATACTATGTATTTTAAGTGCTTCCAGGCACAAATTGAGGACACTACTGCAAAAAAACAAACAAAACAAAACAACAACAAAACAAAAACAAGAACCAGATGGCTATTGAGAAGAATATTTTTGCTGGGAATCTAGAACAAAGTGATGAATATCTGGTTTTATGTATATTGTTCCAGGATACTGTCATGTAAGATACAGTAACCACTTACTATCATCATACAATAAAAGCGCTTAGTAGAGAAGGGTAGTATGGCCTGCGGTAATTTCAATAAGTACACAAGTTGGATATTGTTATCCTTCCTTTTAGATCGGGTTGTTTTTCTTATTTGGTCTAACAGCATGCAGTGGGGTTTGGGGCTTGGTTCAAAGCAGGCTTGTTGCACCCTGATCTAGAAATCCTTGATCTTGAGGTTGTAGGAGTTGAGAAATTACTATAAAGGTGATATAAGCTAGATAGTTTGCCCTCTTATTGTCTGTCAGAACGTGGTTATTATTTTAGTTGCTTCTAGACGTCTGAATGACAGCTGAATGTGCTTTATTGTTTGCTTGAATAGAAGGAAACAACTTTTTCTGGACGTAGAATTTACAGGCATCATTATTATCTTGAGGTTAGGTTACTGCAGTGTGCTTTGTATGAAGGTTTTTTACAGATTGTATAGGAGTTTTAAATTGCCTGAAATGAGTGACCATTTCTAACATTATGGGAGGTAGCTGTTGGGGGCAATCTAAATCTATATTATGTAATTTTCACTGTCCTCCTGTTTATTTTCAAGTACTTTTCAATGAGTTAGTTTATAATAGCCCAGTCATATTTTCTCTCGGATGTGTAAGAGATCAGCTCACTTTGAGTCTTTAAGATCAATATCAGAAGTTTCTCCAGCAGTTAAGTATTTAATGAAGGAATAGATAGCAGACAGGACATGGGTATGTGAAAGTTTATTCCTCCAATCATTTAGTGAAAGTGCGTATTTCCTTACAGTTCAGTTGAAGCATTTCTTTAACAGAGGAAGGGCTTTATGGATACAATTAGTATGCAGAATTTTTGTTTTAGTTGAGCTGGCTTTTAAGTTTAAACTGCAGTTGTGCTGTGATCTACATGCACAGATGTATTGAGGCACGCTGTAAGAATAAGAAATTAGTGAGAGTTTTGTGAACAATGAGTTACAGAATTTGCTTCTAATCTGCTATTTCTGAATGTTAATTCTAGGAGCTGCAGTCAGAACACGCAAGACAAGCCTTTTCATTGAAGGACAAAAATAAAAGTGGTATGATAACTGGTCTGGACTTCAGTGACATCATGGTTACCCTTCGCTCACATATGCTAACTCCATTTGTGGAAGAAAATCTAGTTTCAGTAAGTGTAAAGAAAAGTGCCTTGAATTCAGTGTCTAATAGCTGTAATGTTTTAAGATATCACTGTTTCTCTTCCACTCTGTCTTCTACCTGTTTACTCTTGCCTTTGTGCTAGAGATTATCACCTTCATAACAGAGTGGGCAGGTGAAACATGGCAGCATTCCTTGGCTGGAGTAGTTGAATAGTTTGGTAATCTGGTTTACATGCTTGAAGTGCCATTGGAAACGCTTTGAGGTAGTCTACTGTGCTTTCTACTAAAGCAGGGCAAACAGTACTTGGCACAGAAAGCACATTCAGTTAGGAGAAAAGCATCTCATTTTTGTATCGAGTATATGACAGATCTCAAAAAATGGAGACTGCTTACAGTTTTGTTGTTTTATATACTCTTACCTTTTTTTTCAGATCGGAATCTAGAGGTAGAGTGGTTATGGCTCTGATAGTCTGGCAAGGTCTATAGGTAAAGTAAAATTATAAACTAAAAGTATAAAAAAGTATATAAGAAATAGTTGTATAAAACATAAAGTAATAGCTTACTATTTTACCTATAAATCTTGCCTTGCCTGGCTAGTAAGGCATACTATCTTCCTTAAAATTTATAGTATCTACTAACTTCAGATTTTGAAATAAATGGTCACTGCACTGTGTGATGCAAGATATCAGTTAATGCCCTTATCTAAAGTAGCATTTACATGCATATCTCTATTAGAGAGTATTAGAAAAATACTCAGTGACACTCATTTGGTGTGTTTATTAGATAAATTGATTAGTAATCTACTTATATGATTATTTCCTGATTGTTTCCTAATGTTCAATTTTTACTAAAAAGTAGTATCCTGTCTAATAATTCTTCCCTCATGTTTCTATTAAAAATCTTTAAATTACAGGATTATAAAGATATATGTAATTCTTTCCTTATTTGTCCAAACAGATGTTTCTGTAAATTGTAATAAGATGTTTTAAAAGAGCTTAAGGCACTTAACTACATTAATTTAATTTTTAAAGGTAGCTGGTGGAACTGTTTCACATCAGGTCAGCTTCTCCTATTTCAATGCATTTAATGCCCTTTTGAATAACATGGATCTTGTTAGGAAGATATACAGTAACATAGCAGGTGCAAGAAAAGATGTTGAAGTCACGAAAGGTAAAGTACACTTACTACATTTTATTAATTTTTTAGTTCTGCCCAATTTGTAATCTGGTGTTGCATGTGGGTTAAGGCAAGTCAGTAGTTGCAAGAGTATGCGAGGTTAGGGCTACTGTGAAAGTATTTAAAGGGTGATTTTCATTCTCACAGGTTAGTAATGATTTTCAGCTACCTCATTAAGGAGAAGAATTTGGATTCTGGCAGGAGCTGTGTTGGTATTTTAATTTGAATGGAGAGCTGCAAGTCGGTGTAATATTGAAGATTTTACCACTTCTTGAAAGGAATGTGTGGTTGCTGAGAGATAGAAAGTTCCTAGGGAATGTGGTAGAATGGGTTAAGTTTGAAAATCCGTAATCAGTAATCTCCATGTTGTTTTCGCTCTGGTTACTTAATCCATGAATAAAACTTTTTTAGAAAAATGGTAATAATTTATAACTTCTCAGTGCTTACTTGCTTGAGTGGTTTAATATATAGTCTGTGTCTATTAGGATGTAGCTAATCCCTGTGCATATGAAAGGTTGCCATATTTCAGTCTTCCTGCAGGCATGGGTGGATTGCTTTTGTAGTCATTTTGTGACAGATTTTATCACCTGTTTTATTACCTGCATGGATGGGACCAGCCAAGCCTAAACTTATGTGTGGTAAAAAGCATGCCAAATTCCTTTTTTAAAAAAACTTTCCTTCTTTGTTTGGCTTATGTTCATATGCTCTGCCTACCTTTGTCCCTAAATGAAAGCATAAAATACCTGTCTTCACCCTCCAAAATGTGCTAACAGATTGCTTAGCAATGTTTTTTGATGCAGATGTATAAATATGTCTTGCTTGGATTTGTGTCTTGAAAAAAAGCTACTGTATTTTCGCTGCTAAGGCTTGTTTACTGTAGCTTGGCAGTTGTGTCATGAACACGTCGTGCTTCGGGCCATTCAGAGCTGTAATAGCAGAGAAAGAAATCTGGACATGATGGCAATGAATGAGTCAGTTTCCCTTAAAGCTGTCAATAATGGAGCATTATTCTGTTCTGTTTTGCAGAACTTTGAAAACAAGAATCAGAAATTGTGGTTTTATTAAGCTTACTAATCTGAGGGTTTATGTTGACTTTAATGAATTCTTACTGTAAATGAAAGTTGTGGAGTCAGACTTGCTCTGTGTTGCAAAGGCCAGTTTCAAGATAGTTGTTCTCCTAACGATATCTTTTCCTTTTGCGTCATGGATTTTTCTTCTTCATGACAGATTTCATTTTTATAATATTAAAGTTATTTGTGAGCATTTAAAGAGGAAATTTGACAAGTAACACAATTGCTTTATTTCTCTTTCCCTTTTAAATCCAGAGGAATTCACCCACTCTGCAATCCGATTTGGACAAGTTACACCACTGGAAATAGATATTCTCTACCAACTTGCAGATTTATACAGTGTTACTGGGTAATATAATAATTAATTTTATCATTTTACAATCATTTTGCTGCTTTCTGTGTGAAAAATACTAAATTTCACCTTAATTTTTTAAAGTTTTGTGTTCCATTGTATTTCATGACAGTAATTTATTCAATGTAAACTCTCTTTGGTGTATGCACAGGTTTTGTAAGTGAATTGTGTGTATTGAGCACAATTATTAATTGTCATATTATAGATATATTTATAAAATAGCAAAATACCTTACAGTAGTTGTAAAAGGCCACAATACAATGGTATTATTAACTTTAGGTATTGATGGTGTTTTGCATGGGTCTTTAACACATATGAAATTGTAAGTAGGAACACCTAGAAGTAGTTTAACTTCTGTATTATGTTCCTCATTACTAATAATAAAGATTCTGCTTCTGAATAATCCAAGCCCCCTTTATCTCCTCTTGCGAGCTACGAGAAGAGAATGCCCTTTGATCTCCAAGCATTCTTTGTGGCAGCGTAGCAGATTTCTTAGATGCGTGTTCAAATGTGACAGATGGTTGTTTTTAAACTCAGGATGTATTCTGTGGGGTGTGGCCAGGAATACTGGATTGAATATGTTTGATGTTTTAAAATCTAACAGTAATTTGCTTTTCTCTGTCTTGTGTAAAGGCGCTTGACTTTGGCAGATATTGAGAGAATAGCCCCGCTGGCTGAAGGTGCATTACCTTACCACTTGGCAGAACTCCAGAGGCAGGTAGGGAGAAGAATAGAATTGTGGAAGTGAATGTTTACATGTACTTGCATATGAAAAATAAGAATAGTACACTTCAAACAGATTCCTAACAAGTGAAGCATGCTGTATATATTGTTGTAAGGGTAGAAGTGCGGCAGACTATTGAGTATGTGTCTAAGCAAGATACTAAATGTCATATTGAAGGATGGCCTGTTTAAATATGAGCATGCATAGATACTTGGATGCCTTGCTGGGAATACATTTGTTTACTCTTGAAAAGGCCTTTCAGCTCATTAAGTAATCTAACCTTGTATTTATAAAAATATTTTTAGACAAGAAAAAATAATAGTATTAAATGCAAGTGTGTTCTTTTTCAAAAAATTGGGTGAAATGATTTGCTTAACCATTTAACTAAAATGGTAATGAAATTTTACTGTACTTGTTGGCTATCTGACCTAAACAGTAGAAGGGGAATTCAAATTTATTTGGACTGATGGAAGGGGTACACTTAGAAGATGAACAAATATTGGAGTAGAATGTTAATCCTTTGTTTCACCAGACCTTTACATTAATGTTTGTGAACTTTTATCATAGTTTCCTTATTAAACATATACGTGTACAGTTCAGCGTAAGAGCCCCAGGCTGTGCGGCAGGATTTTGAATATGAATTGTTCTTGCTTGGATTTTTTTTTTTTTTTTACAACTGTAAAAACTGAAGATTTAGGACCAAACATTATGCAGGTGTTTAGTTTATGTTTAGAGTTTCCACCACCATTACTGGGTACCATACTGCTCTCTTTTGAGGTATAGCTTTCATGTTTATGTTAAAAATAAATCTAGATTTCGGAGGTTTATATTCACTAGATTTTTGGTTCAACATATAATCCAAAAAGTTTTCTATTGCAAACAGGTCTGTGTAATGCTAGTTAAGTTGTGAATTATTTTTTACCTTAACCTTCACCTAAGGTTGAATCTGAAATACCACTGATAGAAATGATATATTCTATTCCATTATATTCTAGATGTATTCTAGGGAAATTCTTTTTCTGGAGCATTTTGGAGGTGACTGCTCTCACGAGAGTCACTCAGGGGGAATGAACTGTTTCTAATGTGAATATAATAATGCAGTCAAGAAAATCCTTGAAACAGTTACACAGCAGATTCAGAAAGCAGGAGACATGAATTACACACATGAAAATACAACAGTGTTCATCTGAACCAGTGCATTTTGCTCCAAGTACGTCTCCACATCCCCTTTCACTCTAATATACAAAGGGAAGTAGGATGTCTAATTCTTAAGATCTTGTATGAACCGATCCCATAGTTCTGACTAAATACATCTTTGTGTATGCAGTAGGTAAATACAGTTTCTCATCCTGAAGGTTCTCTTTTTCTTACAATGGCTAAACAATTCCAATTCTCTCTCTTTCAGTCTGTGTTAAGAGCTTATAAAGTGCCTATCAGGACCTTGGAAGGCTGATTCCCAAGTAGGCAAAGCCTGGCTGGGGCTGGTTCTGCTCCCAGCTGCCCACACCTCGTGTGGAATGCAGGCAGCTGAGTTCAGGAATCAGCTGCTGAACAGCCACATCTCGCAGCTCAGTATTGACGGCAATCTGACGCTACTGATGAGTTGTGTTAGAACACTGCTCCTGAATTGCAGTGATTCAGCAACTGATTCCGAGGTAGCTCAGCTGTCTGGGCTGTGTGGCAGGAGGACGTGCAGCTGGCAGCAATACCTTTGTCAGCCATCCCAGGCTATGCTGGCTCCCGTAAAGTGAATTTCGGATTCTCAACCTGGTGATACCCGTGACAGATAGAACTGCTGCAGGATGGTCTGAGATAAAGTGGCAGCACAGTGCAAAATCAGCTGTGTCTTGTTCACTGTGTGAATGTCCTGTATTTGCCAGTGGCTGAGAGGTCCCAGGAGTCTGTGTGAAAATGAAAACTTGCGTTTGTAAAGCCTTCTGTGTTTCAACTCACTTTTTATACATGTTGCAGCGAGGTTGCTTTAAGGAGTTATAGCCACTATGGAATCTGGTGTATGTATCAGTGACAGGAAAATCTTGAATTAGTTCAACTGCTATCGTCGAAAAATTGTCCTATACGGGACTTAGCAAGTCTCCCATGTGTGGGAGTGTATTTTGGTTACTGTTATTACAGGTGGATTGGATCATTCAGTTCTCTTAGAAACAAACTGCTGTGAAATGGGGTGTCTGATCTGTTCTCAGTGTTACCACTCTGTTGTCCTCTGGTGATTCGACATATCTGAGCCAACGAAATAAGTGTCCAAAACCTATTTAGTGATCACAGTCTTCCTGTGTGTTCTTGACGGGAATGATGGAATGGATTGATGCAGAAATGTGTATACAGTGTTTATCCAGACTAATGAAAAATATTTTTTATGAAGTTTTGTAATCACATTCCTAACCACCAACTTTGGTTTTCATCAGTGTCTTCATGGCACTCACATTTCTGAGTAGGCAAAATACTAACTTGCTTTATTCGATGCTTCAGAATTACCTTTGTAGCTTGGTGCTGCTATAAAATGAGTTCACTGATAGAAGCTTAACTCATCAGTAGAACAGAATATGCTGTTTTCACATTTTTGGACTAATACATTTTATTTTCATCCTATTCTACATTCTCTGCTAAGGGAGGACAGCAGAAAGCAAAGTAATTTCATTTTCTTTGATTTATATAGAACAATCTTTTACTTGACCTCATTCTAAGTGAACCTTATAATTCTTTGTTTAACTGTATTGACAAAATGAAAGATAGCCCTTAGTGGAAGAGAGAATATCATCCCACTGAGGTCCAGCTGTCCCTGGAGAATGAAAACAAGTCTGTAGTCACATTTATCTGATTTAAAAAATTACTTCTTAGAGGAAAATCTACATTTTTACATAAACTCACTGTATGTAGACGTGGTGAAAATGGAAATTAGCCTGCTTTCAACCATGTTTACTTTATTGTCAATTTTTTCATTGTGCAAGATTTTCTTAAAGCCTAGCAGCTGAATATCCTATGGGCATGACAGCTACAGTAATTTTCTGTTTATAAATATTCATGATTTGAAAGCTATAGCATTAATTACTTTCATTTACATATCCATCTGAACACACAAGTAAACTGCAAACTTTGTGAACGCTTATTTAATAATATACAAGTGACATTTCCTTCAGAAAGAATTTGATTTTTAACATTCAGTGACGTATTCATTAAGATTAATGTCTGAATGTAACGGCTGGATTTTGATGAGAACTGTGTGGAGCTTAGAAGAAAAAGAATAATCTTAGAACAGCTAAAAGGAAGCAGGTGTGCTAAACCATTAACAGGAGAAATTTTTTGTGGAATGAAGAACCAGTCCTGCTTCTAAGCCTTTTTGGGGTATTATTACATGTGTCTTTTATTTACATGAATAAAAAGAAATATCTCTGGAAATATCTCTGTATTTTAGAATTTATTTTTGTGGTTTGGGTGATGGTTTTGTTTTTAGATAGGAAAATTTAGCATTTTGAAAATAGTGAGCATATTCTTCAGATTTATTATTGCTTCTATCTGCTTGTAAAGGCAGTACATTTCATCTATACATTTTTATGCCCGTCCACATGTGCAGCTTATAATTGTCCTACCTAAAATTTTTCCGTTCTTCTCTGTTAAGCTATATTGTGGAAGTAAATGGTGGTAGTTATGTCTTCTTCTTCTGTGGAAAAAATGTATAAAATATAGTTCATGGTTTTTTACAGGTAATGATCCCATCTTAATCTCCTAGGCTTGTGTCCTACATAGCCTACATAGACCGTAACATTATAAAATAAAAGGCAGGTTTTTGTATAGCCAGTGTAGTACCAGTCCAAACACAGTAGCCTACACTAGGGTACATGCTGTGTTTTCTGTGGACATTCCACTTTCCAGAGCTTCAATAAGCCGAATGTAACTTGGCTGAGTAGCTTTGGTGAATTATCTGTGAGATGTGCATGTGGTGATTTTTGTGGAGAGCTCACCATGTGCATTGGAACAAAGCCCCTGTAGCGGCGGTCTGAGCTCTGCGCCCATCCAGCTGTGCTGTTGGGAGCACATCTGCTAATGGTACAGGGAGCTTTTAAGAAAAACAGTCTTGTGTTTGGGAGATGGGCCTTAGTATCCACTTTAATGTGGAATTCAACGGTTAATATCTTGGCCACTTATATAACCCAGACAGGTTATGGTGCATAATATAAATTCTTCTCTAATCCCATTATTTATGTTCAGAAGAAAATTTGGCCCATCTTGCATGCTTCTTAGTGCAAGTTTGTGAACACTTATGTCTTGTTTCAGTTACTTTGTTTCTAATAACCACATAATAATATGATTATGAGTCTCTCCAAATATTTTCTGTGCAGACTCGTGTTTATTTAGAACACTGCTGCATTTATAGTAGTGTATGTGATTGAAGTGAGTGAGGTCATAGTTGTGTCTGTAAATTATCAACTGCCTGAAAAAGTCTTGTGGAGAATACTGTGGGGAATAATTGACTTTTTGCTTGTTTTGAAATATATAGGATATGTTTATCCTATATATTAATGTATATGGAATCTTAAAATATATCCTGTGCTGATGGATGCTGTGTGTGAGATACTGAATTCCTTTTGAATTATTGAATTTTAATTGAGCCAAAAGGGGCTTCCATGCTTTACGAATTCAAAGGCAACAGAGTGGAAAGTAGGAAAGTTGATATAAGTTTCTGTCTGCCTTTTTGTGACCATAGTTTTTTTCAGTTATACCAGGAATATGAAAGGAAGAATATTTTCCGAGAGGAATATTTGAAAAATGTGCTTCGTTCATTAGGCATAATGGAAGTTATGTAGTATTTTTTTTCCTCCTTAACATAAAGCCATAAAGCTAGCAATTTTTATCAGATTCTTTCTGTAATGTTATAAAAGCCAGTTCACAGCCATCTTTGTTTTCCCATGCAGATTTCACACTTTTTCTTCTTTTTTTAATTTGTTTTTTTCCTTTTTTTTATTTTTTTTTCTTCACCAAGCAATCTTATGGAGAGTTAGGCAGACCGATCTGGCTCCAGGTAGCTGAATCTGCTTACAGGTTCACTTTGGGCTCAATTGCTGGAGGTGAGTAATACTTCTGGTTTCTGTTTTCAAGCTTGGGTTAGTTTAACACTGTCTTGCCAGACTACTTGATCTCATTGAAGTTGCATTTCTTGGTTATACACATAAAAAACTGGAGGGTGGAACCATTTTTGGTTGTGTCATTCCTTTTCTTCCCTTATCGCTTCTGCTCTAGTGTCCCTCCACAATCCTCTGAAACTCTACTCCAGTAACCAGTTTTCTTACTGGTAATTCAGATTGGTTTTCTTTGTTCTACACTATGTAATAGTGTAATCCATTCTCCTTGAGACTTTTTTCTAGACCTTCAGTATTGTCTTAACTGCAGCACATCAGAGATCTTACCAGCTTATATACTCTTCGTGTTTAAATAAATGTTGTAGAAAATCATCATAATAATTATATGCTACACTAACAATGTTGTTGCAGAAATAATACTCCAAATGCTTTCTTACAGCTGTTGGTGCTACTGCAGTATATCCCATAGACCTGGTGAAAACTCGTATGCAGAATCAGCGCTCCACTGGTTCAGTCGTAGGAGAGTTGATGTATAAAAACAGCTTCGACTGCTTTAAAAAGGTTTTGCGTTTTGAAGGCTTTTTTGGTCTTTACAGAGGTAAGTGAATAAAAAATATATCAAGTCAGTTATTTTCTGCCCTTTTTTTAATACCTCAACAGCTAGTTTCTTATGGGAAAACAAGGGAACTTCATATCATGTACAATTTTGCTTCTGTTTCACAGAGCTCAATATTTATCTTCCCTTGAGCACTGTTCATCATATACAATTGCTGGGAAAACCGGGCATTTTTTGTTGTTACTGATTTGCTCCTTGCTGCTTAGGCTGTTCAAAGTCCTAATTTCTGGGGTGTGAGTGCGTGGACATGATTGTTATTTCACAAACTTTTGGCTGGGGGCTAACATCAGGAGCAGATTAGCATCTGAGCTATAAAGATTTATTTTACTGCAAATATTTTTTGTTAAAAGATGAAAGACAGTAATTTTGAAATATACCTGTTAAACTGGATGCCAGATCTTACGCCTTATACTTTTGTTGGTAGTGGGACTTGTTTTATGATTTTATCCTGTGAACAAGAACTTGCATCCTGCTGTTATAATATGTTGCTCTTTTATACTTTAAAATAGCAACAGTGGAACTCCTAAAAGTTGTAATTTAAAAAAGAAAAAAAACTCCTCTAAAATACAGGTTAAGAATTCAACTTTTTATCAGTTTCATTAGTTAGACTGAAAGCCATCTTATATCTTGTTTTAGCTTAAGAGAAGGTTCTGAAAGGGTTTTTATCACATCTATAATGTGACACATAGAGAGTATATGCTAACCAGTCCTCTGAAATTGATTTTTAATTGTTATTTCACATAACCTAATGGAGTGCGCAAGTTTTATAAGGATCAGTAAGGTATTTATTAATTGGCACACATTTTTTTTTTAGTCGGAGCAAAGTCGCTCACTTCTGTGATGGCCACAGCTTGTTTTCTGCTTTGCAAAGTGTTCTGTCCCTGAGGACACTGGACAGTGCCTTTTAAGGACAGTATCTGGGAAGGTTTTGCATGTGGAAGTCTGTGGATCCTGGCTAAAGAGGTTTTTGTAATCTTGCAGGATTTTGCTATGCAAGTGAGTAGAGAGAGGAATGTATCAGTGAAAATGTTAATGCAATAGCTGTAATCACCATAAATTACGTCTTACTGGTAAAGCGTTTTCTTTTTGTTGCTGAATCTTTCACAGAGGCAAATACTCCTTGAGTTACATTTAGGAGACTGTTTCTACAGTGCTGTTGTATAGTACTGTTTTCTTTCTCTTCTTCCCCCCCCCGCCCATGGTTTTGCACAGCGGCTTCTAAGACTGATCATTGGTTATTTTTATTTTTGTTTTCTAACCTTTCTCAAACACCCTGAAATCAAAGCTTATTCCATTGATGAGTTAAAAGCAATGCTTTACACTTCAGAAAAAATGTGCTTGTTTGAAAGAATGCCAGTTTATTAAACTTTTTAGTAGTCTGTTTAATAATTGTCTTTAAGATTGTTTAGCATAAAAAGTTAATGTAGTTGTTTTGAAAATGTTACAGTTAATGGTCAGCATGTTCCTAAGGTCTTGGACTCAGAGTTAGGTGATCTGTGGAAATATGTTAAACTGAACAACGGAAACATGTAGGAGTGGCCCGTGGGTGTATTACTGGGTTCTTACATTCCTGAGCTGGATTGTCCCAATTGTACTGTAATATAATGGTACAATGTAGTCATGTACTGCAGTTTAAAAAATAGAACTGAATGCCTACTGGAAAGATCATATTTTAAAATGAAAACTTAGTGATTTTTCGTCAAGAAAATTATGACACTTTTGAATCCTGGCATCCAACTTCAGAAGTGATGAAGTACCTTCTCAGGGCCCTCACCAGCCGGCGTGTGGTCCCAGGGTCTCTGGCACAGCCGGTGTCTGCGCCCAGTCAGTTCAGCCGCACAGAATGGAGCGGGAGGATCGGCTTGTGGTGTTTTGTCTGGTAGTTTGGGGCTTTTAAAATGTAGGCACTGCAGAGCTGTGTTTTCTTTTCACGGTAGATCCGCGATTCAGGCTGGGAGGGCAGCATTCCTTTTTGTTATTGCCAACCTTTCTTTGTATTTAATAACTACCTTTCCTCAGCATAGCAAGTCTGTAAATCACACAGAAGGTAACATGTTGGAAGGAAACATTATACTGCATATATTAACTGCTGCTCTTTCTACGCAGGTGCATTTACTCTGAGCTCCCTTTTAAGGAAGTAGTATAAAAATTCTGCAGGCTGAGTACTTTGGAGATTTTTGGACATTTTAAATGAATTTTTAGCTGTTATTCTTTTCACTTAATACGTAGTGGAAAGCTGCATTGATACAGTTTTCTTGCTGTTATCTGATACTTTATATAATTGATGTGGGATTTTTTGTCAGTTCACTGGCAAACCCTTTGGGCAAACTGGTATTCCATAACCATGGAATAACATTAGGTAGTGACCACTTCTAATAAAAATAAGCCTTTTAAGTTTTATAATTTATACATATGCCAAAATGACTGTGAAGAAGGTGGATTTAAAAATAACAGATGCTGTTATATTCTTGTATATTAGGAAGTTAAGACTGCCATCTACTGATTTTTTTCTTAATCCTATTAGTTACTAGAAGTGTATGTGCTTTTGTCAAATGGCATTTCATTTTGATAGCAGCTATTTTCCCGGAGCATGGGCCTTTTCAAAATCGGTTTCTGTCCACTAATGCTTCCTCTTGGTGAGATAAAAAATGCTTAATATTATAGTAATAGGCTTCAAAGAAGTGCATGCTACCATGTTGGACTGAACAAGAGAAAATCCTTTATATCCTTAGTTGATTGCAGCCTTCAGGTTAGTGAGTCAAGTAGAAGTGAGTCGATGATCTGTCATAGTCATGTGTGTATCTCACAATTACTCTCCTATTTTAAAATGTAATTGCAGGATTTATGGGAAAGTGATATTAAGGAGCTAAAAAAGTCGAACAAACTTATGTAGCAGACATATCCAAGATGCATGTTCAGTCTTTGTGTTTTATGTTCTGCTTCCAGTTAGTGTAACAGGACATTCTATGTTCAGTCTTTACCCTTTTTTTTCCTTCTGTACGGCAACAGCATCAGGTGTTACTTGACAGATCTGGTCACCCCTTTCATGACCATTTTCAACAGAAATCTTAGTATAGGATTATACTGGTAAGAATATGCAGTGCTCTAGCATCATCACATACTTAGATTCCATCCACCTCAAAGGATACCCCATGTGCAGAAAGGCATTTCTGTAGAGCTCATATAATATACTAGTTTCTCTATTAGGAAGATAATGTTGCCTTACGATGTCTTTGTTTCTATAGGCTTGTTACCACAGCTGATAGGTGTTGCTCCAGAAAAGGCTATTAAGCTAACTGTACGTATCTTTATTTTTTTTTCCCCTGGCATCTTTTTGTTTGTTAACATGCACAGGATTTGTTTCCTAAAATGTGTGAAAGATGACCACTTACAAGCACTCTAATATATGTGGTTACAATTGTACTCGGTAGATGTTAATAAGAAGGAAAAATGACTTAAAATTGTGTGTAATGTATTGTATCTTTATTAGGTTAATGACTTTGTCAGAGACAAATTTACCAAGAAAGATGGTTCCATTCCACTCCCCGCAGAGGTCCTTGCTGGAGGCTGTGTAAGTATCTGTCCTGTATTCTTAGAAAAAACTGATTCTTGGTCATGTGCAGTATAGTTGGAATGACAGTTAATGGGTGTGCTTTGTCGACTTGAACAGAACTGTTGTTTTTTCTCCTCATCACAAGAATTTTAAAAAGTACTTTTTCATGTTTGGAAAGCTTTGCATACTTCTGAGTTGAGTTCCCTTGGGATTACATGCTTGAACAACTGCATTTGGCCCAGTTTCTAACTTTCAGTTTCAGCAGTGGTTTTATTCACAAAAGGCTAAAGAGAAGGTCCCTTTTCTCCCTTTCCATACTTTTGCTTAGGTTGGTGTTCATGGTTAGTCTGGAAAGATACAAGTACTCCATGAGAATGGATTATAGAGATCATGTTTGAGTTTTCCTCAGTGTGGGGGAGAGCTAGGACAGTTTAAAAAAATTCTTGCTGAAGATTTTAAGGAAAAGAGCTGGAGTCTTCAGCTTGCTATATGTGGAATTTTCTGTTCATGAAAATGTGGGAAAGCTGAATGATGTAGTCGTACCTTTCAGGTAACAGAAGTGGGTGAATTTTCTGGTTAAGTGACTTAGTAGAAAATGTAGATACATTACTCCAGATGCTAAACAGATCCATCATCTAAATACAGTTCAAAAACAAATTGTGTTTTTGTTGAGACTGGGGCTATAATTCAGTGAATGTTTTAGCAATCTGTAAGTGGTTTGAATTGATATTGATGATAGATTTATCTTGGTTTTGCACATTGGCTAATTTCATTTGTGGGATTCCCCAGCAGTTGTTAACCCTATAAAATGTTTAAGGCTTAAGTCAGGTTCCTTTTATAGTGGAGAACACTAATAACTTCCAGTTGAGTAGGCTGACAGGCTGGTATAAAACCTCCTCAGCTTACAACAAAACCTGGGGCAGAAAGGTTGTTGACCTCTGCAAACTTTTAATTCAAAGAAGCAGCCCTGAAGGGAGGCTGCTTATAGTTCTGCCTGATTGAATTTGGCAGCCTGGTACATGCTTGAGTCTTCACCTGTCAGTGTACAAAGTTTATTTTCTGAGAAATGTGAGAAAGCAGCTGTGAGGTATAGCTAGCAAAAGACTAACCCTTTTTTCTGGAGAGCTCAATAACACAGAAAGCACATACAGGTCATTTATAACAGAAGTGAATGTAATTCATTAGTGTTTTTCTTTGTGTTGTGCTTAAATTCATTACTAAAATCAAACGTCCTTGTACTGAAATGTATAATATTAAATTCAATTTACATTAGAGCCTTTTCAACTTCCTGGTAGGTACTCCTTTTTCAAAACAACTTTATTGTCTTACTGTAGTGAACATGCAAAAAAATGGGGGAGAAATTTGAGTTTCAGATAAGCTTTTGGAAATTTGGATGTTTCTGTGAAGGTGAGCAAATTTACAATCTGTCCAAATACAACCTGTCTGTTGTCTTTCCTGCCTTTCTTCTAGCTGACTGTCTTAGCTGATATTCTCATCTCGTTTTTCAAGATAATACTTATATCACTCGGTCTGGGAGAATTTTAAACAAAGTTGGCTTATGTGGGAGAGGAGTTGGCCACAGTTCGGCAACCTCAGGGATATTCTTTTCTTTGTAGCCTTCTCTGGATTATCTGATTTTTTGCCAGTTGATGATTTTTCAGTGTTCGTACTGCTGCTTAGTTCCATTTTAGCAATTTCACTTCTTCCTAATATCAAAATCTTTATTAGCAAGCCTATAAAGTTTATTATAAAGTCTGAAAGTATAAGTTGACTAAAGCGATAGCAAGTTGACATGTTAATCTTTATTTTTCTTATCCTCAGTCCTTTTCATCGTCATTGTGACAGCTCTTTTCTATGTTGACTTGCTTGGATCTTTGCACTTCCGGTGTTGATTGAATACTGTTTTTCTACAAAATATTATGAAACATAACCAACAATTGCATCCAAGGAAGTGCTACAAGTAAGCTTAGCCCATTTCTCTCTGCAGAAGCACACAAGACTTTCTGTTTGGGTGATGCCACCTTTCTTCATTTCTCCTTTATTCCATTCCTTCTCTCTCCGTTAGTACAAAATGATGGGTTGCTTTGGGATTGTTTGGGTTCTATATATGCCAAAATTATTTTCAACATCTGGATTTGAGTAATTTGGTTGTCTTTTGGGTTTTTTTTTTGGCTTTTCTTTATTGTTTGACACTTAAATATTTTCCTAGTAGTACACTATAAATTCAAAACATGCTTTTTACCTTGTCATAACATTAGAAGAAACAGCATTATGCCCATATGTAGTTTTCAGAAATGTATTTATTACTGTAGTATCTATGACCATAACTTGTCTGTGTTTAGTGTTAAACCTTCTCCTGATTAACATGAATAATGCACTTTTTCATCATTTCTGGTATGGAACTGGTAGTGGATGAGCAAGATGGGCAAGCCATATTTTCAGCCATTTCACAGAGCTGACAGCAGAGGCCTTCCTGCCCTTTGAAGGCCCACCCTCCTGCAAGCCATACAACAGCACATTGTGCATGCCACAGTCTGCAGCCGGGAACCCAAAAAATTCTTGTGAGGAAGTGGAGGCAGCTTGGGAAAGTCTCCAGCAGAGCTGGCAAATCCTCCTCCCTGGCTGGCAGTGCTGTGCCAAAGCCCACCTGTGGTGTTACAGGCTTCTGAGACCCACACATGAGGACAGGTGAAACCTTTGGCATTAAGACAGTAGTGATTCCAGAGAACGCACGTAGGCTGTTTGGTATCCTCAGCTCTGGAGTGTCTGCAAGAAGTGCTGTACCATTCACAGGCACATGCCCCCTCCAGAAACGGTAACTCCAAGAGACTGGATCTCTTTAGCCAAAATCTTATGTCTCAGGCTACAATTATTCTCAGCTCCTGTAAGGTTATGGAATAAACTCTCCTTCCCAGTAAGAGGAAATGTCTTCATTCGGGTAGCTGTTAACAAAGACATCTGCCAGCGTGGTGGCCTGTTGATAGGGGTAGCTGCCCATCTGTTGTCTTTCCTTCCTCGCTGCAGGGCAGGGACCCCCCGTAGGCAGCCCCTGTGCTCCTGAACCCTGCCTGCCAGCCGCTGGGCAGTGTACCTGTCACTGGGGAGCGGGGAGTCTGCGCTGTCACAGCCCAAGTGCTCCCAGCTGCTCCCAGGCTGGAGGTGCATTTGAGAACTGCAGAGCAGCTCCGTGGGGCAGCTCAGCTCCAGCGGTCAGGTCATACCTGTCAATGGAAGGGCTCTGGTCCCTGATGGATGAAACTGATATCCCAGCCTCCTGCTTCCCGACAGTGTGCTGGTTTGTTAATCGTCAACAGCACTATCCGCACTTACACATGTTCAGAGCAAACAGTTTCTTTCCCTACTGTTACTGTAATTAATTGAATTACATTTCATTGTAATTCAGTGATTAGCCTGCATTCCTGCCTTTGGCATTCTCAGCTACCATTAGCTTTGAGTTGCCGGGGGACTGGGTGAGGCTTGGGCAATGCTTTCCTGCATCCCGACAGCGGCCAGGGGAGCAGAGAGCGCACACCCAGTGTGGACAGTGCTGCTCAGAGGAGTTCACACATGAGGCAGGTGAGTACGTCGTGCATGACAAGGTGCTGTAGGGCAACAGTTCATCCTCGGCTGGAGAGTGATGCTGAAGCAGACATCTAATGCAATGTAAATCGTTTGTAAGCACTGTTAACAGTAGACAAAGATTCTGTGATTCTGAGCTGTAATCCCGATGAGTTACACAGGGAGAAATGGATACTTCCCATCAATGCACTGTGCACGGTGCTTGGCATTTTGAATGGGTGAATCCTGTTTCATCAGAAAGAGGCTTTTGATTTGTGCTGCAGGGAGGAAGAGGGTGTGGGGTGCCAGGCAGAAAGAAGGGGTCTAAGAACCCTTCTGGGAGGTGTAGGCAATGCATCTGTTGATGATTAGGGGTTGGGATATGTGCCTCTGTGTGTGTGTTTGCACATATATACACAGAGAGGTCCAAATTTCCCACTGATTTAAAAACTTTCATATATTTGAATGTTAAATTTAACATTTAGGCTAAATATTCTGGTATACTTGTAAAAATAATTTTCATACGTATTTATACATATGTACATACATACTTACAAACATATATATAGGCTTATCAGGCAAATTGAATGTGTCAAATATTTCCTTTTGAAAAAATAATTTTAAATGTCACTGGTTTTGTTTAACAAACACAAAAATTTAGAATTATATCTGTCAGACTGCTTCTCCTTCAGAATGTTGAAAATACTTTTAATGTACTTTAAGCAGATAAAGTTAGAAGCAGAATTAAACTTTACTGCTTTCTCTGTATCTCTGCGGTGGACATTTAAAGGGAGGGAAAAAATGATTGTTTAGTAAAAGAGACGGGAAGCTTATTGTAGGTGCATGAATGACAGCTTTGCCTTGAGAAAGAAGCACAAGCTCTTTTGATGTTTTTAAACCAGACTGTTTTAAGTAACATCTTATTTTAGCTGCTTGGATGGGACATAGTTGTGGTCCAGGATGTGGCGGTTTCAGAAAGGAAGGAAGGAAGGGCTCGAAATAGGCCTCTCCCCCGTTGTAGCATTTGCCTCTCGGGTGGAATTGGAAAGGGCAACAGGTCTCATGTTGCAGGGTCATTTGTGTATTTCCTTCAGCCTTTGGCATGTCATGGGGCGTTTGCTGTGGGATCTCAGACTACATCTTTTCTCTCATAACCTTTGCTGTCAGATTTAGTTCCTTTATTTGCTCCTTGTAGAGTTATTTTACATGACATTAAGGTTAAGTAGAAGCTTTTATTACTGGTATTTTTGATGTGTATGAATAACCTCCATTCAGAAACAAATTTGTCAACCTTTTTAAAAGTGTCTGTTGTAATTTATGTGTGAAGAGGGGTTTTTATAGGGGGAAAATCTAGATTTAGTGCACCTTCTCCAAAAGAAATTCAAGGACTGCAATTTATACCTCCGAGTGTATATACATAGGCATGTGTATTTAACATACATAGCTGACAGCTGAAGTAAGATACTTTGAAAAAGAATGATGATGATTGCCAGTGATTTGCACAGGAGCATGGAGATTTGTATTGCAACCCTGCATGCTGCCGGTACATTTTTATTTGGAGATCCTTTGTGCCATATTCCTCTGCCTCCTCTTGTGGGGAGCTCTTCCTCTGCTCCCCAGGCAGCACTGTCCCCTGCCTCACACATGCTTCATCACATAGAGAGGCAAGTCTTCAAAAGAAAACACAAGCAAACAAAAAACAACCCTCACGTTATTTTTACTCATTGAAAAAGTGAGCTTTGTTGTGTTAACATGTCCTGTATTAAAATCAATGCTTGCCTTATCTGTACTTGTGATACGTCTAAGGATCTCACTCATTCGTGCAACTCCACTGAATTCAGTGCTCCTCTTCACAGGAATCAAATCACTGCTGTGCAGAAAACTTTGCTGAGCTCCAGGCATAACTGTGTGAAAAGTCAGGACTTGAACAGAAGTACATGTTGTTAACAGGGGTATTTAACTGGGCATCTTGACAGTTATGGCTCTCTTTGGGAAAGCTGCCTGTTGAGAAGTTTTTCAACACTGAAAATACTCAACGTGATAATGTAATTAAAGGGCTTTTCAAATGGTTTTCTCCTGATAATATAAGCATATGTTAGGGTTTTCCTTTTATTTTGCTCAATAACCTGATCATCAAGCCATATTTTAGTATTAATATTGTCGTAATATATAATTCTGTATTAACCATATACCGTTTGTGACGGTATAAATTTAATTAGTCTTGCTACTAAATTATGAAAATGTGTTTAGAGTCTTCTCTTTTCATTTCTGTATCAAGAGAGGGCTGTTGCTGATTTTGACAGAAAGGTAGGCAGTTGTGCACCTAGGAGAGGAGAATGTTAATTGCAGGAAGATTGACTTCAGGGTAGAAAATAGAAATGTTTACGAAATGGCCTATTTGTGTTTCTATGGTGGGTGTTAGGCAAATAGGAAGACTTATTTTGGCTGCTCTGCGGGACGCGCTAATTTATAACGTTCAAAATAAAAAATGGAATTTCACATATGTATGTAAACAAAGAATGCATATTTAATAGGCAGGTTGCTGGTGATTTTCTAGCTTAGTGAATTTCTAGCTTAGCTTTTAAATTTGAAGTTATTTTTTGTGTAGTGCATTGTGTTACATAGTAAGAGCATTCTGCTTAATATTTTATCTACCAAAAT
This sequence comes from Streptopelia decaocto, assembly GCF_964273445.1. Classification (NCBI taxonomy): domain Eukaryota; kingdom Metazoa; phylum Chordata; class Aves; order Columbiformes; family Columbidae; genus Streptopelia; species Streptopelia decaocto. The sequence continues at coordinate 46,887,137 of NC_138660.1, forward strand.
TATTTTTTAAAATGATGTAGGGTGATGATAAGCATTTGAAATTGGTTTTCTGTTTAATACATTATGAACAAAAAAAAATTGTTATCCTTTAACAGAACTTGCCAGATGTGAATTTTATAAATTTTCTTGAGATTGGAATTTTGCGTAGCAGGACAGCCCTGTCATGTTGCACGCGCCGATGTGTATGAACTGGAAAGGAAAAGGCAAGATGAGAAGTAAAGGGAGCCTGAAAATGGCTTTGGACATGAGTGGTGTCAGGTGGCTGAGTAAACACAGTGCAGTAAGTCCAAGCACAGAGAAGATGGGATCAGTTTGGAGGGGCTGGGAGTTCTAGTGATCTTCCTGGTGGTTGCAATAAATGTCCACAGAAATGTAGGCTTTGATTTTCTGTCAGAGGGATGAAGAAGTGAGGGAATAAAACGAAGATTAACAACCTGGACCGATTATTTGAGTGGGAAGTGTTGAAGACAGTAACTGCTACAGTGGGGATAATTAATCAAATGCAGGGGTTGGTCTCCCACTGTTTGGGTCAAGGTGCGTTAGTAAAGCCATAACAATTATGATTTTAAATGTCGATATTGAATGCAGTAATGAATGGGGCTTGCAACAGGAGGATGGCAGTGTGCTCAGTAAAGGTTCAGTGAAGTGTTGAATGGTTGATCAGTGAAGACTCTTGATGCTTCATGCCCCCCGTCTTGTAGGTGCTACCCAAGTGCTTGGTCATTCTCAGTGGGAGCTGCTGAGGTTTGCAATGCTCATTTGTTTCAAGTGTAGAATAATTCAAGCTACTGACTTCTAAGGCTTGCTTCAGGACTAGTCTCAAGTTTATTCTGCGGGCTGCTGGAGAGAGGAAGATTGTGTTATGGGCAGAAAGGATTGGTGTTCATTAGTTCTGAATCAATTAGCAGAGAACACCATGCGTGCTGTCCAGGAGATGCTGTAGCATATATTGATTTTACTTCATACACATACACCTCTGGCATCGCAGAGAGTTTATTTCCTGGGCAATTTAGAAGTGGAAAAGGCTTTAATTGCAGATATTCTGCATTTTTTCCTTCACTAAAGTTTGATGCCTTGGATAATACCATCAGGATTAAGAGGAGCTTTTAGATTGTGGGAGAAATGCTTTTTAAGTTTGTCTGTATTCAAGTGGTCATATGCCATAAATTTTAAGGAAGTGGTTTTAATTTTGAAATGAAAAAAGGTGGCTTAGGAAGAGGGGGAGAAAGAAAGCTTAGTAAAATTTAGCTGTTTTGTGATGAACCACACACTTCTCCAGAAGTGAATGGTAGTGCCTACAGCAAACCCGGGAGAAATCTGAAACATATTTGAAAGTCTTTGGTTAAAGTGTAGAATGTGAAGGAGCTCTTGCTGGGAAGTTTGCAAGATAGTCCTTCAGCACTGCTAATGGAATATTTCCTGCATGTAAAATCTGTAATGCTCGGCTCAGAGAAAGATATGACTCTTGTTTCTGTCTAGTATCATATTGTGAAATGTTACTCTTCCTATTTAAATTTTATATTTTGTTTCCACTTAAGACAATTAAAGGCTGCTAAACAAAACTCCAAACATCTTTTCTACTAATTTAAAATTACACCATTAAATGCAAATTTGCCTTTTAGACAGCATCACCACTAAATGCAAATAACATGTCTACACATTGATGATGAATTATTATTGAAATAATGTGAGGTCTTGTTTATATGTGTTTGATGCTCTAGTAGCACAAATCTAATCATTATTTTAGTTTAGTATTTCATGTAATACCTGATAGACTTTTAAACACAGCCACAACTTCTAGAAAGTGGTGTCAAGGAGAAAAGCAGAGTCAGACAGAATGGACTATGAAGATATAAATGTGAAAATTTATTTCGTACAAACCCATGATTTCTGATTGGGGGCTTTTAACTTCCGGACAGGTGCTTTATTAAAAGATGTCTCCTGTATTTTTCCATGAGAGCATCAGCCAGTGCAGTGAGACAAGAAGACACCCAGCACCTTGCAAAAGTCAACATGTCATCACATGCTCTAGTAATGCCGTTTACTTTCTTTTTCTTTTGGCTTGCAGGCAGGAGCTTCCCAGGTCATCTTCACTAATCCTCTGGAGATTGTAAAGATTCGGTTGCAGGTAGCAGGAGAAATTACTACAGGACCCAGAGTCAGTGCCCTTTCTGTTATAAAAGATTTAGGCCTTCTTGGTCTTTATAAGGTATGTAGTTCTGCTTTGAATGGCTTCATTGTTTTACATTTTATGCTAAACTTTTACACTGTTGAACCAAAGACTGTTAAAAACAAAGACATCTTTTGAATTTAAAACCAATCTCTTCCTGCAGGGCAACTCCACAGTGGAAAACTGAAGAAAACCCACTTCTATATAAATGGCAGTGGGATACAAAAAATACTCCCCCATTCTGTCCTTTGGGCTTTTATGCCAAGCTGCAGGGAGTCCTGTATTGCAGACCTGCTGGCTTCTGGCACTGATCATTTCATTTGGTGGGGTTTGTGAAAAGTTTCTTTGGCTTTCCCTGTGTGTTTTTCTTATGTTTGTTTTGAATCTCTCTTATCCCTATTGTTGTCTTTGCAGCAGGATATTCTCTTTGTCTTAATAATTTGATGAGAGTGAAACAGTAGTGGAGTTTAGTAGATATTCAGATTTTTTAAGAGTCTAAGTGCTGGGATTTGTCAATAACAAATTCCATGACAAGAAAAGCCCACACTATACTGTACTGCAGCAGAGTGCCAGTCAACAGATTCCTTCCCCGCAGGTACACTGACTACCATCATTACATATCAGGTGTAATGGAGCAGAAGCTGTTAGTTTTCTTAAACCAGGAAGAGTATTTCTTCCTGTATCTTCTGCCAGTGCAAGGGGTAATACGTAAATTCAGCAGTTATATGAGCTCTGTATTTACAAAACATAGTTTTACATGGTTTGTCCATAGACCTGCAATAATACTATAAAAATGTGCAAATTTACTCCTAGACCTGAAGCGTTTGGTTTGAATTCAGTAGATGAAATTCATGACCATTATATTTCGTGAAGATCACAGGCGTTCTGGTACATGAGACAAGATTAGCATTTCAGTTTGCAGTAATTAAACAACTGAGCTTACTAAAAATTCTGCTGTTCCTTAGAGTTGCCTTATCACTTGTGAATAACTGTAAGAACTCATTTTAGAGCATAAACTATCTGACTGAAAATAATGAAAGGAATGACTTTATCAGGTCTTCTACTTAAGCAAAATCGGGTTTGTAATGTGTGCTGTCTGTTAATGTAACTGCTGGGTGACTGGCCTCAGGTGGGTCCATTGCATGGAGGCATCTGGCTTGGAGTCTCGCAGTTGGGTATTTGGGGAAGGAGCCCTGTGTTTGTAACATACATGCTTTCAGGGCATGCACGTGAGGTGTTTGGATATGTAAGGGCTTATTCGAGCTTTGTACAGAGGGAGTTATTTTAATTGGTAACAGACTGATGACTGAAGTTACTAAAAGAATATTAGATATGTTTAATTATGAGTATTCCACTGTTTTTACAGCATGCAAAGTTCTGTTAAGGAGCTATTTAGTACCAGTTTGTGGCCAGGAGCTACTCCTTGCAATATTATCATAGGCCATTGCTTTGTTTCTCCGTATCTTCCCCTTACTAAACGGCTCCCATTTTGTGGTGGTTTCCCTCTTTTTGCTGACTGTCCAGTGCAGCCTCTTCAGTCAACCAGGTGACAATCAGTGGAGATCAGTGTGACGTCTTACAGTCCTCACTGCTATTTTGGTAGTGCTTTTGTGTTTGGTGGAAAAACGGCACGCAAGGACTTGTCTTGCTGCTTGGTGCTTGTGCGTTGTTGTCAGGCAGACGTAAGGACAGACCTTTCTCACTCTCTTCATCACATTTGGACATACACTATATAAAAGGCATTTATCCTAGGTACTGATGTTATGTACTGGTTACTGGAATTAGACAGGAACCTTGCATCTTCTTCATTCTAGAAACTGAATTTAGATGTGCTTTATTCTTTTTCAAGTTCAAACCTACATCTCTTGTTTCCCAAGACATTTTATTTTCTGTGTTATTTACCTGGTAGATCAAAGGACTTAGTACTTCCTGGGATCAGGCTGCTTGCTGGATATCGATTTTAACCTTATTTACAAAATTTATTTGTATTATGTCTCTTTTCTGTGTGACAGGGTGCCAAAGCATGTTTCCTCAGAGACATTCCCTTTTCTGCAATCTACTTTCCTGTTTATGCTCATAGTAAACTGATGCTTGCTGATGAAAATGGCCATGTGGGAGGGCTTAATCTCCTTACAGCTGGAGCCATTGCAGGTAATTTTGCAGAACGTTTTCCAGAAGTAACTTTTTTTTTCTTTTAGTGAGCAATATTTAATATTCATTCAGTAGCCCCAACTAAAGGAAGGGTACTATACCATTGTATCTGATTTAATCTAAATTTGATCACTGTTATCCTTAGTGGGAGGCAATGTAATTTTGATGAGAGCTAATTACATTTGCATAATGTGGATAAACAGCGTAATGCAGCTCAGCAACTTGTAGTCAAATTTGATCTGTCTGTCTCAATGGGGTTTTACTTGTTACTGTGCTCTCAGAGTTGAAGGCTAATTTGAATCTTTGATGAACATTAAATGAGAGATCATAAGAGCTAAGAAGAAAATGACTTATCTAGTTTTGGATTCCTGAATTACTGAGAAAAAACTTTGTTTAAATGTATTTGCTAAAAATAGGGCGTTCGTTTGTAAAGAAGGTGAAGTTAAGGTATTATACTCTGAAATTTTAAATATTTTAAGGCGTCTCAAAAATGTTAAGTAGAAAGAAAATAGGCAGCTGTGATAAAAAGGTCTTTTTTACTATCTGGCAGTATAAAAATACCAGACGTAAGAACTGTAGGGGTGGATATTTAAAAATGCAGACAGAGATGCTGCGCTGCTGAGGATTAAATCACTGGGATGACAACCAGGTATCTTCAGGCTATCAATGGTGAATGATTCAGTGTTGGAATCTGTGCAGTTTACAAACATTGTTGGGCTGATCAGACCTTCAGTGACTTGTTACAGTTTTAAGGAATCGCGATCTGTACATCAGTCATGAGCCGGCTGTGTGTAAAGAACAGTTTCCCGTACCGGACTTGATGCCGAGCTTGGCCACACCTGCTCTTTGCCACTTGCTGTGTTCCTCATGCCAGAGGGAAGGGAGAGACCTGCCAAGAAACCAGGAACAGATTTGTAGCCCAGCTTATTCTCAAGTAATGCAAAGCTGCCAGAAATGGCAAATTATTTAGCTTACTGCACTCATAGAAGCACATCCAAATCTTATTTAACTTGTATCTCATATAAAGACTTAACTCTCTTTATTTTTAGATTGTAAACTTCGCAGCTTCTCTTCATGTGTTTCTGGGTCACTCATACTAAGTGATGAACCTATTAGAAATGTGTGTAAATCTTGTGGGCCTAGTTTCATAGTGTGTACATGAATCTGCCCTTCTGAATTGCAAGTTTCAAATTCCTGATTGCTTGCTCTATTCTGGTTATGCACACATAGTGGAGGGAAGAACCTGGTCTGAATGCATCTGCCTGTAAAGGAAAATCTGCCTATGGTTGCTATTAGTGTGTACTTGTAGGTGTAACTACATTGCTTCTGTTTTCTTTTAAAACCTCCTGAAGTGGCCAGCAGCACTTTAGAGTTTATGATCACTTAGGCAGATCAGCAACTTGTTAATATTTTTAATTCAGTAGTAACCAATTGCGAAGGTTCAACAGAAATCAAAATCAATTCAAAATTCTAAGTCAGAAGATGGTTCCTTTTTGTAACAGGATGAAGTTTTTACAGTATTCAGAAGTATTCAGAAATCTCTCAGGTAAACACAGTCACAGACTGTGGAGTACGTTTCTGAAAACTTTCTCCTTTCCTTTGACTAGAAAGCTGAGAGTGGTGCCTTGGAAGTGGAGATTTGTTCTGCCATCACTGTTGGCTAATCTCACGCTGCTGGTACCAAGCAGACTTGTAAAACACCTTCCTTGTCCTCAGTCTGTTTGTGGCTTTGCCTACGGAAGTAAGCAGCATCTATTCTCCTACAGAACAGTCCAGACAGCAGTACAGACAGATTTCTGTAGAGCAAGTGTCCTAAGTAGTAGTTTTCTTATGAATGGGTGTGTAGGATTCGAGTTCCCAAATCAATAATCTATGTAATTTACAAAATATGTTGTAAAGTATTAGCAAATACAGTGAGGCTGCACAAGCAATTTTAGTCATGGGTATTGCTTATTACATATATAGCCTTTGTGTGAATTTAAAAACGCCTCTTATCTTTTTGAAACTACTGTTAATGACAGACCTCTAGAAGACGTTGAGAAAATTGCTGTTGATAGTCTATTATTTTATTTACTATCAGTTATAGACTTTAAATTTAGAAGAAACTCGAAACTATCATACCACACACAAGCTTATATTATATATCAAATGTAAGAACTTGCACTTTTGGTCATGTCTGATCCTTGCAAAAAATATTAAAGTTTGCAGTTGTATTTTTCAGTTAGAAGTGTTCCATCTTTTACAAGACACTTTGTGCAAATTAAATGTGGTTTTCTTCTAAAAGGTGTGCCTGCTGCGTCTTTGGTAACCCCTGCTGATGTCATCAAGACAAGACTGCAAGTGGCAGCTCGCGCTGGTCAGACAACATACAGCGGAGTTATTGACTGCTTTGGCAAGATCCTAAGGGAAGAAGGCCCGTCGGCTTTTTGGAAGGGAGCTGGAGGTGAGAAACACATTCTGAATATTAAGGCAGACCCCGAATCTCCAAATTAGCACTTGCATTGTTATGGACTCAAATTAGAGCAGTATTTACAAGGTCTGATCCTGAACATAACATCTTGTTAAAAATGTTCAGCTTCGCTCCTGAGAAATTCTTTTCTTCCCTTGACACTATGATTTGTAATATTTAACAGCTCGTGTGTTCAGATCTTCACCCCAGTTTGGTGTTACTCTGGTCACTTACGAACTTCTGCAGAGATGGTTTTACGTCGATTTTGGAGGCCTGTAAGTCAAATATTTGCTTTTTAGCTTGCACAAAAAAAAGCCAAGTTAAAAAAGACATCTTTTTTTCATTTATGGGACCACTTAAACTCGGTGACTTAAGAGCACCTGTACTTAAAATCACAGTATGCAAAAAATCCCATCCTTATATAATTGAAACTTGCATGCTACTTCTAAGCAGATGAGGAGATAAAGAGCCATCTCATATTTATTTTAATACACCACATAAAATTTGTATTTCCACTGTAGCAAGGTATTTTGTTCATTTTCCCTGTGTCACTGGAAGTTAATTTACAAAGCTATCAGTAAAAATGTAACTTCAGTCTTGCCCTTGATTTTCCATTAAGTAGCAGTCTGAACTTGACCATAGCAGTGAATTAATTAAGGTCAGCTTTGACAGTCTCCCATACTCACACAAAAGCCTAAAGTATGTAGTCTAGATTTCATAGAGTTATTCAGACTTAAGACTTCAAATAAAGGAAAGGCTTTTTTTCTTTTTCTTTTTTCAAACAGCAAACCTTCTGGATCAGAACCTACCCCAAAATCTCGAATTTCAGATCTTCCTCCTGCTAACCCTGATCACATAGGTGGATACAGACTTGCTACAGCTACGTTTGCTGGTATAGAAAATAAGTTCGGTTTGTATCTTCCGAAGTTTCGATCTGGCATCACTCAGCTCAAGCAAAAAGTAGCAGCTGAACCCGGAAAAGATGTTTCGACCTAACAAAGTAACGCAGTGGGAAAAGTTCAGGAGAGTAGTACTGTATTTTTTGCAGTCAGCTGCATGTTCTAGCTGAACTGAGCTTGCAACTCTATTTACTCCTTTCTAATATTAATACATACCTGCAGTTGTTTATTTGCACACAAGGAACTGATTGAAGCAGTGGTTCTATGCCTTGTTTTAACCAGTGGCATGAATCTGTACCTAGACTTTGCCTTGCACAGCTTGCATTCAATGTTACTGTACATATTGTACATCTTTGTACAGAGACATCATGGCATCTATACACATACATTTATATAAGGGGCATTGCAGTTCAAAATGGTTGACATGTACAGAATGTTTTGAAGGTGTTTTGTTAACAATCGTGACAATAAAATATTTAAAAACACTTAAGTCACTTCTTTGTGTTTATGGAAGAAGTCCTGTGTGATTTTTTTCTTCCCTCCACAGATTATGGATCACAGATTAAAATTTAAGATTAGATGCGCCCATTTAATGAACATCCAGTACAGGACATAGCTTCTGCAGGATGCAGTTCTCTGCTAGGTACAGGAAAGGTTTTAAAATGCAAGTAAGTGTAAGAGAAGACAGTAATTGGATGAGCATATGCAAGATTTTATTTTTGCAGCACTACTTCGTAACAAGGAATTTCCTCAAAATACATGGTAATACTAAACCTGTAATAGATCTTACTTCTATGGTAGCATATTTAAAAAACAGAGAAATATCTGCCAGTTATTAGTTGACTCAAGAAATTTTACAGGATTTATTACTCAGTGTTTTTTTCCAGAGTGGAAAACCATTTTACCAAAAAAAAAAAAAAAGAAAGAAGACATTCTCTTTATTTTTAGATTGTTTTATTATTGAAAGATCAGGTCATTCTGCAGGGGGAAAGACTTACTTTTATATTCTTTTTAAATACAAACCTGATTGTTTAGACTTCCAGTTGAGTGGACTGCTAAGTTAGAGGAGAAAGGAAAAGCTTGAACTACTTCTGACTTAGTGTCTGCCAAAAGTTTATCAGATGTGTTTTTTAAATGCAAAAATCTCAGAGGAAAGAGGAGAGTCTAGATTTCTACAGTTCTAGAAGAAAAATAGTCCTACCCCTACAGCCAGAGAGGAGATGAGTGGGTTTCCAGCCTTGCTTACTGAAGAATAACAACCTATTATCTTTAGTTTTACATGTTTCTTTCAGGGTTAAACGCCCCAGAGTACAGAGCATCACAGCAGTATAAACAGATTGGACCTTCTATTATTTTCTTGCTCAGGTGACACCAGGCCAATATGAAGAGTTTTGGTCAGCTTACATAGAAATGGCTTCTTAAAAACTGAACACTACAAATGCAGACAAGCCCTCCTTCAGTTCTGGCCTCTTGGCAAGATGCAAAAATCTTTTGGTGCTGTATAATATTTAGTGAGCTAGACGTTACAGTACATAGTATTTGGGAATTTGATCACTGTTCTGCAACATGCATATATATAACCCTAGTAGAAGGCCTCCTGTATTCTTTTTTTTTTTTTTTCTCTTCTGGTTTAAAGAATCAGCAGTTCTGTGCCATTTTCTAGAGACGGGCTTCCCAGGAGCTCTCTCCCATATCCATGTATTTTGTTCTGTGCTTTTCTAAATAGTGACAAAAATAGTTGGGACCCACTGGCATTTAATCATAGTCACAGCTTGTTGACTGACACCTCAGGAGACTTTACAATGCAAGACGGCATTTGTATTTCTTACAGGTCCAAAACTGGACAGTCTGGCTCCCAGGATGGTCATTTACAGTATCTAGCATCACTGTTGGTCTCCTAATGTTACAGGTATGGGTTTTACACCATTTTTAACCTGTGCTCAACTATTTTGAGAGGGAGGAACACAAGCCGGAGTGACTACAGAATAGTTTTGTTGAAAATTATTGAAAGGTTGAAATTACCTAAAACTAATGTCATATGACCTATATGTTCATGCCACAATCCATTGAAAGAAAGTCTTATTTACTGGATTGCTGAAAATATAAGTCTGAAGGAAATACATTATTAAATGAGAATTAACAGTTCTCAGAAAAAAGCCAACAACTAAAGAAAAACACAAAACCCCAAACCAACCAACAAAAACAAGACAACAACACCCCCTCTGCCCCCAAAAACAAACCCACAACCCAGATAGCAGAACATTCTGCTCATTAACAATTCTTGTGCCTGAGGGGTAAAAATCATCACGATGTGCCTGTTCTTTATTTGGTTCACGTGTTTTCTCAACGGAACAGCCAGCCGCTGTTGTGAGGTTGAGGAAAACATACAAGGTAAATGCCAAACTGAACAGCAAGACTTCGCATTGAAAAGAGGTGGACTTTTGACAAGCCAACAACAATGGAGACCTAAATACATTTTACTTTCAAACCCACTGGAAAAGAGAAACTCCTGAAGACAGAACTGCCTGTGTCTCTGAACTGCTTGTAACAGAACTGAGATAAGGAGAAACACAAAAAAACCCCAATTTAAACAATGAAGAAACAATAAGACTACTTGTCAACATAAAGCTGATTAAGGAATATAAACCTATTTCCTACTTTTAAGCACATAAAACAGCTCTTATGGCACAACTATAAGCTTGTAGTGGATTAATACCAGAAACAAACCTAGAGTCCTAAGTTAAAGCATCAATACTAGTTTAGTGCCTAATTAGTACAAGTCAGAATACTTACTAAAAAACAATCCTAAACAATTCCCTCCCCCCAAACCCCAAACCAGTGTTGATGCAAAACGTTGTCTTAAGAAAGACAACGTCTTAAAACGTCTTAAGAAAGATGTACTCAAAAAATGTAAGCTTTCACAGAAATTGGAACCATTCTGTTTCAAGCCATTAATTGGTTTTGTTTCAATAAAAATGTTAAAAAGTAATGAAAACATCTTTCTTTAACTTGAAATGGAAAATTAGTAGCAAGTCTGTAGTTGACAGAATGCAAATCATCATGCTTTGGAAATAAAATCTAATTCCTTATCCTTTGGAAAAGAAAAATTTCACAACAGTAGCTTGTTTCCCTTTTGTTTGACTGCCATGGTAGGAAGTGGAGGTTGGGGCAGAAAACTCTGTGGTATGTGCAGTAAAATGAAAGCAGCAGCTCCCAGGAACTTTCTACTCTGAAACCACTGAGGGGACACAGATTAGGGGGCAGGGCAGCTGACAAGTGCTCATATAATATTTATTTATTAATCAGTCTCACCTTTTAATGCACCAATCTAAACAAAAGAACTTGGTTTTAAATATGTATTTAATTAATTCAGGTCCAATTATCGAAGAAGTTTGTAACTACAGACAAATTTTTATTCACATATATTACTTACTACAGGAGCCTGGGGCTTATCTATGTATAAACAATGAAACTTACTTGGAACATATGCATGCATATCCATGGGTAATTTAAAGAGTTCAAAATTAAAGAATGCTGCAGAGATTTATTACCTAATGAAGGTTAGTCAGTGTAATATAGAAAGGTTAGTTTAGAAACAGAACTTTTACTTTTCAGAAGTAGATACTGTTACAAAGTGGAAATTTCAGAAGCCCAACCGCAAATTTACATCAGGTTAGTGTTTCAGCAAAAGAAGTTTCCTGCAAAGTCAAAGTTAACTGTATTAAAAGTTACAGAAATCCAAGAATGTGCTTGTAATATATATATAAAAAGAGACAATGCAAGATCAGATTTTCAGTGATCTTAATACATTTTCGAAGTCCATAGCTGAATCCATATATTCCGTCCTTAAGCTATTATTTGAACTGAGACATGCTTACACGTTTAAGATTTGCAAATCATTCAAAAGTCAATGCTGCTGCCTGTTTTTACAGATCTACGCGGGTATGCGGGTTGCAGCTTCCTCTTCGGCGTCAGCTCTGTTAGCGTTTATCTCTGCCAGTGTTCGACCAAATCGAGTCCACTCATCACTGCGAGGAACGGCAATTTGCTGTTGACACAGAGAATGTTATTTAAACCTACTGATAAATAAAAAATGAGCTCATTTTGAGTGAGTGCTCAAGTAATGTTCACAAGAGGTTCCAATAGAAAAACTTGCCTTTACTTAATGTAAAATTTTTTTAATGAAAATAGTCTGAATACCAAAAGCTCTCACTAAGAATAAAATAAGCCAGTATTTAAGTATGTAATGATCCTGTTACAAGCTGCATTGTACATCGTCATCTGAGAGACTCTCTCCAAAGAGGAATACTAATGCCACATCCTCATCCAGTTACGTACTACTGGAGTACACACGCTTTCAATAGCAGCAGCTTCCCTACAGGAATGAAGTCTAGACTGCTTCACTGCTCAATTTTTGTTTGGTACTTCTCAAGCTATGGTCAGAATTCATATGTACCACAGTTGCAAAGAAGATAAAATATCTACAAAGAAAAGCATTGATTATTTCATCTTATTTCATCAGTTTTACAATAATGCTTTTACTTTTTGATTGGCTGCCAGATAGTATACTAAAAATTTATGCCAGAATACCTAAAATAGACACAAAGGGAAACATTAATTTGAATATACAAATTAAATCTTATTCCTCTAATTACAGGGGAAAAAAGTTAAAAGCACATTGCTAAATAAAAGTTAAAGAAACTTGAGTGTTTTGTAATATATTTGCACAATACATGGTATACACACCTCTCCCACATCATAGATAACTATTTGTCCCTCCGAATCCCCAACAGCAATCTCTCTCCCAGAATGTGTCCATCTCACACGGTTCAGAGCAGGGTTGCCCTCCACAGTAATGCTTGCTGTTGGCACCTGTATCCATTTAAAACACAATGTTAAAAATGCAGGAGGATTCCATAAGCTATCGATTACAGAACACACCTACTCCCTAAGAAGCGCCCAACATTTCACCTGTGGCAGAGTATGCAGATCTCAAAGACTTTCAGTGGCCTTAAACTATCAGCAGTGACATGACCAAACCAACACATCTTCTGTCCCTTGGCCAAAGTACAAACATGCTCTATCAAAGGCACATCAGCACTCTGGTCATGAGACAGGAGGCACACATGTGTTCAGCCAGACAGCGAGGAAGGGGGCCCTGGGATCTCACGGAAGATTACAACAGAGGGCAGGGATGAAATCCACTGCTTTGGCAGGTCAAATCCTGTCCAAAAGTGAGAACCAGGTGATTCCAATTTGAAGCCATGGGCTGGCACATGCTCCTACAGAATTGCATGCTATTCTGTATGCAGCTTTAAAAAAGATGAAATTTAAGTACTGAATATTTGTCTGTTTTGTCCTCTCACCTACCTCCAGTAAGTCTTTGAAAAGGTTTATAATATAATTAAGTTTATAACTCACACCAGAAAACCCAAAATTATCTAAGTTTAGAAACAAATTACCATTTCACTGCAGTATTACTATGGCAATAGAAATATGGCAATAGGAGCAATGGTGGTGTGTGGGTAACAGTTTTGTTCACACTGTTAGGTTACAGGCTGCCAAGACCATACTGGGGGACATCTGTAATCACTATCACAACATGGATCAGTGTTACACCAAAAGATGTTTTGCACTCTTGTTACAGGTAAAACAATTTAATTACCACTGTTATTTGTTATAAGGAGTCATTTCAGTTAAAACCCCGTTATAAAAGACTGATACCTATTATGCAGAAACTACTAAAACTACAGAATGTTTAAAAACAACAACAACAACAAAACCCAAACTAAACCACTATGGTAAACCCCTGAACTTTTTTTGAAGTGTACAAACATTCTTGCAGCTCCATGTGACTATTAAGCCGACTGCCTCACCTCAGTATCGTTGTTGAGATTCCACAGGTCAAGCCTGCCCATCCCATCCACACAGGCAAACAGGGCAGGGTGAGTTGGAGACCACATCACATCGTAAACATAATCTGAGTTGTCTTCAAACGAGTAGAGAGGTTTGTTATTCTGAAAAAAGCAAACACAACAATGTAATACCCAAACTCTGCACTTCAAAATTACAAAGCTAAGGGGTAAAGCAAAATACAGACCTTCTGAACAGCATTATCAGCAATAACCAAAAAGTGATTCACATTTTTACTTACTTTAAAAAATGTCTCAGCAAAATCAGCAAAAAATTAATGCCATTATTAAAGGGATGCTTTGCAAAGCATGCAACCTTTTAGTTGGCTGCTACTATAAAACAATCAGTAGCAAGCCAATACTGTAAGAGATTGTAAATGTAATGCGTTAATAATATTGTAAATCAAGGCAATGATAATTCAGTGACAGCACTTCAGGCTGTTACTGGGAGATTCTAACTCTGCTTCATCTGCTTTGCATTCCTCAGGACATCAAACAAACAGCGAAAGAGGTAATTCTGGCAATGGGAATGACAGATATTTCAATTGTGAGCCTCATTGAATTTACCTGACATAAATTTTGGTGCTCTTAGTCCTCCACAAAATTGTAGCAAAACATTTGCCTTAAGCATAATATGAAGTAACTTATTTTACAACATGATTTTACATTGTAATCTTTGTTGATAACAGAGGGCAAAAGGATGAACAGAATGGATCAGAAGTATACAAATGATGTACAATCTGAAAGCGAAGCTTTATGTTGTTAACTATAGTTTTGTTCATCAGCTGTCTCCTCGTTGCAGGACTGCTGCTAGGAACCTGGAGAGCATCACACATTTGACTTCAGTTGACTTAAGTTGAGGTAGCTTACATTATAGCACCACCTTGTGTCAAGGACTACGAAGAAAACCACTGAACTATCTATTTAAGTTACCTTAGTTGTCCAAAGCTTTACTGTCCAGTCAAAAGAAGAGGTGACAAAAAGATGTGAGAAGTCTACAGGTCCAACTGCCGCATGGCAGTTGATACCTGTGATTGGTCCCTGGTGTCCTTCAAACATCTCACTGATTCCAGCTTTGCTGTTTTAGAATATATAACCAAGGTTAATTTATCTGGAAACCATACATCTACAGACAGAGATAGCACTGAAATGCAATTTAAATATAGGCACAAGAAGATTTTTTGCTGCTTTGTATGGACATTACCCTGCTGCAAAAGACTTCATCAGAACGGATCACAGAAGATCAGGCTTGAATACGGACCACGACTTCAACATGTATTTCCTGCTAACCTTAAGTGCCATGATATGCCACAGGAAGAAGAGACTAATTCAGCAGGTACCAGCCCCCACATTTGGCTACACTGTTCTCCAAGCAATAGCTAAAACTTCCATTCATACAAAGAACAAAAATCCAGTCCTCAGGAATGAGCATGAAACTCCCACTGACTTAACAGAAGTTGCAAGTACCTTAGGGACACAAGGTACAGACACAAACCAGTAACAGTACATCCCTAATAGCCTCCTATCAGAAGCAATGAAAAAGAAGGGGGAGAACAGATGGGAAAGATGTTACACAAAAGTGATACAATTTGGGGTATTTTGGAACCAAAAAGCTGTGCAGCAAGGGTGATGTGTATTTGAGATGAAACCTGGACACTCAATTATATTTAAGAAAGCAATTGATAAGATACAGTCAGACAATTTCAAAATAGATTGAACAGCAGGAGAAAGGCTGGCCAATTTAAGATTTGTGCGTGATGTTACTGTACAATTATCTACAGAACCGATACGAAGTTTGGAATGTTCTGCTACAATTCAAATGAATAAAACTGCAGTGACCTATACTGCCCTCATCAACACAAACGACTCCTAGGCACACAGGGCAGAAGAGAACCAATTCAATATTCCAACTTCTTCCATTTTTAATGAAGATCTTACTCAGGAAAAAACATGCACTGGAATTTATATACAGCTATTTTGAACTCCTTCAAGACAAAGGAGCAAACATGCCTTATATATAATTTTAGGAGTGTAAAGCATGCAGGGACTTATCCTTTCACTATTTTTATCTCCTTTGAATAACAAAAGTGTGTATTCACCTGCCATGACGGCACGCAGTGTACACTGAGCCCTCTTCACTGCCAACAACAAAGTTGTTGACATCTCCAATCGGGAAGGACATACAAGTAACAGCCACAGCCTTGGACTGTTTGTGAACCAGCTCCATGCTATCCTGTAACGAAAGTAACAGCAACTTACTTTAAAACCAGCCAAACAGAACCACTAACATCTACAAAGTAATTTATACATCTCAGTAGTAGGGGTTTTTTTTGTATTTTACTTCTACATAATTGGGCAGGAATAAGAAAGTTATTTTTATTAAAATTGTGTTTACCACTAACACAAGTGCAACAAAAATACACAAAATGACCAAGAGACAATATTTGATTCCATGAGCGGGGAAATATTTTATCCAGTATGTGTCAAGCTACTTTAAGTATAATTCTGTGTGTTGGGAAAATGTTCATTAATACTTTTTAGATTAATTAAGTTTTTTACAAAATATTCATCTGGAATAGATACTATATATATCCAAAGTTACCTTACCTGGGGTTGGGAAAGCATGTCCAAACTCCAAGAGCATATTTTCCCATCAGTTGAGATACTAATCAAATTATGAGCATTCTGGGTCCCAACAACATTCACACAGTACACCGGGTGCTAAGAAATGTAAAATACTATCAGAAAAAGGAATTTCCAAGTAATAACCAATTCTAGTATAATTAATATACAGTAAAATATACAACTCCACCATGCTTTTTTGTTAAAAAAGCATAACAAATTGATCATAGTAAGTACAAAGAATACTCCCCTACAGAACTGATACTTGTTTTTCTGACACTTTGATTTTTATGAATAGCCAGATGCTTCAGTGACAGCATTGGAAAAATATGGACATAAACATTTAAGCATTATCAATCAAGCACACTGGACAGAGCTTCCTAGAGGTTAAATACATCTCAACAGGGAACAGCCCTTGAAGACTTTTCACCCCCTACCGTGTGAGCAGCAGCCGAAAGTGGAGTTCTCTGCACTGGGGTTCTCTTATTGCTGCGATTATCCCAGAGCACGATTTGGCCTGAGTACGTGCCACCAACCACCAGATTGGGATGAAATTTTGCAAATGTAGCTGACATCACTGCTGACTGAAAGGAAGAAAACAAACAAACAAAATACACAAAAATGACCATTCAATGATGCTATGTCTAAAACTATAAAAAAACCAAAGGGGACCAATTATCAGAGTAAGTTGTTTGCCTGGATTTATTTGATACACTATTTCACTGTCTAATTACTTAAGGATTCACAAACCCTTTGTGAATGCCCAGTCTTTTAGTTTCTATTTGTATTCATAAAATGAAGTTCTTTTTTTTCATATGTATACATTTCTATCCCTCCTAGCATAGTCTGTTAGCAAGGGAAGGCCCAGGAATGCACAATATTTAATAAAGTTTTGCCACATTCTGCGGTCATTTTGTTAGAGAACGTACAGATCCATTTTGATACAATAGTTACCTTTTCTTGACGCGTATGTTTCCAGTTTTCATCCTTGCTCCATCTCCTCAGGCCATCTTCATTTTATTCAGTAAAGTAAGATCTAGTAGTATACAATCCCACTCAACCCCCTTACACACAAACCTCCTTTGTGGTTCAACCATTACACAAGAAGGTTGTTTTGTTTTTTAAATAAATTAAAAGACTAAAATCAGTTCTCAAGCAAGACTGAATTCTGAAATATGTCAGAAATTCTGAAATAGAATAATGTTTCTAAACAGAAATCTCTAGCTATCAACATCCATTTGCAAATACATGGGGTTAAAGTGAATGCCAGCCCAATGAAATCATTATGTTGATAAGCTAAGGAAGGTACATGTCCAAGTTCATCAACAGAAAACCTTTACCCTCCTGAAACAGAGTCATACCTGACAGTGAAAGACATACTCTGGGGTAGTTTTCTTGTACTTCATATTCCATACAAGGGCCACCCCATCAGGCTCATGAGGTGCATCCTCATTGTTGTTGTAGGAGGCTACAAGTAATTCTGGGTACTGGAAAATAAGTGAAATAGACTCAAAGTAAGCAAGATGACTAGTTAATGGTCCAGATAATCCTAGAATCTTTGTTGACTTTTGCCAAAACAGGGTTAAAAAAAACTCCAAACAAGAGAAGTCACTTGACATTATATATAAATGAGAAATTGTCAGTTAAAACTGTAACTGTTTCAAATTTTGCTCATAAAACATTATTAACATACACATTAGAGTCTTGTTCTTCATAACTTGCTTTTAAATGTAAAAAAAGGTATTTTTAAGTGAGCTTTTTTTAGTGAAGCTACAGTTAACCTCTTACAAAGTAGTCCATAAAACAGAAACAAATAGGTCAATGACTTTCTTCATAACACAAACCTTTTGCTATTTTTCACAAAAGATTAACAGCTCTGTTTTTTGCAAACTATGGAACATGTAAGGAACACATTTAGAAATAGAGCCCCTATCAATTGTACTTATAGAAGGGTCAAGTTCATAGAAGTAGCAGAATTTACAAAGATAACTGTTTCATGTAAGCACTGCTTTTTACCTGAGATGACCAGTCCAAACAACTGACGACACGATGCTTTGACCAACGTTCATCAAAAAACTGCCTGTTCAAGGAGAGCTTTGCTCCTGCTTGAATCTCTCTATTAAGGCAATTAGAAGATATTAGCCTTGGATCACTTTTTCAGTTACCAATATTGCACATTCACAGTAAAGTATTCAACATTCACATTACCCTTCCTTGTCTTCTAAGTCTCTTCCACTGTAGTCAAAGAAAATGTTGATTTGCTCAGAAAGGGCTCTTTCGACAATCCTTGTGGAGTGGTCAAAGAAACTTAAAAATTCTTCGGAATGCAAAATTTGTTGTTTTTCCTCTTCTGTAAGTTCATGAGGGGCAGCTGGAAAAGAATTATATGTACATTCTCTGGACTGCATACTTTCATCAGGTCTTTCCAAGAAAGAAAAAGAGTATTTATCATGATGCTGAAAATTTCCCAACATTCATAGATTTTAAACACATTTTTACATATTATATTTTTGCTAGTTGATTGTTAAAATGTAAATCAAAATAATTTCAAGTTAATGGAAAGAAAATAAGTTTAAAATTTATCAATGCCTTCCTTTACATCACATTCAGAATGCCTTGAAGTGAACTGTACCTTCCTCCTCCTCCTCTTTTTTTAACGTTTTTTCTTCCTCAGGTTCAACTAATGGTTTTGGTGCAACTACATCATCTTCATCTTCCTCATCTAAGGAGAAACATGGTGAGTCTGTCAATGTTTTTAAAGAGGAACAGTAACATCCAATATAAATCACAAATAAGCTGATTTAAAATGGTATTATTTAGCTTAAAATGGTTGTAGTTGTAAAATGCAGTCCCCAGGATAACATTATCTCAAACCAATAGATCATTAGAACACTGTCTACACCTGGATTTTAGTTGCACTAAATTATGTAGTTGTGTAAACTGAAATAAGACACATAAGAAATTGTGAAGAATCCAAAGTGGAAATCTCTCTTACAAGCATTTATGATTCCGCACAAAACCATGTGGTGGATGCGTGTTCTGTGTAACATACTGACACATTAATGCTGCAGCATAAAGAAAAATTAAATGTCTAAAATAGTCTACAGAACAGCTGCTTACTTGTGATCTGAAACCATCAGAGTCTAATGGGTCTTCGCATGGCATGAAGATGGCTTACATTAGCTTTCAGGTTGCTATTCTGAGAGGCAAATTTTGCTAAAGATAATAGCAGAGAGATTACATTTTTTCTGTCATTCTAAATGCGAGTCTCATCATCTGTATCATGTTTGGCAACGAGAACTTTACAGTAAAATGTGTTTTCCCTAATTGCAATGAATAACATAAAATGTTAATGTTCAGGAATACTGACAAGGTTTACAGCACTTTCTGCATTTCTACATTTTATTCTCTGAATACTGTAAACCAGAAAAATAACTTTAAATTACCTAGTTTTGCAGAATATGCATTTCCTGGCTTTTCTTCACCCACTTTCTAGAATCAGCTTCTGAAAAGACTATTTTTATTGGTTAAACAGCTACGTCATCTGTTTATAGGGGAACGGCAGCAGGCGTCGTCTGCTGCATGCCTCATCACGAGTAATGAGACAGTATTCAACAGGAACCAGGCTTGTTTGTTGCAGCCATCTCCCTGACCCAAGTGCAAAGTTATCTAACAAAACAAAAAAAAAAGGAGCCACATGCACGCACAGAAAAGAGGAGGAAGAAAAAAAAAGGGTGGTCAAGGGATGGGAACCAGCTGCCAAGCCATGGTCCCAGCAGCCCGGCCAGCTGACTAGATAGCAACAACCAGATGGCACTGCTGGGATTGTCTCTCTGCTGCGAGGTGGCAATGGGATGGCACAACATTTTTCTGCCTGACTGCTTCCAATCATGTCTTTCCCCAATGGCAAGTCTGTGCAATTACCAGCACTCCAGGAGGTCTGCAGACAAGCCTTTACCCTGCAAACAAAATACAGCTTGTAGGCCATACCAGCTGCCAAACCACACACATAGTGATAGGTTTAAAGAGGTCTGAATCTTTCTAACTCCATAGTATAGGCAATAAAAATATAACTGTACCTGCAGGAAAGAAAGCTTTAAATGACACTATATAATGCACACAATAATACAAACTCCAACTTAATCAAAATGATAATGACGTATGCCAATCGTACATTACTTGAAATTGAGCGATTTTTACGTTCTGACAAGTTTACAGAACTGGGATAAATGGCATGAATGATTTCAATATATGCTCATACTTTTGAACCAAATGGTGAAGGTTAAAATCTTTCCTTTCAAGGGCCTCAATCAGCCACAAAGGAAAACAGTAATCACTGTCTTTTCAGCCAGCCCAACCGCATTTGTCAGCCCTTTCTCCGTCAATGCAGCCAGAGCAATCAACCTGCCAAACATTCAGAATGGAAAAACAATCTGAAAATACAGGGTATAATGCACCTGCCAGTGAAAATGGCCATTTCAAGAAAAGCTAGTGATCTCAGTGACCCTGCTGAGGAGGCGGTGGTGCAAAGGGGAAAGAACGCGTAAAAGAATTCTTAGTGATCTCCACTCTCTTGCACATTGACACTTCCTTACAAAGCATGCCAATTACAGCTTTTGTGCTACTTAAAAAAAATGAAAGCTTTTTTGGGCAAAATAATCACACAGAGAAACAGAGAGATACTGCTCCTTTTTAGATGGATTCGCTCATACAGCGGACTAGTAATCTGAAAACTGTAACTTGCAGCAATTCTAAAGAATGGTATTCTTAATGTCAGACCACTATAGGTGTGAACACCGATTAATTAAAAAATGTAATAGGAGTTAACACACATAATTTTGAGAACAACACATACAGGACCAAATATTCACATTAGAGCCACCTGGACAAACATCTCCCTCTTGTTTGCTCTGCCAATCAATTTTGCAGATTTAAATGATGCCTTCAAATTTTGAAATTTGGTTTTGGGTCACCTCCCATACATTATTCCAGCTTTGAAAGTTCCAAATTAGAAATTTCAGCCCAACCCCCCCCATTAGTCATACTACGCTGATTCTAAGTACCATTTTCAGTGACAGGAGTCAGATTCTTGTCAAATGCAGATGGTCAACCCCTTAGTGCTAAGTGACCTTCTAATCTACATATTTTATTCAAAAGATCATATAGTTGATTGCTCCTGCCTTTTAATGTTTGAAACATAAATGGCATATATTATACAGAGATCTAAATTCCTTCATAGTACTTTCAGTGCATGCAGCTAGCTGATATTACTCCATTTAAATGCAGGATACAGCACTTATTTTAATATTCTCAAAATATCAGAGTTGAAATTGAACATGTCATCTCACTGTGATTTATCTGTAACTACATAAATCTAAAATCTTCTCTCTAAAAAAAAAAAAGTCATACACAAACTTTCTCATTAAGGGATCTGGAGAAAAAGAGAAAAAAAAACCTACCACCATCACCCAAAAAAACCCCCACATAACGCAAGTTCTTAACCTCATTATCCAAAACTAGGATGCTTTCTTATCTGAAACTAGGATGCTTTCTCACAGAAGTTTACAACCTAAAAAGGCAGCATGAAGCTGTTGAACAACAAAAGATAGAAGAATTTTTTGTTTTAGTTAGTTCTCCTGTCTCTCCTTTATCTTGAATTCATTTAATAACAAGCCAGGTGCTGGTATTGGCAAGGAACTGGCATAACAATAATATATTATACCCAGCAAACACTGAAAGATTGGACTTCCTATTTCTGAAAAAGTTCCACATCTAGTAAGTGAAGAACCCATGATCCAGTGGTGTACTGCATTTATTTCAAGTCAGCTACATAAATTTGGAAACCTTAAAGGCACTGTCTAATTTCGTCCTCCTTATTCACTATTGACTGTACCTACCGGCATTTTATGCCACTTCAATTGTCAGGATACCAAACACAATTTTGCATTTAAAAATAGCCTGCTAAGACTTAGAAAAGTCATAGGGCCACAAAGACAAGAAATGGGACTCTGTCACATCAACATATTGATAAATATTTATTATAGTATGCTAAGGGATTCACTCCATGTTATTTCTGACAGGAGAACAGGGGATCTAAGTTTACAAACTGAGCAGTAAAGATTGCACAAAAAGAGCAGCTACTTTAATAGTGACAAATTTCTCGTTAATGAATGCTAAAAACAGGTTTAATGAACCACTGAATTTTTATTTTGAGTTAACACTGAAATTGTGATGTATTTTGGCAAGACAGAAAGAAAAGCAGTGCTGTAAATTAGGCTGCACCCTGCAATAACACTATTGAGTGAAGTTCCAGTTGTCTGAGTAATCTGTTGCTGCAGAGTAGGTTAATCAAAGTTAAATCATCTGTGAAATGGGCGGCTTTTGTTAAGCTGAATGTCTTCATATCAAGTTTTCCCATCTATATTTCACTGTACATTTAAGGCATGTACAGGATAATACATGAATATATAAGGGTCCATTATTTCTTTTTTTAAATATTAAAATGTAGAAATGCTTCATTCACTGTAACAGCATCCAGGAAGCCAATCCTATGCACCAAATTGTTATTATTTTGCTTAGGTCAGATTTAAAAGGACAAAAATGCTTAATGTTTTCATTCTGTGTCTTTGAGATTTCACCAGACAATATTTCACCAAAGAATAGAGCTAATACAGTGATGCTGTCTGCAGTTAGTTGTGATTGCACATGCACAATACTGTACGGCAGCACTAAACAAGTATCCCGTTAGCCCCAGAAAAGCTGTAACTGTGACAGCTGAGCAGAATCATATCCTGCTATATGCCTGTCTTTCTGTGGATTAACTACTGTGAGGACTCATAAAACATCTTTATTTGGTATACTGATGACTAACTTCATTCTACGCAAATTTGAAGAATGAGTTAGCAAATCAAAAGAAGAAATATTATAAAACAGTGCAGTGTAGCAAGAAATACAGATAAGAAAAACAACTGAGCACCAATGATTACAGTGCTCTGTGTGGTAGCCAACATGGAGCCTGCAGAACATTAAGACATATACCAGAGTTCACATCTGAATTGTATCTCTGTTGCTGAAACTGGTTCTGCTGCCTGCTAGAAAGAAATTAGTGTAAGAAGGGAACACAATTTCAAATGTATTTTCAGAGAGGAGATCTGAAAATCTGCTTCCTGATACAGCATGCCAAATAGGAGCTAAATAACAGTCCTAATAACCACTTGACCACACCAACTAAAAAGCATGTCACCAAAATTGGACAATGAGGGAAACAGGCAGCAGTGTTATACACAGCATCACGGGAGGTGAGAAATGGACTCAGACAGTAGAGAAGGGGACAGCAGAATAAGGACACTGGGGAATGGAGCAGCCTGAACGCAGGATGTTCATGTTGTGATTGTGACAGAAGTTACTGAAGTGTAGTACTGGTGTAGAGGTGCAGATGCCTAGGCTTATTAGTTATGAAATAAAGAAGAAGAACAGCACTGAGTATGCACAACACTTATCAAGCCAAAATAAATGTTTGGTCCCTAAACAAAAATATGGCCATCTTTACTGTATCACAGAAGGATAACCCCCCCCAAAACAGCAACAGGACATGCCAAGAGAACAAGAGGGGAAAAAAAAAAAAAAAAAAAAAGTATTTTCTCTGATATATTCCTCAGAAAAATGAACCATTTCCTGATTTAATTTCTTTTACATAATAAAGAAGTTATAAGACTATGACTATTGAAAATTCCAGGGAGCTGGGGAGTGTGGGGGGAAAAAAAAGTGCTAAAGACATACATGCGTCAGTATTTTCATCAAAGCAAGAAGTTAAGAAGTTTGAGAGCACCAAGACCACCACCCCTGACACCATTTTTTCCTTTTTCCTTCTTCTATATCCTTATTCACTCACTAGTATACATGGGACCTTGAGGAAAGAGCAGCTGTGGGTTGCACCCATCATACAAAAAGACCATAAATCTAGTACTGCAGATTTATCTTCTAAGTCTACTTCGAATATGGGCATCTTCCTATAAGAACTGTGAAACATGTTTACTAACTTCAACTAATGGGAAAATTTAATAATCCATACTGTTCAGAATACAGTGAACGACTTCTGTGGCAAAATACTTCATGCTCTGAAGATGACTCCATCTCTAATCACAGAGTGAAACTGACTTCAAGGAGAGATCCTGATTTTATTGTTTTACAATATTATAAAAAGAATCAATCTTCCTAAGACAGGCAGTTTCTCAAATACTTTGAGGTCATAATAAATAAACATACTAGTACTGCAATAAAATAATGGAAGTTATGAGAACTGTTAGCATACTAAATGCCTCCCCTGCCTCAGGAAGCTGTCACATTTCAAAATAAAGAGCTAGGCATTGTGTAAGAGAAAGACAAGGCTATCTACTACTTTGGAGACAACACTTCAAAGTGGTGGGGGTGAAGAAATGTGGAAAAGTCGTCATTCCAGCAGTCATACTTTTTGTCTTAGCATAAAGAGGCTATAGCGCCACAAGCACTGAGGCTACCTCCTAGCTCTATCATCTAGGGCTCCATGCAAACTGATCCTTCTTTCATTACAAATGGAGACCCACTGGCTCAAAACAGAGAAGCCTCTTATCTGCAAGACAGCGGAAGGGAGTTACTTAACATTTTAATATTGTCTAGGATGGTGCAACATCTGAACTATACAGAATCATTAACATATGAACTTAGTCTACCTTCTCTGACTACAGAGTTTTCCTGTTTTGTATTTCTCAACTTCCAAATGGAGTCTTTTTTATCAATTTCTGAGATAAGTGGCCTTCACATTTTAAATCCAGAACCGTTCAGGTGAAAGGTACTCATTATTTAAATGTAACTGTTTGTTAACACGGAATCAAAACAAGGCATCTCTAAAGGTCAACTTTAAGTTGAGGACATGAAATCTCCAGCGTGTAACTATCATTTTGGTTGTGTTGCCACAAATACTTCTATGACAATTAGGAACTGTTTTAGTTTAAAACAAGTTTACTCCTACTTTCTACCTGTCCCACCAGACAGATTGGTTGTAGTTTAAATGTTTCCTAATTCAGCTTACAATATAAATACATAACCATTGTGGCACACAGAAGTAGAACAAAGAAGATTGCTTTTTATTTTTTTGGTGTACAGTGTGTGGGGTTTTTTTTGTTTCCCCCACCCATATCAGCGTTAGCACAATTCAGCCTACAGCACAAGTGGACCTAAACCTGCAGAAGGACTGCACAGCGTATCTAAAAAAATTCCCTCCATTTTCCTTTGTTCAAAAGCACAGCTCCAACAGCATTGTAAAAATCTCAAGATATGATAACTAAGAAAGGTCTAGTTCACTTTATTTTATAAGGAAAGGTGAACACTGAATCTAACCAGACATAGAACTTGTTGCTGTACAAGGGAGCTACTGAGGATTACTTGTATGTGTAAATTCAGTTGCAAGCTCAACTTTCCAGTGTACTTTGTAAGATTATCTTTAGTTTACAGTATAGCCTCTAAAATAAATAAATTAAAAACACAGGAACTGAGATTGTGAGAAGAAATAAGAATCAATGAGATCCATTCTATCTAATTCTAATGTATATAATTGCACTCTAAAAATTCAGCATATTTCTTCTGACAAGTGTTTTAAAGGCTTCAAATTTTTCTTCCCATAATAAAAATCTCTCACCTAGTGACTCCTTTTTTTTGGAGGCAGCAAGAGTTATTTTTTTCAAACTTATGTCCTATTTCAGATGTCATCATAAATTCTGAATGTAGAGCTCAATTATGAATGTATTTAGGCAATCTTAAGACAGACCTTAAAAAGATCCTCAACACTGAAATGATGAAAAGCATCCGTAAGTCTTTTGTGAAGTACACATATATAAAATAATGCTGATGGCCCTCAAGAAAGCTGTGTTATTTTTAAGGTGGAATGGATCAGGAGACATCTGCATTGAGCTTTCTGGTAAATGCAGAAATACAGATGACCCATCTTTCCAACTCCACTACATTAAACCTCAACTACACTCTATCTACTGAGTGTGAAACTAAGATCATACAACCCTAGGCATTTTCCACTGACAGCAGGCAGCAGAAGTAAAACTCTTCAGGCACAAACTATGAACTAAGTCTTCAGATTCCATTAATTTGACACAAGGGAGGAAAAAAAACCTAAAGATATTTCATTATGGAACTACCTACAAACTAGGTCAAGATTAGTATTTTCATTTGCAGCTAAACTCAACGCTTCAACGTTGAAAAGCGAATTTTTTAGCCAACTATATTTTCTCCTGAAAAACTCCTTTTCTGAAAAGGAAACAAGTGATGACTGAACGAAAGCATATGTTCAATTGCTGAGAACAGAAACCGCATGGAGTAATAAAGAAATTAGCTGCTTCTTTTAAAACTCAGTGTATAAACTCTGGGTATAAAATCCAAATTCTTTAAAAGTTGCGGGATTTAGTTGCTAGGTTTGTTGTAAGGATACACAGCCTTCAAGTAAGTTGTGTGTGGATTCCTGAATATCATAAATGCAAGATATATCCCACTTTTATTTATCAGTTGTCAGCTAACTAAGCAACTTGGTGTCTAACCTGAACATTTACTAGGAGTGGGAAAATACTACATGTTAGTAATAAGAGCAATTTTAAACAACATGCAAAATGACAGTAACACTCTTAAGCAAGACCTATGTGAATTTAATAATAAAATTTGTATCAATTATCTCACAGATCAACCTTCATTCTACCTTATTAAGTTTCAAGATCACAAGTGCTGGTTCTAATTCAGTCAGTTATCATTATTATATCAAGAAAAAAAGAAAAATAACTTCAGTAATAACAAGTAAACCATTCACCTTCCTTTGGCTGAGTCATAACAGGTGTTTGTGTCTCCTTCGTATAAGTAACAATTTCTCGAGGAGGAAAGTCAACTTGAGTAATTTTGGCCATTCCAAGTTTAACAGGTCCACGTCTAAATAAAATTAATAGAGAAATCAGAAAAAAAATATTTAACTTTATGAATTACATCACATTTTACCTAGAATAATACCCAAGCCATCATGTCACAGCACTGCTTAGTCAAACCCAGTAGAAACTTAACCGTGAAGAAGTCACATGATTATGACTAATATAATATTTTAATTACTGTTTAAAGTCAGCAGCTATTTATATATCTGCAACAAAAAATACGTGCAAATATATATACGAATTATAGGATACAATTTGAAAGTTTTGTTCTGTGTGGTTGACTTGGGTACTGTTATATAGATGACATCCCTGTTTTCAGTGGAAAAGATCTGCTCGCACGAGTCATGTTTGTACAGCAATGGTTCTAGGAATTTAAAGCTTAAAAAACAGCTTAGTGATTCTGAAGGAAAAAGCATTTTCTAGTCCCTTTAACTTTGCTGCCCTTTTTTGTCTACCTCTAAGATACTATTTAGAATACAGAATTGGAAGTCTAATCTGAAACTCACACACTGACAAATTATTTATTCATAATACATTGCTCCAGAATACAATACTGAAAATCTCTGAGTGTTCTAACTTGAGCTTATGGGAGATCCCATAAATGCAGATATACCCAGTATCAAACTACAATGCATAATATACTTCCAAAGACCACAAAACATTGTAACTTCCTATAAAAGCTAATTTCAGTATGTATTGTAGTAATACTGCAATGATCCAACAACAATTTACCTGTATCAAATTTAGTTTTTTATCTACCCCTTTCTTAAGATAAAAGCAAAAGAAAGAGTAATCCCTTTTGAAAGGTCTGGGTGGGCAGAATCATAATTCTTTTAATACAATATGGGTTTTAGTTAATACTTATAATGACCTACAGCTTTTATAAACATATTTATAAGAAAAGATTGGATTCACTGTTTTTAAATACAGTTATTCTAAGCTCTTTATTTTAAAGAATTGACTTAAGTTTACATTTGCCAACAGCTCAAGGAACAACATGAATAAGTTTTGCTATTAGAAATTAGCATCTTATATATATACTAATATAAAATTTTTCCACTGCAAGCAAACTGCACTAAGTCTAGAGACAGTGAATTCCTGTTTCAGAACAGTCTCCTAATAATAACTTGAAGTCTTAAAGAAACAATAAGCTCTTATACTTATTATCCATAAGTACACAAAAGAGGGAATATAAGAAATCTATGCAATACCCCAGATCGGAATCAGAGTGGAGCTGAAGAACTGATGGATCAGTATCCCAATGCAGCGTCCTGACACCCCAGGTTGAACAATCATGCAGCATTAGCAAAAAAGGCCAGAGATTAGTGAAGCAAATACACACTATGAAATGCTAGAGTTACAGTAAGCTTATAGTTATTTCATTGTTCACAAGAAACAAAGCAATGTAACATCAGGTAAGGGAAATGCAGCAAACATTCAGTGCAATAATACATGCAGTAAATACAAAAGTTAAAAAGCAAACACAGAATTCAGAGCTATTAGAAAGAATTAAGTTACTTTAAAGGTTGAAAGTTAAAGATCTGCAAACAAATGTAGCCTTTATGAGAGGCAAATAAAAATATTGAAAATACTGACAAGAACCATTAAAAATCCCTTTTAAAATCTGTTTGGATTTGTTCATGTCATATGAAGACAGATTTGTTAACGTAATGCAATCTTGCCCAGAGCAGTAAATACGTGGAGGAAACTGTCATACCGGTACAGGAAATGAGTCAACACATAATCCTTTTGGTAGCGGGGCAAAAACACATTTCCACTGGGATAGAGAACTGCTAGAGTTTCCCAGATGTGACATTGCAGTAATTATGGGTTAAGCACTGCCTTGGGCTTGTAAGTGTCATCTGATTTGGAGCCAACTCCATTTAAGATATGTAAATCTCTTAGAAATAGTGGGCTTTATATTAATAGCACATTTCAAAGTCACGTGGAATAATGAACAGAATAAATCAATTTCAGGTCACTTTTGTATCAGAAGAAATATGAAGGGGGAAATAAATCTTCCCTCTCCCTTCATTTTTAGCCTTCATCCCCTCTCCATGAATTTTCCTTTGGCCTACTGCCTGCTACCAGGTTTAGGCAGAATTTTAAAAGAAGCTTTTAAGAGAGATTAACAGATGAACACACATGGTTTTTCTGAAGTTCTTAGATGTTATTATATATACATTTTTTAAATTAGGTTTTGTGATAAATTAAAAAATTAAAAACTATGTAATGTTTTACTATGGTAAGTCAATAAAAGGTAATTTTCCATTTCCATCCCATACATGGTAATGTTCTTATAAACCAGGTGCAGAATTCTTAAAGGTAAATTTGATCTCAAAAATGAACAGACAATCCCATAACACCTAAATATGGGTGTGTCATGCACTTGTTCTTGTACCAAGTAGACGTTAGAATAATAATTAATTATAGTTTAATTAAGAACTACAAATACAAAGTCTTCATATTCAGCCTCTCTCTACGTAACTGCTGTTGCATCCACAGCAATAGCTTAACACTGAAATCTCTAAGACATTTCCCTATCTTTTGTGCATCAGAAGACACATCATTTTACCATAAACTACTTTCAGTATACTTATACTCTTCTATTTTTCTTGACCAAATAGATTTAAGCTTGGAGTTTAATTTGGTGCCTGGGACTTCAGGGTGAAGATTGTTCATGTGTTGTTCAGTCATGCATTTAAAAAAAAAAAAAAAAAAGGCAAAACCAAACCACCATCCCCAACATTCATGTGGCTCTGCAAAGGATGACTTATCTACAGATCCAAATGCTGCATTATCACAATACTTGTCAAACATTTTCTCAACTTTTTCAATCCTACTTGAGAGGAACTTGGGGAAAAGGCTACAAATTTAAGTCTCTAATTTTTGTACCTGCTTAAGACCTCACCCTTCCTAAAGTTACTTTCCTGCTCTCAAAGCATTCTTTTGCCTTTCAACAGTTGCTTAGTGGTACCAGGAACAGTCTGCCTTTTAAAGTAGTTCACGTCAACAAGCAGTACAAGATATGCAGTTAAATCTCATATATATTATTTTAAAATAAAGATAACATTCTGAGATAAAGTTCACCTATTAAATGTGTATCAAAATTATGTAAAATACTGTTCCTTTTGCTTTCCATATATGTGTCATGCCTTAAGTTAAATGAGTTTATCTAAAGCTTCAGTGAACTGAAGTTCCGATTCTTCCACATACTTCTATTCTTCCACAACTTCTCTGTATCCAGGCATATTCCTAATGCTTCCTATACCTCTAAAAATATTTTCTGCATTTGAACTAATTCGATGAGGTATCCAACTAACCTAAAAGTAAGCAACTGTATTAATTTGCAGTCTTGAGTTTGTACTCTTAACTGAGGAAAAGAGAGAACAGTATCAAACAGGGAACCAAAACTCTTTACTGATGAAAATAAAGCAAAACAGATGGAAGTAACAGCAGGAACACAGTTTGAACACTGCTCTACTAATTACTAAAGTCAAGTCACTGGCAAGGTTCAGCATCATAGAAAAGACCCAGTTAACAAAAGATATTATCTTTGTAAAATATAGTTGCAGCACAACTAGAGAACAAATGGCAACAGACCAAAATAAATAGGAACTGAAATAATACACTAATATGAAAGGGTTTGTTTTAAGATTATCAAGCATAGTGGAACAACTTGGGCTTTCTAACACACCTCCTATTGATACAAAAGTCACCTGTGAAATGCCAGGTATAACACTAAGGGTTATCACACGGTCCAGCTTTTCCCATTAACTTTCAGGTTCATGTGTATGTGTACATTAGGAACGTTGTACAAACTTGTGCTAATAGACCAGGACACAGACATCTGTTCTCCGGGGGAGGGGAAGAATGTTATCTGCTGGTCAGAGAACGAGCAACAAGACTAAATGTGATTCTATGCAACCTTCAATTTAGCTATATATTCATACCTCTACACCTTCAAGACCACAATATTTTTATGCTTTCATATCTGGGAAATCATCGAGAAAGAATTAGTTTTAAATGTGTGAAGCTATAGAGGCTTAGGATGTGAGTTTTCTCAAGCTTCATAAGAAAATCAATGCATACAACTGTATGTTACTATGTCCAAAGAACATACAATTAGAGAGTACAGTACACCTATCAGGTGGAGATAAATTCAGTACAGAACACAGTGTTCAATTACCGATAGTGTTTCATACTGAATTTAAATTACATATTAATATTTTTTTAAATGTCACGAACAAATAATTCTTGTTTTTTCTTCTAGACAGTGAATTTAAATATAAAATTACAATTTAATAAGCAATAATCACAGATTTCAAATAATTGAAAATTTGCTTGTTACTCAGTTAAGGAACAATTATATTGGTTCTTTATTAATATGACAAGTGAACTTCAGTTGCATACTGAATAAGACATGCACAAGATCACAGCTCAGCACTGTTAAAAAAAAAGCCTGGGTTCATATCTGCTGCATGATGTATTCTCTCTGCTTTAGCTTAATGATTGCTATTTAGAAATAGGCATATTGTAACCTTTATTCAGGTCACTAAAATCTGACTACGTTCAGATTAAGATTGTATATTGTTATGCATCCATAATCCAGACACATACAAGATGTTACTGCAGTCTTTTAAAAAGATGTTCCAAAGTGGTATAAGTACTCACTCTCTCTAACACAAATACTCATATGAGCACAAGAGTCACTGATTCACTGATGACAACTGCTTTAGTTACTGCACTAAAACTAAACCTCATTCACAATGCATACTCAGTAAATTAAGTACATGAACTTAATTTGCTGAGAAAATATAAGCTACCAAAATTTATTAGGCAAATAGTGCTCTTATTTGCAGACTGTGCATGGGAAACAGTAGCAATAACCTTTGGAAGTAGTATTTCCAACCTCATCACGCATATATCGCCACTTCAAATTCCTAGTTTAACAGAAATGTTTATCTGACTCTCTTTAGAGCAGCATTTCTCAAACAGTCATGCACAAAGAAAAGGTCAAATTGATGTGGCAAGTACTGGAACTGAAAAAAAAAAAAGCTGTGGCTGTACTAAGATGGTGCTGTTTGCTATGCTCTGGCCAAATGAGAGAGATTGTGAGTGGCATAGTTGTACTAAAGGGATGGCTGTAAAGTGAAATAATGAGAAATACTGTTCTGAGTAGGGAGAGAGAAGAAAAAAAAAAATCAGAAGAAAGGTGAAGTTTGTAGACAGTATATTTTATTAGACCAACTAAACTAGATAGAATAGAGGAAAAAAGGAAATAGCCAACTATCCATATACAGCCTCCTTTAGAAAAAGCTGAGAAGACCCCAGAAGTTGGACTTTGCCAGTTTTCTATTGTTCTGAGACAATCATGCTTACAAGAACATTACCACAAGACATTCACACTCATTTTACTTTAAACTTGCACGTTTAAACAACTCCAGGTTAATGTTGGAAATTTCAAATCTGGAAGAGTAGTTGCATTTCAAATTTTAAAGTAAAGTACTTCTTTATAAAACAGTCACTGTTCACAGTTTCACTAACACTGTAGCCTCATACTATTATGTTATAATCCAGTAATTAACCTTGATTTCTTCTAAAGCTTAATTATTCAGAATGTGATTATTAAGCAAAGGAATATGACATACCTAGATCCAACAGCGCCATCACCAGAGTCCTGGCTTCCAGCCTCACTTGGCGTACTCACAGATTTGGAAGACGGAGAGGTAGGAGGGGGGACTAAATAGTGAAACAGACAGGTATCCGCTGTTACTACTCGCAGAGGTTGCACAGCTTAGGATGTTTTCAAATTAATTTAACATGAAGTATTAAAAAAAAAGTGATGGCAAACAAAAAAATACATGAATGAAAATGAACAGCAGAAAGAGAGGGGAAAAGACAATGTTAACAATTCATGCTGGACTTTCATGCAATTGTTTGGCATTTATGCATCTGGAGCATACAAAAAGGCATGGAGGGAAAGACATTTGAGAGAAAATGAATTGAAAATATATTTTTAAACTGAACTTCTGACAAATGATGGCATCAATTTTCAAAGGGTAACTTCCACTAAATTACGTTGCTTAAACATAAAAGGAAAATAGCTGTTAATATAGCTTTGACAACAGTTTTTCCTTAAAAATTAGACTTTGAATGTATATATCTGGTGGTCTTGTTTCAAAATATATAATCACTGAAGCATGGACCAAAAAAAAAGTGGCTTCATCATATAGCATATTCTAGGAATCAAATCAACATAAAACCTGCGCGCTACAACAGTTTTTAGTGTTGGGTTTTGGGTGATTTTCATGCTTTCTTTTTATTTGACAGTCTAGTAACGTTATAATGGAACTTCTTCTTACAAGTCAGTTAATTTTCAGATGAAGATGGCAATTACCATTTCAAAAGCAACATGTTTTTGGAACTGACACATAACAGTGAATGATATCATGCAATCTGATACAAACACAAAGCTATTTTGATATTTCTTTCAACTTTTCTTTTTCAATAGTGAAACTCATTATTTAATGAAACAACTTTATGCTTAAGAATCAAGGTGTGTATTGAAGGTCTCTACATGTATCATGTTTCAGCAATATGCAAAACATTCATAGAACATATTCACTCCTTAGCAGCCCTTAGAAAGGACCTTTAATCAACTGAACACAAGTTATGTATGTAAATTGGTATCCACTCCATCAGGGGTCAGGCAAGCGAGAATTCTGAATTTAGGTTTGCACCATTTCTAAAGAATTTCCTGAAATCACAAGTATATTGTGAATTGTGAAGAATGCTTCTATCCCATCCCATCCCAAATCAGACATATGACTCTGGCTGACAAAAATTCTACCCTAAATTTACAAAACCAGAGTGAATACTTCAATTTATTAAAAATTCATCCCTCCTACAGGAGAGACTTAGGTAAAATTCTACTTCATAAACTCATACACACACTTAGACTTTCTACTAAATATGGGTATACTTATATAAATATTAATATATAAATATACATTCTTCAACTCATTGCCATCTACTGAATAATTTCCACTAACAGAAATGCTCATAGGCCTTAATATTCCTATATTATTGTTGTACGTTATCAGAAATTATGACATTTTAATGTCACCCTTTCTTAATCAAAAAGGTGACATTAGAAGCATATCTTGTTATCATGTACACAAGTCAGTCAGCCCTATCTAGCAGTAGGCATGGCCAAAAGAATCCAGCAGCTTAGGTCTGATGCTACAGTGCCCTCGTGTGGGACACACCATTTTCAATAAAGTCCTCCCGTTAGTGCAGTGAAACCTAAAGGCCATGAAAAGATGAAACAAAATTCCACCAACAGGGGGCTCAACTATAACACCTTCTTGAAAGTTACTTTGTTCACTAACTTCTGGCTTCTTATATAACAAGTATGGTAGATATCAAAAGCATACTTCTGTAAGAGAGCTACCTCCCTCTGGCAGTTAACAGAACAGTAATTCCTTTAAGCATTTTTAATACACTTTTTCTATGACGGAATCTAATCTCAAGCTATCCACCATTAGGTTGTAAAAGATGCAGAAAAGAAACAAGCCAACTCTGTACAAAATCATCAGAATTAAAATTTGGCTTTATGAAAAAGAGAGAAAAAAATATAGAAGAATAATGAGCAGGGAAAATAGGGGAAAAAAAAAAAGAACAGCAAATACATGATATTTGTCTATTTTAAGTAAATACTCAAAATAATTCACTAAGTGTAAAAACATATATTTTACAAAATAGAACTAACAATGTGTAATGAAGCATATCACTTGACATTTATAACAGAGATCATGCAGGACAAAACAGTAAAAAAACAGACATATATATACCCCAAACATAGTGGCCAGAGAATTTTCATGTTATTTATATAAACACTACAATCCTAACAAAAACAAACAAAAAACACTACCACCACAAAACTCCCCAAAATATCTACCCCCAAACAAAACGAAACAAAAAAGCCAAACAAAAAAAAACACACCACCACAAAGCAACCAAACAACCCCAAACATTTATCTCAAATGAATATTAACATCCCTACCAACAGGTGACTCAGGTGTCAGCCCCATGCTCTGAAGTAATGCTTCAGCTTCTCTTCTCTTCTTTTCAAGATCAGATTCTTCTTGTACAGGAAGAACTTCTTTCTTCTGATCAGTCTAAAAAATAATCCAATAATTAAGTTATAGCATTCAAGAGGTATTAAAAACTCTTTCATTTAGTTTGAGATCTCATAGATTCCTTTAAGCTACTGACACCTAGTATCACATAGATTAGATATTTGACTTTATAGAAAGGACCATCAGAAATACTAAAGTAAAAAACAGAAAGGAATCACAAAATCTTGTAGCTTTGGTACTGTCTTTACAAGACACACATAACATTCAAAAAATGTCTTCTCGTTTGCCAAAGTAACTGACCATAAGATCAAGAATACCTTTTTTTTTATACTAATGCTAACCACTGTAAAAGTGAAAGACTGGAGGGTAAAAAAGTATTACGTACCTGTGAATAAAAGTATTTTAAGGACACAGTCAAATTGTTCCAATTTTGAAGAGTTAATAATCATATCAAAGAAAACACTACAGGGTTAGAATGACAGTAAGAGACACCCCTCTTTGGTCAAAAAAGCATTAGGACACTTGGCTAGACAGAGCACATGTTAAAGTATGTAGCAATTAAGAAAAAATGTGTAAGATATAAAAGTGGTGATTGTCTATGTGTGCATATTAAGCTCTTTTTAAAACAAAAAGATTGACAAGCTGTTCAGTGAGACAGATTTCTTTTGGACCTTGGGTTTCACCAAAAAAATATTCTTAAAAAACTTAGCAGTAACTTCAAATTTACAGGGCATTTAAGTAGTTTTCTTTAAGTTGTATTATTACCCACTAGATTTCAAGAAAAAAAAACAAAACAAAAATTACACCCCTATTTTCCATCATTCAGAAATAATGCAAGCTCTGCTGTGCAAGATGCTCAACACTCCGTATCTTTCCACACTCACTTAGCTACTCATTCGGTTACAGAAATACAATTCATAGTTAAAGGTGTTCACAACTCAGTCATTGGCAAGTGAATATTTTTATAAATTGAAATTGGTTATATAAGTCTTTAATGGAAGCAGCAAAATCTAGACTAAGCTATTCTACCCCTATGCCATTATTAAAGACTAGTTGCTCCTGACATGACTACACATCATGCTTCTAATCTACCGCACATTTCCTTTTAAAAAAGCAGGTTCTCAACTGATGAAGATAATGCATCACATGTGGAATCTCAGATACAGGCCATACATCGTTACAAGATCATCAGAACACAATTTGACATATTTATTTCTCTTTGTTCAAATAATGTAGCTGTCAGCTGCCCAGTATTCAGTCATATGCTAATTTATAACACCTATAAGATCATCACCAAAATACAGAGAAGTCTTGAAAAAGTACCACAGAAAAACAAAACATTCCATGAAAAGTTTCATCTATGAGGTATAATCTGCATTCAGGAGAAACATTAATATGCCACTGATTGTCACATACTTTAGCAGAGAGAAATCCAGAAGACTATTAACAAACCAAGTCTAACACACAGTAACATATATATCCTGAGTGTTGCTCTGACTTTGAAATTCAGGCTAAAGATCAGTCAAAGAGCAGACAAATGTAGCACACTGTACAATAATAATACTGACAAAACTCTTATGGACATCCTTGGAACTGCACTTCAGAAATGAGTTCTTTAAATAACACCATCACAATGCGTTAGGCAGATCCTTTGTGCAATACGTCACAGTCAGTTGATTAATTATGTCCTGTGCACACAAGCAGCTTTAGAAATCCAAATTTTATGCATGTGTAGGGTTTTTTTTAAAATCAAAATCTAACTTAGCATATGGTTAAATCTAGAGAAAACAGTAGGTATTTATTTTTATGAGAAAACAAAAATGCTTTATTTGCATAAACAACCGACCATTAAACAAACACTCCCTGAAAAACATGTAGCAAATGACTAAGTGAACATACCTTCAAATTTTGGGCAAGTTACATATGCAAACTGTCAAATTTCAAAGAGAAAATTATTTCTTACTTCTTTTTTCTTTCTTTCTTCCTCCTTTCTTTTCTTCTCCTCTCTGATTTGAGCTAATCGTTGCTTCTTGCGCTCCAACTCCGCCTTCAGTTCACTTTTGTCAGACATGGCTGAAACACTGACCAACACAAATCATACCACTGTTTTTAGTTTGGGGTTTTGTTTTGGTCTTTTTAAGATAGGAGCTTTCCTTTAAATATGCAATGATTAAAGGAAATATACTAGTTTACTACAACCAAAACTTTGAAAAGTCTTAAAATATTAAAAAAAAATAAAAATCACATTCCTATTTCCACATTTCTTTCATTTAATGCATTCTCAATACTAAAGCAACTGATTTTTAACAGACAGAACTATGATGTGGTGACAGCATCCACTCCTAAGGTAGTTCTGACACTGTTTGAAGGAACTGCTTTGAAAGAAACGTTAAGGCCCAAAGATGGGGCCATCTGATTTTGCCATAGAATTCTGTACAGCTACAGAGCCAACTATGAAAATGAAAGCAACAACATTACCAACACAATACCCTGTACTTTTCACTTCAACAATTTAAATAGCAGTATGTAAGCATATATCCTTCTATATACAGTTGTATTAAAATATATATTTATTTAAATAATATAGACATAAAAACAGATTTATTAAAAGATTTAGTAGGATTACTATAAATCGCAAGGAAAAGTAAGTACAAATGCAATGGCCAAAAAAAAAACCCTGTAAAATATGTCCATTATCAATTTTCCCCAAAACATTTTGTACACAAAAATTCTACAAAAAGTTATGCTACTTAATTAACATAATTAAATGCAGATAATAAGGTCAACAATAAACAAAAGGTGAAAAAATAACTTCAGATCTTAAGAAATATTTAGAACACAGATATGAAAAACTCTGTGAATGGACTGAGTGAATAAAAGCTTAATTTTACTGTTTGTAAGCAAATCCAAGTGAGTAAAGCAAGTGCAGAAGTGGTTCTACAACAGAAAATAGATATATAAATACGCTAAGCTTGATAACAAAAATACCAATTAAGCATTAGTAATATAACTATTAATTAATCCTAAATTAAGTATACCTGCAAGTGTCTGCATAGCACATCTAAGCACAGAAAAGAACGCAAAATGACACAAGCCTCATACATCTTCCCCAGCATACTTAGTAGTATGCATATTGGGACAAACGTATGTGTTCCTCCATGTTGTCTGCGAACATTTAAGTGCTCACAAATAAATAAACCCCCTATTGTCAGCATTTTCAAGTGGCATTCCCGTGTCGCTTTGTAACAGGTCTGGGAGGCCGCGTTGTCACCACAGCACGGACTCCCGCCCCCATCCGCTTTCCTGAGACCGAGCCGGGAGCGCAGGGCGGCGCAGCCCGAGCCCGCCCGCTCCGCCGGCAGGTAACAGCGACACGAACCAGCTGCCGCCAGGAGCCCGCTCCCCACCCCGATCCCCCCCGGGCCTACCGGGGCGGGAGCCGGGCAGCGCACACCCGCCCTGACAACACCCTGCCGCACCCCACAGCCCGGGAGGAGGCGGCACCACCGAACACCGGGCCCGCCCGTACCCTCTCCCACTTATTGAGGGCCGAGCCCCGGCGCGGGCCGCCCCCGGTCCCACCCTGCTGCCGCGCCCCTCACTCGACAGGGCGAGGCCGAAAGAAGGAGGGTCCCCACCCGAAGGCAGCGGTGCGGAGCCGGGAGAAGCAGCGGCCCCGGGGGCAGCTCTGTCGCCGCGGGACCCCGCGCACCTGTCAGCGGGAACTCCTGCCGCTCCAACCGCCCCTCGGCCACCGCGCGCCGCTTCCGCCGCTTCACAAAGGCGCCGGCAGCTGACAGGCAGCGGACTACGGCGGGCGCTGAGGCTCAAACCAGCTCTGAAGGCGTTGCGGGATGCGCAGGAACTTCCAGGAACTGCGGAAGGACACGGAGGCCGGTAAGGGAGCGCAGTGAGCTCAGACACTCGCTCGCGCCGTCAAGGGGAGCGGTCTCAAGAGAATTCTCGCGGAGAACGGGCGCGAAGCGGCGCGGGGATGGGATGCCTCCAGAGCCCTGACAGCGAACCCCGCCTGTGCAGCGCCGGTGAATCAGCGTTGAGAACAACGACGCCCAGCATGCAACGCGCCCCGCTAGGTGGGCCTCGTCCTCAGTGCCCAACGGAGTGAGTGGGGCGCGGCCGCGTGTTGCATGATGGGAGCTGTAGTCTTTTCGGAGGAGGCACATCGGCGGCGACCAGCGGCCGCGGGATCTGGGAAGCGAGCGCCGCCGCGTGCCAGGCTGCGAGCGGCTCCGCGCGCATGCGCGTTCCGCCGTGATTAGCTGGAAGGGGCCGTAGTGCGGCTCGCGAGGCGGGAGCGCGCGGGCAGGGAGTGCTGCGGTGTCTCGCGGCGTCGCCTCACGGGGACCTGGCCGCGCCTCACACCTCGCGGGGGTCGTGAGGAGAGCGGGCCCTTCGCTCCCTGCTCCGGTTCGGCTTCCCGGGAGGGAACACCCGCGCTGGCCATCGCCGTAGCCGCATCAGCCCTATGGTGGACACTGACTGAACTGTGTGATTTTAACCGTAGGCGAGACAGGCTGGTAACCCTAATCACCTCAGTGGCCTGACGATAAAATATATAAAAGCCTGATTTGCTGTGAGTGTCAGGCCAGGGACAAAGTTACCCACATTGAATCTGCTCTGAGTGGATGTCAGCAAGCAGGGTTCAGCTGTCCGGTCGATAGGCCTCGTGCATTAGCAGAGTGCCGCGCTGGGAGGGTAAAGCTGTGCCGAACTCCAACTGCAGCAGATGAGCTCCTGGGGAATGGAGTTACACTGTGTTCTGATACAAGTACCAAATGTAATAAGTGACTTTGCTGTTCTCCAGTTGCCCTAAATTAACAAGTATGTTGCCATTTCTATCCTGTGGAAACATACATCAAACTTTTCTGCCTTTTTTTTTTCCTAACTGCCGAGCTGAGACTACTGGCTACTGTGTCAATGAAGTGCTTGATTCCTCAGGCTGCTGTTCTTCCAAAAACTGTTCACCAAAGCACAATTAATAGGGACAACTAAACTAGTTCAAGTGGGGCATGTATTCACAACACCATGAAATAAAGCTTTTAGCGGCAATAACTATTGGCTCCAGAGAGGATTAGATTTTCTGCTATTACAAATTGGAATAAATTATTTAAAATCACTGCATCTGCAAACATTTCTGCCTGGTGAGTATACCTTCTGAACTCCTGTTGATAAGTACTGGAAAAAGATTGCATTTTCAGTCAAGATCTGTGAGGATGCCGTCCTCTTCTGTATCATAAACTGAACAGGTTGGTTGGTACTTCAATGGGTAACTCCCAGGAGAACTTCAATTGCTGCAGAAGTCAGTGTTGATTATTTACTCCTCTGCAATCTTCCATGTGAGTCAGGGTTCATACTATACCCTAAGAAAAATTAGAAAAACCATCTGTTGTCTAGATGGCTTCTGATCATTGTATAACCCCAAAGCATTTTGTAAGAGCGTGGGTGTTACCTTTCAGAGAAATGATAAGTGAAACTGTCAAAGAAAATTGTATGATGTGCAAGAGAGGGGGTTGCATTTTTCTTCCGAGATGGAAATATGAAGATGATAGTAATGAACTTCCAACAACAGCTGTCATCTTGGAATTTATTTGCCTGAATTTTCTAATATCATTTACAATAATGTGCAATGTGTGTACCTTGGAACAGGAATGTGTGGTTTATTTCTTATTTTACATATGCTTTTTGCTTGGCCATAAAATATTAATTTGTATTTGAAGCTTTCCAGTAATATTTTTCAAATTCCCATTTAAAATTATGGATGTAGGAGCCAGATATTTCACATTTGTATTCAATTTAGCTAATTGATTTTTGGTAATTGATCTTCAACAATTAAGTGTATTTCTTGGTCCTGAACCTACATACACCTGCTGAAGGTCATGTTATTTTTTACATTAGTCCTTCATTTTAGAACCAAGAAACTACAATAGCTAATTTTTGCAGCACTAACATCCCCCTTTTGCTTTGTAAATTACAGCTATAGATTTCAAGTAGTTCTATCTGGGTCAGTTTAGCAGTGACACAAACAGTGACAGAATGCTACCTCTATACAAATAAATTTGTGATTTTTTTTTTAGCACTCACTGATTTCACAGGTAATAGCAGTTTAAATAATCTGATGCATTTTTCGTCGGCTGGAAGGCTCTTGAGGTATATGGTGGGAGCATAGGTTAGAGAAAACATACTGGTTGTACATGTTTACAAGTATTTTCTTCTTGCCTCAGCTTCCTGGTGTCAGCATCTTTTGGTAGAGTAAACCCCAATTTGATAATGGTCTCTAAGAATGTGGAGGAGTTATACTGTGAGCTGGACCTTCTTTGTATCTGGGACCAGGAAAACAGCTTGTAGGGAATTTTACACATCAATCCTGTGCACTGGGTCTAGGATGAACAGGGCTTAGTTAAGACATGAACATCAGCTTTAACAGCAATTGTATACCCATGTAAACAGAATTTGTGTATTATTGAGGAGTTATTTTAAGACATATAAAGAAATTATAAAGATAAATCAGGTCTTTACTGCAGATGGGCAGGAATCCAGACTAAACAAAGTAAGATATCATTTGATTTAGAGGAGCTTCTGCTCTTCAAGATCAGACTTCGTGCTGCCTGAATCAGAAGAAGGCTCAATAGCAAAGGCTAGCAGGCCCTCACCTTGTTTTGTCACCTCATTGTGCTATTGGAGAACAGCAATTTGCTCTGGATCATGAGCCCAAGGTCTGTGTTGGAGAGGGTGTTTCCCTCCTTCCCTCCTCAAGGAAGTGCCACAGCTGCACTGTCCTCTCTAGCAGTATGAGGGACTGGGAAAAGGCAGTCTCTGGCCTACCTTTCTATAGTAAGACTCCATTTTAATTTTCTTTTTTTCTCATATTTCAGGAAAATGAAAAGTCCATATTACAGACTTACTGGAATTGAGATTATCAGCAAGATCTCATCCCATAATATAAAGCTATAACTTTGCTAATATCTTTTAACAGTCTGTGTTTTTCCCTTAGAAAATTTGCTGCATTGCTAATGCAGGTTTCTGTCTGTCCTTCTCCCTCCTTTTCTATTCCTGTTAAATGGACATATTTTTTTTCTGTTGTGCCAAAATGAGGTGATGTTGAATGATGAGTCCTTTCTGAGATGGGAACACTTTTGCAATCTGGTAACCTTTGGCACAAAACACATAAAATAGTGAATGGTCCAGCACTTAAGAGTGATTCACTACTAAGTATTATAGAAAATAGCTTTACCAGTCGAAAAATTTCAAGGCAAGTTCTCCTTCTTCGATGTGGTCTGTGTATGGTACTCTCATTTTTTTCTATTATATGGTTAAGAAGAGAGGAGATAATGAGAGCTTCTTAAGGGAACCTGTAATGCACCAAAACCTGCACTAGGTTTAATGGTTATAAGAGAGAGTATGAAAACTGCCAAGAGATCAGCCAAAAGGAACTATTTTCAGATCTGTTGTATGCAAGGTTGTATTCTACCCTCAGTTTGTGCACCTATCTCCCTTTAACATTTATGGAAGTTTTGTGTATTCATCAAAGGGAGAATACATTTGAATATTTGTTAAGATAACAGATTTCCTTTCGTATGTATTATGTTAGCACTGTTGCCCCAAAAGATAATAGGATAAATAAGGAGACAGAAAGTGTTCACTTTTTTTCAGGGGCTTTTTAAAACTTTCAATTAGGAATTCAGTTATTTTGCTGTATGTAAGCAAAAGGAGTATCTTATATAATCTCAAGGTATGTTTTAGATTAGAATTAATATGAACAAAGGCATACTAACGCATTCTCATTCTATAAATGTTAAATAATTGTCCATATCAAGTACTTCATAATTATTTACAAATTAAACAAGAGAGCTAAAAAGTCTAACTGACAAGACCACAGGGTTAGAATTTAGCATTCCTAGCTTCCACTCTTCTGTTATTACCATAAAATAATATTTATTCTTTTGTAACTGTTAACTGTAACTGTTAACTTCTCATATTTTCACATTCATTTGAGAATTAGTTGAGTCACAGACTCAGTTCTATTCAGTTAAGACTGGTGCCATGGGGTAATTTTACTGCTGTCAGCCATGTAAGTAAAGATAGAGTTTGTTCCTTTTTTGGAGTCTTTAATAAAATACTTGCTACTGTGTTGGTAGGAGGTCTGAACACATAAACAGCAATTTTTAATGTAAAAATTTTATCAGAAATCTCTTACTTTTAATCTTAAACAAATCTTTGCTTTTAACATAAGTTGCAAGGCAGTAGATAGTCAGAAATGTATTTATTACTAACAGAACCCAAGCTCCTAGGCCCTATTTATAAAACACCTCATCAGAAGGGAGATGGTGCAGTAAATCTCCTGTGACAATTCCTGCAGCCATCTGGTTCATAATAAGTACCCTGCTGGAACA
Source organism: Streptopelia decaocto (assembly GCF_964273445.1). Taxonomy (NCBI): domain Eukaryota; kingdom Metazoa; phylum Chordata; class Aves; order Columbiformes; family Columbidae; genus Streptopelia; species Streptopelia decaocto. The sequence goes on from NC_138660.1 coordinate 46,930,850, forward strand.
TATCACAAGTGGCAGGGCAAATGCAGTGAGAAGGGACAAGATAACAGGGAGGTGTTCCACGTCCCAAACGAATCTAAAGAGACTTGGTCCAAACTGGAAGTAGCCCTTCTCTGGCTGAGTATTTATTATGTATGATAGAGTATGATAGAACTTCATTCTCCTTGTTCACAGAGGTAATGTGCTAACAGTGGTGTTTAACCTTATATCATTTGGAATGTTTGTAAGGGGATTTCCTGTGGATCTTGCAACAGTTTCTATGCAAAAAAACCCTATTTTAAAAATCTGGTTGGCTGTCAGTGAAGACTCTTGTAGCTAAAGTGTATTTGAGTTTGATTTGGATTTTTGTTGCATTTCAAAAATGTTAAAATCAGTCACTGAGAATCTGCAAAATTTTTTGTGCGTTTCTATGAAAAAAAAAGTTTAAAATTCAAACCACATATAATATACAGTAAACATGATTTGGATAGCTAAACCCATCTACTTTCTAGTTTAGGACTAACAGTTTAATTTTATATACTCCAAACAAACAGGATTTGCTTTGTTTTATTTATAGACTGGTTTTCTAGACAAACACATCATATTGTCTTAACCTGTGGTTTGGTTTGGTTTGTTTTTTTAATCAGGATAAATTGGATCTTTCTACTTTGAACAAAAATTGACCACTCTAATCTCCTGTTATTCAATCTATCTGACAAATGGTTTGGTTTTCCTGTTAAGTAGTCTGATCTGTGCAAAAGTTTGGTTTTAAAAAAAATACTTTTACCAGAAATCATCTGTTTAGGTTTGAATGGTACATCAATCAATGCCCTTAATTACATTAGTGCATCTGTATTAAGACAGAGAGAAAAAACTGCAAAAGGCCTTCTGTCCTTCTGTAAAGCCTGTAAATGAAATATGTATGTGTGAATTTGTATAGACTTAAGTGTACATCTTTCTCATGACACATGATTTCAAGACTCAAGAAAACCATAAGATGATGAAATGCATGCATAATATAATGTTAGAAATTTAAACGACTGAGTTTTTTAAAGGCTGAGAGAAGTATACAATTTCCTGCAAATAAGGTATATTTTTCTGGTATGTATGTGTATAAGTGAATACTCTGCTGCTGGGAAATTTTTATCCAGTAAACATTTTTAACCATAGGCCTCATCACAGGTCTTGAGCACTCTCTGATCAATTTTCTGTGTAGTCAAATCTGTCATTTCTGTCAGAAAAAGTTGTATAAGATTGGAAGCCATTTGTCTCAGAGAAAGCGGTTTCTGTTTTTGTTTTGTTAAATTTTCTACTGGAATCTCTTCTATCTGGATAGTTTTAGTGAGAGAGTGGACAGCTATTATATGTTCAAGTACAATGATTCTGCTAGAGCAGGTTGGACTAAATCTCTGGATGCCCTTTCCAAGTCTGTGTCTCTATGGTGCTGTGAGTACAGAAAGAAAAAAAACCAACTCTCATGCAAGACCTTATTGTGAAACAGCAATCTGGAATCTTATGCAGCTTTAGTAGTTTACAATCAAACTCTGCTTTTCTGCAAAAAATAAACAATTTGGAAAAAAAAATTCAACTACATGATACTTGCATTGAAATATTTCTATATAATCTAAATTTTATTTCACCATAATAAAACATAAAATACATGTTTATAGCTAGGGAAGTCCATTTATTTTACAGGAAACAGTATACGTTCAGATATTGTTGGAAAAAAACCTACATGTGTAGTTTGGCTGGTCTTGTTCTGCATTACGTATACAAAGCAGTCTAACCTGTTAAATCTGAAGTTTTTTATAGCAATGTGATAAAAATTAGTTAGTATTATGTATGTTAAATATGTATGTTAAATATGTTAGTATTATGTATGCTAGTAATGCTAGCAAACTCCAACACATATTTACAAATATGTATGTAGAAGCAAAACATATTAACAGATCTTTTCAGTCAGTGGAAGTATGTGATATATAAGCAGTACTCTCACTAATCAGGAAAATTATTTTTCATTTCACTATAGCTAGAAAGTATATCTTTTCTTGCTATTCATTACCCTGAAGGTGGCTGCAATTCAGGAGTGAGGAAAAAATCCATTATAGATGCTTGCTTAATTAATTGAATATGTCCACAGACACTTACTGACCAACTGTTGTGATATATTTACAAAAGCCATTTAGAGTTCAAGATGAAGTAAAAAATACAGATCATTAGATTTTATAATTTTATGTTTATCATTTTTATGTTTACTGATAAATCAAGCATTTTGTAGAATTTCTCTGGGAGAAAGAAGCTTGTGGCTAGTACCTAGAACAATTAATCTTAAAATGGACCATTTTCCCAGCTCTTATCTTTGCTCTGGAATTGTGGGGGCAAGTGACTTAATTCATGTCTTTTTCACCTTGATATCAAAGGAGGAAAAGTGACGTTTTGCCACCAGTAGTTTTTGCCACTGGTTCTTAGGTGACAGACATATATTTATTTTCTCCTAGTATTGGTTTCTTAATGTGTCAAATTAACTGCATTTATTTCAATAACAATATTTCTTACAACTAAAGCAAATTGAATTGATGTTTGAAAGGAAGCTTTTTGAATGGAAGGCACTGTATAAAATTTGGAGTGCTATTAAAATCCTCTCTGTATATCACAGGTTATAACTTCTTTATTAACAAAAAAATCAGTAACTGAATCACACCTGCATTATTTCTGAGCTTTTTCTTCTGCCACATTTCATAAGCTGACACACTTACCCTCATGATGCAGGTATAAAGGGTGACAAATATTATCCAGAGCTTCATAGGCATTAACTCGAAATCAGTCACAGAAATTCAAGTGACAGTTAAAAACTGCCCTTCCAACTCCTAGTTCCATGATCAACTCAGAAGAACATACTAGTTTTCTTAAATATCAAATTATATTTAGAAGTAAACATTTTAAATGACTGCAAATTCTAAATTTGTAAAGTTAAAAGATGACCTCTGTAGAGTGGAAATTTCTGTGGGCCGTTGTTTGTACTCCTGAAATATACCAAAGCAACTTACGTATTTATTTCCATTGAGAAGGCAAATTACTTTTCATAGAAAAGAATCAAATGCACTAGACCGGCTATGGTATGTTAATAATAGGAGGTGGGACAGTGAGAGTAGAACAACTGATGGGACACTTACGGTTCAAGGAATTCAGCACTTTTCATTTATGCTGGAAAAAATGTAAATGATGTCACCCTCACCTCCCAGTGCAAAGTTATCAGACAGACATCGCTAAGTGATATCTCTGACATTAAAATGACTGGAATGTTATTTCCTTCTGTTTCTTTTCTTTTGGAAATCTTACAATATCATTGCAAATGGAACAAAAATCCACATATAATGGCGTAAGAAACGAAGATCTGTCTGTAGTCTCAGGGCTGGATTATTGCCATTCTATCTCAAAGCTAATTGAAATCCAAGATGTTTGTATCAGAGATGTAATGAGACACTGACAAATACCTTTCTGCCCCACTGGAAATGTAATCTTTCCATTGAACATTTTGTCCTGGTAAATTCCATCTGCAATAGGAATAGGCATTTTGCATTTGAATCAAGAAAGTCACTTCTTTGGATCAGATGATATGGTGTACACTCCACTTGCCTTTAGATGAAATTGATCCTTTACTGTGTTGAACAAAACTGTGAATTTTTTTATACCTAATTATCTTATTGTTTCATCTAGAATAATTTGGAATTCTAACACTACCGATACTTTTTGACATTTGCATATATCAGGATGACAGTTCTCTTAAAAGGCAGTTATTCACTAGATAGTAATACACTTTAAATATTCAGTTGCATTTCTCTACTAAATAAAACAGAATAGAATCACAGTGTTTCATTTATTGGTCATGTATTCGATCATTTGATAGATCTGAATATTTAATAACATTTTCTTCACTTTTGCAGCAGTAAAGCAATAGTTTGATGAATAATTACTCAAACTTGTTTGGGTAAACTTATTTACTTCTGAATACCTAGAAACTAAACTATGTATGCAATACTTCAGTTTTACTCATAAGTAATCTCACTTACTTCAGTGAAGAGAGCTATCATAAAACTGAATGGCAGTTACAGTGTGTTCGCTCATCTTCAGTGTAAAAACTTTCATTACCTTTCTTTGCAAATGTGGCTTGTTATTTTTTTGTAATACGAGGTAAATTATACTGAGTGTATGTGCAAAATCAGTATTTTTTCCTCTTTTGTTCTGACATGAAGATATACTCTTAGTGTTTTTACTTCATATTGAGTATGTAGATCATTTGTGCAAAAAAAAAAAAAAAGGAAAAGATCTCTAGCTATGGAAAGGATAATGTGAAAGGCACAAATAGAAGCTAGTCTCTGTAGGTATGAATCTGTTCTTATTTAAATCAATGGAAATTTCACTGACTGCAGTGAATGCAGGATCAAGTCCTCAACTCTTTCTGAAAATCAATTAGATGCATTCTTAATAGGCTTTCATGCCTTCAAAAATCTGTCTCTACATTAGTGTTGGAAACTAATCAATTAGATATTGGAGTTTATTTTCTTAAAATAGAGGAAATGCTTCAATTTACTGGCTTTTTATTTATCCAAAAAGATTAAGCTGTATCTGGGATTGTCAAATCACCTTGTTTTATTTGCTGAAACGTGTAGGATTCAACAGAATGCTGATATGACTTCTTGTGTATTTGAATTGTTTTGGAACTGTGAAGAATAGAGCTGCTACTAGAAAGCTGAGAGATGGGAAATTGCTCTTAGGCATTGGGCCAAAATACATTTTAGGTAGACTTTTTTTATGGTACTATAGCAATTGAAAATTCTGATTCAGTGTCTGCTAGGAAAATGTTGGAAATGCTTTTAGAAGTTTCTTAACTAATACTAAATTTGTCAGTTCAGTAATAGTGGATAACCCAAGTACAAAGTATAATCATTAGGGCAGACTAAGCAATTTTTACTGTAAAACTGTGGTTTATTCTGATTTGGATTTATTTTGAATCTTCCGTTGTTCACAGGAGATTCAGTGATGGCTGAAGAGTACATGACACAACCTGGCAGCATAAGTACAGCATAAGGTTTGCATAAAGCTAATTTTTCTATTTCTCCTATCTTTTCAGGCTCCTATCGGTTTTCAGGCTCAATAATCTGTTTCCTTAAACTGCATTATTGTTTAAGGTAAAACTGGCCGTGAGGTCGTATAATACGGTGATATATGTTATGCTACACTGCGCTGTATTTACTTAGAGAACAGCATATTCTTTTGAAATCTTAGCCTTTTACATAGCTGTTATAGATACATTTAGATTGATATAGATACATTTTAATTGATATATTGTAATACAATATATTTATGATTATATAAATTACAATAATGTAATGTAGGTAATATATCAATACACATATATATATGTATGTATATTAACTTATGCATAATTCATATAATAACGATATTGAGATTATTATTAATTTTATTTAATAAATTCAGATAGTAAGTCAAGTCAAAAGGTGCTCTAAATACTTTATAACTTTAGCAGAACCAGGGACGAGACAAACTTCAGGAGGAATTTCAAATTAAAAATATTTTGAAAGTGGTGTTCAAGGAGTTATTATATATTACTTGTTTATAATTAGGGGAGGCGAGGAGTTATTATATATTACTTGTTTATAATTAGGGGAGGAAAAAACAACCAATTCGAATAGAAATAAGAAACTGTTGTAATTGGTAAATATTTAACAAAAACAACTGTATCTGTGTATGTTTGAAAGCCTGAGCCTCGAAAACTGCTGAATGCATTTTCTTCAAACTAAAAATAATAAAAATGTGACTGTTAGTGTGAAAACAAGCATGAGAAATATTGGTTTGGAGGTAATTGTTTTGAAAAGTTATTTTAAGCTAATGAAAAGAGGGTCATGGGATAAAAGGTGCCATTTCAACTATATAAGTGTAATAAAAACAGGTAATGCAGGAGTGCATTCTGGCAAGAATAAATGAGCATGGCAAAGCCTGATATGGTCAGTATGGAATACAGAAATGTATCCAAGTGAGTAAACATCAAATGAAGGATTATCCCTACTTGTGAAGAATCCATTCCAGCAAGAAATTGAACCATGGACTACTGCATCTGAAATTCGTAGGACTCCCTAGAGAGCTTAAAGGGAATCTGCAGATTCTGTCATCAGTACGCCAAAGGTCTCTGCACTGTGCTGTAGTATACAAACGTACATTTCCCCCAGATTTCCCTTTTTAAAGGATTTATTTCAGAATACTAATTAGACCTTGATGCTCTGAGTTTTTAAAAGGCTGTGGATGTTTTGTACTTAGACTTCAGTAAGGCTTTTGACACTGTATCCCACAGCATTCTCCTGAAGAAGCTGGCAGCTCATGGCCTGGGTGGGTGTAGTCTGCAATGGATAAAGAACTGGCTGGAGGGCCAGGCCCAAAAAGTTGTGGTGAACGGAGCCAAATCCAGTTGGCATCTGGTCACGAATGGTGTTTCCCAGGGCTCAGGGCTGGAGGTCTTAAACACTGTCCCCTGATTGCCTTCACCAGTGCAAAAAGTGTGATTGTATCCAAGTCATCCTTTAATTATCTTTCATTTATAAGCTTTTTTTGCACTAAAAAGTTTTTTTAGCTAAATACCCTTTTAATTAAACTTAATTAATTGCTAATTGAACAAGTGGAGATCCCTTTTACAGTATCTCCTAAGTTACTAACATATGTCATTTCAACTTAGGATATGGTTTACACAAACATTTCTTTCCTTGGCTCTCCTGGCTAAAGTAGCTCTCTGAACACCCATTCTTGCCCATATTCTTTTCTTAATTGGGCTGTTTGATTTTGTGATCATGTGTAGAACTAGACCAGTATTCTAATGCAGTTCACCACATAACACTGCTGACACATTACCATGATGGAAGAGGAAGTTATGAATCAGAAACAAGAGGCAGGAGGTCATGGAAGTTCTTCTGTCCATGTACTTTTTCTTCTCTTAGTGTAAGACAGAATGTGTTTGTTTCATCAACTTTCACCAATGTTTCATTGAGTGACCCCATAGAGAACACAAATGCACACAATTAAGTCTATTCCGTTAATTCGGCAAGCCTTCATAACTTTTTTTATTTTTTTTACAGTCCTGTGTCCAGTTGCATAAAGATAACAGACTAGAGCTTGTCGTACACAAAACTGTTCTGAAGACTCAGGATGTTTTAGCAGAATAGCCTAGCAACCAGAACTGTGCAGAAGAGGCCAGTTAAGATATGGTTAAATATTTTTCCTAACTTTTAATGAAAAAGCTGTTGTAAAACTTACAAGAGCAGCTAAGAAACATAAACATATATTCAGGTCAATGAACACTAATTAGATACGCTCTCTGACATCAAATTTGATGTGATTTGATTATATATCCAGAAAGGAAGCTTCATGTTTATGAACACTAGATTTCCAGTAACATGAAATGAATTGCAGCACATCTTTGCCAATGCTTTTTAACCCAGTGAAACATAAAATACTTTTTATTTTGTTTATTCTATCACAAATGGCTGCATGTGTGTGATAACACTGTAATAAACAACATTGACTTATGGAATGTTAATGAAAAATCTCATCCAGAAAGTGTGTTTATTTCAAGCAAAGTGGAAGTATTCATAATTTCATCTTTGGGGTGATATACAGATGCTTTTATTGTAGAAATGTAAGCCTGATTGCCTTACACCTTCAGTCATAGACCTCAGTTGAAGTCAATACTTTGGACCTTATCTACTGTACTCAGTGAAAAGCTTTCTTCTTATTATTTTGCATATATTACTGACATAAATATGGACCTTAGTCAGGAACAAGGAATTTGCTGTACAATAGGCTGTACAAATAAAAAGAAAAAAGATGGTTCTTTACTGAAGGGTCCTATAGTCCAAGTATAAAATAGGTTGGACAAAGGTAGACTGTTTAGTATTAAAAAAAACATAAGACAATGTTGGCTAATACGATAGACAGTGATTTCAGCATATCAGTGACGGAAGCACTGTCAAGTTTTGATAAGTGTCATGGAACAAGATAGTTTTAAGGGAACAGCTCCAGAGAGCTGGCAGAACAGTATCCCAACAACTTAGACAACTGCTTAGACAACTGATGATAAGTTTATCAGTAAGCAACACTTAAATCATAGCAAATGTTTATATGTTCTGGCTGGCTTTTTTACTTTTACTACAAACAGAATGCAATGATGACCGTCTGAAATGGGCAGAAGCTAACTCATGCCTAAATATACACTAAAGACACCTGAAGGGCATTTATGCAGAGTAGCACTTGGGTATTTGGCTTTTACCATATCTAATTGTGCAGCATTTTTCCAGTGTAGATATATCTTTGAATGAGCGTTAGTTGTATTTTATTATACTTTTAAGGCATCAAAAATGAATCACTGCCTTCCATTTAGAAGAACAGTCAGTTCCCTCAGTGCAAACAAAATGATGGCATGTAAAGCTGCCCTGCTAGTTAATGCATATAAAAAAATGTGGTTAACATTCAGTTTCTAAGTCAAACTTGAGGCAAATAATTGGGAAAAACTCCTATTATGTAGACACTAGACATATGGGATTTAAAAGTCTTTGAAATATGGACAGGATTCATAGAATACCTCTATGCCTTTATTTTGGAGGAAAAGTGCATCTACACCTCAGTTTATCAAAAAAACTGTTTCAAAGTAAAATGCATACTGAAATCCAGCTTATATGATTTATCTTATAACTTTGGCAGTAAGCAAAAAACAATCTTAAGATGTCCTCCTCAATACAATTGAGGAAAAAAACAAAACAAAACAAAACTCCCCACATATTCAGGGAGAATGTCCTTAATTTTTTTATTAACTAGCACTTTGTAACAGCTCTGATAGTTATATCCTGTGGCTGCACTGTAACTTTGAATGTAAACATCCAAGCTTCTGATAGTCCACTGCTTACACAGTGCTAAAATTATATAAAATTACTTACAATGTCAGCAGAAACTGTGGAGAGGGGTAAGAGAGTGAACAGGGGCATCTCCAAGTTACTTTCTTAAGGCTATGTGGTTGTAAAGAGAGCGGTGGAGCGTGGCATTCTGAGCTAGGACACTGCTGTAGTAGCGTCACCTGAAAGGCTGGGAACACAGTTGGCTAGAACACTGCTTCAATTCCTGTCTCTGCGTAAGTCAGTGAAAGAACCACTGTAGCAAAGTGTGACTTCTACAGAATATACACTGTAGTGCGTGTATTTATGTATATATATGCATACATGCATACTCAGTAGTCAAGGCAACTCCTTTTCAGAAAAACCTTCAGTCTGTAGAATTATGCCATTTCTAAGCTATCTATGTAGTATCTTTCAGTCAGGAGGATACACATTAAAGAAAAAACTCTGCTTCCAGAAAGAACTCTCTAATTGTGAGAGTCAAGCACCTCTGAATTTCTACAGCTGCTTATGCAGTTGGAGGTGATTTATTAGGCCAGTATTAGGTGTGTAAATGTATAGTCCAAAATAAAAGACAATTTGACATTTGGCAAAAATAATAGATTTAGCATGTTCCGTGTTTATAGTTAACTTTTTTAAGGTTTTAAAGTTAATCCATAAATTTTTGGGTCATGACAAACTGTAGGCTTAAATGCTAGCTTTTAGATATCTTAAATTACCTACTGCCTGTGGCAAACCCTGCCATTTTATGTACACCTGTATGGTATGTAGCATATGACAAGATTTTTACTTACACAGTATCAGAACCTGTTTTGAAAAATTTGGACTTCAGAATGTATGTCTGTCTCCTACAAAGGAGCTAGCACCAGCTGGCCATATGCGTGTGTGTGTGTGTGTACCAAAAAACTAGGTACATGGTAACAAGTGTAAAAGGAAAAAAAAGTTTATTTCCCTACAGTCAAGGAGCTATTGCAATATATTACTCCAATTAATGTTTATTCTTTTTCTTTCTTCATATTTTGTATTGATAGTTTGATTACCTGTGAAGTACAGTCATGTTTAAGGAGCTTATATCCATCAACTCTACAGTAATTAAATCTCTTAAATTTGGAGTAGGTAACTAAGGTTAGACTTTAATCTCTTGTGTTATTAGAGATATGAGCCTCAAATGCAGGGGAAGTAATGTCATCCTGCGCTTGGGTCACAACAGCCCCATGCAACACTTCGGGAAGAGTGGTTGGAAAGCTGCCTGGCAAAAAAGGACTTGGGGGTGTTGATTGACAGCTGGCTGAACATGAGCCAGCAGTGTGTCCAGGTGACCAGGAAGGCCAACAGCATCCTGACTTGTATCAGGAATAGTGTGGCCAGCAAGACTAGGGAAGTGATTGTGCCACTGTACTCGGCACTGGTGAGGCCCCATCTTGAATACTGTGTTCAGTTTTGGGCCCCTCGTTTACAAGAAAGACATTGAAGTGCTGGAGCGTGTCAAAGAAGAACAACGCAGCTGGTGAAGGGTCTAGAGCACAAATCTTTATGAGTAAAAATCTTAAGCCCTATTTTAACGTTCAGAGCATGTAATCCAAAATCAAAGAATGCGCAAAGAATATACAGACAATTAATTGCTAAAATAACTGTAATGATGCACAGTTCTACAATCACCCTTTTATCTCTGCTGAAGGACTCCACATATTAGGCAAATCTCTACCTGGCAAATTCTAATTGCAGTTTTCTTAATTACATATATGTTACAAGATGCACTATGGTCAGCTCTAAATAAAAACAGTATATTGTTTCCATTATAGTTGGACATTTGCACTAAAATGCAAATAGTTTATTTGCTAATCTGTGTTCCTGGCTTGAGGCCAGTAGCTTTCCTACCTTTTATTAGTTGCAGCCTAATCTAAATTAGAAGCCGAATAAAATAATTGACCAAGAATATAGCTTCACCTAATATTGTCTATATGCCCCACTCTGTCTTTCCCTTTTCTGTCTCTCCGTAGGGGAAAAGCAGTTATCTTCCTTATGCTAAATCCAGTTCCTATCCAGAGCAATCATGTAAATCTTGGCATCAATCTCACAGCAGAATAAAAAGTCAAATCAGCAGGAAACTTCCACATAAAAGCAACAGGCAGCCCCAGGAGGAATAAAAAAAAAAAAAAAGAAAAAAAAAAAAGCCCACCAAAACCCACAACCAAAAAAAACCAAATAAAAAAATCCTCTCAAACTCTTCCTTTTATTTTCTCCCCAGAAGAATAAGAGTTCTACTCACTAGAAACACTCAAGAAACACTCAAGTTTTCTTGTAATTTTTAAGATAATATGCCTGCGAAGAATAACAACTCATTATTCAGCAAGCTTGCCAGCCTTTCAAAGCCTTTTATTTCAAAGCTTCTTTCTGAATAAACAGATCTATAAAGAGAACAAATGGAAGCTTCTGTTTTTCCTAGCATTTTGCATAGAGGCTACACAAGCTATCTTCTCTTAAAATGGGACTGACCTCAAATTACAGTTTTATAGTAACCAAAAATTGTTGGATGTAGCTGGTGGAACAGATTTTATGTGTTTTTACATACAGATTGGCTCTAAAGCCACAAAAAATATTTTTAATTGAAAATTCAATACGTTAGGTCAAAACCCCAAAGTATTCTTTATTATTGCAGTCCTACATATTCAAAAATGTTACTGGTAATTTCATTAGGGGTATTTTAAATTTTTAGAGATAGGCAAAGGAAGATCAAGTATAATACACATAACTATCATACAAATATGTTGACAACATAATAAATCTAAAAGTGTGGTTTGTAATATAATCGGAATTTGTACATATTGAACTGATGTACAAAATGACTTTGTATCCATTTATTGCATTCCACAAGAGCTTACTGCAGATTGAATTAGTCCTTTAAGGCTTTAGGAGGAACTGTTATTCATACTAAACTGACTTGCCCTCTCCTAAATGGGAAAATGATTACCAAGATTATAAAACAGAGAAAACATACTCAGAGATATAAAGATTTTGTTTGCTAGAGCAGGGAGTACAGGGAATTCAGGGAATACAGAGGTAGGAATAAAATGTCCTTAGAAAAACTGGAGAAGGGAGTTTGGAATAAGAAAGAACTGTCATTTAGTGAATGGAGCATGTGTAACTCAGTGACTTGGAAAGCTTAATGTTAGTAAGTGCAAAATAATGCCATTTGTAGTGAAAATGTGAAGAAATGTCTGAACTCTTCAGAGGATTGTAATCACCTCTTAACTTAGGAAGGAGACCTGGGCATTGCTGTGAAGAGCTCAAACCATGTGTAGATTCCCTAATAGAGATTCCTATATTTATTTCTGTGTTAGTACCTGAGTAGCAATTGAAAATCACAAAGAGTATGCAAGATTCCCTGGTGACTGGCACAGGCTTATGAAGGAAGAAATCAAAATGAGTGCTGTATGTGCCAGAATATTTGAATTTCTAGAAAAAGCAGGTAAAAACAGAGTACAGGTACAGTCAAGGATTGGAATAACATTGAACTCTACTGTCTCTGAAGTCCACTGAAAACTCTGGAAGCAATCCTTACCTGAAGATACCTTTTTTCAAAGTGGATTTGAGCCCCTGTTAGTGTGGGAATGGCTGACTGCTTTTGTTGTCTGTGAACTTTCATTTATTTGAGGTTAGGACAGCAATGGTTAGGTCCGTATGCAAATTCTTCCAAGACAAATACTGCTTTTGGTTATACATGTACGATCTCGTGGACAGACAAATACTTCCTCAGCTTTTGCAGTTCCATTGGCTGGGTCCCACTGCTTGGTAGCAAAAGACATTTCGTCCAAGTCCACCGATAATGCTGCCTCCTTTGCTGGGCAGCGGTTGTAATTTTCAGTCACCAGCTGTGTAACTGTCAGTACAGACAAAAGAGCCAGGAAGTCTTCTACTGCAGCACTGTGAAAGCTGCTGCAGATTTGTTTTGCAAGGCCCTTCCAACTTCTGCTTAATGGATGCAATAAATTGAGGACAAGATTTATTTCTGATTTTACATTGCTACAGACTTTAAGAAGCATACTCATACATTTCCAGCTGCTACTCTTAGTAAATATGGAGACCTGTGAAGGGGTGATGTAATTTCCTATCCCTCTATAAAAGCATATAAAAAGTGCTTTATTTTTTATTTAATGACTGTCCAGTAAACATCTTTATTCACTTCATGCATGTCATCCTTTATTTGTGAGTTATAACTAAAATGTAACTTTAAGGCTTTTAAAGCCAAGTATTTCCACAAAACCATATGAAGAGAATAAATAGTTATAAATGGAGAAGCCACTGCTTGTCTACAGCAAATAGTCCATGAAGACTAATCTATGCAGTGCAGAGTAGAGGCTGAATATACAGGATTGCTGTCAGGGAGCAATGAGGGCTGGCTGGAAGCGGGGCAGGCATGGAAATGGCAGCAGGGTTCAACATCGTCAGGCAAATTCATGGTGCTGAGGCAGGTTGACAGTCACGGTGGAAAGTCAGTCCACAGGTCATAATCAGACCCACTGAGGGGCAGAGTCCTGTGATCACTGGTGATGGGCTCAGGCAGAAACCAGACCAGGAATTCAGGTCCACTGGGGCACAGGCAAGGACTGAAGCACCCAGATTGATCTTGATTAAAGCCCCTGCATACGTGTGTCAGGGTTCCGGTTGAAGCTGGCCAGGCCTTTTAAGGCCTATTAGCGTGTTCAAGGGCCCAACAATTGTAACATTATCTAAATTGTTATCCATTGCATTTGGGACAGACTAAAATGATTTCAGAGGCTGTGTGTTACTGAGACTTTGTTCAAATTCTTCATTACAGATGCAGTAATAACAGCAATTAATCCTCATGTAAATTTTCTTGTATTTTTAATCCCATTCTCTATAGCTGCTCTGAAACAGTAGCCAGACAGTATTAGTGCTCCCATTGCCGCAGTGACCTATGAGCTATTCCTTAACTGCGACAGCAATTGATGTTTTTAACAAAAAGATCAAGCACTCAAGGACAATTGCTAGGATAATACCTATACTGGAAGTGTTTTAACACAGTGTTTTTACCAGATCCAATAGTCATAGCAATAATGAGAGTAATGTTCTGGAGAATCAGAATTACACTGAATTTTGCCACTTTGTTGGCCTAAACATGAATACCTTTGTGAAAAACCACAGTACCCTGTCTACATCAGTACTTCCACTGTTACTGACACCATGAAATCACTGCCATAGTTGGCTATAGGAGAAAAAAGTCTTTTTCAGTATAGCCTGTGAGGACACGTAAGCAAGTCAGATCAAGAGGTAGCACTAGTGTACCATGTACAAAATGTCTTTCAGTAGTACCAACACCAGTATATTCAGCGGATTATATCAGAAAACATGCTTACAAAGTCCATGTTCACAAATAGAGTATATTAAGAATAGAAGATGTTAGCATGTATCAGAGGGAAGAGCTTTACTTTTTGGTTATTTGAAATTGGCACTAATGTTCACTTTATCAGGGTTAAATTTTATGTGAGAATGCAAGATCAAATGGCAAAAGTACTGGAAGTTCCTGGTTTTGTCTGATACTTGCTACTTGAATACCTTGTATATGAGCTTATCACTAAATTTGCAGGGTCCTATGTTCTTTCCAAGCTCGTACTTGCGCAGAAGTTACAAATAGGAGTTTTAAGAAGTCTGAGGCAGAGCACAGTAAAGAATGATTTCCAACATCAGAGATGAAGAAATACTGTATCTGAAGTGAGCCCTTTAAAATAATATATAAATTCTGACATGACTGTGTGTTTTATGTCTACCAACCTTGTAATTTTATTTTAAGGCAGATGACTCATATTGTATCAACTAAGGCCATTTTGGTAGTGCTTGCCACCTAGTGGATTACTGCTTGTGCACACATGTGAGAAGGATTGTCTGCTACAAAAAAATTTGAAAATCTGCTTATTATTCACACTATTTAATAATGTCCTACAGACTTTCAGTACCGCTAGATGGAAATTGTTTTGTTGGAATGAAATGCTAGTGAAAATTGAAATAAGAATTGCAAACATTTTCACTTTTATCCATTTTCTGATAGCTCTATTTATAGCTGTTGCTTGACTTGGTGATAGGCAAAAGATGGTATTTGAGAGCCAACGAGCAGCCTATGGATTCAACTCAAGCCCCAAGCTAACATATGTTAGTTGGCAGTCTCTGATGACCACATCTGGCAAACCTAAGTGAGCTCATTGAAATTTATACCAGTTGTTTGTACTTCTATTAGAGATATCCATGGCCTTGTCATTTTTGTTACAACCAAAGTTCTGATTTGTGTACAGTAGTAACTGGATTTCTCACTTTTACCTCCACTCTTCTGTTAGCCACATCGCTTGGAATGGTTATCATTCAGTTTTTCTGACCTGGACTTCAGTCTCTTCCTGTATAGTAATTTACCCTTTGTTACTGCCAACTAGTCATACACAGATCAGAAGTGTTGCTCATACCATAACACAAGGCAAAACTCTTTACGTAAGTTACAAGGGTTCCATCAGCTACTTACAAAACCCACTTCTCCACACAAATGCAGTCCTCCTGCCAAAATTTTGAGTCCCCTCTTTCAAGTGTGAATACAATTGAGCTTTTACTGAATTTTGTAATTAACATATTGAAAAAATATGGACTGTTTTACCAGAACTTTCCCTAAAAAATCCAGCCTACAGGAGACAGATAAGTTCTCAGCCAAAGGGAACTGTCAGGTTTGAATACAGCAAATATTCTGCTATACTGATAATTGTAACAGTATTTTTTACTCTTCCATGATGATGATCATGTTGAAAAGTTTTAGCCAACAGCTGTATGATACTCAGGAATAATCTGCTTATGTGTTACACTTTTAGAAGAATTTCCAATTAATCTCACTAAGCTAAAGAACATGCCTTAATTCTTACCTGTTTCAGATATGCTCATGATAGTTTTGCTATTAATAGCATTTTATGATCAATAATCTGTTGAGGAGTAACTTGATGTGCAGTTGTTAAATCTAGCTCAGAAGATTCCATGGGGCTAAAACCTTTGCCCTGCATTCAGTTTGGCTGCTATTTATCTGAGTGTGTTTGGATTTTACAGCCTTCCAACTCAGGACATTCTATGATTCTATGACCAAGGATAGTTTGGGGTCTTTTTTCCCCCTCCAACAACTGGTGTGGGGAATTTCTATTTCTATTATGATCAGAAGGTGAAATACAGATTCTTTCTGTATATGGTGAACTCCTTCACTTTCTGTTATATACTGACTATCCTTCTAACACTACAGAGTACAAAATTCCATCAGGAATACTTGGAATTAAAAAATATTTAATTCATTTTGTATAACTATCCTCCCATTTAAGAAAAAAGTAATCATAAGAATAATTTGATCTTTTGCCAAACTTAGAAAGTTGTATTTTAGTACCATAATATAAATTTGTACTCAGTGGTATCATAAGCTTGAAAAATCATTTTTATTAACATACAAAAAAGAATAAGTAAAATAGGCATTGTAATGAAATATTTGCTTTCATCTACAAATAAGTACCGTGAGTAACAAAACAATAAAATAATTAAGTTCTTGTGAACAGTTAGAAACAGAGGAAAGAATTTTCTGAAACAGAGGCATAAAGAAGGGTTCTGAAATAGAAAATATTTGGCAATATCTTTTAGTCTCTCAATAAAATATCCACGTAAACAAGTAATCTGTATTTACAATATCATATGCAATCTTCTTGGTTACATGTAGTAAGAAGCATACATGTAATTACTGTACATTCAGTTTTAAAATCTAATTCGCACCATCAGTTCTCAGTTTCATTAATGCTGGAAAAAATGCTGTTCTGCTTCTGTAAGCAGTACTGCATAACAGCATGTAAATACATTTCATTTTTTTTTCCAAGCATCTTAAAAAATTAGCACTTTTAATGTTAGGTTTTGTAACTTCCTATGTTTTTATAGGAACCCAAACTTGGAGTGTAAGCTCTACAATCATGTCCCTGTAAAAACAACAATGTAGAAGATTTCCAAACATGCACAGAAATCCTGATAAAAAAGCTAGAGTTCTACCGCCCATTTATATATTTGAAAATACACCTTTTAATTTTCCATGTTGCTACTATTACATATAAATAGAGGTAAGAAAAGGTGCATGAAAGGAAAGTTAATGGCACTTGGAGAAGCAGCTTTAGGAATGCCTTTTTTTCTAGAGAAAATTACTCTCCAAAGCCCTATGTATTTTTATTTAGCACTTGAACTAACCTCATATGTTGCAAGGATACTTAAAGACCTTTTAAATCAGTCTAGAACTGAAGCCAAAAGTCTATAGGATGTTGAGTCTTTTAAATTCCACACAAGAAGATGAGCAAGGTTTAGGAGCCCACAGCTACTGCATCTCACCAGGATCTTCTGAAGACCAAAGCAGGCAGAATCCCACAGTTCATACACATGAGATATCACTGATCACTATAATTTCCCAGAACAGAATCTTCCAAACACCACTGAGTTTCTACTATCACATTTAACTTCAGAGTTGAAAAAACAAAAAGGTAGTCTGGCAGACCACCCTCAGAAGTTTGCTAATCATTGATTTTTCAATTAGGTTTATATAATCAGAATAGAGAAGTAAAGAAATGCCACTGTTCTTTTTCAAGTACCCTGACTCTTGAACATGGAATAAATGGAAGGCATGCTGGTTACTACAGCTTAATTTTAACAGCATATAGAACCACCCACCTAAAAGCTGTTGATTTCAATACGTCCAAGTCAGTATTGTAACAAAAGAAATCACAGATGTGTGTTTTGTTTCCCAATATACTGTACAGTTTCTTCCAGAACAATCCTTAGACAAGCAACTACCACACAAACACATGCTTTTATTAGATGACTTAGTACTATGCAAGGATTGAATGAGCTCATTTTCACAGGTGGATGAGTCATAATAACAGGCCACTACATACCAACTTAACCTGCTGTTGCCTGTGTGAGTGCAGTATGAAAAGCCACTTCACCTGTTACACTTGAAAAGTGTTAATAGTGCTCTCTCACAAAGACTAAATGTGCATCCAGCAGCTGTAAGATGCCTACTGATTTCACAAAAAAACCCCAAACAACTGACTTGTTGAGCAGAACATAAGAAGATCAGAAGACAGCACAGTTTAGTGTTCTCCAGAAGCTACTGTGAATCCCTCTTCCTACTTAATGTTCAACGTATAAATTTGTAATAAGATGCATAACATAATCATGTCATGTCAGTTGAGCACTAATGTCATGTAAAACAAGTGCTCTTGTTTTCCTCTCAGAGAGCTGCTATCAGTACTATTTGGATTTTATGTTAAAGCTGTGCAGAACCATTTTAGGGAGGACAGATAAAAGTATGGAACTTGAAAAACAGTCAAAAAGCTGTTTGATCCATTGCACACAGTAGGACTGGAGGGGCGTTCACACAATAGGGTAGTATTCCTTCCATCATACCTGAAGGCTACACCATGGCATTTAAAAGCATGTATTTTCTCAAATGAAGCAATATACCAATGCTAGGTTGGGTCTCAGTCATCCACAAACATATGTAAGTAAAAACACAGAACTCTGGGATGCAGTCCTTGAGTACCACATGGTACAGCAGAACAGTTTTTCAAATATTTTACTATGCTAGCTTTCTACACTGCATTCACCAAATAATTAAATGTTATTACAAATCACATAACAGGGACCAAGGTGCTTCTTGTCAGAGAAGATCCAAAATGGCACATGACCAAAATTATTTGTATTAGTGCAACACTGAATTTCAAGAATTGCATATTTGCTAAAGTTTAATACGTCTAAACATTTTTAAAAGGTATAGCAGATAAAAATTTACGTAGTCTAAAAAACGCAGGAAGTTATATGCTGTCTGAAACTGTCTATATTGCAACATGAACAGTGGTAACTTTGGACTTGTAGTGGGCTCTGCAGCTTTTACAAGAGCTTATAATAGAAAGGCTCATTATTGTGGACACGAGCAATGAAAATTATCTACTATAATTATTCTTCTATGATACTAAAAATTATCAATATTGTTTATATCTGTGAAAATAATGAATGAGCATAATACATCAATACTCTGGTTAAAAGAAAGAGCTGTAAAAATAAGTGCCAGTAGAGACTCAAACTGCATTATTTAACACTTTAACTTCAAATTAAAAAGTCATGGAGTTTTTAATAGTGTGCTTGTAGACTAAAGTATGTCTTCATGCCCGTGACAATAATTGTTTTGACGCCAGCATAGAGATACCAAAATTGGCTTTGAGTGAACAGGTAGCATTTTAATCAAATCAGCAAAGCTCAGCTATTTCTTGGAGGCAGCATTTCTCACTTCAGGCTCCTTTCTTCTGCTAGCAGTCTTCTCTGGTTTCTAAGCTCCTGATTTCTAGTCTAGTGCCATGAATCAATAGAGCTGTCCTATCAAATAAAAATAGTAAAATGCTGCCTTCTGTGTGTATCTACAGCTTTCCAAAGAAGACAAAGTCTGCATTTGTATGTCCTAAAATTTCCTTAGATTTCAGTAATGATTACACATGATCCAAAGCCAAATGTTGTCTATATACAATATATTTGGTAGAGTTGGTTAAAAAGTCAACACATACCTTTTGATTAAAAAATTAAAAAAAAAAAGTTTTTAAAGGAAACATGGCAAACTTTGATTTATTTTTCTGAATTCAAAATTTTAGACTTAACATTTTTATGGTGCAGTTCTGCAAAGTGCTGAATGACCTCAGATCCCAGATACATATTAGTAGTTCGTGAGGGGGTTAATCAGGTTGAGCAATCAGAGCTTTAGAAAAGTGAACATTACTAGAAAAATTATATGAGCTACTAAATTCTGCTATCTGGTATACTTCATGACTCTGTTTTGTAACCTGCAAAATCACGCAGAGCAGAACTAAGTCTCGATCTTGTTAATTTTTCATGACTCTAAAAGATATAAGCATTAAGAAGTGATATGGAAAACATTTTTCAATTATGTGTTTTTCCCATTATGTGATGTCATTCACACCCTCATTTTTTAAATGAAGACTGAGTATGAACCAATAAAACATGTTCAGGACTTATTGGAATTTAAATTCATATGCAGAAAACATGAGTATCTTTGAGCAAGCCATATGGAAACTAAAATCCCAACCTATTTATATATCAATATAATTAAACTGGAAGAAACCAGGGGGGTTTGGCAGTATAATAGTACTCTCATTCTGTGTAATTTCTTTACATAGTTGATCGTTGGGCTGCTTCATCAAGCTTGAGGTTTTGTTTTCTGGCTACATCACTATTGATCCTCAGGTCAGCTTTATCTGCCTGACTCCCGTCTGTCATTGTGGATTCCGCTTCTGTGCCTTCGGGAGTCCCTCCAACGGGCAGCAGAGCTTTAGCATTCTCTTCTGGGGGGCGCTTCCAGTGGGGCCTGCTTGCCATCCACAAAATAAGTGCACCAAATATGACAAGCAAAAGCCCAAGACAGTTGACAAAAGTTGCCTCTGGTGGAGAAGAGCTATATGCAGGATTTCGCCTTTGGAAGGGAAGAAAAAAAAAGGTCAGTTGTTTTGAAGACAATCCTGGTCTAAAAAGAGCAGTCTCCTACTAGGTAGGAGGTCTTTGTAAACCAAACCAAACGAAACCAAACGAAACCAAACGAAACGAAACCAAACCAAACCAAACCAAACCAGTGACCCAATACTAGATGGTTATAATTCTGTGCAAATGGAAGCACCTTAATAAACAAGTGAAAAACAAATACTTACAATGCAAATATAAGCTTTTCTGTGATTCCCATGAGAGCTGTCGCAATCACTGTTGCAAAGATGGTAAGACCCGAATAAACATGTATTGGCATGACAGCTCTTCGGAGAGGAACTGGAGCAAAAGGGAGCAGAAAGACAGCGAAACCCAAGAAAAGCTAAACACAGAACAGATTCTTAGTTAAAGCTATATGGGAGACACGTTGCACTTCAAGCAGAATGAAAATCATCACAGAAATTCCATTTCGAGATATCTTCACATACAAATTTGTAAAGAATTGGCAGTTTTATTTCTGAATGTGTTTCCCTTCAAAATCAAAGCAATAATTCTGGATTAGCACCTGGGAAGCAGACATGAAATATTTTATAAATGATCCCACCTAATATCAGTGTCCAAACTTACTGATACTGCTGGCAAATGCAGATACCAAACTAAGTACTGCAAACACAAGTTTTCAGTGTCACTAGTTCAGTAATACATTGAAAGTGTGGGTAGGTACATTTTTACAGTCTTTTCAGCTCCTGTTCTCTGTTTCTGTTACAGATTTACACATAAATGAATATCAGAAGGCAGTCTAACCTTCTGACTTGAGTGGACTAAATAATTTAACCTTATTAAAGTACATGTCTTTAGAAAGGCAATGATCTATATCTCAATATAGAGATATACATAGATAGATACCAATCAGTTGGCATTTACAGAATGAAGATGTGTGTGGGTGGCATGAAGTTACTCAGGGGACATGAGTCTTCCTGTTAGCACTAGTTTTGTGATGGAAGGTGACCCATCATGTCACATGGTTGCAGTCACAGGCTTGCCTGATCATATTGAAGTTGTCTCCCTTTTTTAGTTTGTTCTGCCATTACTCACCCCTGCTGCTAAATTAGAAACAGTGCATGAATTTGTATTTCATCTTGCTTTAACTTCCAGCCTTAGTCCTGGTTTTGTCTTTCCATGCTGCATTAAAGAGCCTGGTGTTTTCTCCCTGGGAAGCTTTTTAATACATTGTAATCAAGTAATCTCTTAATCTTCTTTATATCAGCTAAACAGTTAGAGCTTTTTAAGTCCTCCACTGGAAGATAGTTTTTCCAGCTATCAAATTACTTTCCCAGTTTTTATCTGCTTTTTTAAATTATTATGTTTTTACATTAAAAAAAAAAATCCATAGTATTTCATATTAGTTTCACCAATGCCATATACGGAGATTAAGATAACCTCCTATTAGAGAATTTACTTTTCCTGTTGTCACAGCATTGTGAGAACTCATTTTGAGCTTCATGTCATCTTTGAGTACTAGTTTTCAGAGACCTTCCTTACCAAGAGGCAGTCTCCATTTTACATTTCTGCCCTATTTTTAAATTTACGTCCTTGTGCTATACTGTATTAATATACATTTGGCGTAAATACAATATATTTACACCATTGTTCCTGTAGGTATAGTATTATGTGAGAATCTCCCCCAATAATTTTTCAACTCTGAGACTGGCATACCCTTTCTGGCAAATGCCAAGTGTCTCTGTTCACAGAGATGCTACTTCATGACTATTTTTTAACAATAGTGCTCAATCATTTAACAAGCATAAGTCTGACTAGAGACTTACATCCTCGTTTGGAGGAAGTAACACCACAGTTCTAGTGATGAGACAAGCAAGGCATTAAATGGCATTGATCATGTTTATAGTGGAAAAGTGAAAAGTAGAAATAAGATCTTATTCATAATTCTTTATCTTAAATATTAGAAAAAATGTTGATACCTGGTAAACTGGCAGCACAGATTTCCCTGAAATAACTGCATTATTAAGATAAGGAAAATGTTAACATTGTTCATTCATCAGCTGTTGTTCAACTACAAATAATACACTCCACAATGCTGCAATATGCTTTATTTTTTCTAAGTGTTAAACCTGCTATTTCAACATTATTTCCTGTACCTCCTAGCCTGAGCAGTGAAGGATGGGAGTCCAGAACTCAAATCCCACAGCTGGGGATTTTCTATGCTTGATCACTAAATAATTAGTGTCTTATTTTTTAATTATTAGTGTTTTGGAAAAAAAAAAATCAGAATTTGATGGAACAAAATACATTTCCATAGTGTAATAACAATACAGAGAATTCAGAATGTATATGTAGAAACATCACATCTGTATGTGTATACTAAATGTAAGGGCATGCCTGCTCTTCTTCTATGACAAATGCAAAACATACTAAGTTAGCTCATTCTACATTATGGTAACTCTAATTCTCTGCCAACAGGAGCGGGTAAAAGCACGCACACAAACATTTATCACAGTTTTGCTGATTCAGGAGAACTGGTTAGCCAGCAGTAGCTAACTGAGCTGTCAGATCCTTTCAATCTGCATCGCTTCCTGCTGCACTGCTTCTGCTGATAAACACAAGGCTTGAGACCAAGAAGTTGCTACTTAAAATTATGATAGTTGGAAAAAAATAAAAACAATTACTTCATTTGAGGCTTCCTTAATGAAAGCACTAACTGTATTTAAATATGCTACCAACAAACCAAATCACTTGCTTTAACTTCAGCAGTTTACAGAGCTTAGAAACAAACTACTGTGTAACTGAATAGTAAATCAACTCCCATTATCCTAGCAAATAAACAAAACATGCTTTAAAATACATTTTTCTTTGAAGTCAACGATCTAGTATTTGCACATTTACATGCTAATTTGCCAAATGACAGAATATAAATGGATATCCCAGTAGTTAGAGTATATTAATGAGCCTGAATTATCCAACACATTCTTCAAATTTACAACCTGTTTATAAATACAGTTATATTCTGACCTGGAGAGAATAAAATATAACAGCAGTCAGCCCAATCCAGCTGTGCAGACTGTACATGTTTGGAATATTGCTGGCATTATGGTATTCAAACACGGCTACCAGAGAAACAATCGCAAGAATCATAGCTATGGTATTTAATCCAGCGTGTATGAACTTCATCAGGAGTTTGCTGCACTTCCATGTCCAGGGCAACCTGTACACAATAATAGCTGAAGAAAGAACAGAAACGAGATTTTATGCCTTGCAGGATAACTTCTCTCAGATTTTGATAATCATGCATCATTCACATAGTCACATTGTAAATTATAGGAAAATCCAACATTTAATCCTCTAAAAAAGCCTAGGCTTTTTCCTACACATAGCATAGCATATTCCAAATATACAACTGAGGTTTAAATATAGCTTTTAGAGAGACTTCTTCCTAATTTTTTAAAAAAACTTAAGCATGTTTCAAAAAAACAGTAAACAATTTGGTGTCGTCTCTTCCTTGTTCCTCAAACTGATCAAACAGGATTTTGATTTTTTTCTGCTACTTGTCAGATTGGCAGAACAGGGCCCAATTCTTAAATCCAGAAGAACACCTATTGAGAAAAAGTGTGCAAGATTATTTTTTAATGGTTATTCTCTTTGCCATCTTTGGATAATGCTGTTCTCTAATTGCATATATATTTATATGCTATTACATTGATATTAATAGGATAACTTAAATGAGAAAACGCTACTCAGCATAAGGGAATCATGATCTGACTCTTAAAAGACAAAAGGATTTGGCAACTACAACTCTTCCAACACTGTTAGATGAATCTAAGGGGCTTTTGCCTACATTTGCATTAATAACTCCAGCAACCAGTGTTTTGTCCAGTGTGAAAAAACCAACAATTTCTAGTGATCTAACTCCAGAAGCCTAGAGTTGCTTCTTCCCAGGCTCTTTCCTCAAGGTCTCCACTGCTCCCTCCCTGCCACAGCTGTCCCCTGCCTCTCGTATATGCCAGGTGCTTTCCACAGGGGACACACGCAGACCAGACTAGATCACTGAAGTCCCAGGTACATCTGATTACAAACTAGGTAGTAATTCTGCATGTATGACAGCACATAAGTATATTCAGATAGCAGGGGACAAATATTTATGAGGACAGCTGATCAGCTGAGCAATCAAGGCTAATGCACACATCCATAGTGTCTTGCCTGAGCAAAAAGACTGAGCTCCATTCATCCCATTCAGCATATCCTCATTTAAGTTTTCTGCTTATGAAATTACATTCAAATCCTTATATATAATTAGCTGTCCTAAAACAAAAGAATAAATACATGTTTTTTAAAAAGTTCCTCTTCCAAACATTAAGCAATAAATATGCACCAGAAAAAAAAAAAAAAAAAGTATTGCCTGATAAATACAAAGATTAAGAATTTAAATAAGTGGTTCTCATGTGCCTTACTTAATAGTTCTCCATAACCCCAGCTTCTTATGCAAAAAGCATAGGTTATGGAAAATTAATAGGATATTCATACTGTATGTTTTGATGAATAATAATAAATTACTAATTTCAAAGCTCTCTCTACATTTTTTCTGTTTTTTACTTGGATGTCTGCACTAAATAATTCACAAAGAAAATACTGTTCACAAGTGAAATTTCCAGACTACGATAAAATTTTAAATGAATGTATGCTTTTACATAGTGTGTGAAAATGTAACGCTGGAATGAAAGTGACCCTTAGAGTATTTAAACATACACAGCACTTAGGTAGTTCTCAGCTTTCTACTTTTAAAAAGTAACAGTAGTAAATCCTACAAATCAGGAAGATAGAAACCTTGGTTTTTAAGACAGTTTGACAGTAATCAGTCTATATGACATAGGTATTATTCAGCACACCAATCTTATGATCACCTTTAACAGTTCCCCAAAAGTTATATGGTAGTCTTATATCTTGTTGATATGGAAATAATTGACTGCATCAGACTATTATTAGTTAATTTAGTAGTAGTGATTGTGATTTCCAACTTTGTAAAGCAGGTATGCCAAAAAGGCCCCAAACAAGCCTCAGCATCCCATGAGTATTCCCAGTAAATCCTTGTAGTTCCATCTTACAATATGGCCCATAGTATTGTCAATATTTATTCCAAGTGCAGCAATGTACTGGACTCTGTATGTGTTGAAGTAAACTTGATGTGCCTAGGTCCTGGTCTCAGTTTTCAGTCCTTGATCACAGAGTCAAGTCCGAGCTAAAAATTTGTAGAAAATTTTTCTTTGGTGCATAAGATGCTGTAATCTCATTGATTTAACTTCCCAAATCACTATCAAAAACTCCCTAGTCATGTGTCCACATAGTCTTAGATCTCTATCTGGGCTCTTTCCCATAAACAGTACGACAGACAAGAAAGGAATACAGACTAATGGCTAGGACTCTTGTTAATAATACCATGCATTAGCATGTTACATGCCACAGCCCAGGACATATGAATGATAGTACAACTTGGTTTAAACCTTTTTCCTTGACGGCTGTGTGTGGTGTTACACATTGCAACTTGAGCAGATCTGAGTGTTGGTCACTGTGAAAAGACACAGTCCCATTTCCCCATCACCACTTTTGCTCTATTTCTATGTGCTTCCCGCTGCCTTTGTCGTAAGTCATGTTTTTCTGACCAGCAGGAGGAAGCAAGACAATTTGGTGAACAAAAGGGAAAGGAGGGGGAAGATCCTGCTTTCAGTGGTGCAAGCTCTTAAGAACTGACTCAGACATCGTGTAATTTCATCTCAAAATAGCCTGAGTTAATTAAAAGCACATACACAGTTACAGCATTTTTAGTCATAACAAGCTAAAGCAGTCCCATTAAGAACTTTCTCTAGTAACAGTATCTCTACTGCTGTTAAGAAATCTGACAGTCTAGATTTCCTCAGACAAAGCTTCTCACTCCTGTTTTGAGCTGTGATTTTAAAGCATGTCACATACTGCAGAGTAATCTTGCAATATTTTGTATGTAGCACGGGACATCTGTTCTTTGCCAAAAGCACAAAGCAAAATTCTAGAGTTAGCCCTCTAGTATTTCTGACTAGCACATGCTGCACATGCTGTAGGGAGGTGTAATGGATTGCTCGTGAGACGCCTTCCAACTTAAACAACACAAGCGTGGTTCTGAGTGCACTGGGGGTGCACTGCACAGCACCTCGCACCTGCCAGAAAGGAATGTTCCTCTTCACTCCTATTTCCTCTCCTGCTCCTTCTTGGCTGATCCTGTTGCTTCAGCAAGTTCTGAACACCCACTAGATTCTTTGGGAACCACTTTAACATCAGAATGGACAAGTGCCCCTTTATAATTTCAAAGGGACTCAAACTAAGCTTGTCAAGAGAGCTGTGTCTTGACAAGTTGCCTGTGATGAGACCCTTACAGCTCAGCAATGATTTGCCTTTCCAATTCTTGAGAATTCTGCAGCCCATTGGATGTTCGAAGCTCCAGGAGTTAGCTGTTTTTCCTTTGAATAGATGTTTTGTTGTTTGAAGCAGAGGTAATCAGGTTTGTGAGATAACTCAGAGCAAGCATTATCTTTAGATGTATTTCAAGATGAAAATCTATGCTTACTTTAAAGTAGATTCGCATTCTTTCTCCTTCCTCTCACACACTGCCCAGCATCTCTCTTCTCCCATCTATGGCACTTCTGAGACACTTTGTGCAGGCAAATCAACATTCCATTCTGGCAATGGGGGGTGGGTAGGTGTTACTTTCCTGCTAGTTGAGTTAATTCTGACAAGGGCCAGAGCTGGCACAAATAAACCAGTAGGAAGATGAAGTCTGAGGCAAGGAGAAAGCTGAAAGGGATAAGTGGAGGATAGAAGTAGGAATATTTCAGCCTCAGTGAGCTGTTAGGTCACCTCACCCACCTAGGTGATTTTATCCATACAAATGAAATTTGACACTGTAACACCACATGGCAATGTGGCAGACCAGGATTGTTCCTTCTCTTCACTCTGTAAAGAACTCTTAAGCAACATTCCTGATGTATTCCTTTATTAATACCTTGCTGATGTTAGGCTACATCCTCATGTTTTAAGCCTGTTTAAAATACAAATTGTATGACATTAT
Organism: Streptopelia decaocto; assembly: GCF_964273445.1. Classification (NCBI taxonomy): domain Eukaryota; kingdom Metazoa; phylum Chordata; class Aves; order Columbiformes; family Columbidae; genus Streptopelia; species Streptopelia decaocto. The sequence continues at coordinate 46,958,429 of NC_138660.1, forward strand.
ATATCATGTATGATGAAGAATATTAATTGTGCAAGCATCTTCCAAGATTTTTAGTGTACACCTTATTGCATAGAGTTTACATACGGTTCATAAGCAGTAGAGAACTGATTGGAGGATGTGAGACAGAGACTACCCCACTCTCCTTGTTCTGACTTACTCTTTATTCAATTTTCCACAACCCTAAAAACCACTATGGTGCTTCACAGTCTGCAATAGAGATTGTCACATCTCTGTAGAAAAAAATATTATTTTATTAGGTGAGTAATGGGAAATCCTCAAAAATAATTTATGCTACATTACATCTTGATAGGTTCCTTAATTAGTCCTTTGGGAGAGAACCAAACATCATTTTCAGGCCAAACATGAACTAGCATGCAAATACTCCTCTGGAACATGCCCTGGTGTCTACAGTCGTTGTTCAACATTTCCACATGTAAAATAAGACAGAATTCCTTATTTACTTATTTAATCCATTTCATCATTCTACTATTCCTTCAAGGCTTTCTTAAAACTCATTTTTTCCTCATGCTTTTTCCTATCTTATTATTTTCAAAAATGTTGCTGTACTAATATGCACACAGACTTTTATTGCCTGTGTTTTTCCCACTCCAAGTCTAGAAAATCATCTGGACAATTGCTGTGCACTGACAGAGTTTTGTCAGGTAACATTTACCTATTGGTGCTGATCCACAAATAGTAAGAATATTAACATGCCTACAGCTTTTAAATTTGATTGACAAGCTATAGACAGCACTTTATCAGGGCACATCTACTTCCCAATATGCACATTATTACAGTCATGTCTTCTACCTCCTACACATCAATACAACATTTCTGTCCTTGTATAGACTTCAGTGAGCTCAAGAAACAGTTGATTTGGTTATTATTTCAAATTTTCCACACAAATTTAACCAAGATATTTATTAGAAAGTCCTTTCTACTTTTAACTACTTAAAGACTTTTTGTGTGTGTGCAAAGAGGCATCCTTTCTCCAGACTCATCCAAATTACTTTGAATTCAATGGCAGATTTCCATCAGCTAAATATGAATCAGATCCACAGTGGTATCTTATCTGTTGATATTTCATCTGATTTACTACATAAGTCCTTCAGTCTCTGACTTTGCTTTTCTTGTTATATAATAGAATTTCCTCCCCAAATAATGGTCTCCTATCAGTTGATTCCTTGGATTTATTCCTGTTTTTTTTTTTTTTTTCTTTTCTTGACGTTCGGTTAACTTCCATTTACTTTAAATATATCCTTACCTATATAAGGCTTGAGGCAACATCCTTACTGTGTGACTAGAGAAAAACTGAGTTTCAGAGAAAAAAACCAACAAAATGTGTAGGAAAAAGCTGCAGAAAACCTACCCCTATTTTCTTCACAAAGTCTATGCTTATATAAAATACAGTACTTTGATCACAGTAAGGCATATATATGTTAGTGAAGTCAACAGGTGTTTCTCATTGCTTATTTATAGCCTGAAATTACACTTCTCCATTGAGCAATATTATGTAAAACAACTTCAAAACATTGTTTATTGCTCAATAGTAATTTGTATCTTGAAGCCAGAAAGCTGAAAACACACACTACTCCCATTGAAAAAAAAAAGAAAATTGCGGTGTATGTTCAAATCACAACATTCCCTTCATAGCTAGAACCAGACAGCCACCCACTCCTCCTGCATCTTCCAACCCCTGGCGGGGCTCCCGCCGAAGAGCAAGCGCACATGTGATGCAAACAACATGTTCCACTGGAAAGAAAGTCCGGATGTGCTGGACAAGTTTTCTGGCTGGATGAATGCAATGTATCATTCAGCAATGAAGCAAATGTAATTAAGGTTATTAAAAATGAAATTCTGAGTTTGTCTAGACAAAATTCTAGTTTGTCTTCTATTATGAAGAAAAAATACTCCTGCTCTGTAAGTCTCCAGAGGTCCTTCATTACTTAAGAATACTAAAATCTTCCCTGTCCTCTCCCCACAAAAGTCAGTGGTAAAACTATGGGAGAATTTCCAGTGTTCTCTGCAGTATTTATCTGCCCTTCTTGGAGATGTTACTAATGTTTCATTTTCACTTTTCATGTTGAAACTCGCAATAATTTTTTCGATGACTTTATTAAAAATTACTATTGGAAGCTGTCATCTGTGTCAAAATTCCTCATTAGTTTTAATGCAATTAGCATAAATTGACACTCCCAGATGTAGGATTTTAAAGGTGCCCTAATTTTTGCAATATTTACCTCTAGTTTAAATATATTCACATGCTAGATAAGCTCCTCTGTGGTGCTGTATCATTATCTGCTTTTTAAACTTGGCTGAGAGCATTGTAGTTTTCTTTCCTAAACTGATACAGTTTATCAACTACAGTGTGACTAATTTAGTCATTTTCTTGCAATTAGCCAATTACGCCAACAGCAAAAACACAGTTCAAACTCCAGTATTGCTGTTGACATCAAGGAACAACCCTTGCGCTTAAGACCTAACATACTAATTGTGTGGAGTGGGAAAAAAAGCTACTGTTCATGTCATAAATGTAAAGGGAAACGTCCAGGGCAGAACTCTATATAATCCAAAGTTCTTACACTCTATAAAAAAACAACCAACGAACCAAACAAAAAACAACAAAAAACAACATTGCATCATAATCACTGTATGCTATTTATGGAACAGGATTAAGAATTAATTTAAAATATCTATTTTACACAATAATTTATGCTAAGTCTGGGCTGATGAATTTCATTTTAACTATGGTTATGGTGCTACATTTTCTTTGGCACGAATGCCGTTCCTGGATCTAGCTTCAGTGGTACTGAACTTTCCTTTCTCCTCTTGGGACATGGGAGAGAGCCAGAAGAGAGGGAGCCAGAAGAGAGAAACTGTCCTAGGGCAGCATTTCTGGCATTTCCATTCTCAACTTGCATAATTTCAGGCTAACTAGGAAAACACACCTCGCAAGCGTTACTCAAAGTGCAAGGCAATCCCAGGCCAGGGTAAACAAGTGCTTGCAGAAAAAAACATATATAGCAGTTTCGGCTTGTTACAAGGGACCCTTTGTCCCTTCTCGGGGAGCGCTGGCTTCCCTGCAGCGCTCCGGCCGCACAGCGCGGACAGCTGCGTTCTCGCTGGCACTCGCTACCGTCCCCGCTCCCCGCAGCCCCGGCCCCCGCAGCCCCTCTCCCCCGTAGCTCCGCGCCAGCCCCGGGACCCTGACGCACCGATGCCCTGGATGAAGACGAAGCCCGTGATGATGAGGACGGGGTGCCAGTTGAATTCCCCCGCTCCGCCGTCCCAGCTCAGCCCTTCGCGGTAGTGGAAGACCCAGACGAGGGAGAGGATGACCGCCACGAAGCCGACCTGCAGCGCCGAGACCAGCAGCGCCAAGAAACGCCCGTAGTCCTCCATGTTCCGAGCTCCGTGCACGGCAGCAAGCGCCGCGAAAGGGAGGCCGCCCGGGAGGGCGGGGTGGGCTCCGGGCCGGCGGAGCGGCGGGCGGTTACCGCCCCGCAGCCGCTGCCCGCCCGGCGGGGAGGCCGCTCCGAGGGGCGGGAGCGGGGTGGCACTCCGCAACCTACGGCCGTGGTAGCGCTGCTGGTTCTCCAGGAGGGTGTTGCTTGTCTGTTTTGTTTTGGTGTGGGGTTTTTTTTGTTTGTTTGTTATTTTGGTTTGGTTTTGTTTTTAAAGCAGTTTTTACAAGCTGGCCGAGAGCTTCGTCCCCTCGCGTTCAGAACCCTGCCTTAGCAAAGACGTTTATGTGTCCGCCTGTCCCCGGGCAGCGCCCCGGTCCCGGCCCCACCGCTCTCCCCTCTCTCGCCGCTCCCCCCGGCTCGGGGAGCTGATGTGTGCGAGGTTTGTGCTCGTGGTTGTAGTGGAGGTTGATGGGTGTGATAAGCGAGGACGCTGTCGGGCGAATGGAATGAACAGGCGTGCCGTAAAGATAAACTGGCACAGCCACAAGTACGAACAGATAAAGCAGCAACACTACTGAAATGAAGAGGCAGACTGGGCATGCAGAAAATGTGGAGTAGCAGCACGGTTAAAGATACTGGTGGATTGTACTTGGAGCGCACCTTCTGCCATGATCATCCCCTTGACTTATCATTGTATTCACTGAGTGCTGTAAATGTAAAACAGATGCTAACCAGTTTCATATATGGCCTCTGGCCTAAGTATGTGGGAGCATTTGGGCGTTGTTTTGTTGAATAACATCAAATATATCCAATGTCCACTAACTAAGAAAGGGAGCAAGCGCGTTTTCCTTAAGACTATTCCAACTGGTATGGAAAGGCCCATTGCAGGGAAGTTATGGAGGAAAACAGAAGAAAACAAAACAGGATTGCAAAAGAGACAACACACACCACTTGTCAAATCATGTATTTAGTTGCTTTTTCCTTTGCTGTAGAACATTCAGCTGGCTCTGAAGCCTGTCATATGTAGTAAGAGGATATGCCCAAACATACATTCAACACTACTTTCCTGGTATTTGATTAGCTAACTTTTGAAATATAGATAGTGTCAAAATACATACAAATTAGAAATTAATTAACTGATTAACAGCAAAAAATACTTGTAATTCTGGCTAGTCTTTGAGCTGCTTGATAACTCATGCTTAAATAGAGGCTTAAAAAATGAAAAGAAACAGTTTTCTGGAACTTAAAATAGTTTCAGTACAGTATCTGCCAATTCAAACCCAGGACTTACTAAAGTGTTGGAAACTTCTACACAGAGACGTGAAGAACAAGCCAGATTGGAGTGGGATGCAAATATATTTCTTCATTATTCTCTCTGTTCTCCTAAAAATAGAAGTTGAACTCTGACTCTTTAAAGAAAAACTTGACTTGAACATCACTTGTGTGATGATGTTTAGCTTTAATTTGCATGGATTTGGTGTGACCTGCTCTCTGGACTTAAGTAGTTGATCATTTTAGTCACAATGGTAACTAGAACATAGATTTTAAGGTTCACAAGTCACAGCATCTAAGAGAAGTGAAGATCTAAGCCCTGAATCTTCTGCCAAATGAACTCATGCATGAACTTCCAAGGATGCCAGATTGTCATTAGCTCATGAGGCAAGCAGGTTATCTCATATTGTTGTCATAAAAATGATACTAAGTTTTCTGTTGATTGCTTAAATTAAGTTAATATTTCTATTCTTTAATTGCAAACCAGCATGTAATAAAAACATAAATCTGCCTCCCTATGCATAAAAAATATCACGTGGCTTAAACAGCATATTATTTATACATGATCAATTTTAGTTGTTTAATGTATCTTTTTCCCTACTTGTCTGGAATCCTTTACTCATTGTGTTTTAAACAATGAAATAATCTCTGCTATATTTTCAAAATCAGTGTTTGGCTAAAGAGTATTGTAAAACCTTCAGATTTATGTTGAAATGTTAGAGATCGCAAAGCATCAGTTTCATAGTGCCTGTCAGTTCCATACAGGGGATCATAGGCTTATTACATGTAGTTCCAAAAAAAGGATTCATAGGCCCCAAAATGTGTCCATTCTTTCCAGTTATATGAGCTGGTCTAATAAAATGTCTTTTGTCTCAGTAAAGCCCGCAAACTGACATTAAATAAGTATGTATTTTAGTCTACCTTCTATGAACCTAAATCTCCAAATTGCAAAATGCTCCCCGTTCCCAATGTTTTCAACAAGCTTTGATTACATCCAGTCATCCCAACTATCCCATATGGAACCTTCTACCCAAGTGGATTTTACTTATGCCTAAAACTATGTATCTCAGAAGACCTTCATGAATTCTTATAGCTCAAACTGGTGTACCCTGTTAAAGCAGCCAATAACAAGAGCAAACACATAATTTTATTGAGCTGGAAAATGAAGCCCAGTTTTGCCAGCTAACATTTAAACAAATAGTTTTAAAAATAGAATTGGAGAAATGTGAAAGCTTACAGAGTGTTAAATAAATCAAACCTGAACAAAATGCAAAATACAGTGTTAGACAAAGTGCAATGTACTTCATGGAACACTGGTAATACAGAAGAGATTTCAGGCAGCACAATTAGTAACTCCTGCCTGTATTTCTCCTTGTTTCCTGCTCTTCCACATCTTCTTGCCCACTTGGTGCAAGCGTGGATTGGTATAGAATCAGAAGCAATCTTTAGCACAGCTACGATGTCCGAGGGGGTTGCATGTTTATATGGGGGTGGAAACTTGACAACCTACAGGTGACTGCTGAGGGCTGAATGATGCATTTGATAATCTGTTTGGAACACAAACTCCCACGGGCATAAAAATGAAGCTGTATGGGGCCTTCAGGTCTCTTGGATCATTGAACACCTGCTTTTGTCCACCATTACTGTGGAGAGGTGCCACAGCAGTTCATAATCTCTATTATTTCCCAGAGCCTCCGTCTCCCAGATCACGCTGGTGTTTTTCTACTACACCAGTGTGGGGCTCCCTCTTAGCAGTTCTGTCAGGACATCACCTAGGATGCATTTCTTTTGTTGGATTGCTGCATTGTCAGATGTAGGAGTACGATGGCTGTGACTTCACACCTGGAAGAACCTACAAAATAGACAGACAAAATAAGACCTACAAAGCAGACAAAGAGTCACAGATTATTTGCAAAAGGCAGCAATGGGCTCCTGTGTGCAGTGTGCCTGCAGTACATAACTACTTGGCAACTTCTGTCATTGTTGCTATACCATTCATACATTTTGAGAGCTGCAGCCTGGACATAAATGTACATGAATGTTTATCTAAGCAACACATCGTTTCACCATAGATAGTTGTTTTCTGCTTTTGATGTAATGTCTTAAATATAGGAAGTGTTTCTAATTTCCAGTGACCAGTAACTGACTTTTCAGAGCTGCAGTAAGAATGAGGTTACACTCTCTTTTACCACCTACAGCTTTATCTCTGTTTTCTCATGCCAGACAAGTCATTGAAAATCCAAGCTTTAGAACAGGACATTCCAGAAGAATTACAGTGTCCCTCAAAGCATTTGGATGAGTTTCTCAAAAGCCTGGTGGCTGTTCATCTTGTAAACAAACAAAACTGCTGAGATAGTCCAGCCAGGTTTGTCCTGGCAGCTAACCTGACTTACTTTTGTGGAAGCTTTACAAACATCCCCTCAGAAGTTATCTCACCATGAGCAATACTGACAAATAAGTTTAAGTAATTAATTCTGAGTGGCAGAAACAAACCAGAACGATCATTTTACTCTTTTTGGCATTGAGTTCCAAATCTAAGCAGCAGAACCATTTGACTTTTCCTATTCGGGGCATCACTAATTTATCTTTGCAAAAATGACAATTCTTGAATAGGGCCCTTCCTAGAAATAATCTTTCCTTACTGTCCCTCCTGGAGAGAGCTTTCACTGAGGCAGAATAAGGCACATAGTGCAACTTTTGTCCAAAATTCTATACTGGCCACAGGCCAGTCATTATTACCCATGCAATGAAGATCTTTATTGTGCTTTGATCTGTAGACATTTTGCTTCTGTGAGTTGTAAAGTATTTTTGTAATAGTTTAAAATATTTTGTAAAAAATTTTGAAAATAGTGGAACCATGGAGCAGTGGTTAGAACTGCCAAAGCAAGATTATAAAATGTTACTGCTTGTACTTTTATTTGGCTTGCACTTTCTTATTTTCTTCCCCACCACTCAGGAGTCTTGTCAGTGAATATATACTCGATGACAAGAGGAAGACAGGATGTGAGCTCTTTTTATCCTCAAAGCAAATCTTACCAAGAGAAGCCAGTCCTTCCTATCTTTTCAGTCCCTAGGCATTGGGCATTGACTGGGAAATTCTTCCTACACTGATTAAATACAAATAAAGGCAGGGGTAGCTCTTCTGGCATCCCATTTTTGGTTCTTTGTCCAGATAGCTGATCACTGAGACATCATGGTGGGGAAAAAAAAAAAAGTTATTTAGTTGAAGTAGAAATGCTGGAAGTATCCCACTTTGGTCCACAAAACAAACGCTTGTAATTTGTTTATATGCTGGTGTCAACAGTTGGGAGTTTCCTAGGTCTCTTCCCCAGAGCATGGAAATGCGCTGCAGCCACGCTCCAGTTCTGTGTTAGAGGCAGTTGAGGCTAACTGCTGATCCAGAGGATAAACAGGAAAACTGCCGGTGAATGAGTCCGATTGTGGAGCATCCAAATAAACATATTAACAGAATCATTTTCCCCTCTGGTTTCTGGCCAGCAGCTGTTCCTGGGGTCTGCAGTCCTGTTTGTCACACAGAGTGCATTGCTTCTCCTGCGGCATCTCAAGCCACTCTGCGGAGTAATTCCAGTGAACTTTAGTTTTCCCTTCCATTTTTCCTTTATCTCTTCCTGAGAAGAATGTGTGCTTACTCTTCCCTAAAAATTTAATATTCCTAAAAACACAATATTCCTTCCCCACTCAAGCAGGAATAAGGCATTTGTACTCCCATTTTACTAAATGAGTTGTTAATCTACACCAACCAAAGCAATTCTTAACAATTGGATGAGGGCAGCTCTTCCCTCTGCTATGATACTTAGTTCCTTTTATTAAACAAACAAACAAAACAACCCAAAAAACTACCCCTCCCGAACTCCACAAACTATTTTTGCAGTTAATTTTAATGCAGTTTGACTACTTGAAATTTATTTAATCTATAAACATTAGAATGCCTTGACAGAAGATTCTTTTGGAGCTCCTGACGGTTATTTTGGTCATCATTTTGTAACTTCAGTAAAGCAGAAATAAGTACTGAAGTTATAGTTGCATAAATGCCAAGCCTAGCAACCAGAAAACTTCAAGTGGTCCTGTCTGAAAATCCAAGATTGTGAAATAGCTGCAAAAAAAAAGAAAAAAAAAAGTTCCCTTAAGTATATCTAACGTTGATTTGAAATACTGGAATACTTGTTTCCTTCTTTTAGTACTATTGAGTCTGCGTATCAGGAGAGGTACCTGGAATTCATGTTGATACACAAAGACTTTCTTCAACTATGAATAGGGCTAGTTGACAATTACTGTCTGTTCTTCAAAAGTAACATTTTTGCTGGAAGTGTCTGAATTCTTTGATTTAGCAGGGACTAGTTAAATTTCTCCAGTTTGTGGAGATAAAGAAAAGGTTCAGAAATGGTTCCCACATGCTATGCAATTCTTATTAGTGAGGAATTGCTACGCACGTATAAGATCCATTCACACACCTTCCAGACAAAAAGTTATTTAACAGTTTTTTATTGATGACTGCATCCATACTTGGCAGTTATGAAAGAACTCAGTTGCTGTTCTATGAATTATTTTGTGGTTCAGCCTTAGAAAACAAGTTTTTGCCTACTTCTTCCTCTTTTTCGCTGTTATCATTAAGGTTTTGTATATCCTGGCAAGAGCACAAAGCTGGTATCAACCTGAAGTGAAACCCAACACTTTATTAAGTAAAAAAGACATGGATGAGTGAATTTGTGTCGGGTTTCACTTCAGGTTTGGTAACCAAATTTTCCCTTTTGCAGGCAGAGTGCCCAGAAACAGCTTTAAGTGGCTGACAGCTGACAGCAGCTCCTCACATTTCTTCAAGAAAACATCCACTCTACATCCCACCCCATACGGGTGTCCTTTCTAGCAGGTATTCCTAATAGCAATCTTCATCATAACTGGGAAGCAAATTAATTTGTTCATTAGCTGTTCCATTGTGTGGAACAGCTGTCACAGGTTTCTTGCTGGTGAGTTTTTAGCAGTCTAGAGTTACTGCTAAGTAATATAGATGGCATTTTTCTCAACAACAAGAAAAGACAAAATCAGAATAAAATGAGCAAGAAACTGTTATGTTAAAGAAATGGGACATATCTAGAAAAAAAGAATAACGAAACATTTATCCACACTGAAAATGCAGATAGTTTGGGTGAAGTTACCTGGTTGGGAATGTTGGCAAAAGTGGCTAAGATCGTTCAATTCTATGTTTGAAATAGACATTTGAGAATCTTTACTCATGTTCGTATATTTACATTTATATATGTATGTATATACCTATATATGTATATACATATATTCTTTTTTCCTTGAGCATCTAGTGCTAGTGAAAATAATGGAAGCATGAGCTTTTCTGCTTCAGTCTTTTAGTATGCACTTGATCTGGTTACTTGAGGCTTTATCTACAGATCCTGGAAGCCATGGAGTGAGGGGTAACTACCCCTTGATATACACAGGAGTAAGGGAATTCAGAATTTCACACTAATAGTTCCTTAGTCTGATTTTTGTAAAACAGAAAGCTATCAGTAAATGGGTTTCCTGACCATAACACAGCTAGCTACTGCTTGTGAAAAGTGAAGAATATTTTTGTCTTCTGTATTTTATTCATCTCATTTTCTGAATTTATAAATGGGAAATAAACTACATTTGAAGGAGTTGCTTCTGCTTTTTCAAAGCAATTTTCTTTCTGTTTTTTTCTGTACTAATGTCACACTTCGGTGCTTGCAGAGATAATTATACTGGGCATGTGCACAAGAATATATTTGTTCTGTAATGGAAACTACATAAGTATCTTCAGAATTTCTGAACAAATACTGTTATTCTTTAGTATACTGAATTACTCAGATTGTGTAAGAAATTTCCAGGTACCTAATTCACATTATGAAAAAGAGAAAGGCAAGTGCTCTGGAGTCATCATACATGGACATCAAACTCTATGTCTACAGGTCAGATCTAATACATTTTTTCAAATTTCATATCAATTTGATGCTGCGCAATAGTACAGCCCTGCCAGCAACAGTTACCAAAAAATGCTTACATGTGAAGTCTCCTGGGAAAATAAAGTATACTAGATTTTTTCTGGTGGATGGGTTTTGTTTCAAAATTTAACTTGAAATAAAAGGTGTTGATTCAGGTGGGCTGCCACCAAGCATGTGGGGATTTGTGTTTGGTTCAGATACAGGATTATTTTTAACACTGTAAAAAACTACTGGTTTGTGGTCAGGATTTTCCTCCTGTTCAAACAGAAGTTTTCTAGAATTTTCTGGGCCTCTGTGCAGGTACAGAAGGCAAAACTGCTGTTCACAGCTTGGAAAGCACAACCCATGAGCATTGAGGGGTTCTGCTTCTCTGGTGTGCCCCAGCCTGTTTATGTCGGGTTGTGAATACACTCATAGCAAGTGTTCAGCACCAGTCATTCTGGATTCTATATTCTTAAATAGCTTTCAAGGTGTTTTAAATGAAACAGAAACATCTCTCTTGTTTCTGAATGAAAATGTCTGTGTGTGACCTTCCAGGATGGAACATTTGCCATTATTTGTAGGGTAGCAACACACTGGGTATTTAGAATGATAGAATTTCTTACACAAAATAAATTGAAGTCTGGGCTGCCTTCTAGTCATTACAAATTGCTGCATTTTCCAAAAGATTGATACTGATTTAGCAGAATATCACTGCAAAAATCTGCAATAACTTAAACAGTCACTGGAAAGTATAACAAACTTTTGATAAGCAGTACTTGCACTATTTAATAAACAAGTTTACATGTCTGGCTCTGGGAGGAATTGCTTTAATCATTCAAAAAGAAATGAGCATAAAATATCAATATCTGCTTAAGAGCTGGATCTTCTGCCTAAGAGTATAGATTCATATTAGTTTCTACCCATATCATATGGTAGCAGATAATAGACAGGTGCTCTTTCCTGGATAGTAAGTGAAAACTTTATTGAAGCAAGGGTGGAATTAGAGTGTTCTTGCTGCTCTTTATTTCAACTGTTGTTTCGTTACTTTCTTCAATCTTTTTGTGTTGTCCTTTCCACAACTGTATTTTTTCTTTTGCATTACACTTCTTTATAAAAACTCACATCAGTTCATTTTTATAATTCTTCTAGAGCTCTTCACTGTTGCATCAGCTAGAATGAAATACACTTCATTAGTAAAGCTTGCAGTGAAAATAAATATTTGGGTTTAGAATTATCCTGCTCATGATAATGGTGGTAGTAGTGAGCAATCAGATGTTGGCCATCCCTCCAAGAGCTACTCTCCTGAGCCCATCTTTGGTTTGCATTTAGAAACACTCTGTATCACCATGAAGCCTAGGGCCTGTGTTTTGTTCTTGTGGGTGTTTTCTAAATTAAAATTAAAGCTTGCACTCTGCAGAATCTGCATATACCACATGGAACTCCCGTGCATCAGACCAGCTGCACACGGTGATCTGGCTGAGTGTCTCAGAGCTTTGGCTCAGACCGAACAACTCGTGACACAGAAACAACCAGAGAATTGCTTGGTTATATATATAAAAATATATCTAAAAGGCAGTAAAAATACGTAATTTATTAATACTTCTTTTTAAACCAAAACAAACACATCCAGAAAACCTGAGTGATTTTATTTCTCACACAAAACAAACAGAAGGATTTCGCTAAGTGGCTTAGTGGCAACTCTACCATTGTCATACTACATACAAAATCTGTAGTGTGACAGTTACATATATATACATTTTTACATACTTGTTAAAATTAACAGTCTGTATTAAAGTTGCATAGGTAAAACTACAGAAGATGGTACGTGATCAGTAAGTCTGCATCTTTCTCCTTGATGTTCAGTATTTCAATCCAATTGCTGAAGAGAAGCAATAAATTCCACATCTCACATTAATGATGAACTGGCGAATACAGGAGAAGCCATTGTGGACTACAGACAAGTGTACAGTGTTACACAGAAAAAAGAAATAAAACCTCATGTAGTACAAAATGTTAAGATTAAATCCTGCCTGAAAAACAGCAGTTGACTAATTCATATATGAAGTCATTAAATAACATCCAAATCGAAGTCTCTGTAGTTTTTGTTTATGTCTTAAATATATTCAAAAATTCTCCCTCCTTTTTTGCAAAATACTCTTTCTGTTTTTTCATGGCTTGAACATTCATCATCTTTTGCAGTATCACAGACCATTTGGTAAACGTAACAACTGAACCTCCTGTTAGGCTTCTGTTCTATATGTAATACAAGGTCTTTGTCAACGTAAACTTCATGACTGTAAGTCTGAAATGAGAAAAAAAAAAAAAAAAAATCTGATTGCAGTCTCCATTTCCACCATTTGCTAATGCCTGTACCATTTTCCTTCGGGAACAAAAAATATTTAACATTGGTGACCTCCGTGATCAGAGAGGAATTTTGTGTGGATATACGCTGACAACTCTTCCAGATAAAAGACAGAATTTCAAAACTATGAGAGGTTTCCAGCAGGCCTATTTTAGGAGTCTAAGTGCAATTCAGAGCATCTGATTTAAGATCTTAAGTTGCCTATGCAGTCAATGATAAAAGAGGTGCCAAAGCTGCTGAATATTTCAGATCATCTAATTCAGACGTCCACCTCAACTTGGACTGTATGAACAGCCCATTCCAGCTCTTCAAATATATACACAGTGAGGTCCATGCTTAATTCAATGCATGAGTAGTTCAAGTTAAGCTAGTGAGACTATTTACAAGTTGTGAAGTTAAGCTGATGTAACTAGCCAGAGGGTGACTATTCAAGTTGATAAATACTTCAGAAATAACTAAGCACAACCCCTCCCTAGCCAAAAAAAAAAAAAAAGACAAATGAGTCAACCAACCAAAAAACCCCCTTAATTCCCCTTAATTTCAAATTATGGAGATTTTCAGATAAATGAACTACTGTCTGATGGAATACTTAACATTTTTGAGTATTATCTTGTTCAAATCTCATCCATAGCACTTGGCAACACTACTTGTAGATCTGCTTCAAATCTGAACAAAAATGTTAGGTGAAAGGTTATGGGGAAGTGTTAGTGTAAACAAAAGATATGAATTCTCCTTACCACATCCCAGGACTCCAGTAATGGAATACTCTTAAGTAGAATCCCACGTTCATTGCAGTGAAAGTCAAGGTGAGCTCTTCCATCAGCTCCTATTTGAGTAACTGCCACCGTGGATAACAAATCCAATTCATCTTCATAGTCCACAATTTTGAATGTCTTGGCAAAAAGAAAACCTCAAGTTTACAAATCAAACATAAATTTACATAAATTCACAAAACTGCATAGCTCTCTTTCTTTCAGGTGAAAGCAGAATTGGAAAACTTGTAGTCCTTAAGTCTTATGGTCTGATAAAGAAAACTTTGCCAGACTGATACCCAACAGGAATCTTTTCCAACACAAGTTGTCTTAAGGAATTTTGCTGAAATGTATTGGACAAGAAAGTGATGTTCTGAACAATTCTAACCTGAAACTACATGTATTATATATATATCATACAGGAAAAAGTACTTTGAAAGTGGCAGAAAAAACTTATTTAAACTCCATGCCCTGTCTTGAAGGAGACATGTTAGAGACAGTATAGCCTAAAACCACTACTGGTGTTGAAGGGATGGTTATATTAGGGTAATTCCAGTCACATGAACACCTCTGTTCAGGGCTTGCTCTCACTCTACAGAGTGAAGAACTGAGACCGAAAGGTGAAGATTCTGTTAACTTGGTAACATACTCTATAAACTCAAGCCAGTCTTTGTCTTCCATAATGGCATAACATCTACTGGAATCACAAATAAAGTATAACAGCAAGAAAAAAATAGTGTGCAGACTCTGATTTTTATTATGTTTAAAAAAGAGAAGTGGACAGAAATGAACTGCAGACCTTAAGGGTTATATTGCACCATCCTGTGTTTTTACCATAGTAAAATCTATTTCCTCTGAAAAAAAAAAAAAAAAGTGCCAGAAACTGATGGATTTAACTGTTGTGCTTATGTCAATTACAGCTCCAGTTCTAGACAGAGAGCCAAAAAATATCCTTCATAACATCTTGAAGACTCAACACCTTGGTGTGTGGAGATTTCAGTCTCGAGAAGCAGTTACTTCAAGGAAAAGTGTTAAATAGCTTATCCTAGAATCTCATCAAAGACAAAAATATAGTTTAGAGATACTATATCAAAGACTAGAGGAACCTAAGCAGAGTAAAAAATAAATATGCTTCTTTCATTTCTTAAAATGCTTTATAAGAAATGTTTAAAGGAGATGTTTGAATGGAGAAGAGTAATGTTTCTTCATGTTAACATCTCATTTCTGTGTTAGTGAAGTTGCACAGAGTTACAATGGTATCATGGGGCATAAGATCAGTTCTTAAAAGAACGAACTATCCAAAGCTCAAATATCAGGCTAGGAGAAAAGATGACCGAGAAGGGAAATGAAGTACTGAGAAGTTAAGAAGACAGCCACAGAAGAGGAATAAAGAACCCAAAGATTAACACAGCTAATGGTTACAGCCACTGCACCTGAAACAAGAACGACCTCTGGCTAGTTCTACATCCTATATAATCCATGAACTGCTCACTACCTCTTGTTCTGGGTCATCATCCAGCAAGTTAAAACGCTTTTTCACCACTCGACCAGAAGCTGTTACAGTCACAGTGTTGTCCACCTTTGGAGAAAAAGAAAAAAGTGGCTCTAGACTTTGGAGCATTTTAGTTGCTTCCTATCTATTTGGCAACGTATCTATTTCAAGTCTTTCCCTTTCTGACCTTGTTTTAATCCCTCTGATCTTGTTTTAATCATTAGCTATGAATGGCCCTAGCACTACTATCTTTTCTTTACAAGGGCTCATGAACCTGGTGGCTTTTGTTGAGATATTCCTGATGTTTACTTATATTCAAAGGTTGTCAGCCCTGTAGAAGTGGCAAAGGTTCTCAGCTACCATCATTTTTAGCCTAGAAGTAACTGGAGCCAATGCACTGGAAGGCAGCTAAGTCACTACCCTGCTGGGCTTCATTAACACCAGAAATACTCAAAACTGGGCTATCATTTTCTTCATGGAAGCCAAAAGGAAAAGGCATAGCACAGAGAGGATTAGAACTCATATTTCTTTGCTCTTATTGCAACAGAAGTTAGCTAAATGCTAAAAAAAAAAGAAAAAAAAAAAGGCATGGCAAGTCATTGGATGAGAAACCTTATCCTTTCTGAATTCAATGGAAGTTTTATTCCTGACTTAGTGTAAGTTTTTAACATACAAACTTTTATTCTGCAGAAGCTTCAAAATTAGTATTGTTAATTTCCAGGAACTTTACAGTACTCATGAATTAAAAAACTTGCTTTTTTGTAAGACATAACTTTGTATGCTGAAGGATAATGACAGTTCCAGATGATACCAAAAATTTTTCTTCACGAGTGTGGTCTTTAACCTTTTCAACATTTACATTGTCTGTGATTTTTTTGTCACAGAACACTTCATGAAACAATGGAGATGCTTTAACAGCACATTTCTATGAGGAAGTTCTGATCATCCCCTTGCCACTTGGTTCTACTTTTCTACACTCTTCTGACCCACTGGTGAAGTTCTGTTCTGTTCCAGCTCCAGTTCAGCTCACCCAAGCAAGCAGAAAAGTACTCACCATTCCTGCTGGGTTATTATTCTATTATTTTAGTGCACCGGTTTGGCGCAGCAAGGGTTAGATGAATGCCACACTCGTCACAAGGGAGCAACAGGTATACATGGCCAGGAAAAGAACGAGACTTTCGGAAGTAATGCATTGTATTTGTTGTCTTATGAAGACTTACTCCTAAGTTACGAGAGACTTGAAACATTTCCAGCATTTGTATGATCAACTTACCTGAGCACCAGAGCCACACACAATTATCACTTGGCGGCACCTTCTTTTGAAGGAAATCTGTCACCATCTTTTAAGCATGTTTTCTATTTTGTATTAGTGATACATGGTTATATTGCACACGATAAACAATGATGAAAACTAAAGAAATGGCCGGAAATTTCAAACGCTATCCTGAGAGTGTTTCCAAAGTTTTTTTCATAAAGTACAACAAAGACACAGAATGTCTTTCAATGGCCTTTGAAGCAAGCCCATAAACCACAGTGATTAATTACTCAGATACGCAAACCCCTTATGCATTGCTCAAAATCATCTACTGTGATCTCGGACAATAAACTCACACAGTTTTCTCTGTTGGCCACAATTGTAAAATCTTCTGCAACCTCTGTTTGATCTGTATTATTTTTAACTTCTTTAAGCTTCAAGACTCTATGAAAGAAACAGAAAATACAAAATAAGCAATGTGTTCTAACCCACCTAGCACACCACTGCTATATCTATAATTTTAAAAGTCAGGTATATTATAATAAAACATCAGAAATAAACGAAATGGAAATAAATTATTTTTGTAATTTATGTTTGTCAGTAAAAATTTAATGCAGTGGTCCTTGAACATTTTTCATATAAAAATCTAGTGTCACCTGTCCCTGCTCACATTTATACCTCCAGATGTTTCTACGAGAACTTCAGACTGACAAATCAATAAATTTTACAGTTTCTAGGGCATGATGAGTGTTTTGGCCTGCAAATTGCCAAACTACTGAATTTATGCAGTTATGCAACTTCTCCTTTAATGAAAATAAGATTTGAGAAAAAAATGCTCATACTTTATCAAATTTGGTCCCACGTGGATTATTCTACCTGACATATCTGGATGGAAATATATCCAATCAGGTTCCAGTGAACAGCATTTCATATCCTGTATGCCATTTTTTGCCTGAAGAAGGAAGGGAAAACTTAGGATAATAGTATTTCAAAAGTCTCAGAGATCTAATAAAGAGGTAGTACTGAGCTCCTCTCCAGATACCTCTGAAGATTTTTAGGTGTTGCTCCTAATCATGACAGGATGGCAGTGGAACAACAACAACAGTAAGACTCAGTTCCAATTCTCAAGATATTCCATAAAACAGTTGCAACTTTTTAAATATGTAATAAGCAACGATATTGTACCACAGCTATACGTGGTCCTACCTCTCCTGAAACTAAGCAAAATGAAGATTTATCCTACACTCTGCAACAACAGTTCCAGCAATTTGAGTGCCAAACACACAAGATGTGTCAAGACATGAGAAAAGCATTAGCACAAACTTTGACTTGAGCTTCAAACTTCACGCTCAGCCTCTTTTGTGCAAATATTTGTGCAAATAAGTGTGTAAGCCTGGGATAGCTTGTGATTTCAGCTGCTAGTTGGTCAACATCTTGGGATTTTGGCAGTGTTTTTTTGTTGTAAATTTAGCTGACCCTGATCATTCAAACTTTCAAATGTATGAACCCACATAGGAAAAGCTAGGTCAGAAAGGGTTGTACATGTCCCTTGGAATCAAAATTGATCTTCAGCTACGGTTGTGAAAGATCTGTTTTGAAAATAAGATATAGGAGGGGGATCACTGATTTGATCAGGCTAGTAAAAGAGATGAGGACATTTACAGATGTGAAGTTTTTTAGTGAAGAACTAACAGGCCCAGAAGCACTTTGTAATACAAAAGCATCTTTAGGGCAAATCCAGATCCAAAACAAAAGCTGAGATGGAGAGCACATGCAAAGGAATAAATAATGAATATAAATAAACAAAAATAATTAGGAATGCTGGTTAAACTGAGTAATAAAACTTTTCTAAGGGGAGAGAGGGGTTAAACTGAGTAATATAATGTTCCTAGGGAGACAGAGAGAGACAAGGTACAAATCAGGCATAAACTACAAACATTAAAGAAACTTAGTATGCAATTTCTTAAAACTTGAAGTGGTTTTTAGTTATGCCATTTGGCGGGCTGACTACTCAGAAATGCATTAAGATGTTACCATGCAAGGAATCAGGTAATGAGATTCGGCTTGAGCCTTGACTCTTAAGCTAAGCATACAGAGCTGTGTAGCACTGACAGTGCTATGATTGTATTGGAATGAAGGAAACAGTACTAATTCCCAAGAAAATATTTTACACATGACTCCACTGCATAGCAGATGTAACACTGTGGGGTGATCCCTGTGAGAGCACCACACTGGAAAACAAGGGTACTGTAACCTTGAGCACCAGTCAGAAGAAGAGATGAAGACAAACGTGATATACATTCATTTCAGAGATGCCGCTATCCAAATATATTACCAAAGCCTTGTCTTTCAGAGAACAAATATGGAAGACTCCTTTATGTTTTTTCTTGTTAGGTGTGATGATGTAATGCCAAGGATAACCTCCAATTTGAAATGCATTCTCCAGAGAAGATGCTTCAAATAGCAAAGGTGGAGTATCTGCAAATAGTCGGTAATGTTGACACCATTAGTAGCAGAACAACTGTAATTCCACTGATCCTTACAATTCTAAATTCCAATAAAACTACTAATTCTTCAGAACTTTTGAAGACTGATGGAAATAAACTGGCTGTGATCTTTCTTCTAGCACCAGCTATGCTACCTCATCCAGGCACAATCTGCAGTTCCCTGTGGAAGGTTACTGCCTGTCTCAGATCTTCGTGCTGAACTTCTCTGCTCATATGTCTGACTTACTTCATTCCAAATGAGCTGGATTAAGCAAAGATGTAGCACACAATTAAAATTAGTCCAGCTCATCTGAATGAGGACACAGACATGAACAGATCAAAGAGCATATCGAAAGGGTCACTATTCTCTGGGAAAAATAGTGATAAATAACTGGAAGCAGACTAACAGCAGTAATTTCAAAGAACAATATTAAATGCAGAAAGATTCCTAAATCTGAACATTCCTTCTCCTTTTGCATAATGCAATGAAACAGTGTGGAATGCAATCTGTAGCTGAGTTCATAAAAATCACAAAAATCTAGGAACTTTTGCAATTAATGGCAAAAGTCATCTAGTTTTCCTACCAGTTCAGTTGGGATACATTACACAGGTGTAATATGCCACTCCTACATGTCTTCTGTGTACTAAATGAGAAGCATCTTTGAACGAAATGGACTGCATGGAGCTTTGCAACTTCTACCAACAAGCTAAATAAAAGGAATTTCTACAGCTGCTATAACTGAATCAATTTTAGACTAAAGATCAGCTCTTTCTAACAGTAGAGAGCAGTACTGTAAAAAGTTGACAAAATATGGAGAAAATCTAAAATTACAAGAGGCATTTAAACAGACAGAATATAAAAACCCAAGCTGAATTACTGTGAGGAGAACAAGGTTTTTATCTGGACTTTTGTGTACCAGAGGTCTCATCCAAATATTGACTTGTTCTTGTCCTGCTTAATCTAGATAATTATCCGGATCCTAACCAGTGGTGCTAAGATGTCACATGACATCAGAAATCATGTTTACATAGTGCTTCTCCCTTTTCCTTATTTTGTTTTTCCAACAAGCTGGAAAGTGGCTGTCTTCTAGTTGTCTTTTGGACTAACACAAACGAAATGGGAGATTCTGTGCAAGATATAACAAAATATAGGTTATAAAAACAGAGGCATCTGCTGAAAATGTAGAGAACATTGAAGATGGAGGCATAAGCAGAGGATGTACTGATATTAACATCTGTGAGAAAATTTAACATGAGTCAAGATTTTACCCTACCAACATTTTCTTTTTAAATAAGGCAAGGCCCCTCAAAAATTCTGTTAGGTGGACTAAATGATAGCTTTAAAGGTATTTCAACAATGCCTCAATCATAAGCAATATGGGCTGCTGATAAAATATGCCTTTCTTTTTATGTTCATTTGGCAAAGATTTGCAAGATCATAGCCACCTAAACCACCGTCATGGAGTGACTCTGCTGCCTCAAGTCCCTCCTTCCTGCTTCATGTCACTTGCTCTTGTTGCTCAGCACCTCCTGTTCTCATTGTTTGTAAATCCTTTCCCTAGTGTTCCTATTCCCGCTCCCTAGGATTGCCAGTCTTCAGCTGCAGTTGAGCTTCTTTGTTCACCTCCTTAAAACTCTCCAGCCCCGTCTAAACATAAAGCTGCTCCTGGCAGCACTAACAAATATGTGTTTTAAATGAAAAAAAACAACAACCAAACAAAAACCAACCAAAACTCCTGAACCTCAGAAAAGTATTTTCCTCTCAGGTTTGATTTTTTTTTTTTTTAAATGAAATTACTGTATCCTCTAATAATAAATCAAACAACGGTTTTAAGTTCTGGACCTTTCAGAAAGTGCCATAAGAAAGATATATAGGTACCTTCCCATACCTTCTACTGTGACCAAAATCAAATTCCTTACCAGTCAATAGCTATAAATGAAATGGTAGGTACATGGTAGCCTCTAAGTTTTGGTCTCTATATGCTTCTTGGCTACCTAATACACCATAAAACCAGCACTGTAATAACTGCCATCCCTTCAGGCAATTTCTGTAGGGATGGTAGGACTAAATAAGCAGGACAATCACACATAGTTAAATTATAGTAAATACAAACTTAAACTCTGAATCTGTTAACATTTCACTCGCTGAAGCATTACATTTCATTGAACATTCAGTCAGCCATCTCATTCTTAAAAGAAAACAGCTCAAAAACCACAGGAATGCTGCTATCTGCAAAGAGCAGCCGTGGCAAATGGCTGTCACGTGTTCATAACTTCCTAACCACAAACTCTTGAATATGATTCACCATCAAAATATTTTCACCAGTACATAGGCTTTAAATCTCACCACTAAAAACTCCAATGATCTATAAGACATGAAAACAAATCTGGTACAGGCCTCCTATTAAAGCTCCCATGGCATGATTTCTACAGGGCCCCTAACATTAAATTGTGGTTTTGCAGACTGAGACAGGGTGGAAAACGAGAAGTTTCCCTTTGCAGAACCCAGGACATCAATTAGAGCAGCCTATCACTTTGTTTTGATAAAACATTGCATTATAACTGAAAGCCCTCACTATATATTATATCTTTGTGTATTTCCTCAGGTTTATGTCAATCTGTTTTGGTTTGCCTGTTATTATCTGACACTCTTTGCGAACATAAAGATAAAAGGCATTTTTTATGTGGACAGTCATCTGTAAAAACTAATACAGACACATTCAAAATTAAAGAAACAAATAAAAGCATGCATTATTTGATATTGGTGAAAGCTACTATTATTTTTTTAAGTGACTCAAGTGTGAACTTGTGAGAATGTTTTTTAAAGTAAAAAAAAATATTTCAAAGAAAGTCTCAGCACCAAATTCTAATCTCACATGCACCAACAGAAATAATTATTTGGTTTCAGAGCAAATAAAGTCATTACATAAAGCAGAACATTCAGAAGTTAATGATTTGAGGCATAAGAACTGTTTTAATAGATAATTTGTTCTCTCCTCGGGAATGAATTCTGTTGAAACTGGCACATTCCTCACAGCTTAGTATTATCAAAATGCAACTTGGACAAATTATATTCTGTCTCCTTGAATTCCCTCCGCAAGTGAGATTAAACATTCTCACATATTTTGCTTACATATCATATACTGTTTCTGGGTGTTACTAGCAGCAGTCCCAGCCCTTCCTCTTTCCGAAGTGCAGTTGTGTCTCAGAAATAAGGAAGGGGTTTCCATTTCCAGCATTGCTCATAAAGTTTTACAAATAGCTTAGTTGCTGTACTAATTTTCTAGGTAAGTCCTATTTAATTAATGATTGTAATTAGAAGTAAAGCATATTTTTACTATAACATAAACCCAGAAATATAGCTACAGCACAATGAGTACAGTAATTTTAATGTTTTTTCTAGGCATGAAATCATAATTAATCCATAAAAGCCACCAGCCAAGATAATACAAAGATCATAAATACCTGTTATTTTAATGTTAAATGGAAGACCAAATGGATACTTTCCTACAACTCCCACTTGACCATTCCAGTTGAATTCATGTCCCAAATCAAACGGCTGTTCCATGAACTAAAATAACACAGAACAATTTTTACTTTTTACTTGCTGTTTAGTTTCACTGCTCTGTTAGTACTGCATTCTTTATCTTGTCAGATACTGCTTGAAGTCTTATTTTTGAAATAACATTTGTTTTTTTGATTGGAAGAATATAAACTCAGAAGTATCACTGCAGTTCTGTTTCAGATCAATCAATCAATCTTCCATGCCCATCAATTTCTAGACTTGACACTCATCTGTAACTACAGACTAGGTGTGTAAAGAAGAGCACAGCCTGCCCCAGCATTTACATAGCTCCTCTCTACATGTGCCTAAGTGCCTGACTGATGCTGTATCTCTTATGTTTTGCCACCTGTAGCTGGTGTGGGTAGAATTTTCTTCTAGTGCACCCATTAGCATTTCCTGACTGTATATAGATTTAGGAAAGAACTCTGTCCTTTGACACATTCCCCATGTACCTGTGTGGTATTACATGAATATTTATGATTTGTTGCCCCAAAATAGTATGGACTGTATGAAGAATTTTGTATTTCATTACCTGCTCAGAGATGGCCTGGAAGTTATAAAGCCTGACCAGACCCATGCTATACATTACAATCAGGATTCCATTAGAAACAGCAACATCTGTCACACTATTACCAAATATCTGGGAAAAAAGAGGAAGAGAAAAATATTCTAGTAGAGAAGAAGTGATTAAGAGACAGTGCAAAACACTGGCATTATGTCCTTAATTCTGCAATCACTTTAACTTTCTATTCTGGCCAAACCCTATGATAAGTGTTTTAGTTCATGATGTTTTCTGTAACTGGTATGTTCTGCTGAGACTCTGTAACACTTTGCACTGCAGTAACAACACCCAATGTTTGATTAGTCATATTCTGCAAGTAGATTCATTCTCTTACCAGTTCTCAGTATTATCTTCATATTATGTTACCCAGTTATTATAATACATTAATAGATTACATTACCCTACATCCCACAGGAATGTTAGCAAAGCTAACAGCTCAATCTACAGGTACTGACTTCAGATCTTATGTTCTTTCTTCATTGCCATGGTAAAATACTAGTCTAATCATGGCTCTATAACTGCGTACAGCTGTACTGCAACTACATTATCCAGCTGTCACAGAGTACAGGATCCTCTCTGAATCCAAATTAGACAAATACACAAGAAGCTGGCTTAACCCTTTTAATAACTGTGCAGTATTCATTTGTACCACTGCTTAACACATCTCCACTGAGAAAAACCCAACAAACTAATTCTTAATATTTAATGAATAACAGCAGATAAAGTTCCTAATTTTTTTTTAAATAGAGATGCTTGGAAATGTAGAGTTTTCATTTCTTTAATCTGAATCACTATATGAAAAAGCAATTAAAATAGGGTTAAAACAGGCTTTAAAACAATAATTTTTAAAAAAGAGATCCAAAAGCTGTAATACTCCTAAATCTTAACACTATCAGTGATCTTGTAATCAGTTTGGTGCCGAAAGATACATTTACTCCTGAGACCTTGCCTTTTATTTAGTCTTACGGCTCTTTCTCAATACATTTTTTTAGCTAAGGTCTCGGCATCTTCCAGACTCAACTCTGATAGTCTTCCAGCTCTAAACTCTCCTTTCTATCTTGGCTAGCCCAAACTCGGAATTTATTGTGGTGTACCATCTCAGTAAAACTGATGCATTAGGTGTATTCTGCAGTCTCGATCAGTAACTCTAACAGTTACATTCCACTGATCTCTATCAGGCTTGGCATCACATTCACTGGTTGCTTCTTCTGCCGGGTGTATTCTCAAATCCCAATTTCTGCCCTGATGTTATTTCTCGCTGTAACAATTGCTCTGATGAGTACACAGTATAAGCCAATGGAAGAAATACTCATTTAGATGTTTTGCCTACTATGACCATGATGAACCCAGATTGCCATCCCTAGCGTGGTTGAGAACACCTTTGACACTGGTAACATTTTTTTTCGGTCCTAAATACTAATTTTGAACAGAACAATACATAGTGCCCCTAAACTTCCATGGGCCCACCTGAAAAACGTTTAACCCCATTCCTTTGCTTGCCAGCCCAATCTCAATTACAGCCTCCACCCAAGCCAGCACCAGCTAAAACCCACTAATAGCTCTGGACCCCAAATGAGACTGTAGCTCACAAAGCTTTGAAGCCAGAGTCTGCGCGTTTGTACTGTTCCATTTGTAACTTTCATCCAGAGCTCTCTTGACCTAGAACAGACGTGTTTTCACCAGAACTGTAAAACTTGACATATGGCTTGAGGTTTCCTAATATATACACCTTTACTGACGGGCCACAAAATGACCTCAGGAAGGTTGTTTGCTCTTGACTAATACAGCAAGATACATATTTAAATTTTGCCATTCAATATGAATAATAATACAAGTTTGAAACATTTGTAACTGCATAGAGAATTCATAGACTATTCCTAGGACTGGGTCAGAAGCACATCTATCTTTCTTTAAAGAGGTGACAAGAAGTCTACAAACACTTTAGGATTCCCTAATTCTTATGATTGCTGTAAGTAAAAGCTAAAGCCCTTCTACCTGTTGAAGAGAAACCCAATAACAGAATGCATTTGTATTTTCTCTTCTGGTCATTGAAATGAAGAATGTTACCCCAAGTTCTCCTATCAGACACAAGAAGGACATTACTGCTAATTAATGTTTCAGGGCACTATGCTTTTACATGCTGTAAGTATGACTTCTGGAATTCTGTGACAATTGCCTAAACTATGCCTGTTATATAACTACAGTACAGATCACAATTAACAGAGGAATTAACTTACCTTTTTGTTTATTTCTAGCATTCCAATGAATGAAAGAGGCAGAACTTGGAATACAGCAAGATAGAACAATATGGACTGTTGGATACCTGCCTGGGAAGGAACAACAATACCGAATATAGTTATTACACTTGAGGTAAAACAAAACAGTAAAACATCTTCCTCTTCTGCCATAACAACAAAGCGTAATGTCTCCATCTTTGTCCTTGTAATGTTTTTTGATGGATTTTGTAAAAATTTAAGAGTGACAAAGTTTTTCAACAAACTCACCTGCCGTGCTGCTGCAGGGAGCTTATTCTGAGCTGACTTTACGACCATTACCTCTTGAGGAATATCCCAGCTCAGATACCTATTTGTGACAAGAAAAGCCTATCTTAATCATTTAAAAACCATATAATAATAAATGCTACTTCACATAAAATATAATGTACTATAACTAGGCAGATCCCTGTGTCCAGGCAAACTGCTCAGTATCTGATTCGGGAGAGGTGCCTGAGATGATTGCTGTTTGCAATAACGAAAAGCCCACAGCATTGGAAATGTCACTATCTTCATTTTTCTCCTTCCCTTCACAAATTGGTGCTTTCTTATCCTTCAGCTTAAAGGAAATAATTTACTCTGAGAAGTAAAAAAAAAATGCAGTTTATTAGAAGCAGTAACTGTTCTGCTTTTAAAGAGCAAAACAGCTATCCTAGGGAGAAGAATGCAAGTTAAAAATGTCAAACTATTTTTCCTATGTTTTATGACATTTGTTTTACAGCTTTTAAAGGTCCTCTCCTGGTATATTGCTATTGCAATATTAAAGGCTGCAAAATTGTCAGAGAAAAGCCAACAGTAGCCTATTTTTGTGGCTTTCGTGGAACTCGATACCAAATTTGAGACCGTAATACTTAAACCGATGAAATTCTTCTATAAAAAACAGCATGTGGGAGCAGTACTCCAGGTAATGTGCTTGACTAACAAAACTGAAGTCAGCCATAGGATTGTACTAAAATAAACATGATTCCCTTTCTCCAGTACAGTACTAATGATTGTTAATTACATAATGCCTAGTCAGTGTTTAATACCTGAATTTGCAAAAGGAACCAGCAAGGTATATTTTTTCCAGTATTTCTCCACTGTCAGCAGAGAGACGTAGAAGCCAGTTCTGCACTGTCAGGACTATTAGGGACGGTTTATAGTCCGATGGACTTGGTAGCATTTCCCCCTACATAACAAAAGGTTATCAGAAAAAAGTTTGTACCAGGATACATAACATTTTGACACAGTAACAAGAAAACAAAAGTTAGTAAACATTCTTCAAAAACTAAAGGTGGAAAGCTGCCTGATAATCAGATCAGGTTCTCTAAGCTCATGTCTGTGCCAAATAGTCATCTGACTATCACATAATCTGTTGTCACACTTTTTGCAAGGTAGTAACCTTTTGTATAAAAGACCCCTTTTAAAATTTCCTTGCCTTGCAAAAATGAAGTATAACTGCTTATTGATCTAGCTGATACCAGTCTTGAAGAGACAATTGTGTAAGTATTGCAAAATAAGACATTCAGTAGTAACTCGACAGTAACTGCTCAGAATAGCATACACACAGCTTTATTTTAGGCACTTCAAGAATGAGGCTAATATTCCTAAACTCTGTGGACAGTGGATGAGAGAAAAACTCCTCAGGGAGGAGGGAAATTATATAATCTATTAGCTAGAAACAGCAGAACAGCTTTTGGGCAGAGTTGCTTTAATGGGTCTTCAGTTTCTTTGCTTTTTTTTAATGCCAATAGATCTGGTAAAAAATAAAACTCCCACCTATTGCCTTTGCTAATTAAAAAAATAAAGAAAAAATTAAACAGAGTTTCTGTTGTAAGGAATTAGAGTTAGTTGCATAAGCATAAAGGCACTGTTTTTAATATCTTCCACAGAAGCTCACAAAAAAGCATTTGAATGAGCTGTTGAGAAATGCAGAGAAGTATACCTCTAAATGTTCAGTCAAAATAATTAAGCACATGTTGCAATCCTTAAATGACCTAACTCCATAAAAACACTGAGAAAACAATTTGCAGGAAATTAATGCTCTATTCTACATATGTTTCATGAAAAGATTTTTTTTTTTTCCCACAAAATGATCTAGTAAAAAGCAATCTTACCAGTGGACATTCCAATAATAAAGCATCTTCTATTTTTTCTGACTTAGAACACTTTGGCTTTTCATAAAGTATTCTTGGCTCTTGTGCAATGCTGGAGGAATATGATTGCTAATCATTAGTCTACTTTATAAACGATTATCAACAAGCCATTTCATAGAGTTTTGTAAATCCTGCTTTCTCTTTAGGCAAGTCAGAAATCTAAACATCTTATTTTTACTTTGTAAATATAACCTGAAACTGCTCTAATAGGCCTAATAAGCAATAGTTAGTATAACATAATACTTAAAAGCCAACCTCTACATTTTGTGGGTTTTTGTTGTGTGTTTTGTTGTTTTTTGTTTTAAAAACAAACTTAATAGTAACATTCTTACTTTAGTGATATACAGTAAAAAGAAAGCATATTCCAGAAACTAACAGTCATTCTGGAACCTTCCCCTCAAGCTCTTCCCAGGTTGCCTTTCATAATATAAAGGTGTGACATCATGTACATTTAAAAAAAACCAAACAAACTACTACTAGCATAACAGCTTCACACTGTGCACAGTTTTGTCCTCAGGGTGAGGATGAGACAAAGATAAACCTGAAAGATGCCAGACAGGTTAACCCAGTACTGGAAAGCATTCAGACAGCAGGAATAAAAGAAGGCTGGTAAGTAGATTTAGATCCCTGCTGTGATAGATTAATTTAATTAACTCTCAGTGGTTTACACTGACAGAGTAATTTATTGGTAATGTATTGTATGACACTGTCTCAAAATTATTCTCACCACAACTTACTCAGCAATGCAGTTCTCCAAGTCCCTGCTACCTCTCTCGGGAGAGGGACAGGCAAGGACAGGGACAAGGCCAAGGCCTGGTGTGCGCAGGGCTTCCTGACCTCAACCCTGCCTTGTGCTGCCTCCTAAGCTGTGCCTCTGCAGCTCACCATGGAACAGGAGAGCACGTCAGTCAGAGAACTGAGCTGCAAAATATATTAACAAAAAACAGCAAGCACTCGGCACACTGTGCCTTTACATGAAAATAATTTACCTCCCTAATGCAGAATTTATGGACATAGTTTGTCACACATTCCTTAGCACACTGCTAATTTCCAGATCACAACAGAACCACCATTCACTTTGCTTTTTAGTGCATAATTATAAAATGCTGATAATCTTCCACTCCCGTTTAAGTGCTGTGAAATCTGAAGTTATACTGCACCAGTAAGATCAGACTTTCCTTCATGAAAACAAGTGTCACATTAAGACACAACAGCATCTGAATGTAATTTAAGAAAGATTTATGCACCAGGTAATTTTTTGTTCCTAAGTAAATTCCACTCAATTCACAGGGACAACTAAAGTTAGTGACATGTCTAAAACAGAATCAGAGTGTTAAAACTGTAAGCCAGGGTAACTTTAAATTGTAAATTTACTACCTGCTAATACAGCACTGGTAATTGTCCAAGTAAATTCTTCCTCTTTCATAGGCAATAGGAGATGCAGAATGAGTTGTCCAAACATTCTTGAATTTAGTACTTTCCTGTAACAGACAGTGGTTGTAATGGTGATGGGTTTTGTAACAAACCTTGCTTTTGCAAAATATTTGATTTGGCATTTGCATCTTAATAATTTAATTGAACTTTTGCTGTTGAATACATGAAGGAAAATATTTTTTAAAAAAGGAAATCAAAAGAGCTTTTTTAGGGAAATTTTGTCTTTTTAAAAAACAAAATTAAAAGATCTTTTTATTAGCTATTATGGACAGCATACACAATTAATATTCTCTCCTTAGGTTGCCTGCATAAAAATGAAAACTGGCAACTAAACTTTAATGGCAACTTTTAAGAGCAAGAACAAAACTCACCAAAGTGTAAATATGCACTTAATTCTTTTATATGTAAGTAACTGGATTTACTGAACATCTGACTCCATTCTGTTGTTGGTGTTTTGCATGAAAGATAGAAAAATGCGTTTAAAGTTATTTGCAAAAAGCACCTGAAATGTCAACGGAATAAACTGCTCACATATTTTCTTGTGTGCACTAGACAGCAGGAGCTCTATACCATAAAGGAAGGTTCCAGTCCTCCCACCCCAAAAAAAAAGAAAAAAGAAAAAAAGAAAAAAAAAAAAGAAAAAATTGTGTAAATCAGATGTACTCATTTTTATTTCAATAAACCTTGCATGCCCATTGATCAGGCTGCCTAAGTGGACAGCTCAACTGACTTCAAGTAAAATATTTTCAATGTAACACCACTGCCAATTAACTTCCACATACTCACTTTCAATGCATTTCTATCAACTACTGCACGGGAGCAGTAACCATCCTGATAAAAAAATGAAATTCACTTTAGTCTGTAACTGGTTTAATTTCTATTTTTTGTGTAACATAAATTTCCCTGACACGTTAGGGGCATGTTTACCTGAAGACCTCTGCTGATTATCTCATTTTGTTGTGAGAACTTGATACAAATTTAATATTGATGCTCCTTAAAACACGATGAACTTATTACTGGTATTAAGTCATCCTATGGGAATAAGTGATATATCATAAAAGGCTATTTCTAACATTATTATTACATTTAAAAGTGGTTCTGCAGTTTTTCCACAGCATAGTCCTCTCTACACCTCTGGGTCCGAGCCTCATTAACTAAATATAACCATTTGTAACTCTCCTAGGAAGAACTGCAGCTTTTTTCTCCCCGCACTTGCTGGATGGCGTGAGCAGGGGCCTGTGCGGCACCCGGGCTGCGGAGCGCCCGGGAACAGCACTGTTACCTGACACATTATCTGTCTGAGGAGTCCCAGGTTTTGTCTGTGGGCGACACCCGCATCTCTGGCATAGAAGCCGTGGGCCCTGCGGGTGAGGAGGCGGCAGACGCTGCGGGCTCGGGGGGCGGCCCTCCCGCCGGCGGCGGCTGACTGCGGGCACATGGCTGGGCCCCGGGGCACGCTCGCTCTTCTCCGCCGCTTCTGCCTCGCTCCTGGCGAGGCGAGCAGCCTTGCAGGGCCCGGGCCCGCTCCGGATTTCTCTCACTCCCCGCCCTGCCCGGCGAGAGGTGAGGTGAAGCCGGAAAAGGCCCGATTGGCCCCTTGTTCCCCGGTTCCCGAGAGGCGAGGCCTCCTGACGCGCTGCGCCGCACCCGCGCCCACCCGGGGTGGGGCCAGAGCCGCCGCCGGCCGGGTGCGCAGCGTGTCTCCCCCGCCGCCACGGGGCCGAGTGACCGCGCACGCCAGGCGACAGCGACCCCGCGCCGCCACCGCCTCCCCCCGCGGCCCGCCGGGTGCGGTAGTTTTAGCGGGCGGCATTCCGCGGCGCGCCCAGACTACAACTCCCGCCATGCCCCGCGGTAGCCCGCCCGCTCCCTCAGGCGCCGTGGCCGCGTGGGTGCCCGCAGGCAGCGGGCAGGAGCGGGGTAGCTCCCCCGCTACGGGGGCTGCTGCTGTGGCGGCGTTGCCTCTGGCGAAGCGTCGCACGGAGGACCGCGGGGCAGGAGAAGGGTCGCTGCGAGCCGCCGGCAGTGGCGGCCCGCCGGTACCCGCCCCCGCCGGGACCTGTGCCTGTGGCCGGGATCCGCTGCGGCTGCTGGACTCCGCGCTGAGGGGACCAAAGGGTGTGTGTGGCGGATCAATGGCAGCGTTTTACGCGTTGTCGTTTTTCAATAAAGGCAAGATAGTTTCGTTAGCGCCAGAAAACGCGGGAACTTTTCTCCCGCGGTTCAATCTCGTTCCTCTGGAGCGCGAAGCCCCCGGCGCTGGGCGGCGGGACCAGCGCCCCCTGCTGGATAGCGGGGGCTCCCCGCGTGATGTGGCGGGTACCCGGGCGGTGGGCGGGCCTGCGAAGGTCAGTTTGAAACTCTGGGGTCAACAGCAACTTCTTGAGATGAATAACGCTTCGTTTTTATATTTTTAGAGCTATGTCCCAAAAGTTGTCACCATCAACAGCAGCCACTTGCCTGCTGAGCAACTGAAGTCTGCGGATGAACTTGTTTCCTTGCCAGAGTTGCCCAAATGGGGTAATATGAAAGTTGCTTATCTTTTAAGTGTTTCTGGGTCTGTTCTTCAGGATGTCTGAGTGGAACCTTTAATCTTTGCTGATACTGTAACACAAGGCAGCTTCCCGTGGTTTTCTGGTGCTTTGCAGTTATTTGGATGAAGTGAGCTAAACACGCGGACACGGTGGTCGCAGTTGTTCCTCTGAGGAGTGGGTTAGGATGGTGTGTCTGCAACATCACCAGGGGCTCCCACGCTGATAGGGTGGGCTGCAGCCGAGCAAAGTCCATGTGGACATCCAGGGTCTTGCAGGGATGTAAATGAACGAGGTTCTTCAAAGTAAATTATCGATAGTAGTAAAATTCATGTTGCTCTATCTCTGTTCTCAGCATCTTTAAATAACAGGAAAACGTGGTTTGTGTTGAGAAAATCTTTTGATTGTCAGGCAATACAGTTGCATGTTCAGTATTTTGTAGAAGATAGGGTTGAAAATTAATTTAAGTGATTGAAAGATGTATTTGGAGACTCAGACGCATGTTCACTGTGCATATATGTGTATACAGAAGGTCAACCCAGTTGGTTGTGGGTTTTTGTTTCTTTCCCCCTCCCTATGGAAGCACCGGCCAGCAGAGGGTGCACAGGTTAACTTGGAAGCCTCATTTCTGAGCTATGTTTACCATTACCCGTATCCTATACTCATTGGTATGTCGGAAGACATCTTGTCTGTAAAGTTAAGCAATGGTACACGTATTTGCAGGATAGTAGCCTAAAGAATTATATGTGAATTTGCCTCTTTACATTATGCAATGCTTAAGGAATTTGTACTGAGTGACCTGCTATCTTCTTAATTTCTATTATTCAAATTATTTTAGTCAGTAATATTTATAATGACAGTGTTCCTGCATGTGCCTTTAGGTGTTAGAAACATGGAACAGCAGAACAATTAACACTGAAAATGCTGCTATAAATAGATTCAGTACAAAAGTAGAAATTCCATTCCAAGAACAATTCTAGGATATAAATATACAGTTTTAGCTTCAGTCGAAATGAAAGTATTCTTCACAATTTGAAGTATTTTGAATTCAGTTAAAATATTTTATTGAAGTTTATTTTTAAAGGCAAAATAGTCTTTGATAGTGAAGTCAGAACATATCTACTATAAATTGAAATAATGCAATTTCAACAAAACACTTGTCCTAATAAAACCAAAATCTTTCAACATTTCAAAGAATGATAAAAATGTTTTAATATGTTGAAGTGTCAACAGAATCGCTACATTTATTAAAATACTGTGATTTTCTTGAATCAGCATTTTTAATGAGATTCTGTCGGAATGTTTTATCCCTTGCCTTTATAAGTGAAAAAAAGAAATAGGAGCACAGGTTTAGTTTAGGATAGAACAAATTAATGTTAGCCACCTGTAGCAACTGAACTCCACACATACAGTTAATTCAGATAAAATGCTTTTGTAGGTTATTTCATGTTCACATTAATTGATTAAATATTTAGTAAATAAAATACATCTGTATGTCTAAGGTACTTGTTTCTTTCTTCCTTATTGGCCATTCATGACTCTTTGATCTCGCAGTTGCCATTATTTAATCTTCAGTTGCATTTTTCCAAATGTCTTCAGCAGCTTAAAAACATATTAACTAGTGGGGTTGATTCCCTCAGTCCTGCAGAGGGAGCTTTCTTTGTCTTCACTGTCTTCCAAGATCCATAGAATCATATGCCAACAAGAGTGTTGCAGTTCATAGTCTCTAATGAAGAATGTTCTACATTTTTTATAGGAATGGTATGATTGCTTCATAAAAATAAAAGAATAAAAATACAATTATAAAACCTGTAGTTTTATAAGATATTGCAAAAGTGGTTTATACGGCAGAATAATACCAACAGGAGGATCAAGATGGAGAATAGTGGCTGAGAAACAATTCTCAATTAATACAAAATTAATTAATTAAATACTTTTTTTTAAAACTCTCAAGGACTTTTAGTTCTCTGCTTGTTCATAATAGCTGTTTGTCTGTTTTCTTACTCATAGAAGTGTTTTATATAGTACCTACATACATTATTTTATCCCAGATAACATACCTTCAGGTTCTGTTGCTGATCTCCTGGATATATTGCAATTCAAGTAAATGCTTTTAGTAAAGGAGCAGTTTTCTCTCTCTCTCTCTCCCTCGACCATTGTAAAAACTGTTTCCTCTTCCTCTTTGCAAGACTTTTTAACAGGCTACTTGGCACGTGGTGTAAGAACAGCCTCCTCTTACTCAACATTTCTGTACATGTGGTTAAAATCATAGCTGCTGGCGTTTGGTTGATCTGCTATTGCTTTTTAACCAATGTTAACTGTGTTGTCTCTACAGGAGGCAGAATAAATCAAAATAATTATTTGTTTTGTTGTTCTTTTCTGCTTGGTAGTCAGTGCTCTGCAGCAGTTTTGCTGCAGTTGCTTTGTGCTGGCTGGGAGGTCGGCATCACTGCTGGGGATGTTGCAGGAGAAGGAAAAACAGCTGAGAGGTTTAGATCTGCTGAGTTTGAAAAGTTGTGAAATATCCTGTTTCAAATGTGCACAATTTTTTTAAAGTATATCTTCGAAAAACTAATCATGAAGGCCCAGGAGGGCTCCCTCTTGGTAGAATAGAAGAGCATTAAGCATTCACTTAATGAATGAGTCTTGTTGACAGCAAAATCCCCTCCTCCCTGCCCTTGATTTGAAATATTAAGAAATATTAATATGTGTGTATTTTAAAAATAACAACTCGTATTTCATAGTTACGTGTTCTGTGTTACCATTATCTTGAAGAATTTTTCACTTTGTGTGCATGATTGCCACTTCCATCTGTTTTGTGTGAGGTATTCTGAGTTTGGGTAGTGTTGATGGTGATAAAACAGATCAGCTACACTTTACAGCAGAGCATTGTCAAATGTGTAGATAAGCTTCTAGGTGCCAAGCAGAAGTAATTGTATGAAGTCCATTGTTTCTGAGGTGTTTTTTTTTTTCTAAAAATGTACATAAGCTACACATATTCTTCCTTTTTAATAACAGAGACTCTACAAGTAGGCTTAGTGATTGGAGATGGAAGGAGTTGTTAGCTTTGCAGATGGAGACCAGTCAACTGTCAAAAGGTTTTCATCCAGTAAGTTAATTGAACTAGGTTCTCAGACAAAAATGACAGGTTATTTCTGGTTGTGTGGTGTGGCGTGTTTGGTTTGTTGTTTTTTTTTTATTCTCTGACATAATTTTCAGAACTAATACTTCTCAAGGATTTCATTAATCAGTGAAGTGGTTTGTGCATGTTTTGGTGTGTAATTCACTATTTTAAAAACCAAGCTTAGAACAGTTCTTTTCTCCTGTGTCTCTAGTTTGTCCTCTGTAAATGTGGATGGCTTGCTTCTGAAAATGTAATTTAGGCTTCCAAGTCATTTAGATGCCTTTTGAACTTTTAGTTGCCAGATTGCCCATTAATCTCATGATCTATGGATCACAGTAACTATCAGGGATATACGTGTGTGTCTCCAAGGAGTTCCTTCACATTAAACACTGGATGCAACAGTAAGTTTCATTCCACCACCTACCCCACTCTCCTTGCATTTTCTTGATGTTTCAGAATTTATCAGCTAAGCTTGTGCCTTTATCACTCAGAGGCAAAAAGAGCTACATCTCTGGATTTTACTGATGCAAGATCATCTTAGTCATCTGACTGTAATTCCCATCTGTGCATCTTTTCATGTTCTCCCTGAGATATGTAGAGAGCCAAGAAAAATTACACGACTAGCTTGGCAGCTGAATCACTGTATTTTATGTTGAATATCAATGCTGGCACAGGAAATGCAAGATACTGTCTCAGGTCTTTTTGAATGATTGAAGGAGGAAG
Source organism: Streptopelia decaocto (assembly GCF_964273445.1). NCBI lineage: Eukaryota > Metazoa > Chordata > Aves > Columbiformes > Columbidae > Streptopelia > Streptopelia decaocto. Next base: position 46,993,774 of record NC_138660.1, read on the forward strand.
AGGATTTTGTTTGCAATGTAATCATGGAATCTTTATACAGGCGTTTCTGTGACTTAGTAATTTTAGATCAGATTGTAGTTTGGGGCTTAGGGGGATTTTCTATTTGTTTTTGTTTTCAAGAACATTGCCTTTATGTAAATTATACATTTTTGCAGAAATTGTCATGGTGTGTTAATTTTCATGTCTCATGATCATTATGTTACAATATTCCTTATATGTTAATGATTATGCATTATGTTATGAAAAATGCATACAGGTTTTCAAAAACAACACATGAACTGTAGTAATTACAGTATGAACTGGAGTTGTTCTAGTCACTGAGCCACATTAAAAAAAAAAAAAAGGAACTATAATAAACTCGTTAACATTCAAAGAGGTTTTAATTTTTTTAATAGGAATAAGTGTTACATTTTTACTGTATAGTGGTGCCCTATATCCTGGTCACATTGCAGTTCTAGCAGCCAGAATTTATCAGCATTTTTATTTGGCATTGACAGCCAAAAGCCAAACCCCATTTTATTTAATCTTTGACAAATAAAAATACTTTTTCGTATTTTTCCTCCCTTTTTTTCCTGGACGCTTAAAATGAATAAACAATGCCCTTTTAAAAGCATGACTTATTCAAAAGTACACCTTAAATGAGAAATTGTTCCTTGAATGGAAGTGATTCCTTTGCCAGCCTTTGTACTGATGTGTACAAATTAATCTTTTTTTTTTTTATCCACAGTACAAGACTTGTGATCAAATAGTGCTGTTTTCCTCAAGATAAAGATCTTCATTTTGTAACCAATTTGTACAGAATGTTTTCTAATAATGTCTGTATTTAAACTGTGCCTGTTCTTTTCTAACTACGTTTTGTATTTTCAGTACATTAAAATTTTATGTGTGGTTTATACAGAAGAAGCACTCAAAAAAAAAAAAGACAGGAAAAAATAGGATTAAGAATAATTTTTGAAGTCATATGCAGAGCACTTGAAGGAAGAAAGCACAAAGGCACATCAGAGTAAAAGTAGTAGGAGGGGTATTTAGTTTTACTCATCTCCTAGAAAGCCCACATTAACAAGAATATGCCAGAACCCCAAAATGCAACAAGATAAAATGCTGGTACTAGCTACACACGCTTATCTTTCATTATTAATACCGTATGAAGAGATTTCAAGTAAAGTAAAATATAAATATATAAGAGAGAATTATACATGTCATAGAAAAATCTCAATAACTATAATTTGCATGAATAGAAGTTTAACATTTAAACCCATGCATTTCAAAGAGCATTAAAGAGAGACCAGGAGGATACTTGGCAGAAATTTTGGAAGGTTTTCTGGTGCACAATGTTTAAACTTTAAAAAATAATTTAAATCTTTCATTTCCCATCTAAAAGTGTAAACCCAGAGTCATGGTTCTAGAATGAAACTTTTTGAAGACAGTTACCTAGTAAGTGGATTGAAAAATGTCAATGTCAGTGTGTACCCGGTGGAACAAGTGGTTTCTTTACTGATCATTTTTTCAAGGTACAATGTCAAACTTGGTTCATTGTTTTACTGTGCATTCCCCTCCCGGGTAGTAATTTGAAATTATACCAAATAATTTATCTTTCAACTGGTTTCATTCTAGTAGCCTACTTTGGGATTATTTGGGCTTTCAGTTTACTGCAGTGATGTTGCTATTTTCTAAAAATAATTTAAATTGTTATTATAGTAAAAGATTATTACTAAAGTTGATACTGGTGCTTGATTATTTGACCAGTTTCTCATGTAAGTAACATAATTAAGTTACAGCAAAACTGTAATTTGAGATAATTGTGTTTTCAGGTCTCTGAACAAAATGAATTTCATTACAAGGCTTTCTGCTTTATTTCTGAGGAAAAGCAAGATACAACAGAGGCACCAAAGCAGTAGACGACCAGCTGTTCCACTTGGATCTCGGATTTTAACCGATCCTTCTAAGGTTTTTGAGCATAACATGTGGTGAGATGTTTCTTCAAGGCTGAATTTCATATATTTTTGTACATTTTTTTTACTATGGTGAATAATGGGGTGTGTCTTTGTGTCTATGTAACAATAGACTGTGAGAACAGAGGTTAAAAGGTAGTGCTGGAGACAACCCGAGACTGTCACCAGTAACCTGACAGCCGCTGAGAATGTAGTTAGTTATGGAACGAAAGGCAAAATATTGTTGCAGATAAGTAATGAATTAGGAGACAGTGTAAAGCATAAGTATTCCATGTTATAGTGGCAGAAAGTTACCAGTTAGGTACAGAATCACTGCATACTGGATTACTGCTGTATTCTAGAATTGACACAATTTCAAAATGAACATGTAAACTACTTGTCTTCTTCTAAAGGGAGTACTGAAGATATAACAGGTAGTTCAGCAGAGATTTCTATAGAGTGCACAATTTTCAAAAAAGTAAATTGAATCTTAAATAAGTAATATAATACCAAGGAAAACTTGAACATGTAAATGTTAAAAAAATAATAGTTGTCCTGATTTGCAGCAGTGCAGCTCCATCTGTAAAAGGTATTTTATGATTAATGGAGGCTCAGAAAAGAGTGAGAATGTTAGTAAACACAATGGGAAAACTGAGACTGAAAAGGCCAGGATTTTTGACTGTGGAACGGAGATGAATATAAAACAGTAAGTGATACAGGAAGTGTAAGAAGGATAGAAGAATATTTAAGCCTTTCTAGAAAGTACAGGAATATCTACCTAAGATACTTGGAAGACTGGGAATTTTTATTCCTATAGTTCGTAACTTAAGAACAATAAGTATTTGATGAAAAGAGGAATGGGGAACTTAGAAGCTATAGAAGAAATTATTTTCTACATAATTTTAAAATATATTTTTGAATTCTGCTGCACACCATTTTTGAAAGCACAGATTTAGCAAAATTAGAAGTGACTGGATGTGGCTAATGATAACCAATGGGTAACATAACATGGGAGTAACAGATGCCAAGTTTCAGGGCTTAAGCTGATGTCATACCTCAGGGGTGTCCCCTGCTGGCAACTTTCAGAGAAGTTGTTGGATAAGCGTCTGTGCTGAAATGAAGTTTCCAGCTTCCTGTTTTTTTTAAAAAATATTATTTTTAGTAGTCCATTTTACTTTTTAGTCTAAATTATTTCAAAAGTTTCTCTAATAAAATTCTGATGAATAAAAAGGTCTTAAGAAAGAATATAACATGGAAAATTGTGTTCTGGTTAATAAACTAATATCTTCATTACTCTTTTTTTAGTCTATAAATTTGGGGTTAACTCATGAGGTAAGACATGCAAATAGATATGTCACCTGTTACTGTTTTCTAAACTAAGTGTCTCCAAGCCATGGTCCGCAACACATACCACCTTAAAGCCAAATCTGGAATTATCTATACTTCTGTATGTTCCTTGGTCAAGGAAGCCAGAAGCTGGCTGCTTATTTTGTTAGAGAAGTGTGAAGTTTATGCTTCATAAATCTATATGTAGAATAGTTCTGAAGCATCTTTGAGACTCAGGACCTCCTACTGGGTGGAAAAACCTTTTACTGGTGTGAACGCTCATTCAGATGTAGGTTATGTAGTCCATATAGGAAAAGATATTAAGAAAAAGGCCACCTTTTTCCAATAGCGTTGTACCTTGATGAAACTCAGTTTTGTTTAATTTTTAAATTTACTTCCAAATAACTGATCATGTGTAGCTTCAGTTTTTCTTGCTAGCATTTGCTGACAGCCTAATACAGCATTATCAAACTATGGTGCAGATGGTTGGGATGGATTGTGAAGGTGGGATTGAAAGGAACAGGGTTGTTCAGAAAGTGGATCTGCAGATGAATCCACGTGGCTCACAAGGGAAACCAGGTGAAGCTGAGTTGGAGCAGAGGCTGCGTGGAAGTTGCATAAGTCTTGATAAATGAAGAACCTGGCTATGAAGTGGGGAGAGGTCCTTGGATCTGAAGCTGGCTGAGTCAGCAGGGTTCTCACTAGGGATAGGCAAAGGGGATCAGCATGAGTGGGGGTTGAGCTAAATAGACCATGTAGGGTGAGCATTAGAGGTACCTCTTCCCCAGCATTGATGTATGAGGATTTATATCCTTTTGTTTTCTGCTTATTATCTTTGGTACTTCATAAAGTGTCATCCTTCTTTTTGCCTGTGTGTGAATTGGCAGGGAGCCAAGAGCTGCTACCGTTGCTGCTGGGATTACTGGGCAAATTAAATTTGGGAACAAGTGCTTTAGATATTTGCTGTAGTGCTTTTCTGTCATTTTGAGAAGACAGTAGTGAATGATGTTAAACATTGGCGGAAAAAATGTCTGCTTCTATTCAGGTTAGTAATTGGGATAGTTTTCACATATTAGTTTTCAGAAATAATTAAGACCTATGTTAGCAAACAAGTTAATGGGAAAGGGTTGAGTAAGCTGAACTGAAAGTAGCATTGCTCGATCTCATGTCAGGCCTACTCATGTTAAAATGGGTAGCTTGCTTTGCTGCTGTCCTTGTTCAGCTTAAAACACTTCTGTGTTTAAGCACTTCTGTGCTTAGAATTCTTCTGTATCCTGTGTTCCTGCCAGCTTGTATTGCTGAAGGAGCTGCCTCATTTGAAACAACTGGACTATGTAAATAGTTTGCAGAAGAACTGTGCCTTGTCCCCTCTGCTGCAGATTTTGATCAAGAAGTGCTGCTGCAGTCCTGCTGTTTGGGCTCCATATAGAAATTTCTAGGAAAGAGCCAAGAGATCTTTCTTCAGCTTTATGAATTTCCAAGAAGGGAAAAATGGAAAAAAAAAAAAGTTGTTGATGAAGATGGAGGACTTCAGGCACCTGTAGTTTTGTGTGCAGAGCCCTCAAGGGCTCTGATAGACACACAGTGATGGATTAAAATTGATCAGCTAAAGTTTATACCACAGCAAGTGATACAGTCAGCCCTTCTGACAGATATTGCCATCTGAATAGTCCTTGGTTTCAGCTTGTTAGAATAGGCAAGGTCAAAACCGGTGGTAGTGGTGAGGGAAGCAAGTCTTTCCAAGAGAATGGCTGCCTATGAATGGTTTGGTCAGTCTGTTCTTTTCTACTGCAGCACATCTGTCAGAGCCTGGACACTGCACAGGAACATACAGGAAGGGGAGAGACAACTTGCTGGGGACAATAATGAGAAATATTTCAGTAGGCGTGTGGAAATCACGTCTGAGGCAAGCAGACAAATACATACCAATTAGTCTCCCACAATTAACGAAAGAGGAACAAGAAAGGTCTAAGAATTGAGTTAGCTACATATCACCAAGCATGTAACAGGAAGATGCTCGTTAGCTTTTAGAGACAATCAAGTCTTTTCAAGTTGCCACCTTATTCCTTTTCCCATAGTAACCAATGGAATTCTAGTCATAGGCCTTCAGTTAATTGATTTCAGTACAATTAGGATGCAACATAGTACTTGAATTATATTACCTAATTTAATCTGATTTCTGAAACTGTTTGGACTGGACGATTTGTAGGGACAGCTGATTTGCTTTTAAAAGCTGCCAGCAGCACGTTTTTGGGTACTCCCCATTGTGCCCTGATCCAAACACCAAATCTGCAGGAAAGGCAGTTTAGTCATCAGGGTAAGATCTTGGCTTGTTTCTGTGACCATTAATATAACATTGAGTGAACCACTTTACACAAATGTAGATAGCATAGAGTCTGGAACCATTGCAGCATTAGTTGTCTTTTCTCAGGAGTGTCTCATTCTTTCTTCTAAATGTTTCCTGTCTCTATTCCCCACATAAGTAAAATCCCCTTCATCAGTTCCAGCCCGTCTATTTGAATAGGTGGATTATGCTCCCTGTTTCAGGAACAGCTGATTCATTTGCTGAATGACTTTTGTTCCTCATCATAAACATTAGTCATGTGAGAAGTTTCTTGCATCAGGGTGTTTGTTGATAGGTCTATTATTATATCCAGCTAAACAAAATTTTAATGGAATACTCAAAATACATTCCTATAAATGCACTTAATTTACAAGATTAATCTTATTATTAAGAAAAAAATACATCCTACTTCAGCTTCTTCGCAGTTGGAAGATTTTTCTTAATCGTTTCACTTGAGTTTCACCTAACTAGTAATTAGTTTTTCTCTATCGTACACGGAAACTTGTTTTTTAACTGTCGGTCTCCTTGTGGTCATTTGCTTGCATTCAAAAAGAAAAAGTGTTTGAGACAGTGTAGCTAATTTGTGAATGTTTTCCCTTGGAAAAAAGATTATGGAAAATCCTATTTAAAGGCTGTTTCTTTAACTGCCTTTTGCAGGGACCACATGCAATGGTCACAAGAAGAAGAGGAGGCTGCCAAGGAAAAAGTGGTAGAGAACTCAGTTGTGAAAGTCCGATGGGAAGAGCAAGGTAACGAATTTGTAATGGCTTAAAAATCCCTATTTTAATGCTATTTATTAAAGCATTTAAGGATGGTTTAAAATCCAGTAAGACTCTTTATTTCTACATTGTCTTGCTTAAATTTGTTGGTGTGATTTTTTTTTATTTCCTTTTTTTCCTCAAAAGATTGTCTGAAAGTGTGTTTTTCTAGCAATTCAGTAATTTATTTTAGCAATTTTATGTTTGGGGTGGGCAATTGGCTCTATATAAAACAAGTTCATCAGTATGGGGCAGTTGCAAGTTCTGGCTCCTTTTGCATTTCTGCAGAATATAACTTCTACCATACAGGACTGTTACTTCATCAAAGGGAATGAATTTGGAGCCAGCTAAGGTGCAAGTTCCCATATACAGTATTCAAATGCTTTTTAACGATTTGTGGATTGTTTAGGGAGCTGGTGTTTGTACATCGCACCATGTTTCAGCTCAGTGCTGTGAAAGTTGCACCGGTCCCAGCTGGTCCCAGCTTGCTGCCTGGGCCAGGCTCAGCTGGGAGAGCTTCAGGAAGCAGCATGTTCGCGTTGTGTGGAATGTGTTCCAATACATCGTGCAGAGTCTGCTCTGTAAGTGGTTAAGGAACTTCACACGTGTCTTCAGAGGGGAAGCAATGTATTCTGCATTTCTGAAGAACGATAGCTCTAGGTTCAAACTGGTAAACTAAACCCTAGACTAAACTCCAGGATAGTTACGTATGCTAAAGCTGGAGTATCAACCTGATAGTAACATAGAAGACTGGATTCTTAATTTGTTCTTTTATTGGAAAGATATTCTGAAAACAATTACTTAGATGTCCCAGGCCTCAGTTTCCTTAGTGTGTCTTGAACCTGTCAAATTAGATAGTGTCATTATGATCCTGTGCTCAGTTTCATTAATGAAACACAGGCGTGCGTTGGGGTTTAGTTGAATAGTAATGCAGTTTGAAAGGCTGACTTTAGCCATTGCTTTCCTTCAGTTCTGAAATCTGGAAAATTTGGTGGAAATTTAAGTACAAGGGTTCTGAGCAGACTTGTAGAAAAGTAGTGACTATAACAAGGGGTTATAATGATTTAAGAACTTTGGGAGTAGAAGGTCTCTTCTTTTCTTTTTAATATTGAAGCTGAGAGCAATCTGTGAGTGTACAACTTACGCTGTTGAAATCCGATATATATGATCTCAATCCACTCTACACTTACATTATAAAACAAGTCTGTACAGTTACTCTGCATGTCTGGGTCTTACCCTTTAATAATACAATTGGATGTATTAAATGTGAAATTTAAAAAATTATGCAGATTTCTAGGACAAGGCATTCTGCCACCTCCTTGCCATTTCCTGCTGTCTGTCTGTGCCTCTAATGATAATTCTCAGCCTTGTTTCTCTCTGAAAAGCTGTAGTGATTTAGGAAATAGTATGTTAAGATTTAGATGAGAGTAGTAGGAGCAATGCACCATATACTTACTCTGTGCATTTATATTAAAATAATATTAAAATATTAAAAATATTAATATATTAAACTAAAATAATATTAAATATATTAAAATAATATTAAAATAATTAATGGGTCAGTGCGAGTAGGGACAAAATAAAAAGGCAAATAAGTACATTAAATAAATACAAATAAATTAATACATTAAATAAATACAAATAAAAAGGTACATTATATGATGTACACTTAACAAGAAACAGTTCTGTAAATGCTTTGGGAACAAGGGGAAAAAAAAAACAAGGACAAAACAAGAAAAATATTTGGTTTGGTGCTTAGGAGGGATGAGAAAGGGAAAACCATCAACAAAAGAGACATTGAAAAAGCTGTAATTCTTATCTTTTTATCAGCCTTCCTTTGAAAGGGTTAGCTGCAGGCCAGTGGCTGGCACAATTGGTGCTAGTGAGGAGGAGGAAAGATCTTGTTCTTGTACTGAGAAAGAACAGGTTACAAAGTACATCCATACAGAACATGGATGACTGGGAAAGCAGAAAACAAAAAAACAACTTTTCTCTTTTCCCACCTCCCTTTTTAAAAAAAAGAGTCAGAGAATTAGTTTCAATTCCTGGAAGAATACTGGAAGAGAAAATCCAGAGCTTGCAGACACTGGGTTTGGAAGAACAAAGGAGATGAATACTGTCCAACAAATATTTTTCAAGAATAAATCATGTAAAATCAAGCTAATTTCCTTCTTGGAGAAGGTTACAAGCCCTGGGGATAGGGAAAAAAACAGCAGATGTCCTGAAATTTATCCTTAGTCAGGCTTTTGATTTGCTTTACTTGACATTTTCATAAGCAAGTTAGGCAAGCGAGAGCTAATGAAACTGCTTTTGGGTGAATGAATGCCTAGAGAGATCCTTTCAGAATGGAAGGCTGTGCTGGGCAGAGAAACGTTTTGTTCAGTGTCCAGTTCTGCTTGGTATTTTCATTAGTGGCCTCAGGAAATGGGAGGCTTGAAGATTATATTAAGTGAAGGACATAGTAAGTGAAGAGATGTTTCAATTATGAAGGACAGGATTAGGATTCAGTAAGATCTAGACACATGGTAGGAAAAAAAATCTGAAAGATATAAATTTGCTAAAAATAAATGTAGAATAATTTGCTTAGGAATAATTCCTGGAAAAAAATACTAGGTTCTGGAAGAATTGGCTAGGTAGTCATTTTGCAGAAGAAGGTCTGAGGGTTCTGGTGAATCACTAGCCGAATCAGCAGTGTCATGCTGTTGTAAAATGGCAAGCTGGGAGTTATAAACAGGATTGCAGCCTGTAAGCCTCGTGGAATCTTCCTTTTGCTCTGTATTGATAATGCCTTTACCAGAGTACAGCACCAAAGAATAGTAAATCAATCAGAGAGAATCTAGAGAAGACAAATAAAAATGATAAGAAGTCTAAAAATCATTACTTCAGGTTAGGTAGTGGAAAAGGTTTCAACCTGTACAGATAGTGAAGGACCATGAACTGTTACTGAACAAAACTGTCAAATCTATAAGAAAAGTAGTATTTTAAGAACAAGTTGGACCAATTTCTGTGGAAAGGTATACGAATTCCCTGACTAGGTGAAATCCCTTCTAGTCCTGTTTTTTTGACAAGCTAACATTCAGTTAGAATGTTTTGTGAATTAAAAGTTAACACAAAGGTCTATTGTAAGACTCTCTGAAGTGTTTTGAAAGTAAGAAAGTCAATATGTTTCTACTCAGTCTATTGTTACTTTCTGTCTAAACTGTATTGTTAAATGGTTGAGAGTGAATTACTGTCTATTGGCTATGCAGTAGCATTTATCACTCCAGTTCACAGAACTGGATTTCCGATTGATGGGTTTTTTTGAAAGATGACTAGCTACCAGTGAATTTGAAATTGCTCATAGAGTTTCTTAAATCGTGAAATTAATTTTGATTTAGTATTTCTTAAATAGGAAAAACATGGAGAACACTTAACTGGAAAGATGCAGTGCTGTTATAATTTGAGACGTGAAAGCTGGTCTAAGAAAATTATGACTGCATCTTTTAGTGATGCTGTTCTATTAGGTCACTACATTAAAAAAAAAAGGCGACGCAGAAAGCCTGTCTGCCCCATCCTAAGGGATATAAAATCTAATTAAACCCTCATGGGAGTTATTTTGAGCACAGGTTCAGGTCAGGCCCCAAATCCATATGTTTTTATTTAAATGCCTACAATGTGGGAAACCGTGGATTTTTAAACTGTAAATTTGGGGTCCAAATTCCATGTTGCTTTACAGTATTTTGTAGCTAAGCTCATCTTCACCAAGTTCTTGTTTTGTCTTAATTTCAGATAAATATGAGAGAGAAGCCAGTAAATATTGGAATGAATTTTACAAGACACATAAAAATAACTTTTTCAAGGATCGCAATTGGCTGTTTCTGGAATTCCCAGAAATTCTTCCAAAAAAAATGAGAGGAGAGTTGAAAACAGAAGAAAGATCTTCAGAACACACACAAATAAATAGTACCAATGGTTTTTTACACAAAAATGAAATGTCAGAGGAAGGAGAAGAGAATTGGAAGAAAAATTGTGGAGGTGGTTCTACTTCTGTACAGGGATATGCATATAATAAAAACCAAGCAAAATCTCTTGCTGACAATCCTCAGGGTAAAAACTGTGGAGAAGAACTTGGCAGCCTAGAATCCTTCCCTGGTAGTGACGCCACTTACAGAATATTAGAGGTAATGCACTGCGAATGTTCTACCCATCATATATAATTCCAGTTAATTACTCAAAAGCCCGATAAAGAGTAAGTATCAAGAAAGTAAACATTTAGAATTTAATGTTCCGCATTCATTTATGGCAGAAACTCTCAGAGAAACATAGGATCTGGGCTTCGTTTTATTTTTAAAGTTTCTGCCAAATCAAAATATAGGGTTAGACTGTCAGGTTCCATTTTCACTGAAAGTTAGGTTTCTAATATCCTGAGGAAAGTTCTGTCTTAAAGTGCAAGGACTTGACATGTTCTTGCCAAATGGTGAAATTGCCCAAGAATATTGCATTTACCTATGCAGTCTGTGAGGTGGATTCTCTCTTAACTCTAGAAAGACATTGAGGAGAAATATGATTATAGAAGTGATTTGAGAATTATGGTATGAGCTGTTTGTAGCTTTTCTGTCCAACATACGTTCAAGTCTAATGGGACTCACCTATCAACTAATTTAAGACAAAAATAGAAAATGATGTTTTATTTGCTCATTTATTTTAACTTTTGGTTTCTCTTCTGATTTTAGGTTGGGTGTGGTGCTGGAAACAGTGTCTTTCCTATTTTAAAAGTTCTATGGTATGTAGTGCTGGATTTGGGTTTGGTGTTGGGTGAACTGTTTTACAGCCCTGAAATTCTGATTGCTTGCAGACTACGGATAATGTTGGTAGCATCAGTGTAAGATACTCCTCATACTGGTCAACCCTCGTCTTGGTTGGACCATATTTGCTGACAAGGTTTGTCTTCAGGTGCATTCAGACTGTCTTATTGTAGCTAATCTCAGGCAGGCGAAATATTCCCTTGTCTTATATGTCACCGTAAAGGTACCAGGTATCTCTCCAAAAGGCCAAAATCGAAGACAGTGGGTAATGGCATGTGATCTACTAGTAAGAAGTTGTATTATTTCTGAATTTGGCTGCTACAATTTGTCAGATTGCTTCAGGTTTTAGTGTCAAGGAAGGCACTTAATTCCCTGAAACATCTTAATCCACTTAGCTTCTGGTTTTAGCAAAAGCTGTAACGACAGCATGTCCTACCTTCTGTGTAGTCAGGAAGGTTTTATTGGAAAGACTGTGTATGTATTGGGGGTTGAAATAGATTTCTCCTTATTCGTGCCTCCAAGAGCTCGAGTGCAGCACAGTTTTTTATTCTACCAGTGAATTCTGATTGCTAGCATCACCACTATCCGAAAATACTCCATTTTGCGGATGTGGAAACAGAGCAGGAGGACCTGAGTGGTGCACTAGGGTCATAAATGAAACCTGTTAGCGTTAGCAATGCATCTTCACCACAAAACGACTGCTTTGCTTTAGACAGCATGTAATGGAAGGGGAGCCCTGTTTTGTATGAAAAGTTTGAAAAGTAACACTATATAGGGAAAAGATACCATGTGGCAGTATTAAAAAAGATGAGACCAACTTTTGTGTTTTCCTCATAGAAGCCATTAGTCATAGGTTGGTATTTCTGATAATTAAGAATCCACTCATTAGGTATTTTTCCTGGAGATCTCTATTCTTATGTAAATCCTCCAGTCAGTCACATTGGTTGGTACATTAAACAGCTCATACGTTTCTCTTTTACATGACCTGATGGAAACATCTTTTATCTCTTAGCAGCCCTGACTTTCTAGCACAGTTGCTTTTACTCTGAATTTAATAATTTAAAAATTGCCTTTTGTATGCATATAAAAAGAAGCCTGTGTCTAGTATGAGTGTACCCAGGCTAACATAACTTTTAAACCGCTTCCTTCTGCCCCACTTAAAATTTAAGTTACTGCTATTTGGTACAATGCATCATGAAATCACCACCCAGATCAGGCTGTGCCTTTGTTTTAAGTTGACTTTTTACATAGCTCCCATTCTGCTTTAATAAAATTGAAATATCATCCTAACAAGTCAATTAGGCAATCAGCTTTACCTTTCCCAAGGGACCAGCTGGATCCAAAGCCTGGCTGCTTGTCCTCATCCATGATAAATATCTAAACTCACCAGCTCTCATGGCGGGCACAGAGCTGGTAAAAGTTTTGCTCAGCAGCAAGGATGGGATATATTTTGGTCCACAAGGGTTCTTCTGCTGAGCCCTCAGAGAGGGGTCACTAACTCAGCTGTGTATACTATGAAATCTTATAGATACTGCCAGAGATTATTGATTCCCTTTCTAAAGAAACCGTCTGTCCAAAATGTATATTTGAATATTTTTAAAGACAGATTAATTGATCATGAGTTGGCCATGAGGTTGTCCCTCAGTAGGTTTGGAAGGGCTTGCCGAGTTTCTCTTAAATGAATTTTTTGGACGTGAAAAAAAATTTCTCCCTAGAGTTACTGGTACCTGATGAATGGTATGAGGAAATTTGGAGCTGGCTTAGTCTAGGATGGGAAAGAAAGGGAAAACAGGGCTACAGGAAATTCTTACTCATCTTGGCTTACAAAACAAAGGGGGTAATGGAGGGAAACAACCAATACTGCTTAATCTAATCAAAAGCACAGCAAGGTACACACAGGGACCCAAACCTCTGTAGAACTGTAGGTAACTTTTGCAACACCCCACCCCTGCCCAAATCATATTGCCAATTAAGCTGCATGCATGGGCTAATGGTGGAGACTTAATGCAGTGCTTCTGTAAGAAAATGTCACCTATTAATCTGCATTTATGTAATATGACACCAGGACATTGCTGTCAATCCTGACAGCCCTCTGTGACCTTCTTTCTTTTCCTTTTCACTTCTTCCCTGGTAAGGCTATAATTCTCCTTTTTATACCAACTGCCTGTTGCTATTATGAATTTGTCTGCCCTGTTGGTTCATTACAGCCTATGTGGCTTTCCATGTGCTAGACATCAATAAGGCACACTTGATCTAACCTGTGGAGAACCCCAAAGGGCCCTCTGTAGTTCCTTCAACACTGATGTAGACTTTCATCTTTTACAATAATAATTTTTTTAACTGATGTTGGTTTTGTTTTCCTAGCAATACACCTGGAACCTTTCTCTACTGTTGTGATTTTGCTTCAGGAGCAGTGGAGCTGGTAAAGGTAATTCATATGCTTGCTTTAGGGTACCTTGTAAGTCTGTAATTCAGGAGGCTGCCAGGAAGCCGTCTTCATGAAAAAGAATGTGATGGCTTTGACAACTTTTAACTGAAGTTTTCAATATTCCAAAGAACAAAGTCTTACTCTATGCAGAGAGGAATGAATACCATCAGTGAGCTTGCTTCTCAGCTTGAGTAAGATACCAGACAGAATAGGCTTTTATATGAGATGTTTTACAATGCTGAATAATTGAAGGAAAAAAGTTTCTTGAGTCATAGTAAACGTATTAACTACTACTGTTCTCTCTGTGCCTCTTTTCATCTTTTTCCTGACAGTCACATTCGTCCTACAATTCAGCCTGGTGTTCTGCCTTTGTTCATGATGTGTGTGATGATGCTTTACCCTATCCTTTTCCAGATGAGATCCTGGATGTCATTCTCCTTGTCTTTGTGCTCTCTACTATTCATCCTGACAGGTAAATGAAGACTAAAGGGCAAAGCAAATGGGTTAAATCTCTGTTATCGCTGCAGGTTTTCAAGAAAAGCAAAAGAAGATGATGAATCTTTAATTTATTATTTAGAAAGCTACAATATACAGAAAACAAGGTATTTTAAGTGCTCTTTCTCATTTTCAGGCTTCAAAGGAAATGCTGGTCAGGCTAACTCATTAATGAGCCTCCTGTCTCCATCAAAATACAAGGGATATATTGTAACTAAATATAACCATATTAAAAGTGACAGTGATTCAAGAAAATTATTAATTAAAAAAATAGACCACTAATCTTCTAGAAGGAAATTATTTTTAGTCATCAAAACCAAACATTCAAGATTTAACATCTTATGATATGTCGATAAAGACTTGGGTTGCTGATGTAGCCACATGCAAATGCTTACATACAGGCCTTTTGAACCAAATGCATTCAGAATTTTGTAACTTGTTTGGATTAAGAAAACCTGATCTAATTTTCATGCACAGTGTTATGTTGAGTGCTGTTAGCCTTGTTACTAATGCCTCTCAATGCCTAATGAACCAAGCTTTATGACTGTTAAGGCTGGCTGATTGTGAAAATGCCCTTTTTTGATAGGAAAAATGCAAAAGAGGGCATGTAAGTTAAACTGCTTGACTCTTCCTTTAATTAGATCATATGAAGGGAAATACATGCTGTATATGTGGTAATACATTTATTACTTTAAGAATGTCGTTAAAATGGTCTTGGCAAACAGAATGGTATTTGCCAAAGTCTTGAGAACTGTTTCCCTGCCTCCCTGCCTGGGTTATTAATGATTAGCTTTACAGAAAGATCTTTCCCATATAGGATATTACTCCTTCCTGTTTGTTCAGAGATGAGCACGTGAGTCATATGAAGCCTGGGTCCAGATTTCAAAAACAATTCAAGCAGTAGATTTCAGATCTCTGTAACTGTGATGATGCTGCCAGGAAGAAATTGGACAATAGAGATGCAGTCATTCAATGGCTTTGCCTGTAGAAGCACTAATCAGATGTTCTCTCAGAATTTCTGTGGATCTTTTCATATTAGTCGCTTGAGAATGTATGTGTTTGGTTTGTTTTTTTTTTCTCCCCATTTCAGCATTGAAACGCTGACGTGGGTGTTTGTGTGTGTGTATACACACATCAAGATTTCTGTGTAATTATCTGTGTTATAAGACCCACTATCCAAAGATTTGTTAGTTATTACTGTTATCTCATAGAATTAAAATGACTGCATAAAGGCATATGTAATCCAGATCCATCTTGCTCAGTATACCTTTTTTTTTTCTGGAAACTTTGAAAGTGGAAATGAAAACCATGAGAATGATGATTGCAGAACTTAAGTACTTTGGAGACCTGGAAAATATACAGGAGAGAGACACACTTGTATTCAGCACAGTTGTTACTTACTGATTTCTCTTCAGGCTATTGTGTTTAGTTTTTAGCAATTGCTACTCTTTTACTGCGTTTTTAACACACTTCAATTCTGTGAGAAGTCCCCTCTAAAATGTGGTTGCAGAATTTGCAAGGTATTAAACTTTCTTCAACATATATAATTTAGTGTGCTCTAGTCCTACAGGGTGAGATTTCTCAAAGCACTTTCACGTTTTGTGCATGTACTTTTTTGTATCTGCACAAAGCTTATGTTTACGTAGACAAAGTCTGTGATTCTGTGCACAACTACCTGTCTTGAACAGTGTCTTATTCTTAGGTGGTGCTGCCTTTTTTGTCTGTCGCAGCACACTTGGTTGCTTGTGTTGAGTATGAGCAAAGAGGACAACTTTTAAAGCACTTGTCTTCCTCTATGGTTATTCCACGCTTAAAAAGTATATGCTGCTTTTTGGTTTTGTTTGTTGGTTTTCTTTTTTTTTTTTTTTTGAGATATGATAATATTCTCTGCTGAACTGCCTCCTAATTCTGTCTCTTAAAAATCAAGGTTAAATGCCTGCACTGCTGCCAAATAAGGACCAAATTGAATTAGTGCTTGAGTTCTGACATTCTTGGGGTAAGGCCACCTGAGAGATGGGGATGTTGTAAGGGTGTTCTCTTGGTACACAGTAAAGGTGTGATGATTTTGTGTAGTTAAGTATGATTTACCCTTCTTTAGCTCATTTCAGGTACATTACCTTGCCTTACCATTCATTTAGCATTCACCGGCTCCACATCTTCTACGTGGTCCATCTGCTTCCCTGTGCAAGGAAGGGTAGAATTAGGCAAGTGGACATGTGAGTGCTGACAGCCTTTTGTTGTCTTTCATGAATGTCGAAAACCTGAGTCCTTCCATTTATTCTGGAAGAGTGAGGCAAACCCAAGCCATTTGTAACATATTTTGCAGAGTAATGCAAATGTATTTATAAGAAGCTCCAAGGTAAGATTAAAAAGTGAGAATGAAGCTGCTCTGATCTAATGAAGAAGAAAGAGTATTGTATATGGTACTTAGGCCTGTCATACATACAGCAGGCCGGTGTAATCTCAGTAAAGAAGAGCTGATGTTAAATATTACCAAGATTCATATGCTTGTCAGCATTTTGGACAATGCAGACTTTCCTCCTCTAACTAGCAGTATCTCCAGGTGGAGTTGTATCTCAGGACAGGAATCTGGCACTACTCAGATTCTTCTTTCCATTCTCAGACATTAGGTGTGCAGATACTGATTTTGTGTGTATGATCAACACCTCCATAAAGAAATTGGAGAAGTTTTTGTCTGTCTTCCAGACCCTTGATTTTGCTGTGTACTGCAAGAAGGCTCTGTCTAGCTCATGGATGCATGTAGCTATCTGTTAATTCATTGTCTGTCATATATCTGACCCATAAGACCTATGTACTCAAAAACTGTGTTTTAATCCATTCCTGAGATTCTGTTGAAGTGAAGGAAGAGGGCTCCTGTTCTCTTTCCAGTTTGCAGTCTCTTACAGTTCCTTTTAATTTTTTGATTTAGAGACTTTTTTGCAAAAAGTTCTTCCTGTTCACTAGTGCGTGGCCTTTTTGTAGTAAATATGGACATACTTCACTGTCGTTTCAGAAGTCTATGTGTATTCCAAATATCTATTGAAACAACAGTTATGTTTGCAAATTTCAGCAGTATCCCGTCTATTTTCTCAGGATGCAAGCAGTTGTAAATAGGTTGGCTAAACTACTGAAACCTGGAGGAATGTTGTTATTTCGAGACTACGGAAGGTATGATACAGCTCAACTTCGCTTTAAAAAAGGTAATTCCCGAATGCTTTTGTAGTTCACTGTTCATTTTAACTCTTTTTGAAAAAAAAGTGACACACCCTTTTTCATTACTGCTCTAATTTCTTAGGTCATTGCTTGTCAGAAAATTTTTATGTACGAGGAGATGGAACCAGAGTATATTTCTTTACCAAAGGTATGAAATGGTACATTTTTATAGTAAGAGTTGAGTGTCTCTCAAGATTATTTGGTTTATAAAAGTTCATCTTAGAACATAAATTTAAACAAAGTTTTAATAGCTTTTTTTTTTTTAATTGTCTGCTTTCACAAAGCCCAAAGCTAACTGTTGTGAGAAAATAATTCCCTTTATGTGTACACTTGTTGCACCTGAGGTCCTGCAAGATTCTTTGCAGACATCACTGGAATTTATCTTTGTTTAAGCATCTTGTATCTAATGGTATGCTCAGTTCTTTTATTTGAAGATGTACTTGATTTCTTTCTTAAAAATGAGATAAACGTGCTTGGAAGGACAGTTGGTATCAGTGCCCTAGTACTTTACTTTGCTGTGTTGGTGAATCTGAACTGTGAGGCTGCTTTTCCTGCAGGGGCTACACTTCAGTTCCTGATTATGGATAGTATTGCTCTTTGCCTGTTCACTCGGTGTTGTCGGCACTCAGATTAGACTGGCATATTATAGCCCAGCTACTGGAAATTGTGAAAGTGAGCAAGCATCACAATACTTTTTTTTTTTTAACCCCTCAGCAACTTAGACTGTAAGCAACAGTGATGGATCATGATTTATCCCAGCCTGAGTGATTTTAGAAATGAGAAGGGGGATCTGGGACATTTATGGGAAATCACTTGAATTCAAAGAGCCTTCTCAGTTTTAAATGTTTTGTTGTTTTGTGCTTACTCATGGCAAAGAAACTTAAAGTTTTTCAGTGGTTACTGACAAGAAGTAGATAATGATGCGTTCACAAATGTGCGGATTGTCATTTGGCAGGTGAAATAGCTTTATCTTGATAATATGCGAACAGTGACCAAATGGTATGCATTTGTTTTCCTCAAGTCTGGCATACTGAGCACTCTGAAGAAAGGGGATCTATGAATTCCATGAGTAATAACCAATGTGGTTTGGGTCTCAACGTAATATTTTTTACTCTAATATAAATCGAGAGCTGTGAAAATGAATTTTGAAGAAAAGAATTCTTCCAGGCTTGTCCTTGGTCTTTCAAATCCCAAAACAGATTTAGTTCCATCTTTGGTTGAACTGCAAGTTGTTAATTACTACAGTCTACAAATGTCTTTTTATTTAATTATAATAATTCTTCATACAAAAAAATAGATGAGGTATGCAGCATGTTCAACTTTGCGGGATTAACTGAAGTACAGAATTTAGTTGATCGGCGATTGCAAGTAAACAGGAAGAAAAAAGTGAAAATGCAACGAGTTTGGATACAAAGCAAGTTCCAGAAACCATTGCTGCTGTCTCCGAATAATCCCGAAGAAACCACTGAAAGGGACCCTTGTAGATGACTGTACCATGAACTCCAGAAACTGAAGCAAATTTGAGTACGTATATTTCCTATAAATCTTGTGTTAGCCACTAGAAAGGAGAAATATATTGAACTGAAAACCTTTCCCAGATTTTTTGTAAATGTATGTGTGTAAAAATGGTCTGGAAAAACAAAAACAAAGAACAAAACCCCAAAACATTTCTGACTTCTGCTTTATATGCAATAAAACTGTATATGTTTAGCAAAAACTAACAGTAAGGTTAGGACTAAGTCTCTTGTCCCTGTGTGAGTGTGTAGCCGTCTTGGCATCTTTTATAACTGTGTCCAGGTACTATTTTACTTCCTTGAATATGAATAGTCAGTAAGTATAAGCATGTAGCTTATTCCTGTTGAAATTCACAATATGTAAATAGTTTTAGACTGAAACATAGTTGTTTCAGAGATTTAGAGGAACAGAATATCTGTTCTCAGTACCACTGTAAGCTGTGCTGTGTTAATTTCTGAGTCACACTGTGTGTCTTGCAACTGTATTTCCTCTTTGGGGGAAAATTTCTTGGTGCATAAATAATGAAGACAAAATCTCTTTCTGATTTGCATGTAAGGTATAATTTCATACTAACTGCATGTGATATGCAGGGGTATCAGACTAGTCAGTGATCGGTGTCCTCCACTGTGACTGACTTATTCCTCTGAAGTCTCCACTTTCCCTCTACACGCTCATCAGAAACAGGACAAACTCAAGGTTGTGTAACAGCTTAGTGACACATACATTATATTTAAAGTGCTGTAGGTTGTAAACTGAATGTCACATAGAAAAGAATTACGAAAATAACAAAGCAGTGCTGAAACCAAGTAGTTCACATTTGCATAGTAAATATGTCAGATATGCTAGAGTGAGGAGCAAAAGGAGTAATCCAGAGTATGTTTTATTAATATTTTTATGGAGTAGTGTAATCACACTAAAATGGTGATGTACGTGGCAACTGAGATATTTTTGTTTTTTACAGAGAGAGGTTGGTTTCTTAGGGCTTGAGTCTTAGTAAAAAGATGCAACAATTTTGTATTGACCCTCTGGAGACACAGTAAAAGGCCAGGATTAGGCTAGCGCATTGGGTGCTTTTAAGAAGAAAACCAAAATACAAACACTGTGTTCGGATGCAGAGCATGATACTGAAGATGTTGAGACAGTGTTTAAAGATGCCACTTCTGCTATTTAAATGTAATTTTACAGTCACTTAGCCACAAGGAGGAGAGAAAAAGAAACTGGTGAATGAATAAAATAAATCTCTCTTTCTTCAACAAGGATATAGAATGCATATAATCTATAACATGCATGCAGTTTTGAGTGCCATTAATAGAGCGACACTCAAAGTCTCTTCTCTAGCTTTTGTTTTAGTCTGAAGGGTAAGCATGTCACAGCTGATAACCCCCTTTTGTTTTTTTTGCAAGTCGTTAGCTGCTAAGCTAAATAGAACTGATTGTCTTCTAAAAAAAAAAAGTTTAAAATTTAGATGCTAAGTATCTTCGTCCCCTTTGACAATACAAGGGACCTGCTTAATTTCCATAAACCCAGATCTGTTTAAAGAACGAGGTGCAATAAGGGGTCTTATGAAGGTAAGGTCTGATCCTGCATTTCTAGTGTATTCTAAACTCCCACTAGAGTAAGATACTGTTTTATGAGTTAAGTGTCTTAGGAAGCTTTTGTTAGCAATGACATTATTGTGACCTGCAATAAAACTCTTGTAGTGTAAGTCAAAGATTAAAACACAGCTGTGTTTCTTCAAGCCCTAGGTCTTAAGAGACTGTAGCATCTGCATGGGAAATGTAAATATATATCTGTTTATATTTTAATTAGGTTGCCACCGTGTGCTATTAATCGTGACTTCTGAGTATGCATAGCTCTTAGTCTAGTACGAAGTATTTTCAGTTGTAGAATTTTCCAGTAGGATGATGCTGACGATAAGCTTCTGAGCACCATGCAGTCTTATTCATGTGTTTGATGTAGATTTTTCCATGTGTGGAGGCTAATGAAACGTTTGCTTTGCCTCTCACACTGATATGTTGATTCTGGCAAAATTTTAATATGCTATGTTGTTAGTTTAACAAAAATGTGACTTCAGAAGAAACCAAACCCTGAATTCTCATATGACCTTGAGCAAACTTGGCTGTTTCTTTTCCACACCTTGCAGAGTAAGTGTTGGCTGCCTCTTTTAGAATAATAGCGCTTGTTATAGAAGTAGTAAGATCAGCTACTATCCATTGTAAAGTGAACTGTAACTAGTCTGGACAGTTGTAAGATTGATAGAAGGGGAAATGGACAAACAGATCTTTCCTGGTAAGAACTTTTGAATCTGGGTAGAACTTTCTGTATTTTGGCCTTGTGACATTTCAGTTTTCAAAATGTTTAATCAAGGGCATGTTTTTAGAATCCTTTCAAATTACCTGTACTAGTTGAGAAAACTAATATTGCAATATTGGCAAAAGAAAGGCAAGTGGGACAACTGAAATAAAAGAAAGGAGATGCAGACAACTATATAGGAAATGCAGTTTAAAATTGCTTATCGTTAATTAATTTCTGGGGGAAAGAAAAATTAGGGTATTTCAAACAAAGTGTGCCCGGTATGGAAAAAGGCTGTAAGTTTTACTTTTGAAATCTGCAGTTACTACTTTAATCAGATATGTACCTGAAATCTCTAATTATATAAATTTATAGAAGTACAGATTATATAAATAGTAAACATTTTAATTGCTATCTGCAAGTTGTTTACTTGTTGTTTTGGGATTTTTTTTTTGTTCAGCATGACTTCCCGTGCTGGGAAAGCAGACTTGTGAATGTATACAAATGGCAATTAGAGAAAGATAATCTTGTTAGAATTTAGCTTTGGCTTCATTTGCTTTGGCTTGCTTTATCAATAGTGTGTACTTCTTGCCCACCTCCACTGGTATTACATCACGTTTATGTACAGGGATACATGAGAATGGTATTTGCTGTTTTAGACCTTGCTTAGTTTTCAAACAAGTACAAGACACTTATAAAGTAAAGAAAGTGACAGACTTGTTTTCCTACACTAATTCTGAAATATATAGTAAATAACAATTAACTCACATAAAAAATGTTGGGTTTTTTTCCAGCAAAACCCAGGCAGGTGCTTGTGCCATATCCATTGAATCTGAAGAGGACAGCCAAAACGCAGGGCAGACGAGGAGGACAGCAGGAACTCTAGTGACACCATGGAAACATTTATTGTATTTGAAACTGCTGTTTCTGTTTTGTCTTTTGCATGTGACTCAGCTAATTTGCAGATTCTGTGGTTTAATAATGACTAAAAATTTATAACAATCTATCATGAAATTTTTATTAAATGCCAGTGGAAATCACTTAACATAAATTTTGCTACTTCATTTTGATTTGTGTTACGATCTTTATTCACTGCTCCGGTGTGCTCTTTGATCTGTTGACATATCCCACATTTCCCCTTTTTCCCTGCGTACACCAGACAATTAAGCAGTTTCCACAGGAGCTATATACACAAACATTTGCAGTAAAGTTTGCTGGCTGGGTTATTTCTAAGATCTAAGCAAGAAAGTTTTATTTCCTCCTGTACAGAACAGATTGCTTTTTCTTTTTGTGTGAATGCAATGAACTGTATATATACTAAATTAATATAGTGCTATTTGCTGTATTTTTAAATTATTTTAAGCCAAATAGACCTTACAGAGTGTGCTGTTTGTAATGGCTATGATAGCAGTAGAGAGTTACATACACAAACCATTTTTTCTTCAGTGTCTTCATAATGAGTGGTTGAACAACTTTGCAAATAAACTCTATAAACATACTATAAAGATATTAAACTTTGTTATCGTTAGTAATACAGGTCACTTTGCTTTTCAGTATTCAGCAGCTTCTCTCCATGTTTGGAACAAAGATTGGATGTGAGGGGTTTTTACATCAGTTACGTGCCAGTTGCCCTCCTCTTGAGAATCAGCCAGAAAATGTACAAGTCTAAGCCTGTTAAATGCAATTGCAGTCAGTATAGAGACAGTAAGAACTATTAATATGTGGGTTGCCATGGGCATCTTGGCAGGTGCCTTGTTTTACCTGCTGGTCCAGGCATATCGGTCATGCCTGCACTGGGCTTTGAGCTGAGAAGGGAACTTCTCTGTCCAGTGACTGTCCTCTACCCTTTGCTAGTACCAAGCAGCTAACAGAAGAACATGCCATGGTTTGAAAGCAAGAGCCACACAGACAGGAGGGGAGGAAGATCAAGATGCAGCTCAAAGGCAGACAAGGAGGAGGTAATGTTTCCTCTGGGAAGTGTGCTAAGAAAGAAGCTTGGATGGGCTGACAAAGTAAGAAGAATGATAAGCAGAACTGAACAGGGAACTGAGGAATAGAACACCATGGGTGCCACACAGGGAGAAGATGTATAACAGGAGACAATGTGGCAGGGTGAGGATATTGAGTCTATGGATAAGTGAAATAAAATGGAGGAGGCGAAAGGAAAAAGGGAGATGGTCTGTTGCAGAAATAGGGTGAAACGTGGGTAAACAAATTGGGGAAAGGATTGGTGGTGGAAAAACCTATCTTCAAAGTCTGTTTCTCTCAAGTGATGCTGTATTTTCACATCTTAGTGGAATATTATAGGCTTTGTCTTTTCATCCATATGTGGACAAGGTATTTCAATTTATTATGAAAATGGAATGTTTCATCTGCTCTAGTTTATATGTGCTATGCACATGTGTTTGCAACAGTGCAGGCAGGTTTATGATACACCTGCTTTTGCTTTTTCCTTAGGGAACAATGTTTTTACCTTCTTTCAAGTAGAACTCTATAGTGACAGAAGCTACACTCCTAACCTCCTGGGAAGCAAATACAGAAGAATAACAGAAGTATCTGCATCCTGATTGTGTTCAGTCAAGGTAGGACAGTTAAATTTACTCCATATGTTCTGATCTTGTCCCATTTAAATCAAGACCATATCTGCAGATTATCACCTTTAAGTGCCTTCCAATCTCAGTTTTTGTTATACTTGCATCTGTTCAACAGAATTTAAATGAATTTATATAAACTAGAATTGCAACTTAAAATGAAAATGGCAGAATTATCTTTAGGCTTTATCTGGCATTACAACATTTTAGAGAAGGAATATGTTTATTATTTTAAAACATTCTTGTGGTTGCAGAGGAGCACTCATACAAGAGGCTGAAAATTCAGGTTATTTGAGGTATAATGTACATCACGAATATTAAACCTAATATCAGTGTTACAAAGCTTCATATGCTTAATGTTAACTAAAGGTATCTTGTCAATTGTTACTGTGAAAAAGGAGTTAGCAACAAGATAGTGCCATTTTCAGAAGATGTTTTATTGATCGGGTTGCTACAATTTTGAAGGGAACATGAAAGATTAAGAAGGAAAACTAATTAGTTCAATGATGGCTGAAACCCACTGATGACATATACAATTTAATAAATGCTCAAAGGATAATCTGAGCATTCCTGTATATTGATACTAATTGAACTTTTAAGTTCATTAAAAACACAGACTTGATGTATGCTGCTAGTTATAAAAACAACCAAGATGTTGAAATTTATCAATGTGATGTAAAAATAGAATGCTATATAGTTATAAATGTGATGCAAAAATAGAATGCTATATCACTACTCCATAAAACCAGTGTATAGTCTTCTTTGTAGTGTGTCCTCTTCAGCTAGAAAAAAGCTGCAGCAGAACTAGATGCTGAAAATTCCTACAAACACAAAAAGACTTCATAGGAAGAGGCAGGTGAGGGAAATGAATGATAGACAGTGAGAAGATGGCATATAACATTATGTTTTAGTATTTAGAAGGTCTAGTTTATCCCTTTACACAATACGAAAAAGCAAGTTAAATTTGTCAAGTTGGCAGGCAACAAACCTACATCGATAAGTGCATACAGTGTACCCTGTAAAGACACGAGGAATCACGATGTTCACAGGGCTAAAAGATTAGTGAGTTAATAAAAATGGGTTATTATTATATTAAATTTTTCTATTTTTATTTTTGTATGTGTGAAAGGGAAAATCTGAATATTTACTGTTGAAGAGTTTAAAATGCCTCTAAAACAAACAAACAAACAAAACAATCCACAACAATCCTACAACCTTTCTCATTACCTTTTGTGAGATCCTAACATTGCTCAGCAGTAGAGCTGGAGAATAAACCTGAATACAAAATGGGCACAGTTTACTGAATACAGCAATCATACAGCAGTTAGTATTTTGTATAGAATGACAAATTCAGTACAGTGACAGAGAGAGAAGGAGAGACACATCAGTCTTACCACACTTTCCTGTCACTCACGACCATATCACTGTAAATTGGCGTTTGGACAGGCCGAAAGCCAAATAATAAAAGCAACTGGTTTGCTAAAAGAGCATACAATTGATTAATTATGCTTGGGTCAGACTGGCAGTATTGGAGGGTTTCATTGCAGAGCCAACATTCGTTTTTTTCTTTCTTCAGTGTCAGGCACACTCCAGCCTCCATTTCCTCCCAAATAACAAGTGCTCTTTAAAAGCAGGAACTGCATATTTGAACTTGAATAAAAGGGTTGTTGTGCTGTGTAGGATTTAGCAGATGGGCTTAGAGAAGCCGAACCTACCACTAGTCTTTTATTCCACACTAGGAAAAGCTTTGCCATTTTTAATGTCTCTGTTTGTTGCATATTCTGTTAAGCACAGTAGTCAGATGTCATTCTGAGGAAGCGGGCAGCTTAGTTTCCAATGGCATTGATTACACTCAACAGCGAGAGGATGAGAAAGAGTGGTGGTGGGTGGAGAAGTGAAAAGACAGCGTGAGGCATTTCAAGGAGGAGGTTTGCACTCCAGCACTGGGAAGTGGGTGACAATCCCTCTGAAAAACAGTTTTTACTCTGAAGTGGAGCACAGTTAAATCTTCTGCACTCACTTCAGGTTTAATCTCCATCCCCACAAACTACCAGTGCAGCTGGTAGTTAAATGTGCATCTACTTAAAATGAAGAGAAGATAACAGTAGCAAGAGCCTGCATCCTTAGAACAGAGCTGCAGTTTCACAGAGGGAAACCCTGGCATGTTAATCCCTGGCATAAATGGGTGTAATTCTCAATGACAATGCTAAGCCTGTTTACACAGGGACTGAGCTAAACCCAATGATACACAATGCTGTTCAAAATCAATCATTTAATCCTTTTTACATTTTTGTGATCTAACAACCAAAGTTGTTTGTGTTAATAAAAGATGGTGTGACAAAGCTGTGATTGTCACTGAGCATGACTTGCTTTGAGATAAAAATTATGACAAACACACTCATAATCTTATTTTAGATAAACATTTCATCTTGTTATTCAAGAGCAAGTATTAGTGAATTGAATAAATACTCAGCGATAGTTACCAAACTGTGAAATAAAGTCTATTTTTTAAATTGGAAACAATCTGAGCTAGCTTATACAAAGAGAGAAAAAAATCATGCTGGTAATAACTCTACATTTTCTGAAGTTTACAAGGAATCAATATAATCAACAAGAACCTTGGTTATAGTTTCTTTTTATTTTGCATGTATTTATTTTAATAACAAATGAAAGCAAATGAAAAGGGAAAGTGCATGGCACACAGTCTGGAAAAAATGTAAGTATCATTATATAATTTAAGGTATTTAACAAACTACTAAACCACACTGTTTTCTTCTTGCATCAATTGTCTTGAGGCAGAGTATCAGCAACAATAAATATTTGTTTTACTTTGAAACAATTAATGTTAATAAAAGAGCTCAGGGTTAAATCTGAAAGAAAATATCTTGGACACAGATTCCTGATATAATTTATGTCGATATAGGTCCAGAAGACTCTGAAGGTCTATAGAGTCACTTCAAGACACAGACTAGTTGCTTGCAATTAGAATCCAGGTTAACTGGTGCCTAATATTCCTTGTAAAAATAAAGATGCAGACATAGTAGTACCAAAATGTTCTGTCAGTAAGAACATCTACATGAATTATTAAAGAATTGAATTAAAACTCAATTACACAGAGACGATAGCTCTGTTCACTAATCTTACTTTGTTTAAGGGCTGAAATTTGGTTGAGTTTAAGAAGCCCACATGTCTGTGTTTATATTTCATTGTAGGGTATTCAGAATTCTACAACATTCTTTAAAGGGTAATAAGTGTTATGAAACTTGACAACCAACCAGATAAGCATGGTTGATTAAAATAAGTGATTTACAATAACATCGTAAGGCTTGTTAATTTTTGCTATGTTTCTATCTCAAATACTTGAAAAAGTACCTGTGAGAAAGTATGCCTAGTCTAAACAGTCCTTTGAAGTTCAAAATAACAAAATCTGTGAAGATAAGATTGAAAAAAACAATAAGGGGAAAAATAACTTTAAAAATGCATTGTCAGGAAGTGAAAATGAATATTTATGTTTCCCTATCTTTTTAGATTTCAGAGGAATTGTGTTATTCCATTACCAAAACACTTTGCATATTGGTATGTGTTGCTAAGGAAATACCAGTAAAGCAGTATAATTTAAACTTACATTATGCTTTGAGCTTCCATTTCTTTTTCAGAATTGTTTATTATCCTTTTCCTGAATCAGACCATCAGATTTTAAAAGAAAACAAAAATAATAAGACTCTTTGAAAGCCATGAATTATTGATGATAATGCAGGCAAATGTTAACTGACTGTTGTTTGCAATGGATTTTCCTACCATTCCTGAGATCAAGAATGGGACAGTTTTATCTGCTGTGTTACCAGCATCTTTTTTAGTAGAAGTATACCGTATGTATGTTTGTGATGCTACATATGATTTTCATGTTCTTGTTTCAAGATACCTTACTTTTCTGATTTATGTTAATAAAGCTTTTGGAGATTCCCAAGTGGAATGTAAGTATTACTTACGTATTACTTACATTATCTAAGTATTACTACTTGTATTCATAATGTGAATCAATACAAGGTTTACCATAAACGTCCACGTGTAACTACATGAACAGTGGTGGCTTCGGGCCTTTTGGTTTTCATGCCCAGCTACTAGGTGAGATCAGCAACGAATGTGCAAACGTTCCCCAGGGGAGCCTAGAGTGATCTTTTTTTATCTCTGAGAGTTCTGCCAAGTATTTTGATGTTCCCTGATGTATTTTTTTTTAAACACAATAAAACATTTTTTGTCAAAGAGAAGTCTAGAGGGCTTAGGTTATATGTATATACACATACATACAGATGTGCATGTGTATCTAAAAATACAACGAGAGCATAGAGAACATCAGCAGGCTGGGAAGAAGAATGGAAGTTGGCTGCCATCCAAGTAAAGAGAAGTCCACGCATGAGAGAAAAAGAAAATCTATGAAGAGGCATTTAACATAAGGTAAAAGAGGAAGGTTGTATGCTTAGAAGTTCTTCCTAAAACCAATGGTAATATTGGATGAGAAGTAAAAGAATAGTTATTAATTGACTTTGAGTTTTTGGTCTGCAAAAGTGTATATAAGCCTCAACTTTCATATTTGGACTTTCTAAGCACTTTTATACAAGGGGCCTGCTGGGGCTCCACATTCTTCTGCAGTCAGTATGGGTGCTGAGTCATCAGGAAAGTTGGCCATTTGGTTTCAGGTTTCTAAATATAGAAGTGAACATTTAAAGCCCTGATCTGGGAACAGTGGACATGGATAGGCAGCTTTGGTGACCTGAATGATTTCATTGTTAACAGTGCTCATACCAGAACCAAAGCTGTGTCTGTATTACATGTACTCCTGAGAATCATAGCTCCTATGGCAAACAAAAAATAATTGAAATTTTAAAATGATGAAAAGAAATATAGGAGCGTGACAAGTTTCGGCCTCTGCTAAGCATCAAAACTCTCTCAGGATGTCTCGTGTGCTCTCGCTCTATGCAGAGGAGGTGGAAAAAGTAGACTTCGGGGGAGGGAACAGAAGAGCAACCTACCTTAAGGAAGGAAGTTTAGGTTGTGTCTTAGAAGGGTGAATTTTGACAATTCAATTTGGTTTGTGGGCATACGCCTTGAAATTGTCCGTTCTCCGAATAATTATCAGAGAAGATCCATTTGTACTATCTTTACCTTTGCAATTGGTGTGTTGTACCAACATTCAGTACATGGATTGGTGTTTTGTTTTGTTTTTCCTGATGAATTTCTGCACACTTTGGTTTGTTTGTTTGGGAACTTTGCTAAAATAGGACCTTTAATATTCAAAATGCTGTGACAGTGAATCAGAATTACAAAAAGGCACTTTCACTGTAGATAAAAGTATATAATCTGGTATTATGTAGTACAAGCTCCTTCTTAAAGAGGCGAGGTTTTACATCGGTGGTTCAGTGTGTTATTTTGGCAGCATTCTGTGCCTTCTGCATAGATCTTAGGTGAAGAAATGCTCGCTGAGTGCTTCCCCACCTGAAAATGTGGGGCGGGCAGGGAGAAATTCTGTCTGGTTAACAGCCATGTCAGTTTGGCTCAACGCGCACACCTCTGCCAGGGTCGGCCTCGGCCGTGACACCTGCCGGCTGCCACCGAGGTGCCGTGACTTGCTCCTGGTCCTCTGCACAAATCTGCTGCTGCAGGGTGTGTGCAGCCGAGGTGCCATCTCCCCACCCGGTGACCGTGGCCTTCCAGGCAAACGAGTCCTTGAGTGAGCTGTGAGGGCTGCCGGGGATGGCTCTGGCAGGCAGGTGCGGCCCAGGGCCGCGCCAGTGCGTGGCTCTGCTTGAAGTGAAGCACGAGGAAGAAATTTTTACAATGAGGTTGGTAAAACACTGGCACAGGTTGCCCAGGGAGCTGGTGGATGCCCTGGAGACATTCAAGGCCAGGCTGGACGGGGCTCTGAGCAACCTGATCTGGTTGAAGATGTCCCTGTTCATTGTAGGGGGCTTGGAGTAGATGAGCTTTGAAGGTCCCTTCCAACTTAAACTATTCTGTGGTTCTATGATTCTAAATCCTTCATTATTTAGATTTATTACAGTCCAGATAGGCAAAACCCTTGGTGATTTTTTTAATTTTTTTTTTTTAATTAAGGAAAAGATACCTGGCAAGTGGATAGCAGTAGAGGAAAGACTGTTTTGAGGGAAAATAGGGATTTTTTTCTATAAACTTCATATCAAACTTTTATTCTGAGTACCCAGTGTGTTTCAAGAGCTATTTTTTGTAGGTAAAATAGCTGGGAACAGAACTTCTTAACAGGGTGCAAAAAACCTGTAGCGATGTTAAGTAACAAAGTGGTATCCGTTGCATTCACCATGCAGTGCTTTTGTACAGCAGCACTTCATGTGCAGCTGACTGGTTATTCAAAAAAAAAGTCATTACATTACTATAAGATGTGAGCTTCAAAATGAGACTGTGCCCCCATTTTCTGTGAGAACTTAAAACATGCAAATTTTGAGGTTTTAAAAGTTAGTCAGCCGTATGTGAGTTACAAAACCACAACGAGTTAGCAACTTATGTTAAAATTTGAAATGAGTATTTTTTATTTGCTTCTAGTTCGAAACCAATTTTATCAGTTTCCTTCCAACTGGTGTAAGACTAAGACAGATGATTTTAAAGCAAAAGGGGATTTCTTGACAGTATTACAGCAGGATGATGGGAAGAACCTTTTTCTGATCAAACCAGAGCAGAGGACTACACTGACACTTGTCTTGAAAGGTACGGTTATGAGCCTGCCCCAAGCTGTAGGCTTCTTGTCTGTTGCTCTGTAATGCCTGCTAAACTCATGGAGTTTCTCATCAGCATGTAGATGGAGTCAAGATCTCTGGGCTCCAGAAGATAAATGCCTAATACGTGACCTACAAGTGCATTTCTGCTGCCTGTGATAGATAGAAAGCAAGCAAGAAAGTCCTGGTTTTATTCCCCTAGAAGAAAAATCAGTAGATGTTATCTAATCCAGCCCCTTTTATTGGGACTTTCTATTATCTTCTTTGGAGTGGACTAATCCTGCTTTCAGTTATGCATAATATGCTGAAGGTATCGATTTGGGACTTTATTACTAGTCTTTATTGTAATATAATTACTTTTATTATGGGTGCTGTCTTTGCACAGGATTAAACCCAGAATGGGTCTGTTTTTCTTAATTGGACTTTTTACTGCTGTTTGTCCATTTTACACCTGCAACATTCAAAATGGTAGCTACTTCATGTGTGCTGCCATTAATACATAATTGATGAGACCTTGTTACAGTTAAAAAAATATGGAATGCAGCTGAAATGAGACAGAGAAATGAAATGTGCCTTAGTGATTGTCTAAAATATAGCCACAATTCCAGCTTAAAATCTAGCATTATGTGACCAGTTGCTACATTTCATTTGAACTTTGTATGAAAAGAAACATAGAAAATGCAAAATATTTTCTGTATCCACTGTGGAATATTTTCCAGTGGAAGTGACTCCTCTGTGTCTTCCACAGTGAGATACACCTAGTTAGGTAGCAGTAATTCCTGGTAGTAGTCATTTGGTTTTTGTTTTCTTGTGGAATTAAATGCCATTTTCATTCAGTCTTTGTCTGAAGGCCCTGCAGTTTCAGTAATTCCTGTTAATTCTGAAGATGCTGCTATATGAGTTGTGGTGAAACTACATTTCCATGTAAAACGCAAATTTTGTGCATAAAATATACTTGCATATTTCTCTAATTAATTTGCCAGTGCCATGAAGGACCCACAACACCTTCCTAGTCAGTGGCTACTATTATGCAGCATTTAATTTATGCACAAATATAATCCCTGTTGTAGACGGCATCTCTAATATGGCATATATAACCTAATGGTTTTCTTTCCCATGATTCCTAAGACATGTGCTCAAAATTGATATAAGAAACATTGTTCTGACCCACACGAACTAAGTAAAAGTTTTTCTACCGGCTTCACTCAAGACAAGATTTCATCATAAAGAAATTTTATCATCAGATCTGCAGCTATTGTGCACCCCTGTTCAGGTAGATCTTTTGACAATTTGATCAGTTTAATATCAAGTGTTCTTGGGGTACAGTTTCTTTGACCTTCTTGATATTTGTGGTCTTAGTCTTTCAGATAGGAAAATGTACAATCTTTTGTCTAAACGAAAAGGAAGGAGAAAATCCTGCAGCCTGAGTATGTCGGTGCATTGCTGTATTATCAGACTCACATTTTAAAATTAGTTTTTCACTTCTTATCAGAAATGCTTTAGTAAAAGATTTATGTTGGTGTTCAGCAGTCACAGGACAGAAGCAGGACAGAAGCAGTCCAGAGTCTGTATCTGCTCCTTACAGAAAAGGCCTGTAATAGAAGCAGCAGGATGACTTAATACAAATAATTTTGAAAAAGGAAACTAAGCTGTTCTGTGTTCTCATTCATTAGACAAAGAGAGGGAACTGAAGAGTAACCTTTAAGGAACTCAAATCACACCTGAATAATTTGCATTTAGAAAGCATGTTTGTCTCGTGTTCAATTGGTTTATTGAATCTGGGTTAGGTTCCTGTAAATGCTGCACAGCTTTTGCATCTCCAGTTCTTTGCCTAAATGAAAGACAAACCTTTGGAATCTGGCTTGACTATATTACATTTATGTTTAGTCTAATAGAGGTCATGAAAGTCATTGAACTGAATGACACAAATTCTGTTAGTCCTTTACAACTAGCTTTAACAACAATCTCACTTGGATGTTCAGAGTGACAGGAATTAACATCATTCCTATACATAGGAACATCTTTCTGCTTGAAATAGCCTTCGCAAATTCATGTTTCAGTAATCTTCTATGAGGGCAGAGTGTGGTGCCAAAGAGGAAAAGCGGAATATACTTTTCATTCCCAGGAGAAATTAAAAAGAGGGCAAGTGCTTTGAGTGGTTAGCAAGCCTGCCTTCATTTTGATTCTAGAAACTTGAAACAAAGTTCATATTACAAAACAAAAATATTGTGAAAATCAGTGTCTTAAGGAGCTGTGGGGTTGGTGTGACTGTGGTCTGAGCTATATGTTCACAGTATACGAGTATATGAGTATATGTTCACAGTAATTTCTTCCAGCAGGTAGCGGTCATGAGAGGTTTTACCTGAGGGGTCAGACAAAAAACTGTATCAGAAGTGTAAGAGAAATATTGTTGTGTATGTGGTACCGCTGTATAAGACACCTATTTCAGTCCATTTCTGTTTCAGCATTTTTGTGTAGATATCTCAGGTACCTTGTACAAAGTCTTTATGGACAATGTAGTATTTAACAAGGCGTTTGAGACCTGTAATGTTTTGGGTTTTGTTTGTGATTTTTATGCAAAAGCAATGTCACATTGAAATTAGACATGAATCTAGTTTGTGAATTACATTTGGGAAGTGCTTTGTGGAAAAATACCCATTATCACTCAGAGGGATTAGGGATTTAATATTCTACTTAATATACCCAGTATTAGACACATCAGACTGTAAGTAGCATTTCTGAGTTTATCTCTAGCAATAACTACTTGCTTGTATTAAGGCAGGGTGGTAGTTTGGTTCTGATCCTGAAAAACAGGAAAAATCTAATGTCTTTGTGAACTCTGCACTCACGCTCTGTTCATGGGAACTTTGCAATAACAGTCAATTCCTCTTCTGAGCCAGAGTCTGGGATCTCTGAGGTATTCTGAATGTGTGCTCTCCTCAGTTATTGGCATCCTGGTCCCCAGATGGACTATTTTTCTTCCACTGCCCTGCAGCATTCCTTGCCAAAAAGGTTAATCTTACCCTTTAGCGCACAAATGTAGGAGGGCTAGAGTTTGGAATGACAGTACTGAAAGTAAAATCTTCTATAAAAAGCAATCGTACCTTTTTTCCTCAAAAAACCTATGTAGACTCTTCTTTCAAATTGTTGAATCTCATGCCAAGGAGCTATCCAGTAAACAGTTTGCCATCGCTGAGCATCAGGACCAGATAACAAGAGCCATGGATAAGATAACGATCATCACTAAGGGCCACTAGTGTAAACAGAGGATTCTCAGGCAACCTGGATATTTTGTATTTGTTATATCAGCAAAATGGGCATGGCTGCAATCCTGGAGTTCAGTACAGCTGCTTAACTGCAACTGGTTATGAAGCTATGTCAGAAATTGTCCCATCCTGGTGAATAATCATTTCATCTCATTGTCAGCTCATGGTAGGGTTAGAGGGTGGTACGATAATATGCATAGCAGTAACTTTGGCACTTAGGTTTGCAGCTAGGGTAGAATGATGCTGTGTGTTCTCAGAGATGGAGGATACTGCCCATTTGTCTGCTGTTCCTTGCTCTGCTTGTTCAAAGAATAATAAATTACCATCACTATCCTGCTCTGTTTTCTCTAGGCACTACAGGAATGAGACTTGGACTATTTAAGGGATCTACTAGAGCTCAGAAATAAAACATGGGTCATCTAGAACAACAGATATTTCTGCAGTAGTAGCAAAGCTTGACTGTGTGAGAAAAGAGCTTTCTTTGGAAATGATTCCGCTCTCTCTCAGAAGCTACACAAAAGGAACATCTCTTTAACGTTGTATGCTCCAACATAAGTACTCATATTTGTGTGCATGTGAGTGTAAAACAAAACAAAAATTCCAAAACAAAGCAAGCTGACTTGCTCCTTCCCAGCTACACACAGGCAAAAATCTTAGAACTGCATAGACAGCAGTTGTGTTGCTTTACGCATGCCTGAGATGCAGTTGGGAAACAATACAGAAATACATAAAAAATAGAAACCAATGTGCAGAAATGTCTTGCTGCTATTTTGCTTGCTTCTAAATAATGTTATAAATGAATGAGCATGTCCAATTGGCCATGGATTATCCCTTCCCCCATAGGATCTAAAAATTTTATTTTGAACAAGTTTTACGGGATATTTTATAACTTCTTTGGATTGTTTTTTTTACTTATTAATAACTTGACATGTGAATGTATGAGTGTACTGTGGTACTGTCATCAAAAAGAAGATCAAAATAGTGACTAGAATAAGTGAAAAGGAAACAGAACTGGCACAAAATCTGTATGGAACAAAGAAGTTACATTTATTATCCAAAGTACAACTCCCATTGGGTACTTGGGTAGGTATCATGCTAACCATGATGGAATATGTCCTCTAACGAAGGACCATTATTATGGGAAGCAGGTAGTTTCCATTTAAAATAAAAAACAAGGCACAATTACATTAGTTGTTAGCATGCATTAGGCACTTACCCTTACTGCCTGAAGTGGAATTATCTGACAGGAAAATTGGGTAGGATTTTCTATGAATAAAATGCAAATTATATACAGAGTCGTCTGTATGAGTCTTATGGCTGATTTTAGTGCTTTAAGGTTGTTTTGTTGGCATTGAAACATATTTTGGCAGATTATAAAGTACACGAATAACAAATACACGTGATATATCTGATAACAAACTACGTTACCTTTGCTTCCCTAAGATCCTTAAACCTTGACTGAATCCCATCACCTGAGACAGGCATCGCTTTCACTGTATTTTCTATGATAGTTGAATGGGAATGGTGAATCTCTTTGGAAGGCAGAAAACGAGAGGCATTGTCTTTTAGTGGTCAGGTCTGATAGATATGCTCTTTTATGTGTCAGTATTGAGTCTTATATAAGATTTTGCAAAGTAAGAGTAAGTTTTCCCCTAGAGAGACAGATGAGGAATAAAGGATTAGTACATCTCTCCATACAATAACTCCTAATGTGAAATTCTAGCCCTATTTATAACAATGAGAGCTTTGCCGCTGACTTCAGTACAATCACAATTTTACCCCTAAGGTGCAGTTGTCCTTTCCTAGGAAAGCTAATGTATAAAATACAGCCTCTGCCAGCACATCATCAATTCAATAGCATAGAAAGAGGATAACATTGAATGACATCCATAGCCAATAATAGCTGCTGCAAGCATCCTGTGGAACAGTGTATTCATGTTAGTCACCAGCTTTCTGGGTTTTACAGATGCCCAGGGCCTGGAGAAGGGTCACAGGTCAGCAGGAGAGCACCTGAAAAACACCAGGAAGCAGTTCCAGTCACTCCGGCCAGTAAGTCATCTTCATCGGGGTCCCAACTCAAATGCCTCTGTGCAAACACATGTTGCATGGGGAATAAACAAGAGGAGTTAGGGCTGCAGGGCTATGATCTCATTGGCATCACGGAGATGTGGTGGGGTGGCTCCTATGACCAGAGTATTGGAACGGAAGGATACAGGCTCTTTAGGAAGGACAGGCAGGGTAGATGGGAGGGGGAGGGTGTTGCCCTCTATGTCAGTGATCAGCTGGAGTACGTGGAGCTCCATCTGGGGATGAATGAGGAGCCGAGCAAGAGCTTATGGGTCAGGATCAAAGGGAAGGCAGGGACAGGTGACATTATATTGGGGGTCTGCTACAGGCCGCCTGACCAGGAAGACTGAGTAGTTGAGGCCCTCTATAGACAGATAGGAGCAACCTCACCTTCACAAGCCATGGTCCTCATGAGGGGACTTCAACCACCTTGATATCTGTTGGAGGGGCAACATAGTAGGGCATGAACAATCCAGGAGGTTCCTGGAATGTGTTGATGATAACTCCAAGTGATAGAGAAGCCAATGAGAAGAAGTGCTATGCTAGACCTTGTTCTCATCAACGAGGAGGGGCTGGTAGGGAGTGTGAAGACCAAGGGCAGCCTTGGATGCAGTAACCATGAAATGATGGAGTTCAAGATCCTTAGGGCAGCAAGGAGGGCACACAGCAAGCTTGCTACCCTGGACTTCAGGAGAGCAGACCTTGGCCTCTTCAGGGATCTGCTTGGTAGAGTACCATCGGATATAGCCCTGGGGAGACCTTCTAGCACCTTCCAGTACCTAAAGAGGGCCTACAAGAAAGCTGAAGAGCAACTTGTTACAAGGGCATGTAGTGATAGGACAAGGGATAATGGCTTTAAACTGAAAGAGGGCAGATTCAGATTAGATATAAGGAAGAAATTCTTCCCCATGAGGGTAGTGAGGCACTGGAACAGGCTGCCCAGAGAAGCTGTGGAAGCCCCATCCCTGGAGTGTTCAAGGCCAGGCTGGATGTGGCTTTGTCCAACCTGGTCTAGTGGAAGGTGTCCCTGCCCATGGCGGGGGGGCTGGAACTAGAGGATCTTTAAGGTCCCTCTAACACAAACCATTCTTTGATTCTGTGATTATTTTCTTCATACCTGAATGAGGTAGACTCAGGATGAGTTGGGGTTCTTTGTGGAACTTTGGTTAGCATTTGTTTTTTGTATGTTTTTTAAACTCATCAAAGAATGTCAGATGTGGTAAAGTTTTTTTAAAATTTTTATTAATAAAGCACACCATTTATAATTAAGTTTTTAAAGCCCTTCACGACACTGTTTATTTTTCCAGCTCTCTTTTTTGGTTCTGTTTAGTTCTTTATTAGCTTCCTATCCTCAGGTCTTACCTTTTGTAAAGCAGATATTGTCATGCACACATTTCTGGGAGGTATCTTACACCTCATGAAAAAAGGAAAAGGACTCTCGATTGACCCACTGTTCAGTAGGTAGTGTGCTGTGGACATCAGCTGTATTACAGAGGGTCTTTGGCCAGTGTGTTGCCTACAATGTGAAAGACCGCTGCCCATGTCTTCCAGGTAAGACTAACATACTCTTTTTTTATAGGGGTTTTTAGATGTCAGCTAAGAAAATAACTCCTTGATGTGTTTGCATGAGAATGAATCCTGTAGGTAAAATTATATTGCGTAATAGTTTCCTGCAGCTCCCTGGATACTTGTCAGAGTACTCCAAAATTTAATTCAGCCTTTCCCTATGAAATTGGATCTCTGCTTTGTACTTCTGATTGCTTCTCTCAGCTCGATTAATGACATGGAAGGAAGCACTTGTTCTTTCTCTGAATAGTGGCTGGGTGCCTCCTGCCAGAGCAATGGAGATCACCTTCTGCTGAGCTTATACATATATGCAGCAATAGCAGCTATAATGGGTGCTTCAGTGCACTGTGTAATATCTTCCTCCAAATTAAGGAGGCTCTGACACATCAGTCAGTCTTTCCCTGCCTGTATTTGATTGCACACTTAAAATCAGCTGACTCTTGGATCAAGTGGTGCCTTGTAGCTTTAAGCTCAGCAGCAGCTGTTGTCTATGTTATGGAATTCTTCTGTCACTGTAAATGGTAAAACAAGACTCATACTAAAGCTGGCCCCAGAATTTCTTTGCAGTGATCGTCCCTGAGAAACCTGAGCTTTCTTGATTGCAAATAGGAAAACACAGTAGAGAGAACTTAAGAAGGGAAGACACGGATTTTATTGAATAATTTCCAAAAAATGAAGTGAAAAAAATGGATGTATACCAAATCAGAAAGAAGTAGTATAGTAGTGTGAGGTGTCAGATCCCTTTTAGAGTATGAAAGTACTGAAAGTTTTACTCAAGACGGCAAAGTTCTGCATTGTGGTATTAGATGTCACCATCCTGAGGTATTCAGCTTGGCACAGTGAGACCACTTAATTGCCTCATTTCATGCCAGCGCGTTTCAGGCTATGTGCTGAGTATCTCCAGGATTTAGCTTTTTATACAACATGCAATAGATTCAATTTTCTTGTTCTCAAAGGCAATATCTTTAGCAGTAGGTCCTGAAATGCCT
The DNA here is from genome assembly GCF_964273445.1 of Streptopelia decaocto. Lineage (NCBI taxonomy): Eukaryota > Metazoa > Chordata > Aves > Columbiformes > Columbidae > Streptopelia > Streptopelia decaocto. Next base: position 47,032,082 of record NC_138660.1, read on the forward strand.
TATGGATTCAAGCTGTCCCTTAATCAATGTTGTGGAGGATGCAGTTTTGATCTTTTTCTCTAATATACGAACTATGATACCAGATTCATCCTGTCATACATCTGTCAAACCAGACTGAAAGCATCAGTTAAAGACTCTTCATTACTAGAATGGGGCCAACAAATTGGAGACAATCTAAAAAAGGGAGATTGAAATATAACATAGATGGGAAATAGAGGAAATCTCAAAATAAGGTCATAATAGAGGACTTAAATTGCACATGTAGCCAGGCAGCAGCAGGACATTCTCAAAATATGCTACAGTATCTGCATACTGATACTTACTTTTACAAATATGCAACAAATAGGAATTGTTTGTGAAAAGAACAGCTATGGGTCAAGATGTAATATAACAGAGGAAACAACTGCAAATATAAATATTTATTATTAGTGGACAGTAACTGCTTCCTACTAAAATTGGCAAGAATTATTAATCCAACCCTCTTAATATTTATTGGAGAATTAGGAAGCCAATGATAGAGCGCAGCGAAAAAACCTCTTCTGCCTTCTAGAAAAATCTGCAAAGCTAATATTGCCTGACGGTAATGAAGGCTGCCCTAGTGTACCGATTGCCACTGGGCTGCAGATCCACTACTAAAAGCCACCAGAGCTTGATACTGAAACAAGGGATGAAAAATACAAAATAAAAAATCCTGCCTTAACTGAAGGATGTGCAGAATTCTTTTTCACCTGTATTTTCTGTGGTTGTTAATACTTCTTCTATTAAACACTGCTGGACTGCCATAGAGCAAATTACAAGCAAGTGATGAACATGTCTAGTTTGATGTTTGAGGCTCTTTGATTAGGTGTAGGTAAGAGTCAGTGTCATCTCTGCAGCCCGTGGTATGTTATAATATCTGCTGTTACTTTCTGGGTTGGTTTGCAGTTTGAGTCTTTAACTTATGACTTTTTTTTTTAATTTAGCCATAGATTTTGCTCCCAATATGTGATTGTCTTGAACTACAAAATCCCTGTTTGTTATGGTACTAATAAGCATTGTGCCTACTGAAAGCTGCAGCAGAAGAGAAAGGGAGGAGGTCTAACAGGCTTGACACCATCTTTTGTATGTGTTGCAGCAAGAGGAGAGGTAAAGATGTCTAGGATATGTGCACATATACACATACATACACATTTTTATTTGTTTATCTAATCTCTTGGATGCTTTCTTAATGTCTGTCTTAACCCTTTGTTCTTGAAGTAAGCAAGGCAAAACTACATGACGGGCATTTGATTTTTTTTCTTTGTCAGGAGCAGCTAGTGTCCCTTGTGTTGAGAAGAAAAGGGGACCATGTGGAAAGCTAGATTTCAATTAACACATCAAACAGCAGTTTGTGGGGTTTCGCCTATAACTAAGGTCTGAGTTTCAGGACTGTGGGAATTTTGTGGTTTCCTATACACTTACATATTGCTTTCTTTCCTCTCCTCTACTTTTCCTCTGCTTCTCCAAAGGGGCCAAAGGAAAGCAGTATCATCTTGTCGACTATATTCTATGGTTCTTGCTGATGAATTAGATGAACAGCTGCTTGGAACAGTCTGGGAATACAATTTAGTGAAAAAAAAAAAAAAAGATATGAGATACAAACAAATTCCCTTATGATGCCATTCATTCTGTATGCAGTGGAGGGATGGGGAGGCCTAACATTCAATTTCAATTTGAGACAGTTTGAAAAGAAGTAATTCTGCGTACCCACAAAAACATGTATTTATAGGCACAAATTTTCACTTTGTAGGTAGAAACTGCACAGTTGGTAGTATACATTTGGGGTTTTGTGTGCATATGAACTTATTTTTACAGGCACAACCATTGTAATTTCTTCTCAATATCTCCCAAACAGTTACACTTATTCTTACATTCTATAGTTCACATCTCATCTGTGTGCTTTAAACGAAGCTGGGAAGGGGGAGAAAGAGCTACATTTTGGCATTTAGGACAGTCAAAAATCCAACCCAGAAAATGAAAAGGAACCCATTGGTATGTGTCAGTGTTCCCACAATGTCCTCCTGCTCACATTTCTGCATTGTAAAAATCTGGCATGCAGTTGTGTGTTACATCTGGAAATTAAAGCTAATCTCCTCAGTCGCCTTATGAATGTCATACACCAACTGGAGTAATGGGCATTTTGCTATCTTGTCTTGCTACTTCAGTACATTCCTTCTCAGGTCATTTTCACCTAGCAGCATCTGGGAAGCACACACAGAATTAAACATGCCTGTCTACAGAAACAGCAGAGCCAAACATAAGAATTACATTGATCTTGAATAAATTACCAGTTAGTGGAATTCTGGTAATTCACACTATTTTGGAAAGGTTGATCAGATTTTTGGTGGTGATCTTGGTAATATGGAATATGTTATGGCCTTTGGCCACACATCCCATATTTTGAGCCAGATGTCTGTGGTCTACCAACGTGTTTCCTTTTATCCCACTGCAGGCCAGTAGTAGGAATTGCTTTATTTTGTTGATGGGTTGATTGAAACACATGAAAACCATCCTATGCTATGTATGTTTTGTAAACTACAAGCTTGGTCTGAAAATGTTGTAGACTTCTGGGAAAGTAATCTTAAATAAATATTTTTAAATGCTATTCTGGAACATAATTTTTTTCATGCTTAGATAATTGGAAGAGGCCTTCTTGGTAGTTATGAAAAATGGAAAAAGAAATATATATCTTTTACAATGAACTCCTGGAAGTCATCTAGAAGTTTAATAGTAGCCACGAAGACTTGAACACACATGATATTTTTGTTTCTTTAAAAGGTTTTGCATTAGCTCTCAGGATGAAAGTGTCATCAAATCAACTGTAACAATAGCTCTGTGTGTACGCATAGGTTGATTATTATCTAAGTACTGGTAAGAGTGATACCTAATGCTACTGTGGATAAACACAGAAGGTTTCTGATGACAGCATCTTAAGCATGGGAGAAAAGTTCTCATGTGGTTTACAATACCATCATAACTCTGAGGTACTGACAGAGCTTCATTCAGAGTTTTTCTGTGAGTTGTTTTTCTGTATTTCATTATCACTTTTGTTTCTTCTTGAAAATCATAGGGTTTTTTTTTTTCTTTTAAATAAACCCAAATTAAAATTAAGAATTAAAATCAAATTACCTTTTACTACCTATTTTAAAAGAATTCAAAATCTCAATTTGACATCTTAATGGTTATAAAATAGATGTTTTGGACAATAGAACTGTATTTTAATAAACAATGTAATTAATCAAGAAGGTTTTTTTAGTTAAATTTAAAACAGCACTATGATTTTTGCAGTGTGGTTGATCATGTCACTTAATATGACGGTCAACTGTGTCATTATTAACAGAATATAGTGAGTATTGAATGAAGCTTTTGCAAAGATTTATACATGCAAGCTGGTGAAAAAAATGTTAATAGCATTTGCCATTATAAAAATTGGGTTTATTGATATATATATATATATTTTTTTTTTTTTTTACATGTTTATGTTTTAAAATTGCTGAAGTCTGTGTCTTTATTTTTTCATTTTCTGAATTATTTCTTATTTTATGTGGAGGTTTGTTTTATTTTACTAAGGCCCTGGCTGCTTATAGCAGTTGTACTGCCTAACCTATAGCAGCCAAATTATAGCAAACAGGTTTTCTAGTACTGAAATCATTCCAGGGGAAAAAAAAGAAGAGGGGCAGAAAAAGACGTTAAAAGGTCATCCAGTCCATGGCTGTTCTGAGGCAGGAAATGGGTAACTAGGTCATCCCTGACAGATGTTTGTGCAGGCTGCTGTTAAAAACCACAAATGAAGGGGATTCCACAACCTCCATAAACCTATTCCATCTAATCTAGACATAGGATTTTTTCTGTTATTGTTTCATTTTTTTTTTCATCTAGTGTACTCTGCTGCAAATTAAGCAATTACTTGTGGTAATTCAAGTGGGTACAAAGAACTGTTGATCGTGGCTCTCTGTATGCTGCCTTTTAAAATATGCATTTTCCCCACAGTCGTCTTGTTCTGAGAAAGCCAAGCCCCATTCCTTCAACCTTTTCTTTTAAGTCATATTTTCAAAATAACTTATCATTCTTGTTGATTTTATTTAAACTCCATCAAAATTGTTGAAATTGTTCTTGGAGTGCGTCGCCCAGAATTGCACAGAATGCTCCAGCTGAGGCCTCTGCGGCACTGAAGATTGTAGAATAATTAGGTGCTGCATCTCACATACGGCACAATTCCTGGAATGAGAAATGCCCTTCTGCAACATCATCGTGTTGTTGACTCATACTTAGTTTAAAATCCACTCAAACCTTCCTATCCCCTTCTGCAATCCTGCTGCCTTGTTAAAGCATCATCATATTGTATTGATCTACTCCATTTTCTTTTTGTCACGGGTAGTGCTTAGTTTCTCTGTATATAATAGGAGCTTGTTGCAGTTATACTGTTTCTCATGTTATCTAGATATTTTGAATGCTGATCTGCTTTCCTATGAGTTTGCAACCCCCTTCTACATTTTTTTGCAAATTTCACAAGTTTAGTCCCTGTTCTATTATTCAACCTGTTCAATGAAAAATTGAACAGAATAGGACCGATGAGAAATCCCTGAAGGATGTTACTGCAGTGCCATCCTGCTTTGTCAGGAAACGGTTGATAAATACTGATTGCGATAAATATTTTAACTACTTATGTGTCAGCTCTTACTTGATTTCATGTACACCATTTTTTGTATTGCAGGTAAAATTAGAGAGGACACAGCTAAAAGCTTTGTTAAAGTGCAGATATCACATTTACTGCTTGTTTCTTATTCAACAGGCCTGTTACCCTTTCTAAGAAGGACATTAGAGAGTTTTGACACGCTAATGATCCTAAGATTACATTTTAGTGTCCTATTGCTTAATTGTTTTCTATCGTATTGTTCATACCTATACACTAACTGCCTAGTAACTTATGATCGTGGCCCTCATAGATGGATAAGAGTGTATGAAATTTAGGTCAATTGAACTCTAATTCTTAAGACAGGCAGTATTTTAATCCTTTCTAGTCTTCTAGGCTCTCTCTTGAACTTCACAAATTCTCAAAAAAAACAAAAACACAAACACCCACACCCACCCCCCCAGAATATCATGCAGATATTATTTTATCTTTTTAAGTGTTCCAGGGTGTTTTTTAGCATATTTTCCTACGGAAATACAATTTATATGATCGCACTGTATGACCAGTCAGACTACACCATCCCTCTTGAACTTGTTGCTCTCTTCCCAACCCAACTGGTCTGAGTGGTGGTGGTCTCAAAGCTACCACATCTTTACAGTTTTTGTGAGAAGGAGCAGGTAAATAGAGAGTCCTCCATGGCAACAAGGAATTCAGTGTAAGTGAAACCATGATATCAGGCATTTGAAAACTCGCAGAGAACATTATGAATATTCCTGACATAAATTTAGGAGCTTTTGCTCTGGGCTAATCCGAACAGGAGACACAAGGCTACAGGCAGCCAAGTTTTATCCACTGCTTTCTGAACTACACTTTTCAGTCAGCAGGATTGGAACCCGCCACATCTTAATATCACTTATCTCATTCCCTCCCTATTCTGCTCTGTGCTTCTTGACCTTTGTTAAAATTAATTGCTGTGCATATCTGATGTTAAGGTTTTTGTAGACACATTAGGCAAAAAAGACCATTGAATATTTTAGTCTTCTCTGTGTCACATTATTTGCTATCTTTCTTGTTAGATTTTGGATTTGAACCTTCCTTTGTCTCCCTTATTTCATGTGTGCATGTGTGTGTAACCTTTTAATGGCTTTTAGGTCCTTCCCTAGTTTAATTCATTTTGCCTCTTAGCCTCCCTGATTTGTTCCCCATGCGTGTGTTATTCCTTTGAACGTGCTTTCAGTCATCTGTTCTTGTTTCCACATTTTTGTGTGATTGCTTCTTGTCTTTTAGTTAAATAGCTCCTGATGAAGCCTTGCTGCTCTCTTTCAGTGCTTTCTTTGCATCAGGGTAGTCTGCTGTTCTGCCTTTAATACACTTCTCTCAGTAACTGTCAGCTCTCCTATGCTCCTGTTTCCTTCTGAATTTCTTCCAAAAGACCTACACACCAATTCAGTCCCTAAGCCAATTAAAATCTGCTTTTGGAAGCCCATTCTTTTTCTACCCCTCCATGGTTTCTTTGGCATCAATAATGTTATTGTTTTGTGATCAGTTTTATATGTATACCTTCCACCTTTGGCCTAATCAGGAACTATTATCTGATAAGCTAAATAATATGCCTAAGAGCCTTTCCTCTCTTGTCTCCTCAGCTGTCTGAAATCAAAGTTCTTCTCAGTACCCTTCAGGAATCTGCTGGCCATCTTATCTCCTGTACTGCTATTTTCCAGGACCTTGTGCGTGTGTGGCAGGGTGGTGGGTGAGAAGGAAAGGTAGTCCCAAATCTGCTGACTATGGGGCTGTTGTCATTTTCTTGGAGGAATACAAGGTGCCTGGACAGGACACTGGACTAGGTGGGTGTTAGGTCAGATGGGGCAAAGCAACTCCCCTGTTGCCACCACAGGGGGCTTTGTGAAGTTCTAGACCAGCTCAGCTGGAGCTGGAAGGGATTAGAGGCGGGGAATCTGTAAATTATAATACTGTCACTTTAATATATAATATTTCATCATCTGTCAGGCTTAGTGTTGATAATATTTGGCCAAAATTTGAAGGCTTTATTCAACAATTAACAACAACAAACAACCAACCAAACAAACAAACCATAGCAGCCCTAAACTGGTATTACTTTTGCCTGAAAAAAAGCATCAAGACATACCCCATTGCTATTAGGAACCACATACAGATATGGCTCTCTGCAAACACTGTCTGTCTCTAATGACTTAAAATCAAAGGCAAAAAAATAAGCTCTAGGCAAGACAGATACTTCAGGAAAGAAGATATAAGGTGTAAAGAGTGAGACAGAAGTATGAAAGATGTGTGGAAAAGCATGAGCTTAAAGAAAGATGGAGAAGAAGCCTGACAGATAAGAGGGGCCTGTTTACCTGAGAGCAGCATTATAAAAGGAATAGTCTAAGTGTAGGAAAAAATTGCAGGAAACAGCAGACAAGTAGATTGCAAGGGACATGGGAAGAAAAGCAATAGAATAACATGAAAACAGACAGGTGGGGGAAAAAAAGTGACTGTAGCATCCATCAGGTTGGGTTTTTTCATTTTTTCTTCAGGGAACATTTAAAACCGAATTATTTTTTATTAAAATGACGCACATAAGAAAGGATTGTAGAAGTGTCCTTGATTCTGACTAGAATGCAGCTAACAATCTTAGTAGCTAGAGCAGGGAGACTGGAGCCAAAAGGAACATTTCTATGGTAAAAAAGACCCATTTAATTTTTGTGTTTGGTTTGAAGGAAAGCTGTTTGCAGGCTTCTTGGAGATTTGCAGTACAAATAATCATAGCAGAGGTGGATCACTGAATCTGACTGATGATGATATCAAAGGTATGATAAATGCAGTTTATGACAATTGCATGGATGATAAAAATAGATCTGTGCTTACATGGTGTTTGTGTTTGTTTCTTGAATGTAGGCTTACTGTGATACAATTTTTTTTTTTCATTTTGGCTTCTCTGCTTCTTGATATGCTGGTATATTTGGGGGAGGTATTTTTGCTACTATATTAGTTATGTATGCATTTGTTACCTTGCAACTCAGAGTTGCTAGCAAGTGCTATATTAAAAAGATTATAAAGCATGTAGTATAGTATGTGGCTCAGGGAGACAGCTCTAATTCAGTGAGCCTCAAAAATTATTTAATCAAGATCTAAATAACTTTTTCCTATAAAAATATTATTGCTCTGAATCAGTTTTAGAAAACTTTAACTAAACCTGAAAATTAATGTTAGTACAATTGCAACATTCCTATTTGGTCATAAATAGAAATGCCACGTGAGAATCAGGTGCAGAAGCTGTTACAGTCTGAGTTGGTCTGCATGTGCTGGTGCAGTCACTTGGCATTTTACCTTGTGCTGGTGCCAAAACTGCATTTTAAACCCTCTGAGCTACAGGACAGAGACTGGAAGATTCTGCCTGTCGTTCCAGCACATGCTGGCCAGGAGCGCATTGGTCTGATACAGGGAGGGTCCACATGTGCTCAGCGGTGGACGGTGTTTGAGCTACAATCTTCCAGCATTCACCAAGACAGAAAACAATATTTTCTTCTCCCAAGTTATGTTTTCCCAGCATACTACATTCCATCTAACCTAGAAATGTCATAAATACATCGTTTCAATGATGAAATAATTTAGGTATTTTCTACTCAAGCTGCTGTACCAGTATGTCTATTTAGTTAAAAGAATATTTTTCTACTATGATAGTTAAATCAGATTGGCTGCTGGTGCTGGCATAGTTACAGGGTGAGTGTATGACCTATATATGGGATAGGTGAGTGCATGTGTACATGTGTGTATACATATATCTATGTATAAAATTCATACATACTGGCAAATACACAGCATGGTATACTGTAATAGCTTATGCTTTAAAAAAATACCACTGTCAATCTCTTATCCAAAGTGCCAAGATGACACAGAACTAACAAAGAATTTGAAGCCTTTTTAACAGACAAAACCTGGGTTTCACTGGCATTGCAAATAATTGATGGGCCCAGGTGGCCAAGGCGGCCAACATCATCGTGGCTTGTATCAAGAAAAGTGTGGCCAGTGGGACTAGAGAAGTGATTGTGCCATTGTACTCGGTGCTGGTGAGGCCTCACCTTGAATACTGTCTTCAGTTTTGGGCCCCTCACTACAAGAAAGACTTTGAGGTGCTGGAGTGTGCAACGCAGCTGGTGAAGGGTCTGGAGCACAAATCTTACAGGGAGCAGCTGAGGGAACTGGGGCTGTTCAGCCTGGAGAAAAGGAGGCTCAGGGGAGACTTTATTGATGTCTATAACTACCTGAAAGGAGGTTGCAGTGAGGTGGGTGTTGGTCTTTTCTCCTGCGTAACAAGCAATAGGACAACAGGAAATGGTCTCAGGTTGTGCCAGGGGAGGTTTAGATTGGATAGGAGGAAAAATTTCTTCATGGAAAGGGTTGTCAGGCAGTGGAACAGGCTGCCCAGGGAACTGGTTGAATCACCATCTCTGAAGGTGTTTAAAAGATGTGTAGAGGTTGTGCTTAGGGACATGGCAGTGTTAGGTTTTTGGTAGGACTCGATGAACTTAAGGTATTTTCCAACCTAAACAATTCTGTGATTCTAAATCAAATTACTTGAATATTGCTTACAGAAGATAATTGCTTGTTTGAGAAAAAGGTAGAAACAAAGCTGGGTTGCTTTACTGTCTGTCAAAGAAAGTAACTTATTCCAAGTTGAAGAAAATGGAAGAAGGCTACATATTAAATACTTCTGATTAAATATATGAAAAGGTAAAAAGAACTGTAATACCATTGTGGGTCATATTTTAGAACTCTTAATCAAAAGAAGCAGGTAAAGGAAACAGGTACCAAAAGCATCCAAGGAAAAGTCCCTAATGATCTCTGATTCCTGACATTGCCCTGATCTGTAGCTGACAGAGAGTGATTTAAGTTGTGAAGCATGTAGTTTAATACTTTTCCAGAGATGTTGTCATTTATCATAATTCTGAAAACTCTTGACTTACATTCTGAGAAGTACAAGCCTGCTAAGTCAAGTTCCTCTTCTACCTCTGCTGCTTCTGATTGTCAAATGAATTTGAGGCCTTCCTTCTAATTATTGATATAATTAAAAGGGGTCTTATTTAGAATCTACACATAAACATACATTATTAATATAATCAGTTGCCTGACCTGATCAGTCACCACTTTTGCTGGTATTGGAGTATCTGTTGCTTGCATGAAACCTAAGCCAGTAAATATAAAATTGATCTTGGTGGGAAAAAGAGACGTAAGACATACCCAGTTATTAAGAACATGTATTATTTGATGTTAATAGAGTACATCTTTTTCATGAGGGCACCAAAATGTATTTTGTGCCTGTGAAGGTCTCAGAATAGGGAAAAACTATAATCTCTCTGTAACTGGTCCCACAATCATAGCATATTCTTCCACAAGAAGACCTGGGATAAACTCTGGATTTTACCACATGTAATGTTTGAAATGATATCTTTTTGTTCTGTAAAGGATATATGAAAAAGTTTTGAAATTGACATTTGACCTGAGTGCACGGTTATCTTTATCAATGCAATACAGATGTCTCCAGAAACTTAACTTCTGCTGTAGTCTTCCTTATTTTCACTATGCAGCCCATCAATTCTTTTAAGCCCTTTCCTTTGCTATATGCCAGTTAACTTATCTTACTTTATAAAGATTTTGGGGTAGATTGTGAAATTACTGCAATAAAAGTTTCTTGCACAAATAACTGCAGTGGCAAAGTAGAAAGCTCTCACAATTTTTTTAAGTTTTTCAGAATTTTTGTTTGGCTTTTTAATTTTTGGAATAGTGAAATTTTGTTATGCTTTTCTGTTCAAGTGTCCTTGATTTGAGGGTTCCTACTGTGAATAAACCTTTGCTGACTTTCATTTGACACATTCCCATGAGAAAAAGGGCACATAGGCATTTCACCCCTCTCTATTCTGCTGTGGATTTTGAATTTCTCTTCCTTACAGTTAGAAAAACTAAATGAGCTTTCTTGGGCTTTGCCTGGAGTGAAGCTTTTCTTTGTAGGTAGGTATGTGGCACCTTCTTCATTACTACCCAGTGCAATTCCACTGAAAGGGGACTTCCCCGTATCTACTACCTCAAGTTATGCCTGATGTTGATGATATGCAGTGTTTACATGGAAAGCCTTGATAGCAGACTATTCTGCCCCTGAAAAACAGAAGACAAAGATTTAATATTTATTATATATATTTTTTAAAAAGTAATATTCATTACTATTTGAGTTGCATGTAGTTTTTAACATTTTGGGTGAGTGACACAGAGCTGACTGCTCACCACTGTGAGGGAGAGGTTATCCGTCTGGCCACTGGACCACAAAGTTTTATTGCAAACTGAAAGCAGGGCATTGCCAGTGACTCTGAAAAGCATTATGCACCTTTATGATGCTATATAATAAAGGAAGTATTTTAGAGTATGTTTGGAAATTTCTAAAAGGTGTTAATGAAGATGTTCTTCTCTGCTGCTGTGAGACTATTAAACTGGCAACACTGAAGCGATGTGGCTTTACAAATAAGGGGATACCTTAAAATCAGTGTCAGCTCTAACACATGAGCAAAGTAGATTTTCTATGAACTATAGAGGGGAAATATACCAGCTCCATGTATTTTTAAAGTTATATAGGTTGTCTTGTCTGGAGGTAATCTATATAATTCACACTCTGTTTTCAATCTACATCAACAGCTCCCAAAAACAAGAGATATAGCTATGCTATATTAGGAAAATAGACCCCAACCTGTATTTTGCAGCAGGTACCCATTTCCACCAAGCAACGGGAGCTGTGTTTAATCAGTGCTCTGGTGGGGAGTCCTGCAGTATCTGCCCACTCACTCCTGGTCCCTCAGTGAGGTGCCTTCTAACACATGACAAGGTATTCCAAAGATCTGATTATTTTCATAGTGTTAATTTATGACAGTTTAAAAGACATCTCAGAATTTTCGTAACATTTAAACTGCATGTCTGATAGAAGAAGTAATGAATGGGATCTTCCTCTTCATACTCTGTTCCTCTAGTCAAAGTGTGTGGTGCTTTATTTAAACAAGGAGTCCCAACCATATCAGGGCAATAACTTGTGGGCAACAGATTTTAAGCAAAAGTGGCAAAATAATGCTTTTTCACATGTTTTTCTAAGGGTAGCAAGGGTTTGTATTAAGTGGTTGCAAATTAGTATAACCAAAGAGACTGAATTTCTTTAAATTATTGCTTCTTACTTGGCAGATTTTAAAACCAGCATGTTGCAGCAGAATATGCTCACCAGGAAATGAGGTACACATTCACTTATGCTATCATATGGATTGTGGGATTGTGAGTATGTTTTGGTTTTAATCTTGCAAGAAGTTTCTATGCCAGCTGCTAACTATTAATATTACAGTCAGAGTGAACTAGCACTGTTTTACTTCATGCCTAAGTACTTGCAATTTCCTGGTGTAGTTTGCTTTAGTAAAGTCTGAGAAGTCTTCTGTAGGATCAAGTTCTTAAAAAGTAAGTCCGGTAAGTCTTGGTTGAAGTATCAGATCACTTCTCTCTGCCAAAAAAAAAAAAAAAAGTATAGCTATTACTAAGTATATGTCCTGGAACAGACTTATTTAGCAAATAAACATACTAATTTTTACTCCAAGTTAATACCAAATTGCTAAGAAACTTGCAGCTATGCTGTATACTTGTGGGAGGTGAAGATCTTAGATAATTTGACAGATGTAACTTTAAAAGGAAAAGATAGAATGGGTAATATCTGTGTTGTGCACAGATCCAACCACACATCAGTGATCTACTCCTTCTATTCTCAGACAAAGGGGAAAGCAGGTTAGTAGATGGCCAGGATGTCTCCACACAGCAACCACAAAATGAGCACCATGCCTGGGTGATGAAAATACTTATGTAGCATATATATATATATATAGAGCATATATAAATATGCTCTAGATAGAGATATATATATATATGCAGTACTTACATTGCACATATATATATATATCTGCAAACTGTGGTATTAAGTAATCAAAGTAATTGTCATACTTAAGTTGCACTCATAAATTAAAAGGCTTTGTTCCAGAATGGACTTTGCCACGTGCCTCACATTCTCAGTGAAGACTATGTTAGTTTTAAGAAAGGAAAACCTGATAAGTTGGTTTAAATCTTGCTATGTCTGGACTTTAGTCTAACTCTAGGCAGACAATTACGTTTGGAAAGATGTACAGGTCAGGGCTGGTGCTCAGCTGGGAGCCTCAGCCTGCATGGAGAGGCAGGTGAGAGGTGGTGGGGCCTGCCACATGGATCCTGCCCGAGGATCAGCTCATCTGGTGGCAACTGATGCTTTGCAACCAGGCAGGTTACAGCCAGTGAGCAACACCTTCTTCCTCTGGACAACAGCTTCTCTTGGGTCCCCCTGAGTTTCTACGACCACACAGTCGTGTTCGGAGAAAGAAAAACACTTGAAATCCTGCAGAACCCTGTCAGAAAAGCTGCCAAAAACATTCACCTCGACGGCGGTGGGCAGTGCCCCGTTCGGCCCCGCTGTTACTGCCCGTACTCACCGCAGCCGCGGGCTGGGCTCGCCCCGCGCAGTCCCACGCCGGGTGGTGCCGGCGGTGCGGCCCCGGCCCGGGCAGCGCCGCGCACGGGCTCCGCTCCCGCCCCCGTGCCGGCCGCCGCGCCTTCCCCCGCCGGGGACGCGAGGGAAGGCGCGGCGGCCGGCACGGGGGCTCCGACTTGGGCGAACCGAGCCGTCCAGGACATCTGGCCGGAGAGAAGCGCCGCGGCCTCGGGGGAGCCGCCTACGGCTCCGCCACGGCAGCCGGCGGAGCGCTGCCCGAGGCCCGGAAGGTGAGCGCCGTGCCGTGGGCGGTGGCAGGGAGGGAGGTCGCGGCCGCGGGCCGGACGGGCGGGCGTGGGGAGGGAGCGGGGGTCAGCCGGCGGGCGGCTGCGGGCCGGCCCAGGGCAGGAGCCGGGGCAGCTCTGGAGGCGGGAGCCTTGCGGGGCCGCGGGGCAGGTGCGTGCGCGGGGGGCGCCGCTCCCCGCCCGGCGGCCCTGGGCGGCTGCGGCGCGGCTGGGCGCCGGCGGAGCGCGGCGCTCGCTCGGCTCACGATCGTGTTTGCGCATGACCCCTCCCCGCCTGAGCCCTCCCCTCCCCGGCGGCAGCGGGGAAGGTTAGCCTCAGACACAGGCGGCTGCTCGGCGGCGGCGGCCGCGGCGACGCAGTGCAGAGGTGCGGGCAGGTTGCGCCGGCCCCGCGCCCCGTCTCTCCCACGCCCCGCCTGTCTTCGGAGCCCGCTCCCCGCCGGCGGCCTCCCCGCGCCGGTGTCGGGCCGGCCCCCCGGCCATGAGCGCGGCGCTGGGTGTCCCCCCGCCGCGCCGCCTCCCCCGCCGCCCCCGGCGGCTGCCGGGCTCCAGGAAAGTAGCTTGATGAGTGTCCAAAGTAGCAGTGGAAGTTTGGAGGGGCCGCCATCTTGGTCCCGGCTCTCCACGTCCCCACCGAGCCTGCAGGGCTGCTCCGCGGCGGCGGCCTCCCAGCTCCACGGCGCGCCGCCCGGCAAGCCGCCCAAGGAAGGTAACCAGCGCGCCGCGGGGCTGCGCGGGGGGCCCGGCCCTCGGGGAGGGGCCCGCCGGCCGCCGCCGGAGGCCGGTCCCGGGCTGGAGGGGAGCGGCGGCGGGAGAGGCTGGTGTCCCCGGCGGCGGTGCGGGGTCAGCGCTGGGCCCGGCGGCGGTGAGGGAGCCTCCGCCGCTAGGCGAGCGGGGCCGCGCCGCCCGCGCCTCGTTGTTCCCCCCGCCGCCGGGCCGCGGAGGGGGATCGGCCGCGCTCCCTCCGCTCCCGGGCCGTCCGCCCGCCGCCGGCGCCCGCGGTGGCTGTTCCGGGGCGGCAGCTCGCCGCGTCCTCCCCGAAATCGGTTTCCCTCCGCCAGCGGTAAAGTGAAAGTGCTGCGCCGGAGGATGCGGCCGTTGTTGCTGATGGAGGGAGTCGGGCACTTTTGGCATCTTGGAGGTGGGGAGGAGAGAGGGGCCGACACCGGAGGGTTCGGCCCCGCGGGGAAGGCGCCCCCGGGGGCGGCAGGTTTTACGGCCAGAAGTGACAAGGCGCCTTGCGGCCACCGCGAAATGACTGCAACTTTCTCCTGTCCTCCATCACGCCTTGGATGATAATATTTTTCTCCTCCCTCCCCTGCTCCTCCCCTCTTGTGTTACACCGACAGCGACAGCAGGGTGTTGTGGGTGTTTGCAGGGAATATCTGTATGAAGGTTATGAGCAAACAAGTCCCTTCGCTATTCCCTTTCGGGTATTGTCTGCTTTTCCTCCTTGCGTTGAAATGTATTGCCACAAGATGTAGCAGTTATACAGCTCGTGGATTGCTCGATGCTTTTAGCTAAAATAACTACTTGCTGAACGCCGGTTAGTGGCGGAGGAGAACTTTTATAGATGGATACTTGCATGCCGAGCAGATATATAATTTTACTTGATTTGCCCCAGTTTAATGAATACCGTGTAGCATTTCTTGTAGCGTCTGCAAAACGTCATCGCCCAAACAGGAAACTTAGGAACTTGAAATAACAGTGAAAATGGGGAGTCTTTGTTTTCCAAGTCTCTCCGTAGCTGCTTCTTTCTGGTTTTGTTTGGTTTCGTGATATTTTTTTTCTTTGGGGGCGGGGGAGGGGTTGTTAAGCTATGTAAAGACTTGGTAACAGGGATTTGACATCCTGAAAATGCGTATCGCAGTCCGTGTTTCTCCATTTTCCACACCGGTAGTTGTCAGACTTGTATCACTCTGTGTCACTTTTGCACACGCTCCTCCAGGTAGATTGACATGAAATGCTCTAGAAAATACCTGGAAAGGAATTATGGTATATGTTAAAGATGCTGAGCAAAGTGGCAGGCATTTTGTGCTCATCTTCTCTGGGAAACTGAAGCTTTTAGAAAAACAACCACTGCTGGCCCAATATATAGTTTAAGTTTATTGAGAGTAGGTTTCTTCAGTATTGCGACACTTGTTATCAATACGCGTGCATATAATATTCCCGCAGACTGTATAGATGAGGTATTTTTGCATGTATTTCAGATACCTGGCATATAAGTCTGAAATTATTATTGCAGCACAACTTATATATCTATTTATTTTAAAGAAAAATTATGTTTCTTGAGTACCGCTTTTTAGACATTGAAAAAAATCTTTGTGAAATTAGTTTTTAATGTGGTGGTTATGATGCTTTTTACTTTTTTCTTTCTTAGGACTCATGGTGTTGGATTTTTCTAGGTACTGTAATTTACATCCTCTAATGCAGGTTCATGGGTTACTGAGTAATCAAAACCCTGGTGTTTGCTTAGTACTATAATGTACTGTGTGTGCACGGTGTTCCTGGGTCGCGATAATTGTGCATCCTCACTAGGCAGCTCTGTTTGAAAATCAGCATAAGCTGCCAGCCATACTTGGATTTACATTTTATGTTTGTGCTCATGGGATGTTATCAGCACACTTTATGTGTAGACATTTTACAATGAAGTATCTTGCCTGAAAGCAGTAGGCCCCAAAATATAAACATGTTCGTAGACATTGCCTTATATATGTGAAAGAATGATGTCAGATCAAACTAATAAATGTGCTGTATTTGCAGTGCAATGTATTTTTAGAAGTTTGTGCTCTCATCGATTTTAAACTTGTGATACCTTGTGATGTTAATGGAGATCATGAGCTTTGGGGCAGTGCAGGAGGCTGCCGGCCCATACTGAATCAGTGCTGCATCGCCACTGATGCCTGTGCCAGTTTTAACTGGAGAATATTTCCAGATATGGACCATTTGGCACTGGGGCTGATCTTGTGCCCCAGCCTGGACTTCTCCTTTGTGGATTCCGATCTCATTGTTTGGCTTCTGTGATGGTTCTGCTCGTGTTGCCTTCGGATGTGCAGGCCCTCAGTGCGTGCACCATGTGTGCTGTGGTTTATCTGACTGTACTTGTGATTCACTGTGAAAATTTGGCACAAGCCCACATCTCTCACACGGGTTTTTAAAGGTTCTGATTTATTGAGAACAGAAACCCACGGCACCCTGGTTTAGCACGTCCTACTGATACTGTATGAAGCTCTAATATGGAGGAAACAAACAGAAGAGCTCTGGTATATATAACTATCACACAAAGTTATTTTTAAAAAAAATGCAATGCCTTGTCAGTATCAAAAAGGGACTACTTGGGAACTAGAAGTGAAACTAAAGAAAATAATTAATCTTTTCTGGAATGCACTACAACGTTTCAGCAACAGTTTTCATTGAATGTTATCTTCTATATCTTGGCTTACAAGGACATCATGGCTTAGCTGTATAAATTTGAATTTATGTTTTAAGGTTTTAAAATTAAAGGACTGGGGTGGACTTGAATACAATTGCATCTGTACACTTACATGGTACCAGAATAGTCTCTTGTTTGCATTTCAGTATAGCTTGTAAATGTCTGTAGTTCTGTCAATTGTTTTATATGCCAATAACTTGTGTGTGGGATATGTGGCCACTTATTCAAGAGCCCTGCAGTAGATGCTATCAGGAATTTAGGAGGACTGTTACGTGGTATTATTTTACATACAGTATGTGATTGTGTGGCTAAATCTTGTGCCACAGCTCACATAATTGTACTCACGCAACTTCATGTTTGAAGTTTATTGAGTTTTGACTGCTTTGCGGGTGTAACTAAGAAGACCGAAGCATATAGCTGGAAAGTACTGTATTGTAAATGGAGGATGTTCAGGTCATTGCTGACAAGACAGAGAGACAAGAGGTTTTGGGTGATACATATGAGTGTCTTTGGGTAGCTTATTTTTTGAGGTTGGGAGCAGTGCCACAGTGTCTGATGGTCAAGCATGATGCTTTGCAAGTTATTTTTTGTGTGTGCTGTTGGCTTTGAACACCTTACAAAAAGCAAAACTGCATGCCGAATGCAACTTTGAATTACCACAACAGGAATGTGAATTTCAGTTTTCAAATATGAAACCATATGGCAACAAATTGGTAAATAAACTCGTGACATCTACTTGACACTCTTTGAATAACTAATGTTGTAGATGCAGCAAATTTTGTTGGTGACTTTTAAAAAAAATCTGATAAATGTGTATTATTTGTATTTGTTGTTGCCTAAGATGTGATAGTTGTATATCTGAGCATAAAGGTACAGTTTATTTCCTCCTTGAGTTTCCAGTCTACAGAATGTTTCCAGATGCTGGATTGTGTCACAGAGGCTACATACACTATATTATTCCATGAACATGAAAGCTACCTGATCTTATTAAGACTTCCAAGATTGGTGGTTTTTTTTGCTGTTGTTTGCTTGTAGTGCAAAAACTCAGCTGCTTTATTTGCTTAACCAGTAAGGTCTCAGTAAGTTTATTAATAGTTTCTTGTCATTCAGCTGTAATTGAGAATTTTATGAA
This sequence comes from Streptopelia decaocto, assembly GCF_964273445.1. Classification (NCBI taxonomy): domain Eukaryota; kingdom Metazoa; phylum Chordata; class Aves; order Columbiformes; family Columbidae; genus Streptopelia; species Streptopelia decaocto. The sequence continues at coordinate 47,050,151 of NC_138660.1, forward strand.
TTTGGACAGTTTATGTGGGAGCAGAGAAGAATGAGAATGCTTCATGTTTAAAGATGATGGTATATTTTTACTTAGGATGAGCACAGCAGTCATAAAAGATTCTTTAGGCTGGCTATAGCATGAGTGGGTGTTGTGTATGACTGTATGTTGTTCCACTGATATGCACAGATTCTGGCTTGTGATATTGCCGTTTCTGTTGCAGATGTGTTCTTCATAGTGAGCTGACGCTTATGCCAGATTCTCACGAGATTTTATATCATGTCAAATTGAGACATGGGAGAAGACAAACTTTTTTTACAAATATGGGCCCATGTTTGAATCTGGTTTTCTGAAAGGCAAATGCTGCAGAGAATAGAGTAAATTAGTACTTGGGTGATTGTTTTAATTCTGTTTTAACTTGCCAAGAACAGAATTTCCCGTTAATGTATTCCATTTTAAAGAGAGAATCAATATATTAAAGGATAGTCTGTATTTATTTACTATTCTCTCATTTAAAATAAAAAGCCTGTTATTTCTCTCGTTCTTTTTTTTTTCTATAATTTTTTCTCTTGTTTGCTTTTTCTTTCAGCAAGTAAATTGTTTTCTTCAGCAAGGTGAAGTAAACTTGCTTATTAGTAATAACTCTGGTCTGGAATTAGTCTTGACATTTCTTTGGGTTTTCTTAGAGCCTGGTAATCCTGAATGATTGCAAAATACTGTTGGGACTCCTGGGAAAAGCTACTGTGTATATATGTGCATCACAGTCAAAGTTAGGTCTGTATAATTTTGGTACTGAAGAATGGAGATTATGGAAATATGACAGACTTGAATAATCCTTTATGCCTTCTGTATTCTTGATAAAAGGTTCTCTATTGAAGTAGTATTCGCTTCCAATCCAGATTACTCCCATACTAAATTTTTGGCATCCGTGCTGAGTTTTTTTACACAAGAAAATGTTGAAGTTAGTAAATTGTGTTTATGCAGTAGAGTATTTTCTGAACTGTAGCTCCCCTAAAACATAAAAGCACACTAGGGTAGGGGGAAGAAAAGCATTGTCTTTAGGAACTTTTTATTCTTTCTGTTTTGCTTGGTGTGTTTCAGCTGTAAAAAAGGAAAACGGAAATTTGGTTTGCCAAATTGCTCTGGGTGGAGGGGAGGGTGGGTAGAGGGAGAAGAGTGGTCAGGATTTCTGTTGGGAATGCCGGTGCTCCAGCTGTGATCGCTGGAGAGCGGTTAAACAGAAACTGCCCGCCATAGTATACCCCAGTTTCTCAGGTGGGCTTGCGGGTGGAAAACTTCTAATGGTTGCTGAAGATAACAAGGGACAAATACTGCACTTTATGCTCAGTACTTGAGGATCGAGTTCAGCAGCAGTGGAGAAGGGTTAGTGAGCATCAGAAGGTATTTTGAATCCTACATTTCCCTTCATCCTGACTCCATCCATGTTGAGGTGCTGTGTTTGAGATAGAAACTACAGGTCTGCTTCTTTCCCAGGCACCTTGTCTCTGGAGGTCTCACTCCTTCCTTTCATTCCTGAGGGACATGGCAGCAGAGAAGTCCTGGCAGCCAGCCTTTCCCTGGGTAGGGTGTAGTAGCTGGTAGGAACATGAACACTTGTAAAGTTGATCGACCTCTAGTCAAACTGAGTCCCAGAAGAGGGGAGCAGAAGGGCTTGAGTGAGGTTGGACATGCTGAAGATTGACGGGGAAGACTCGGGTAGCGCGAGCCTTTGGGGCTGGGTCTGTGCTGGAGGAATTGACTGAAATCAGGGTGATTATATTACTAATTTTAATCATGGCTTAAATCAGTGAGCAGGAAATCCTGATTAAATAATTGTTTTTAATTTTATTTTGCATTTGTGCTTAATTATTTTTCTTAAAGAAAAGTTGATTCTAATTGGTCTAATTTGATCATGCGTCTTGCTAGGCAGGAGGGTGCACATCTATATGCATTTATTTAAGTAGTTATACAGCTTAGATTCTTAATGTTTAAGAAACATAATTTCCCATGCTTTAGAAAGCTTTTAGCTAACTTTATTAGTGAAATAAAATGAATCCTAATTGTGCTAGATACATAAGAAGAAACAAATATATCCAAATGTGTTTTGCATTTAAACCAGATTAAGTAGAATTGTCTGTAGTTTGTGAAATGAGTCAGTTATTTCTGGTCACCGCGCCTTGCGAGATTGAGAGTTAACAGATCAAATCCAGTGACTGTTCCTTCTTGCTCATCATTTGGAAAAGAAAGCCATGCTTCCCGCTTTCCAAGTTGCCAGTTGGTCCTTAGTGGTTCCAAGTGAACCAACTGTTGCAGTGGTTGAACAAACGAAAATGGCAGAAGCAGCTGATGGTGAAAGCCGCTTGAGTGCTTCGGAGTTCCGATCTGGGTGGCTTCCAGCGAGGTGGTGGTTTGGCTGCCAGCAGAGCATTAAAGTTTACATTGCTTGAATGTATTTTTCCCTTGTACGAATTTAATAGATCATAAACTTTAAGCCTCACCATAGATTCTTATCTCTCCATGTTTAGCTTAAGTGTTTAATGCTGGAGTGTATTTTTTAAATAAGCAAATAGGAAAATTCATCCACTCTGTGCTCCAAAGGCCTTTTTAACTTTAGCAGGAGAGGCATTGAGGCTAACAAATGTCCTCCAAGGATTTAGAGGGAAAGCTAGGAGTCATTGGATAATTACATATCTGTGACAGGAATCTGATCGCTTTGGAATGGGAAACTTAATTTACTGGAGCTTTTACATGAAGCTGAGCGTCAGGGAGGTGAGTGTTCCCTGCAACCGCCTCTACTTGCTGCACGGTGGCAGCAGGAGCATTAAGCAATGTATCTTGCCTCATCATATCTGCACAGTTTTAAGTGGGTGGAAGCTTAAAGGCCGCGGTGCTTTCTTTATAACGTCCTTAAGAACAAAGCACTCTGCGCTTCAGATTTTAAGAGATGAGGATGGTGGTAAGAAACTCAAGTGCCTTTTACAGGAAATGAAGCCCGACCATAATTACTTGGCAATTGGCAAGTGCTGGATTCCCTTTCTTTGGGCTTCTGATACAGCTATACCTATAAGAGAAAAGGAAGAAAAATATCCTTTTTTGAGGAATAATGGGAAATCTTCATACTTTTAGGAAAATCCCTTGTATGATGTCACATACACCCAGCGTTTTAGATATTTAGTTTTATGACTGTATCTTGAGCTCAAAGCGTATAGATGCTTCAAGCGCTGTGTTCTGCAGCTATAGCTTCTGGTGGATTGCAAATGTTTATTTTTTAGTAATAGGACCTCTGAACTGTATGCTTAAGAGCAACAAATTGGAAAGTGACATTAAATATGGAAATAATTATTTAAGTTGAAATAATGTGAGGTGCTGGTCTTCACTCATTGGGTCTCTGGTGCCTCTGAGATCACACAGCTTTACCTGAAGAGGGGTTTCACATTTCTCTTCCCAACCACTGAACTCTTGGACCTCTTGATTCTGTGGAGACAAACTCAGAGGATGCTGCAAGTAGGATTTCTAATACTTCTTTTTTTCACTGCTGCGGCTTAGGCTACTCAGGCCCGTACACTGCATAGCTGTATTTGTTAACTGTTGTTTTTCCAAGTCAATGCTGCGTTCTCATAGGTTCCACAATTTTGTCCCGAATTTTGCTATTTCGGTCCTCAGGGAGGTTACAGTATTTGCTCTTTCTTTGCTTATTCCTAGTAAAAGTGATGAGAGAAGTAATATCCTTTAGTAAGTTGACATTTTCATTATAAAGCAGTTGAAAATAAAATCCACACATTATTAGTAATATTTTCTTTAACATCAGTAGAAACATGTATTTTTATATTAATTTATACAGAATTATAATTAAAAATATGTTTGTTTAGACAGGACAACTTTTTTGGTTGACACTGGTGACTTACAGCAAGCTAAGTGATATCATTCTAAGTGATATAATTGTAAAGACCAACTGTATTTGCACATTCAAGATTGTGATGAAACAGTTCTCTTAATAAATATGTTGTTTGTATGATGAAAAATAGAGTAACTTTGAAATAGCCGTGAGTTTTTATATTTTACAAATATTATGTTAGTTTATGTGGGAGAACATTTGCAGGTATTATGTTGGAGGTCTCTGTTGGCAAATGTTTTTAGTCTGGATGGGTAATTATCTGTTTTTAACAGTTCTCTTAAAAGATGTTATCAGAAGTTTGGAAACTTTTCAAAGTAAAAGTCCACTGCTCAGGCAAATCCAGGCAAGTGTCCTGCCCCCCTTCCCGCTCCCCCTGTTACCTTCACCAGCCAGGTGAGAATTTACGGGGAGAGAAGAGTGATGGTGGTCTAAGTGGTGTCATTATCTTCATGAGGTAATTCTTTTGTTTTAGTTGTGGTGATTATAGATTATTAAGAGTTGGTTAATCAGTATTAGGCAGTAGATATTTTTTGTTTGGTTTTTGTTTCTTTTGCAAGTCAGTTATTCCCTGAGCCGGCTGTTGTTTGGGAGTGGTTGCTGTGTCTTTGATACATGTTTTAGAAACTTTTTGATTATTACTGTTGCATTTTAGTTTCCGTAGTTTTATTCACAGTACTGAACCATGGTAAAAGTCTGTCTTGCAAGTTTTCTGCAAGCTTTAACTTGTGGAGTAATTCTTGTTGTAGTCCCTTTGTATTTAGTATTATGAAGGGCCATTATGAGGAGTGGGATTTTCATATTTTAAAATTACTATGGGATACAAATAGAAGTAAATCCTGGAGATGCAGGTTTAGGATTTTTAAATATTACAAAAAATACTTTTTACTGTGCTTGTTATTGCCTCAGTATGTGATTGCTTTTTGTGGAGTTCATTGCCTATTTAATTTACCTCTACTTATATAATCTTATTGCATGTTACCTCTTTGTAATTAAATTGTATTATTAAATGATTGTGGTACTAATAATGCCTAAGAGGGGTAACACCAGTATTCAAACTATGAAAGGCATGTCATGGTCTTTGCTTCCTTGTTAGAAGATATTTTGTATTCTGCATCCATAGATTTTATTTTTTCAGTCCCTTGCTTGATACATGCTGTCACATCCTGAACATCCAACTGGTTAGTATTAAGGAAGAGGCAATTTTATATATAATGCATGTACACACTTTTATATATGCACAAAGTCTGTGTGTGAAGTCTCGATGAGTTGTCTGTTTAGTCATTAGGAATACTAATGTTGTTAGGGACCCCCATCCCCCACAGCATTTCACAAACAAGTTACACTTACACAAAAACTTCAGCTGCTCTTCAGTAAAAATGTTCTAAATTCCTGTTGTCTCTTGTTACATACTTCTTAAAAACTTGACTCATTTTTTCAAATATGTAATTTCGTTAAACCTGCTGATGAGTATTGCAGATTATATAAAGTTTGGCTGCTAGATTAATGGTACTAGTTTTGCCATATCTTGAGTTTTAGCTCTTTACGTTGCTGTTTGCTTTTAAATAGAAAAATGTAGAGATCACAAAAAAAAAGCAGTCTGGTTGTGTATTAAGATTATAGATTAGTATTGTATTTATTTTATTTTTCTCTCTATTTGTTGTATTTGCAACATATGTCATAATTTGGGAATGAAATATTGAAGTTATGACAACAAAATAATTTCCAGTAAATGACCTTAATAGTGACTTTTTTTTTCCTCCTTCTCTTCCCTGTGTCGTGTGATTGAAAGTTGACCTGATTTGTTCTCCTGGCTAAATCACATCGTGCTGTTCTCTCGGAGCCTTTCACTTGTTTTTCTCTTCTGCAGAAGTGCAAACAACAGGCACCAGTCTCTGCCAGAGTCTGACAACACCTTCCTGCTGTTTTCCTTAAATCTCTCTTTTTCTTCAAGTTTGTTCACACAAAAGAAAGGGAGAGAGGGAGAAGCTGCTGGTTTTGCTTTTTTTTGTTGTTTTTGCAGCTCTGAGATCCCATCTTTCTAGGGGAAGTGAGTGGTGAGGCAGCAGTAGCAGTGTCTGTCAGAAGTTGCAGTCTGGCGGTGCGCCGCTGTCCCCGAGGCGCTGCGGCTGGGGTGTGTGCTCTCGCCTGGACCAGCTCCTGCCTCCTCCCACCCTCAGTTTCCCTTCCCGACCAGTGCTGGGCCACAGGGGTGACCTCCAGTCTTGTCCCACTCCTCTGCTCCCCTGTGCTAAGCTGTCCTTTTCCCCCTGAAGTCGCGGTCCCCCTGCCCAGCTTGCAATTGTGCATGCTGGTGATTTTCCTGGAGGGAGGGTGATCTTTGAAAAAGGGAGCAGGTTTATGCTGTAGAAGCAAGAACCTTCCGGACATTCAAGCATTGGCTGCCTGCGCTCAGCTGGAGCTACACTTGGTGGCGCGGTTTTGTGAGGATGCGGCTGGGAGTCTGTCCTCTGGTGTCCCCCAGTGTGTCACCATGCAGGAGCCTTCCTGCTGTAGAGCCGGCAGCAGTGGTGCCTGCTTCGTGTGGTGTGGGGTTCACAGCCGCAGTGCCTGTGTCTAGAAAGACTGGAGAGGAATGTTGGTTTATCTTAGCTGTCAAAATTCTGCTTGAGAAAAAGTGAAATCCAGTTCTAAGGTTGTTGTGGATAAAGGTCCAAATGAGGGATTTGGGGTAAATAACAGATTTTGTTAGTATTTTTTCTGTCTTTAATAATGAAAATTCTTCACGGTTTTTAGGTTTAAGTCAAGACAGGTCATTAAAATGACTTTTTGTTGCACCAGTTGAGTTATTGGATCTGGTTTGTTGTATGAATGATCCAAAGGCACTAAGCAGAAGAGTTTATTTCTGGCAAAATAAGATGGTTTTAGTACAATTTATCTTACTTGGTGAATAATCATGTTAGCATGTAGTACTTGCAGTACATTATTTTGTTATACGAAAGCTGTACATAAAAGCAGAGAATTAGTCATTCAAGTACAACCAAAATAGGTATCTAGCATCACTAGCTGTTAGGGATGTAAAATGGCTTCGTTAGACACTAAACTGACCTTTTTCTAAGAGGTATACCAAAACCTGCATGGTGTACTTGGTCACTGGTGTTTGCATTTGCCACCTAATATTTAGAAGCTTTTCCATGTATAGATGTCACCATGTATGCATGTTAACGGTGGCAACACGGCATTGGCAGCTGCTGGGGCAGGTGGTGGCGTCGGCCCTGCTAGCGGTGGTGGCTCCTGCTGCATGGGCAGGGTGAGGAGGGTGGCCTCCAACTGGCCTTTTTCTGAATTCACTGCAAACTGCTGTTGGTGAAACTTTCTCTTTCCTGATGTGTTGGGGTTTGTGTTTTGGGGTTTTTTTGGGGTTTTTTTTTTTTTTGGTTTTTGTTTTTTCAAATGCTTTTACTAGTTTTTAAACTTCAGTTGTCTCTTCGCCACTAAGACAGACAGCCCACTAGAGCGGTGGGCCTGTGGCGTGAGCAGCAGGTCCCCTTGCACGTCTGCAGACTCGTCGGGGCTTTAACCTTCTCTGACTGTACAGACATAGGTCTCATTTGGCCCATCCGTCTTTTCTAACTGATGGAGGTAAGCCTGGCTCAGTTCTGGATCCTCGAAGTCCATTATAGATTTATTGATAGATCAATTCCTTTTTTTTTTTTAAATCTTCTGTGTGGTTAGCTTGGTGTTCAGTTACCCCCAAAGTCAAGAGTGTGGAAGCAGTCGAGGCAAACATACGCCAGGTGAAATGCATCCCGATTTATCAGCCATTGGTAAGGTGTGCCGCTGCCTCCCGGTAGCGCTGGCTGTTGTGTCTCCGATGGGCTGTACAAGTTGGCTCTGAGAACCCCGCTGCAGCCACCCGAGGGGTTTCATGGTCCTCCCTTGCTTTTGGTATGAGCTGTTTTAAGGAGAAGTGCTGCTTTATCTTCTGTTAGTTGGAGAAGAGAACTTGGATCACACTTGTTTCTTCTTAAATTAGGCTGCAGTGGTCCACAGATGCCATTATAGTGTCCTTATCCTTTAACTGAGAAGAAATGTCGTTAGTTCCATAGGGCAACAAGTACTATGTAGCTGAGTGTTCAGGTGCTTCTACATGGTGGATGATGTTAATTGCACGTAAGTATTTTTACTGGTGTCTTGAAATATGGTTTGAATATATACCTGACTTTTTTTTTTTTAATTTGCAATATCAAAGACTTATAACTCTGCCCTTTCCTAATTTCTAGTTGCCCTCAGGGCTTCAACTGCATTTATGTTGCAAAATGTTATTCACGTGATCACAGACTTTGTTCCATGAAGTCTGTTCTTTGCTCGGTTCTCAGGAAGAGACTGTGTTGAAAGGAGTGAGAAACCTTTCTTTCTTTTAAAACTTGAATGAAAGTGATAGTATAGCAGAAAAGAAAGCTGGTTTAAAATTAGGTGATGAACACTGCAAAGGAGCAATGGCTGTAATGCAGATTTCTTTAATGATAATGCCGAGGAACACTAAAAGTGAATTTTTGACAGATGGTTACATAGGATGCTTTTTTTGTTAACTACGCGGGTGTTGAATTTTTAAAAATGTTCAGTACACAAAGTTGCAACTGAATTTAATGTATACTGTGGGTATCAACAGGCTTTGTAGCTGTGCTGTAAGAAGGATGAATACAAAGTTTGAAATATTTCTTACCCTTAGTCTCAAACTTGATTTTTCACTGATGCATGTGTGATTTCATAGAAGTCTCATTTTTCCCTATCTGTATAATGGGAGCAATGCTGCAAGGTCCTAGGAAAACGTAGGTGTAACATGTCAGCTCTGTGTGTGTAATTTATCTATTTAGAGCTGTATTCTGGGAAGCTCCTCCCTACAAGAGACTTTTAAAAAATGGGTTTCTTCCCCTATTCAGCGAAGCTTGGGTTGCCTTGTCAGTTCAGAGGCTGCTAGTTGAGTTGTACTTTATTTTTTTTAAGGAATAGTATCTAGTTGCCTGATTCTTTGAGCACCACCTATCCTCTAGTCAGGGTGCCTACAAGAGGAAGGTAGTGAGCTGCTGGCAGGTCGCATGGCCCTGCTCAGCACAGGGACAGGGTCCCAACTGCATGAGCTGCCTGGTGTGGTGGTTTCTCACCAAGCTTGTGATCCTGCAGTTTAAATCTCTTAATGTAATTCTTTTTGTTTCAGTTTTTGTATTTTCTATGCTATGTGCACCATGCAGATATTTTGAAAAGAGGAAACTGACAGTGCTGTTCGAGGTTTGTACCCTTTTTTCTTAAAATGGTGTAGTTCAAAAACCAAAATAGTTCATGAGTCTTGTGGTGACAGTTAGAGGTGAATTTATTGTCACAGTTTAATCTTAGAGGTGTAATAAGCTTTTTTGCATGTTTGTTGAACTGTGGCCTCTTACCTAAGTATATGGGAGTTGAAGTTACAGTTGATCACAGTGTTAAGAGTGAAATAGATTAATATACTTGGAAAGACTTAGGATTTTTTGCTTTATTTCTTATTTATAGCATGTAATGAAGAGAACAGTATAGGTTAAGAGTTATGTCCTGTGGTCAGCAGTTGTACGGTGCTGTGTGCTGCAGGGAGCAGAGCCCTGACCTCGGCCTGCGGGGCAGGGGCTGCCTGCGCTGGGGAGCATTTGGAGATCATGAGGGCAGAAGTGGCAGCAGGAGCTACAGAAGTAAGGAGATTAGGAAATTCAGGGAATTAGCAACTGAAACACACTTCTGTTGACACAAATACAGCTTTCAAATACCAAATGACTGGTATTGTAACTTGGAAAAATAAGAAACATTTATTCTACTAAATTGTTGGGGGTTTTTGGACCGCCTTTCTACCCTATAGGTAACTTGCAGTCAAAGTTATTTAGGGAAAAGCGGCGCAATTTATATTTGTTCCTTCATGGTTTACTTTGTCTGAGGAGGGAGGGTGAGAACCAAAAGCCTCGTGGGAAGGGGCACTGGCGCTCCCTTCCTGCTCACTAGGTGACCTCTGCTTTCAACTTCCTTTTCACTCCTTCCTTAGATAGCAGAAACTGCTGTTTATTTTTGATATGTGCGAAAGGCCTGTGCCATTTTAAATTCTTGCAGACAGCCATTTCATGGACTTGAGCATTGAGAACTCCTGGTTTGTTTCCTTGTAAGTGAATGCACCAAATGAAATCCACTGTACTTTCTAGTATTTCTCTAGGTGGATGTTTCTTCTTCAGGACTGCTCCAGGCTTTTAGTGCTTTTCAGCATAGAGAGATAGAAAGTAGTGCACTTTTGTTTGGAGTGTGATGCACTTTTTGGGAGTATCACAAAACTGGTGTTATCTTGTGACCTGTTAGTCTGCATTGGCAGCAAGTGACCCATGAACGTGCAGTGTGCTTCTCCCTGCCTGCTGCCTCTTCCCTAAGGGCATAGGGAGCGTCTGGTTTTGCAGCAAATGAAGCTGAAATGGGCAAATTCTGCTTCTCCTTTTCTGTCTGGATACCTTTCACAGAACTGTCTGGAAGCAACAGTAATTGCTGCAGATTCCTCTACACAGACCTGAAAGGGGAGCTGGTGGAGATAGGCAGGCAGCACGTCACCTGCATGCATGCAGCCCAGGCTCTTTTAGTTTGTGTCTCTCTTGACATAATGTTGTGTTCAAGGCAGATGTTTGCTACCCAGGAATACAGTCTTTTAGTATTTCTGCCACAGATGTCTCACATAATTTTGGCCAAGACATTAAGTGCTTTCTGTAGAATGCAGATAGGCTTTTCCTACCTTATGGGGAAATTGTAAGCATAAACTTATTGTCTGTGTATTGTATATTCGTTTATTGATCCTAGCAGTAGTACAGTGCAATATAGCATCACGGATACTGCACTATGGGACAATAACAAGGAGTTTTTTACTTTTGATTGACCAAGGATATCCAGTAGACTAAAGCAGCCCAAAGGAGTGCCTTCATATTTTCTTCTAAGCTTTCTTCTAACTTAGTAGAATACAATCATAAACCAATGCATTTAGTGTAGTTTTTCCTTATCCAGAACATTGTTCTTAACTCTGAAGAAAGAAAAACTAACTGCTTTTGACCTTAAACATCTATAATGAATCTTCCCTTTCCAGGAGAAAGCCCCATGGAACCTAGATATGATTGTTTAAGGCTTTATGGGAGATTTTAAAGAGGTTTGTATCACATTTATGCAGGCACAGACTACAGTGGTCAGAAATGACAAGAAACATCAGGAGGATGTGCTAGTTGGCTACCCAGTTGCTGCCAAAACTGACAGTTGTCTTGAACAAAACTTTATTAAAAGCACCTTAAATGAGTGCTTTGTATCTCTGATTGTCCTGTCACTGTAGCAGATGTTCAGATCAGATGTTGTCATTAAAAAGGCTTTACTGAAGATGCATTTGTTTTTCAGTATCTATACATTTATTCTAAACAGACTGAATGCTTAGAGCAGTACTTTACACAGTGAGAGTCAACTGGTTAGTAAACCTGCTGTCAGGTATCTCTGTCTTTAGCTGCAAAGAGCACAAAATGGTCAGCGAAGACCAAGTTAACAAACCTGCTTGTTTCTTTGAAACATTCTGGCTCTGCCAGTTTGGTGGTGTTGAAAAGCCACCAAAATCTTTCTGCCAAATCAGAACTTGCTCTTTGATCACTCTTGGCAGTTCAGAATAATCTAGAGAAAAATTGCAAGTGAGTAATCCAGGTTTTTAAAAAGCAGGAAAATATGACACTTGGGATTATGTAGGGACAAGCTGCAAAGGAATGGATGCCATTTCTTGTAATGAACATGTTCAGGATATCACCCATCTAGTTTCTCTTCGTGCAGAGTGTTGACTTCTTTGGCAGGCTTGTTCTGCATATGGTTTTGTAGCCAACAACTTGGAAAATATTTTTTTAGCTATTTTTTAATTTTAATTTTTTAAGCTGGTAGTTGTATGATTTCAGAATAAGTATTTTTAAGGAGGACATTTCCAAAAGGGATATTATTCACTGATGCTGCTGCTCTATGGAGTATTTTTTTGTAGTGGCTTTTCTGTTTGATTGATATAGGAGGGCTTTCTTAATAAAGAAACATCTTGCAGTTGGGGATTTTGGTCTAGGAAGTACACTCTGATCTTACCTAACTCAATATTGTTTTTAAGAGCCTAGAAGGGATTACTGGACATGAAGAGGGGTTTTAGAAGTTGGAGATTCTTCCAAGTAGATTGTTCTGCTGTTGGGCATAGCAGATGTTTCTGTTACTATGCCCATTAACTTACCTGTTGAATTCAAGTTTCGTCAAGGTGTGTGGAGAGGCGAAAATACAGTGATACCAATTTTCAGAATGTAGCCTCCTTACTGCTGTTGAGGGACGGCAAATCCAAGAGAAACAGTTTTCAAGATACTAGTACTATGCTGCATGTTCTTTCAGTTGTCCTTTCTCCCTTCATTCATCACGCTAAAATTTATTCAACAGACTCAGGAAGGACCTTGCCGTGGTACTGTTGCTCACAGCAGTGTTTGCTATGCTAACGCTTCCTGTACGTGTTGCACATGGCGTTATGTAGAACTTAATGGAAATGGATAAGTAGATGCCATGTTGAATGTTTTATGCCATGTCTTCTCTCTATTAATTATTCTATACTTTCCAACTCCTATCATTAATAAGGAAAAAATGCTGCAAAAATAATGGCGTAATAATTTCTGGGGCAAGATGGGAAAAATTTGATCTGTAAAGAATTCCTTCAGCAAAAACTAGCATAAAGAAAAAGTCTGGCTAAAACCCAGGCCGTTATAAGGATTCACGTGCCAAATAAAACTAGATGTTGACTTGTTTTCTGAATAAGAACAGGTTTGGAAGGAGACACAGCATGCCATTGTTTTCAGTGGATGTTGCAAAAAAGCTTCAGTAGCTTTCAGACCCATCAGCACCATTAACTGTTAGACAGACTTCAGTCTTAAAAGCTGTCATGGACATGCACGTTATCACCTTGCAAGTTTGCGATGTAATTTTTAAAGGTGCTCAGTCAGGTGGGTTTCTTCTTTTTTTCAAGTCTTTCTGTTGCTTACATTAGTGCTTATCTGTCAGAGGTACGGTGCTGCACCTCAGGTTGTGTTCACACTTGTGCAATAGGTGTGTTGTCTATAGTGTTGAAGGAAGGTACAATTACTTTTATGCAATGTGTGGGAAAATGCCGTCACTCAGAAATAAGAGCTCGTGGTTCCTTCAGGCCAGTGCATTGCTTATGAGCCATGTGTGGCTTTCAGGTAATTCAATCGTACTTCCAAGGGTGAGGATCAGTAGAGGGACTCGTCAGAGTCCCTGGCTTGCTGTGGACATAGCTGCGTGCCTGGTTCAGCCCCAGTTACAATAGAACAGACCCTTTGGGAGCGGTTGTCCTCTTGGTTGTGTGAATCACTCCCTGAGCTCTGAATGAGCCGTTCTGAGCTCCCGTGCTTGTGGCGTATACCCACACGCATGACTATATGTTGTTGGTTTGTGGCCAAATAAAGGCATTGGTTGGCAACTTGTAAATTTGTCTTTGCCTCTGCTGCCTGCAGCCATCTGATGGGATGCATAATGGCCAAGGGAACCTTAGAATAGGGCGCCTAGCTGAAAATCAGGGAGAATTAAATGTTCCTAAATTGTTACCCACAAATGTCTCCTGATTGATCTGAAGCTGGCCCAAGTGGTTTGTTCATAAGTCTTTCTTCAAGGCGTTAGCAGAGGTTCTCTCAGGAACATATTTCTCTGTAATTCACTCTTCTGGATTGTTGGCCAGACAGTTGAAATCCAAAAACTGGCAGCGTAGAGATGAAGTCTAAATATCTTTTTTTTTTTTTTTTTTTTTTTAAAGTGTTAAAGAATTGATTTCTGTTGTAGATTGATCTGCAGAAAATTACTTGTCTATCCAGCAGCCGATGTTTTCTTTGTTTTAGATCAAATTTCTGGACTGTTGAACTGCTGGGAAAAGTGAAATAACCAACCTTCAAACAGCATTTTTAAAAACTGAGCTATGGTCATTTGAAAAAACCTTTGAAAAAGTCTTCCAAAAAGAAATAGGCTGCACCTTGAGGAGAGGAGGGACACAAGGAATATTTTCCTGTTTTTTCAGCACCAGAAGAATTAATGTTGAATGGCAGAGGCCAGGTAAACTAACCAAAATGCACCCCTTCCCTCATCGGCCTGTTGGTTCATGGGAAATCAGTCAGAAGTTGTTGTGTTTGGTGTTTTTTTTCCTTCTCATTTGAAAAACCTCATTTTCTTTGCTTTGTATTTTAACAAGTTTGCATCCAACAATCATACAACTGTAATCAGCAGACACAAATTTCATAAAAGTACTTTGGAAGTGGATTTTCAAATCGTATTTGTCAAAAACTACTTTCTTCTAAATACAGTGAAGACTCTTTTTCTTACAATTTGTTAAATTTGCCATAGTTGTGCTTTTTTAGGCCAAAATTTGCCAGTTACATTATTTCCCTCCCACAGGTTTTGTGTAAAGCCTGACCTGAATGCCTGCTGATTTTCCAGCTTTTTATCTCCTTCCTTTCACCCCTTAGCCTCCCATAAGCAGTAGCACCTTTCACTTGCCTGCATCCCTTTGCTCATTCCTTTGGACACACTCTTTCTCACTTCAAGAGGATCAGTTTGTGGAATAAAAGCTCTGTTTTGATTACTGAGAAAAACATTTTAATTTCACCTAGGAACCTTAGTGGTGGTAGAGGGTGTGCTTGTTAGGAAACAAGTGCCTAAATAGAAAAGATAACTTCAGTGAGAAATGTGAATTTTATACTACTTTTTCTGTGTTGCATGCCTGAGTGTTACCAGCTCAGGTGCTCAGAAATGTTGCATTTTCACTGTCATGACTCTTGATTAATTAAATGGATACTATTCCTTCCTAACCCCGGGCTTATATATGTACCTCATTAGAATTTCTTATGACTTTTCAAACAGCTAGTTTCACTTGAACATTAGGATCTATTTTCCCCCTTTTCTGTTGCATCTACTGCTGCTGTTTGAGTGCACCTACAGTGAAGGTTTTCAGCTCTAATATACTACCCTGAACTATTTCATGTCACCTCTTGTTTGGAGGTTACAATAGGTACATAGTCCTCTGTAAAATGAATTAATCCTCTTGATTGGAAATCCAGTGATTATAAGCATTTCTAAATTTCCAGCTTAAACTTTGTCATGGGTAATCTGTAGTGTTCGTTGTTACTCTGTTAAGTATTTTGGAAGAGCTGGAACCCTGAGGCCTTGGTAAATGGTGTCCTCTAGACTTTGTTTATGTAGCTATTGTTAGGACGTAAATATATTACAGTACTAGGATTTTCTTTTTTGTTTTACTTCACATCTCAGGTATTTTATCTTGTTGTCTGCCGTGCTGACAGCTGATTTAGGTTGAGTGGGAGCTTCTGACTTGTGGGGCTGCAGAACTGAGTGACTGTGGCCTGGGGATTGTGATTCACAGTTGTTCTGATGGTGATGCACTTAAAAGCCTCCTGCAAAAGCTGGGCTGGGTTTTTGCTGTTATCTTGGAATAGAATTCTTCTCAAATTACTGCTGCTTGGCTTTATGCCATCATGCTAGCATCTCAACTTGTTTTCTTAGCACATTAGTAGTTTTCAAGGCTGTTTCCAATTCTGTTTTCTATGATTCCCCAAAACACACTGCAGAGGAAAGCCTATTCAAGACGTTGTTTAGCAGCACAGGTCAACTTTGTGGTTTTTTGATTCACTTCTCAATCTTGCAGCCCAAATGTTTTATTTTAAATGGAACAGGTGCCTTTTCCAATTTAAAAATGAAGAAATTTGCATTCACTCCGTACAGCTTGATGTCTTACTATAGTTTGGTTTGCCTTGCTTTTTCACTTGATTAGGCTTGTATTTGAGAGCTCTGTGTGTTCCTTCACTGGCAACTTGTTCTGGGCTGCTTTATTCCCTTTTATAAGGTACTGAAGCACATATAAAATGGAAACCGTAATAAATAGAAAGTTTTACTATTAGTAGGAAGAGACCTGGATCGACATGATGATGACTTGCTAGCATTTGCCTAACCACCATACCAAATAGTTTGTTTTCTTGGAGGCAGGAATGTTAGCTTCATTATTTTATTTTCCTGGAGAATGAAAAAGCCCTTTCAGGTTGGTCCTGCAGTAAGGAAAGTCCAGAGTTTCAGAAAGAGAAGAGAGAAGAATGAAGTTTAGTGCATGTTTTGGTTTGCTTGGTTTGCTGCTTTGTTTTTTACAAATGAGACAAGAGAGTAGTTCACTTAAAAGGAAATACAAATGGATGCAAAGACAAGATGCATCTTAATTTTGGTGAAAGAAGAAGGGAAAAGTAGTTGTGTGGGCTTTTTTTTAGGAGGATGCTCAAGGATTTTTAAATCTGTGTTTTTACTAATTTTCTGTAGTTTTGCATTTGATAATTTAAAGCTTTCCATTTATCTGCTCATACACATGTAATCTAGATTGACAAGAGCTGTCATACTCAGTTGTTATGAAGTTAAATTATTAGACCATCAACATAATGGGATAAATGCACATTTAGGATATTCCAAGTTGAAATAAACAGTTACTTAAAGACTTTAGGGATTGCATTGCAATGCTGTTAAACAGTGGTTTCTATACTTGGAATGGTTACCATGCTTAAAGTCATAACTTCAAAGATTGTTTGATACCTTTAAAGGAATTTTGATTTTTGATTATTTTTTTTAAGCTGCTTTCCAGACTGCTTTTCTTGCCATTTGAAATGTGTTGTTGTTGGTTTTTTTTTTTATTCCTACCTTTTGCCCTTTTAATTGGATATTAGTTATATTTACTGATCTAAAGGATGCTACTGTCAGTGAAGAGACTACGCGGTGGTAATATTATCAGTGTTAATGTGAAGTGTTCCTAAAAATATGTTGCACATAATTCTCATACAATGTGTGTTACCATAAAATCTGAGTGCCTGCTAGGAGCACATTAGGAAATTCGATTTGCGTTTGGGCTATTGTTGAACTGTCTTCTTCTTTTCAATAGATAGGTCTGTGCCTTCAAGTGGTTTGCTTTGGCATTAAAAGCTATATGCATATAAGTCGGTTAAAGAAACCAGACCAAACCAGTATGCCTTTCACTTAAGTGAAAGGTGGTTTGTCCTGGCCTTGAATTCAGGAGAAGGGGGCCTCAGTCTAATCTGGAGGGATGTTCTAAGAAGAGTCTGGCTTATGCATAATGAATTTTATCTTCATTGTAGAAAGCTGTCAATGTGTGAAGCTGTTGGTCTTTCTTCATCTTGAAGCTGTAATTGATTGCCAGATAACAAGAGTCCATTCAGGGTAATAAGAGAGTCAAAGATAAAGATTGAGGCTTGAAGCTTGATTCCATAGTTAGTGAAAAAGAAAAACATGTCTGATCTGCCAAGCCCTTGTGTTTGGGTCTGCCGCGCTGCTCTGCGGTCTGGCAGTGCTTGAGGTGGAGATCATAATATGTGTGGATCACAAAAGATCCAGTTTTAGGAGGTGAAGACTTGCAGTTCCAACTCGCTGCTATTTTTTTTCTCCTAAAATGACCATTTTACTGAAGTATGAGCACGTAAATATTTGGTTAAATAATTGGATCTTTTGCAAGTATTTGTATATTTGGAGGTATGGGG
Source organism: Streptopelia decaocto (assembly GCF_964273445.1). Classification (NCBI taxonomy): domain Eukaryota; kingdom Metazoa; phylum Chordata; class Aves; order Columbiformes; family Columbidae; genus Streptopelia; species Streptopelia decaocto. Next base: position 47,067,623 of record NC_138660.1, read on the forward strand.
CCTTAAGAGTACAGGTGCTGTTTGTGCTTCATTATTTTATGGTCACCAGGTCTGAAAAATTCAAATTACCATGGAGAATCCTCTGATTCTTTACATCTCTGTTTTTGCTAGGTAGAAAATGGTCTAATTGTTTATATTGAATGAAAAAGCTTACGAATTGCTTCTTTGAATTTATAACTTAGATTTTTGAGATAACCCATTGCTTTACAAATTCTTGGAAGAGTTTGGAGTTCTTTTTGGAAGAGTTCTTGAAAAAAGTGTCCTTTTCAGGACAAGAAATCTATATTTTTTTATGTCAGTTTTTAAAGAAGAGGCTTTAGATTATTCTGAAAGAACCTAAAAAAATACAACGGTAGTGTTGGTAACTTCTAAAAAAATTACTAGAAGAAGCATTCTAAAATCTGGGCTCTTCTGTGAGTTTGGGGTAATCTTCCAGGTGTTCTCTTTGGAAGATAGCAGAAGTTTGAATGGCAGTGGGTGGTAGCAATGCCAGTCTTTCATCTGATGTCATTGTAAATATGCTGTATGTACTTGTGTGTCTTTTGAGCTAATGAGTTGACTTTCGGGGATAGGAATGTAGTTCAACTGAGAAGTCTGGGTATATTTTCAAAACTGTAAGTTATGTCTATCTTGTGAGCAGCAAGGTGTTCTGTCAGCAGGATCATTTATGAAGTCTGGTGTTTAAAAATTATATTTTTCGTCCCTTACATGAAGTGCCTTTAAGTGTATGGTACCTTTAAAAGCAGTTAACTTGTGCTAAGAACTGAAGGATTGTACGGAACTGCATGTTCTTGGAAAAAGCAGCTGTGTGTCTGGGAGTGAATGGTGTATCTTAAATTACAGCATGAATGACGAAGGCAGTTTAATAGACCTTCCTAGGGTTTGCTCAGTGTTGGAAGATTCGAATCCAGATTTTCTGTCTTGTCCTTCAGATCAGAAGGATGGCGGAATGTACATGTTACGTGTTGCTTTTTGGTTCTGGATATTTAACAACAATAACAAAAAACAAACCAAACCCCAAACCACCAAACACAACAACAAAAAAGACCCCAGCAGAAACAATAAAGAGAATGCACTGTGTTTGTCAGCCATGTGTAGGTTCTAAAATCTGAGCAGAAAAATAAAAGGGAGGATTGTGTTTCATCTGTGCTGTGGGCTACCCCTCTACCTGCTAAATTACCATTCTGACTGGGGAGGTAACCCAGGGGTGCTGGTCTATTTAGCGCATTACCATCTAGATACAGTACATGAGACCTGCAGTAGCAGTTTTACCCTACAGCACTTCAAATGAACCTTAGCTATCTACTGTGATTATTGCTTTCCTATATTTCATAAAATAAACAATATAGGGTATGATAGTATCTGTTTCTGTAATATGTGCATGGTTTGTAATTGATAGAATTATGTCAGCAATTTTAAGTAAACTCTGAACTTTGGTGGGCGGTGACTGTCAAGTAGGCTAATAAATCAAAATATTGCTAGTCCTGCTTCATTAAATGGGTTGCTTTGGTAAACTCATGTTATTTGTTTCAGAGTGGCATACACTTAGAAATTTACTGTTATGAACCAAAACAATAGTCATTTAAACTCACTTGAGAAATCTGGTGTGATTAGTTTCTTATGCTCTTTTAGAGCAATACTTTCCCATTAAGGTATGGATTACATACTAGCAAAGGTATGCTGTACACATCTGCTTTTTAAAAAAAAAAAAAAGAAAAAGGAAAAAAGGGAAGCTTTATTGCACAATATGTAAATATAAGAAATATTTTTTTGTGCATAAAAGTGTACACTTTGGTTTTGAAACTCCTGGAAGTGGTACACAAGCACATTTTAGGAGCCAAGAGTTTAAATAGGATTCCTTATTGAACTGCACTATGCATATATGTAGTAAACCAGTCTGTACCCCAGACAGCTTACAATCTAAAATATGTAGAAATTGGAGGAATTTTTACTATGCAAGTACAGAAACGGCATTACAACCGCTGATAAGAAACCAACTGTAGTTTAAAACTGGATAATTCCCCTGCATTGCTGGTAAAGAGACCTCCAGCTCTGGATGTGGCTGTGTTTGGGTACGCTCTTCCACCTTCAGAAACAAAATGTGGTATCCTCAACCTGCCATTTGCAATTTAATTTTTTTCAGAAGAAGAGTCTACCTACAACACATTTCCTGAATGTCTCCTTCCTGACTGTTTTTCTCTCACTGTGATTTTCTTCTGCCAGAGAAGGTTCTGGGTACCGGGCTCTGCAGTGAAGGAGCACAGATGCCACACTCTCTATCGCCTGCCTTCCTGCAGGAGCAAGGGAATTAGCCAGACAGCAGAACCAGCGCTGTCTCTACCAGGAGGCTTAGCTGCATGGCTTGGAGTGACCAAAATGTGCAGTACAGAAAGTTCTGTCTAGCTCTTGAATGTTAAAGATTTGTGAGGTACCCAAGAGTTGTATAGGAAAGTGTCTCATGTCTTACTAATGACTGGAAAGCTGCACTGATACCTTGGCTGTCAAGGTGCTTAGTTGATGAGTGGAAGTTAATAAAAGCACTTAAACTTTGCAAACTGGAGTTCTCATAAAAGGAAATTCCAAAAGCTTTCTTTCATAGCACCATTTGAATATACACAGTTATTACCTGCAGTCCTTTCTGAACTGCTGTGTTGTCCCATGGCACGGAAAAGCACAAACATGATAAGTTGTGTCTTAGCTGAAAAAAATGAGGCTATATCACTTTATATGGAATTTTGGAGATATGCTATTAAAATAGTGCATAAAGACTTCGGCATTAAATATGTTATTTAAAATAAAGCAACTGAAATGTTTCCAAGTGAAGGTAAACTAAATGTTCAAGTAGTTGAAAAGATAAAAACAAAGCAGTTTGTGTAAATACGGAAGACTATTTGTCTAGATCATCTTTCAGACTCATTAAGCAGCCATGATTTAAATACAGATTAGGAAGCTGCACATCATTTTGCGGCCTACTCCTGTAGGCTGAGCTCATCAGAAACTCCTTTTGTTCCCCTGGTTTCCTTCCCCCTCCTGTTCCTGCCATGCTCGCGGCCCCCACTGCCCGTTTGGCAGGGGCACCACCTCTGCAAGGGTCCCTGTGGCTCTTGGCTCCTTTCACGTTGCTGATCCTGCTCCTTGCTCCTCAGCCCTTCCCACGTCCGTATAACCCTGCCTTCCCCTGCACCTCTTGGGGACTGTGATCTACCTTCTGATTTCCCTTTTTCTCCTGTGATTCTTACTTGTTTGTCTTGGACAGTGATATGTTGATAGCCTAAACAATTTAAATAATATGGAAAACAAGGGGATTGCAGAACTGGAAGGTTTTATGCTGGAAAGTATTTTGCTCCTGTCAGCTAGTTTTTGATCTATAAATAGTTGCCTGGTTGGCGTATTGCATGCTGCAGACTCCATGTCTCTTATATGCCTCTAACAGGTTCTAGTTTTCACCAAAATTGACACACAGAACTTTCTTCAAAATTTCTGGAATTCACTGAGTACATTTTTTATTAGGTAGCAGATGGTGAATCCTTGTCAAGCTGACGGTGTAAGTTCCTTCTTTGCATAGGCCAGTGGTATGTTTGGCTTGTTTGTGAAATATGCCATTGCAAACATTAGGGAACATTATTTTTTTTTTTTTTTTTTAGGAGCAATGGATGAGCTTCATAGCCTGGACCCAAGAAGACAGGAGTTGTTAGAGGCAAGATTTACAGGAGTAGTAAGTGGCAGCACTGGAAGTACTGGAAGTTGCAGTGTTGGAGCTAAAGTAAGTTCTAAGAGCAGTCATCCATGTCTACCGTCTTTGAAATATTAGTTTATTTCACAGTGTCTCACTTGTACATTGCCTGCATGATTCACTTGCCAAAGTACTGGGTTGGAAGAGGCTCTCAGAAAAATCCTTATCTGTTCTTTTGCTTTGAGATAGGATGTTTATCCTGAACCTGTCTGTGACATGGACATTGAATTGTTCTTAAAAATACCAAAGAATGGGTTTCTACAGGCATTTATGGTTTTGCTGTAGTGCATGTGATCAGAGGCAGACATTTTTCCCGGTATTTAAGTGGAGTTGTCCTTTCTGCAAATGGCCAGCTACTACAGTTTGGCTTGGAATAGAGACAGGGGGTCTGCTGTGACCTCTGTTCTTAATATTAAACTTGTTTGAAGACTAATATATCTAGATTAACAAAGCCAAATTCTTTCAACTTTTCCAGACATTTATACAATTTTACCTACTTTCATTGTAGACTTCCTGCAGTCTGTGCGTTAATATCTAAACCAGGATGCAACAGTTGAGGAAAAACCTTATGAACATTGAATAGAAGGGCTTAATTACCTTCCATATGTCATATATTACCCTTCAGTTGATATATCTGCAAAATAAATTTGCCTTTATTAGAAATTCTGTTCAAGTTACTAGTTTCAACTTCCAAGACTGATTTCTGCAATACTGTTGCGTGACCAAAGGTACTCCATTTTGTATTTGTGCATTTCAATGTTCTTCTCCAGGTGTAGTACTTAATAAACTGATGTTAACAAGAGATATAATGCTAAGTTTTTAGGCACATTTCCCCCATGACTGACATAATTTTGAATTCTGTTTCCTAAGTGTTTGCAGTGCCTTCATATTTTAAGTATTTTGTACAGACTTGGTTAGTATTTTGTACTTCCTATTCCACATTTTAATTGCCAGTCTAGATTACAGAACAAAATACTACCTGATAGCAGACTGATGAAATTTCTGGGGATATTTGATATTATTGATGACTATTAACCAACTATAAAGCAGAGAAATCAGTGCATAGTGATCTTGCATCATGTCGTCTTAATTTGGTTTTGAGAATAATGTGACGGTAACTCTCATAAAGCTGTGAAAAAAGTGGCATATCACTTCTGTTACTGCCATCTTCACCAGGAAGTGAGTTAAACAGTCAGGGAAGGAATCAGGTTGGATTGACACAGTGTGGTTGATGTACTGTTGTTTTCTCTTTTTGTTTAAAGCCTTCTAATTATGACTGCAAAAATGTATACTTGCCATATCTTATGATTAAAATTAGATAGAGACAAACTTGGAAATTCTGGCTTGTCTTTGTTTCTTTCTTGCTTGGGTTCTCTACTACTACTTAATTCCCTAATTTATTAGTTCATGGTAATTCCTCGGGTAATTACTCATCATTCAAATGACTATTTGTCCTTTTTCATGACTAGATCCGTACCTTCTTTTAACTTCTGGTGTGCTTATAAACCCTTCTATTAGTTTTTGATACAGCTGTGTTGGTCCCTTATTGCCACTCTTTCCTTCCCAGAATGTCTACTGCTATGTGTGTAATACATTGTTTTTAGAAGTAATTATCAAGTTTCTCAATGTTCCTTTTCTTTAAACTTTTGATCCCCTGAGAGCTGCTGCTTACCATTTCCATGAATCTCTTCAAGTCTTTTTTTGTTGTCTGTTGTTCTGCTGTTTTCACTTTTACCTAAATTACATTCCACTTTCAGGTTCTCAGCTTGTTCATCCAAATTATCCAGGGGAAATAAAAAAAAAAAAATTGAAACAGCTAATTTCCTTTTTCACTCTACTGTGTGAATTGTGAATTTCTTTTCCCTGACATGTTCCAAGATCTGTCTGAACAGATAATTGTATCTCATCCAGTTGGTTTCCAAATGGATAGCTGGGTAAAGTGTTGTGTTGTTTGTTTTTTTTTTTAATACTACCAAATGCTTTGATAGTTGTTTGCAGAAAATAGTATTACGCCTGTCCTGGTTGATGCAGCTCCTCAGCCAAGACACAGTTGTTCTTAACTTTGACCAGAAATACTCCACAAATAATCTTCAGTATACATTGCAATATCTCTTATTTTTCCTGCTTACTTTTTGTTTGGTTTTAGAAGGCAGGAAAGTAGAGGGGAATACCAATATCTAGTCTTGTGATTTATCCCACCATCAATAAAATGGCAATTATATAAGTTTTTTCTGTATTTATTTCTGACTATTCAGTGTATCCAAGCAGAGAATGTGAAGTGTAGTAGCTGATTGGGGCTGGGTTTGGAATATGCTTTTCTTTTTAATATAGTCTTCAGTCATGGTGGGGGATGTTGAGAGACGCTTATCTGATTTTTATTAAAAAGGCAGATAAAACCTTTTGATCTGATGTGCAGAGGTAACTGGGAAAACGTTATGTATAAATATGGTCTACATTGTTCTGCTTTCATGTTGAAGGAAAAAATGAGGAAACTTCCTCTTTGCATAAGATTTTTGTTCTTTTAATAACAAGAAGCTCAACTGATGTTGGCACTTTTTGTTATGTGAACGTGGAACAGCCTCTTGCAATAAAACACTGTTGCTGTCACTCTGTATTCAAAAGTTCTCTGAATAAATCAGCCTTAGAAAATTTCTAAATAAATATTGTAACTTGAGACTATTTCACAGTTAGTTTTTTGGGGGTTGTAGTGGTGGTGGTGTTTTTTTTCCTTACTAGTTTCTATTTGTTACTTTGCGGGAAATGTTTTGTTTTAAGAATGTAGAATAATATTTTCAATAGGTTGTAATTTTCTGTCATTGAATGGATTAAAAATATAATCTCTGTAGTAGCCTAGTATCTGTCTTGGAGAGAATTAAACCCTTTTTTTAATTGAAAAATGAAAAATTTTTAGTAGTCTCCAGCACTTTCAGCAATATTGGTTTTTTAAGCCCATTCGGTGGAACCATTTGGTAGGGCTTTTCATCAGATTCCTAAATAAGACTGAAATGTTTTTTGAATGTAACAGAGTTTTACTTGGCTTAAAAGCAATCGACATACACAATTTACTGTGCCCTGCCAAAATATCAACCTGTCAAACTTTTTATCCCCCTTGCAAGTCACAAGTGCTGTACAGTTAATCAAGTCTTCCTTGCAATTGTGAAGTTTTGTTATTGCTGCTTGTTATAACTGAGTGATAATAGCAGATTAGGTGTTTTATAAGTCTGTATATAATGTTCAGTATTTTGTTTGTCTTGGTAGGCCTCAACAAATAACGAAAGCTCAAATCACAGTTTTGGAAGCTTGGGATCTTTAAGCGATAAAGAATCAGAGGTAAGTATATGGGACAGATTCATTATTACCTCAAAGTTTTCATGCTAACAAATAATAATCTTATATTCAACTTTGATGCGTTATTTTATGTAGAAACGTTTAAATAAAAATGCAAAATACACAGCTAGGTAGGAAAAAGCATATATTACTAGAAGATACCATCTCTGGGAGGGGGAGACATGGCTTCATAAAAGTTTCTCTGGATTTTCAGTTATGAAATGAACTGCTTCTGCTGCTCTGTAGTCACGCTGCGGGGATGTCTTCTGTTCAATACGGTTTTCAAGCACAGATAAACTTTGACTGGTCTTTGGCTGCATCTTTGAAAATACTGTAGAAGCAAGTTTGCTATATTTTTCTTTAAAAATATCGTTTTGCTCCAAGGTCAGACAGTAGCTATCATCTGCATTTGTAAAAGCTGCAGTTGTCACTGTGTATTTTCTTACTTAATTACAGTTCATAAGCCAAAAACGGATTCGTACTCTTGTTAGGTTTTAATGTGCAGAGTGCAGACTTCCCTGGAGCAGATGATTTTCCTGCTAGTGACCAGCACTGGTATAGTTGCGCTAATGCAGCTCTTTCAGTTCAGCTGTTCTGGGGTTGGTGAGCCCCTGGGCCAGTTTTGCCTGTGTACATCACAGTTTGCACCGATAAGATTGTACTGGTTGTAAGCAGGAGTGTGTTTCTAGCCCAGGTGAGACCTGTGTTTGAGTATGTGTCATGCAAGAGGGAAAATTGTTTGCAATGTGCTTTTGACGTTATTTTCACATGTTAAAGGTTCCTTTTGAGGCCTAGTTCTTGATTCACTCGGTCACTGTGAGACACTGTCTGATGTTTGATTTTATATTGGGCTGAGCACCAAGTGAATTTAGTTGGTTCCCAAGACTGCTAACTTATAAATAAGTGTTTTGTATGTGTGATTTCTTTCTGTTATGTTTGGTGGTTCTGGTGTTTTTTCCATGCCTTTCCCAGCTGGATTTTCCTTTCAATTGTATATAGTCTGTTTCCTTAACCAAAAGTCTGTCTGCCTGTTGGGGTTTTCTTCGTGGCTTTTCCTGGAGATATTTTGGGCAGTGTTGCAGTGATGCTGTGCTGATGAAGGTGTGGGAATGGAAATGAGCCTGAAGGTTACCATGCGTTATTGCAATTCCTTGACAGAAAACCATGTCTGTGAGTAGCGGAGTGATCTCAAAACACAGACTGTACATGTCATAACTTTTTGGTGTAGAAAAATGTTATTTTATACTTGTATACATGAGGTATGGTGGCAAGTTTTTTCCAAGGCATGTAAGTTTGAGAGTTCAACCAGTATTTACAGACTCTGCATAGTGTTTTAACTTCAAGCCATGCATAGGTATAATTAAAAAAAAAAAAAATCCTAAAACTTGGATTCTAAAATAGAAGTAGTTTTTTTTTCTAAAAAGTCCCTGCACGGATCTCCAGTGCACAGTGCTCCAGGTTTCTTCTTTGTTTTCTGAAAGGTGAGTCTTAATGACATTGAATTACAAAATATTATTTCTTGACCCATTTTCCAAAGTTGTCGCTAGTATGCGCTTAAATTATATTATAATTGTAACACCAAATATGTTAATAAGTTTTTAGAGCTTTGTTCTTAAAATAACATCAGGTTACTTATATTCTACAATCTTATAAAAAGTACACTTTAGTTCTTAATATTGCAAAAAGGTTGTGCAATGTCTTTTTTTTTTACTGGTGTGACAAGTCTTAATAAGGAATTCCTCTTGTGGATGATAGTGTAGAAATATAAAGACTTCATCATACAGGAAAGCAGTTCTGTATTTTGATGCTGAAAGAGAACTGTTGTGTTACAATAGATTTTGGGAGAAGAAAAAAGTAGAAATGCAAATCTCAGAATAATTGAAATTAGTTTCTAGCAAGAATATTGGTTTCTGATGAAATTGTGACGGTACATTCATGTCATTATTCTGTGTTTTCATCACTAAGTGGCATATTAAAAGAAAGTCTTTGACACTTAGTTTTCAAAACGAGGCAGGCTTCCCACACACCCCCCCCCTTTTTGTTTTTCTGGTGCAAATGTTTTCTGTTTTAGTTTTTGCACATGGGATTGCAGAAAATACAACTATTAGAACTGTAGTCTTTTTTTTTTTACTGTCTGATGGATGTATTAAGAGGGACAACTTATCTCAATAATAGTTTTAATTAAGATACTTCAGAGAGGTAAGCTTTGATCTGCAAAATAACGTGAAGCCAGGATTTGTTCTGGATTCAGTTCAGCCTTGTGAGCAATAAACACCAGCTGGATGTTTGATCTTAAGATCCAGGCCTACATTCCAGTTTATTTTTAAATGTATAGATTTCATTAAATGCTTTGTTGCTGTGCTACGTAGGTCTTAATTTGAGTGTGAATTAGCTACTTGTAGTTGAGATAAATCCTAAATTGACTAAATAGGGTTGTGAACAAGTGCTTCTGTGGTAGTCTTCCAATATTTTGGCCTTCCCCATCATTCCTCATTAAAGTGGATTACTCCTTATTTTGGTTACAAATACGTTCTTGTGTTTATAACTATTTTACTATTATTGTATTTACTGTATGTATTACTATATTGTACTGTTTTCTGTTTTCTGTAGATAATGAATTATTTAAAGGACAGTTTTGTCTGTGGCTTGATTTGTCCAGTTTGTTTAGTTATTTAAATGTTTTTGCTCTGCTTGGATGTAGCTGTTTAGTTGCTGCAGTTCCCAATAACACACAACCCTAATAATAAATGTGATTTCAGAAGTAACTACAGGTTTGATCTAATTGGAATTTATAATGTGTTGCAGAGAAAAATAGCACTGCTGCATTTGTGTGCTGTAGTTGTAAAGCTTTGGGGGGAGGGTAGGATTTAGAAGAAAATAATTGTGAAAAACTATAAACTCATTCATTATGCATGTGAAAAATATTAACAACTAAAAAAACCTCATGACTATTAAGCATACTGGTGATTTTAAGTGTTGAGACAAAAAATAAGCACTTTTATTAAACATTATTTTATTTTTTTTTTTCTTCTACGAAAATAACTTCTTGAGTTATACTGTTACCAGTTCTACGATAACGGTAGAAAATATTTAACTATACATAAAGTATATAAACATATCTCAGTATCTTTTTGTAAAGGAGATTGACTAGTTGAGAATTGGTACTTAGAAATATTGATTTTGTAAAGGAGTATGTGAAAAGCCAAGACTTAAAATTATAAGTGTGAAGAGAACTAGGATCAAGACCATGATGGATGAGGCTCTGCTAATATGTAAAACTGTGGGTAACTTTAATGTAGCTTCCGAACTATTTTGTCTGGCTTCTGAAATAGTGGGATTTTAATCTAAATCTTGACTATACATAAATCCTTTTGAAGTGACTAAAAGTAGCTTCGATCTTCGTTTATCAGGAGGATACTCCTCAGCCCCATTAGTCTTCAGTTTCTTGTAATTCGTATGATTCCATTCATTAGAAAGGATTTTAGAGAACATTTTCTAGTGATTGATGTACGCTGTACATTACCATGTGAATTTTGTACTTGGAAAAGGTGAACGTGACCTTGTTTGGTAACCTCATTAATAACCTCATTAGTGTGCTAATACTTTTTTGCTTGGAAGGTTAAATTAAACACTGAAAGAAATCAGAAGAGCTTAAGGAAATAGACATTTATTAATTATTTGAGTTTCAGTTTTAAAACTTTAAACCTCTTCAAATGTCTGGTTTATAGATACAAGACATCAGTCACTGCAGTTGGAAACTGGTTTTGGTGGAGGAAATCTTAAAAGTTTAGTCATTAATTAGTTTTTAAAGAACTTAATTTTTGCTTGATATGGTAGGTAAAAGTGGCTACGTTAGAATGATAACTGCAAAATTGAAAGCTGGAAAATAAGAATAACATGAAAATGCTTGGTTAAATAGTTTCGATTTAATTTTGTTGGAAGATGGCCTAATGTTACCTGTTTACTTGGCAGTAATTGCAAATTATTAAAATAATATTTCTAAGCTAACCTTTTTGCTTTTAGAATCGCATCGTCTTAAGATAACTTCATTTCCAGGAGTCCGTTTTGTACAGTTTGCTAATGTGAAATAGCATGGTTAAAGATCCAGATTTTGATTGGAAGAGTTTATTTTAAATGAAATTGATGTAATTTTAACTTCATTTGTAGCATTATAATACAACAGTTACAATTGTAAAACTTCCAAAGATTCTTTTATGAAGCTATCCACAAAGTTGAAACTTTGTGGCTTTTCTTGTCCTGATTGTTCTTTTATAGACTGATCATTTTCTGTGGATCACAGCTAACTTAAAATGGTTCTTTGCCAAAATAAATATTTTAGGGTATTTTTAATAAATTTATATTTGAAGATACCATGTGAAGGTTTTGGAACTGAAACATACTTGAAATGGTTCTAGTTGAAATTTGAATTTTGGTATCGTTTGCTGTGTTGAGAAAAGAATACTTTGAGCACAAATTGCTAAATACAGTGGAATCGTAAAATGATGTTATAAAAGAATGAAGCATCTTATCACTGATCTCAAATTTAGTCTGAGATATTAGGGACTGTCGATTTCTTGATTGTAGAACAGAGTTTATGTAATGGCTTCTGTGCTTTCTCCAGTTGCTGGTGTGAGGCTGCTCAGAGGCTGAAAACACCCACAGCTGCAGGATCTTTTCCTTCAACCAGAGCAGCTTGTGGAATTTAACTTACAGTGGGGAGACTAACCGGTTTCAATCCTCAAATCAAGAGAGCAAATGTAATTTAGAGATGCTTCTGATCACAGCGCTCTCTTGTTATCTGTGTTGTACTTGCTGATTGTAGTTTCTAGGCAACTATATATAATCTTTCTGGAATAAATTTTCAGCAGATCTGTATTTTTTAACTCATCATTGATATTTTTCTTTCAATTTCTTGAGATACAAATATAATGGGGAGGGAACAACACCACTTTCCAGGTGGATAGATACTCGAATTTTGAGCAGTTGCTCTCTTTTTTTTTAATCCTAAGAAGATTCTGGAAATCTATGGCTCATATTAGTTTGGAGATGACTTCTGCACTTCTGAAAATACATAACATTATTGGCTTCCTATTTGAAGCACTAGAACTTTGTGTTTATACTGTGACAATGTGTAGAAAACACTGTCAAGAATCAGCTTATTTCACTAAGTACTAAGCTTTAAAACACCTACAACTATAATCTGAAGATCTCGGTAAAATGTAGCCATAAGTGAAACATAAACTCCAGACTGGATTAAAAGGTATAATTGCCTCACAATTAGTATGTAGAATTTCCATTTGGGAAATTATTTAAGAATTATTTCTCACTTCCTTAAATATCTTTTCTAGCTTATATATATCTGATTGACCAAGGATCATATTATTTAACTGTGATCTGAAATTACATCCCCGCTGAATTGTGAAATCATGTTTTATGAATGAGGATTTAAATTTATTTTGCAGTAATTTAGCAATAATAATATAAATAAATAGAGCTGCTGTTGAATCATGTTCTTTTTGTTGTTTGTAGACTCCAGAGAAGAAACAGTCAGAACCTTCCAGAGGAAGAAAAAGAAAAGCAGACACTCAGAGTGAAAGCAGCCAAGGTAAAAGAACATGTAAATGAATTAGATAGTTATTGCATATATTTAATCAAATTATAATGCACAAAGTTTTGACTGTTAGCCTTAAAAATCCTGTACTTTTGCTTGCATGGAACAGGTGTTGGGTTTTGGATGATTAATTACATCTTCTCCTCCTCCTTCATTTGTTACTGGAAGGGATGGGCAAGTAAAATCTGAGCTGGGCTGGTAATTGCCCGTATGAATTGTGTGCTACTGCATGTGTAACCTTTAGCTATGGTACAACTCTATGTACTTTTTAAGAATTGCAGCAGTTCTTCTCATCCAAAATACTTTTATAGTTTATATTTCTTTGCAGTAGGTAAGGGGAGAAAGAGATTTCAGATTATAATATCTGATTGCTTGTTTTTCAGGTATATTTAAAAATTTAATTTTATTTTTCTTTTTTATGGATTATTGTACAGTGTAGTTGTCTAGAGGGATGGCGAAATTGGGCTGAGACTGATTTGCAATTTAATATTTACAAAGCACAGTTTTTGTTGTTCCTCTTTCCAATGTGACTTTTGGGGGAGGAATGGTGGAAGCTTAACCTCAAGACGAGAATTCATCAGAAGGGGAGAGGAAATAGTTTTGATAACATCTGTATTAGCTTTTTTTGTTTCTAACTGAGCTAGGAAGTGCCACTTCAGATACATATCAATGGGCTCCATATCTGGAAGTCTTAATGATGCAACATGCTATTAGTAGGAGCATTATGTAGTTTGACTAAAATTAATTTCTTTGTAAGCATTGCTTCATAGAGACCTGCTTTGTTCAAAGAACTTGAATGAAATTTCCTATTTCCATTGTTCTAGTAGCCTATCCTTCTTTCTACCAGTAAGAATTGAAATTAGAGATGATAGAAATTTTAGGAACTTCTCGACATAGACAACATGATTATAATGTCTTATAATTACTGTTTTACTGTCAGCAGCGGTGAAACCGAGTAGTCTGCGCTGCAGTACTCTGAAGGAACTGGTCTAGGAAACTGCAGCGTATTGAAGTGGTACAGTACAGTTGAAGCACAGCAAATACTGCTATTTTATTGAAAAAAGGAACAAGAAGTCCATCTCTTGTGGTTTTTACATACCTAGGATTTTGACTTTGTAATATGCAAAATAATCCATAAATGTTGAAGAAAAGTATTGCTTAGAACATGGACGTAATTTGAAAGTGGGACAAAAGTCAGTGTAAACCTATTCGTAATTGGTTGTGCTGAAATAATTTGATGTATTTCTTCAGTGCAGAGTTCTGTAACATGGCTTAGATTTTTCTATACTAAAAAGGAAAGCAGTCTATCTTGTTTATCTGGATGAAAACAAATTCTAATTTGATAAAGTGATATATGGGAATTAAGCATGAAGACAGAAATCACTAACAAAATTATAGGGTCAGTAAAGAACTGGCTAGATGGCAGTAGCAGTGATATGTACTCCTAACCGGATAACTGCTGGAGGGGGTAGCTGTGTGCTGTTCTAGGTCTTCAAATTATTTTATCTGAATATTTCTCTTAAAAGCCTTGACACAAAAAGGGCTACCAAATGTTTCTGTTTCTTCATGGTATTTCTTTGACACAAAGTTATGCAGCTCTGCCAATACAGAGTTGCACTGGACTAGGAAGAATTCTTCAGGGCTGAAGAAATAGAAAAGCTTGAAAAACTTTGCTAAAATGTCTAAAATTACATTTTCTGACCTATGGGTAATGATCTCCTAATTTATTGCAAAAATTTATTTCTATAAAGAAAAGCTTTGAACAATGGTCCATTTTCAAGTTGTTTCCTAACAGGTAGTCTGACTTGAACAAGAGACAAATACAGTCTTAAGATTTATCAGTTATCTTGAGGTCAAATAGAAGAAAGCATTTATGCCACTGGGTAAGGCCATGGTGCAACCTCTCAAATGCCACATATGTGACAGGTCCTCACATTGAAGAAAGATGAATTTGCATTGGTGCTTCTGAAGTCTCACTGATGATTAAGATAAAAGAAATTCTACTCTCCCACTCTGCTCTATTTATATCTGTAGTTAACCCTGTGAGTTAGCTGGTTCATAATCAGACTGGGAGGAATGGAAACACTTGTCACCCTCTCTGCCCACACTGTTGTTGGCACTTAAGGAAGTCCTTGAGCTGAGCATTTGGGCACAATAACCCACCTGGAGCATATAATGTTAATAGGCTTGGTTAATTACATATTTTGGAAGTGGGTGAACTTGGAGATAGACAGGGACGTAGAGCTAAAGGTTTGATCTGTAGGATGAGAGATGAGTTTCCTGTTACCTAGAAGAGGTCTAGGCATGCACTCATCTGGTTTAGGAACTGAAGTGTGACTTAATTTCTGAAGTGTGACTTAGTTTCTGATTTCTCAATGAATGGAATAGGCCGATTTCTTTGTTGTGGCCAATCCCTTAATTATCTATATAGGGAGATCACATACTAGCACATCAAAGAAAGCCAATTAACAAGTGGTAAGACTTTGCTATAATTACTGCATACATAAAAATATAAGACACATCTGTAAGTAATTTATTTAATCAATTCCAATGTATTAATGTATTGTTTCAGGAAAGAATATTGGGGGACGTGGTCACAAGATCAGTGACTATTTTGAGGTAAGGTTTTTGTGTGTTTGTAAAATTTACTTCAGCTTTAAAATTTACTTTAACATTTTTTTGTATTACAATATTTTTGCTTGTAATGGACAGCCATCTTGAGGGGATACTTTTTTCGTTATGTACATTTATCAGCATTAAACCTTAGAAGAAGAGATGCAGTGGTCTCTTGGTGCAGCCTGAGCTAAAATACAAAAACCATTTTCTTTCACACTTTTCTTTACATGACCAAAGGTTATACTAATAAAAGAAAGACCATATAATTTACAAATTCTGTGTGCAGATGAGCTGTATCATTCAGTAGATGTATAAGGTGTTTTGCTAAGAAGAGTAACTAATTGGAGGTCCATATCTTCTCCACAGTACCAAGGTGGAAACGGCTCTAGTCCAGTGCGAGGTGTGCCTCCTGCAATCCGATCTCCTCAGAATTCACATTCCGCTCCTTCTTCTGTAAGTTTGTGAACTTCATAACTGCTGGAGATGCTCTTATAGTCTAAAAGCAGCATAATTGAAAAGAATCTATGTAGAAGTGAAGAGTTTTCAAAGGAGGGAATCCTGGGTAGGAGTTTGTTCTTTAAACAGCAAAAAAAAGGATCAAGTTAAATACTAAATCTAGAATTTTCTGTTAACAGAACATAAACTTTTTTCTAAAGCATCATTTTAAAATACAAAGTAATTGTGTAAAATGTTGAATATATGTTGAAATGTTCAATATATGTTGAAATGTTCTAATGACGGCTGTTCACAAGCCTCACAAAAGAAAGGGGAGGATTTTTGTTACTTAGGAGGATACTGAACCCCTAACTTGGGATTTTAAAAGCTCGGGTTTTGATAAATTTTGTTTTTAAAAAATTGATACCTGATTTGCCTATATCCTTTTAATATTCTCTTTGTTGGTCATGCTAATTAATTTTTTCTTCCTCATATGCACAATTTCACAGAGTCACAGAGTGTTAGGGATTGGAAGGGACCTCGAAAGCTCATCCAGTCCAGTCCCCCCGTCAGAGCAGGAACACCCAGATGAAGTTACACTAGAAGGCGTCCAGACTGGTTTTGAATGTCTCTGGAGAAGGAGACTCCACAACTCCCCTGGGCAGCCTGTTCCAGTGCTCTGATACTTTGAGAAGTTTCTTCTCAGATTTGAGTGGAACCTCTTGTGTTCCAGTTTGAACCCATTACCCCTTGTCCTACCGTTGGTTGTCACTGAGAAGAGCCTGGCTCCATCCTCGTGACACTCACCCTTTATATATTTGTAAACATTAATGAGGTCACCCCTCAGTCTTCTCCAAGCTAAAGAGACCCAGCTCCCTCAGCCCTTTCCTCACACGGGAGATGCTCCACTCCCTTAATCATCTTTGTTGTCCTGCACTGGACTCTCTCCAGCAGTTCCCTGTCCTTCTGGAACTGAGGGGCCCAGAACTGGACACATTATTCCAGGTGTGGTCTCACCAGGGCAGAGTAGAGGGGGAGAAGAACCTCTCTTGACCTACTGACCACCCCCCTTCTAATACACCCCAGGATGCCATTGGCCTTTCTGGCCACAAGGGCACAGTGCTAGCTTAGGGTCATCCTGCTGTCCACCCCCAGGTCCCTTTCCCCTACACTGCTCTCTAATAGGTCGTTCCCCAACTTATACTGGAACCTGGGTTTGTTCTGCCCAGATGCAAGACTCTACACTTTCCCTTGTTATATTTCCCACCCAACTGTCCAGCCTGTCCAGGTCTCGCTGGATGCAGCACAGCCTTCTGGCGTGTCAGCCACTCCTCCCAGCTTGGTGTCATCAGCAAACCTGCTGACAGTGCACTCTATTCCCTCATCCAAATCCTTGATGAATATATTTCAGTGTTAAGCATACCAACATGTGATTCTAAATGGCGAAACAGATTCCACCAGTTACAGAAAGGATTTGTTTTTTCTGCTGGTAGACCTCAGCTTTTTTTCCCATGTACTTTCAACTTCAGACATTCTCTTATTCTTGCTAACAGAATGGAGTGTAATACGGATTCTGGAATTTGGCTTGAAAATGGTCTTGTTCACACAAACTAGTGGGTTTTGGGCAGTTCCGTTAACAGGATTTATGTTCTGATTTGCACACTCCCCTTTCTGGTTCTCCCATGGAAAATAACCACTCCAAAAATAACTCACATTATTTTTGAGTTGTGAAAGCTTAGAATCAGAAAAATAAGTCTTTGTAAGACTGACATCACCTTGTGTCAGTCTTGTATTGTCTTAAATCTTTGCCAGTTTCCCAAAAGTGAAAATCTCAGTTTTCTCAGAGAATATATTTTATTCTTTTTAAACTGCAACTGATGTATAACAGCATAGTGGTAGCTCTCAATGCAGTGCACCAAGTGGTATCTTCTGTAATAAAGATACCTTACTTCTCTATTCTAGATTATTTTCCTGCCAATTGTTGTAAACAAGGCTATGTTCATAATTGAATGTTACAGTTGTATCTAAACCCCTTCGTTTTCATCCATTCCAGGTTCGACAGAATAGTCCTTCTCCTACTTTATTAGCTTTTGGGGACCACCCTATCACGCAACCAAAGCAGTTATCTTTTAAAATTACTCAGGTAACTATTTTTGAGTAGAGCTATCCTGTATCACTTCAGACTGTAGGAAAAAAGAAATTATGGACATGTTTATTTCTTTGTCTTTCAACTTCTAAACTCCTAAAGGCTTTCAGAAGCTTTGCTTTTTACAGTCTGCCAAAGCATTTTTCTGTTAAGTTCTGCGGGTCATGATTTAAGTCTTTCTGCTTAGCTTTGTATTCTGTTTGTGCTCTGCTTCCAACAATGTACTTAATGAGTAGTTTGACCATGTAGGTGACCACGTTGTTGGAGCTTTTGCTCCAGATTTTAGCTGTTGTGTGATCTTAGAAGTAGAGGCTGCTCTTTCAGACAGCATTTGAAGTGACAGCTGCTGTTTTCATATTGCATTTAAAATATGACATTGAAGAAGAAAAATGAGATGGCAATCAAGATGATCAAGATATAGTTCTGCCATGACTTTTAAAAGCTGCAAGCAACTGTTTTATTCTCTCTGCCATTTCTGACATGATCCGTTCTTTCAGAGCTTAGTCAGAACTTCACCTGTTGACCAAATAGAGATAATTTAAAGTAATTAGCTGACATTTACATTCTTGCCCTGTCTTGTATGCTTTTTTTTGTCAACAATAACTTTTCAATTGGGGATGAAATCTTTTAACGCTGTTAGTGGTTTGTCCCAACTGTTCACAGTTGTTCTCATGAAGAGGGAAAGCAGTTTTGAATAAGAACTTTCCATGTCACTTTTGAAACACATGCAAATAAGATGTACTGGTCTTGTTGGATGTTTTCAAGTAGTTTATTTCTCTGCCTAACAAACATGAGAAAAATAATGCTGTGATTGTTGAAGGAAAGGATAAATATTTCAAAATGTTCTTTTTAGACTGATCTCACAATGCTGAAATTAGCTGCACTAGAAAGTAATAAAAATCAAGACTTGGAAAAGAAAGAAGGTCGTATAGATGACTTACTCAGGGTAAGTGTTAGACATGGGATAAAGATGCTTATTCAGAACAACAGACAGTGAATCTGAGGCAAATATTTTAAATATTTGAATAATCCTTGTTTTAAAAAATTACCCTGGAGTTACCTATATTAAAAGGTGAAATAAGTTTTTCATTTTTCAAAATTGTAGAAGTCTATGAAACAAAATGCGTAAGTGGTTTTTTTCTGCTTCTGTGCTATGTCTAGTTAGTGTTTAAATAGGTTTATATTCTTTCTGAAGGTACAAAGAAAGCTGATGCTGTTTTGCAGGCAGTTGGTTCATTCCTTAAGTTCATAATATAATTTCATGTAACAGGTGGTTTTTTGTTGCTCCACCTGTGAGTAGCAGTTATCAGTGGGACAACTTTTGGCAGTTTCAGAATGGAGGTGATTGTGACAGAAATTATTATGAGCAATAAATAACTACTTTTAGTAAGAAACCTATGCTATACTGTGCTCTAAGACCTGTTTTCAGAAAAAAAAATCATAATGCTTTTGCTCTTGAAAGAAGTGTTGGAAAGGTAATACCTAGAAATATGAAACAAAACACCCTGTATTTACAACTCAATAGTCTGTTTAGTATTTATATGTGGACAAGTACATATTAACCTGTGCAGTCATACATTATAAAGATTGTACATGAAGACCATTTTTTAGCACATGTTCAATAGTATGGCACAGACAATCCTAACCTTTCTTTTTTTTAAATCATTTAGTTTTAAACAAAATAATATTGCCATGCTTTTGTTAAGGTAATAAGTTAAATATAATTGGAACATAGGGAACTTGTTAAACTTCCTATTCAGATAGCTGAAACTTTTGTCTGTGAATTTTTTTCTTTCCTTTTACATTAAAAATGTTAGGATTTCACATGACTTCAGCAATCAGATATAAAGGATTTGGAGCTAAGATTAAACTTTCAGTTTAACACTGGAGCAATGGAAAAGTGTTTGGTACAATGTTTTTATGTATTATTTGTATGCTGAATGCTGTAATGCACAATGCAGCTCAGTGCAAAGTGTTTCAATATATCTTTTCATATTTTGTATATATTTATTAGGCTAACTGTGATCTTAGAAGACAAATAGATGAACAACAAAAGCTACTTGAAAAATATAAAGAAAGGTTAAACAAATGTATTTCAATGAGTAAGAAGCTCCTAATTGAAAAGGTAAGTTTACTGCTTTTATAATCTTTGTGATAAAAACTGTTGGCATGCCGTAGAAGTCCATTATGACTCTTTCACTTTAACTTTTTTGCTGAGTCTCTGAGACTGAAACTTCATATTCATGGTCTCTTATCTGGCAGTAAGTGTTTTTATATACTGGAATAGACAAAATAAAATGTTGAGACCTTTTCAGATCATGGAAAAAGTGCCTTTTTTAATCTAAGGGGAGTTTTCCCATCATGAGTAATTCAGAAATAGAAAAGCATAAAAGATAAGAAGTTAATAGGTAGAAAACTTTCTGGACTAACTTTAAGAGTAAGGTTACAGTGGATGAAAAAATTTATTAACATAATCAGTTATGGAGACGAGACAGATAAAATCTCTTTGCAAGATGTTTTAAGTGGCTGAGACAATTTTGATTATAAAATGATAAAATGCTATGTTAGCTCAAGATTAATGGAAACAAATGAAGGTGATAATTTACCTTCGTACGACTATGAAAGAAATATTTATTTCAAATTTAATGCCAATTATATTGAAACTAACAACAATTTTGTAAAAGGCAAGGATAGCTTGTTTCTTTCTTCTTTAAAATAGCCTTATTTAAAAAAAAAAAACAAAAAAATAAAATGTGAATAGACAATCAGATTATTACAAACTAGGATACAAAAAAGTTTAAGGTAAACAGCCAAGGCTGTCCCCTGACACTAGCTGCTAGATGCTGCTGTCAGATACAAGAGCACACACTTGTCTGTCAGAGAATTAGGGAGAGTTTCCTCGCTAGCATGCCATAAATGAATTGTTGCAGTCCTTTTTAAGTTCCAGCGTGGGGGGACTGCAGGCAAAAAATGCCTCAGATCTGTTCAGCATGATGCTAGGTGGGCACCTTCAGACTGAGGATATCCCATAGGCCATTTTTCATGAAAGGCCTTGCAGGCCTCCTCTTCAGTCTAGAAGTCTGTTTGCACAGAAATCCTAATTATGTCAACTTCTCACTTTTTGGGTGTGTGTTTGAGCTGTAGGCATTTCTCAAGAAGCAATCATTTATAAAAAAGAAGTTTCGGTCCATCAGTGGTGTTCCCAGGGCTCGCTCTTCTTATGCTGAAGCAGACTGGGCAGATTGAGTCGTTTATCCCATCCCAAGGATGCATGTGGTAGCAGTGGCTGGTTCTGAGAAGGGCATCTGCTTCTGCAAGGGAATATCTGATTACAGTTCAGTCTACCTGCAGTGCGCTCCCATGTAGAGATCCTGAGCTCAGTCAGTTTGGTACAAGTAGTAACATAGATGCTCTGTCCAGGGAGTTTCCACGTTAAGTAAAGTAGGTGCACTCTTGCCGATATCTGATCAGACTCATTTAGTATAACAGACATGTACAGACATAATCTTAATTATATGTCTGTATGATGCTGATATTCTCACCAGTTTTGCTGTATTTACAAATGAAATGTTTTGTTAATTATGAAGAACAGCAAACTTTATAGAAAAACTGAGTCAAACTCTAATTTTTTTTTGGTGTACCAATTCTGACAACTGCAGATATTTGAGTTCTGCAGAAATTAGAATAAATGAGTAAAGTAATACAAGATGTTTTCATCTACTCTCCTTTTACCCTTCCCTTAGAAAGTTGTTGGAGGAAAAGAGCTGGGTGTTTTACTGACTTTTTGAACACTTTAGTATTACTAAACATGAATATTGTTTTGTTTTCTTAGAGCACACAGGAAAAGCTGGCAAGCAGAGAGAAGAGCATGCAAGACAGATTACGCCTGGGGCATTTTACAACAGTTCGTCATGGTGCTTCATTTACTGAACAGTGGACAGATGGCTTTGCATTTCAAAATCTTGTGAAGTTAGTAAATGCTATGTTCTTAAAATTCTGACTAATTGTTAGTTCCCTCTAGTGGACTGTTTTATTACTAAAGTTCTAGGATTGGAGCAGTTTTTCATACATTGTATTTTGCTTTGCCTTTTAAAGACTGAGAATACAGTACAGAACTCCCTTAATCAAGTGAAAGAATACTAAGACTGGATGTCATTGAAAGACAGTTTCGTTTCACTTGATTGTGACTATCCTTAGAAAATCATGAATGTACTAAATGAGCAGCACATAATTATCCAGCCCAGCTGGTAGTAAGAGCTATAAAACTGAATCAGTGATTTTTTTTTCATGCAGCTAACCATGTATCACTGGTGATCATTGGGGCAGATGAGATCTTAGTGGTCACACAGGTGCTGCCTGCCCATCCGTCACTGGAGCAGCTTTTTCAGGCATCCAGCTCCTCAGTGCCATGGGTGACAAATGTGGCAGCCTCAGACAGGGTCTACTGCAAGGGGATGGGGGCAGCAGCCACCTGGAAAAGAGCTGCTGCAACAGGTATTTCAGCAGAGATGGGACCAAGGAAAAGGACCTGGGAGACCATCAGAGATAGTGGTAAAATAATTGTGCAGTGCCTCAAAAGATGTTCTTTGGTAATGAGTCTGACTCCATCTTTGGAGATATATATGTATATTTAAATGTAATTCACCAAGATTTTAGTTTCTGAAGGGCAATGTGTAGTCTTAGCATTATGTGATTGCCTAGGGTATTGATTTTTTTAAGACAATCTTAAAAACAATCTGTATCCATGTTTTGCATAAAAGCTGCAGTTTTCGCCATACAACCAAAGCGATGATTTATTTGGAATGGTCATATCAGATTCTTTCTTTGGCCTATAAAAATTAGGCACTCTCTATTTACACTGCTGCATTTGTTTTGATGGTATAATAGAAGGTATCCACCAGCTCAGATATTTTTTTTTCCTTTTACTAGTGCAGAAATCATGTGTAACACTTTCAAAAATGAAACAGTCCCAAAACAAAAACCTCAACCACGTATTTCAAAAGTAGATTGTGCCAAAACTTTAGCAACATTTTTCCACCTCGTGAAGAACATTGGTGTTCTTTTTCCTAGGAAACATATCCACATGTACTGTAACTTTTCTAAAAATTTCTTAATGCTTTATCAGTTAAAAAGATAGTTCTTTAAAAAAGGCAAAATTATGCAACTTTAATAAAGCTTTTTTTGGGGTTTACAGGCAGCAAGAATGGGTGAATCAACAAAGGGAAGACATTGAAAGGCAAAGAAAGCTCCTGGCCAAGCGAAAGCCTCCAACTACAAATAATTCTCAGGCACCATCTGCCAATTCTGAACCCAAGCAGAGGAAAAATAAAGCTGTGAATGGGGCAGAAAACGATCCCTTTGTTAGACCCAATTTACCACAGCTGTAAGTTTAACATTTCAATCAGTCTTTTACATAAAATCTCAGATATTGTTTCTGTGAGTTCTATTCAAATAACAGCATAAAAAGACACTCAGTATATTCAGCAGCTATATTCTCACTGAGGACTTGCTGATGTTAGGGAAATTTGCACCACTGCCTATGAAGACGCTGCACAATTGTCCAATATATTTTTGGTCAAGTCGCCAGAGAAAGGCCCATTCTGTGTGTCTGCAATGTTCCTTCTGTTTTCCTGATCTAGATGAGTCCTTATTCTGGTTTCCTACTCCTGTGATGCCACTGATACTGTTGAACTTTTCATGATCCACATTGGTTTAGGAGCCTCTCCTTTAGTTAGAGATATTTTCATTTTTCATAGAACAGTCTTTAGCTGACAAGAAAAGCTTTTTTCAGCCTTTAGTATTTGAAGACATGTCTAAAAACAAACAGAAAAAATATTTTTGTTTTCCCTTCTGAATGCTGGATCCTGAGAGCAACTGTCAGAAGTTACTGATCCCATTTCACATACTGACAATGTTGAAATTTTTTGTCATATAAACATAAAAATTGAGAGCTATCAAAGAATTCTCCATTTTTCAAGTGACATTTTTTTTCCTGCAGACAGAAATGGCATAATTCAAGGCACAGACAGATGTGTTCCTGACATTTAATTTGAGTATTTTAAGAAGTTGCTGCTTGGAGATACTAGATATTGCCCTTGTCGCTGAGGGGCTGTAGCTGATGGTGTATCTGTTGCTAATTAGTTTAAATAAAAAAAGTAAATAGCTAGGGTTAAGAAGACTAAGAAATTAATCTGTGTTATTTTGTAGAAGTAGACTACATGTGTTGAACATGGTCACCTGTCACCTCTCGCTTGTGGAGGGTAGTAATTTATACTTCTGGGGGTGGAGGATAAATAAATTACTCTGGTTAGATGTGCAAAATACATACATTTGGACCATCAGTTTGAAGACAGCTGCATATGTTTTGTGTTATGAATCATTCTTAAAGTTCACATTGTGAAACTGGCCATGACAAAATCGTGAAAATACAGTAGTAAGGCTTGCGATATAAGCAAATCTTGGTTAGTGTTACTCATGTATTTTCGTAGAGCACTGATGATCCATTGCTCAAATTGATTATTTAGTAATACTTAGTGCTACATTTCTTCTTAGAAAAGAATTTGTACTTCAGAATAGTACAGTTAAGATGACTGTCATGTTAAAAATACCTTTTTGTTTGAATGTAATACTTCTTGTTACTAAAAGAAACAAGTAGTGGAAAAGACCTGAAAAATTGCAGAACTTGTAATTTGTTGGCTTTTGGCCATGTCTTCATTCATGTTAAATTTCCGTAATCTTAATGCTGCTTTAGGAAGAGACAAAATATAGATTTGGGAAAAAATACAAAAGACATGTTCTGATTATTAAGTAGGATAAGATGAATTCCTGATAATGGACTTCTGAATGTTTTCTGGTATAATGCAGTTTTAGGTAATTTCCAAATTACTACAAGCTTTTCAAATTTTCATTTTATTTGGCTTAACCAGTTACATTTTAAATGCCACATGAAAATGCTTTCTGATTATGGAATTGCCAAGAGAACAATCGGTATCGTCCTTTTGTATCTAGTGCTAGCATAAATGTAAGCTATAATTGAATCAAAACTGTTTTGCCTTTAAGTATCCTAATTTGATGATTATATAATCTAGATATGAGATTGCTTTCCTATATGATAAGCTTGTAGATTTTATCTCAGACCTTTGAGAAGGTCTGGAATGTGCCCTGGGATCACAAAATGATTAAGCCACAGCATGCTCTTAGCCCTTTACTTGGAAGGGTTTTTTAAAAGTTTGTATTTAGGTTTCATTATAATTTTGTATAGCAGTATTATGCGTTGACTCCTCTCTGCTTCTCAGTACAGATTTAAATATGTTTTGTGTATCTTGGTAAAACAGTTATTTATTGTGCACTTCCATTTTAAAGTGAATTTGTCATCTTCTGTATGTGATTTCCCCTTGTTAAATTGTGCTTATCACTGTTCCTGTGTTACTTCAAAAGTAACGATGTTAATTAGTGTAGCCAAATAGAAGAGGTTCTGTTTATATGAGGCATGGGGAAATGAAGAGCTGCTTGAGATTAATGAACTAAACCAGTAGTAAATCAGTACAACATACATACAAGTGATTAGGTAGATCTTTTTAAACAAGCAAGCAACTTGCTAGCAGTTATTAGCAACAGTTGTTTCTGCCACTGCATTATTAGCTTTAGAAAATGTCTCCAGCTGCAGATATTGACAAGACAACCTATAGCTTTGTACCAACCAATATTGTTGAAACCCTTACTGAAAATGGGTGTTAACTGTTTTGAAACTAATTGAAGGTGTTGTCTGAGGCATTCTTAATAAGGGCATTGGTTTAGTTTAGCCTGATATACTGTGGTCTCTGATAGGAATTTAAAAGCAAGATTTTTGCACTGAAGTTACTGTATAAAAGTGGCCATCTGCCAATGTCCTGTGAGTGAATGGAGGGTTTGGCATTTAAATAACATGCAACAGATGAGTCTAAACGCTGTCCTGGTTTTCCATCGTTCTTTCCCTTGTTGTGGCCCCAACCAAAACTAAAAAGTAGTTTCTATTTTGAGATATCATGTTTTCTGCTGAGCAAAGTAATTTTATTAGTCTTACATGAAAGGAATACATTTAAATTTATTTAAAGAAAAAACATTTATTTGAAGTAGAGGTTGCCTTCTTAGCCCTGGAAAAATTTGTTTTAAAACTCTATTCCAAATTCTTTGGAGACTTGAGAGATTATAATGCCAGTCCCCTACTTCTTGGAAGCATCTCTTATTTCACTTGATAATTAATTTCTGGGAGCAGCGTTTTGTTTAGTTTAGGTGGTGTAGTCCTTCCTGTGCAGCTTCAGCCGTGTCTGTTGTATTCACTTCCCCATCACCTTCCTCTGCTTCCCAGTGCCCTCATGGGATCTGCCTGCATCCTTGTCCCTGCAGGCACTTGGGGATAGGAGAGCAGAGGGAGCTGGCGGAGTTTGTTACTGTAGCTGAACAAATGCACCATTTAGAGGGAGCATTCTGTTCTGTGTGGAACAAATAAAAATATTTTCAGAAGCTTTTTCAGGCTGAAGTGCCAACAATGTGTCTGGGCTTTGCAGGACAAGCTCCTTTTCCTGAGGCTGTCTCTTTCTAAGGCAAACATGGAAACAATGGGCGAAAAGACCTCATGGGAGACTTTGACTCGGTCAGCGTCTGCCTGCCCTTGTAGAAATTCGAGGAACTAGAGTGAGAATAAGGTTAGACCAAAAAAAGGAGCGCTTCAGAAATTGAGGCCAAAAACTTGTATTGATGTGTTGGGAGCGTGGCCACATTCTGCTGCACCTGTGTATCCAGGATGAGTTTTCAGCTGGGAATAGTTGGGAGAAGAGATGGTTATAAATGTGCCAGGCTTGATTGTCATGACAACGAAGGCCATTTTGTTTTTTTGTCTTGTCTGTACACACTGGTAAGAGTGTTTTGATCATACAAGATTTTCTCTGAATTTGTGAGGAAGAAGTGCAGAGAAGATTGGTTATGGCTGCCCATGCACACCATGTCAAAGCCTTTGAAATTTGGCTATGAAAACATTGTTAAACTACTGGAAGGCCTTTTTTTGTTAATTAAAAATAATGTTTAAATTGGTGATAATCCAGCTTTTCAGGCTAAGTAAGCTGTCTGTTGTCCTCTAGTGACAAGTACAGGTGGTACACCATGGCCCTGCAGGTCAGAGGAAAGTTACACTACATGCACAGAACATGTCCAGTGCTTTTGGCAGGGGGCGAATTTCAGGATTTTGTTGCATGTATATGATAGTTCTTTCAAGGTCCCTTCCAATCCCTAACATTCTGTGATAGGTCATTTGATTGTAGACAGTTAAAATATAGCGTTTATTGCATGGTAGTTTTAAGCAGAGAAGATCAGAGTCAGGACCAGACTGTTAGCAGACCAATTCATGCAACCTACTCCCAGCTTCCCTTCTTCCTCAGCACTCCTCAGATTAGCCTCAGGCCTGACTACCCAGCTTGGTTCAGTCAGTGGGCCAATGTCCCCCCCCATACTCCTCAACCTTTCTTCCATATCCGATGAGACCTTTATGTCCCAGGTGATGGAGGAGCAACCACTTCTGTGGTTGCCATCCCTGGAGGTGTTTAAAAGGCCTTTAGACAAGGTTCTTAGGGACATAGTTTAGTGCTAGAGTTAGGTTATGGTTGGACTCAATGATCCTGAGGGTCTCTTCCAACTGAAAAGATTCTATGATTCTGTGAAATGATGGTGTCTCATAGGTGATTTCTGTTTTCAGAAGGTGCTTCCAGCGTGCCGCTGCCTCAGGAAAGGCAGCGGGTGAGTGGATGCAGATAGGAAGCAATGGGCTGGTGGGAAGCAGTCTCTAGGCTGGATGTTTTCAGCCTGTGTGGCCTAAAACTGGTGGCCTAAAAACCAGCACGTACGCTGTCATTGATTCACTGCGCTTTGTCTTATGCTATTTTAATATTAATATAAAGTACAGTATATTTATAGATAAAAAGTAATAAACTCCCACTTCTAAAAAAAAAAAAAGTAAATGTTTCTGAATATGAGGGAATAAAGTTTTGTTTTTCATAAGTAAATGAACAAAATCTAAAGTGACTATATTTGTGTACAGTTCAGCATTTTATATGCCTTCCTCCAAAATGTGGTGGTCAGTAATAGCAGTTTCAAATTGCTGTGAATCATGCTGTGCCTCTAATAGAGTAAGGAAATAGAAAAATGGAAAACAGTCATTTATTGGGATATAGCATGGGAATATGGAAAGACTGACTTCAAATCTTAATGTTTTCAGTATGACCTCTAATGTGCTCTGTGCTCAAGAGGGCTATTTAAGAACTTTTTGAAAGAGCTGTCTAGGTACTTTGTCGTAACTCTACATAGATAGCTGAGGTTTTATAAAAAGTACCAGCTTTCCTAAATTAAGTTAGTTTTTCAGGGTATCTGTGGTTTTGTGGCTCTCAGCATTCAATGAAAATTCTGGAAGATCATGTCATAAACTTTGTATTTTCAGTGTGTTTTGCTGTGCCTCAGCTTTGCTGAGCCTCCTTTCTGAGAAAAGACTAACTTTACTATCTGTGTTTCTGGAGATGCAGATGTACAGTTTATACTACAGACAAGAATCTGCAAGGAACAGTATTCAACCTCATAACACATTGGCATTGATCCTTTGCCTTTTTAATTGAGACCTCAATCTGCGTTAGGGTACTTTACTGTTTGAGTGGAAATATTGAAAAAATGTCAGGGATGCTGCTGTGAATTGTCTAGTGTGGCCTTGGTAGTCTCTTTGATAGGTCTAGCAGATGCATTAGAGCAGGAATTAGAGCGTTGTTTTCTTATGTTTCTTGCTGTTGTTTGGACTCTCCAGAGAATGCACTGCCAGCTTTCCCACGTTTTCTTTAATGTCTCTTCTTTTAAGATGTGACATAAATTGTCTAAACCCAGAGGAGACTGCCGGGAAAATAATATAAACGTTCAGTCCCAACAGACCTAAGGGACCTTTTGCCTTTATTGGAGAGAAAGGTGCTGTGGGCAAAAAAGAATCCAGCAGTTTGATACTCGTGGAAAATACTTGGTCAACTTAATCCCCTGTCCTGGCCAAGTCAGAAAAGGGGCAGTGAGATTCAGATGAAATCAGGAATAGGAAAGGGCTCTATGAAAGCTGCAAAACCACCAAGTTTTACCCTGAAAAGATACACTCCTTTATAAACAACTCTTGAGACCATATAAATACAGAGTTTAGAATTCTGAAAACTATGGCAAGCTTCATTCAAATTTAAAAGGGGGGAAGAAGTCTTACAGTGTACTAGATTTCTGAAATATTTATTGAAGTTGGCATTTGTTGTAAGACAAATCTGAATTGGTGTCCCTCACCTCTGGGAAAACCACTGCTAATTCTCAAGACACTCTAGTTCCCTAGACTTGTAATATGAACAGCATGTGTAGCCTTCTAAACACTTTGTGAAACTTATCTTCCCAGGACAGCTGATAATTGAACCCACTAAAATATGGACTTTGTGAGAATGTATTATGATATTAGTTTTAGCTTTGCATTATGCAAGAAATAATAGATCTAGGCAAAACAATAAAATGTTTCCTTTTAATTTGTTTGTTGCAATTTGTGTGAACCCTTTCAAGGACACCATACCTCTTTCTCCTTCCCCATCCTGTTCCCCTTCATCATATGCATATGGTTTCTTCTCCAGAACTTAAGTCTCTTTGTCTTTTCTTTGGGTGTTTGTCTTCTGTGTCTTTTTTGTTCATTTGTCAAATGGATACTGCATGTGGTCAGTTCATGGGTTTCTAATAGTTCGCAGTTACTAATTTATATTAGACCATCCATCCTATATCTGGATGATAACTGACTTTGTGTCCTGGTAAGTCTACAGACAGCGAGGGACCACTGAATTAGTTGTAGTCAGGAATCTGTTCTGGAAGGAGGATGAAAAGAGAACAAGCAAAAGAGTCTTATGCCAATTCAAAACTAAATTTGTGGTCTCATGCAAAATGTAGTGTTAATGAACTTGGAATGAATGATTTTGCAGTACTTTCTTTCAGTCACAGCTCAGAAATCCAGTGTTATCAGTCTTGTCTAGTTGGTTTCTGGATGTCCATCCTTTGGTTCATTAAGTGTTAAAGTTGAGAAGCAAGCACTGGACTAGGATCAGCAAAAATACCAGGATGGTGAAATGATCCAGGATACACCCAGGGAATCTAACAGGTTATCTGAGAGAACAGAAATGGTCCACAGGGAAAGACAGATAATATTCCAGAAAACCAGACACAGAGGCATTATATAAGTACGTTTTTACCCTGAAATTACAAACCAAGATGTTCAGATGGCTCAAAAATGTAGTCTGACTATTGTGGTAGTAAATAATTCACAGAAGATACTGTATTTACTGAGTATTTAAGTAAGAATGCTGTTGTTTTGTTTACCATCATCTGAAAGCTATAATAACATGTTTGTTGGGGTTTTTTTCCAGCTTGACTCTAGCAGAGTATCATGAACAAGAAGAAATTTTCAAACTTCGATTAGGACATCTCAAAAAGGTGCGTATCTGATCTGGTATTCTGAGGTTGGTTTTGTTTGTTTGTTTGTTTGGGTTTTTTTACCATGCTACAAACCTTAAAAACTAGTACTATCAAAATAAGGAGAGGGCTTATTGGGAGCTATCTGAATAGAAAACATAATACTAAAAGTGCTGTACAATTTTGTGCCTAATCATGGCTTTCCTTTTTTTTTTTTTTTTTTTAAATGCAACTTACCATAAACACTGAGAGTACAGGGTAGTAATAGTGAGTCCATCCATTCTAACATTCTAACACTGTACCGATTCCTTGAATCCTTGTAACAGTGATGGTGCCACCAATACTGCTCTTGTTTCAGAGCTGAGGAAGTGGAGTCAGCCAAATTTGATATACGGGCTTTTTACATTAGTTTTTGACCTTTAAAAAGGTCCAATTTATAAATCATTTCATTTCTGAATGAATATAATGTTTTGATCATCTATAGTATCTACTTCAGCTGCCATCAGTTAGCATCCTACCTATCACAAGAGAGAATATAATTTTCCTACTTCGATGGAAAATATTTTTTCTGTATGTTGTATTATTTTTGCAATTAGGTATTTTACTTCAGCTTTTTACTTTTGAAAAACACAAACAGTACTTTCTTCTTGAAGCCCATCATTCTGGTAAATCTGTGTAGTGAGATAATTATGATATTAGCAAACCATTGCTTATTCAAGCAAAGCTTTTGAGGAGTAACCTGTGAAAACGATTGACAGTTCAAGCAGGCAAAAATATCTTAAGTGTGAGAGGAAAGTACATTTATGTGCTGAGCAGTAGTTCTTGAGATGTTTAGTCAAGACAGGTCGTAGTGTTTTTCCCCTTGAAATGCTGCAAGAGTCTGTTTCAGGCCTGTTCTCTTCAAATGTAGAAGTCACCTGTTATAAATCCTGATATAAAAAACTGAACTGGGCCCCTTGAGAACACTGATGCTGTTTTTAAAGAATATGACAGAAAGTACTTAAATCTGTGGTATGGAATCTGTGTATAAACTTGTTGGCCCTAGTGAAGTAGATGGCCCACATGGTTCTTTAGTGTTAATGCTTCAGAAATAGCACCAGCTTCACATGCAATTCTGTAGGTTTTTTCCCATGCTTTAACTTTTTCGAAGTCTAATGAAAATTTCAAGTACCATATGAAGGAAGCTGTTACAAATTTGTTTAATACCTGACTGTTGTTTTCACCTTGAGCATCAGTGGTGGAATATTCTGTACAAGAAGGAACTTCTTGACTAAATGCCAGAGCGGAAACAAATGTTATTTCCAAGGAAATCATGCTTGTATATATCTGAAAATAAGAATAAAAATACATACTTGCACTTTAATTCTTATGTGCAATACAAATTTTGTCAATAACTAAGAAAAACAATTTTGTTATCTTTAGATGTGGCTGTGTTTCTTCCCTAGTGCTTCTTTGCTGGTTACATTTTTTCTTCTTTCCTTCTGCATTTGCTGTTCTGCTGTCTGCTCTTCTTCACTCTCCAGATGCTTTCCTGGTGCTCTTATTTTTGGTGCCCTGTACATGCTGCCACCACCGGTTTTCTTTTCCTTCTGCTCCCCAGGAAATTCTTTTCCCGCTAGCAGCTTCAGTCCTGGAGAGAGGCTCTTGTTTTCTCCCTTCCTTTTATACAGCAGTGACCTGAGGCAGCTAAGCTGGTTCATTCTTGCTTAAAGGTATTCACAGCCTGAGTGTCCTAAATAACAGCTGGAAACAATGCAACCAGCCCAGTTCTCTTTGGACTAGCATTGGCCTATGAACCACATTTTGAGAACCACTGAATTGCATAATATATGAACAAAAAAGCCCAAAAGAGGCATAACTGATGGATTTTTTTTGTCAGCCTTTGGGAAGAACATAGACAATTGTGTGTGTATAAGTGTGTGGCCTTTTGCAGGGGGAGAAGGGCAAGAATTCTTTGTAAAGGACTATTGGCTTATGAGGAACTGCATATCATTGCAGAGTATTTAACAGAGAACTGCAAGGATGAATATTAAGTATTAAAAAAAAAAGGAGTTTAACGTATAAACAGAAAAAAAACCCAACCAAACAAAAAACCCCCAACAAACAAAAACAAACGAACTCCACAAACCTTGACATTATATGTTAGGAAAAACAAACCGTCCACCCAGATCTGCTGGCAGATTAGTGTTAACTTAGTCCAGCTTTTAAATTATTAGGAATTTGATTTTAATTTTTTGAGTGGAGGTTCATCTAGTGTCTTGTGTTGGGATGAGAGGGGTTTTTTTGCTTAGCTTGTTGAGAAGGATTCAGGATATCCACTGAAATCATCTGGTCCAGATTCCCCAACTGATTGAAATGTCATAATTTAATATGTGTTCTAGATTATATAAATACAGTTGTTGTTTCAAGGTGTGATTTTATGATGTACAATGTTTGGAAACACCAGCTTTACAGCATTTTCTCTCCTCTCTGCTGACTTCTGCCTCTGTCCCTTTGTGCTTTGACTCGCTGCCCAGTTGCTTTTACTAGCACCACCAGGTTGTGCGGTCACACTATAAATTGGAGAACTGATCTGCCTTCTTTCAAAAACCAAATATGTATCTTTTTATGAGTGTTACTTTAAAAAGAAAAAAAAAATTATTAGTTTTCCAGTTTGGTTTACCATGTGGCTGTACAAGAGGCTGTGCCAAAATAACAAGAGATGATGTGAGGCACTGCTTCCACTGGCACTGCTACTAAAAAAATACGTGTCAGATGCCAGGCCTTCTCTTTCCTTTCAGCTACAATAATTCCATAATTATGAGCTTTCTCTTATGGACTAATTTTGTCTCCCCATTATTCGAGCTTTCAAGTTCTAGAGGTACTAACTCTGAAATTAATATAACGCTTTCTAGAGTGTCTTTCAATGAGTATGCATTTTTCATATCAAGTATAAATGCATAGATTCTCACAAATTAGACATTGTGAATTCTTTCCTTTTTTAGAGAATCTGAGTAAACAACTATTTCAGTGTTCTCTAATATGTCACGCAAAAATAAGATATTTTTAAATGCTGAAATTAGTTGGGAATGTATTCCTACCTGAGATGCTTCTTTTGAAATTGCACTCAAAATCTGAGGGTGTACACATTCTGCATTTTTAGTTTTAATAAGATACAAATAGAAAAATCTTTTTTTAAATTAGCTTGGTTTTGGTGTCTCTTAACACTTCTGCTGTAATGACATACGCTTTTATTCCTTTTTTGGTTTGCACTTCAGCCTCAAAATATTTTAAACTTCTTTTCTCAATTTGTCCATTTGTACAAAATCGATAACTGCACATATCTCAGTTTTTTCTCCTTTGTACATCAATTGCAGACCGCTTCCCAGATAATTTCTCTCCTTGGCTGAGGCACAAAACCCAGCTGCCTCTCATTTCAAATAGCATCCCTACAGTGCAGAACAAAACTGTGAACATCCCATTACCTGTCGGTTCATGGACAGAAAGGTTCCTTGAAACAGGCATTTGTCTTATCTTTCTGAATTTTTCTGGCTTTAGGAGAAAACCAGTGCTTTCTTCTATTTCAGCGGGGTTTTGTAATGTAATGTTCCTCCATCACCACTAGTATTGATGCAAGGGTAAAAATATCCTTTTCAAATGGGGAGTAAATGAGCTTTTATATTTAATTCTTTTCATTTGCAGGAGGAAGCTGAAATACAAGCAGAACTTGAACGTTTGGAAAGAGTTAGAAATCTTCACATAAGAGAATTGAAAAGAATAAATAATGAAGATAATTCACAGTAAGAGAGTGTCTTAATTTTGCATGTCTATTTTTAAAATAATGCTCTAAAATCACATTTTACCTGCAGGAGAGAGGCTCATTCATACTTCTTTTTCCTTGTTCTCTTTGTTTATGTATATTTTTTAGACACCAACTTCTTCAAGCTTCAAAAAAATAGAATTGTAATTTGGTAAACTTATTAATGCATTGTTTTGAATATGCAAGAAATAACATATATACAAAGCTTACAGTGCAGGAGAGCTAAAACTTGCTAGAACGTATTACTAGGCTAAAAAAATACTTGTAAGAGAAGCTAATGCAATTCACTTATCTGACAATAATGCAGGAATATGGTGGGGAGGTTTGATGCAACTGCAGCAATTTTGTGATGAAATTAATTTTGATTTTACTGCACTGTAATTTCATTCCTACTAGATACAGATACCTAGAAGGAAAAATGCAAAGTCTTTTGTATTATGTTCGATTTTACTCTGTACTTCAGCTTGCGTCGCAATGTATCAGAATGTTAACTTGTTATTTAATATTAATTATTACTATGTAGGTTTGAAAGTAATAATTGCATAACTAAAAAATTAGTCTGTTTTCCATGGTGGCGAATACAAACACTAACATCACAGTTCCACCAGCTCATGAAGCTGGCAGTGGTGCTGGGAAGGAACCAGTTCTGCCTATCCCTGCCTCCTTCATTATGCCCTTGCCCTGTTCGCTCTCACGTGCTTGCAATGGCATTTCTTTACTGAACAGACGCTGGAGATTGATCCAAGTTAAAACTAGTTCCCGTGGTTTCTTTATCTGGATTAATTTTAACCCTGGATTGATTTCCTGGTCTAGTTCTTTGCCCCAGTTGCAAAAATGCTCATGTTGCCATGAAGAGAGAGGGCAATGCAAGGGGAGATGGAGCAGCCACGGTGAAGGAGCTGATGAGACTGGGCTTCTTTCTTTCTGCACTAGGAAGTGTTTATGAAACAGTAGCCTTAAGACTTCAGGATTTTATTTTTTACTTTTTAGACACAATAGAATTACATATACACTAAGACTTCTAAACATTAAAGCAGTGACATATGAACTTTTACTTAACTATTTTAATGGTCCCCATACCTACCCTGCAGGAATACACAAAATTTTAGTTACCATGTGGTGATAGTGCTAATTTGTAGCTAAATTGGTTGTGTTTGGATATGAAAAGTAACAGGTGTTGATGCTTACAATTCAATGGCAGGATATTTTCTTTTAAAAATAAATGTCCTACAAAAAACAAATAAGCAGTTATTTGCAGGTTAAATGATAACCTTTTTAAATCTTCAGTGCTTGCATTTTTTTTTTTTAAAAGAGATCTTTAATCAAGAAGGAATAAATGCCATAGAAAAATTACAGGATTTAACTGTGTAAATATCACATATGTGGGGCAAAGAATGTCCAAATTACAGTCCTAGTTGAAAACAGAGTTACCCAACATGGACAGCTAGAATACTGCGGCTTCACTGCTCACTTTCTGCAGTCAATGTTGACACATTTTATGGTACAGAATGAAAAGCTTTAAACTGTGTGTTCATGGTTTTGTGGGAGTTTAGACTTGAGTATTTACCAAGTGGCCAAGCTGCAGCTTACGCTCACTGTATAGAAGACAGGAGCAATGGAGAAGGGATTTAGGTCAGTAGCCCCTGCTGTCTTTGCTAACATGTCTTGGTGACTTGGCCATTTGATAAGGGAGAGGGTTCTGAAGCAAAGCAGCTGTTGGGTCCTGACTTGGATCCTGTTGGGATTTCAACTTCCAGCTGTGGTGCAAAGCCGAACCCTCTTTCTTGTTCTAGCAACCTTCCCCTCTACGTCCTGCTACCCATGGATGCCCTCCCCAAGTGTCCCAAATATGAAGTAGGCAGCAAACTCACCTGTTCAGGGTTCCAGCCTTGACAATGAAGAGTAAGAAGTATTGCCCTGTTGAGAGAGGGTAGACTTGTATGTCTGCATGTGTTCTTTACAACCGCACTGGGATAACAGGACAAATGGAGAATTCAGGTTAGGGTTTCCTTGGCTAGGTTTAGAGCTCACGTGATGCTGGGGCTACCTGTGAGGTGCAGCTTCTGAGCCGCGGGGAGCCACACAGCAGCAAAAGCAGCAGTGGAGAGGGAATGTGGTAAGGCTCACATGACAGGCCCTACTAGAGGCATGTATGTAGTAGAAGGACCAATATCAATCTGAATTTGCTGAGTATGGTTTTAAAGAGTTGGTCTGCTGTTCACATGACCTCAGTCACCCAGTGATGCTACCTCTACATTTGTTATTTCTTCTACATTGAGTGCATTACTTACTGTTTATGATTTTTTAATGTCTTAAGCATTGAAATATGTATTTTCATAGTGAGGAAATTGAAAGTTTTATATTTAAAAGGGGCACACAATAAGCAAGAATATGCCTCTTCCCTCAAATACTTGACTATCTGTGACCATACTTCCAAAACTGTAGAGAAACACAGTAGACTAACTAGCCCTAAACCCTTTCTTAGAGTTTTTTATGGAGGATAAGTGACAACTGGCCCTAGAGTCGTGAGTATAGTTGTCTCATCATTGCACTAGAAATATGATGACTATTCACCTCCCTTCCCCTTGGTTGGATGGAAGGATGTACTTTGTCTTCTGTGTATTTCAGGAGAGAGTATGGTCCTTTTCTCTGTCCTGCAGCATCATTTTATGTTTGGAGGGAGTGGTTTCTTCTTGCTTCTGTTAGAGGACAAACAGATATTCAGTTCTTAAGTATGTTTTCTCTATATTGCTGTTTGTTATTTGTTAACTTCTTAGTGTTATATAAAATACATTTTGTTAAAAGGGGGTAGGTATGTACAACATGTTTTATGTGAAATTAGAGGAATATCTGCCTCATCTGTTCCAGAAAGCTGAAGTTTGGGACTTCTCTAAAATTTGGTAAAACAAGGAGAGTGCACTTGTATCACATGTTTAAATTTAAGGGTGCTTTTCTTATCCTTACAAAAATAGAGAAAAATAAGAAAAAGTTTGCCAGAATTGACTGGTTTGATGATGGTGTTGTGGTAGCATTCGTACCCTAAATAGTCAACATGTTCTGAAATATTGTTCAGCATATTAGGTGTTGGTAATAAAAACAAAACTCCATTTCAGAAAAAATGCTAAGAGGTTTAACTTTTGGAGTCTATTCATATGCCTTAAATAGAACTAATTTTTTTTTTTTTTCTTTCGAGATTTAAAGATCACCCCACATTGAATGAACGGTATTTGTTACTCCATTTACTTGGCCGAGGTGGCTTCAGTGAAGTATACAAGGTAGAGTGTGTTGTGTCTGCTAAATCTAATGTTTGAGCTATGTACTTTTGTACATGTAATTTTCAAGGGGAGGGAGGGGATCCAAATAAGCAGAAGGATTATCATAGGTATGCTCTTTAAACACTGGTTGAGGAAAATTTGATTAACCCAGGAAGGGAGGTAGCATTACAATAGACTTATCAGTAGACTTGTGAATTAAATGAGAACTTTTTTCCTTTTTTTACTTGATGTTATTTTTGTTATTTTTGTCATCTCTGGTTATAACTTTCTCATATTTGTGGGTTTCTTGTTTAGGCTTTTGATCTTTATGAACAAAGATATGCTGCTGTGAAGATTCACCAGCTTAACAAAAGCTGGAGGGATGAAAAGAAAGAAAACTACCATAAGTAAATATTAATGACTTACACTTCATATGTTAAATTGAATGGCATTTTATTGATTGTAGAACATTAATGTATCCGTCTTCTTTTAGACATGCCTGCAGAGAGTATAGAATACACAAAGAACTGGATCACCCCCGGATAGTGAAACTATATGACTACTTCTCCCTGGATACAGATACGTAAGCACATGAAATGATACATTTTCTAGAACTTGGCAAGGATTTGAGTGCTGTATATTAGATAAACAGAAATGAAGAGTATTTGAACAAAAATAATATGTTCTTTCTTTCAGGCAAAGCATTTAGGGTTTCCTTAAAGGGACTTAAAAATAAGAACCATGAGTTGCAGAATTTTGTCTCAACTAAATATTGCAGGCCTTCTATAAATCAATGAAAACAGTGTTTTGCATTACCTGACTAGTAAGCCCTGCAGGATGTCCTGAGGGTGAATGGGACATGAAGTGCTGTAATGTTTCTGAGCAGAGCAAGGGCCGCTGCAGGGCAGCTGTGGCTTAGGCAAGCTCCCATCAGGAGCATTACGAGCCTAAATGTAGCACATGGTCACTGGGCTGCACCTCTTTGCGAGAAATTGTGTCATATCCTAAGGGATAGTGAATATATTGAGAAACGTGCCTACATAAATAAGGGGGTTTTTGAATTAACCTCTCATCAATATGGATGCGTTTTCTCTTCTGGTGAGTATGAATGCTCTGATTGATGTCAGGTTTCATAAGCTAATAGTTATGCTATGTGTTCTATTAACAGTTTCATTCATATAGTTTAATATTCACACAGCTGTTCTTAAACTTGCCAGGATCAAAATGGGTTGTCATATCTCTGTTTCTGATTGTGCAGTTTGATATGTTATTTAATTTTGTCTCTCTGAATTCTAACACAGGTTTTGCACGGTGTTAGAATACTGTGAAGGCAATGACTTGGATTTCTATCTCAAGCAACATAAATTGATGTCAGAGAAGGAAGCTAGGTCCATTGTAATGCAAATAGTAAATGCACTACGGTATCTCAATGAGATCAAGCCCCCTATTATACACTATGATCTTAAACCAGGTAAATGAGGAATGTTATGATTAAAAATGTAATCTTTTTTTAATCCCTTATTTTGTTTGTTATTCATGCCTGAAAATGCCAAAATTATCATTTGTGTATCAGGCTTATTATAAACAGCTTAAAAAGTGTGTACTTTTCTTTCTAGTTTTATTGCCAAAATCATGTCTTTTCTGTGGTAAACTTTTTGTCATAACTTTCCTACTTTGTATTATTTTGATTTGAATTTATAGAAAAAAAATCGTATAGTACATAGATACATACATTAGTATTTAGCAGTATAAACAGGTAAGATCATTATTTGGCTCAGTCCTGTCTGATCACTGCAGAATGCTGATGTATAAATAATTTTTCCCTTATGTATTTCTTAGCCTGTAAAGGCTTGAAATAAGTAATCAATCACTTTCAGCATCCCAGCATAAGCATTTCAAAACAGGACTTTACAGAAGTTTTCTTTACAATTAATAATGAGAATTGTCATAAATGATGTAATCTGTCTTGAATCCACGGCCTTTGTTTCCCCACCTTGCATGAACGATGCTTGTGTTCTTCGTGTGCTTTAGTCTGCTGCGCTTGCAAGCGTGGGGTTGGTAATGTAACTCTTGTGCCAGCCTGTTTATTTGCTGCTGCGTAACAAATTGTTCATACGGATTTCTCTCATATTATGGAATTGTATAGAATGTATTCTTGGTCTCATTAGTTTTTGTTCTCTGACAAACTTCAGACTACTTTTATATCAAGAAATTATTCCACAACTTTAACACATGGAGTAAGATTCTTAGAGTTGCAGCAATTTCTTGGCATGATTTTATGGCATATACAAGCCCTGAAACGTGTAGTGTAGGATTTTTTCTGGACAGAAAAATACAGAACTTCATTGTAACATATACTACTATGTTTTGGTGTTTCCTCGCTACTTTTTGGTGTTTTCTGGTTGTCCAGCCAGCTCCCAGCTGAGGGAGCCGTTTCAGATTATGATGATAACCTAGAGAATTCCTGAGGATGTGCTTAAATGTGTCGTGGTCAAGTTACTCTAGACTTGAGGATGTAAAGTTGTCACTTAAGACTCGTGAAGTTAAATGTTCCTAAAAATTGAACCTGGTTTTGAAAATGAAGCATTCTGTTAGCTGGTTTGTGGTAACTTTTTTTTTTCCCTGAATAGGTAATATCCTTCTTGTAGATGGAACAGCATGTGGAGAAATAAAAATTACTGATTTTGGCCTGTCCAAAATAATGGATGATGATAGCTATGGTGTGGATGGAATGGATTTAACTTCACAGGGAGCAGGAACTTACTGGTAATGCCTAGTTTGATTTTGCTGTTTAGACTCCAGGTCATTGTTCAGATTTCATAAATGCTCTCTTATAAAACCAATTTGGAGAGAGAGACAGAATTAAAAATACTAACACGGATGACAAATAAAGATTTTTGTGTGGTACTTTGAATGTTGATGTTCCCAAATGTTAGAAGGGTAACATAACAAGTAAGATAAGAGAGTCTGAGTGTGTGTGGTTTATTTTTATATGATATATATATATATGTAAAAAAATGCAGAGCTTATCCCTATGATTTAGAAACATAGTTTTCCTGAAGAAGCAGGTGTTTAATCTTTGGCTGCAGGTGGTTGAAGATGTTTGACAGAGCTATGATGATTAAGTGTGGGTGCTTAGCTCTTGGAAATCTTAGAGCAGGGATTACCAGCAGGTAATGTCCTTAGGGCAAAAGAGTATTTACTGTTCCATCCTAAAGGTTAATGACAGCTCAGCAGCTGTGATTTGTTTTCTGTGTGCACTTGCATGCTTGTCCAAAAACCTGAAGATTTAGAGTTGCCTACAGAACAGGAATGACAATAAGCATTTGTTGCTTACAGAAAAGCTGTTTCTAGAATTTGCTCTCTAGAGATGCAGCTTCTTCATGGCACAGTAGCTCTTTGAGCCTGGGTGCACAGTAGCTGTGTCAGGGTGGGTGGAACAGAATGCCTAGGTTGGCCAGGTTATTACTTATGAATTCATTTGCTCTTTCCTCATTCTGCCTGTAGCAAGATCAGAGTCAGGAGCTGAAACCTAACTCTAAACAGAGAAGCCAGCGACATTCCCATTGGGTCTGCAATTTTTCCCTTATTCTGAAGTTGCACATAATGTTTGGCCTTCTCCTTCAGAATTTTTATAAAATAAAACACAAATACTCTTGCCTGGATGCCAATGCGCACATGCTGTGAAAAGATGATTATTCAAGTTGAAGCATTTTAGAAGTGTTAGGCTTTTGCTGCTGTTTTTAATGCTTTACCTGTTTAAACACCAATTTAAATATTTGATTGTAGGAATGTATGTAGAAAAATTGAGGCCTTTGGATTTCATCTAAAATGCCACAGGCCCTAGTGGTGCTATAAACTAAGACATCAAAAGAGGTCTGTGACCATTGTAGGTTCATGATGAATCTCTGTGTTTCTAATTCATGCTTTCTTTAAGCCCAAAATCTTCATTAAGGAGAGAAATCTTTTGAGTGAGTTTGAGGTGAGGGATGAGTCTGTTTAGAACAAATTGCACAAACAGCAGCATAGTCCTGAAAGGGGTTTCCTCAGTCACTGGGTCCGGTAACCTGCCTTCCCAGGCAGTCAGCTCACAGAATCTCTTTCGTAAACTTGCAGACATTTGTGTTAAATTTTGTTAGTGTTTTGTCCCCAGTAATCTGATTTGAACTGTGTTTCGTAACCTCAGTTCTCTGATCATTAGAAACCTAATCTTGTAATTTACGGACTGTGTTTATTTGTGGCCAGTTTATACTTGTTTATTCCTGTGCCAACACTGTCCTCTCTGAAATACGTTGTTTCCCTTCCTGGTACTTGCTCCTTGGTGTTTTTATAGCCTTCATTTTTTTTCCTTGAATTGTAGACTATCCACTCTTCAGATTATCTTAGTAGCTTTCTTTGCATTTTCATCACTTGAAGCTCATTTTTCTGGAATGTTGTAATCAGAATTGTACATGAGTATTCCAGAAGAGATTTTGTGATACTGTGCAAAATTCATATTTGTGTTGCATTCTTACATAGTTTTTCTGTTTATTTCCATTTCCACAAATATTTCTTCAAAAATTCTTGTAAAGCCTTATATACTCTTGATGAAACAATGTCTGGTCTGTAGTTGTTTTAACGATTTTTATGCATTTTTAATGTTAGATACTATAGTAAATAATACTTAACTGCCCCTCATATTAATATATGTGGGAGGTTTTGTTTGTTTTTTAAAGAAGGGTCCATTTTACCAGTTTTTTGGTAATTCAGGAATGGCACAGGAACTTCCTCAACTTTCAGTTTTTTAAGTGTGGTTTCCTGCAGATTATAAGAATGAAAATAGCAATCACCTGTGTCTGCCATATACACTTTTGGTTAATATCATCTTTCTTACTTAAAACTTAGGTAAAGGATCTTTAAGTTATGCCTACATTAATTTTGATTCCAAACCAGGCCTTGCTGTAAAATGCCCTATACGGCTTTCTTTTCTTGCTCTGATATTGCTCTGATAGATGGAGAAGGTTCATATTTAACCTAGGATCCCAACTGGAAAAGAAAGTTACAATTACTGATTTGGGTAAAGAATGTTAGTATTTGCACTTGTGTGAAATAGACCTTCTGTTTGACTGAGCGACTATGCAAAGAACAGTGATGTCAGTTGAGATGGGTGTGCAAGACGTTTGAATGTGGATCTTAAGGCAACTGTGCAGTCGTCAAAAGATCAGAGATGTGTACGTGAAGTGTTTATATAATCTGATGTTTGAGTAAGTTCTAGTGATGCCACATATCTGCTCGCAGACACTGAGGTGCATGTTCTGTTTTCCAGGTACTTGCCTCCAGAGTGTTTTGTAGTTGGCAAAGAGCCACCAAAGATATCTAACAAGGTTGATGTATGGTCAGTTGGAGTAATCTTTTTCCAATGCCTTTATGGTAGGAAGGTAAGGAAGAAGTTGCTTCAACATCTTAGAGTTTTAGTGTAAATGCCTCTTTCCAGTAGACTCTGAATTATAGTCAAATATGTGAATCTACATGGAAAATTACTTGTGTTAGTTTTTGGTGGTGTGCATTGATATTGCAAGAAATGTAAAAAATCTTGACTGAAGCTGTTTTATTTTACAGAATGGTATGTGGTTTATATTAACACTGCAAAAACTTACTATAGCATAAATATTTATGAAATCAAATTAGTCGGATAACTCTCATGAAGAAAATCACGTGCTTATTTTTCAGCCATTTGGCCACAATCAATCACAGCAAGATATCTTACAAGAAAATACAATACTAAAAGCCACAGAAGTTCAGTTCCCGGTCAAACCTGTTGTAAGCAATGAAGCCAAGGTAACTTTTCATACGATCTCTGAGTAACAGTTACAATATTCATCATAAAGGACTCAGCCATAAAATTGCTGTTCACTTAAGAATGCTGTAACTGAATGTATAGGAAAACATAACAGAACCAGTATTTTGATGTTTTTATTTAAGCAAACTTATTCTGGGACTTCTCAAAATCATGTACTTCAAAGCGAGACTATAAATATATTCCAGAAATTTGCAAGTGATTTTAAAGAAGTCTGCCTCGAAAATTGTCTGCTTTGCTTTTTCCCAGAGGACCTGATGTGCCTCACTCAGGCTGTCTCACTGCAAGTTCTTGTGAAATACTTCTACTAACAGTAACAAGCTCTTTCTGAAAATAGTGAATGTTATTTTCTGCAGCCTTATTGGCTTGAAGAACTATTTGACTACCAAATACCTGGAGGTTATGCCTGCTAACACTCCTCCCCTTGAGAGGTCATAGGGTGTGTTTATTACCTCAAAACCGAAGTTGAAATGCATTATTAGTTAGTTTTCAGAGTGTAGCTGTCCCTTGATCATCCTCACTTTTTTGTATTTTGAGCAATGTTCTCCTTTGTATGACAGTAATGTGTCTACATTGCCACAGAAGCATGAAGTATTTTACAAACATTTTAGATACAAACTGTTAACTCTGAGGATCTTGAAAACATGTCGTAGCAATTCATTTGTTATGGAGGATTTATTGTGAAGAATGTGATTAAAATCCAAAATGTTCAAGAACATGTGAATATATATTAGCAGATGTGCGTGATTTTAATTTTCCACCTTGTTCTTGCTGGATATGTAAGTGATAGAAGTAAATTCTATCAGGATTCTTTGGAACTTGTATCACAGAGTTTTTCCTTTAATCTCTAGTTTTTAATTGGAGC
Source organism: Streptopelia decaocto (assembly GCF_964273445.1). Classification (NCBI taxonomy): domain Eukaryota; kingdom Metazoa; phylum Chordata; class Aves; order Columbiformes; family Columbidae; genus Streptopelia; species Streptopelia decaocto. The sequence continues at coordinate 47,111,728 of NC_138660.1, forward strand.
AAAGAACAAACAGCTGAACAGATTTATCAAAGAGAAGATATGTAATTCTTTTAAATTAAGTTCTGAATTAAGTAATGATGTACTAATCAGTTCTGTAGCAATAATAAGGATTTTCCATCATTAAATGCTGAAGCCCAAGCTCTCTGGAGACCAGATGTTCTGTGTATGCTAGGCATAAGACTTGACAGAAACTTTCAGCACCCAGTGATTGGCAGACATCATATGGACCTGAACATCAGACAACATAGTGTCTCAAGAACAGTCCTGAAGCTAGATGCAGGATTTTTTCAATTGATTAGATACTTTTAAGCAGGGTGGATTGAGTTTTGTTCTGGGAAAGGAGTTCTAGGTAGGTAGTGGTTTCTTAAATAGTCCATTAGATATTTAACGCCTATTGAACATGGCAGCCACCACTGTCAAATTTCATGTTTTGTTCTCTTCCATCATGGCCCACATGGTAATGACAGCTTTCAAAGGTCAACCAAAGCATTGAAATTCTGTCCCTGCATCTTCCATCTACTCTTCATCTACTGCACAGCTGAATGGTTTTAGAAGCTCTGTGGAGCTCCTTTCTGCTCTTTCAATCCTGTGACATTTGCTTCTGGTGTTTACTAAGCTGTTCAGGGATAACACACGCAGAATTCTAATTGTGTGAGGTGCTAATGTTTTACTTGTAAGTGTAGTTCCTAAAGGTAGAAATAAATATTTGAAGTGTGACTGTTTGAAGCCAATTAATTTGCTGACTTTTTTTTCTGCTGTGATGTTACATTTTTTCATTGGACTCAGTAGTAAAACGTTACACTGCCATTTGATTTGGTTTATGTAAGAACAAGAATTTGTTTAGAAACTGTTTTGTCTAGGGGGAACATGCATATTTGATTGAAAGCAGATGTAATTATTTAAAACGGTATTGTCACTTTTTACATTTCTTTTCTAGGCCTTTATCAGACGCTGTTTAGCATACCGGAAAGAGGATAGATTTGATGTCCACCAGCTGGCTAATGATACTTATCTTCTGCCTCATATGAGGAGATCAAATTCTTCAGGAAACTTGCATATGACTGGGCTAGCAGCATCCCCTACACCACCTACTTCAAGCATTATTTCATACTGAAATTTCTCCAGCTGAGGAATGGCATGATACTTTTGTGTAGTTTCCAGATGCAGACTTGAGCTTGAAAGCATTTGAGTGTTTTACACAGGACAAGTTTGATAACTGTGTTTTCAGACTGAAGTCATCCTACATAGTGTCATTTGTAGGTTTGGAATGGATCATGGGCTGTGAATAAGTGTACCCTTCTGAGAAATACCTTTAAACATTGAAGGATGACACTGCCTGTTACACACTAACAGGTCTAATGTGTTTAAGACTGAAGAAAAGGTTTTTAGTTTTTTCTGGGGAACATTGTAAATAATCTTTTTAATACTTAAAGTACATTTGGTTGATACTGGAAAGTTCTAACATGAAGGGTAGTTTTTCATTACTTAAATAAAAAAGGGTAGTGAGCAAATTTGAAAACACAGGAAAAATTCCGTGCCTGGTTATAAACTAAATAAACTGCCATCTTTCCAAGACATTGATCTTTTGAAACCAAAGTAAGGAGTGTGAGACAGTCGAAAATATGTTCTGTTTCAGATTCCTCAGATAAAATTGTAGTATTTTATTTGGCAACTCAGGCTTGTACCTCCAAAAATGTGGTGGTGTTTCACTGAATTTAGATCGGAAGGGTGTTATGGAATTCCTGGTACTTATTTCACAAATAGATTGCTAATTTTGAAATCTGCTCAATTTTCTAAAAATACTATACTTGCTGTGGTATTGAAACTTGTGAAACTTTCCAGGCTTCTGATAAAAGCAAGCAACAGTATGAAACCAAATGCAAACAGGTCATGTATAATGTTCTATGCAGGAATAATGATAAATTCCCTTCTAGCTCTATTGTAAATTGTTGTACAGATGTCACATTTTCAGTTAAATTTCAGCGACTTATTCCTGTACAAATGTTTAAAGTATGGCTTTTTCTAATTGGATATTGTATTTTTTTTAAGTCTCCCTCAAGGCGCTTTTAATTGCTGCTAAATGACGTTGCTTTTACTTTTGCGAAAGAATCAAATGACCTCCTTAAGGTGCAAGTCAACTGTACGTTATAGAGAGATTAAGAGTAGGTAATTCATTAACAATCAAGGCATGTAAACCAGATCTGTGTTGGCAATATACAGTACAGTTCCTTAAGTCAGTTTACTGCGTTCTCAACCTGCAGAGCGCATTGATAATTAGATGTAGAAGTTGCTCATGGTTATTCTCTACTTCAGGAAGTTCCTATCAACAAGGAAATGTTTCTTGTGGCTTGTACAGATATTTTAAAATGTGAAACATTTTCAAACTGCCTTGTATGGTAGAAACTTATTTTTCAGAACAGCGTATCTCTCTCTCCCATTCTCTATTCTTTTTACTATCCCATTCTTGATGCTGAGTACCTATATGTAATTTTGTCCATGTTGCAGAAAAAGGAGGCTGTATTACCACAGGTTTTCATTTAGTATTGTACAGTTAAACTGTTGCTCTTGTTTCTGATGTTGCAAGCCATTTTGTTTTCATTGTACATAAAGAAACATTAACTGTCTCTTTAAGATGCTGCTGAAATTGTAGAGAATGTAGCCAAAACAGTAATAAACAATGACAGTTGAAATTTCAAGGGTTTTGTTGTGTGTTTTTGCATTTCAGTTGAGGGCAAATCAGCTAACCATATCACTGAGCTACACTTAGCTATTTAAAGCAAACTCTCTTCAATTACAAACAAGAGGCCAACAATAGAATAATTAATTTAAGTAATATGGGAGGTGACGGGGGAGGATTCCATGAAACTTAAAAACATCTGTCGTAGATGTAACCAAAACATGGTTTCACTGAATAGACCTCACAGAAAAAAACTTCAGTATTGCAGCATGTCCTTCTAGAATTCTTTAACCATGGAATAAAATTAGACTCAAATAGTGACTCTTTCCATCTTATATTACACCAGAGTACTGGGACTACATCCTTTTGACCCTCTGCAGCACAAGACTGAGTGCAGGGTTCAAGGAGAATGAGCTGTCGGCTCACGTTAGGTTTCATTCCTTCTTATTTTGCATGTGTCAATATCAGAAGTTAAATTGAAGAATGTTTTGTCTAAGGAAAAGATACAGGGTTGCGTTAACTGTATGTTTATTTATCTGGAATGTATTGTGGTTACCCCTAGTAAAGGGAAGTTTGGCAATGTATTAAAAAAACTACTTAAGTAACTGGAAATTTTACAGCTACCTAAAAATCAGATGGTTTATGCATTGCACTAATTACATATAGACTTGTTTTTTCTGTTGTTAGCATCTGGGAATAGGCTTTGTGGCTGAATACATGACACGTACTCTGAAACCTAAGCAGTCACCTTAAAGTTTTGGATAGAAATCCATGAAAGAAAATGAGAGTCACTATCTCATCCTTTGAGTCAAAGTTGCAAGATTTTTACCTCCAATACACAGTGGTTTTTGTGTTAGCATCTTACAGTACAGTTAACGAAGGCTTCGTATCCCCGTGTGGAGTCATTCTGCGGTCACAAGAAGACATCTGAGTTGGTGTGTTTGGTGCCTGCTATTCAGCAGTTTGTGCTGGAGATACAAATACCCTTGAGGCCGAGTCTAGAACCCCAAATAACTGCTGCTCATGAAGGAACGCTGATCCACTCTAAGGTAATTCATCCATCAGTTGTTCACTCTGCATTTCACGCGCATTTTACTAATTTCATGGCTTGTCATCCATCACTAGATTTCCTAAGCTCTCTTCTTATTTAGCAGCAGGTAGACAAAAGGAATGAGGTTAAACTTCATCAGGCAGTTTTTAATGAACCTTGGAAATACAGAGTGTTTCAAAAAGAGAGAAATTTCCAGTGGGAAAATTGTCAAAACAAATAAGGAAGATGCCTGCACTATTTTAAGTAGTTTTATTATAATATTCTTAAAAGTTGGAAGGGCTATAGTAACACTTATTATAATATTTATTAAATTCTTATTAATATAGTCATAGGAATGGAAATTGGGCCCTTCTTTTTGAAACACCTTGTATAACACTTCCTTTACATTCATACATACTTTAACATTACTGCATTTACTACATTGCTATCTAATAAAAGAAATGCTATGTGTGAAACAGAAGTGGCTGTTAGAGTAAGTTCTGCCCTTTTAATTATGATTATGGTGCTACAGGTCATTGCAACCAGAGTTAATGCTTGGCTTTGTTGTTGCTGGAAAACAGCCATGTTTTAGCACAGTTCTATTTTGTTTATATTTGTACTGAAGTTTTTCAGATTTCACTATGGGAAGTTAGGCGCCCTTAACTCGGTCTGTACTGGTTGATAGATGCCATTTTCATGGGGGCTCGTTGAGCAAACGGCTGCGTGGCTGAAGGCGTTCAGGAGCCCACGGAGCCACCAGCCCCTCGGTTCACCGGACCTGCCGAGCCACAGCCGGGCTGCTCTGCGCCTGCGACCCTGCGTGGGAGCCGGGGCTGCTCGGGGGAGCACAAACAGGTGACTGCATAAAGCGTGGTTTAAAATAAGCAAGCTTTGGAAAGGAAAACATGCCCTGGAATTTGAAGTATCCCGGGTGCTCCTGCTCAGGCTTTGTCTTCCCCAACATGAGGAGACCACAGGTGTGAGGCAGGGCTGCCAGCCCAGCCAGACCTGTCTTCCGCGGCCTGCAGCAATCCCAGCTGGGCAGGACACCAGGCATCCAGTCTGGGGGGTGCAGGTAGGTCACCAGCAGCGCTGCTGCTGCAGTTTTGCTCTGGATTTTCAGCTCTGTGGGGCCTGAAGCTTCTCCTGTGACAGCAGAGGAGCTGCGGCAGCGGGAAGGGCCCTGCGCTGGGCCCCCGCCTGACCTGCCGCTGGGTTTTCTACAGAGAGCTTGGAATGGTGAGGGATGCTGCTGGGCACGAGGGGGCCACCAGGAAGGGTGAGAGGGGTATCTGGGACATTTATGTCTCTTCAAAGAGCCTCCAGGGCTTGCTGGTCTTCTCTAAAGTGTTAGATTGGAGGGAGGGAGTCCGGCCCAGTGTGGAGGCCTGGGTGGGGTGTCAGAGCAGGAATGGTTGCAAAATTTGGAGGCAGAGTGGTAAGAGAGTCTCCTGACCTCAGTGTCAAAAACAATTGAGTCTCGCAATTGCTGTTGTATTTTTAACATATTTTTTCTATATATCAACTGCTGTGAGAGGGAGGACCTTTGTTTCACAGGTGAGGGGTGCCTGACAGCACAGACTGAAGGTGTTTTGCTGTTGTGGCCTCTGCTGTGGCCTCTTTGTCCCTGCCAGCCTGCCATGGCCGTCTGCTGCCACCTCACTGGGGCCAGGGCATGGCAATCCCACAGTCCCAGTGTGATCCTGCCTTGGGCTTTGGGTATAAATACCTCTCCAGAGGCCTGGATCATACCCAGCCGCAGGAAGCCATGGATTGAAGAGTTGAGGATTATGTTGTGTTTGTAGGAAAGACTGCAAACCTATCTAGAGGGATGATGAATATTCCAGCAATTTTGTGTGTCTATGACCACAGAGTCTAACAAAATAAAGAGGTTCCCCTGAGTGGCCAGCCTGCAGGCCTGGCGTTACTGGCCACCTGAGGCCAGTGTGTTTCCAGATGCTCTTTCCACAAACAAAACAGGTTTTACTTGGTCCTCCATGCTTATTAGGCAAGCACCCCTGAAAAATTCTCTAGTCTCTTCCAGTACCCAAATTTGGCTCATGTTTGCTTGTATCCTGACAAATTTGCCCATAATATTCTTAAAGATGCCTATCAGTGGAGGCTACATTATTTATCCAAGCAGTCCACTCCAGTATTTCCTGGCATCCTCTCTTTCTTGCTGTTTATTAAGCCTCTTATTTCCAGTCCTATGCACTGTGGCGTGAAGAACAGTGCCTTGTGTAGTGCACAAGCCTTGCTTTCTGTGCAGCCTCCATGTTATCTCGTTCTGAACTTCATGCGTGGTTCTTGAGTATCCTTTGGAGTTAACGTTATCCTCTGAACAAGTGAGGTTCTTGCATTATTTATTTCAGATATTCAACTCCTAACAGAATGTTAGGAAAACTCTTGCTGTTAAAGAAATTATTTTTTCTCTTTTGCTCAAAGTAATTGAGTCACTTTGCAATCTTTTCACTGTGCTATGTTTCCCAAGCCGGTAAAATTCTGTGCATAAATCAAAGGAAAATGCTTTCCCTAGAAATCTCATTTTGTATCTAGTGTCTCTAGAGCTAATCAGGTATCATTAAGAAATTACATGATGTTTGAGTTTCAGAATCCCCTCGTGCAAATCTGTGGGTATCTTCTTCTGTGCATTATTAAAACATGCACACGGACTTTCTGTTTAAAAAGTGCTAGAGATCAAAACCACATTTGCTGTATCCTCAGAGGATGTGCTACCATCAGACCAGCAGGCCTGCTAGCAAAGTGAAGTGTTTTCTTGCTTTGTGTGAAAGCTGTGCCATGGTATTTAGCAGAGCACAACCCTGCAGCCCAGCGAAACAAGTGTTTCCTGGGAAGAGAATGCCATGTCCTCAGCTCCGATCCCTGAGATCAGTGCTGTTTTCTGTAATGTGGCCATTGTGCTTTCAGTGTAAAAAACATAAGCAGTCCCTTGTCATTGCTGTTACTCTTGGGAAACCTGTTTAAGCATCCACAGGGGTTGAATCAGTTTTGCATGTGGCCTGGGGTTGTGGCTTCCTGTTATTTTTAGTATTGATGCACATGGGGGTTGTGTAAGTGCTCCCTTCACCAAGACTGGAAGGACAGCAGTTTCCACTATGGGACTAGCAAGGACTTAAAGGATTCAAAGTAGTATTATAAAACACGTTCCACCATGCTCCTGGATTTCTATTTCGTCTGCCCTTGGGCTGAGCATGACAGAGGAACAAGACCTGCCAAATGGTCACATACATGGAGCTGACTTAGCAAGTAGGTGCAGCTTCTTTCCTTCTCTTAGGTTTGTCCCTCTAAACAGCCATGTGAGGAGTTATTGCACAGCTTTGTACATTTACGTAAGGGAAAACTTTCTTCATGATAAAAATAATTACCATAACTAGTGCACAAATGGTTCTTTTCAGGCTTGCAGCTGTGGCTCAGTGGCAGCTGGCAGAGCTCTGATCACCAATTAGAGCACTGGAATACCTTCTCTGCCTGTCCTTCTTTCACAAAGCCAGGTAAGTAACATATTAATTAGCAAACTACACATGAGCACTTGCCCATAGTGAAACTGGAGCATCCTATTCCATTGGCTAAGTGTCCGTTCATGTATATTTATATGATACCATGAAATCCTCATATTGCTTGTAAGGTTACATGAGGATGTATCAGATGCCAAGCCTGATCTCATAAATGCTCTTCTTAGAGCTATCAGATGCCAGGACAGTTTTATGACTGAGCCCAAACACATTCCAACCTAAAAAGTAGCATAACGTTAAGGTTATTGTCCTATTACCCCATTAACAAAACACATACAGATAAAATAGGAGAATTAGTCCTCTTTTATGATGCGTTAGAATTCCTGTGTTTTTAATGAACATCATCCTTTTCCACTTACATTAATGTCTTAATGTACTGGTAAAGTGTGAACCTTATAGGTTTAATAGGTAGGTAATATCTTAAACAAAACAAGGTCCTAATGGTGAAAACTGTAAAGATTGGGTTTTTTCCTCCTTATCTCAGACACCACTGAGAAGAATTCAGCTGAATTACATTGAGACAGCTTTTCTATTTTGGGGCATGCTTTGGTTTACTCTGCTAACATCAGGTGGCAATGTGAAGGCCTGTGTTTTTTATTCAGTGAGTCACGTCATGTTTTTCTCCTTCTGGGTTTTGCAAAGGATTTTGCTAGTTTCGTGCTAAGGAGCAATTCAGACAGGGCACAGAGATCATGGAAAAAAGCCAATATGAGCCAATCCTCTTTGAAATGGAGGAAAAGCAAGCAGGAGTCAGCTAGATGAGGCTCCAGACGGATGGTGTGACTGAAACGACACTTCAACTGTGTGGCCCTAGGCAACTTGCTGTATGTCCAGAACACTTTCAGACTCAGCCACCACACACTGTGGGTGGATACAAGGTGAATCACTATAATAGCTAGTGGCAAAGTTTTACATTGTGTTTCATATTTGGATATACAGAAAGCAAGCCCAAGGCACAGGGGGACAAGTAGTGGTGCCTGAACCATCACAACTTTATAAGCAGCACTTTGCTGCTTATAAATTGGCCTCAGCCTAAAATCAGGGAGGTGCATTAAAACACGGCTTGCCACTGGAGATCTGCGTCAGACATGCTTACGCACAGCCCAGGGGAGAAGGACGCAGACACTTTCCCAGAGCCCACTAGATGGCAAAGCACAGAGCTGTGTTCAGGCTGCTGAACATCTGTCTTACCTGTCTGCATCTCACACTAGCGTGACACAGAGCCTGGGTCTGGCAATGTCAGAGCAACGGGTACTTTGGCTGAGCCATCAGGACTGCTCATCCCTTTGGGATATTGGGCCAGGGCTTCTCTGCCTCCTGCAGGCAGAGGATTTAAATACTAATGACATTAATTTTCCTAGAAATTGGTGTTGGGTGTCACTATTTGCTAGTGTTCAGCTCTGTTTGGCTTGCTATGGATTCAACAAATACTAAGAGAAAACTCTCTTACAGCTAATGCAAAACAGGGAGGAATAGCTTGTACCAAAGGGTGGAGGAAAACTTCCTGGGTTATACAATCCATCTGACTTGGAACAAGGGTCATGAAATAAGAATCAAAGCTTCTGGAGTGAAGCTTGACTTCTGTTTGAGTTCAAGGCAGTATTGACTACTAATGTTTGGGAAAAGGATCTGTAAAAGAAGATAACTCTAGTAATTCTGAACTTTGTCTCCTCAATTTTTGTGTTAAGTCCTAGCCTGTTATTAGGAAGCTTTGGACCTCTAGGTGCTCAAATAGTATAATGATGAATCTATAAAATGCATTGATTGATATCTAATAGTTTGAAGCAAGATTCACAGAATGTATTTATAATTTAAAATGACTGGAAATACTGTGATTCAGCTCTTGCTCTCTCTGCTTTGGACTTGATTCTTATTACTGCCATTCTTGCTATTTGAAATTATACAATCACAACTCAGAAGCCTTTTAAAGTATCATTTTATCATTTTTAAGTCATACATTTCTTTGTAATAGTCACTGCTTATGATTTCTATCATGTTATTCATAGGACATTGGGCTGACAAAGGTGGATTAATGATAGGAGGTAGTTCTAAACTAACTTAAAATGTGGTGAAAGAAATAGTGATAGCTACTACAATATATGATCTGTAAGAGAGTTTTTAACTTAAAAAATGTAATGTAGTAGTTACTAATCCTAATAGCATGGTGGTTGTGTTTTAAGGCAATTATATATCCTTTTACCATGGAAGATTTTGTTATATTTTTGACCCAAGACAAATATTTAATGTGAAAGTTGTCTGAGTGCTTCACAGAAGTTGATTCCATTAGGATAGGTTGTACATTAGAATTTTCTATCTTAATCCTTAAAAATACTGTTTTGCACTCATTTGTATGTCTGGGGAGAAAAATGCTGTGTTATGTCACGAAAGGTGTGAGAGCTATGTTGCTTTTGGTGTTGGTCCAGGGTTTAATACCACTCAGTTTTACATTCCTAGCTGGAAACGTGTTTTTTGCCGTTGATGTAAGCCAACGCGAGCCCTTTGCACCCAGGGCCTCCCTTGCCTCCAGACCAATGACCACTCAGCTGTGTGCCGGGTCACATCAGCTGGCAGCCCTGGGTGAAAATGTGGTGCTCTTTTTGGCTGGGTAACACCTCAGCCAGGACCAAGAGCTGACCCGAGGCCCTGGGCAGCTGCTGGGAAGTGGCTGTGGGCATGGGGAGCAGAGGCAGAGACACTGCTGGAAATGGCAGCCTCTCAGCTTGGGGCAGGACAGGGCTTCACTTTCATCTCAGGCTTCCTGGCTGTGCTCCCTGGAGGAAGAGGGGCTTCCCCAGAGGCAGGCTTACCCTCGCAGCTCCTGCTTTCCCTCAGTAGGAGCACCTCTCTTAATGGGGGGCAATCAGCTGGCTACGCTACCAGTACGCTCAAGTTTTCATTGTATGAACATCTTGCCAGAGATTTTCTCCTTCCCTCCATGGTTGCACAAATAACTTCCTTCTCCAGACATGATCCAACAGTGTGCTGTATCCAGCTGAAACGACAGGGGGAAATTCAGACACAATGCAATAAAGCAACTGGAATTTGTTTGTCATAAACCCCAAGGGCATGTTCTCATTAAAGCCACGAGTTCTATCCAGCAGTTATGTTCTTTCATGTTTGCATTACACCCCTCTAAACTGCCAGAGATTAGAGGCTGCTTTCAGTGTTGTTTGTGGGTTTCTGCTCAGTTTGACAAAGAGGAAAGTTTTCAGCCAGGGCTTGGAACAAAGAGCTCTCCTCCATACAACGGCTATTAATCCTGCCCTTGTGGGGGGCATACTAGCTTAATTCACTGACCAAAATCAGTCTTGTTAAGAGGAGGGCAAGGGAGTGATGGACAGCAAACAGCAAGAGATGTTCTGCAGCAGTTAGCAAAGCCACCACTAGATGTAGAAACATCCCTCTGTGAGTCAACACCACTTTCTGCAGGGCCCTCAGGTAGCTGGTTAGTTCAGTGTTTCTTTAGTGCCAACACACAAATACTTGACGAAGCAAAGGCTTTTTTGGCATATGAGAGAGACCTAGCACACATCCCATGGTGGTCTATGCTGTTTGCTGAGAGAGTATGAAGAACCAAAATTTCCAAGAAACAACAATCACTGCAGCCACCACAGTGATCTGGGTGCTACCTGTATTTAAGCCCCCAGCACCATCTCTGCATAATAATCTCTAGAGACCAGGAGCTACAAAAACCCACCATCTTTTTTAAGCATTCCCTGACTAAAGTACTGTGGGAAGAACATGGTGTTCTAATTATTCCATGGGTGCAAACCTGATTATTCCTGCATGAATTCAAGCATCTGAAGCTCATATCTAATACTATATGTATGTTCACTCTCCTTTGGACAACCAAAGCTGAGCCTACACTGAGCATCAGACGCCTTTGCACACAGTGACTAAGCAATTACATCTGTTCTTGACAGATATGTCCTAATCCAGGATGCAAATGTAAAATGTTTTCATAAGGGCAATAAACTTGCAGTTTTGAGGGCAGTAAAATTCTCACCCAATCAATAGTAGATTAATTAATAGTATTTCTGAATCAAACAAAACCACTGATAAAGGATTGGCAGAGACTGGTGAGTGTTTGCACTGCTTTAGAAATGGTGATGATGTTTTGGAAATCTTTGTCTTCTTGGACAGGTCATCTTAACACTGTGAATTTCTAACCAAGTTTGGAAGGGAAAAAGGATGTTTGCTTCTCTCATCCCTGCTGAACTGCCCCATTTCCTCCTTTTAGCATTGGCTGGTGTGGAAATGGTTGTTTAAATCCAGCCTTTCTCAAACCGAAGAGATTGCCTCAATGATGTTTTGAACAGATATGTTGTATATGATCTAAAGGTAGGCTTCCTCTTGGTGAGCAGAGAACTGGCTCTGGGGCGTTTTCTCCAGGAAGAGGGAGTGGGTCTCCTCTCTTTCCCAGATGAACCCCTTGATAGAAGACCCAGATGTGTGGGTGGCTTTCTAGATTCCTCTTGAAATCTGCTAGTAGCTGGATTGAGTCATGTAGTTAGAAATCATATTTGTTACCAGGTTTGTAGTGGTAAACTGGTAAAGAGGTTAAAGTTAACCCCAAAGAGGGTCAAGTGCTTGACCAAGACTGAGGAGAAAAGATTCAAATTCCTGCAAACTGTGATGTTTTGCATTTAGATAGACAGATAGATAAATAGATAGAGATATAGATAGACAAGCAGATAGAAAGATAAATACATGCTTTAACACATGCACACATGCATATTGAAAATATTCTGCCTCTGCCTTGTTAAGAGGGTAGGACTCCATAGCAGGGACTCTCTCCATGTGTTCACACAGACCCAGCACAGGAAGCTGAGAAATCAGCTGAGACCTGGACCCTCACAGCAATGCAAATATCAAACAAAAGCCATTGCTTAACCTACATTTTTAATTTCTAAGGGGTGAAGTCTTGGCGTCCTTATTTATGACTCAAACAGACAAGTCCTTAAAACTGTTGATCTAATAGGAGAGAGAAGTATTAGTTATGGAGAGGATTACAACAGTGGAAGCAAACACTCGCCCTTGTGAATTCTTATGAACTATATTTAGAATTTAAATCCAAGCATAATTAAACAGTGCTAATGAGACAGAGGGACTTAACTTCATTTGGCGTATAATTGGTATCACTGATTTCCTCATTCATTTTTTCCTAGTTTTAAAGCCTTCTTGTTCCAGTGAGATTTGATGCTAAAAGTTACCCTGCAGAGAGAAAGTATCTGGCCTGGAGCTTAAATTCAGCTGGAAGCCTTTTAAGGGATGCAGCTTTCTTGATAGCATCAATAACTGACAGCAAAGACACCTGTGAATGTGTAGCCAACAGTTAAGCAAGGCACTCTTTTTGCAGTGTACCCTTAAAAAAAAAGCCATTTCACACAATATTACAAAGACCATAAAGGGGAAGAAATTCTTGCCCCTTACTTGCAATAAGGGAAACAAAACAAAGTAGGAGTTTTAATAGTTGTAGGTATATGATCCACCACTATCAGCTGAGGTTTGACTTCCTTCTCAAAATATGCTTCAACCCATCCAGGAATGTGAACTTTAACATGAACTCTTGGTGGCATTTTGTGGTGGGCACACTGCAGCAGGTCGCATGGGAGATGGTGAGGATCTTGCCCAGCCCTAGTAGCTCTGAGCCCATAACTGGCGGAGTAGTTCTGCTACATCTCTGCTCCAGTAGCTGATTTCACTGCTGAGCAGAGGACAGCAGCTACCTGCAGCAGCAGGGGACCAGATATTTTTTTTTACGCAGTCAAAGCCAGTAGAGAAGTGGGTGCAGTAGGCAAAGCTGAGATTATCCAAGTCTCACTTGATTTTCAGTGGTGTCTTTGGTTGAACTCAGGCTCCCTTTTAGTATGTACTACTGACTCAAATGAATACAAATTTTTGGAGGCTTTAATCCACATCTGTTGCTGCAAACTGCAGTAAAGTCAGCTGTTTCCTAAGAGATGGCACAATAATGACTATGACTCTGTACGTTTCGGTGCTGCCATGCGTGCCAGGGTGCTTGTGCTTATCTGCTGCCAAGGGTACTCAGAGGCATCATTCACTTAAGATTTTGTTGTGCGTCACATCCTAATGGGAGTGCTTGCAGCCAGCTGAAATCTGTTCTCAGTGACTGTCCTTAGACTAAAGATTCTACAAACCCTCCTCCCTCCAAAGTGACCACCGCTAACTAAATGCCCATCCACTCATTGAGCCAAACCAGTTCGAAGAGGAGCACTGCAGTGTCTGTGAGCAGGCTCTGCTGGATACGAAGAGGGTATAGCAAGATGAATCCCACAAAACAGCAAATGTTTTTCATCATGCTCCAGTATTTCGGCACAAGATTATTCTTTGGTTGCTGAACCCAAGACTTTGCTTTGTCCTCTTCTGGGAGGCAATTAGAACACTTCCCTGCTAAGACTCTTACGCAGATTATCCTGAGACACAGAAATAATTATTACAAGCATTTGGTCTGAAGTTCTCTTTGCTCAGTTCCACTGGGCCACTCTAACCATATCACCTGCAGTAAACACTCCTCCCTCTTTTTGAAGGTGCCTTTTTTGACCACTTAGGGCTCTGTTCTAGGAGGTGAGACTTTCAGCTGTCCTTCCTCTTCATCACCACCTAGCTGAGCTATTCAGTCAGCCCACTGGCTACTCATTCATAGTCAATAATACTTGTTTTAACTTTACAGGGAAACAGATGATCTTAGAAGTTGTTTTGCACCCCCAAAATTATCTTCATCTGCTTATATATTAAACAGAATGGCACGTCTGCTCATGCTGCATATTCACATTAATAGTCCCAGTTTTCAAGCACTTAACACTGCCTTATGGTCGAACAGCAATGAGAAATACCATTGTCAACCAGAAGAACTCAGAGCAGCAGCAAGTACAGCTGCTCTGCTTGTGAGCAGTCCAGAGCCACAACCACTTGTCCCTTGAGACCAGCTGAAAAGGTACCCTCTTTCACAAGCAAGCTTTCTCTCTGACTGAGCTGTGAAACAGAGATCCTGACTGGCTACACCCATGAAAAATTCCATGGCTCTTCAAGTATCAGTGACTGAAGTCTTACTAAATTTGAGAAGTCTATCACTGCCTGCTGCTGCCTTAAACATAATTTCCATTTATATTCCTTTTTAACCCATCTTAGCCTAACTGCTAGAGAGTCCCACTGTCAGGATAAAACAGATGTTTTATTTCCTGCCAAAGGTGGGTGAAATAATAATCACCAACTTTGCCTCCTTGGCTGCCATGTGGTCTGAAAAGATGCCATATGACCAATGCTTGGAGACTGCTTCAGACAGGAGGCTGAGGGTATTATTTATGATTTGCCTAATCAATTTAAACACTGTCTTTCTTTCAGAAAGCACATTTCTGGTCTTTACAAGGAGATATGTACAAAACTGATCAAACACCCTCCTCTAGTGAAGCGCACTTGCTGTTTAAACAGCCAATATCCCCCTTGCATGACACACAGGTCTGGAAGCAAAGCCCTTGCACTTGAAGCTGCCCCATGCTCATGAGCTGGTCTCAGCATCACAGTCAGGTGTAGAGCTTGTTCAAGTTCAGCCACATGTGACAACAACAGCTTTCTACTACTCTTCATCATTTTGAAGAGTTTTCCTTGAACAGGCAACAGCAGTGAATGCGAGCGAGCTCCTTGTTGCTAACCTGCCCTCTTGGAAACTGCTGCTGTGCCTTCACAGTGATGGGCTGTGGTGTCTCAGGCCAATGTCTGCAGGCACTCTTTCCCACTGGCTGACTCGTGATCCTCTCTCAGGCCAGCCTGTGTCTTCCATTGAAACCACAGCGCACACTAGGCAGTGAATGTGGGTGCCGACTTCCACTCCTTTCTCAGAAGACCCAACAAGTAGTTCAACAAAGCACAGGAACTCCTTGTGGGAGGATGGCAAATGAGGAGTTCTAGGTGAGAGGCGACAGCAGGATATCTCTGCTGTGCAGAGTGCCAAAGGCAGTGATTAGCAAGGAGAAAGGCAGCTGGTATCTGTCGTTTAGGAGATCTCTTCCAGCATCTTTTCCTGTACACCACAAGAAATCTGCCGGTGTTTTTAGCCACCCTTTCTAGCCATTCTGAATGATACTACAAGGCCCTATCTAAAAATGACATGGGGAGTAAGGCAAAAAAGAGAAAAAGGGGAGGAAGGTGACATAGTAGACAAGAATCTGAGATGCCTTCAGGCCTTATCCTGAAATATTACCTCTGTAGCACTAGATACGGCATCAGCCACAGCGGCAGCAAGTCCTTCAGAGAAGGGGCCAGTAATGCACTTTCTGAGAGATGGTGTCACGTTGTAGGAGGCAGAAGTTTGTAGGCTGACAGGTAGGCTTTGCAAGGACAGGAGTCAAGGCTGAAGCAAGTACTTGTGCAAGTTGATGCGAGACTCTGGAGCAGATTATGTGTACACTGAACTCCAGCAACGTGAAGCTGTCAGGTAAGGATGCATGAGCATGCTTCTGTATGAGTGACGTATGACAGTTGCCAAGGAGCATTTGAAAAATATTTTATTCAGTTCCTCGTAGTTCTCGATATTTCACCCCAAATTCCTCAAAGTCTTCCTACTCCTTTATGATGTGTACTTTTAGGCTTAAAATATTCAGAAGCACAGTGCAATCCAGAAGATGTTATTTTTGTTACTTTTTTCATAGTTAAGAATGAAAACAGTCAAGAAGTGGGTTAGGAACAGTAAGTTCCTTTTCATTGTTAAACAATTAGTGCCCAGAGAGCAAGTGTGTGTGGGGGGTGTTTGTTTGTTGTTTTTGTTTGGGTTTGTGTTGTTGTTGTTTGTGTTTTGTTGTTATTATTGGTTGAGGGGGGCTTCTCTCTGAATAGGTGCTGCTGGTAAGATGTGTAAGAAATCTGTTTCAAATAAAAATGTAACCTTGAAACAAAAGGTAATTGTTCTATAAATTCAACCATTTCCAGTGCCCAGCATGTCATTTGGCAATACACAGACTTCCAGTTGGTTTCTATTTTCTTAGCAGTTGTTCTCTAAAAGGATTTTACCCACGTGCTGTTTATATGTACAAAACCGTCTCCTATTGTCAGACTTCTGAGCCTTAGTAGTGTCACTGCCTGGGACCATGCTTGTCCTGTTCCCTTTTTCGTGTGAACACAAGCTCACCTGAGGGCATAAACAGTGTTGTGAAATAGCTTCTTATATATTTTCTTACAGTTTAATCTTTTAGTATCATAGTTGATAAAACTTGACTGATGCCTAGTAACCATTAATACTGAGCTGCTGTTTATAAAAAATTTCAACTTTTTTTTCCAAGTTCTAGTGTTTCTTAAATAAGTTGCACTATTTTTCTGAGCTAGCTTCAGTTCCCAGATTATTTCTTTAAATTCTTTAAGCACTGCCTGATGGTATGTGCCAATCCAAGTACCTGACATGTGCACAACTGCAAACCCATACAATCGGTACTTAGAAATGCCAGGGTGGGAGGTTTGAAATCTTCAGTTTGTTTTTAAAGATGACTATTTTGAAGACTCAAAAATCAAAATTTCAGGAAAATCAGCTTGAAGGATAAGGGCAAGATAGCAGCAAGATGGTCACTGCTAAGTCTTAGCAACTGAACTGTCTGTATCTTTGCTTAGTCTCTCTCTCTCTCCCACGCCCAGTATGAAGAACTGGAAGCTATTTCTCTTACACCAGGTGAGAATGTAATGGTCTTGGCTGAAGATTTGTTATTTGTGACTATTGTTCATTTAGGAGCAAGAACACTGAAATGACGCGTTTGTTCATGAAAGCTGCCAGCAGAGGATGTTGGCTGGTAAATTATGAGGGCTGGGAAGAGATGGCTTTAGGGTGCGGGATCCGGGCAGTGCTATAATGTCCTTTCTGCACATCACAAGGTCCAGATGAGTTGACCCTCAGTGACCTCCATTACATCCAGCACTCCTTGTCAAATGTAAAGCTCATAGCTCTGCATTGCTTTTGCTAATATAATCTTCCATTGTGGGGTTTTCTTACATAACTAGCAAGCCTATGTCGCCCATAGGCTTTGCAACTTGAGTTCATCGCTCGTTTCCTTTTTTTTTAGCTTCTGTTGGGGTTTCATAGCTCACCTAAGCTGCAAGGACCATAAACAAGGTATGTGAATCAGCAGCCACTTGCTGGCCGAGTAAACAGCTCTCAGACAAGGACTGTTATTAAAATCGGTTGGTTGTTGGCAGAAGTGGCTTTCACTGTTGCCATGGGTTGCCCAAGGGGAGCCTGATCTCTGTGGTCTCTGAATCTGTCTCTTCGTGGTGTGCTGAGCAATGTTGGAATGCAGCTTTTAAGACAGATTAACTGTGAACCTAACATGGGAAACTATTCAGAGAGTAAAAATACTACATTGCACAACTAAGGATGAAAGATACCTTTTGCTCACATAGGATAAAAGTTCAAAGGCGGAGAACGTGATTATTTGGTAGGCCATAGTCAACTTGTAATAATGTTTGCAGCCTTCTCTTAGGGCTAAGTTCTGCCTTTCCAGGTGTGAGGACGGGCAGTGGAGAGGCAGACGTGCTGCTGATGGCTAGAGATGCTACTTTCCTGCTGTAAGGTAACAAAACTAGGCACCCCGCCTAACCCTTCTCAGCCAGAGCAGCTCTCCACATGCCAGATCTGTGGCCTTTGAACTCTTAAGTCTTGATGTCATTTCACATGCCAGGTATGTCATAGCACAAAGCCAGCACTTTGGTACTAACTTGCAACTGAAATAATGTGCAAAGGCTGTTCTAAGAAACAGAAGTCACCCACCTAAGTGACATTCTGATTTGCTAGCTGCACTCTGGCAACATAATGTATTCAACAAGGCCTAAGGATAAACATTAATTGGGTTTCTGGAAAAGGACATGTTTGTTCCTTGCTCAGCTTAGAAGCTCTCTAACCACCATCTGCAAATCTCTTAGATACTCTGTAGAAGGACAGGCTACTATGTTTTAATTCCTTGGCCAGGGCTGCAAGAGCAGAACTGTTGGAGGGGCATCTGAGCTAAATTAAGTTTTCTGTTTGATCGGAGTTGTGGGTTGTTTGGTTTTGTATTTTGGAGATTGGTTCTTGCACCTTAACTATTTCACTTTAAAACTGTGCTATGGTAGGCCTTGGCTTCCCATTATACCATAGATTTAAAAACAGAAAAAGACAAACAAACAAACAAAAAAAAACCACCAGAAAAGAAAACCCCCACATTTCTACAGCCAAATCAATTTGAATATTTTGTTGCTTTCTGAGCTAACATTACTACTAGAAGGTGCAGCACCGTGCAAGACACTGCGTGCTGGGCTGTGCAAATATATATTAAGCTACCAGCACTGCCATGGAGAATGTACAGAGCAGGAGTACAAAGTGTGAGCTAGTCATGAACTACAAACACTTACAGATTAAAAAACACAGTCTGATTCTTGCCTACCATTACAAGATTCAAATCTAAAATGAGACAGATTGTCGGTGTCCAAGTCCAAGTGATAAACCAAAGAATCCGAGCTCAGTGCCAGTGGGGCCTCCATCATAGGGAGTGATTGTGAACACATTTATTTGACTAGTACAGACAAAGCCTGTGTATAATTGAGGAAGACAGGGTGCTGTGATCAAACATCACTGATCCTTATCCTGCCCTCTTCAACTTAATTCCACAATCAACACTTACATCACTGAGAGGCTGGAAATATTACCCAGGCCTTTCCTTCAGCATTACAATTTCTCAAACGAGTCCCTGCCTGTAAGGCTGAGCTTTCTTCAAAACACATTTTCACCCTGCCCTGTGGTTAGCTTGGCTTAAGTCGGCAAACTGCCAGCAAAATTCTGGAATTTAGAACTAGCTTAAGCTCAGCCCATTTCTACATTCACATCAGTTGGTTTTATAGTTATCCGTGATTCCTTTAAGTCCTATCATTCAGCATCCAGCTGGCATCCATTTGACTCCAGTCGCTGCTGGGGGGGCGGGAACCTATCACCCAGTGCTGCGCCTGATCCTGTACACTCAACCAACAGAGACTGCCGCCCGCCATCTGGCGGCACAGCCCAGCCATTGCCCGGGAACAAGTGGCGCTCCGGTTGCGACAGGCGGGTTCAGTGTTGGACAGGACTGATCTAACAGACGGCTGTGAGTGGCTCAGGAACAGCCCGCTCTGTGACACCCCCCCCAGCTACGAAACGGTCGCCACTGACTCGTGAGCAGCGGTTTCCCAGGGCAGCAGCAGAGCCTTAAGCTGCAAAAAATGCACTTCCTCAGCATGTGCTTGAGGTTTCTTGAGCAGAACTGTACAGCCAGCCCAGCACTCACAACAAACACACGTACCACTGAACACCAGTGCCCCCAGTGCAGCCTTTGGTGGAGCAGGAATACACCTTATCCCTTTTACAGTACGTCAGGCACATGTTAATCACTCTTAAGTATCTGTAAGGGTGGGGATGTTCATGGGACATCTGTCTTCTTGTCTGCTGCTAGTACTTGTTAAAAAAATCTCAATGTGTCAATGTTTTGATATGCCTATTAATAACTGTTCACTAACAGCCGAATACATGAACTCATGCAAACAAGGTTACACTGTCTGGCAGGCCCTTGGTCTGTCTTCATTCCTTATCCCTCCTTACTCTCTTTTTCGGGGAAAAGTAAGTCATTAAGAGATCCTTGCCAGAAGTGAGTATGGTACAATTTCATTACATGTAGTGAAGAGAAGCTACTAAATTAATGTATACTGTGATTGAGTTACAAAAGATGTACCTATCATTAACCAATTGACATGATAAATGCTTTCTAACCACCTGCAAAAACAGGGGATATTTTTTGTTTTAAATCCTACTGCATGACAAGAAGGAGACAGAAGATTATCTAAGACATTGTTTAGAAGCAGGGTACTTAGCTTATATTTGCCTAGTAATTAATAGATGTATTGTAAGTAAGAAACTAATAAATTTTAACTAACTTCATACTAATCTTATGATTATGCAGGGTTTTTTTTCTTAGTATAGATGTATAGTATGTTAAAAATTTCCAAAAATGGTGAAGAATATGCAATAATTGCATGAATATAAGCAACACAAGAGCATCCAGTCATTGGGGCACTTATTGCGGATGATCCCAAGTGTTCCCCAGCACTGTCAATAAAGAATGCCTGCTTAACAGGATAATTGACTTCGCTGTTAAGTTTATTTCTTTGTTTCAGTTGGTGGGCCAGGCAGGAGAACCGATCCTGTCTGGCTGCAGGACCTGTTGAATCAGGGACTCTACTGATGCACTCTGGAAATTTCTCTGGAGAGACTGCTCGTCTCAGTCAGATGGCTGTGGGGACAGACAAAGACCTCTGGTAAGAAGGCATTCTTTTCTGAAATTTGAGACCAGTCATTTTGGTTTGGGCTATCCACAAGTCGTGATACAGAATTCTTACACAGGATAGCGTACACCGGGTTGTTAGCACCTTGAAGGTATACTTTGGGTACTTGGTTTTCTGGAATATGATGGCTTTGGTATTCTGTGGATTTTTTCTTGTGGAAAACTTCTGGTATTGATTGTTTTATTATTTTGTTGTCATGTAAAGACAGCTTTGTATACAGCCATAAAGCATACTGTAGTTTTGTTTAATTTTTGGATACACCTTGGTATTGGTTATGCACTTTAATGCCTAAAGACACAGTAGAGGCTGCTGTGGTTTTAACTTGTGAGAAGTGTGGGTATTGTGAACCAATCTATGTTGTAAAATGTCCTAATTGTAGTTCTGAGCATTATATAGATTTGAGCTTTTTGCCTGAATTGTTTTGTGTTAATTGTAAGTTTTGGAGAGAGTGGGATAAACTTGGAGTACAAATTGTGAGGATTGTATGACGTGGGTAGTTTCTAGTATTATCTGTGAGGTATTGATATATGTAGTAATGCTCGTAGTTCGTATTTGTAATAAGATCAGCAGTGTTGTTCTGTATAAAGCATAATGGGAGGACAAGCACAGTGGTGGTATTCTGAAAAGAGCCTGTTAGGGTGTATTGGGGAACCACCTGGTGATAATGTGAATAGAGAAACCTTGATGAAATATTATAATCAGTGGCTATTGTATGAATTAGATGATGATGAAAAGTGGCCTCTTAATGAAACTTTGAGTTATGGCACTTTGATGTTATTCTTGAAGAGAGAAGGAAAATGGAATCAAGTTATGTATGCTGATATATTTTTCACTTTGCGAAAACACCCAGAGTGGCAGAAAGAATGTGGTATTAACTTGCCACCACACAATCCGTGTTTACATTAAAAAGGGAGCAGAATAAAGTGCAAGGGAGGCTGAAACCATGTTGTTCAGTGTGTAGAAAAAGAAAGAAAACTCCCCTGATGAGAGAGGAGGATGAGATAGAAGATGATGGGTCCCCACAAGGGGACAGAATTGAAGATTATGTGCCTTTACCTTCCCAGGTGGCAGATGAAGAAGCTTTGGAGAAAGAAGAGGAAAACAGGGAAAAGATGCTGAGTTTTTAGTTGATACTGGAACATCTTCAGTTTTGAATCAGGATTTGACACCATTAGATAAAGATTTTGTAACTCTAGTGGCAGCTATTGGCCAACAAAAGAAGGATTTCTTTTACAGCCAATCAGATATAAATTGGGAAAAAAAAAATGGAATTCATAAGTTCTTCTATATGCCTCAGTCTCAAAAATTCTTACTAAGATGAGACCTATTAAAACAATTGAAAGCAATAATAACATTCAAATGAGGTAAAGTGGAAAACTTAAGTCTTTTCTTTCAAGCCAAGAGATTAAGTTTATGTTAAAGCTTTTTTCAGGTCAACCTTTAGAAGAGGAGTGGACTGTTCCAGGTGTTGCTGACAGCCTTTACTGCAATCAAGATTACAGAGCAACCTGCCTGGATTCACTATTCAAGAGTGAAGAAAGTGCCAGATAAGAAACAGACATTGGAACTGGTAGGACCTACTGCTTTACAGTTCTCTCAATGTTGATCTTAGTGACTCTAAAAAGTATAACTGCAGTAACAAATGCTTTTACTCCCAGTAGCCTTTACACAAATCTTTAGTGAAAACTATTACAGCCCGAAATTAACTAAAAGGAATGTCTGGACAGGTTGAATCTGAAACTGCAAAATATCCCTTGTTGGCATTACTAGTGATAATTGTAGTCTTGACAAGAGTGAATTTTGGTTTTGTTACAAACTAAAGACTCTTAAATGGTATTGAAATGAGTGATTGCAAATCCTTTTGGGAATAAACTGAAGTATTACATTAAGTCACTAAAGATGATACTTCTTGAAGTTTTGGCAAAAATTTGTTATAACTACCCCATTTGACCCAATTGAAGTAGTTGTTTATATTTGTGACTCTAATTTTAATGCTAATAATTTTTACTTGCATTATGCTACAATGGTCTTTTTGGTACTGTTACTGGGTAACAGATAGCTATGCTGTACCACAACATAAGATTATGATATTTTGTAGATCTGTATTGCAAAAGAATTTGCAAGTATATTGAGAAGGGGGGAATTGAAGAGAAGCTGCTAAATGAATGTGTACTGCGATTAAGCTACAAAAGATGTACCTATCAATCATTCACCAACTGACATGATAAATGCTTTCTAACCACCTGCAAAAACAGGAGGTATTTTTCAAGTTTTAGATCCTACAAGAGGGAGACAGAAGATTAACTAAGACATTGTTTAGAAGCAGAGTATTCTTATATTCGAAGCTTATATTCGACTAGTAATTAATAGATGTATTGCAAGTAAGAAACTAATCGATTTTAACTAACTTCATACTAACCTTATGATTATGTAATTTTTTTCTTAGAAGTATGTAAACAATTTCCAAAAATTATAATGAATATGCAATAATTGTGTGAATATAAGCAACGCAAGAGCATCCCGTCATGGGAGCACTTATTGTGGATGATCCCCGGTGCTGTTAATAAATGCCTGCTTAACAGGATAATTGACTTTGCTGTTAAGTTATTTGTTTGTTTCACTAGTTAAGGGAAGTAAAAAACAGGGCTAGAGTGCAATAGTATGACTTGAAGGCTCTTGCTTTTAAGTGGTTTTTGACTAGTCAATGTTTATGACTTTCTAGCTGTGAGATTAGAACTTAAATTCTGTACCACTGAATCATCTCCAAATTTGAAGTCACGTTATCTTTACCAGAACCGCTGATGGTTACAGTTGAACACTGCTTTACTTCTACTGCTTCTGTACCTATCAAAAGGCTGGATCTATAAAGTCAGCAACAGAGACCTTAAAATAGCTAGCAGAAGGGCATGGCTTCAGACTGTCTTATTTTTGTCTGCTCCTAGAGACAACTGCACAACACCTACAAAAGTTTGCAGCTTGATGTTGGAAAGCACAAAAACATGCCAGCTAACTTCAGCTGTTACTCCAAAGGACACTGTGCTGTACTGTAAGAACCCAAAAAACTACCCAAGGATTCTAGTTTAAGGCACCGGATTACAGTCAGCAATTTCTCTAAATTGGGTATGTGACAAAACTTCTCTTTCTGCTGCTCTTGGGTTAGAAAAGGAAAATAATAATGATGAGGACACTAGCTGTGAAAGTGTGTAAGGAAGTTACAGGAAAGACTATCAGACCTCCGAGGCTTTATGAAGCTCAATACTAACAGATTTTCTCTGTATACAGAGAAAAAGAAAGCAGGGAACATACTTTGTCTCATGGCAAGGTTTAATTCTGAGGTATGTGGCACTGGATTTACAAAGTTAAATCAAAAATACATTCTGAGAAACAGTGAGCCCCCTACTTAGCCATGCAGAGGGATTTCACACACCCAACAGCTGAAGAAAGAAACCATTCACAGTGTGAAAAAAAGTATTTGGTGTCTGTCTTTGACATGGGCTTTTGACACAACAGGCAATGAGGAAATGTGCAGTAGTGGGGCAGAGGAAAGACAAATACTTAAAGATGAGACAGGATGACAGGTATTAGATAAGGCTTCCACCTGAACTAATTCTTTGAGACTTTACGATGAGCAGTTACATGCAATGACTGTTCCAAACACTAATCAGGCACACTGCATTTCCAAAAGGGATGATGTAGCCATTTAGAGAGACTTTAGCTTCAGTCTGCTGATGACAGGGCTGAAGTTTGCATATGCTTGTAGAAAACATGTATAACTGAAATCCCAGTAGCACAGAAGTACTGGAGTTGTACAGAAGCATTTTCCACATGAGCTATACCTGAGAGCAGGAGTGAAGGATATCACCTAGAGTACAGCACACACACCAGTTTATACAAGTGCAACGTTAATCTATAATTTTAATCCTCAACATAAATTTTAAAAGCCAAGTATGAATCATATGCAGGCAGATTTTATGACTCATTGCTGCAATGGATCTAACTGCTAATGCTGATCCTGCCTGCCATTCCAAAGTCTGGCATTCCCTCCTGGATCTGCTCCTCTGGAGGGGAGGCCCTCATGGATCTGGGCTAGAGTGACCTAAGCTAAAAACAGTTAAATGAGAGTTCAAGCACTAAAAAAAGAAATGTACTATTTTGTCACACAAAGGATAAAATTCCAGGAATTTATTGCTGTATGTAATGCTTAATCATTATTTTGTCTTACAGTAGTCATGAAGTGCCAAATTGTATGCTACATTTAACATTTCCTGTATTCTCTTCCAAATGCCATTTTACAGTGGGCATATGAAACAATGCAGCGGCATTCACAAAACATGGCTTGAGCATCTCCCAAGAGCTTAAAAATAAAGATTTGTGTACAAGCTGAATAACAAGATGTCAGTTAACAGGTCACTCAGCAACTTCAATAGAAATATCTTTAGGTGGAAGTTTTGCAGTGTTAAAATTCACAACTTGGACTAAATATTCTCATCCCCACTGTAGTAACAAGATACTTGCAAAGAACAAGAACTATGATACGGAAATGTCACACCCAAGAACCGCTTCATTTCTATCAGAAGCAAAAATTGCTAATTATAAGCAAGGACAGGCCTAGCACACTAAGGCTGTCAGCCTATATTAAAAACATACACCTCCAAGTTTGGCAGTAGAGTTCTATTTACCACCTTCCTTGACATTTTGTTGGGTTTTTTTTTGGTTACATACATGTACTCTTCCTCCCCTCCCACCACACTTTATAAACCCCCTTTTATTTTTATTATACCTCCATATTATTTACAGGATTCCTAAAGATTAAGTACAAACTAGTATGAAATTAACAATAGGTTGCTCTTCAAATATGTATCCCATGGCTAAATAAATACCAAGCCAATCCAACAGAGTGATCTGGAGTTATGATTCAGAAGCCTGTGTATCTGTGACTCCAGGTGTTTTCTCATTAACTGCAGAGGATTCACTTGATTGGTCAAAAATAGTTGCCTTAAAAGTCGGGGTAGCACTATCCAAGGTGAGTGTAGAGGTCTGTTCCACATTTGCAGTAGTGCCAGGGTCAACAGAAAAGCTTCCAGCTTGAGTAATGGAGGGAAGCAAATCTGTAGACACTGCAGATGCCTCTGTGACCAAAGGAAGCAGAGGAACACATTTGGGTGGCATTGACAGAGGTGTTATTCCCATTAGATTCAGAGGTGGCAAGGAGGGAAGGGGTGGCAAACCTAAGGAGACAAAAAAAGATTAAAAGAGGCAATGAGCTGCTGCACACCACAGACAGATCTGGAGAGATTCTCTGCTTAACATGTTTACCTTCTCTAATCTCCTATTTACTCTTGAACTTAGTGTGAGTATGCTATACATACAGCACTGACTGAGCGGGCTAGTTTCAAGCCTGATACTTTTCAGATTTCAGAACTGAAGAATCAGAACAAACTCAGGTTTGCTCTACCTCCCCAAATGACTAGGTATAGTATTTAAGCATTAATACTGATTATTAGATTTTTCTGGCATTCAATCAAACTGCCAGAAACAAGAAGTTAACAAGAACCTTATTCCAGGTAAGGCTTCCAATTTCAGTTTAGTTTTATTCAAACCCATAAATATAGTATTAGCTCGTACTTTTAGCATTCAATCAGGGTGCTTTGATCTCAACTAGCATACAAGGAAACACCTCGTATTTTCTTCTACCAATAAAACTATTTACTTTCACTCGGCCCTACCTCTTTTGAGATCATAGATCAGATACTATAAGCTGAAACAACTAAATATAGACACAGGTTTAGAATTAGCTTATCTAAAGATATATTCCTTTTCTACCTAATGTGGGCATTACCATCAACTCCCATGTCAGGCAAACACTCAATTTACCCTCTTCAGGATTGTACCAGATGGCTTTAAATGAGAGTGTTAAGGATTGTTAAGGAGAGACAGGCTATTACAGTGTTTCAGTTTGCAGAAGCGCTTACCAGGCTGTGTGATTTCTGGAACAATGTGTGGTGCAGGTAAATTAAGTTTGGACAGATCAGGCAGGTTGGGAAGCCCTGCTGGTAATGGCATCAGACCTACAAAAAAGAGAAAGTTACAACTGCAAATTTAAAATTCTTGTTTGTTTTGTTGTTGTTGTCATTGTTTTGTTTGTTTTGGGGTTTGTTTGCTTGTTTTTCCTGTTTCTGAGATTCTACTGATCATATAAAGTTATTTTATATTGCTTTATATCTTCATTATCAGTTTTACATATAAGAATGCAAATTCACCTGAGTTTCAGCTTTTAAGTTGCACAGTGAAAACAGATACCTATTTGCAGGAATTCTGGACTAGCATATCCCAACCTCTCAGATTTTTCTGAGGAAAGTAGAATGTTATTTCACTGCAGCACTGTACCAGAAGCCCTCTGTTCCCAACTTGAATGGCATAAGATAATAACAGGATGAAATACATCCTGTTTCTGATCTCTAATATTGATTCCTCTATTATTAGTCTTTTCTACTTAGTTCATAACTAAACAGAGAGATGTATAGAAAAGGCAAGACAAAATAACTTTCAAAGTCAGGAATAGAAGAGAAACGTATGATGAACACAACACATGCCCTTTCATCATTGTGTTTGCTACGGAATATCTTTCCCCTCCTGAAATTTCTGTCTTAGAGCTGCACTTCTGGGACAAGGACTCTATTCCTACTTTGTGGTTAACTCAGAGAAGGCTAATTCTGAAATAACTGTTAACATTACAGTAATAAGATGGAGGGGATAAAAGTCTTAAAGCAAAGCTACTGTACACAGGTTTTGATTCATAAATAGTCATCTTTACCTACCTGTGAATTCATTAGCCACAAAGGCTGGCATAATGAAAAAGCTTTCAGCTCAGCTACAAACCACTGTGGTTTGAATATTTTTAAAATCTGAAAAATGCTGAACTTCACATAAATTCACCCAAATTTTAAACCTCCTGTATATTTAATACGTTAGAATTTCACTAGCATGGCCATGCAAATAGCAAGAAATATTCTAATGGCTTTAAAAAAAGCAATGATACTATTCAGAGAGCAAGGTAAAGGGAAAATTAGCATTTGCAGATTTTGGGGAATGGGTGGATAGGGCATTGAGGAAAAAGAGGACATTAACAGAAGCTGAACTTCTTAGTAGTTTGGTATTTTACCTAAGCAGTACAAAATTAAAGTTCTCTGCCCTTGTATGCCCACATTTAGCTCTACTACACATTTTTTTTCTATGTTAGAGAGCATACCTCCAAGCATTACTTAAAACTTTTGAACGCATCTTTACCTACTCGTCTCATAGCATACAAAACAAAATACAACTCCTTCAGTGTTTCGGAATGCACCATTGAGTCCTGTTCCAGTGCACCAGTTACACAGTAAAACCCTACCCAATCCTTGTCTTGGCCACCGTGAACAATTCTGGAACACTAGTGCTTGAAATGTTTGTTATTATCAGAAATAATGCACATCACTCTGTAGACAGACTCTTGTTATACTGGTTTAAATTACTAAATAACTCAGAAACAGTAACTGCAACATACAGTTCTATATTCTTAGCCCTATATTTATACTAGGAAGACTGATCAAGCTGAGTATTAAAAAGGAGTTTCCTAAAATTGAGGTTTTATGGGTGAAAGGAATGCAGAAATAGGCAAATGTGCCTTCTCAGAAATTTCTTCTGTCATGAAGTCCCACTACAAAAGACAAACAAACTGAGAGGCTATTTGCAAAAGTATTTTGCAACATACAATTTATGAACTATGAAAAATAACAATATGTCAACTAAAGAAATGTTGCAAATAACAAAGCTAATACCTTCCTGAGAAGTGCTCAATGCTGCATCTATTGTGCAGGGGGCCCTAAGAGGTAAATGATTGTAAGCTTTGCTGCCAATTCAGTCCTCTGTGCTGCAGACATGCTGTGCACATGCTCTAAAAAAAAATTCCGAACATTGTAGAAGTTGTACAGAGATCTTCAACATGAAATGTGTTAAGTTGTATGAAGTCATACCTCCCAAAAGCCGTAGAAAAGACAGCTTTCTTCCCTTGTTCCCTTATGGTTTCTGTCTCAGAAATGTTTTAATAAATTTTCCCTACTCACCTGGTAACGTAGTTGCTGGGTTAACTGGTGGCACAGAGGTAAGGGACTGACTGACTTGAGGTGGTAATAATGGAACTGTTGGAACACCTGGTGGAGGATACAGGAAAACAATATTAATCTTAAGCGTACAACACTTCAGCTCCCTTCCTCAAGAAGTACAAATAAATAGTTGGTTACACGAGAACTACTATTTGCCTTAACCATAAAATGCTGCTGAAGAAACAGTATTCTCAATAATACACATCATATTTCTGATAGAAGTTGTTTGCAATTATTTTGTGAGCAAGTAGGGCACAATTACAGTACTCTAGCTTTTGTTCTTGAGAAAAGTTTGGGGAATTAAAATTTTATTCTCTCTTCTGCCTTCCACTAAATTGACAGAAACATCTGTGAATGCAAAAGAGTTAGAAAACCCATGCATTTCAGAAGCTAGTTACTTCCACACTGACCTGTATTGAGAACGTTACTGACAGTAGTTGAGGGTGAACTAATAGAAAGTCCTGACAGACTCTGTTCAAGGCCTGCTGACCCCGGGGGTAACGTGGCTGAGGGATTAACTGATGACAACTGAACCTTATTGAAAGGAGAAAAAGCAAGTTACATCATTAGGGTGTGTTTCCGCAAGAATCAACAGAAGCACAAAATGCAATATAACATCCATTTTTACCAAGCCAAAGAAATGACTGTGACTTACCTCTGTGAAGCCATCTTTGAGAGGACTGAGTGATGCACTAGGCAACTGTCCTGGGAGAGAAATTTTCTTTCCCTCCTCAAATGGGCGTGTAGGTATCCTATGCAAATATCCATAACCGATGCCACATCCTAGGCTTTTAAAATAAGATAATTTACAAGTCAGTAAAGCGACTTTACAACTACAGACTCCCATCCCACTGCAACATCTCACTCATCTCCTTACCTGCCTTCTCCACCCCAGGCAGAATTTGGAGTAATCACCACTTCCCGACAGTTATCTGTGTCCGTGTTGTACACATAAAGTTTTAACGGTTTTGCTTCATGTGTTTCAATGAGGGAAAAGAGATCTTCAGACTGGAAAAGGGTAAAAATTAATAAGGGCTTTATTGTATTGATTTTATCATTTAACAGTAGTATAATCATATTCCTAGCCCTAACTTTCTGTGACAGAACCTGGTAATTGCTCTGTGCTGCAGTTGTTGCAGTGCTGCTGTTTTATCACAAGGCCAACTGCAGTATGTGCCTTGCTAGCGCAACTCAGAAGACACGTTGCACAAGCCAGACTTCAAATCTGCTATTTGAAATATTAATATTAGCATACAAAAAAGTTTCTACTTAAGAACAACTTTTACTTCCAGAATTGCATTTAAGCACAAGGAAGCACCATGCCAGGGCTCCTCTCTCTTTACATTAACTTCCATTAGCAGTGAACAAAAACAGAACTGGGGATGTTTCAAACTGCCCTGGTACAATTTTTTTAGTTAAAAAAATTCAAAATCTTCTTTTTATATACTTACCTCATTCATGACGGTATCTGCTCCAATGATATAGTCGCTATGAGGTCTAAGTCCAGCTAATGCAGCAGGAGAATTTGGTTCCACTTCCTGGTTTTAAAAGGAAAAGTTACAAAACACTATGTAACTGTCAGGGTGTAGCACAACAGTTAGCTGTGCCCTTCACAAAAGTTTTGAGTCAGACAGACAAACTGGTCAAGTTTTCGACACAATTAGTAGAATAGCCACTGAACTAGTGAAACAATGGCTAGATGGGTCTTTTGATACTGTTCCAAGGAGCTCTAAGTATGGTACAAAACTATCAACTGAAATTTGAGATTTTATAATATACTCACAGACATACGGTTCTAGTTCAAAAGTCTTTCCAAACACAAAATCAAGGGAAACAAATTCAAACTTACAACTTGTCAACCCCCTTGCAAGCTGCTTTTCAGTAAAAAGACAAAAGGTTTAAGAGGAAGAAAAATACTTGGAAGTCTGTACGCACCAAAACATGCCACACATTTTCATTGGCCCCATCAAAGCTGCAGAAACGAATGCTCACACCCAGCAGGCCCTGTCCGCCCCACATGTTGCTGGGGGTCACTGATGTTTCTCTCAGTTCCAGTGTTTTGCTGCTGTACACTAGCATTTTTACAGGTTTTTCCACATTTGCTTTCAACAGGTCCTTAAGAGTGTCATTGTCTTTATTCTGTGAATGTTCAAACAAAGTTTTAGTGTTTAACACAGCAAGCATCCAGTTCTATAGCACAACTTCTGTATATCAAAGGCCCCAAAACACTGTGCATTATCAGAATATGTATCTACAGTTATTTTATAACAAGCTTCCCTTCACAATTCTACAATACAACTCTGGTGAAAACTTGGGGTATTACAATAACAGATCATGCTTTCCAAACCTGGAAGGACGTGCCTTGCAGCTTTTCAGAGGCTTTCGTAAATCCAGCCGCACCGGTGGAAGAGCTTACCCACAGCTCTTCTCCAGCGCTACGATGGTTTGCTGTCTCAATACAGCCCTGCTCGAAAACCTTCTCTGCAATTCCTGCCCAGCTGACAGCTTTGACAACAGCTCTTTCAACCAACCTCCAAGTTCTCACACAAGCAGTTCTACAAACAGACCAGGGAGGGGGCACTAACACAACCACATGCTGGTGCAGATGTCTGGAGGGAACACATCTGTCTGCATCCTTATTCTCCAGCTAAATTCTTGGTAGAATTATAACTACAGGGTGAAAGAAAATAACATCTGATGCAGTTAGGCTCTCTCATTTTAAACTAAGGAGAAATATTTTATATACATTTAAATTTTAAAAATGCATTAATTTGCCTATGAAAATAAGATTCTCAACACATTGTTTACATTCAAGATTCTAAGTAGCAACATACTTACCAATCTTGAACCATTAATGGACACAATGAAATCAAAGAATGGCTCCAATCCAGCTCTGTGCCCTGGTGAGTTTTCTTGTACCTAACAAAGTTAAACAAGAATTTAGCAACAGTGTACCAATGTACATTCATAGATTACAACTATATTTCTGTATTTCTACCATAGCTCTAGAAGCTACTAATATTTGTATATATGATTTTTAAATGTTCAAATATAATATTTTGGACCAAAGAAATCCCTCCCTTAAAAAAGAGAGGAACATTTTAAAATAATCAGGAATTTGTAAATTATTGAGGAATGACACAACAGTAGCCACTGCCTGGGACAAGCACTGCTTAACAGCTGCATCAGCAGATAAATTTGAGATATTTACTTCAATAAAGGAGATTATGATCAAAGGACAAGCTTACTGAATTCTGAAAAAAATGGTTAAAAAGCAGTAATTTTCCACAGAAGTACCACCATTGAACCTTGCTTTTTATCTCATGCTTACTAGTGGAAAAGGCGAATCACATCTGTGTAGGCATCTCATGATTAAACATCACCTGTTGACAATCTTGAAACACAGAGGGTGTCTGTACAACCAAGGATTCATTAACTTACCAACAAGCTGCAGGAACAGGGACACACGCAATTTTGCAGCCATGGCAGATTAAATAATTCAACCACTCCACTCAGACAAGGTCTAAGTATTGGACACACATTGCTCCCAGACGGTTAAAGTATGATTTTCATTCAAAATGGAGTAACCGAGAGACATTTTGCCAGTGTTGGTTTTTCACTATTACATGAACTGCCGAGAGACAAAAGTAACTGCAGTACGGCTATCAGTTTTTTCCTACAGCCTTTGTAGCAAAGAATATCTTTCTTTATTTGTAAGCTGATTCATTTTACCCACTGGCTTTTTCTTTTATGTGGTACATTCATCTTCCAAAAATATCTGAAAAGCATTACCCTTTACAGTGTGGTTTCTTACATTATGTGTTATTCCATCTGACAGCATTGGTACAAATCTGCTAGTTTGTTCAATACCGGTCTGATTCTGCAGGAATTGAGTTTTCTTAACATGACTCATCTAGAACAAAATATTCTAATATGGAAAAAAAAAGCTTGATTACTACTGAAACTGTTCTCTTAGGGTCTATTTATCTCTGCCTGACAAATTCATGAAATCAGAGCTTGGAAAAAACCTCAAATTACGTGTTGGCAGCTTTCTCTCCTGGACACCAGAAGCTTAGAACATTAACACATAACCTAAAGATTCATTAAAGAAAAAAATAATCTGGAATCAGTAGTTCCAGGGTCATATCACACACACTGATTGCTGTCCAAGACTTGTAAAACAGCAAAAAGAAGTATGAAACCAACATTATCCCAAAGTCATAAAAAACACTGAGGCAGCAATAACATCCTCAAACCCCACATTTATTATTTCTAACCAGAACTTGATGTGTATCTACAAAAGTGCCTCTTCAAGTTGCCTGCATGTTCCTTGGAAATAATTTCCTACAGCTGGGGATACAGATATTCTCCTCTGTATGGAACCACAGTTCTCAATCGCCGAAGTAACTTGCAGTCCTGCTAACTAGACCCAAACTACTGCCTCTGTGTTACCTACTCAATCTGTTGGCTCAAGATGCCTCTCACCAAGAGTAGCTAGAGACCTGACAGCAAGCTGTGCACCAAGAAACAGGGTAAAAGCAAATGCCAAGCTCCACGTCTCAGGCCCTCTGACACCAACTGCACAGGAACTCCCGGGCACATTGTGGATGTTGCTTTGACATTAGTGGTCTGTCCCTAGAGCTCACTCTTAACTTTAGATATTAAAACTTGCAATAATGTAGAGCTACTTCAGAACAGCCTCAAGGAACAGCAATTTTAGCTTATGAGAAAAGCCACAGATAAGCTAAAATACACCGTATGAATTATTATTCTCAAATGTTGCAAGTATTTACCTACTAAGCTGGGTACTCGAGGCCTTCCTGACAAAGAAAGGTTAAACAAACAGTTTCATGAAAGCAGAATTAGAGAACTCTGGTTTCCCACAGACATGCTCCATAACTGTATTCTCAGGCTTGAAGTTTCTCTAGTAATTAAGTCATTCAAAACACGCTCTCCTCTGATGTGTTTTTTACAGTAGCTAATGTAGGATGAGCTTGCACTGTTCACTGCTCTTCCCTCAGTTTAGGGAGTCGATATGAAAATACTTTGATAGCCTCTCTTTTTCATTCCACCACCTATTGCATTTGACATATAAGAACTTAGATTTTGCGTTTTTAATGAGCCTGATATAAAGGCTTTATACCAAAATGAAATCAGCAGATGGTTTCAGAAGTTATTTTGAAAACAAGAATTCTAAAGACAGAATATATCTTTCTAAACCTCATCATTAAAAAATCAGTAAACCCAGCAAACCAATAGATTTATTCAGATAACACATCAGATTGTTAGGACTGGATACATGTCATGGCCTTGAAATTATGAAAAGCCAGACTTCTTTCAGCCAGTATTCAGATATTTCCCTCCATTTCCAAACCAAGGTCTTAAAAAAACCTAAACAACAAAAACCTCTATACGCTGACACAAATCCCTCCCCCACAACCTCTGATAGATTATATTCTGAACACCATGAACCAGTGACCAGCACTCAATAAGCTAATCTTTTAAAATGAGAAGGAGCACCTACAATAAATGAGAATTACACGTGTTTAGCATCCATCAGCATCAAGCTTGCTGACACCTGTGAGGTATAGATTTGACATTCTAATTAAATTATTTATAGTCTACCCAATCTGGTACACCAGGTCTGCCCCAAACTGGTGAAGATACTGCAAGAGTTTCCAAGTTCTGAACAATTAGTTTGCAGAAAGTATCTTCAGAAGTTGAACAACTTTCCCAAACCCATCACTAGCCTGAACACCTCTGCATGGTTTGTTTCTAAGTAGGCATGTAAAAACTGCCAGGAAGCTCTACCTAAAGAAATCAAGTTCTTATAGCTGCATCAATCATAAGCATGTAGCTGCATCCCTTCTGTCATCACATTTCCTCATGCTGCCATGCAAAGGCTCAGTCACAAAAAGTCTCCTGTTTCCCTAGCTTGTCTGGGCCCACCGCCACTGACGGAAAAGCGTTTTTATGCCTGGCAGTCCCAGAAAAACAAAACGGAAGTGCCAAATTCATTTCATATGAAAAGTCTCCTCTTCAAAACAGCAACAATGACCCCATACGGTTTTTATGTCACACCACCTTATTTTCAGCCAGTTACCCAATGCACAGCACAGCTCTCTGCTCAAAGCTCCGTGGCCATGATTCTTTTCCAGGAACTACAGCAGCAAAGGATAACCAGGGGCCTTAGGATATAGATTCCATGTATATGTACGTAAACTCCAGGCGTCCTGAACAATCTGGCTTTGTATAGCTTTGCTGTATGCCCCAAGTAGGTATTCAGTAACTTGCCTTTGTGATCAAATAAGGACAGAGAAGTAATCAAGTAATACCATTTACAACAGACGCCAGTGCAGGCAAGACACCATCCTTGGCAGCTTTGGAAGCCTAATTCTCTCAAAGCCAACTGTTATTTCAGACATGTCAGCTACAGACACCCATGGGTAAACACCATGACTTTCTAAGAGTAGAGAAAAACAGCGGAGCTGACTACCCAGAGAAGCTGTGGAACTGCCACCATCGGAGCTTTTTAAGAGTGAGCAAGGAAAACATCTGCCAAGAATACTGAGTGCCAGAAGGCAGGAAAGGGCTGTGTGACCCTTCCAGTCTCACATGAAGCTGCAGGACTGCAGCTCCTCACCGAGAGGACAGCACTCGGACAGCAGTGCTGCTGAGCACAAGATTACACACTAATTATTTCACTTTTAATTCACTGTCAAGAATTAAACAGGGAAAAGGATTCAAAGTCAAGACACTAATTTTAATCTGCATAACTAAAAAGACTTCTTTTATGGTAAACACATAAAGTTCCCTTTTGCTGAACATTCTTCCCAACGCTACCATTCTATGCCTACACAGTATATGTTTTACATTACACATCATAAAAAGGCTGCTCAGCAACACAACGGTCACAAATTTAAATCCCGAGCAAGTAGTACTACAGTAAATGGAATTAGG
The DNA here is from genome assembly GCF_964273445.1 of Streptopelia decaocto. Taxonomy (NCBI): domain Eukaryota; kingdom Metazoa; phylum Chordata; class Aves; order Columbiformes; family Columbidae; genus Streptopelia; species Streptopelia decaocto. The sequence goes on from NC_138660.1 coordinate 47,147,413, forward strand.
CACAGAAACCACAATTTCAGAGGCAGATGAAGGCACTAACCACTTTGGAAAGTCAGATAACTTATACTAGTATCCACTTAAACTTTCAGAAGCTTCAAGCATTAAACATACAACTTTCAAAGAGCAGAAGCTCTGAGGCTTTTTTTTTTCTATATAAGAAATGCTTCCTGAGTAATATCTACTTTATTACCAACAAAATGCTGAAAGCAGTTCTTCTACCCGCTCAGTAATTGGTAATAAAATTTCATTATGTATCATTATATAAGTAATTCTGCTAGGTTGGATAGAATCTGTTGGTTTTTTGTCTGTCAGCTATTTTAACACAATATATAGTATAACTGGATTGAATTTTCTTATTAAATATTCCATTTTCAAGAGAAAAAGCTTTATAAGCTTTCTTATAAGAAAAGAGATTCCCTATAGGTAGCATCAAATTTTATTTTTGCACAAAGAATTTATCTTGAGCTTTTAAAATGTGAGGCTGCTTTTAAAAATAAGTCATCCCTTTATGGCGACATGTTTGTACCTCTACTACAACAGACTTTGGGCACTGCTGTTCAGTATCTTTTAGGGAGAGCAGCACATAACACAGCAACATCAAAATCCCTTGCAGATAAAAATTCTTACATCATCTATTCCTTGAAGAAATTGTCAAGTCATTACAACAGCCTGAGCAAACTGTAGCAGTTTTGCATTGCTGAACAAGAAAGTTATTCAAAATCTTCCTTCATTCCATTTTGAAGAGCAGAAACAAATGGACATTGAGCAATACACAGAGTCAGACAGTTGCTCCAATCAGCCACATAACATATGTTAAAAGAAATGTATGGAGGAGAAAAACAATTGATGGATAAAATTCCAAGAGGTAAATAGCATTGCACAATACCAGTCTGGGAGGTACTACTTAAAAGGAAGATTTATGAGCACTTGACAAAGATCAGTAAATGGAAGTCTAAGAGCAAACACACATATGATTAATAAAAACGTATTCCAAAGAAATGCTTCCAACAAATGTCTGATTATTAGTTCTAACTATAAAGAGAGTAGGGCTACAAAACAGTGTGTAACTTTCTCTCCCTCTTGGGGAGAAAAAAAAAAAAAGAAAAAAAAAGAAAAAAAAAGCGCTACATTTCAATGTCTAGAAACCCCACCAGCGCAATGCACAGCAATGCTTCCTTTCAAGCATGCAGCTAATGAAATCACTTTCCTTCGACAGCACTTCAGTTCTGGAGCATTCCTATTTCCTGTTACAAGTGCACATATCATAAAGCTCACAACGAGAGCTGCCAAAAAGATTTAAGTAATCTGCAAAAATTACATCAGAAATTAACAATGGTGTTTGTTCACTTGCTGTATATATTTCTGCTCTAGTCTGAAGTGAGCAGGAAAAGAGACTTTGCTACCAGCTGTATAGGGAGGCAATGCATGCAGGTTAAAAGCCTCACTGTAAGAAACCTGTGACTTGCAACAGTCTCACTTTGCTCATCCCCCTGGCAACTTCTACTTGGCTCCTGCGGTCATTCAGAACCACGTAACTAATTTGTTTCATGGCCTTTTAACAGGTATTTTTCATTTATCTGCCCTACCCAAACAAATTATTTCAATAATTGAAAAGATTTTCTGATGTTTCTCTAGTTTTCCAACAACTTAATGAAATATATGTTATTTACAGAAGTTTTGTATTATCAAATATATCTGACCTTATCTGAATTAGATCTGTAACACAGAAAGACTACTGCCATTTTCTTTTTACCATTCTCATTTATCTGATTAAAAGACTGAGCTCAGAAAGAAAGTCTACCTGAGAATAAATTAGAAGAAAATAGCAGTATTGCTTGACCCCAAGTTCCACCAAAGGTCAGTGCATGCAGACGGGCAGAGCATATGTGTCGAGCTTCTCTAACACCAGGAGCAAAGACCACCATGACTTTCACCTATATGCAAATTTTGACAGATGAATGTTTGGATTTGATCAAAGCATCAATGTTTGATTCTCAAAAGCATTATGTAGCATTTTTTAACACCTGAAAAATGATCTCTGTTCTTTTTTTCATCATGGTATTGTCCATATAGTTGTAGCTCTCTACTAGCAAGCTGGACTGATGAAGTACTAATTCCTGTGAGCTGAGGTCTTGTGCTCTTTCCCGTGTCCAAAGTGTGGGGCCAGCTCTAGACAGAGAGCTGACCTGCGAAGGTCTGATGCCAACAGCAAAGTAGCCCGGCAGGGTGCAGTCACGGTACCCAGGCTGTAGCTACAGTGGCAAGAGGTTGTGCTGTGGGTATGGCTGTCAGTAGCTCCAGAGGAGTCACTGTATCACCCAGCACATCAGATCCAAGGTCACAGCCCAGGTACCGCTCTGCTCAATCTCTAACATCTTGTGATTCTGTGTGAAACACACGCTAAAGAAAGGACTTCCAAAAGGCTGCTCACAAGACCTTTAATGCAGCCTACCAAAATATTTTGTTGCACACAAACCCAAACTTTTGTAGCCACAGCATGAACAGAAACTATGTACCTATGAAAAATAGCAACACCGCCTTCACTGTGAAGGCAGCTCTGGCAGGTGTGCCGCTTGTCATTTAAACGCCTCTGGAACTCCTGCTGAGGGCTGAAGCAGCTACCGTGCAAATCGCGATGCCACGATCAAGATCAAACGCCCGACGTGTTACCGTAGCCAGACACCCAAAGGGCGCAGCTCTGAAACTGCAGTTTGAACGTGTACGAGCCAGCGTGCGAACAGCGTTTTCTAGCGAGGAGATGCAGCCCTGCCCTAAAAAGCTGCCCAAAAAGCAGCAGCACCTCCCACGCACCGCGCCTGCCCGCCTGTTCACCAGCCGGACCACAGACGGCGTGACCCGACAGCACAGCCGGGGAGAGGCGGCTCGGAGCTGCGGCGGCGGGCCGGGCCGGACGCAGGCCCCGGGCAGCTCCGCGCGGCTGAGGCGAAGCCCCGGGAGCGGCAGCACGGAGCCGAGCCTGCTGACGCGGTGCCGGGGAACGGGCCGTTCGCCTCCCCGCCCCGCCGGGAAGCGCAGCCGGCGGCGCGGACCGCCGCGCATCTCCCCGCTGCCGCGGGCACGGGCACTGCCGCGGGAGTCCCGGCGCCTCCGCGCGGGAGCCTTCGGGCCGCTCGAGCGCGGACCGCGCAGGGAGAGGCCGCCGGGCCCAAGGGCCGCCGGCGGCCCAATAGTCACCCGACCGGCGCGCCCGCCCCCCCGCCGCCCTCACCCGCAGGACGTGGTAGCCCTCGGTGCCCCCGCCGGGGATCTCGACGCTCTGCGAGGCGCCCATGGCGGGCGGGCGGCGCTGCTCCGCACAAAGCCCCGGCGCAGGACGTGGCACTCCCCGCCCCGCCCCCTCCGCGGCTCGGCAGGGGCGGGCACGGGCCGCGCGCGGGGCATGCCGGGAGGACGGGCCGCCGGCTCCGGCTGCAGCGCCCCCTGCCGGGCAGCCCCGCCGCCGAGAGGAGGCGGCGGCCGTACGGTGGCCGCGATGGACCACGCGCCTCCCTCTCGTCTCTGGTGCGACGGCGCCACCTGGCGACCAAGAACGGCTCTGCCAGGCGCGGGGCGGGAGAGCGTCCCTGGCGTTCGGGAGGCGCCGGCGGTGCCAGGGAGGTATAGTTAATTAATGTACATTAGCATTAATTTTATTAATAATGTACCGTAAATGGGTGCACAGAACATAGAGAGGGCAAGCTGGGACAGGCCGTACCTTCTGCAGGCGACTCCAGTCTCACCGCTCCCTGTGCAGCCGACGGCCGCCTGCAGCAGCAGCGAGCTCCGAGCGCGGTTCGGCCGCGGGACGGGGCCGACCGGGGCTCCAGAGTGACATGGAGGCACCGGGGCTGCCGGGTGCGCCTCGAACCGCCTGCGGGCTGGAGCCGGGGATTGACGCGTTGGTACGGAACGGCCTGGGTGAGAACCGCTGCCGGGAGCGGCATTTCGGATTAACCTGCTCCAGGGCGCACACCCCCTCGCAGACATCAGCAAGATAACGAGACAGATTCTTATCTCAGCCGCACGGGATGTCCTGACACGCAGCAGACAGAGATTTCTCTCCAGCTTGTTCGTGCCGAGCGAGGTGGTGAGAGCTGCCAGGCAGCCAGCACTGAAATCCAGCCCTGAGCCAACTTGATGCTGCAGCACAGCTGGAGGAAGCGGACGGCGGATCTTCGGGAGTATTGTGAATCTCAGAGTAGGACAGTCTCTTTTCCTCTGAGAGTGTCTCTTGTGCCTGGAAGATCCCAGATGCAGCTTTTGCACAGCCCATGCAAACCAGGGCCTTCTGGGTCTGGTACTACAAATCTGGAGGTGATCTCTTCAAGGAGTCCTGCCCTCACCAGTCAGTTGCAGTAACACAGAAACAGCATTTGATAGGCAACTGGAACACAGTATTGAAGATCCCCAACTAGGCACAGAAAGGAAATTTGCATAAGCATGATCAGAAAACCATACCTCACTTCTTTTGGACTCATTTCCCTCTGTATTATCATAGTGTTTTATGGGTTAGCAAGCCTCTCTGCACTGTGCTTTGATTTACCCCTGTGTTGCCTACAGAAATGACCCACTCCCTTCTCATCCTTGGCCACCTCCCTGTGCCCAGGTGTTTCCACCGGAGCAGCCAGCCTGTGTTTCTCCAGGTGCTCTCATCAGGTATGGCCAGTTCTGGATTGTGCTGGCACGCTCGTTCAGGCATGCTTACATCCCTGCAGCATCTCACCTCATCATTACAAGAAGAAATCAACTCTAGTATGCCCAGAGGCAGCAGTACAAATCAAGAAGGCAGAGTGAATTATACATAAATAAACTATATCTTACAAGAATGTCTGTGCTCTTAATACAGTACAAGAAAACTGTTACAGTGAGCTGATAAAGTAGAAGTCACACAAACAAGGCTAAAAACTATACCAGCTTAAGCAAATCTTACACTTCCATGCACATGCCATTGAGATTTGGGAGGAAAATCCCAGCTATATTCACTTCTTTCTTCCTACTAGAGGTTGACACTAGACAACAGTATAACACAGTGTGATCCAGGGACAGCAGCTGTGGTCTACCACCATTTATCCAAAGCTTCCTAAAGGATCCATAGTTAGTGACAACCTACCACCCACAGTGATTCTTTTAGTCCATTCTGGGTGAGTGGCTTCTGTATGGCGCCTCTCCTTATGCTGCTGGGTAGACACTGTTGACTGTGTGGGTTGCTTGTAGATTTTCTGTGGCTGTGACACAAATACTAGGCACATGTTGTTCTCCTTGGTGACTGGCTCTGTAATGCCAGCCTCTCCTTTGTAGAGAACAAACCCATGGGTGAAGACCTCCATTTGGCAAAGGCTTCTTCAGGGTATATTCAGTTTCATAACCTTGCCTTTGGACTGGAAGACCCTTGACTTACTATTGCTGTGTCAAGAAAAAAAACAACTCAAGCAATGCTGCGATAGGTTGCTTCTCTCCTCAGGCAAAGCCCCATAAGTTCCAGAGCATTTTTAGACCACATAGTAAATTTCAGTGACAATTCTGTTTCCCAGAGAATATGAAAAGGTGAGTGGCTCTGGAGCTGATAAACTTTTCATTAATGGCAGGCATTTCCTACTCAGAGTTTATGTTGGGTCGGATGTAATAATTGTTTGTGTGCTTCACACTAAATCCTCACTTCAGCATGTTGCATACCTCATCCTTAAAAAGTTCTCTCTCAACAGAGGTTACTATAACATGAGTACTACATCATAGTACTGTCGCATCAATAGTCAGTTTGTCTTACTCTCACAGAACCAAAGAAATTCTATTTCCCTCTTCCTCAGAAGATCTCTAAAAGTTTCATGCCTGCATGTGGTGAACCCAGAAATGGGCAGCCATATTCTGTTCTTAATCACCCAAGTCATTCCCTTCAGAGAAATATGAACCTGGCCCCTGTCTGGAAACATAAACTGCATGCATTGCTGCAAAAACCAAGAGCTTTTTCTTAGGAACTTCTGCCTTACCACAGCATCTCAGCTTTCCATCAAAATGTCATCACTCCTTTTGGGCTGGTTCTACTTCAATGAAGAAAGATGCTCTCTGCAGATGTCCATTGATTCCCATTAAGGGCTGAACTAAACCGCCACATTTATCTGAGGAAATATTTTTGAACTTGGTCCAGTGTTCTATTGCAAAAGGCTAGTCTGTAAAGAAAAATAAACATTTAGAACCCTCTTAGGTGAAAAATACACAAATCTTACCTGGGTAACAGGGAACAAAATTGCCTGAAAGTTATCACTTAAGACCTAATGACAACAAGTTCCATTTTCAGAAATTAACTAACAAATATAAGCTACCTGTTCCTTTCCATGTGTAACTCAGCAGCTGCATTTCAAAAGTAATTAAAGTTAATGAGCTATGCTTTGTGGTAGAATCATGAAAACTTAATTGGCATAATTAGTTGTGAGACAGCAAGTGCATCTTCCTGGATAACAACATGTCATTTGATAAGAAGAATAATAAATTTAATAAATAAATCAGGGTCCTTCTAATAAGTTAATAAAATAATGAAGTAGAAAGCACACATGTGCAAATGATGAATTATTAGTTTGGGGACTGCATACAATTGTCTGAGTAAGATGGATGCGGAAGTGGTTTCCTTGAAACTGTCAGCTACGGCTGTTGGCTAAAATTCAGTTTGCAATAGATGGAACAGCCACGCTGCTCTTTGCAGAGCCCGTGTTGCAAATGTTTTCAGCAGGGGCCAGAGTTCCTCTGCAGAGCAGGATGTGCAGCAGCTGAAGAAAAGCAGCTTTCCCACCCCTCTCCTTAAACCCTGTGTGTTATTGGTGCTGGGCAAAAAGCAATAAAGATGGACAGAAAAACCCAAGCATGTGTAGCAGGGAGGGAGCTACTGAAATACAGTGTACAAACCAGGCTGCTTGACCCAAATCATTTAGAGGCTAAGACAGGCAGAAAATTATGATTCATTGCAGAAATGACCTTAAGCTCAAACATAGACAAATACACCAGGACAAAAGCTTCTGAGGCATTATTAAGAATCAGTAAATAGAATAATTTTAATTAATGGGTGCCTTTAAAATTAAATTAAATTAATACTGCCAGAGTTATGGGAAGGCCTGCATCTCCAGTGGATAAAGTAATAAAAGGGATTCTCCCAGTAAGCAAACACTGAAGGAGATAGTTTTAGGCAGAAATAGAGCAGCAGTGTCCAGCGACCGAGGGTGGGTCATAAGCTAGCTGTTGGTTGTAACATCTTTTATCCCCTCACAATGTGTGACCCCATTCATTCCTGCTCTTAATGTATTGTCCGAGATGAAGAATTGCAGGTCAGAGTATGTGCTTGTTGAGTCAGGTCCTAACAGAGCAGGACCGGGGTTGGAAGGAGCTGTAATCTGATGTATGTCTAGGAACAACTCATCTGTTAGCAGTGCCCAAGGAGATCTTTATCTCCTTTGCAAGCATATAGGGAACAAACTATGGCTACTTGGAAAGCATTCACCTGGCTGTGCACCCCCAGTACTTAGACTTCACATCAGTAGAAGGTATAAAGCACAGATCCTTCAGCTCTACAAAAAAACACACGTGGCTCTAGCTTGCACAAATTGCTGGTAAAAGCCTGTGAACACAGAGAAGCCTTACACCCGTCTGTTAAGCTGCAGAAATATTCACATACACTCCCCACAGTCTCCATTTAGGAGCAATAGGTATTTTGGAACTGAGGTTATCTAATAAAAAAGTACAGTAGTGATGGTCAGCACATGTATAAATGTGAGAGGTGCGAGACTGAACCTGTTCTTGACCTGCTGCTGGGAACAGCTGTTAAAAGACCAAACCGTGTCTGAAATGTAAAGAGAAGTTAACAGTGAAGCACTTTGAATGTAAGCCACACATTAGTGAGCCTCAGACCAAACAACCCCCTGAAACTAGGGAGGCTGTGATTAGATACTACAGTCTGATGCTCTAAAAGATAATTAATTACAGGAGTAAAGTGGGGCTTTTGTAAAGCTGTTTTCGTGGCTGTTAGTGTCTATGCAGCTGAAAACGGAATGAAATGCAAGGCAGGAATGCACTAGCTGGACAGGTTGCTCTCAGACACAATCTTCCCAGTGGAAAGCTGCAGGACTGGTTCTCCCCTTGTGCTCCACAAGGCACAGAAAGACCACTCTGACCTCAGAAATCCTAGTCTTGACTAAATGTTTTTTACCAGTATAAAAATCCATCAATTTTCATTGCATTGTCACTGATTTACACTAATGCACAGGGGAGGGGAAGCAGTTTCAGTAAGATAATTCGGAGTGACTTGTATCAAACAAAGACCTGGAGCTAATAAGCCTCCGGCTGAAAATTTTAACTTCATAATATTGCAACGTGCAGCAGCTTCCTTATGTCAGTGAGAAGGGCCACAATGTCAGCAGGATCAGACCCAGCACATGGCACATCCATAAGGGGAACGCTCAAGCAGCAGATAGTTGGCAGAATTGCTCTCTGCTTTCCCCCCAGAGCTCCTGGCATGCACACGTATCAGAGATGTAGTCAGTGTTGTCATGCTCTGGTTATTATCAGGAACAGTTCCTCTGGCTCCTGTAATTTGCATCAAGAACTACAGATGCCATCAACAGACCAGAGGGAGAGGGATTGTGGAGGTAATCTACAGCCCTCTTCCCCAAGTGACCTGAGACCACAATCAAGGCTTTTATTACAGAAACCAGAAACTCAGCAAAACTAATTTGTGAAGGTGCTATTAATAGAACTCAGGAAATTAACTCAAGCTTTCATTACTTTACTTGTGGAAGTGATTGACTTGGCTGTAGGATGGGTTAACTCTGCCTGTCTTCCCAAAGCTGCTGACAAACCAGTTCTGTTTGAATTAGACACTGGCAAGTAGTTTTCAGACAAATCTGTAAAGGGCACAGGTTTGACAATTAAAGGTATTACACTAGTAGGCTTCTGACAGAATGGCTTTTCATATGATCTTTACTTGCTTCCTATAGGCACAATGGTTTCACCCGAGACTTAGGATTGTAGATGGAACTCCAAAATAGACATCTTCTGCTCCTACAAAGCTTTGAAAACATGTGCCTGAATATTGGAATGTGCTTAGGGAAATCAATGTTCTCACTCCTCTGCCTCCAGAAGTTATTACTCTGAACTTACAATCCTTACTCTGGCTTGTTGTCCCATTTCAGATAGCCATCAGAACCCCAGTTTCTGGGCTGAAGGATAGTGTTAAGCATTTTTACAGAGTGTATTACTAAAAGCAGACATAATAGAGGAGAATAGCCTTTAAATACATGTATTCACAATAAAAGATGCATTGGTGAATGGTTGAGTTAGTGCAGTTAATGAAAAATATCAGAATGTTTTGAAGATTCACTTGACTATTAACTAGGAAATAACACAATATACATGAAATCACAAACAATAGATTCACTTCGCTATTAAAAATATAAAAGAAGCCCCTTTAAATTATACTAGGCTGAAAACAGGATTCATAATAGAAACACTGATAGAATCTTAATTATAGAAGCAATTGCACAGACTAAGGTTCTGGCCACCCAATTTAGGAATTAGAATGCAAGTATTTAAGAGGCTTAATAGGCCTGCTACTATTCAGCTGTAGATAGCAGCTGGCTTTGGGAGTACTGCAGCTAGGGAAAAAGGATTCATAATGGAGCATAAATTAAGTAATTTTCAACCACTTCATTACATTATATTTGTATGCATTGTCAGTCATTTTTGACCCAAACGGTTAGCCTAAAATCTGTAGTTTTAGAAATTGCTTACAGTAAGAGATAATCAAGGTGATAATCAAGGATTCGCTGCTGCAATCCTTTTTATTTACCAAGTACATATCAAATGTTGCTTTCTTAATAATAAATAATGATTTAATAATAAACAAAAAAGAGAAATGTTTTGCTCACAGAATCCCTTTTGCAGTGTATCTTGAGTGTTCAGTACTTCGTACAGTGGTATGTACTATCTCAGTTATAGCTCTGTAATGTGCTTTAAATTCTCTTATTTTTTTATCTTAAATTAAGAAGTCACCTACACTTTGCTTTACCTAGAGTTTTTCTAGAACCCCTTATCTAGAGTTCAGACCAAAACATATGTGACATATGACAGTGTACATGAACAAAAAAACCCACCCAAAACAAATGGGCCTACTTCTGAGTTTCCCAAGTCAGATTTTATGCTTTAAGATAAAACAACAGTAAGACAGAAAATCAAATACCTTGACTGGATTATCAAACTGCCAGGTTCTGCTGAGGGATGTTTAGGACAGCTGTTGATGAAGACTATCCTGGCAGAAAGCAATACTGGAAAAAAGTCTTATGCTAAAAAAGATCTGTATTTAAAAATGGATTATACATTGAATTCTTTAGTATCCCATCCTGAATAATGCTCCATTTATTGTACCTGTACCTGCCACAAAGGTTGAAAACCTGGCCCTTTTTTGACAGAAAGTCCAGGCCTTTTCTATAGACCTTACAGAGTTATTGCAAACACGCCAAATAAGAAATTGCACTTGGCTTTACTGGCTTGACCAGGCCAGTAATGCCAAGTACAATTATTGAGTATCAGGGATAAAGGAAATGCTTGTTATGGTTTCATCCCCAATATTTCATTTCATAGCTTTGGCCTTTGTAGATTTGAATATCAGAATACAGGAGCAGTTCTAAAATCCATAAGAAACTGGAACTGCACATGTACCAAAGCACAAATATCAGACAGCTGCCTCTCCTGGAAACCCTGATGTTTTCTTCTGTATTCCTAAATACGGAACAGTGACCTTCTGAAATTGGCCAGTCTCTAAATGCTGTTGTATGCTACAGATGTGCTATTACTGGGCTTCTACCAGTTTGTCTTGCCTGTGACAGGTGAACAGGGTGAGAGAAGAACACGTATAAAGGTCTTAGGTGATGTCTCTTTACAGAAAGAAGGAACAAAATACATGTTATCATGAGTAATTTGAGATAAACAGGACAAACACTGCACTCAGATCCCGACACAGGAATGATTTGACCCCATAGGCTACACACATTGTTCACAATACTCCTCTTCCCCGCTCAAGGAGTTCCAGCTCTCTGACAGCTCTCCTGTGTGTGCTCATTAGTCACAGAAGGGCATGTTCCTCCATCTTCTGGACAGCTACAAACTAAACACCATTAGCCTCTTTCCAGCCATGCTTGAAACTATACACTGCTAGCTGAGAGAAAGCAATCTGCTTTAGCCTCCAGAAAGGATCTTTTTAGTCTTTGTTATACTTTGAGTTGTTGTCATCCCTGACGTATTCTTTGAAGGCTTCACAACTGTGTATTTCTTAAGCTATTTTTAATCCCCCACTTCAGGAAAGAAAACAAACAAACAAAACCTGCAAAAACCGCAAAACCTAAACAAGCGACACCACCACCACTCAACTCTCTGTCCTTCATCTTTTCTTTCCCTGAGAAGCCTTTTATGATTTATTTTCTTCTGCCCCAGTAGCTGATAGCTTCTCTTCCCTCAGGGAGAATGAAGTATATTTTTTTGAGCAAGAGTAAGATCTAGGCTTTTGCTGTTACTTGTCACATCACTGAGATAGCAGTATGCTTCAGCTAGGGCCTTGTGATCATACTTTATTTATTTTGAGATTAGATTTGGAAGTTTGAATGCAATCAAACAAACTGCTAACATAACATGATATATGCCCTGGGTGTGGCAATTCTCTATTCAGGCAGTCCTCAAATAACCACCTTGAAATCCTAGTAAGAAGCCACTGTGGTGAGCTGACCTTGGCTGGATGGCAGGTGCCCACCAAGGCCGCTCTGTCATTCAGCTGTCCTCAGCTGGACAGAGAAAAATATAACGAAAGGCTTGTGGGTCAAGGTAAGGACAGAGAGATCACTCAGCAATTACCACCATGGGCAAAACAATCTCAGCTTGGAGAAAATTAATTTATTACCACGCAAATCAGAGCAGGATAGTAAGAAATAAAAACTAAATCTTAAAACACCTCCCCCCAAGCTGTCCCTTCTTCCTGGGCTTAACTTTACTCTCAAATTCTCTACCTTCTCTGCACCAGAGGTGCAGGGGGATGGGGAATGGGGGTTCTCATCAGTTCATCATGCATTGTCTCTGCTGCTCCTTCCTCCTCACGGGGAGGACTCCTCACACTCTTCTCCTGCTCCAGCATGGGGTCCCTCCCACAGGAGACAGTCCTCCACAAACTTCTCCAATGTGGGTCCTTCCCATGGGCTGCAGTTTTTCATTAACTGCTCCAGCATGGGTCACTTCCATAGGGTGCAGTCCTTCAGGAACAGACTGCTCGAGTGTGGGTCCCCCACGGGGTCACAAGTCCTGCCAGCAAACCTGCTCCAGTGTGGGCTTCCCATGATGTCACAGCCTCCTTCGGGCATCCACCTGCCCCAGCGTGGAGTCCTCCATGGGCTGCAGGTGGGTATCTGCTCCTCCATGGGCTGCAGGTGGGTATCTGCTCCTCCATGGGCTGCAGGGGCACAGCCAGCCTCACCATGGGCTGCACCACGGGCTGCAGGGGAACCTCTGCTCTGGTGCATCTCCTCCCTCTCCTTCAATGACCCTGGTGTTTTCAGGGTTGTTTCCCTCACATATTGTCACTCCTCTCTCTCTGGCTGCAATTGCTGTTGCAAAGGGTTTTTTTCCCCACCTTCCTAATTATGTTATCACAGAGGCAATACCACCATTGCCGATGGGCTTGGTCTAGGCCAGTGGTGGGTGATTCTTGGAGCCAGCTGGCATTGGCTCTATCAGGGGAAGCTTTCATCAGCTTTTCATTGAAGTCACCTCTGTAGCACCCTGCTCCCAAAACCTGGCCACGCAAGCCCAGAACAGCCACTTGGTAGCATTATGCTGTAGGTAGAGTTTGCTAAAGCCAGAGAACCTTTCTCTTAACCAGTTGTCACTGGAAGGAACAAACAAAATTTATTAAGGAGAGAAAGCCTGGGATATAATCAGATCCTATGAGCCTTAGCCATAAAGCAGAGCCATCCCAATGCAGTACCTCGTCTTTTCTCTCCAAAAACTTGACATTGTGCCCTCTCACATGTACTAATGAGAACAGCTAGAGGCTGGAGCTGAAGATAATCCTTCCTTTGCTGGCTGAGTGTTTTTGGCACCATTTCTAAAGAGGAGATGCTGCAGGATTTCCTGAGTAAATTAGCAAAACCAAAGAGCTTTAGAAAGAGAAAACATGTCAGAAATTACTTCCACAGCTACTGAGATATGTTAAACTGAATTAAAGTGTATCTTATGACAAGACGCAATGTCTGTGGATAGGCATCTATTTCACATGGTTTTCCATTCCACTGCACCCAGATGGAGCTCTCTCTACTTTCTGCAGTGTCTTCAAGGCAGTGGCAGAGGATGTCAACCATGTGTTGAGCTTAAGAATCAAATGAGCAGTTTGCCATCTGAAATCACTGCACTGAAAGCCAAATGACACAGAACAATAATGCTTTTCCATGCTACTGACAAGAATGATTCAATAATCCTCGCTAATGCCACCTGCTCAAATGCTTTCCTCAGCAAGCACAAAGTTTGGGAGACAGGAGCTGGTGAGCCCAGCTGGGTCCCACTAGGATGCGCTGTAATACTTTTTATTTATTTTGAGATGAGATTTAGAGATGTCAATGCAATCAACGGGACTGATGTTTTAGTGTAATGTTTCTGTAGTTGCCCCTTTATTCCTGCTGTCACTGGCTGTCCTCTTTCTGTTCTGGGAATCAGAGTCGGGGGGCTTGAGTCCTTCAAGGACCAGAGTAGCTTTTTGAATGCAGGGACTGGCTTTTCTGCTATAACACACTGTGAAGAGTGTGGTGTTATTCATAGCAATGATTCAATCTTAACCATTAGAGGCCTTCTGCTTTCCTACTTGTTGGAGTAGCATTTTACCATGTGTTAGAGAGAACTGATGAACAAAGCATTAATTAACTAGGACTTTCAAAAGTGTTTCTGGAAGATGTTTTATCTGTTTTCAGGAAGACAGACATCACTTACCAACTGTATTTCTTTGAGTGTTTTGTCTTGATATGGCATCATACCCAGTGAACTATGGGATGTTCCACAGAGCTTTTGTCCTAAGCCCAGGCACTGCTGGAACAAGGGTCTGGGCTGAGAGGCTGCTAAGAAAGATGTGGCAAAGCAACATCAATGATAGGAACAGTTAAATGGCTGAGAAAATTGAGTGCAGATGATAATTGGAGAAAATTTGAGACTTTTCCTACTTAAGTCAGCATGAAGGGGAAAAAGTGTGGTCACAATAAAGAGTTTAAGAAACAGAAGCACAAAGGAAATTGCTGTGGCCAGGAAATGAGCAGGGGAAAGGCAGTTTACCCACTGGTTTTGGTGGAAGCCACAGAACTGCTTAGAAAAGGAACAAAGAGTGCTGCAAGAGTCAGAAATTACAGGCACAGGTGTGCAGTCACAGGTCTGCCTGGGAGCAATCCTCAGATCCAGGTCTCAGTGTGAGCTCTGTCCTCACCTGGACACCTGTGTGCACTATTTTCCTGCCCTGGCCTTCCCTCCAGCTGCTTTCTCTCCACCTACTGCTTCTCTTCAGCGACTACTGAAAGAGAAAACACAAAGCCTACTGACTGGGGGCTGTAAGCAAACTTTGATATTGTATTTGGTTCATATTAAAATATTAAAGGCAGTGGGACTATTTCTATTACAGATCTCCATTTTGTATAATTTTTAATCCTTGCAGATATTTAAAAGCAATCTGGACATTGTCCCGGACAACCTGCTCTGGATGGCCCTGTTTGAGCATGGGACTTGGACAAGATTACAGAAGTACAGTGCCCACAGTTCTCATACCATTACATACAGCAGTACCACAGCAGCATAGCTGAACAAGTTAAAGCTGTTGGGTGTTCAGCCATGAAGTATGAACCTGAAGCGTTAGCTGGAAACCCAGGGTGCAGGCTGACATAAAGGATGTAGAACATCTCCTGTGGTCACCCTGCCCCTGTTCTCCCTCAAGCCAAACTACTTCTTCTACTGTAGCCACATCCCTTGTACAACCAGAGCAGTGCACCTGGTTCTAGTCCATTAAATTTGGCCCTTATTTTCCTTCGTGTGATTTCACTAAAATTCAATTGAATTCCACCAGGGTGAAATCACCTCTTTTTTTTTTTTTAATGTTAGATTCTAAACTTCCTCATTTACACTGTTACATCTTAATCTGTTAAAGAGAGCCACCGACAGATTACAACCTAACTGCATAAATTAGGAATGTAATTTGTTGATGGTTTCCTGTTCTGTTGTTTTTCTTTTTTTTTTAACTAGCAATCCCACTAAATCCCAGGAATTACAGTCAACTGCAAAACAATTGCAATCATTACTGAACCAGCTAAAAGCAATTCAGCAGCTGCATCTTCTAAAATGTTACTGAGTCCAGAGACCTCCAAATAATACAGACTCATAATACTATCTTTTATACGATTATGATGTGGCTTACAGAGCATGGATAACTATGAATTGCATGAGATATAACTTCAATTTATAAGGTCATTAAGAAGTTATTTGTAGTGTGTAACAAAAGAAAGCAAAACCAAATGACTGCCAAAAATCTTTCTAACCTTTTATATCATTTTATATGTATATGGTTTAGATCTATTATTTTATATTGTTTTCTTTGCTGCTTATAGAATAACTGATCAAGATACTGGGTCTTGTGCAGAGACATATATATACACACACAATCCCCCATGGGAAGATTCTGCATAACTTGCTATATAAAAGGTGTTCAAACAGTAATTGATATTGATATATTAAAAAAAAAAAAAAAAAAAAAAAAAAGTGGAATTGTGAGTATGACTTGGGTTTGGTGCACAAGAATCTACCAGATCTCATCTCCCATTCACAACTAGACATAAAAGCCTTATTACGTAATGTAATAGGGAAACAGCCCTCCATTTTTCTAAATTCTTGCTATTGTTTGGTTTAACTGCTGAACAGCTGCCCAGATTGTTGAATCTGCATTTCAGAGAGCACATTAGACTCAAAGCAAGTAGAGACAGGATAATCGGTGCTCATTACTTGCTTCTACAAGTCACTCCAACAGTTTTCTACACAGTGTATTTTCCACTGTTTTGCTTTGCCCTTTACCATTTCAAATCATTTTAGTAATGAAACTTGTGTTATTTAGCCTAGGAAACCAACATAGTTTGATAGACATCCACACTATTAGAAAAGTAACCTGATTTAAGATAGCTAAACATAAGAGAACAAAGTGGATTGAGGAAAGCTTTACCTCTATAAACGATTCCTCTTTGCACCCTTTGCTGAGTGATGTTGATAGTAAAAAGTGCTTCTAGTGCCTATGGATGTAATGAAAAAACATTACTGCTAAAAAAATCCTGTGCATTTAAAGTCACATAAGTAAGCAGTTAGGAACAGGTAGATATTCACATACATTTCAATGTCAAATGTATTTCTACAAAACAACATATTGTAAGTTAGTATTTATTTCAAACCATATGCGATGAGTATCACTTAGTGTACATTCTGTTTTCAAATTATTTCTTGGCTTCTTCTGGTTTTGCCACTTTGTAAATTATTCTCTGTGAAGTGTGTTGTATATTTACTTTTTGCCTGCTTGGCAATTTTACTATTCTGAGATTGGACCTGTGTGACTCTTGTTCAGTATACCACCACCCGTCATTTTATCTCTCTTTCCCCTTTCATTTATACCTAAAAGTCAGGGTGTCTGAATTAGTTTTGTTTTCTTGCATCAGGACAATAGCCCAATCTACTCTGTCATTCCAAGAGAGGTGTAGAAGACAGATTTGGTAGCCTGGCATAGCACCTTCTCTTGTGTACACTCTCTCCCTTACACACACATATTTGAAAGGATCTGTTGATCCATTCAGTGGAAGGATGAGCAAAATGCAATGCTGGGAACAGGAATATACAAAGCATAACTTACTTCTAAAATTTTATGGACGTCCTGTAAGTGAAGAATAATTTGATGTTGCAAGACTAGATATGTACAGCTGTCTATTAATTATGCTCATTTAGAAATTATATAGGTAGGTAGACAGGTTCACTACATAAACACCAAACTGAGGACATGGTCCCAAGTAGGGGTCATTTAATTTGCTGAAGCTCTTTTAATTCATTGCTTTTGCTAAAAGATGAGAGGGGAAGAGGCATTCCTATTGTAAATTCTGAGTATCCAACCAAGGTCTAAGATGTAATCCAGCAATTTCAGTTCCTTCTTTTGATCACTTCACCAGCTTAATGGAAACAGCTCTGGACTAAGCTACAGAGGAAATGAGTCTCCAAATTCCCCTGAAACCCTCCATTCCACCTCTGGACTGCTTCCAATACACCAGTAATTATACAATTATAGCAACATTATATACAGAAAATCTACATGAGTTCTGAAGTCATTCAACAATAGCTAAGCATAATTATTTACATTACAGTCACAGAATGTCTTGAGAAAAAAAAACAAAACCAAAAAAACCTAAACCCCAAAGTAAAATTAGACTTTTGGGGAAGGCAAATGGGAGCATTACTGGCCTGGTAGCCCTTTCTGAAGTACTGTTGACGTGTTCAAAAGGAAAATGTTTTGCTGGGTTTTCTTTCAGCTGCAACACTGGCTCCGATGCTGCAATCAGCGTCTGTGTGTACCTGCCTAACAAAGCAGAGGGAGCTGTCTGTTGGCACTTACAACTCTCACTGCTAGGGAGCCAGGTCACAAATTAGCAATCTGTGACTTCTCATCATGCCTTGCAAAAAGACAGGCCTTTTATCCTTGGGAAGATGAGAGAATATGCATTGCATTAGTCTGTAAGATGGAGCTTGTAATTAATTTATACCTACAGAATAATTATATTTTGCTAAGTCCGACTAAATAAAAAAATACTGACTGATATGGGGTATTCACAGCAGGGAAACTAAACCTTGTTCTTTTGCAGTGGGGAAAATAAAACCTCTTCTTCAAAAATATGTAGAATAATCGAAGAGCTATGATGATGCAAAACAGTATAAAGAAATAGAATATATTATAATAGCCCTGAAATATAATATAATCAAGTACAAATAATAAACTCTTAAAAAGTGTGACTGAGATAAGTGAATGCACCAAATCATTGCAGCAGCACACCTATCAAGAAATTAAAACAATGGGTTATTAACAGTCATAGTTACAATGAATAAGTAAAAATCATATTTTCCACAAATAGGAAATTCTGCTGTAATCAAAAGAGTTCTTTGGTTCAGCGCTGTCGAACCCAGCATGTGGAAATCTCGCCCCTACTCGTGATATAGTTGAGGGCTATGTTTGTATGTCCAGTGATTGCCAGGGCCTCATGTGTGGCCAAAGAGTGAGTTAGCTGAGTCAGCCAGCAATGGCCTTTCCTTCAAAGGATGCTCATAGCCAGACAAGGCAACAAGAAACCACAAAAAACTCAAAGCGATGGAAGTAAAGAGTTCATCATGTACAATCTAGTCGTCACTCTAGCTCTAGGCCCACAGGCATAAATGTCAGTCTTATCCTGCAGGCAGCCTTCCCCAAAGTAAAGGAAGAACCTTAATTGAGTTTAATGGCATTTTTTGCTGGGAATCATGAAAAGTCCTGATGAACAAGGCAATATGTTGAACAGTGAACGTAATTTATAATACGTGCAATCTTTAGAAGATATAAAATGCACTGACCAACATGACACTGCAGGAGAAATGTCTTACACCTTTCTCACTTTGCTTTTTAGAGACACTTTCACCTGTCCAGTTTAAAGTTAGCATTCAAGTTTTTATTTTTTTGAAGGCAAATATGCTTGGTTTATACACCAGTATTATCTGAACTCTCACTTATGTCACACGAAGCCGATGTGGCTTCAAATCAGCTTACACCGTGGTCACAGATGATAAGCATCTGTAAATTTGAGCTAAAGTAATTGTACTTATATTTATTGATTTTGCTTGTAGTGACAGTTTTCTAGGCTTCCTTGAAATGTTAAATTTAATTTTTCTCCATTTCCTATCACCTGTAATGATCTTACATACTTTTGCTCACACTGTTGTGGCACAACACCTTTCCACATAAAACAAGGCCAAAAATTTTCACACAGTTAATTCCTGCTTCAAACTGACTGTTATCAGATGAACTAGACTGGTGTTCTGTTAAAAGGTATATAAATTCAAGAATTCAACATGATAAAGGTTTAATCATTCATATACATGCTCAACACACACACATGGCATGATATACTTGTTTGATGTTATACTTCAAGAATCTTTGCAGATGTCTTAAAGTCCTACAGAAAATGGTCAACATCATGCAAGACTTCATTTTTTCTGGTACACACTGAGTAGGTACATCCATGTGGTTTATATCAAGAAATATAAATACACTCACAAATACAAATATTAAGTATGCTTAGGCAGTCTGAAATAATTACATTCAGATGCTGAACAGATTACCTAACAAATAAAAGAAGTCAGTCAAGGTGTGTAATATTTTTATCTTCAGATTTTTCTGTTATCATTGCTAAACAATGCTCCACTTTTCCTCAGAAGACAGATCTATTAAAACAGAGAACCAGAATTGTTTTTCTTTCTTACCAGGTCTACTTAAAAACTTCTTTTTGCATCTTATATTTTATTCTAACTGTAGTTTTAATTCTGCTTTGTCCAGAAGTCTGATTCTTCCCAATACTCTAACGAACCCCAAATCCTCCCATCTTACACAGCCATCCTTCCTTTTAACCTTTGCTTGCAGTCAATGCTTGTGTGTTCTCGTTTTACTTGTTTCCTCTTCACTAGCTCAGTTCTTGAGTGAGCTGTGCTCACATGCTCACATGCTCGAGTCATGTATCATCACCCTAAACATAAATGTCACAATCTGCAAATTATAAAACAACTAAGGAAGAAAATCAGGCAGATGTAATTCTGTTGACCACAGCAAGCTGTACTAACTATAAACAGTCTCCTTGTGGTCCTAACATTTTATTGAACATCCTGTATGTAAGCTGAACATTCCTTAATACTCACACATGAGAGCATTTCTTAATACTCACACACAAGAAAATAATCTTCTGCAATTGTTAGTGCTTTACACTATGGTATTTGCATGTTACACTTATGGACTTAATATGTTTCTTTGCAGCATATATTCTCCTCATGCCTAGTTTGCTGCATAAAATTCTCTAACCTAGAAAAAAAACTTAAGAAAACTCATCCTGCTTGAAGGATGCTCATCCTACCCCAAAGCAATCAAATTTGTTACATACTGTTAAAATCAATGACACTTCTATGGATAATGCCTAAAACAGTAATTAATCAGAATTTGCCTATATAATGAAAGAAATAATTTACACTTTTATTAATTCAAAATGCACTCTTATTTTTCAATATATTTTGTATATTAAAAAAAATATCCCATAATAGAATAGCAGGTTGCCTCAAAATATGGTCTAGAATCCAAAATTTCAATCACCTTTTTCATGTTATACATTGTATATATCTAATATCTATCATGCATGGATAGATAAAGATACATCATGTGCCAAAAGCTTTGTCACAAAAGCTTTAATTCATACTATAATTACACAGGGAAAGACTTGTATGTTGGAATTGTTATGCTTCACTCAAGTCCAAATAGGAAGAAAAAAAAATCTTCCCCTGAAATCATGGCATTCTTATAAATTTTACATTTCAATTATTGCATGCTCACACTCAGTTTCTAGTGTATTTTAAAATGTCTATGATTCTAGATGAAATACATGGATTTTTTTATGTTACTGCATTATGTATAGCCATTTTTTAGATAATTTAAGAATTTCAGTATTTTTTGCCTACATCAGACTTAAGGTTTCATTCTGTTGTTTTATTAGGAAATAGTCTTTCATTTCTGAGAAAGGGAAAGATTGGTTCGTGCAATCAGCAACTGTTCTCCCATTGACTTCAGTGATGGCAAGTTTAGACTTCCCTTGTACACCTTTACAAAATTATTCTCACAAAACATATTTACTCACAAAATAAAGTTGCCAATCTCACTTATTTGTGTTTCAAAGAAAACATTTTTAATATAAAAGACTCCACATTATAATGCTTAATACGAAAGTGGCTGAACCCTCATTCAAAGAAAGTCAGCTCTAACTGCAGTCTCTGACTGACTGTGATAAGAATACTCACAGATTTTCTGCTATGCAAACTTCAAATGGTTTGGCAATCAGGCAGCCTGTGTCCTGTAGAACCAATTCCACAGTGTAATGTCGTATATCTCTGAGGGCTCCTCTTGCCAGCTCTGTATCATTTCTTGCCAGACAAGCACAGAAGTGCTGAAACATAACGCTATTCAAAACACCTTTAGGCTTGGTCCTGTCACGCGTTCTTCTACACGGAAAAGTACTTTTTTTTTCAGTCAGGTAGATTTTTTACTGCATAAAATATCCTAGTTCTGATGGCGTATAAATTTAATTGTGCTTAATAAACAAACACTGAGATTAACCAGCAACATTGCAAAGTGTACAAAGTTAAGCATGTATTAAAGTCTTCCTGGGAGTAGGACCTGCATTACAAGAAATAAGATTTATAAATAAATCCACTCATTAAGTGGCAGGGCTTCTACCAGAAAGGCTTGATCTTACTCTTTTTACCCATTCCAGAGTTCCTGTTTATTTTCTTGGGTCCTCTGTGTAAGTTGCACGAGGATTTCAGAATTCACACAAAACACCACACAGAAAGATTTTTAGATTCTCTATTTTTTAGCATTTCTACACAGTACTAAAGTCCTGCCAACCCTATTCAAACTGATCAAGGTTCAGAGCTTGGGGTTCTTCCACGGCCTGTGTTGGTACAAGCTCACTACCAATTCACAATTAAAACTAAACAGTAGCCTTAGCATTTGCCCTACTGTTTTTAATGTGAGGGATGACATTGTATGGCTTGTGTCTCATATTCTTAAGGAAACAAGAGAGCTCATAAAATTATATGAGACAAATTAAACAGTTTTAAGACCAACTTTTATTGAAAAATTAAAACTGCATTGCATATCTTCTTTATAACTTCAACATTTCTTAAACCACAAAACAGAGATTCTGTTTAAAAAATCTCTTCATATTTGTAACCATTCAAAAAACAGATTATGCAGTTATTCAATGATTATTTTAAAATCCTAGGTTATTCCCAAGGCCCCTGGTTTCATCTGTCTGTCATGAATGGTATAATCTATTTTACCTAAAAAGTACCTTTAATAATACAATCAGAATTTTTATCATTCAAAATCAACAGCTGCTGTTGATTTTTATCCAATGGTCAGTCTTTTCCAAATACATGACATCAGTTAATAAGCACTGCAGCTACATGTCCAGCTAATATCTTGCCTATTGTTAATTTGATCTGAATTCACCCACACAAAATTACAGCGATTGTCAGTGTGATTTTTAAAGTCAAAATTGCTACCTTAGAGTATATTTTAAACCTCAGAAAGACAAAGATACTTACCTGGAATTGAAATGCTTTTAATTAGACAACACTTCTGTATATCCATACTTCCTGATCTCTCACAGTCAATAGCATATGGATTAAAAAACAGGAAAATTCCAGGTAAGCTTTTGTCTGAGAAGTTGTAACATATTACTTAGATGAAAATTACCTACTGAGAAGAAAACACAGATGAGTTTTCTCACTGATGACTGTAACTACTCTGTTAAAATCAGCTAACCAAGTAATAAACTAATGAACCCTGTGCCTGTGGAAGCAGGTACCTGTAATAGGGAAACACTGCAGAGCCTGATATTAGAATTAAAAGCTTTGCAAAAATCCAATTGTGGTATCACCTGTGTCAAGACACAACACTGCAGAAAGGCAAGATAAAATGCAGAAGATAGGAAGATAAATTTAAAAGCCCTGTCTTTAGAGCAAACACCTCTGTGATAATTGCCCCACTTCTGAAACAGGCAGGAGGAGCTCCATTATTCCCATCTAGCTGCAAACCATCAATTGCGATAGAACCTCTGATGCTTCTGACCTCCAAAACACAGACAATCTATTAAATGAAGAAGCAGAAATTTTAGTGAGCAAAACATTGCATATGTGCTGAAGAGATCTAGACCTATTTCTGACTACATCACAAGACTGTCCAAGACTGGCTGTATGAAGGCCAGTAAAGCCATATGATGGTCTTTCCTATAGTTTCACAATCAGTCACATCAGGATGATTCTTTTTACCGAGTTTAGATGTTTCTAGGAGACATAATATTTCAAATACAATAAATTATTATTAGAGTATTGAATTATGATCTAGATATGAGATGCATGAAGTTAAAATATTAAGGTAGAGGATTACAGGTAAACTGGGATTTTTAGTAATACTGGTGCTGAAATATCTTGACTAGGGAGATGGAGGAAATCAAAGTCCCACCTAAGAACTGGTTGAAGAAGTGACAAGGAGCATGGTGCTGCTTGTGTGGAAGACAAAAACACACCTTCTGAAGCTAGGTCAGCAGTTACACATCTTTGCATTGATTATAATAGTACATATTGTTTCTCATAAAGAACAAGGACTGAAGGAAATCCTTCAATCTTCTGTAGCTGCCCTTTGAACAAAGTAAAATTGTGACAGAGAACAGATTTCAGGCAGAAGCATATGAACCAAAATGTGACATGTACTTCCTCTTCAAGACAAACCTCTTTCTGTACTCCAAAACCAGCTTGCAATGAGAGGCCCTCTAGTTTTGATGAATGGCAGTTATCTATAAAGAATGGCATTTAATATTATGGAAGCTGTACTAAAGTCAATGTTCATGCTGACTACTACTGTATGGCAGGCCTCAGGTCACACAGTATGGGTGTTTATATCAAGAAATGTTAAGTATTGAAGACACGGTAAGATATCAGGGTTATAATTAAGGAAAACTGAGGTTCAAGATCAAGAAGGCAAGAAACCAACTACACCGTCTCGAGTAAAATAAGCTAAGGAAAGAAATACTGTACTGGTTAGATCACTGGGGGGTTTCCTGACATAAAAGTAACCATGTAGATAATATTTTGACAGTCATAGTCATTAATCTAAAGGAGAGTGACAAATTTATAATAATTTTTAGATTCAACTCAAATAAGTTCAAGAAAAAGTTTTACAGAAGACTACAGAAAAGAGATAAGCAACAGTCCTGGGAAAAGTTGTGCTGTATGATATGGCATTTACCATGACAGCTTCTTCCTTCTGTCTGTCCTGATCCAGCCAAAGGTGTGAGACAGCATCCTCAGAAGACAAAGAGTGGGACCTGCAGCATGGAAATCTTTCCTGGCTGTACCTGTCCTTCCACAGGACTGAAGGGGCCAGAGAGGCTGCAAAAACTACATAACATTGCTGCATTTCACAGAATGTTTCTAAAATAATTTATTACTAATTTGGGGGAGAAAAAAAACAATGAAAAAAACCCCAGTTAATTACTGACTTTCATAGAAGACAGTCACAGAATCATGTATTAATAGATTTGAAATTAGCGTGTTCCATTTATCACCATGACAGTAACTCAGCAGACACAGGATTATTGAATCTTCATTTTGTTCCACTATTCTGCTTCTAGTATGGAGTTTTCCACTCGGTGGTATTGATTATCTAATGATTAAAACTGAACAAGCTGCAGATGACTCTGGTGTCTATACTTTGAAAAGTCTAGCCAGTTTAAATTGTTGTGACAAGCCAGATGTATTTAAAGATTCTGAGATTACTTTTGATTTTATTTTATAAGCTCCAAACACATTTCACTAAAAGAATTATGCTGGTTAAAACTCCCATAGAAATGCTATAGACCTCCAGGAATCTTCCCACAGAATTTAGTTATAATGATCATAGAGATTAGTTCTGAAGTAAAACTCAAAAACAGGGGCCTCAGTTAGCAACCAATATTCACTAGAAAAGCATTCAGAACACTGAACAGACAGTCTGACACTACAATAAATACAACTGAAAATTCTAATAGACTAAAAGGATCTCATAATCTGACCGTTTATACACAATGTTAGAATTCCTTATATTCAGTAAAGTTATCTGTAAGTTATTATTTTAAGGGCACTGGGATTTAAATGAAAGTGTCAACTAATATTTTTTCTATTTTTTCTTTGGCTCACAAAGACACTAAAATACCATTAACATTATATAGAACTTCAATAATATATAAATAGGATACATTACAAATGGAAGAAAATACAAGACAATTCTTCAGCATGGTAAATCTCTGCATATAAATAAGCAAATATTTCATAAACCTACAGTTCAACAGTTATCTTGCTGTAAAACTATTACATTTAAATCCTTTTACACAAAGTCATTTAACAATAATATACACAATCTACACAAATTAACCTCTAAAAATACAGCAATAATATACCTGTTACAATGACTTGGCTACTATTATCCCCTGATGTGACACTAAAGGGGAAATACAACTATTTTACTTGAAGGTGCTGTTAGGGATTGCTGTTCTGTACGTGAGAGAAGCACCAACAATAAGATTTAATACTGTTATACATTTTCTTTAGCTCCTAAGAATCTACATATTAGAAATGTTTCTATATGTCTGTTTTTACCTGGCAGAAAAATCTGTAGCACATTATCCACATCGTTAGTTGTTGAAGGAAAAGTTAATTCTCTTAAAGTGGAAAACATGCTGTGGCTTAGATCTAAGTTTATAACCACTTTATATATATATATATATGTATGTATATATATATATAATTATATATATATATATTTATTTATACTGTACATATATACTGTGCAGAGTTCTTAATTTGC
Organism: Streptopelia decaocto; assembly: GCF_964273445.1. Classification (NCBI taxonomy): domain Eukaryota; kingdom Metazoa; phylum Chordata; class Aves; order Columbiformes; family Columbidae; genus Streptopelia; species Streptopelia decaocto. Next base: position 47,173,166 of record NC_138660.1, read on the forward strand.
TATTTTAGTACTTATTAATTTCCTGCTGACTACAATAAACAAGACCAATGTAAGGGTCAATAGTACTTCAACTTCAAGATAATACATTTTCCCTCGGTAATATGATCTACCAACACATATATGTTTCATTAGCCTATAGCTGGTTTTTTTCAGGATGTCTTAGGAGACTAGAACTTACAGAAAGAGAATTTCCTTAAAACATGTTCTGCAGTACTGGGTTTAAAAAATAGCCAGTGCTGGGAAACAGTGAATTAGAGAAATAAATAATTCAACCACTGTACTACAGCTCCTGCCCCAACCTCTCTATCTCCTCAATGAGGAAGTCAATGTCAGACTTAGTTGCTGCTGGGTTTGAGATGACCATTCGGAAGAAGTTGACTTTATCGCCCTGAGGCTGATATCCAACCATGGTAGTACCTGACTCCATCATCAGTGCTTTGATTTTCGGTGCCACCTTTATCATTAAAAAAAAAAAAGACAGAGAGAAAAGTAATTAAAAAATTTATCCTTTCTTTGTAAGTCTCAACATTTCTTAATCTGTAAAAGTAAATGGACAGATCAGAAAGGCACTATTTTTTATAAAAAAGATCTGCAAGAAAAAAGGTTTGAAAAACTAAATATGTAGGATTGGATCCTTAAAGGAAAATTGACAATAACATACATCTTTTTTATTAAGAGACTGATAGCATCCTAGAGTATTCACTATGTAATAATTTTATATATTAAATGTACATGTCATTTCTCTGTGCTGAAGATTTTTCTCACAAATAAATGTTTTCTGTCTTTTTATGAAAACCTAGTCCTGAACCACCTTTTGGAGGGTAATGGGTGTTTTCAAGGAGAATATTATCTATTGTCAAAGTAATTTTTGGGGGGAGGGAAGGGGGAACGATGGAAATTTTTCAACAAGATCTATGTCATAAAGAATATTTTCTGTTAACATAAGCCATGGAAACCTTCCATTAGTTTTGCAGTACTGTGCATTTGCTTCTATCTCACTTCCCCACTTTAATTTACAAGGAGTAGTGTCCTGACAAACTTAATATTTGGTATCGACTGAGCACAGTTTTGCCATCCAGACCTTTTTTTTTCCTGCTCTAGTCTCTGCTAGCCAAGGTCAGATATCTGGCTCTCTTACTGTTTTGTAGGATGCTTTATAATGTTCTCTGACATTTAATACGGTCAAATCAACCATTTCATCTTTCTTCCCAGTCTTATCTATCTTCCTCCTTTTTTTTTTCTTTTTTTTTTAATTTTTCTTTTTTTGGCAATTTCTTTATCTAACATGCCACTGGGTTGACCCAGGAATTTCTATTATTTTCTTTTCTCTTTCCTCAGTGATGCAGACAAAACCCTCTACAAAAACTCCAAATCTGCCCATTCTTCTCTCTTCCCAAACAGAAAAAAATTGTTATTCATTTTGACAACTACAAAATCTTTTGTCTCCTGAATGTATTTCATTCTCCTTCTGTCTGTCTAAAGTGCTACTACAAAATTAATGTATTTCACTTCCCTCAAGTCCGAAGTTGAACAATACTTTTCCTGGAGGTGCCTCTATGATGTCTTCACTTCCCTCTACCATTTCTTCAAATAAACATATCCTGAAGTCCTCCAAAAGGTATCCATTTTCACTGAAATGCATTAATGCATGGCTAACCGAGCACATTTAAAACCAAAATAAAGACCTGAGGTCTTACACATTTTCATGTCCTGTATCTCTCCCATCATGTTCAAATAACTACCCTTCTGTTTCTCTCGATGATATGCTGTCCTGTTCAAACAGGACTGGGACATCTTTGTGTCTAGCTGCTTTTTAAAGATTCATAACACTTTTTGGAGAATCGAAGTGGTACCAAACAAAGAATAACTGAATATGTTCTGTATCTGATTCCATGGGGGAAACAGAACTTCAACCTCAGCATAAATAGGAGACAAAGGTGAACAACTATTAATGTCAAGGTCATAATAAGAAACTGGAGAGCTGATGTCCTGGAATTTGCAACATGTGTCAACACACAGATATTTTTAATGAACAGAATACTTTGAGTTGAAAGAGTAGACTATATTTTTGCATTTAACATAAGCCACGTACCCTGTGTAACTTTTCTCTTCTCTCATCACAGTCTGGCATACCCCTGAGACTTGGCGGAATATACCAAAAACAGACATTTGTATGCTCTGGCTGCAAAAAGAACCAGACACATGCATCAATAAACAAAATAATATAGATCAATCACACACTAGCGGCTAGTAAGTAGCATATTTTAGCACAGACATGGAAGACAAAATATAGTATCAACTTTTGTTGTTCTGCATGTTAAAACAAAATAAATGGATTACAGTATTGTTGGTTCAATCTGCTGTCTTAGCTTCCCTACACACTGTCCCACTTGCAATGTTTTAGGGTGCTAATGAAGTGCAAATACTTTTCACCTCCATGCAGATGTACGAGGAACTTTTTTCCAGGGTCATAGGAAGGGCAATTTTCTTCTTAGTAAACGGAGAAACTAAGCATATTTGTTATTCTATCAACCAAGAGCTTATGCAGTGACACTAGCAACAGAACATACAGCAAAAATAGCATATTATTAGTTTTGTATGTTATAATGTGGAATCTCAGCATGAGTAGATTGTATTAAGGTAGTTTTCATGCCCTAAACTGAAGTCCTCTGCAGAAGACAAGAGATATCTGACACTTATGGCATAAAACAATGTGCACTTGGCCAAAAAACTGCCCAGAAGCCAACAACCATGTAGTTCTTCAGAAAATAGGAGCAGTTTTGCATGGCTTGCTTGAAGAACTGGGAGAAGTGTGAAGACTGTCTTTGAAATTCCACACAGATTTGGTTCCTTCACACAGGTCAAATGAAAGAACACTTACCTCCCCTTCAAAAACCATCTCAAATTCTTCTCTATTTTTTATTTTAGTATAGAGATATTCTGCCAGCTCCAGGCATTTGTTGATCTGATTTTCAAAACCTACTGTACCCTGTTTTAAAAAGAAAGTAAGTATTAATTATATGGTCATTTTTCTTCCTCCAATGCAATCATGTTTTCGTATGGGCTTCACTCTTAAATATTTTCAGTCAGAAAACATTTAGCAGTAATTTAAAAGTAAAGTAAATCAACACTACAAAAAGTGGTTAAATGTGGCCTAACTGTAATCACCACTTGGTTTTGGTCTTTTTTTGAGATAATTTATCATGATAATAACAAGGACTTTTGATATTTTTAATAGATAATTTTTAGGTCTTCTTTAAAATCAGTTTCCAAAAATATTATTAAGTCTAGGCTTCACAGCTCTTGCTGAAAGGCTGGGAACATGGAATGTGAGCTCAGTTGAAAGGGTAAGGGTTGGGAAGTAATTTATTTTCTCTGAACAGTTGGCTAGAAATTTGCATTTTAAAAAGTCAGCAAACAAAAGCTTGCAATATGTTAGTGAAAAGTCATTTGCCTACCCACTTTTGTCATATCTGATTTGTTTTGAAAAGTCATAATTCCAGAAAAATAGATGAATGTTAATCTTAAATAAGAAAAAAAAGTTGTGGGGTTTTGTTTGTTTGTTGGTTTGGTTTTGTTGGTTGGTTTTTGTTGTTTTTTGTTTTTTTTTTTTTTTTAAGTACATTTTGTACATGGATGAAGAAGAAAGACAAGTACATTCTTAAGTTATTGCATATTTGGCATATGTTCTTTGTACTGAATAAAACAACTGAAGGTGAAGTCACAAGAATACTTCTGGACGCAGACCGCATATTTCTATTATGAGGACAAGAGTATGATGACTCATGGTGGCTAATGCTGAAGGAAATATTTCCTCAGCTCCTAATATTTTCTTTTCTTAATGTTTTTTGTAATATAATAATGCAATTTGCTAGAAACAGGTTCTACCCAATACCTCAGAGAACTCAGGTCCAAGAAATAGGAATCTATCTCAAGACCAAAGAAAAATCCAAACTAACTAATATCTGGATAAATTTAAATTCCAGATATACAGATCAACCTAGTAATTTTAATCTATATTATTTTTAAGGAATTACCTCCAAAAATATCCTACTTTTGAATTTTAAATATGACCCGTATCCATTTTGGTTCCCACTGCATTTTTTTTCTTTATTGTGAAATGCTCTGCTTCTTCAGTGAGTCAGTTTAACAGGTGAATATAACAGCAGAGGTAGAATTGGCATGCTAGTTTTAATAAAATGCATTTGGCTGGTATTTAGGAAAACTTTTGGTCCATACTTTAATGGTGTCTGCAGTCAGTACTTGGTAATTAGAATCAGAAAAAACACATTACAAAGTTCTTAGTCACAGTCCAATTCTAATCTGTCACAAGCAGTTTCATGCTACTGGGTTATGGTACCAAAATTATTTATTTTGGAGGAAGAACTGAATCTGAACTGAAATGTACTGGTAATCAAACCTATGATCTTAACTAAAGTAATTGCTATAAGTATTTTGTGTTGTGTTTCTTTTCTGAAGTACCCTTTAAAATTAACAATGAGAACTCCGCAGTCTGTTTAAAAGTAGCTCTACATCTGAAGTTCTGTTACTTTCTTCCCTCAAACCTCAATATTGAGGAAATCTACAAGAAAACATCTTTTATCATTGCATGTTATTTACTATTGCTGTTTAACTCTCACACAAACTGAACACTGTTTTATGATTTTACATTTTGCCATTAGACTTCATCTCAGTTTTATTAAAAAAATAGTAAACTGTGGACAGGTTACCCAACTGAATTGCCATTTTGTCAGCAGAGGAGCAAGAAGAATAGTAATAAGATGACTCCAGATAAAGAAATACAAATGAAATGTGTTTTCTTGACTACACGGATCCTTATCTTGTGAATATGTAAGCCTGTACGTAAGCCCATGCTTAAATTCAGCCATCCAGGCATACCACAGTGGTGCCAGGGAATCGACTGTTAAATCATCAGTTGGGCAAAGCTTTTTAAGAAAAAGGCTTTATTTTCAAAGTCGCTTATATAATCTGTGCATTGAAACATGATGTTCAAAGGACCCTTATAAGTCATCAAGTCTATTCTGCTGCTACTGCAAGTAATCTGTCATAAAATATATACGTAAGTGCATAGAATCACAACAAAACACCACTTTGGTGTCTTGCCCTCACTGGACTCATCCTGTGACTTAAACCTTTCTTTTAATTTCCATCTGAATTTATTGATGCTAACATTGTTCTACAACTAAAATGACTCTTTTCTGACTTAATACTCAGATACTTTTGTGTTTAGAGATTGTAATTACACAAATATTTATGTTTAAAAAAAGTGTTCCATTACATGAGACTTACAAATTAAATAAATACATTTCTGTTTTTTGAGGTGACCTTTCATTATTTACCTTTGCCTTCCACATCAACCAGAATTTGAAAATGTCCACATGTCGACCACACTGTATTGCCTTATCTCCAGTGTCGTAGGATACATCATACTGTTTGTCTTGTTGGAAGAGATAGCCTGCACACATTTGATTGCAGCCTTGAAGTATACCCTGCAATGAAAAAATGTACTTATTTGACTTATATGGCATATATGCATATGAAACTCTATGCATTAATAACATATAAAAAAACTTATTTCAAATATATACAGACTTGTTCTTTAATGGCCAAATTATAAAATATTGACCTTGTTTTATAAACTGGGACCAGAAAAATAATTTCAAACACTAAGGTGGTTCTCTTAAGAGTTTCTTGGTGGTCATATGATCCTACAAACCCACATACCCATACCTGAAAAAACATTATCAGATTAATTTGGCTTCTTAGTTTTGAGAATAACTTTGTCCACCTCACCTTGTAAGGCTATGTTCTTAAGACTTAAATGTTTGATGTGTTAAATTACACACTAGAATTACACACTGTGGTCTCTCAGTGCAGCAGGTAGAAACAGAAATTGAAGGAAAAAAATGCAATTGAAGGTTTCAACTCTATATATCATCCAGCTTTTTGACAGTTAACATGAGAGATAAGTGTAAGTACAAATGATCTAAACCAGACATTTTTGCTTACAGACCAACAGAAACCTACAGATCACTGGTAAACATCTTTGAGGAAAACACAGAGGAGCAAATTTCTGTATGTTACACAGAAGTCTTACACATGCGACATTTCTAAAGTGCTTTGCATCTCCTTTAGAGTTTATTAGTGGCCCTCTGAAGATGCCCAAAGACACTGAAATATCTGACAAATACAAAAACATTATCAAAGTTCTCATATAGAGAATAAAAAATGCTGCCAAAATCCTGCACTAGTTAACATGATAAGTATGCATGCCACTAAATAATGGCTACTGCTTCCTTCCAATAAAGTCAAAGTGTTTTATAAAGGGAAATAAATGCTGCTGTCTTCAGTTTTGAGATGGGTCACCTGGAAGAGCAATGGCAGACCTAGGGCTGGCACCCACAACTCCTACATCCCAATTCTATGCGCAGGGACCACTTCTTCAACCAACCTCTTCTAGTAGCAATTGACATGTCAGAAATTAGTAAACAATAGAATCAGTCCTATCCACAGATGATGTGGCATTTTTTTAAATCATGTAAGGAAAATTCACATCACTTAAAAGAATTAAGATGCTGATCTTGCTTTTATTGATAACAATGAAGACTCTAGGAGAAAACCTAAAATACATAGGGAGTCATAATAAAAGCAGCATGACTTCCTTTCAACAGAACCGAGAAACTTTTAAACCACTGTGTAAAGTAAGAAACTTGCTTTATATTTAAGTGGTTCAGACTGCGACCAATTAATAAGACCAAGGGTGTATGTTGAGTATATCATAGAAACAAAGGGGCAGATGCTCAGTTGAAGTGAATTAGCATGACCCTAGTGTTGTTATTAGAATATGCAAAGATTCAACAACTAAAGATCCAACCTGTAGTAAGTCTACAGCTTTCAAAAAAAAAAAAAAACCCAAACAAACAAACAAAACCAGAAAACAACTTCCTTGTAGATCTACACAATTATTCCTTCCAAAAGAAGTATTGAAATTGAATGGATTTTGCACTACCATCTTAAAAAGTAGGGCTTGATATTTACATATTTTTTTAACTCCTTAATTATTAAATATAAGGCAGACCTTCTCCCGGACAAGAATAGCAGAACACTGTAACAACACTCCCATCATCTTGTGTGGATTCCAGGTGACGGAGTTGGCCCTGCAAAAAAATTACACATTCACATAGATCTGCAAAATAGAAACTTAATCTGAAACAGCCACCTTTGTTTTCTGCTTTCAGCTGGAAATGTACGGAGTTTTGACCATGATGATTTTTCTGGAGATTATTACTGTCTCAAAAGTGTCTTCTTTCCCAGCTATATTGTCCAGGAAATTATTTTTTTGTGTGTTAACATTGCAATGTCAGACTTCTGATTAGTTTATATTATTACTGATACCAGCTCACTAGTGTCAGACTATGCTGATTAGCTGATACAGTAACTTCATCCCCAGAAGACTCCACTTCTAGAAGTAGCACTAACAAAACTAACAAAAACAGTTTGACAGGTTATATCAACTCAAGTTACTGACTGGGGGTAGGTGTCAGAGAGTTAAAGGAATAGTATGAATTCTGGGGCAATACAGTTCTTTATTGAGCAGCTGCTGGAAAAGACACTCCTTACACTTACCTGTCTTTCCAGTTAGAGCCACAAGAGGCCTTTTCTGGACAAGCTTGCTAAGCCCATGGACTGTTAAAAGGCTATAAAACTTTACATCATAATCCTACTGTTTTGTAAGTGAGCTTAAAACTTTTTATGTGTAAGCACAGGTAGCTGCACAAGATCACCTAATTTACTAGTTAACAAATGAGATGTTCCAGGTTTTTAACATACTATCCTAGACAGGTTAAAGACAATGTTAAAATAAATGTGCCAACATTGCACATCCGTTGATCTCTTCACCCTAGGTAATTACTTACCAAGTGTCTCCTTGATTCACTGTGTGTTCCAGAGAAGGAAAGTGTATAATCATATTTCAAAGACTATGCACATGTTCTTACAATGTGGCTGAAAGAAAATCCAAAGGTATTTCCTCCTCTTCTGCACCCTGCTCTCAAAGGACAGACACACAACCACAGCTCCTCTGTTTTGAGCAACACAATGACTTCTCCACTCCAGTCTGAGGAACCACTAATTTAATAAAGATTCCATATATGATTCCAACCTCTGTCTGCACTAAGTAGACCATAGCACTGTTCAGCCAAAGGAACAGTGCAGCCTGTGCTGTTCCTGGGCAGCTCACCATCCCTCTAAAATCTCCCGCTTAGGCAGTGCAAACCAGCAGGTATATAGCTCAGGCCTAGGAGGCAATTATCTTCTAAAAAAAAATCACTGGTAGCTCAGATGGAGTAGTCAAGAAACAAGAATTATATAGCAGCTCATTTCCTTTTGAGAGTGTTATAGTTTCAGTTTAGCACATTTATTTAACTTTCAGGGTTCCAAATAATGATAATTTCAAGTAGTTTCCACAAGGAGAATTTGTTTTATTTCAACATGAAGACATTTCTCTCCACCCTGCACAGCCAGCCAGAGGCTCTTCCACCCCAGGCGATGCCAGCTCAGCCCCACGGCAGCTGCCAGTCCCCCCACACCCCCACATCCCCGGGCAGGCCTGGCCTGGCCCCGGCGTTCACACCAGACCCCAGCTGGGGCCCGTGACAGGCAATCACGCAGCACACATGGGCTCCCTCCCATGTTTGAAGATCCGTATAGCTGACTAGAAAATAAATAATATCATGCTTTGTGGCCTGCTGCTTTCTGTATTTGCTTAAGATTATGGTCTTAATTAGCACCTCTGGGTTGACCACAGGTCAAGAGACATGCGACAAACTACTGTGACCAAACCTGTATAGCTTAAGGGAATTATTTTACGATGCTGACCTCAGATATGCTGCTGTAACATGAGTGACTTGCAAATTGAATTGGGCAGAGGTTGCTGTGATTCTATCACTTCAGAGTACTCCTGTCACACCACACACTGCAGTCCCTGCAACAGAAGAGTCCACATGGTTTCCCTACCAGTCCTTCTGTACATTATTCTTTACCTTGTACATGTTCTTCATTTACTGTATGAGATGCCCACCACCAGGAAAGTCTGCATTCCCTAAGGAAGGGCACTGCTCACTGTTCTCATTTTATGCCTTTACATAGTGCCCACTTTCAGCACAGTTGACTCAAGGAAGCAATTTGGTGCTAATTTGAGAGTTCATGGGTAGAGTTTGTTTCAAATCTTTTTTTCCTTCCCTGGTGGCTGATATCTGCAGTGGTGGGAAAGATCCTGTGTTTCTGGGTTTTCATTGCTTTTCTGATTTCTATACAGATGTGCAGCCTTTTATGACAGAGCAGTTTCAGAGGAAATCTAGAGACAAACACACCTATGGGGTTATAAACATTGCATCTTCTACAGACTACAGCCTTGTCATCATTGGATATAGGAACATCTATGCCGAAGACTACACATGGGACTACTCTTGAGTCTGAACCCTAATGGCTGGGGGACAGTCATGCTCTCACTCTGCTATCACTTCCAACACAAATGCTTTGACTTTTTAAACTTGGTTCAATTAATTGTTTAATACAGGCTGGCTTCTGTTCTCAATGGGCATCCTGGTAACCTGGGTTATGTGCTTGGAGGTAGACACATTCTTTGGACTCCACTCTGGCCTCCTCCAGAAGAGCTTACTGCTTGTTTCATACAATCCCCCCATGGCACCAGCTCGTATGCCCCTTTACCCTGAGAGGCGGTAACTGATTCTTTTCTGCCCTCCCTGTAAGTTCCCTCAGTCTCATCTGGCATCACAGAACTGTACCAGCCCTGTGCTATCATAGTCCTTTCCAGCCTTATAGATACGGAAATTTGCCCCTAAAAATTGCTGGTAATTCAGTCTCTACCATGTGTTCCTCTCTTTGTTGTAAACACATATGTATTTATATGTGTGTGTACATATAAACTATATGAAAGTAAACATATATATATATCTATTTATAAACTTTCATTTACAGAACACTCATTTTCAGGCAGCACATATGCTCCTCCTTTTCTGGAAATAACTGCACACAACTTTCAGGAGGGAATCTCTACAAATTCCCACTATGTCATGGCTTCCCATCACAGGTATTCATGGTCAAACACCTTCTCTGGATTCCTTTTTTCTCTCACTGCTGTGTTCTCAAAGCCCTACATTTCAGAGACTGTCTAGCTCTCACACTTTGTTTTTTCCTCAAATTCTCCTTTACCCATTCCCCGACTTATGTTCCCTTCGAATCTATGCACAGAATAATTTCCCTTCCTTTTTGCCAAGCAATATCCTTGTCTGCTCCAAATCTGCTGAAAACTTCTGTTTCACTCAGCTGTACATCACTGTTTTCTTCTTCTGTAATGCAGAAAATTCATCTTTTCATGATTTTGTGAAGTGTTGTGTACCTTATGAAAGTACTTTAATAACAGTATTATAAATAAGCACTCTGTGGTACCTTTCTATTCCATTCAACTTATGACGATGCTTTCGGGACATTAAGAGTCCACCTCCCCAGGCAGCCTGAAAGAGACAGAAAAAGGAGAAGACTCATTGTTTTAGAAAACCTTAGTATATTTTAATTTACTCAGGATCTAGTAATAAATCTTATAGTACAAGACAAAATGTGTAAACAGAAATGCTCTTTTGCCTGAGTAATTGCAATTCATTTAGTTACTCACATCTACGTGGAGCCAGAGGTTGTATTTTTCACATATATCTGCAATCTCCTGTATTGGATCAAAGGCTCCATATACTGTTGTTCCTGCAGTTGCATTTACAAAGAGAGGAATGTATCCCTACAATAAAAATAGAAATATTAAATACAAAATGTGAAAAACATTTTAGAAACATTGCTATCCCATTTTCCAGACTAAACGTGTTTTTCTTCTCATGGAAAAGGTACATACAAGCAACAACAGAAACTAACAAATTGTACATGTAATATGAAATAACTCTGTTTTTATTGTACTCTAACTTCACAAGATCTACTACTCAAAGGTAAAGAATATTATTTTGTCTAATCTCTTTCAGTGAGGAAATTCAAACATCCTTGTATAAGACTGGCAATAGTCAAGTAACGTTGAGATGTTTACTTCAGTATAAAGGAAATTTAATTAAACGCGGTTTGTGATTTGAAGGCTCGAAGTTGTTCCTTTAGTCTTTACCTACTGATAAACAGAACAAAGCAATACAAAACAAAAGCAATAAATGTGGAACTATCAGATCAAAATGAGACATTTTTGAATTACATTAAATAAATGTGAAGCACAATTTCATAAAGTGGCCATATGCAATGAAGTTAAAAAATGTTTAAAATAATAATCTTCATTGCTCTAACTCTAGTGGTTTTATACAAAATTAATGAATTTTTCATTGCATTGATTTAAGAAATAATAATGAATGACTCAAAAAATTAAACTTACTGGCTGTATTTACTGATGTTTAAGCCTTGAAATCTATGGGAATTTTTAGGACTAAACTTCAATAGAATTTTTGACTGTTTTGGCTAAACTTTGGTTGGGATAAAAGTACATTTAGTTTCATTTTTTCATATTTTTTCCACATATTTCCAAACAGAAAGTTATCTTGAAGTCTTAAAATACACATATGGTTCAAGAGTTAAAAATATTTATTTTAAACAGTAAATGGAAAACTTAGCAAGGCATATAGGTCATTCCCTAAACAACATACGAATGTAAAATTAAGCAGCTGAAAATATTATTAAAAATTTTTATAATGTTTTCTTTTAATGTTAACCTTCAGCTTTCAAAGGAAGAGCTAATTTTACTAAGCCAAGCATTTAAGCACTAATTTTTAAAAACACAAACCTTTTGTTTTGCTTCCAGAATTTTTGCCTCCAAATCAGCCGGTATTATTTTGCCTCTGCAATTATTGTAGAAATAGAAAGACAGAGAAAATTAAAGAGTGCACATGGAAATAGTAGCTACTGTTGAAATAATCTAATAGGATTTTCTCAACAGGCCATTAGCAACTTGACACACTGTACCGGACCAGTTCTTAAGCACAATACAACAAATTTAACAGCTGAACGCATTTAATATATCAAAACTTTAGCATTCATCCTACCTTTCATTGCATTTTATCAAAATCACGTTGTCTGTTCCAAATCCAAGTGCAGCTCCAGCTTTCTTTATTGAGTAGTGACTCTGCAGCAAAACACATGCACATTTAGTGGAGTGGTTGTTTAATGATGAAACATCTTCACAACATACATCAATAAAACAAGAATTGGCAGCATATTAAGCTCACATGTTCTGAGGTAAAGAGAACCAGTTTAGGAACTGCAGCCATGCCTTTGGTTTTGACTTCAGGGAAATACTTGTAGCGTGCAGCCATTATGCTGTACATGTTGGAGATAGCTCCTCCTGTGAATGAATAAATGAATGAATAATAAAATAGCAACAATGAGGAAAAAATGCTTATTAGACATACAAGTCTCATTTCTAGTATGCCAGGGAAATTGGTAGTGAAAAAAATATATCTATGAAATGCATGGTCATCTGTCTAAACAGCATAGGGACAGACCCTCTAGAAAGTCACACTGATGGTTAGAATTTCTATCCATCATCTCTTTCAATTGCTAACATTTGTAAGACATTCCTAAAAAATTCAGCTTTTCTTGTGCTGCTTTTGGATGACAACTTTTTGTCAGAAAGAATAACAGGAACTTATCAAATTGTGAAACTGAAGAAAGATCGCATACTGGATGAATTTATCTCATTTCATTGTAGATATAGAAGTAGATGCCTGAAACGTAGATTTCTACTGCAGAGCTAGTTATTCTAAGCTTCCTTATAGTCAGTTAATGGGAAGAGACACTTTGCAGGCTATGATTCAGCTAATCTGTTCTGACACTTACTTTGGTAGAATCTGAACTGAGGGAAAGCTCCTTTTTCTCTTGGTTTACTGCTAAAAAGAGCCCAGGACAGTTAGCTCACTTCTACAATGCAGACCTCAAAATTTAGTAATTTGTATTTCATCCGCAAAGTCTAGGATAACTTATTCCTCTAACATTTCTTCATCAACAAGAACACTGAGAATGATCTATATATTTCTAGATGGGCCTGGAGACCAAGCAAGTGTGCATTCGTGGATTGTATATGGGCTGCTCCAGAAGGAGGTGGAATTGTCCTTCACCCTCCAAAACAAGATGGTGTTCCCCACACCCCAAACCCAGAAATCTGGAGTTTTGCTGGACCCCCCCTGTTGTCTACACATGGACCCAGGACTTCCACATGGTTTACCAGTCTTTTTCTGTCACTGCTGACAGCCTTTATATCACCTTAGTGGGATGACACTTCATCTTCAGAATCATACCGGTGAATCCAGTCAGATTATGTCCTGAATAATAAATCCCAGAAAGTGACAGGCAACTGCCTTTTTCTGACTGTAAGCTCAAATCTTCACTGACCAAAAAAGTCAGTGTATGATTCTCAAGAGCTATCAGTCAACAGGAGTTGTGCTTGCTCAGCACCCCCAAAAATAAAGTGCAGAAAGCATCCCCAGCTATGTTGCGGAGCTCAGGTTTTAAATGTTAGTCATCCATGATACATAGCCATACTCAAAGATATTTTTTCCCCAAATTCTCTGTGGGATGCTTAAACAAAGCATGTACTTCATGTGGGAAATTCCTCCTTCTAAATATCTGATGCATTGTGTTGCAGATATAGTGGAAATTCAGATGCAGTTTATGTTTATTTTAACTTTTGAAGTTTCAGTCAAACCATCAAAACAGAGAAGACTGACTCACCAGGTGAGAATATTCCATCACCATCTTTATTTGACCATCCAATAATCTCTCTCATCTTTCGAAGTGTTATTTGTTCCATGAGGACAAAAACAGGGGCAATTTCGTAGGTAAACCTGCATGGATAAAGCAAACAAAACCAACCAAACAAGATCAAATACAGATCCTAAAAACACAGTAAATTCCAAGTCTATGATTATTTGCAAAAATGCTTAATAATCCTAAAACTTTTCCTATAAATTGAGGTTCTGATATTGCAAACTTTACCCAAGCAAAAATCCTCAGGAAGACAATACTGGAAATATTGGTCAATAAAAACTGCTCTTTTGCACCCACCATAAGACCCAATGCCCACCAGCATAATGCTGCTGACTGCTGTACAGGATTGGACTGTAAAATATTTTTTTCCTGAAGTGCCAATTTCACACTTGTGAAATAACATATTGCCAAATCCTTATGAAAACAGTGAACTTCACTGACCTAAACACAACCATAATTGGAAGTATTGAGCAAAGGCTTCAAAGTCTAAATGCAATTAATTATGTGGATTTATTCTGTTGATGATCTCCAAGGACAACTTATTCTACAATACCATGAGATCAATAACTGTCAAGAGTAATTATAAATGATGATTTTCTAATTACCAATTACAAAAAACAAGTCAGCAGTCAACTATTGTATCCAGTTAAAGAAAGCAAAACCATTGCATAGTCTGGAATGCCCTGATGTCACAGTCAAATATATGGATAAGAAGTGACAGCCATTCAACCATTTTTGGTGATCCAGGTACATGGATAAATTGCTACTGCTGTAAACAAACTGCTTGTTGTGTATGTCAAGTAAAAAAAAAAAAAAGGGCAGAAAGAAACTAAACAATCAGCCTATGATTTCCAAATGAATCTATAAGAATGACACCCTGACACTTTGGATCTGATGTCTTCCACTTGAATAATTTTGCCAAAATGTGTGTTGTCTCTCTAATATTAAAATGATATTTTGAGAGTACGTATGGCAAACTTCAAGGAGACGTGCAGTATGAGGAAGGGAACGTGTGTCTGAAAAGCTTGTCTTTTATTTACAGCTACATTGGTTAGTTAAAATATTATTTTTTTTAATACAATCTTTATGTGTCCTTAGTCTATCGAAGAAACACCACAACTATTTTTAAAACATCCCTTTAAGATTAAACAGCATTTGTAATTTAACTGTTGTAATTGCTTTTTTCAGAAGCCAACATACTGCTTATTTTGCTTTCCTTATCACTAGAACTGTCAGAGACAGACAGCTGACCATTGATCTGAAGTTTAGATCCTGCCAATATTTACAGAGATACAAAACTAACAAACCACTTGGTGTCTGCTAACAGTGTTGGGGTGGGGTTTTTTTTGTCTAGGATATATTCCATTCTTTATTTAGGTAGAATGACAAACTGAATTCAACAGGAACTCAGCAGTGTATAAATCACTGTAGTCTACTACAAGGTATGTTTAAGTCAAAGTGATTTTTTCCCATCACTTTAAGCACCTTTTGAATTTTGTCTTAAGACCTTGCACACTGATCTCTACATGCTACCTCTAAAGGCTTGTACAGAAAAAACCCCAAAATATTAAGAAAGTTTTTTGTATATAAAATATCAAGTGTTCACAAAGTAAAACCAAAAGTAAAATAGCATTTATTTATTTTATTATGTGTTTAATTTCTGAGTCTCCAAAGACTGACAAATAAGACTGCAGATTATTATAAACAATAAGGCAAATGCAGATATGTTAGATTATGACTATGATTTTTTTTTTTAAATCACATATTGCCAAAGTTCACTCCAACTTACTTGTTTTAAAGTTAAATGATTTTGAAAAATCCATTTAAATGCAGAAAATGTGTATGGTTTGGAAGGAACTGTCTGACTTGAGAGTCAATCTCCTGATTAAAAAAGCCAATGCCATTTTTCATACAGTTACAACATTTACAGGTATTTTTATGAACTAAAACAGTCATGAGTCTCAGCTCTTTACTAACAGAATAAATTAACAGGTTTTTTGATAGTGACAAGTGCAGGCTTAATTCTGCTCTCACCTAAATGCCAAATAATTTTATCAGGTCAAATCATTGTACCTACCTGTTTCCCCTTTTGCCAGTATGTAAAAAGCATTCCGAAAATAAATATAAAGCACGTTACGTCATTTTTCCATGTTACATTTTCATAAACATAAATGTGTAATACTGACAATATCAATATAACTCTCTCATTTTGGCTAACAGCAGGCATAAAGAGAATTTCCAGATAATAGAACTGCTTTCTAACCTCAGCTGCCTGCTGCATGGTGAGCAAAAGTCCCCCACTGCAGATCCCTAGAGCTGGACAAGTAATGGCAACTTCTGAAATTTCCATTCTGAAAGTCTTATGATTAGCGATTGAGCTATGAATAGCACATGGAGACGTTATTTCGTAGTCAATGTGGGAAGCTTATTAAGTTTAATTTAATAAATTATCTTCACAGTGACATTTAAGTAACATTCCCTGATGACAACTTAAAATTTTAAGAGTACAGATGTTTTGATTACTCAAAACTCATTTGTGAAAGAAAACATGTATTTTTAACTCTTCATAAAGCCTTTAAGTATTGTTTATAATTGGAAAAGGAAAAATGGCAGAAGAAAACATTCCTTGCCATAATTCAGTGTTACTGTTGCTTGTATGTTACATGTTTGTGTAGCTGAAATAGGTTAGAACAGTATCTGCTAAAGGTCAGAACCTGCTCTTCTGTGCTGGAACACTGCTCGAAACAAGTTATATGCTCTCCAGAGCCCAGAGATGATTTGGCTATTTTTAATAAACTTTTCTGCCAGTTCTTTGAATCATGTTCTACAAACACCTTGCTTTAACTTTACTTGCAATTACTGTGTTATTTGAAAGCATATCATATTGACCTTCGTTCTCTGAAAAAAAAAAAAGAGAGCAATGTATTATTTTGCATTTGCTAAACCTCATATGAGCTAATAGATACTCAATTTACACGCTTGCAGAGAAGTATTTTCAGGATACATTGTTGTTTAAAGTATAAATGGATCAGAAACTAGTTGCATAGAACTAGCTATTTAACAATTTACTTTAAAAAACAAAGGCAAAAGCAATCTCATTAAAAAAAAAGTTACTCTTTCAGAACTGAATGTGTGTGATGCTCTGAATAATGATGCCAGTATTTCATAATACTGCCACAGAGCTCAATTCTAGCATGTCCTGTCAGAGTTGTGCAATTTCACTGATTACAAAAGGATAACTAAGTCAAAGGAAAAGGTGCTTGCAAAAGTGACACTCTCTGAAATATCTTTTGTCACAGAAAAATAATATTTAAGCAAAGTTTTATTTTAGAAATGTAATCGGGTTTCTTTTGGTGGGAAAAAAAAAATGAAGGCACTTCAAAGCACTTTTCAATACTTGTTTTATGATTAAAATGCATGTTGCTGGGTTTTCCTCCCAATCAGCTTTTAAATCTGAAAGTCTCATACCATTTTAGCAAAGACAGAACTAATTGAGAAGATGATGATTATGAAGAGCAGACTGGTTTTGGCTGGAGCGTCTTACGTATTTTTCTTTATTGCTAACATCACAAAACAGGCAGAGGTCATAATCTACATAGAGCTGGTAGTAATCAGCTATACTTAATGAACCATTTACTCATGGATAAGCCAGTGAAAATATTGTTTATTTTCCAATCAGCAGATACATTTCCTGTGTTCTGCCAATTAGCAACAAACTACCCAAAACAGGTAACTTCAGAGTTAAAACACACCCAATTCAGGACTGAACCGTATACATTGTATATATGTGTGCATGTGTGTGTATATGTATGTATGTATATATTTGGATTCCCTTCACATTTTTGAGCAAATACAAATCAATATATAAATAAAAACTAGCTGGAAGGTTTTTTTTGGTTTGGTGAGGCTTTTTTTCATTAATTACACTCTGTTGCAAGAATTCAACATAGTACCTCACATTTACATCTAGTTTTCATTAAATCTGAGGTCAAGAAAAATCAGGAACAATTTCCTCATCAATACGTTCTAGATGTAAAGTTTTACTTTTTTAATGCTTCCATTTGTTTATTTACACAAAACTTTAATAAATCTTAGACTAATTCCTTCATTATCAAATTAATTTTCATTGTCACATTTTCAATCATTTTGAAATCACTCAAAACCCACTTCTTTACCAGCACATGAACAGAAGAAGGTGGTACCCCAAGCCTGCTACCTCTGAAGTCAATAGGAGAAAAGACAATGAAGTTTTACATATATTTTGTATTTTCTGTTAATATATAGGAAGCTGCACAATCATTCAATCTAGAGACAAAGCTTAAAAAAGAAAATTGGAAAAAAATAAAGAAGATGGGTCCAAGAGAAGAAAAATCATTTCATGCTATTATATTAGAATCAGCATGTTTTACTTATCATGTGTTCTGGGATATCTGCATTTCTATTAAACAGAAATGTAAAACTGTTCAGCTTTATGTAACTATTTTCATTGTATTACAGCCACGTTAGGAAAAATATGAGACACTGTTATTGAAGATGCAGCAATCGGTCTTTAAAGGAGAATATTATACACGTCTATGACAACACATGTGTACCATGATAGATGGTAGCTCCTCTGAGCACCAGTCACAGATGCTGACAAGACACTGCTTACATGTTTGTGTTAGCAGTTGACGTCAGCCACTCCCCAGCCAAGCCAATGATGTCCAGTCCTGTAGACAGCTGATTGAAAAAGCGAGGGTGACCTGGAAAGAGAATTGAGAGCAACTTAGAACAACTCCACCGGTGTCTTTCAGGTTTCAGTTTTAAATGTTCAACTATCCTGACAAAACCACAGTTTTACACTCACAACACACTTGCAGCAAAGTTTTCAAAGCAAGTTCATGTGGAGACCGTCAACCAACATTCGCAGATGTCTTGTTAGAAACTGGGAAAATAGCTTTGGAGGGAGCTCCTCTGCGGAATCATTAAAGTTTATATTAAAAAAGAGAACCTCAGAGCCGGCCGAGCCTGTGCAACACTCCGGAGCCTGTGCAAGGACTCAGAGCGGCCCATCTCCCGAGGCGGTTCCCGCCGCTTCCCCCCGCCCCCTCCTTGACAGCACCGTGGAAGTAGGGGGGCGTGGGCAGGGGCGATACTTGGCAGCAACAACCTGCAGGTGCTGGGGTCATTTGTATTTGAATGGAGAAAGAGAGAAAGGCTCGCCCGCTTGTCAGGAGGCGGCGGGCAGAGGGGAGGGGTACGGGGGAGCCTGCGCGGCCACAGAGCGTCGTGTCGCGGGGTTTCGGTGGGAAACGTCCCCTCGCGTCTGAGAGCCCCCCCAGGAGCCCGTCGGCATGGGCGTTTTCCCCATATGGTTTAAAAGCCGGGGTTCGCCTCACAAGCATAGGCTTTGCTATCAAACCGAAGTCGATCATAATCCTGTGTTTCAGCCCAACGTTTATAAGCAATAAGCCCCGCTATTGGGGATCTACTTTTCCAGCATGAAGAGATTAAATTCCTAACAAACGATGACGGACTTTGAGGTCAAGGTGTCATGATTTAGCCCTTATCTCTGCTCTCTTGGGAAAGGACGCGCAGACAACACGCTGGGGACAGCCCAGCCCGAGAGGGGGGGCCAGCGCTCGACGCCCGGAGGGACTCTGTCATGTCGCATTTAGCTCAACACAGGGAACATCAGCATCTTATGACATAAAGAAATAAATGTGATTCTGCTCCGAGCAATGTCAACGGGAACCTTTTTGGAGTGGTGCGCACACGCCCTGAAGAGGAGGCTGCCGCGGAAATCGGCGGAATAGGGAGGCGAAGCGGCTCAGGGCTGTAGCCCAAAGCTATCACCATGGCTTAGCTATTTGCTTTGCAAATGGGCATTTCTCTCCCTTGTCATACCACACAGTTTGGGAAGTTAATTTAAGAGACATTTCACTGGCCTCCTAAAGCTATTAGCAAGCCTTCGGACTCCTCAGGCTGAGCTGCAGATTCAGCCCCTCTGGCTTAAAAGGGAGCGTCACCTGGAGTGAGAGCGTGAGCCCTTGGAGCCCGGGAAGCCAGGGTGGGTGTCCTGGAGCGTCACACGGCCCGAGCAGCTCTTCTTTAAAGCTGCACCAAGCACTGCTTTGAACTGAGCTTGTGTCTGATCGGAGATCAGCATCTCAGCTCTCGGGGAAAGGTACTGCCGGTCCCGCAAAAGCTCCAAGGGAGGTTGGGGTGAGCGGAAGAGGGTGCTCGAAATCCCGGAGCAATCAAAAGCGGAATAACGGTGTAAGCACATCACCACAGTGACTTCTGCTTTGCTGTTGACCACCTGTTCAACAGCCCACGGGTCTGGGCTTGAAATACGCTTCCCTTTGAATAAAGGCACAAAATCAAAATATTCCTCTGGCATTCTTGAATAAATCAAACCACCACGTAAATGGGAAAAGACAGGAAGCTAACCACCACATTTGTTGTCAAGATTTTGTTCCTTGAATGTGCTGCGCTGGGTTTTCACAGCTGCACAACTAAACAGTGGAGAAAGCAGCGCCCCGTCCTTCAAGAGCCACTGCCCGCAGCTGCCCAGCCAGGGGCTGTCGGATGAAGAGCCCAGCCGACGCTGGCTGCTCGCCGGGCAGCGCTCTGCAGCGCTGGTGCAGGATTGGGGAGGGCAGGCACACTCCCTTATCGCTCTAGTTCCTGACCTGCTTGGGTACGGACAGCAAAAAGGGCTTATTGCCAGCCGAGCTTTCTGCTGATACAGATTCACAACGCTTCAGGCCAAACAGTCCGAATGAGCACAGTGTCTCCTCTGGAGCCTGGGTACGGTTCACCCAGTAAAAGTGATTATAAACGGGCATTTCTATCCGATTCAGAAGGACCTGGACAGGAAGGGCTCCTGGGTAATGGGCTGAAATCCACAGGGTTCCTTTATTGATGATTCCTAGGATTTCAGTCTCTTTTTCATTAAACGTCTGGTGAACATAAAGAAGAAAAACTGCAAATTCAGTGTCATTTATGCCCTCATTTACCTAATGATATTGCTCCCTGGAGATACAGACAGCTCGCATTTCATCAAGTGAAAGAGATTACGTCTTAAAAACTTGTTTCTGGGCTCCACAAACAGCATCGAACCTGCCCGCCAGGGACAGATGAAGCATCAATAACTGAAGTCTCTGAGCAGAGACATTTTCAGCGCCTGCAGACAGCCCTGGAGCGGAGCCTCCTGGGAGGCAGAGTCGAGGGTGTGGACTTACCTCTGTGGGATCAAGCCTGCTCACCTCACCGTGGACCAGAAAAAAAGCCCCCGGAGGGACTCTTCAAGTAGTGTGCGAGTACCTACCTGTCCTCACTCCATATTTCAGTGTGTCCCGGCAGTCCACCAGGATCTGCTCCAGAGACTCGGGGTTGTCTGAGAGCTCCAGGTTAAAGCCCTCCATGCCTTCCAAGAGCTGGTGTGGGTGGTGGAAGTCCAGCACTTTAGTAGATCTGTCAAACGTTTTCCTCACGTAGTTGAGAAGGATGTCCACGATCTCCAGCAGGAACTGCATGGTCTGCTCCTCGCCATTCTTGGCGGGCAGCAAATCTGTGGGGCAAACCAGCCGTCAGCGCCTGCTTTGGGAGCGAGAGGCGGAGATGAATCAGCCCCGGCCACCTGCAGCAACCCCCAGGACCCAGAAGCCGTGGTCCCGGCGCAGCCTTGCTGTGGCGGGGCAGGCGCCCAGTCCCGAGCCGCCCCGCTCGCTCCCCGGCGAGTGATACTCGCCGCTATCCCCGGGGGTCCCGGCCCCTCTCGCCCGGTGAGGAAGGGCGAGCCCAGGTCGCCCACGGAAACAGAGAGGGCACCTCCGAGGCACCCCGGCCAAGAGCACCCACCTCTAACGCCGTGGGGGGCACTCACCTCCCGGTGACCAAGAGCACCCCAAACCCGCACCTGCCTTTCTGCAAATCTTCCGTGCCCCCACCCCGTGACGGGATTGATTTCCCTTTCCCAGTCTCATTGTCAATGGCCCTGTACCAGCAACCACGAACCCTTTCATTGCTATTTTACTGAGGAGGAAATTAAAAAAAAAAATTGCTCTCCTCCCGGAGGCTGGATCTGGAGTCATCCCCGAAGTACCGCTGGAGCTGAGCTGCAGAGGATCAACCCCAAGTAAGTAAAATTGCATTTCGGGAAACTTGTACACATTGCCAGTGCGGTTCTCAGCAAACACACACACAGAACCGCCTTCAAAAACAACCAAGCAAAAGCACTGTCTGAACGTGGCTGCACTTCGATGGGAGGCGAGGTCAGACTAGTAAAGGACGTGCCCGAGCTGGAGCAAGCAGAAGCTATAAAGAGCATTTACCTCTGGCATACAAATTGGAGAAGTCTGTCTCGGTGCGCCGGAACCTGGATTCCTTCTCGCTGTTCTCGCATGCCAGCAGGTTCTTGGAGGACTGTCGTTCCTTCAGGGAGCTGACGATCCGGCCCTTGTCTTCCAAGCTGTTGGTCCTTTGCAGGAACCCTACATTGTTATTGCAAGGTGCACAGGTCAGAGTTTTCTCACTTGCCAACATGTTTAGAAATATCTAAAGCAGCTCTCTACACAATAGTTCAAAGTGGTGTTGGCTCTGGATCTGACTAATGGGGTCAGGAACAAGAGTATTTATGGGGATTATTTGCCTCCAGGAGGGAGAGCTCAAAATGCCATCAACTGCAAAAACCCAGTCATGCAAAAACTAAATTTTCGTCATTTAGTGCAGTGGTAAATTCTTATTAAGTCGATCAGACAGATTCCACTTCAGTAATCAGCCACTGGAAGAGAGTTCAGCATGAGTCAATGCTATTTCAGCCTGCAGGCGAAGTTTATGGACCCAGCAGACAGGGGCAATGATGTATGATTAAAATCAGGGCCACTTTTAGTTCTCCTCCTGGTGCTCTCACGCACAAAAGGCATGAGTACAAGCAGACATTCTGGAACAGCTGTCCTGAGAGCGCCAGAGCTCTAAAGACTCCGGTAGCATTCATCAACCCCACTTTCCTGTTATCAGTACGTACCGGCACGTGTCTAGGAGTTGCGGATTTTCCACCTGAAAAGATGCTTTGCTACTAACACTAATCACCTCCGGGGTCTCCAGGAACACCGCTCTCACCAGAGGCGCTGCCCTGGCGCCCAGGACCCGCTCACAACTGCTGTTGTTACCTGCAACGGCATTAATAAATCCCCTAACCGCAAGAATTAACGGCAGTGGGCATCACGCAGGGCCCGTGGCGAGTAATGAGACCCATCTACTTTAACAAGGCTGGAGGAACAATTAATTTCCAGGATTTTATCCATTAAATCCATGTCCGCTAAAACAAGCAAAGTGTTGGGTTTGTCGTTATTAACAAAAACATCGGATTTTGACCTCCCAGGCTGCAGCGAGGAGATGGTATGGCAGCGTCAGCCTCCTTTTTCCTTTCTTTCTTTCCTTTTAAAACAAGTAACAATTGAAACCAAGGCTCGTCGCGGCTGGGGATGTCCGCCAGAGAGGAGGACTTTGCAGGGAGGAACACCAACGCTGTAACTTGCTCACCCACGTCCCTCGACGTCGCTTCCCTTCAGTGCCCTCAGCTTTCCGTCCATGCGTCCACGCTCTCTGGAGCCCCGCCGGCGAACCGGGACGACGGGTTCCTCCTGCCGGGCCCCCCGCAGCATGAGCAGGACCAGGGGGCTACAGTCCCTGTCCTGCAGCCCCTTCTGCATCAGTCGGACACCCAAACGAGCCTCCAAGAGGGTTGTTGGCAGACAGGTTTGTCAAGCCCATACTTTCAGTGAACACTTCACGTTTTGCCTTTTAATACTGATCTTCTACTCATTATTTTCTTTCTATGATGCTTTTAGGAATACAAGTTATACGAGAAAGAAAAAAAAAAACTACTTAAGGGAAATCCTCTTTGTGCACAAGTCAAGAGTAGCTGTCCAGGATCGATAACTGATTTTTTTCCTGCTTTTAACTGTCCTTGCAGCCATCACCAGCTCCTCCAACAGCTAGGTGCTATTCGCCTGCTCAGTAGGTGGAGCAGCGGATACCAAAGCAGGGACAGTCTAGACTGAACCCCGCAGCGGTCGTCTTTCCCCAGGTCCTGTGGCTTCGATTTGCTTTATTTTTCCACTCGTCCTTCTTCTAGGCTCTCGGTGGCGATGCTCAGTGGAAGAGTTACGTGAGAAGAAACGTCTGTAAGAACGGCAGCGCTTCGCCGGGAGCCGTGCTCCCCGCCGCACAACTGCCGCTCTTCTCGGTGTGCAGACACACGTCCCTCGGAGGCTCCGGTGGGAAAGAGGGGGCAGCGAATTAATAACCAAGAAAGGCTGCAATTGCCTCCCGTTCGGCTGGCATCGGGCTCAGCGAGGCCGAGGCTTCGCTGAAGTGTCTGTCCTAACCAGAGCCGAGCCAGGGCGGCGGCGGTGACAGCACACCGGGGACACGAAGCTCAGTCCTTGCTCAAACGAGTTCGCGACGGTTCTTCCCTGCGGGGGCTCCCTGGCCCCGTTATTATGCTTGGAAGCCGGCAGCGGGGAACAGCTGGGGCTCGGAGCGGCTTCGCCCGGGGCCTGTCAGCGAGGTGCCCGCAGGGCTGCACTGCCGCGCGTCGGGCGGCTCGAGGGCGGAGATGAAAAAACCAAAACGGCAGGAACTTGCTGCCGCCCGGCATCAGGTCATCCGGCTGTAGACAACGTGTCATTCGCCCAGGTCATGACAGCATCTCACGGACCTGGAGCAACCGGTGCGCGGGAAGCCCGCTGCTTTGGAGCAGCCGGACCCTCTTGCTCTCCGAGCTCTCCTCCCGGGAGGGAGGGGGACAGTCCTCAGCGCCGACCCGCGTTCCGGGCTGCCGGGAAGCGCAGCACCCTGGCTTCGACGGCTCCTTCCACGCCCGGGGGAAGTGCATGATCACAGTAAACCTTTCGTCTGTATCCTACTTTAAAAGTAAGGTCGGTGTAGGAAAGATGCAGTAAGTAGCGGTGCATGAAACAGCGTCTGCGCTGCTTCTCCTGTAGCAGCGGAGAGCGCAGCCTTTCCCAGCAGCAGCAGCTCCTTCCCGCAGGTGCTCCACTGACAGGTGTTTTCGTTGATGCACTTTAAAAGACCGAGTTTTTAAAAGACGAATAAGACCAGACTGGCGAGGACCCTTTGTCCGCAACGTGACTACAAGTCCATCGTTATTTCACAACAGGCCACGCACAAGGCAGTCGTGTGAACGTACCTCGGCCTCGCCGCCCTGCAGGGACCTCATCTTCCGAGGCAGAGACATCCCGGCCGTGTCCCAGCCCAAGCCGTGGCCGTCGGTCAGTGCCCGAGCTGGCGGCTCCAGGAGATGCTGGTTCCCTCCATGGCCGGGGGATTCAGCACCGCCTACGTGACTTGGCAACATAAATCTCTCTGACTCCGGAGACCAGCTGAGTTTCTAACTTAAATGTCTGCTGTGGAAATCGCAGTCTCCCGCGTTGCTCGCTGGGCTGGGAATCATCAGCTGGCTGGGGCCCGGACACACTTGAGCTATTTCACCATGTTGAGTATTTCCACTGGTGCCAAGGAAATGTTATCAGGATCGTTCCCAGCAACTATAATAAGTGCCGAGGTGGGAGTGAAAGGTGTAGCATGCCACTCCAGACACAAGGGAAAATCTTCCCATACTTTGCCCGCCGTGACAGTTCATTAAACAGATTTTTTTTTTCTTTTTTTTTTTTTTTTTTGGTGGATGTGGGTAGAGACGAAGAGCACGGGGGTGTGGCAGCGGCAGGGCTCTTTTCATGCGGTGGCTTTCAACCAGAAGGGAAAGAAACTAATCCTTAAATCGGTTAGTTGTTCGAGAAGAAATTACATACGCATTCGATACTTAATTACTGAAAATGTCAAACACATAATATACTGCACAGGTGGAAGAAACGACTCATTGTTCAAGATCTGCCTTCTCTCTGAGCTCCACCCTTATTTAAAGTTTTCATTCTAAATCAATCGATATCTGTGGGAGACAGGGAAAGAACAATTCCGAGCCGCCTGTTTTACTACATAGCTTTGTGACTACATAATATTTAGGGTCCAGAATGACGTCTTATGAAGGGTAAGGAGGAGCGGATATCATCTGTAATAGCCAAACGTCAACTTGTTTAGCATGTTTAATTAGGATTCTTGGCAACCTTAATACCTCACATATTTACAAAGGCAGCCTTCCCTCTCTGTCTTTGTGAAGGTGATAGATTCAAGTGGGAGGGCTTATACGAGCAAAAACAGTGGTCGCGATCGAATCCGATTATTGTGAATCACCGCCACTTTTCGGGGTATATTTTTCGTGTAAAACAGAAAAAAAGCCAGAAAAGGAAAACCGAGCACCAAACCCGAGCCAAAAATACAACGGCCCTGCTTGTTTTGAACTCCCTTCACAAAGCCTCTACTATACTCTTCTCAACCCCAAAATGGTGGGATATTGCATTTTCAGTGCATTTGATCGCATTGAGAAAAGCAGCGCTGTCCCTCTGTAACCCCGGTAGTCTAGCAACACGGAACAAGCCTAACGGTGCGTTACTTTATCAGTTCTGCTTGCCGGGCTAAATTAAAATGATGATGAAAAAGCCCATCGCTCCAGCCACTGAAGGGGCTGGTAGGGAAACGCTCCATTAAACCCAGATCAGGAGCTATTTATAGAACTAAGCGACTACTCGTTAATGTCGCCTGCGGGTACCAATGAAACCTCTAATAGACACAGGGCTAAACATTCGTACCCTGATTCTTTTTCAGTCCAAACTTCCAGGTAACAAAATACTTAACTAATGAGCTTTGACCAGGCAAGTAGGGCAAGAAGTTTAAATATATCCTTGTTTTGAAAAAAGGCCCGTTTCTCCCACGAAATAATTTCCCATCCCCTGAGGAAAAAACAAACAAAAAAAAAAAACCAAAAAAAAAAAACCAAAACAGAGGTAGCTGGGGAAAATGGGAGATAATTTTAATTCACAAGGGGCACGGGCTAAGCAGAACGACTCTCGCCATCAGAAAATTAAGATTTCATTGTTTGTCTCCGAAAGCGAAGGCCCTATTGAGAAACCTGGAGAAGGAAGACAGCTTGTTATCTGCAAATGAATCTCTTGCTATAACGTTGTGATCTGATTGTGCATTTGTTTCCCTTCTTGCATTTCATGTGCCTGCGCCCTGACTGGCTGCCAGCGCTATCTTACCAGCCCAGCAAGCTGACGAATTGCTCTTTAATAAGGCTCTCGTTAATCTTTTTCCCCCAGGAGATCCGTATTTTCCAGTCAGATAAGGTTGAAAAATTTCAGACAGCGAGAGACGGCCAAACTCTCCGCTCGTTCCTCGCCGCCGGCCTCCCCGGCGGGCGCTGCGCTCCCCTGACGGGGGGCGGCCGGCGCCTGCACACCCCGGTTTATGTCAGGAGGGGCGGCATGGACCGCAACCGTCCCTCCCGCGGCGGACAAGGCCTCTGCCGACGCAAATCGAAGGGAGGGCACCGCGGCCGGTAGCAGCGGCGAGCCGGAGCGCGGAGACGCCGTACGGCCGGCAGGGGGCGCCCAAGGCCGCGGTCCGGGGCGAGGGGCTCGGTCGGCGCTGCCCCCGGAGGTGGTGGGACCTGCCGCGGGACTGCCCCGGGCCCCGGCGGAGGTTACGCGCGCCGCGAAGAGTGGGTGCGTTTGGGGTCGTACGGCGAGGAACGGGGGGACTTACCGCATATCTTCAGCCCGATCTTCCTGGTGCACCCGTGAGCCACGCCGCACCACGAGTCGTAAGCTAGAAGAGAGGGCAGAGTCGTTCCCTTGGGGTGGCAGATCTCCCCGGCCGCCCTGCCGCCCCCTCGGTCCCCTGCACAGCCCCCCGCGGGTGGCGCCGCAGCGTGCCGGGCGCGGGGCAGCTGAGGCTCGGGTGACAGCGAGGTGACAAGCTGGCCCAGCCAAGCGGAGGAGAGGGAAAGGCACCTGGGACCCGAACATCTAATAATTCACTGGCGGGGCTCCAGGGAAGTGGGACCTTAAAATAAAGTGGCATGAAATGGGGGTCACATAAGAGATCAGGAATTAATTGGGTGAAAAATAGTATTTGACTAGATGATTGGACTTGCGTGACTAAGCCTCGGCCGGACTGGCGAGTCGCCGACGGTCGCACTAGGGACGCCCCCGGCCCGGCCACCCCCGCAACACCCCTGTGCGCCGCGGCCCCCTGCATAGCGGCCCTCCATCCTCCGGCCCTGCACGCGTGAGGAAACATCTCCGAGAGACTCCTAAGCAGGGGCAGCGTCGGAGGCGCGACCGCACCGACGGAGGGGACAGGCTCCTTCCCAGTCCCGGTGAGCCGCGGCTCTGCCACGCCCCGGTCGGCTCCACTGAACCTTGGGGCGGCGGGGAATGAAAGCCGGGACTGAGGTGGAGGGGGAGTCGGCTTCTGCCCAGGGCACAGCCGAGCCTCTGAGGCCCCTCGTCCGCGGCCCCGGGGAAGGAGAAGCAGCGAAGGCGCCCCGGCGCTCCCGGCCGAGCGGAGGAGCTGTCTCGGCGGGGACGCTGCCTGTGTTTGCAGGCGGGGAGCCCCGGGCGGGCAGGGCGGGCTGCTGCTGTCAGAGGTTATCTCAATTTTAGCCGCGCTGCCAGTTAATTCGATTTCTGCGTGTGACACCTCAGCCGAAGGCAGCAGTGTCTGTCACTCCTGCCTAGAACAAGACCCGGTGCTACCTTTTTCCCCCTCCCCCGTTCCTTCCAGTTGCAGAATAATGAAAATAATGACTCCGATGCTCGTGCCTCGTAGCCCTTTCAGGATAAAAGCTATTCCCCACTTTGCTGTGCCTGACAACCTTTCATTTCTTACTGTTGCCCGCTCTTTGTCTCTGGTGCTTTATAGCATCGAGACACTTTTTTATTTATTTTCGGTAGGCGACAGTCTGAATTGCCTGGCAGGGCTATAAACTGATTCTCTATCCACCTGCAGCAGCCTCAGCTTCCCACTCACACCTCAATAACTCAAGGCGAATTTAGAGCAATTAGGAATACAAGGCTTTGAAAAGCTACAATTAGCATCCAAATTTCCCTTGATTACAGGCTTCAGCGTAGGCTGAAAGGAAGCTGCAGCATTAGCATTTATAAAATGTAAGCGGGGGGAACACCCACTTTAAGCCACTGGTGTAACTTCGCCCTTTAATCGATTCATTTTCTCTACACCCGTTTCAACAACCCGTTTTTTGTTTTGTTTTGTTTTTTTTTTTTTGCCATCTGGGGGTTTAAGTTTATTGTCTAAACACCTCAAATGTGGCTGTAAGACAAAGGCAGCGCTGGCCGCTGAGGTGGGCTTTTCCTCCCAGCGTTTTATTCACCACAGACCCACCTCTCCCTCTCCCACTAGAATATGGTTTCTTTGTGTAGAGCACTTTCCGCACCTTGCTTAACGGCGCGGAACAGGGCTTCACGGATTTATGGTTTTGTTTCAAAATTGATCTTTCCAACCCTAGGTGGAGAAAGCCTCCAAAATACTTTCAACGAGGAAAATATTAAAACCTACTTGTGGGTCGTAAATTAGTTGGGGTGGGGTCCGGAGCGTCGTTGGAGGACGAGGGAGCGGAGGCAGCCATCCCTTTAGTAAAGCCCCAGTCCTCAGAGCCTGGGTTTCTTCCGATATTCCTCTGGGGGGTAGGCAGGAAGGAATTTGCTGGAAGGAAGAAAAGGCGGCTTTAGGAGTCTGGTCTCCAGGAGAACCGCACGGGAGTCCCGTCAAGAGGCCGGCAGTTTGCAGCCCGGCGTGAGGCGCGCAGGTCCCGGGGCGGCGGCAGGACGGGCAGGGGCCGGGCGGGCAGGAGCCGGCCGAGCCGGGGCCGCGGGGCTGGGCGCAAGCGGCGCGCCTGGAAAATGCCTCGACAGGCTGAAGAGCGAAATCGTCCCTTCGCTGGATGCCGAGGCGCTGCCCCCCGTGCCTGAATGATGGATTTAGCAGAGCATGAAGTCTATCGCAATTATATCGGTGGCCGCTGAGGAGGGCAATTATGTGGTTCGCGTTAAAGGGAAACCATCGTGCAAAGCGGGCTTCGAAATTATCAGCCCAACCGACCTACAATCCCAAACAGAGCCCGTTTCTGTGTGTTATCATTCGATCCCCAAACACACGCCAGGCTACGCATTCAGGAAAGACTAACAGGCAAACCCTCGCCATCACAGAGGTGCATTTTGCCCAGGTCGAATGACAGGCGCCACATACATGTGTATTTGCACACACATGTTTCAGCAAATCGGGACCAGTACGTGCTCCAGCACTCTCTTGTGCCTGCGCTCGCTTTAGCGGCACAAATGGCAGGAGAAGAGATGTCTGTCTGGGGGAAGGAAGGTGCTGGACCAGCCATCGCTCCTCGCCAGATGTTCAGCTCCTTCCTGGGTGACACGGCGCTCCGAAAACCGATACAAGGTTGCTGGTCGAGAATTGCCGGGTCAGTGCCCTGCTCGTCTCTTTGTCCCCACGGTCACCTGCGATTTATTTTATTTCACTTGTAAAGAAAAAGAAGGTCACGGTAACGAACGAACGTTTTCTTTGTTAGCGGCTTTTTTTAAAATCGGTAGCTACCGATTCATTTGCACTGCTGGGCGGATTTACGCCCGCGTGTAAAAGCAACGGATCAATGATTTCATTCGAAAACAGGCATTTCACTGCTTTTAAGGGGAAAAAGAAAACAACCATAAAGCAGAAGAGATTCTCTAGACAATGCCTGGAAGTGAAGTAACAGGTTAACACAATGTCCAAGGCGCTGGCTGTGTCAAAATACCCGTTATCCCTCTATAGGTGCGACAGCGATCAAAATCGATTTTAGGATTAAAAAAAGGCAGCTTCAGATGCTGAAAGAGGTTCCTAAAGGTTTCAAAAATAAAATACGGTTTAGGGCAGACTTACCGATGGGGCGAGTGGACCACTCTTGCTGCCGGACTCCAGGCAGGCAGGGCGACTCCAGCCTGAGAGCGACCTGCCGCTTATAAACTCCGCCAGAAACGACGTCGGAATACCAATCGCGCCGCGGAATTTAATGCGAGATGACCTTTTTTTCCAGAAGTGCTCGGATTTGCTTTTTTAAAAGCGTGAATCGCCGGTTGATCTGCTTCGACGCAGGCATGAGTCACAGGACTGCCGCCACCCCCTCCGCGCAGCTCCGCACGGGGGCTGGGGACCGCCGGGGCGGCCGGCTGGGGCGGGGAGGGCCGGCCCACCCAGCCCCGGTTGCCGCCGCCGGTGCGCTTCGCCCCGAGGTGTCGGGGCTGGCTCCCGAGGCGGCTGGGGCTGCCCAGCAGCGGCGGGGCCGGCAACACAGACAGGGGTTTCTGCTTTGCGAGTTGAGTCCCTTGTGCGGGCGACGCTGGAGGCTTTCCCTAGATCACGCTGGCCTGACCCGAGGTGGCCGGCTGCGCTAACACGCGGCAGAGCACCGCACACAGCAGCGCGCGGGCAGAGCCGACCGGGCCGAACACCCTCTCGCACCGTCCCTGCGACCTCGGCACTGCCCCACGCAGGCTGCGGGCCACGAGTGCGTCCAGCGAGGTTCGTGTTAAAAGTAGCTTAGCAAAACCACGTCCGGTCGCTGTGCTGAGGTTCGGTGTGCCCGGCGGGCTCAGTTCGCTGTCCCCGCCACCAGCGGGGACCACCAGCGCCCTCCACCCCGCTCTCCGGCAGAGGGTGGCAGAGGCACAGGCACCGCCGCGCTTTGTGTCTTCCCGGCCACAGGGAAACACCTGGATTTCTGTGACTTGCCCTCAGTGTTGCTGTTAGATTACGAGTTCATATCAGACATCCTTTTTCTAAAACGAGACATATTAAGACAACATTTTTTTTTTTTTGTACCACCAACAAACCCACATCCGTGTTTCTTCACCCCACACCCCAAACATCGCAAACACTTTGCTGTGGTGAGCGTGGTGTTACATTTCGGCATGTCGTGGTAGCTACGCAGATGCCTAAACCAAACCCTTCTCACAAAGGTAGCACGTAAGGCCCTGGGAGGAACCTGCAATGAGACGGGAGGAGGGGAAACCGATTGAGCCAGAGATTTTAACCGGCTGCAGGGGCTGCCGGCCAGCACAACGATAGGAGGGACATGTCCTTGGACTCGAGGGAAGAGCAAAAACTTACAAGCCCATTTTGGAAAGGAGATCGGCCTACTGACAGCATTAAATACCCAAGACGATTGATTTGCCATGCATGCCTACTGTCTAGGAACCAGACACGTAACAAAAACATCGACAGCTCAAAAGCTAGCTTTTAAACAGATCTCCAAAGCAATTAGCAGCCCTAGCTGGCACGACCTTTTCCCATCTATTCCCCGCTATCCTTTTAAAGGTATTTTCAATCAATCGGACAAAATATTTGCCCAGTGCAGAGCGTGAGAAATAATAATATAACTGTAGCTAATTGTATTTTTAAACGTAAACAAACATTCATATGAAATCGTGACAAGATTGAAGTGCAAAGAGTCAACGAAAGATCACGCAAAGATCTAAGCAATCAGTCGCTGCAGTGTGCCACCCGGTTGGGTCTGTGCCTGGCAGACACACTGAGTGTGCACTCATTCTTTCCCTTTTGACCTTCCAGAAATGCCTGTGCCCGGAGTAAATAGAAATGTTTTAACCTAGATATTTATGCCCTCGGAGAAGCCGAGGCCCAGCACGGGAAGGAGCCAGACAATGAAGATCAGCGGGCTTCCCGCGGCACGCTGGAAATAAGAGTCGTTCCGGCACTCCGACGCCCCTGGCCCCGCTCAGCACCGCGGACAGTTCCCGCCCCCCACAGCCCCGCCCCGGCCGCCCGCCGAGCGCGCTGTCGGGCAAGGTCAGCGGCAGGGCCCGGCGGGGCGGAGGGGGCAGCAGCCCCGCACCAGCCCGGGCGGGTGTGCAACCCCGCTCTCTCCTGGACGGGCAGGAATATGTCGAAGCCGGACCCCACCGAGCCTGGCACCGCTCCCCCGGCCCTCCAGATGGCGCTGTATCTCAGCCCAGAGCCTCCGCAAGGGCCGGCTTGCACAGAGCCCGGCTTGCACAGAGCCCGGCTTGCACAGAGCCCGCCCGGGAGCGGCTGCGGCTGCTCGGAGCCTCTGTTGACGGAGGTCTCCTTCTCCTGGCCCTGGCAGCGACAGGAGAAGCAGGAGGAAGCAAATCCTGCGGCTTCGCGGGTCCACCCCCCTCGCTCCCCCTGTGCGGCTGTGCACCACCCAAGGACACGCTTGATAACTCGTTTGCAACAGACACCCTTAAAACTCCGACCTAAACCCAAACCACTCCAGCTCTGGAGGCTTCATTCACTACCTGCCACACCAAGACCTTTGACCAACAGCCTTGCCAGTTGTACGTGCACAGGCGGGGCCACCCGGAGAAGTGAGAGTTCAGTGAGAGTTCCTAGCCTTCCTCTCCAGCTGTGCTGCCCGAGCTCTCTGCTCAGCCTCTTTGCTGTTCTCTTTGTCCGTGGGTCAGCCCGCTTTCTGTGCCTATTGCTCGAGCGTACTGTAAGCACAGGTTAGAGGATCTCTTCGCAGGCTGAAGCCCCATAAGATGTGGCTTTTGCTTTGAACCCAGACGTTTACCAATGTGAAACATGCAGGAAAAAACACTGACCCACAGTATCAGCAAGGCAGCAGGATGCAGGTGTATAGTTCCCTTAGCTGAAGCTTGTAACCAGCACATCAGTTAGAACTCACTTAAAGAAGCCAGACCATGGGGTATCTTAAGTTCACCTCCATCCACTAACTGGATATGCTAAAATATGAATCTTGAGTACCCCGGGTGGGCACAGGAACGAAAGTGATACAATAAACATCTTTGGCAACAAAGACCAGTCAATGATTATACAGTATTTGTAACTGTGGGCATATAAAAATGAGTGTTGAGCAGAGGAAGATTGTGCTAGGAGCTGCATACAACATTTTAAGAGACAGGAGCACCTTCTGCCTACACTGTAAGGAGTTCATAATATAACTACAAGTAAATGGAAAAGCAAATAGGGGAAAGGCACTGTGCCATATTTTTTCTTGTTGCTTCATAGTCTGAACTATAGTCATGTTATACATGCAATTATCTGCAGGAGGGGAAGTAAATTTGCCTTCTGGTGATTATTATCATTGCCATCTTTACCTCCAGGAGAGTTATCTCTCTGTTGCCTTTTAATTTGCATTTTGTTCAGCTTCTGAATATTCTAGTTGTTTGGGCCCAGGCATGCTCTTTCCCTGAAAATGTATACTATAGTATGTATACTGTACATCTGTGATGTTCCTGAAATTGTGGTTTTGTATTTTTATCTTTGCAGCGTGTGATTCTTCTTGTTTTTCTTTTTTTTTTTTTCCTTTAAATCACACAGTTATAATAATTTGTAATCTAGTATGTTATTACGAAATATTAATTGTATCAGGTACCTGTTTCTTGTCCCACCATTTCTGGTACACAATTATGTCTCATTTACCTGTATCTTTGACAGAACAGCATAATTTAAATGGCAAATTTCCTTAACTCTTGACAAAGAAAAAATGGAAAACTGTTCAAAACTAAGTATATCAGAACTTTCCTGGCTATCATCTGCAGTGCTAAAAATATAAACTACTATATAGCTGGGGGAAAAAAAAAAAAAAAAAAAAAAAAAAAAAAAAGAACGTGTCAAGAAAAAATAACATTTACTCTAATTATTTGACCCTGTCCAGAAAATTCTACAAATGGAAATTCAGTGAAGACTATGGATTTATACTCCTATTCTACAGATAACTTTTGCTGTTTTATGGCTCTTGATAAAAATGTATGAAGGTAAGCGCTACGTTTGCTTTGGGTTTTATGATCAGTCACTGATGTACCCCACTGCCCCATATTTAAGGATCATGTCCATCACTCAGATTTCAAAGACAGCTCAAGATGAGCTGCCAGCTAGAACATCTGGCACTGCTGTGATGAAGGGCATTTAGAAAAACTTAATCCAAAGTACATTGTTTTACATACTTTGTGGCTTCTTGTTTCAGGGTGTCCCCTTCCTGATCCATGCTGACACATGTTGCTGTCCATTTTTATCTGGTTCATCTGAAAAATATCCCAAAGAACAGCCCACATCCTGAAACAACAGCAGCAGCAAATCCCAACTCCCAATATCCCCAAGTAAACATGGAAGTAAGCAAAGAACCCCATTTACTTCCAAACTGTAACACAATAAAAGCCAACACAAAACCTTATTTATCTAGACGGATCAAATAAAACTACTTAAGCTGGAGAACTGTGATTTTAGCACCAAAAAATGCTAACAATAGTGATAGTGCACCCATCTAGTCTCTTTCAGTTTTAGGGAATTGCAATTGTTTGCCTTGTGTTTGAAATAAATTTTATTTCCCACCTCCCCCAATAATTCTGTAGAGCCAAGACAGCTAATGCTTGGATTTTCCCCTTGTGATATGTTGTTACAATTGTTATGTCTCACTGAGTTATATCTTTTTATCCCATAGGAGGGCATCAGTTTACAATGAGAACATTCAGTAATTTTAGTAATGCTGCTGCAGGAGATAATGCAGTTTGGCTCTCCAATCTCAGAATGAATTTGGAGAGCTGGAGTCTGGGAATTTTTAATACATGATTTATTTAAATTAAGCATATTTCATAAAGAATCATCAGAAAACAAGAAACATGGGCTTTTCTGCTACTTTTGAAAACACTTCTAAAATAATAACTCAGTCTCAGGTATAGGCTTTCCTAGGCCTCAGAAATTTTCAGGATCATTATAACTCTGAGCTTAACTCGGCTTTTAAAATTATTTTTCTTTTTCCTCTTTTCTCTGTGGTGGGTAAATCAGGTTTTGCCTTGATGAGTTCTACTATTTCACTAGTACTGATGACTAATCAGAGTGAAATGATGGTCTTCTGCAGCACCATACTGGAAATCCTTCACTCTTTTTGTATGTTTTTAGCTGCAATATTACAGAAATCAAAATAAAAAACTTTCCCTGATTGAAATTAAAGTGGTTTAATCAGAAAACCAATACCTAAATTTTGCAACAAGGTGCAAACATAGCACACAAATACAATCAGGATGATATAAACAGCTACAGAAATGGACAGTTGGCACACTGTACTCTCAGAACTCAGATACCAAGTGTGTCCACCAGAGAATACAGATGGGCAGGTAAGAAAAAACTGATTGATCTCTGGTGGACTGAGTAGTTCGTATTCCCTAACCTAAGCAGATTTCATTAGCACTCTCACAATAAACAGGTTCCTGTTTTGAGGTAATGGAGGAGTGCATGAGCTTTAAATGAAGTCATCAGCTGTTACACTTGCATTTCTTTTCAGTATTAGTATGGAAGATTATGAAAGCATAGAGGGGCAATTTTAAGGAAAAAACACTTCTCCCAGATGAAGAGACTGATCAAGAGGTGATTCAAACTGAAGACATTGGCTCCCAGGCAGAAAAGTCAGATTAGAATTTTCATGTTACAGACATATATTCAGATCTACTTACGTAATAAATTCCTGTTCTCTACTTTGGCCCTTCAAAAATTCTCCGCAAGCCCACATTTACCTGACTTGTCTTGCTGGCATTTTGATAGCTGCACCAGAAGAAGATGACCACAGGAAAATGCAAAGCTGCTGTCATCTGGAGGGTTGTTAGCAACTCAGCACTAGAAAAAGAGACACAATGTAGTCATGCTATCTTTAACAGGTCATATTCAGCCACGCAAAAGTTTTTTGAAGTTTATGCACATCAGATAAAGAGCAGCACTGCTCTGAACAATGAATCAAGCATAACCTCCCTCTTTATAATCTTAAGGGACACTTAATGTTTGCCAGGGTTTAAAGGAAATGTCTGGGAAGGGATTCAAGAGAGCACTGGATAGTGCTATGGTCTCTGACAGGCCTGTTCTCTACAGGATAGGTAACAAGGCTACCTGCACTCCTCTCTGACTACAATGAGAGAACACCAACCTGGGACTTCACTCCTCAGCATTCTTCTACCAGTCATCTTTTCAAAGATTAATAATCTCTTTAAACAGAAGTCTAAACTAAACTACACTGATGCTAAACGGAGCTAACAAAAATTCTGTAAGATTTGACAGATAGCCAGGTTCATGCTATCTGTGCCATACAGAAAAGTTTAAAGTCGGACATGTAGTTCCACTGGCTTCTTCCTTCAGAGAAAATTCTGTACAAAGGCTTTGGGGATCTAAAGGCTGCAAAAAGACCAACACATAGCTCTTCTGGGTTGTAAAAGAGTCTAGAATCTCCCCCTCTGGTATCTGAAATGTCAAACCTGGAATGTGGCTTGTGTATTAGCATCAATCAGCCTTCAACACCTTCAGAGATTAATGCATCTAGAGGCAGGCTACACTAATGCTTACTAGAGGCAGGCTACATAAAGAGTTGCAACAGATTGCAGTCTGAAGTAAGAAAGACCAGCATAACGGCATTCTGGTTACTGTTTTGTAACATGTTAAGGAAATTACTGTATTTATTTCCAAGTGAATAGGCTCTTCCTCAAGATCCATACAGCATGGAATCCAGGTTACTGAAGGATAACTGCCAAGAGGTATAAGAAATTCTTGTTTGAGTAAAGGCATTACAGATTGACCTGCAACTTTAAAATGTTTGTTGGTAAACAACCAGTTTGAAAGTGCAAATTTTAAACCAAAAAGCCCCGCAAAAGATGCAAAGTATGCAAAGAAGCTATTCGACCAGTTTTAATCACTCAAAAGATCAAGAAACAAGTGTTTAGTAACGGGGTTTAAAAAGCCCACATTCAGCAGAGGGTGAAAACTAGTTTTATGTTTTACAGTTATAAATACAACTTCTGTCATTAGACATAAAAAATGAGATCCAAGATATTTAATTAAATACTTCAATTCCTTAAAAAGGTAGGTAAAGACAAACTAGTTTTAGAAGAAGTC
Organism: Streptopelia decaocto; assembly: GCF_964273445.1. NCBI lineage: Eukaryota > Metazoa > Chordata > Aves > Columbiformes > Columbidae > Streptopelia > Streptopelia decaocto. The sequence continues at coordinate 47,210,861 of NC_138660.1, forward strand.
TGCTTCCCAGACAGTTTTGAGAAGCCCTGAAAAGTAGCATTAAAAGCCTTCAACACTTTCAGTTGAAGAGGTAAAAATCCCTTTACTATGCTTTGCATATTCAGTTTTAGTTACTCAGAATAATATCTACCATTTTCAGAGTCACTAGGCTGATCCTCTTTACAGGTTCCTAGTTTTGATTAACCAGATAGAATTAGTTTCAGTAAAACTTTGGAGCCCTTCAGAGACCCTCCATATTAGTCCCTTTGTCTTCACTCCTGCTTTTCTGTCCAGTTCACCAGTAATAGTATGTTAGCTTCTCCCAATCTCATTTATAGACACTGTATGAAGATAACAAAATAGCTACGGCACTCATTCAAACTTTACAGCACTTTGAGCACTCCACATTGCCAGAGGGCCACTTTCTGAGTTCTGTGACATGTACTTTGTTTTTTAAATAAGCATGGGACTGTGAAAGCAGATGACATGCCCATTTTGAAAATAATTTGAAAAAACCACCACCATTGTCCTTCTCTTTCACTTTGCAGTAATTCTCTACAAGAAACATGAAAAACAAGAATATGCTGGTAATGACAGAGACTCCAGGAATGACCTTTAGATGCCACTGAGACACATTGTACCTTGTAAAAAGATGAAGTACTGGAGAGCTGCAAAGGCACCTCTGCAACACAGGAAGATCTTTTCAAGTAAAATAAATTATCTCATCTCAAAGATCTGTGGTTTCATGTCCTTTGTGCTGCTCGAGTTTCATGTCCTTTAGGCTGTGGAGTTAAACAAAGAAACAGACATTGCAAAGCTAAGCCTTGTTGAGAGTCAGAAGTATTTGATAAGCTTCTTCCCTGTCATATTTATCCCAACAGATCTGCATTAGGATTTACTGAAAGAAAAATAACACCACACAAAGATACCACAGCAGATAAAGCCAATAAGAAACCAATGGAAGCTTCAATATTTGTATAAAAATTTCACATTTATATAAGCATGAGAATATTAACTGATTATCTCCCCAAGACTTATAAATAGTCTCATCACTACTTGAGCATTTATTTTTCATATGAAAAAGAACACACAAAGCATTTATTCAATATCATTTAGATTCATCATTGGTACAGTTTTTTCTTACACTGAAGTAAAAGGAAAATATACCCTTAAATTTATAACACAAAATGGCTAATATGTAGTCTTAAACATTAATATCAGTCCTTAGAATTTCTGTAGGGAAAAACAACACTAAACTTCAATGTACTTATGTGTTTATTAAAATATGTTTATTGTATCTTTTCTTCTGTCCAGCCCAGAACAGCATCTATCTAACAGTTCTAGCTATATTTGGTTTTTATTAGTTACTTTACTGAATGCGATTACACTCAGTTTAATTCTCTATCCCCATACAACTATAGGTTTTGTACAATAAAATTCTTACTATTAAAAAAAAATAAACTGTAAATACAGTTGGAGTTGGGTACAAGCCTTACTTGCAGTAGCATAGCTTAATCAAAGTATTTTTTCAGTATTTTAAAGCAAAAGAGTTGCACTATCTGTCAAGTTAGATACATACCTTTTTACAGGCATACCAGCCAATTTATAGAAAAACTTTTAAAAACACTTATTATCTATTTCTTTCAGCATTGTAACATGGTTCACTTAGCCATCACCATGTGGACACCAACTGATTTGAGGTAATACATATGGCAGACATCCCACATAGATGTCTCCATTTAAAATGGCAGAAGATATTAGCACAAAATGTAAACCATCTTGAGTTTATGTATATGATCTATTCTTGAGATAGTCTACTAAAAGGGGAATTTGACTTTCAAGAGCATATCTGAATAATTTTAAAGTTTTAATGCCAGTCCAGAAAAATCATCATATTTATAAAGTAGGAAGAATGACTCCCAGTCTATGATTTTTCCCTGTCACTTTTAAGAGCATGAATATGAATTCATTTAGGTTTTGAGCAAGTTCTTGTCTCTTAGAAAAATCTCCAAATTAAAAAACAAGCAAGAGAAGCTGAATGATGTGGACACTAAAATTAATATTAGTAATTCAGGAATCACAGCCTCAAAGAAGTTGATAATTTTCATTCAATTTAAGTGAGAAAGGATGTGCTCCACTTCTCTCTGGAAAACAGCTGGATTACTTATCTTTTATCCATTTTGAGAAACTAGACTTTTGTTCTTTCTACAGCCTAGCCGTGGCCAGAAAACAGCTGAATAGCTGCAGAAAATTTATTGAAGATTCCAAATCCTATAATCTCTTTATGCAGACCAAACTCACAAGGAGTGTGAATTCAAACTTCCCCAGTTGAGTATGAATATTTTACACCACAGTGACACCTGCCATTGCTACTGCGATTCATGCCATCTCAGTCTATGACTTTTATAAATGATAACAATAAATGAATACCAAATTGGTACAAGACACAATCTTATCAGTTATGTAGATTTTTTTCTCAGCATTTTTGTAACTGGCACTTATTCAACATTGCTATGTGGTTTATCTCCAAATCTGGACAAGAGACTTTTGCTAAAGCTATACATTTTTACAGAGACCTCAGGTAAGGCTTTTTGGTTGAAATACTCTTAACAGGGTTGGTTTGTTTTTTTTTTTTTTTTTTTTGTTTTAAGGCAGTATTTCTGTCAATCAAAACTACATCATTATTTTGCAGAATAAGGAGTTGCACATAATCATGCTGGAAGATTAACTTTCTGCTGTTCAAGTGGTGCAAAGGAATACCACAAGACTAATAGTCCTAAATTATTATGTTTTGCTCAGTTGACAATCTATATCACAGTTTCCATGTGACTTGCTGCTCCAGTGGGAAAATACTTCATCAACTATTTCTGTCTACATCAAGTTCGTAGGTGTCATCCAGTTACAGAACAAGGTAATTTTTGCAGGTATATGTCTGAAAATATTAGAAGGACTACAAAAATTCTAAGATCTGATATTAATGTTAGTAAAGACTACTAAAATTTGCAAGAAAAAATATGATTAATCAGTATACTTCAACATGTCTGATGGAGAACCAAAATAATCAACTGAAATACTGTAGAATCTCCAAACTCATTTTCCTTGGAATGATCAGAACCTTTTTCATCTTCTTCATCATTGCTATTTGAACAGCTAGTACTCTTTGTGTCACTATCACTGCTTTTGTCACTTGTTTCTTCATCATCTTCCCTCTCCCCAGGCAAGTTTCTGTGCTTTTTTTCCCATAAAAATGCGCCAGGTCATTTATTGCTGCACTGCATTTTATAATAAAAAAGCAAGCAGGGCAATTAGTTTTACCTACATTCAATTAATTAATTACATACTGATCAATCTTTTCTAGGAAGTGAAAAAAGCCTTGTAATACTTGTGTGGCAGACTGCAGAGTTGAAACTATGAAGCCAGTTTGTATCCTTAAACACGCTGTGACCACTTTGCTCTTGGAATTGGCTCAACGTAGCTCTAAACCCAGCACAGCTGGTCACCAGAAACTCACTCATTTACGGGAGAATGCTCAGATGAATTAAGCCACTGTTTAATCTTCTTCGTTGCTCCTGTTTCCTGTAGCTTCACAGCAGCAAGAGAATGGAAGATTCCCGCCCCCACTCTACCCCTTGCCCTAGGTATTGGTATATGCCAACTGATACAAGACTAAGTCTTGATCACAAATAAGTGATGTAAGCCAAAGTTAATATGCAAGAGAAGAAAATGTACATTTAAACCAGGCTAGGGAGTATCCAAAGATGAATTAAGTTCATCTTTGTAATGCTTTCCTCCTGATACTACAGAATTCAAGGGACTTCTTGTGGTTAACATCCTTCAACCTAATACCCATTTCATTACAAAGACAGCTTACATTTTGGTTCAATTAAATTCTCTTGAAGAAGTAATGTCTCAGACTACCATCAGATGTCTTATTGTGAATCTACCTGGGGTAGTTTAAAAACTTATTTCCTTTACTAATTTTTACATGTTCTCTGCTGGAAGTTTCCCGCCCAAGTGCTACAAGAGTTTTCTGGAATGTTCCTCTTCCATTCTACATGTTCTGAGTTTGGAAGACTGTTTCTGAATTTGTAAGATCTCTGACTCTTTTTTCTCTCCTTTAATGTACGGCAAAATGAATACTTGCAGTTGAACATTAACGATTAGATGTTTACTCTGGCATTTTATAGACCAAGGCAGCCTATTTAAGATGTAGAAAATCCAGATGTAATAGAAATATTTTCTCACTTACTGTTTTCTTTTAAACACAGATTCAGGTTCCTATTGGTACAATAGGTGTTCATCTGTGAAAGGCAAGAATGCCTCTACAATAAATACTGTAGTTGTGATTTTCAAACTTACCCATCAACACCTTGTCTTCAAGAAGTGGAAAAAAATGCTTGGCCTTAGTATTTTCTGGTCCATAGATGAAAATTGCCATCTGATAACATATTATCTATGTGATGACAAAATAAAGAGAAAAAAATAGAAATAAATCTGCAACTTATGGTTCATGAAAGTGCAATTTTATATATATATATCCTCAGTTATGCAAACTAGTCCAACAAAAGACCTTACCTCTGTCCACACACCTTGCCTATGTCTTTAGCTCATTAGAAACATCAAAATGCTGTCACAGGAGTCACTCTCCTCACACTTTTTCTTTCCTTGCTGGCACGATGAATATTTAACAGTATAATGGAGAAAGGAATAATTTCAGCAAAAATGTATAACATAGCCCCTATCCATAATGGCCTACAGTTTGGTCATTTATTATTTGTTTTCCCCGAGGAGTGGGAATTGAGATTTAAACCCCTGCAAGAAAAAGGAACAGAGTTTCAAAAAACCTCAGAATGTACAACTACTTGGATTTTAAGGAAAAGGGAGAACAGCATTGTCGTTCTTTTTCTCTGTGCTAGGAGAAAGGATGGGTACCTAATTCTTGGAAAAGGCCCAGGATGGTAACTCTCTGAGGAGACTTAAACTCCTTATTTACAATTTACTGGCTTAAGAGGCTTCTCAGCTCAGTATGTTGAATTACAGATGTCTCTCCCTGGGCATCTGACCCTTCTCCATAGTGGCTATTTATTTACCATTAATGCCAAAAAGGAAAACATTAAAAAAATTGAGAACTCTATAAAAGGTATTTGCACAGAGGATTAAAAATAATTTAAGTACACTTCATTTCAAACATTCCTGTCCTGCTTCCTTGATTTTTGATTTCTAGATATAAGTAACATAAATAATATTTTAATAACATCATTGCATTCCTTAAAAAAAAAGTAATATATTCCTAGAGTCTGTTGAGATATAAAATTTTCACGGAATTCCTCTGTAGAATTTCTTTACACTGGCTGAATCTTCTTGTCTGCCACACAAAGTTACTGATGCAATCAGAATTTCAGACTCTCCAGCTTCTGAAAGTACAAAGTTTATTTTGGAGCAACTATTCTGTAATTTGTCTGCCATCAGGTGTTAGTTTCATGTCAATCTAACTAGAGGGCACCCACCATGTATTTGATGAACTCTGTAACACGTTTTCTTTTTGTTACTACATGAAGGACTATTCTCTACAGGGCTATATTCAGGAAATAACAGAACTAGAAGACATAGTTCACATAGCCTGCAGTATGTTTACAGGCAAATGCTTTACAGAGATACGCACTCATCTCACTGGTGAAAATTTCTCCATGAGGCCAGATAAAAACAGGTGCCAAGGACAGCACAGTCAGATGTGAAGGAAAAAAAAAAATCTCCCACAACTGAGCTTCACAACTGCAAATTGCTTATAACATCTACTATAAATCAACCCACCATAAGCGTCTTGGCTGAACATTCACACCCACAAACCACATGTAACTTCAAGCAAATACAAATTGCACCAGTATTTTCTTATAATCTTGGGAAGAATGTGGGATGAATTCTTATTTTTTCATACTTTTGGATGAAACATCCCATATATTTATATATTGCAATAAATTTTCCAGTACTGGGAGGAAAAAAAAAGGCGGAGGGAGGAAAAAATAAAAAAAACCCCAAGCATATAAATATGAAAAATACTAAACATTGCATCATTATTCACCCAATAGGTCTCCAACAAGGCTTTACAGCCACAGCAAAATAATATACCAGTTTGTGATAACTCTATATTAAATATTAATTCTATATAGAAAAACAGGTTGGTTGAAAAATTAATATATGTGAAAATGAAGAACAAAATAGTTCTAGACATAATATGATGTACTAGGAACTCACTTTTGAAGCTGAAAATTCCTCATTTATAAAGTATCAGAAAGGACAAGTCATTTAGCTTGCTACCTTTCGCCTTTCCTGCTTTCCCCAAAAAGAAATTTTATTTCACATTTTAACAAGCCTTCTATTATCCAAGCTTTTAAAGGAGTATGATGAATAATTAATTTTTTCTTTGCAATTCATTTCAAGGCAACCCAGATCAAAGTTGGGTTCACTGACAGAAAATAAGGTTTTACAATAGCTCCAGATTTTAGAATATGTTTATTTTTAAGTCATGTCCAGCAGACAGACCAACACAGCTCAAACCTTGTTTTCCCTAGCTGCCTGAGATGCTGTTTTTCTCCCCTCTGTGCTTGCCCTAGGCAATGGCTGATCGTGCTGACTGCAGCTGCCTCATCTGTGTCACTGGTTTCTTTCGGACATCTACAGTGTATCAGAATGACAAGCTAGGACAGAGAATTTATAGCTCCTGGCACATGGTGCCAACCTGCAGCTCAAGGCCATGGTGATGAACAGGTGAAGGGAGGAGCCACAGAGGTCAGTGTGGCAAGATTTCTTGCTGAGTATTTCCACCCAATACCACCAGCCACCTCCTGCTGACAGACCTCCCACTCACCAGCCATTAGAACTCGATACTACCTCAATTGTTCAGAGGATTTAACACGTATTTAAAAACCTTTCTGGTAACATTTGCATAGCATTTAGTAATCAAAAGTACACAGATGGCTGAAATTAGATCTATTTTTCAACGGATATTTTAGAGATTTGTTTTGCAGGGAAGACACCATTGCTTACCACTTGTGGTCCAAATCCTGAACTGCCTTATACTAAAAATCAGTTATTTTCCACACAGAGAAAATATGTTATCCTCTAAAATTATCATAATATTCTGATAAAAGTAGGGTATTTTTCAGCTTTTGCTGACAAAGCTAGTGAGCTTCCAGTCTGTACCATGGCCAAAAAAGTTATGATCTGAACATGAGTCCCATGAAATGGTTCTTTTGCATGTTTATTTTTCATTTAAATATAATTTGTGACACAGAAAGCTCCAACACAGTCAGTACTCATCTGGGGCTGACAGCATAATTCTGTTATTTGACACATATTAAATGATGACAACAGTGAAAATCATATTTATTGACTCTGCATCTCTCAGCAGTTCTGTTCACTTCTTTGAACTTTTTTGTTTACAACTCACAGATATTTGTCTCCTGTTTTTAATGGTTCTTAGAGAATGACAATGAAAACATATTTAAGCAATTGAAAGTGCTACACACAATCAGTGTATGAGCTATGTTAAAGCATAAGAAAAGCTTATTTCTGCTTATGAACCTTCAAATCCCCTGAATTATTTGTCATTGGAGGTCTTATAAATAAATCACTATTTTCAGTAGTTTTCACAAATGCCACATCACCAACAACTTGATCAAATCGCACAGTGTTTATTTTGATGGCTACAAGGCTGGTGAAAACAGTACTCCAAGAAATAAAGCCAGAAGATTCAGAAGATTCAAATGTGAAAGTTGATGCTACAGCTACAAAATTCAGAGAGTATTTATCAAGTGTTCTACAAGGTTTCCCCTCATTTTCAAATCCAAGCTAACAATTTTAGAAGTCCAGTTCTAACAGTATAGGGACAAGACAGAAACAAGTTTCCTTGTAAACAGTCCTGGTGTTGCTTTGTTACGTGTTTAATGTCTTTCTTTAATGTGGTACTTAAGCTTGGGAACCCTTGAGCAGTGCAAGGCAACAGGGCTCATGAACCAAAAGGCAGCAGTCATAATGTGTCACAGCTTTAATAAACTGCACATCTTGTTTCATGTGACACTAGAGACAAAGGCTGTTTTTTTTAGTACAGAACATGCATGTCTAGAGCAAGTATTCCTTTCAAGACAACTCACTTGGAAAGCCATACAAATGTAAAAAGCAAATAGTCTTAAGGGATACAGAAGTTTTCTGACTGAATGAATAACTTTAAACTTCAGCAAAACCACAGAGGTAATGAAATAATCACTTAATGCTAGATTGTGTTAATAGAGTATACACATTCCAGTCAAGTAATCTTCCTGTACCTGAACTGAATTAAAAAGAAAACTTATTTTGATTTTACCTTTCTAGAGCTAATGTTCCTACTTTTTAATTAATTACATATATACATACACAGAATTATGTGACTGTCTCTGCAGAAATAAAAGGCTTCCCTCACTCTTCTTGCAGAAAGAAAAGGCTTGTCTGTAAGATGTGGCAGAAAAGTCACATTTCTGTTTAGCCTTATAACAATAAATCTAGATGTATATGTCTGAAATCCTTAGTGTTATCCCAAGTTTACATTAGCACAAACAAGTTGCCAGTCTGGCAACTCAAAATGAGTTTACAAATACAATCTATAAATCCAAAATACAATTTTTCAGAGTTGTAGACCAAGAAGGTGAAAAACACCATTTGATTAGATATTTAGGTTAGATATCAGGAAAAAAAACCCACACAACTTCACTATGAGGGCAGTCAAACACAGTAATAGGCTGCTCAGTGAGGCTGTGAAATCTTCAACTTTCGAGATACTTGTTTCTTCACTGGAAGAAGCCCTGAGCAACATAAGCTGGCCCTGCTTTGAGTAGGGCATTGGACCAGGTGACATCTAAAAGTCTCTCGCAACATATATTATTCCACAATTCATATCCCTCTTTTCAAGAATGCCAAAATCTGAGTTAGCATTTGCTATGTGTACAAGTTCAGCAAAAATTCATTGTCATGAAGCATTATTCTGATGTACTGAAACAACAGGATATAATGACTTCAAGATTAGAAGTATTAAAAAAAAAACACATGGAAACTGGCTTATTCTGGCATGCTCATAGCTTTCTCTTAGCCTTACAAGAACTTCAGCTGCAGTGATTAAGGTTTTCAAAGCTGTGAAGATAATATAGGGCAGAAGCCTGCAGGCATTAATGCCCTTCATAAAGTTTCTGTTGATGTCTGGGCACAGAATTGGCCCCAGAGAATCACATTCACTTTTTTTTTTTTTTCAGTTATTGTTTCTAATTGTAATGAACTTACATATTCTATACAAAACAAAATCATGTTACTTTTTTTTATCCATATGTTTACCTCTAGTAATAATAAAAATATTTTAAAAATTAAATTGCAAGTCACAGAACATGAAGATATTGAGTTCATATAATGTAACTTACACAATACTAATTATATTTTTTTTTATTTGATCTAGATATCAGTGGTGTCAAATGAACCACAGGTTAAAGAGTTCATCCATGTATTTCCAGTCTTTCAAAATTAATTGGTTGACAAATGATTGCATTATCAAGCTCTAATTGCTTAAAAAAGCATGTAATAGATCAACTGCAAAACCAAAGACATCATCTCACCATGGCACTGTTTGAACTGATTCAATAGCTGCTTCTGGAAAGCAACTACAGAACAGCTGTTTCACATTTTGGTTCACCTGATGCAAATTTTGTTCCTCAACTCTAACACTTCTTTAACTTGAAGCTGTATGGTGATCTTTTAAAAGTTCCACTTCAAATATAAACTACCAAATTGCTCAGCCCCAGGCTTACTTAGATTTCCCTGATTATTTTAAAGCAAGTATCTTTTTAAAATCACTTAAAGTAACTTAGCTTTTGGCACCAAAATAGTTTTTCATTTTATCTGTTTGCTCCCAAAATAGAAACAGTAACTTTAAAAAGCACTCATTTTCTGTTCATCACATGGTATTACTAAATTCTTGAGGCAGAGAAAATTTTCAGCAATTTCAACACAAATTCACACAAAGATACAAACTGAAACTTTGGCATCATTTCATCTACTGCATGAATATTCACAGCAATGGAATTTAAAACATCATTTAACAGAATATCTAAATAAGAAATAAAACTAACCTATTGCCATGAAGATTGTGTATATTTAAGTTCTAGAGAAAGCTGACACTTACCTTCTTGGTCTCTGTCCTTTTTAAACAATTGTACCTAGTAAGAATTTTTTGTAAAATAATTTTTTTTAAAGTGTATTTTTTTTTTTAAGTAGACTACCAGAATTTACCCAAATAGATACGCATGTCAAAACAAACATTTCTTTTCGTAATCTTGGGATAGCATGTTTTTACTTAGCTTCAGTTACCGAAGCAATTAATTCATATTGACTTAACATCTAACTCAAAATAAAGAAAACAACAAACAAAACAAAGAAAACCAAATGAGACCTTCCCATCATTTTCTACAAGCTCTTGAGATGGGTTTCTCACCCAGGGTCTCCATCTCCATTAGAAATGGTTTACCAGCAAAGCACTGAGCCAGGTGCTCACACTCCACCCAATTATGTAAACAACTGCAGTTCGTTCTACTACCCTATTGAGAACACTGAAACCTAAATGTGTGCTCAAATGAATTTCTCTGTGGATTCCTTAGTAAGCAAACCACACAAATGTTGTCGTCATGATCTTTGGCATTTATGAAATGCTAGAATTCGTAATTATCATTTCTGATGCCCTTGATTTTTCACTGTTAGCAAACAATCACTACAGATTGATTATGTAGTACTAGTGGATCATCACAATAAGCAATATATAACAAATGTATGAAGATTTAAAAAATGTGTCTCATGTACACTCTTTGTCATTAGAGAAACAACAAATTAAACTTCTATAGCTTTCACATATCTTATTCTAGAGCCATTTGAAGACCTTATTTGCTACATCTTATTAAAATAATGTTGGAGCCTACACCAGTTATTTCACACCTCACATAAGACAGGTACCTTAGCCCCTCCCTTGGATAACAGCAATTTAAAACTTACCTTGGAGGGTACAGACAGAATGCAGCCCCCCCAATTCACTGAGCTATTGCTGGCATTCAAGGAGAGCAAGCAGGAACAAGGTGGCTCTAGAAACACAATAAAGCTGTGGGCCATGCAGTCTCTTTTCCTCTGTCTAGCAGAGCCCAAACCGGGTAACTAGGAAGGGTTTTTTGACATTTTATAACTGTAAAATTGTGAAATTCTTCAGCACGAGGAGCAACAGCACTATCTAAAGTAGTACAGCAAAGAGATACCCAGAAATTCCTGTGAATTCAAAATGAGAGAGATTTATTGCACTTTCACAAGTACCTAACCTAAAAAAGCCTCCAGTTGCTACAAAAAACTGTATTTTTCCTCAAGTGTAGCTATGGAATCACTTACATAACTACATAATATCAAAATACAAAATTTGAATGCAAAAGTTTAAGCAAACATTTATGAAAAAAGCTTTAAATTTGATACATCACAAAAACGATGCCAAGTGAAGTAAGTACCATACTTAACCTACTTTGCCCTTCAGAATGTGCACTTTTTATTATAATTCTAATTTGGTCCACTGGGTGGATTGCTCCTCTTTTATCCACTAGGCTTGATCAAATCAGTGCAATAGAAGAACTGCTGATGCATGAAATGATAGGTCAATGTAACCTTGTCATGCAGTAATATCCCTGCAAATCACAGTAAACAAATAAAACAATTCATTTTATATGCTCTAGGTATTAGGCATAAATTACCAAAGCCTAAAGTAGGAACATTTTTACTTCAAATATAATACATTCCTGCATACTTATATATATAATTTAAATAACTTATTTACACACAAAAAGGGGAAAACCATTTAGGTGATTGTAGTGGCCATTACCAAATCCACCACCAGACTTTCCCAGATCAGTATAACTGATTTCTTCTTATGGATTTCATACAATGAAGCTTTCTAAAAACTTTTGGCATCAAGATACACCTTTATTTTTTTGCCTTGTCCATTAGAGTTGTCTCTCAAGTTCATCTAAAGCACGGGCACAGTACCTTTAGCACAATTTTTACATACAAAAGTTCTTTTTTTTTCCAATTTGTATTTTCTCATTTTTAATTAATTTACCACAAAGTTAGCATCATATTGTTAAAGTTTCTGTGTACTTAAAAAGAGATTTGTCTTTGAGATAATTCATGATTATACAAGAAAATACTTTGTAAGATGTGTAAAGGTAGTAAAAACAATGAACTACCACCCCAGATACTAAGACATCATCCTTTAAAATATAGTAGAAATATGAATGTGTGATTTTAACCTTAACAGCATTAGATGCTCTCTAAAGATCTCTGCTGTGCACTGTTATTAATACAAAATCCTTTTTGAAAAGTTAGATTAAGCTACATGTTTGTATGAGCATGTAAACACATTTCTACAGACTAGACTGGGTAAACAGAACTTACAAAAGCTTACAAGGCTGCTGGTGTTTGCTTCTGAGAGTATATGCTCACATTGCTTTTATGTAGCAACACTAAAATGTAATTTAAACAAAATTTCAACTGTATTTCTAACTGGAGTCTCTAATCTTAAAAGGTTTTCTGTATGTGATAACTGTATAAAAGACAAATTATGTGTAGTAGTGAGGATCTGATGTATGATGAATTTCTGAGTTTGTTTGGGGTTTTTTGTTTTGTGTGTGTGTTTTGTTTGTTGTTTTGTTTTGTTTGTTTTTCTTTCCTAAAATCTCCTTTGGTAGTTATAGGGATACTTTTCTTAATTAAAAAATATTTAACTTTATAAACAAACACAGAGAAACTACAGGGTGTTTAAAAAAGATGGACCCAATTTCAAAGCAGTATATTTCACATTGGCAACATGTCACAATTACACAAAAAACTACAAACAGCTTAATGAGTTATCAAGTAACCTCTTTATAAATGCTCTATGTTCCTTCCACCTGCTGTGCAGACATCGAGAGAATAGCTGAATTCGTCGTTGCAGAGACATAGTGATTTCAAACTGGGTCCATCTTTTTGAAACACCCTGTATTTTAAACTTTAGTGACCAGTGAATGGTAAAAAACCTTACATGATTATTTTATGTTAGACAATAAATGTTTAAAATATACATGTTACACAAAACTGCATGGTTTAACACAAAAAAAATAGTTCAAAGTAATTTTAAATAATATAGTGTTAATAGTTGTACATTTAACATGGGAAAGAGATTTTGTAAACAGGTGTTGAAAATATTTGTTTTTTAATTTGGGACATGAGAGGGAGCACACACGTGCTCTCATAATAGATATCTCAAGTCGGGTACTCTTGTCAGTGACTTTTCAGAAAGTGGATGTGTCAGCTACACAATAAATCCAAGAGACTATGCTACAATGCTACTATTAGTTTTAATCAGGGTCTGCCTGGCCACACAAAAGATACAAATACTAATAATATTTCTTAAAAAGCTGAACAAAAAATTCAAAATATTAGATATTAAAATATGTTACTTATGTTATCATAATTAGCTCAATAACAAACACACTTTCCAATCTTTTAAGAAAAGACTTGGAAATTAGATACTCTTCACTTGAAAAACCCCATATGATCTGTAGTCACAGATAGGTCACAGGAAGATACCTCTGGACCGATAACTTCTGCCATTCCAAAAACCTGAAAAAAATAAAACATAAAGAAATACTTTTTAAACAGGTTTGGTGACCATATCCACTATAAAATCTGTCAGAGTTATCTGAAGGCTCCTATAAACAGAAGCAGCTGTTTTTTCTTTAATCTTAGGCTAAAAGGGCCTACGACACAGTAGCCATATACCAAAAATGTATTAAGAACATTCAACAAAATGATCTGCAACTTCTCTGGGTGAAAAATAAAGCAATCCATTTTGTGGTCAGTCTTCAGGATGCATACATTTACATATAGCATACAGATCAGAAGCTCAATAACATAAAGTAGAATTCTTTGACATGCAGTAGTTGCGCATCCTTGAAAGCAACATCTCTCTGCTCCCCTTGCCAGTCCTAGCATTTATAAACGTTTTTCCCTTGCTGCTATCTCACTTTGAAGCAGCCAAAGCAAGCCATATTTTGTTGCTGGGCTTTGGCCTCCTCTCACAGAAGGCACACAGCTGTGAGGGAAGCATGATGTTTTATGTTCAAATTCCATTGAAGGGCCAGACTGCTCCCTTAAAAATCAGATAAAGTTTTTCCTTTGACTTAATTAGGAGCAGAAAGAGGTCTTGAGGAACAAGTTTCTACAGTAACCTGTGTATTTCAATGGAGTAAAGTGACAGGCAAAAAACAGTGCTACAACCTGAGGAGGTGGCCAAAATTCAGACATCTCATTGATACCCGAGATGTGATCCCACTTACTCTTCTAACAGTGGGTGGGAAAGGCCACTGAAGTAACCATGGCAGCACAGCACAGGTGATCAGCAGATTTCCCTATGGGTGCCTGTAACTCTGCCCACACTTCTGAGTTGCTCCGCACACTACAAGGCCTTTCCGCCTGCAATGACCACCCACAGCAGTGCAAGCACGTGCTGAACCTGGTGCCAGAGTTGAATATTTCCCCCACATCCCAGCCCAGAGCCCCAGGAGCAGGCAGCACCACTGCACAGCTGCCACTCCTGACCCTCTCTCATTCTCACCTGCTGTTAATGTCTTGTGCCCTGGAAACCATGAGACGAAATATTCCCTCCTGCTCCCCCAGGCAGGTTATTTTTCAGCTGACTCAAACAAGCTGGATCTGGCTCAAAAACACTTTGCAGGGGCTGGTTCAAGAGTAGGAACAAACAGCTCAGGCAGAAGGAGGGAAGGGGAAAAAAAGAAAAAGAGAAAGAGACCAAGTAACTACCAAAGCTGGCCAAAGCCACACAGGCTCCAAATGTTGAACCATGTCTCCTGCAACAAACATCTGCCACCTGAGGCAGACAGGAAGCTTGCCAGATCTTGCACATTGTCTTGGGAATATATATGTAAGACCACAAAAATGTGTTAGGAAATTTATCCTGAGAGAAATAAAGTATCATAAGGGCTACCACCTTTCAGGTGTTAATATAGCCATTTTCATATTTTTGTGTGATGCAATAAAAAGACAAGATAAAAGTCAGGGCTATCTGCTTGTGAGATCACATTTTACTCTCTAATTTAAATCAGCTTTCATGTCAGGCATATAAACTAGGCTCAGAGAGCAGTAACCCCGTATATCTTAACTCACTCCTTTAACTCCAAAGTTTTCCACCAAAGCTTCTCTGAACTTCGCTGACCATGCTTTAGCCTGCAGTGGCATTGTCCAGCGAGGGACAAGTCCTGAGGAACACAGCTCTGAATGGAAATGCCAGTGCATGTCTGACCTTCAGAAACGCCAACACCAGAGCTTACACCACGGCAGGGAAAGACGAACAGGCCACGGGACAGAAATAAAAGCTAGGAGACTCGATAACAAGCGACTTAGGGAAGAGAAAAAAAAAAAAAAAAAAAAAGAAAAGAAAAAGAGGGACTTGGACCTACGGTTCTGCAGAATGAGCTTCGATTTGCCACCAAAAGGTCTGAAACACGCCTCACGTTCCCGCCAGGTTCACTTGCCCGGTTCCGGCCGCGAACTCCCTGCCCAGGGCAGCGGCCGCGCGCGGCACCGCTGGAGCCCACCTGAGGGAACGGCGCGCGCCAGCGGCTGCGCGAGCGCCACCCTCACACCGGCCGCGCGGCGCGCGCGTTGCGCCACCGCCAAACGCGGGGGGGGCGGTGCCTCCGGGTCCCGCCGCTCACCTGGGGCGGGCGCGGCCGCGACAGGGAGGCCCGGGCTGTGGCACCTGCCGCCGGCCCGCCGGGGCGGGGACCTCCCGCTGCGGGGGCAGATGAGTTGGCACCCGGTGACCCGCGGCTGCTCCGGGCGGGAAGGGCTGGGCCGGGACGGCCCCGGAGCGGCCCCGGAGCCATTGCAGCCCGCGGCCAGGCCTGTGCGCGGTACCGGTCCGTGCGGCTGGGAACGGGCTGGAGAGGGAGAGGCACCGCTGTGTGCCTTTCCTCAGTGCTAAGGCGCATCCAGGGAAAAAGGAAAGAGGTATAAAGCCGTCGTGCTTTTTCTCTTCAGAGGGGATATAATCCAGACACACAAACAGCTATTGAAAGATATTGCAGACCCACAAAGCTTAAATCCAGTCGTAAAGGGATGAGACGAACCCGTGATGGATTGGCCTATCTGACTGTTAAAGACAACAAACGAAATGTGATTCCAGCTCAGGAAGTTTCTGATGCACTGTTCCCCAGAAGCTGAGAGGCCATGCCAAGGGGAATATCTGTTTTATATATTCCTTGTTTTTAATCCACTTTCCTTAAGCATCTGTTACTGGAAAACAGGCTCCTAGGTTAAACAGACCTTTGGTCTGGCTCACGATACTTATGCATCTCCATTATGTTTACCATTTCCCCTGAGAAAACCATTCCAAGCTTCTCCATTCCTGCTTGCCAAAGGAAGCCATGCATGGCAGGGACTCTTTCTGCAGTCCAGGACTCTCTAATGATTATTTGATTGGCTCCTAGGGCACATGCAGTTTTGCAGCTTCCTTAAGGTCTTAAACACACACAAAAGCACTGAAATTGTTTTAAACACATGTGGCTGGGATACTGTGAGGTCTTTCCTGAGAGCGTTGCAATGGAGTGGGTAAAACACTCTGACCCTAGAGGCATGAATCAGAGTCTTCCTAAGAAGTTAGAAAAAGCTGCATTTTGGTGGTAGAGGTGTTATTATAATAAAACTCTAATCACTGAGGCCCAAGAGCTGAAGGCAGCAAGATCTGATCCTATCCACACAAAATTTACAGGCATTGGCTGTATTAGCTCACATGTCACCTGTCCCTGGGCAGATCTGCAGGGCTGACCCAATCTTTTTGTGAACCTTTGCAGCTGAAGTGCTGCTTATTGCAGTCCAGCTCAAAGTGACTTCCTAATGACTTATTTTAAATGAAAATAAGTTTGATAAATGTCAAAATGTGAGTCAAATGTGAGTTTACACACACACATATTTCATTTGTAGAATTCAAATTGTAAAAATCCTTGGTATTAATCATCACTAATGTATCTCTAGATGGATCTCACACTAACAGGCATTAGTGATATATTCAAGTTACTTGGTTAGGATTAATAGAGGAATGACTTTCTGATCAACAATTTAAAAAATGTTGAGGCTTTCTAAAAACAAGTTTTCCTTTGTGTCAGCTGGGCTGCAGAAGACAAATATTTTCAAAAATTCTGATTTTGGTACTGGACTGTAATCTGTTCATAAGAAACTTCTATACATGGAAAAGAACAGAAAGTCAGGTCAGCCACTTAGTTTGACTGATATAAGATTTCATGGCTTAACCAACAAGAAGGGTATCTCCTGCAGGCAGAAAATCAGATGAGACTATTTTATGCTTTTGATTTACCTTTTTGAATAAATGATGACAGATAAAAGTGATATCACTATAAAAAAGTGCTGTGGAATCAGCAGCAAGTCAAGAGGTTTGGTTGCTTTGATTAAGGTTTTTCATGTGGCAGTGAGACAGTAGGAACTCAATCATTTCTGCAGCAAGATTTCACGAGAGAGACTGCTCTTACTGCTTTTGAGATGGAGAGCAAAACATTCAGGACATATTAAGGATGGTATATTATACAGTCTATTAGTTTTAAAGGGGTGAGGCATGCCTATAATTGGAGATAATCTTGATTGGATCATTTATCTTGATCTGTTTTATGATATGTACTTTATTGTATGCCGTGCTTTCCTCTTATACCTTTTAAATAGGAGGGATTGTTTTCTAAACTGAAGTAACAAATGATTAACACAAAATTCACATATGCTCCGTAGGTAGAGGCTCTGCAGTCTGGCCATGGGAGCAGGATGAGGCCTGCAGCACCCCTAGGCCATTGCTCCCCAGAAGGAATTCTACAGAGAGGAACGACTCCTTATCCAGAAGCAACGGATAACTACAACAGCTCCCTTGAAGGGTAAAGCTGCTGTTGACAGAGTACCCAGCCAGTTCAGAGGAAACAAAGCCACATCCTAGAGCATCCCACCTGCTCTGGGCTGGCTTATGTCCCTGTAGGGCACACAAGTACTGCAGCTCTTTCTGAACCTTGTGCAGGGAAGGTAAATTCTTCGTGCTCATACCCCATGCTGTCTGGCAGATCCGTACAAAAACCATGGGGAATCTAAGCCTACATCATCCTTCTAATTGTTTTAACCAACATGTAAGTTTTACGTCTTTGATAGTGTGTGTATCTTAATTAGGAGCTGGTTCTCAAGTGTATTGAAAAGCAACTGAACAAACCAAATAATTGTATAATTCTAATACATCATTCTGAGTACTCAAAATATCTAATTGCTGTAGCTTATTAAAAACAGGCCTAAACTTACCCTCCTCCTTCCCCTTTCCTGAGCATGCTAAATAAATGGCAGAGGTTCTAACATCTAGATCAGAATCAAAATCTGAGTATTACAGCTGATACCTGACACCTATTTTAAATTAAGTCTAGGATGAATGAATGCATATTATAAAAAGACAAATGAGGTTCTAATGTACTTAGGCACTTTTTGAATAAGTATTTTAACGTACCATACTATTCTGCTTTACTGGCTGTTTAATATTTCTTAGCTGATTAAAACTCTGGTTCTAATGAGAAAAATAATTGAATGGTAAAACTAGAAGGTAATTCCCACATTTAAATCTTAGTGATTTCAGCACTCTGCAATCACTGTATTAGCCTAGAAAACTTTCTTCTTCATGTGTACTGAGGTATTTCAAAATAGCTTAACTGTGCACAATGATTTAATTTTTGAGGGTGGCAGGGGAGAAAGCAAACCCCACGAAGGCAATGCAACAGCCGCATACTGGAACATGCTACGGAGAACTTGGGGGCTGTACCACAAACCCGAGTTGTGTGGGGAAACTGTGGGGAGTGAAGCAGATAAAGGCTTCTAGAAATTCCTGGGTCTTGTCTCTCCCCTTTGCATTCAGGGGACAGAGAAGGGAACTAGGACTCTTTCTTAGTGTTGCTATTTGTGAGCATAAGCAAACGTGGCCCATGAAAAGGAAAGGTTCCCTAGCTGCTTTGTCTTCTGCCTCAACCTGCTGATTGATAGAAGAGTAATGATCTTCAGATCCATTAATCCCTTTTTTCCCTTGTGGGAAAACTTTCACAAGCCCTTCCTCCAATGAGGAAAAACACTTCCCTGTAGACTGCCAGGATGTGCTGAGTGTGTTTAGTGTTGTCATTCTTGGTATACTCAAGATCCCATCAGAGTAGCAGAGTTACAGTTCCAGTGTTTATGTGCACTAATTGAGCTGCTCTGGCCAGTTCTAAATAGTGTTACAGAGAACCTACCTCCCCTAACAAGTTTGCTCCCAATTCTGGTGTCTCTAATTTAGCTATTCAAGCACTGAACACAGCCTTGATCACCGTATTTTGCAAGTAGCTTCTCAGCGTCATTATAGAATTTATTCAAGCATTTTACTAAGAAGCTCAGACATAGCCTTAGGTCTCATGTAGGCACGTAAGAAGATTTGGTTAATATTTTGGAAAATATAAAAGTGTAATCTTTGCCTCTTAAAACTATTACTTTCAGTTCTTTCAGAGCAAATTAACAGAGAGAAGTCAGTGGAGCCACACTGCTGAAGGATCAGGTAATACTGAGAAGAATGGGCCTCCTATATTGGGCTCCTAAGGTGAATAAGCAACGTTTCAGAACGTGTAAAGTAAGCAGATGTCAAGTGTTTGGCTGTTCTTTGCAGGACTCAACAAAAGTAAAGCACTACAGCTATTCTTGGTCATCAGGAAAGCCCATTCTTTAGATGTGAAGGGAAGAAATGAAGCTGTTTCTGCGCTCCTTTGGGATTAACATACAGTAGCTGAGAACACCTGACATTCTCAGGCTGTGTTATCTTTCCCGTCTAATCTTTAATGAGTGAATAGTGAACATTTTCCTTTCTCTTCTTCACATGTGCATCCTAGACTTGTGGAGAGCTGTCTAAAATAAGGGGAAATGTGGTAGCATGACTGACATCTCCTTTCCATACAGATGGGAGATCTGCATGTGGAGATCACAGGCACGCCATCTGATCTTGAATAAAGCATGTGGGATATGACCCCAAGTGAAGATACAGGCTTTGGTCTAATAAAATGTCTTTTAACCTGCTGCGTAATTAAAGCCTATTTTGAAAGTGTGCTCTGTGATGGCTGGTTCATGTTAAAAAGGAAAAAGAAAAAAGTTTTTGAGTAGTATATGGGTTAATACTGAGAATTTGTTTAAACAGCTCAGTATTGCTACAAGAACAAGGATTTATAGATAATAGGAATATATTGTTTTTGCAGACAACCCTACCTTTTAAAAATACAAAAACACAGGCAGAGACTGTTGTATAAGTATCTCCTAAAAAAAAAAAAAAAAAAACAAAAAAAAACAAAAAACAACCAAACAAAAAAGTGTTTTGCTTATTTTTCGGTTTCCCCCTTGTGCTTCATCATTCCCCCATACTAAATACTATGGTGATGTAATACTCAGTTCAGGACACCTCAGTCACTGTCATGGTAAAAGTCCGGGAAGTCCGTGATTCAGTGGCAACAGGACGTTACAAAAGTAAAAAAGGATTGCTTTTTATGATGGGACAGGTTGACATAAAGGGCAAGTTACAATGTTGCCTAAAGTGAGGTATTTGCTCAGTATTGGCATCAATGGACAGCAAAAGCCAGTGACTGACGGCCTAGAGAAGGGGGATTAAGATGAGTTAGATGGAGGTTCCTACCTTAAGACAGAGGCTATATTATATTGTTAGGCTAGAGAAAACAAATCTGAAGCATAAAAAATATGTACTTGAGGACAAGGTAAACCAGGCTTTGCCCACGTGCTGCTGCAGGCACAATTGTGCCAATCATGGGGGAGAAAAAAATGTAACCCTTAACTGAGACATCTGCACCAGCAGAAGACTCTACTGTGGATGAGCAGGACAGAGGAAGAAAGCACTTTTGCTGCTACAGTTTCTCTTTTGCTCTGGAGGAGTGGAGGCAAAAGCATGGGAGAAGAAGGGTCACTACAGTGATGCACACATTGAAATGGCTTCTAGTATACAATATTCCTACACTGGTAAACTGTTCCTTTCTTAGGCAGAACTAAAGGGGATCAGATGTCAGAAACTGGATTGTTATTATTTCTTCGGTAGTTCAATTAGATGAAAGGAAATTCTAGCCTTACTACCACTAACAGAGAGATGTGAACCTATACAGCAGCTCTGTATAAGGCCTCTGCACCACTAAAGGCTTTGGGAGTAGCGGCTCAGTTCACACCTCAGTACTAAATCATCACTTCTTCAGGAGTTCCTGGCCACTGACTCCAAAACATCACAGCATGGGACTCACCGCACACCCACCTGCAGACGAAACTGACTCCTCCTCTGTACCCAACCCCACTTGAGTGGGACCTGTTCCATTTCTCAGCACACGGGATTTGTACGCAGTCTCAGGGTGGGCTCCAGCTAACGGAGCTCAGCAGTGGTGTAGTCACCAGAGCTAATCAGGGACTCGCTGGGGAGTTTTGTGTACTTAAGTAAATGAGTAATGCGACAAAACTAAGAGATGATGAGAAGAAAAACAGGATTGATGGCCTTCAGGTTAAAGGCCAAATCTCACTACCCAAGATCTCCCACTGACTTGTCACAGTCACAAGGTCAAAATACATGTTTTCTTTACTTTTCATTATCCATAACAAAAGATCCATATGTCTTCAAGTCAGTTGGGAGTAAATATTGAGTTGGGAATAAAACCAGTAAACTTATTTAAAAGATCCTTTGAATTACACACACTTCTGATTTTCCCTGATCAAGACTACTCATTCAGTCAGCCCCAGGCCTTGGATCCTTCTTCTCTGTGCCCCACCTGAACACTTACCTGACAATTGTGAGTCTTGCTGGTGGCCGAGCACTTCCAGGTCCTGGGAGGCTTGGATGCTGTTTAAATGCAAAGTTATTGGAGATGCCTGCTAGGCAATCCCTTTGGAAGAAAGCTTTGCTTTCAAGCATGGTAGTCTTGAAGACTTAGGGAGCCTATCCGGTAAGTACTTAAAAAAAATTTGGCAGGAAAATCTAAGAGGTCTTTGATTTGATGACCTCCATCATGTGCCAGAGCAGCAGACCCCACATCTTTATCAGAGAGTTCATAGGAATCTCATAAAAATGTAAAATAATTGGAGAAACTTAACTTAAAAAAAAAAATCTACAGCAAGCCATAGGATCTGACAATAAGCTAGGCATTATACTTACATGGTGAATCCTACAACCTTCTCCCACATTGAAGTCTTATTCAAGTCAATATGAAATCTTTGTTCTGATAAAGCCCCAAATTTGGATTACATAATTTGGCCCTTAACTAAAAATAATCTGATTAACAACATGTTAAAAAAACCACCAACAAACCTATCTAAGAACAATGCTGGTTGTATTGGTTTTTGTTTTTGGTTTTTTTTTTGTACTATGCTCTGCTTAAAAGTTTGTGCAAGTGTGGAAGTCACTTTTCAACACAGAAAACATGCCCAATCTCAAATTTTTAAACCATATCCTATTTTTTTGTAAAGATTAATTAATTTGAATTAACTACAAAATGAATTAGTTTACATTATGTGTCTATTATACCAATGACATTTAAGATTTAAAATTCAGAAATGAATTGACCTTGAGCAGCATAGGTACTCAAAATGTATAATTAAAAAGAATATTAATCATTTAATTTTATAAAATGAACAGCTGTTCTAGTTGATTGGAAACAGCTAAAAGTGTAAAATGTATTTTGTGAATGCAAAATTAAAAGTTAATTTTATTATAGAGTGCCATTTGCCAACTAGAAATAAATTCTTGAGATGTAAGCAATATATTTTTGTAACACTCTACCCATACATCAGAAAGGTCACATGTATATTTAAATGCCATATTACTATAAAAGTTTAACGATTTCAGTTGAAAAGCTATCATATGATTTAGCTATTTAGAGATGCATATGAAACAGCTATGATGGATATGCCCTCTTTTCCAATGAACTATTTAAAAGCTTTAGAGAGAAATAATGATTCATTAAATATTTTTATATTCTAAACCGTTAGTTTTACTTACCTTGTGTCATAAATTCCTCATTTTCTTCTTTTTTCTTTTATTTTTTTTTAAACTATTCTCACAGATTAAGATTTTCATTAGCATTTGCTATCATGGGTTTTCACTTAAATACATCTCTTGATCATGACAGGTATTTAACTAATTTTGATGGTACATATTTTAACCTGTGCACTTTCACGTTTTAAATGTAGTCATTGTACAGATATTATACAAAGTGCATGGGATACAACATGCCGCTGCCTTTTTTTATTTATTTTTTTTTAATCAGAAATCACCACCCCCTTAACTTGGTGCTGGGGCTGCCTGGGCTATGGTCTTTTACTTAAAAAAAAATTACTTGCAGGCTCACACTGAACTGAGTGGTAAAACTTTCAGTATTTCAGTACAAGTTTTGTCTGAGGAAAGAGTTAGAACCCAAAAGAGTGTGGCTAGACTAGACGATATACAGTCTGGGTAAATTCAGTTTGTCATCCAATTGCAGAAAAATCTTTCCAAATGGTCCTGCTTAGCAATTATTATGTCTGTGACTACTGGGCTATTTTCTGCTAGTTACATCTGCTTCAATAGAACGGTGCTCTAGTTCTTAGGCTAAACTTGTGCCAGAAACCATCTAATACATTGCTTCAGCTCAGGTTAATAATTCATCTTGATCTTGGTACTTAGCAGTGAAAGGTGACATCCAAGTCCAGTATTCTATCCTATAAGTGGATCTTTTGTACTCTGGGGTACTGTCGTTTCCCCTCTACTGCTGCCAGCAAAACCACTTTCCATTTCTGTCCATTTTAGGTATGTCTGATCTGAACATAGAATTGAAAGTCTATTTAGTGAAACAAACTCTTTTTTAAAGCAGTCCCAAATTCTGTAACACTACATTCTTAATGCAATTTAATACCAAAGAAAGGAAGCAGGTTGCCACCGTATGCCATCAAACATTTTAAAAAGTAGAAACATTATGTTATTCCTGATGACATATTTAAATCACTTCTCAGTGGTAAATGGGATGCGCTTTTGTCTCAAAGACCTTTTGAGTAAGGACTTCTGGGTCAGGTCCATCAGTTATTTCCTTCACTGCTGTCGCTCATTCTGTAACAGTAAAGGCATCTTCTACTTAATATCCTTCAACAACATCCTTCTAGAGGCTAAATATTTGGCAAAAGAATGTAAACCAATGAAGCTAAACGGATTTCTCACAAGGCTTTCTGTAATAGGACAGGTTATAGAAGATTCTTCAGTAGTAAAGATGATAACTGCTTGATTATTAATTTAGTAAGTTGGCTCTAAGAATATGGTGTGCGAAATTAATTCAGAATCATAAACATTAAAATATTACTCAGGAACTGTACCATGGTAACTGTCCATTAACTTCTCATTATTTCAAATGTGAGGGTTTTAGTGGTGTTGTCTCATCTCATTATTTTCTGAGAGAATAGATTCTTCGCAGTATTTGACTCACATACAAACACATCAGTTTTACATGTTCTGTCATTATAAACATTTATCAGGCTGCTGCTTTTCTTAATTCAGGAGCCCATGGCAAAGTGTATCTCTATCATTATGGTTGTGCCAAAGCTTGTTTGACAACTGCCACCAGAGGAACCCCTTTGAGGCTGAATGGTTCCAGATTAGTCCCAGTGAACTTCCGATGGCACTTTTTTATTTGGCTGTGTCATTAGATAACCAGAAAACAGAGCTGACTTGCTAAAAAATATAAGGAGCAAAAAACATATTCTCTTTGTTAAAATGCAAAAGTTAGCAAATGACTAATGAGGCTCCTCGTTTGTTTGTTCTGTAAGAACTTCAGTTAAAAAAAAAGAAACAGGGAACTCACTACAGTAAAAAAGTCATTATTTTAAAATAAATTTGCCAAAATGAATGTATGCCTAAACCCATGTGACACCAATGAGACACAAGAAACCCTAAAAGCTGTCACTGTCTACCAAGTACTTTCATACACAGTTTTGTGCCAAATATCTTCCCCTGTGCAGGAGCGCAACTGCCGTTTCATCACACTGGGACGATAGCGAGCGTCTCACCCTTGAATTCTACAGATTTACAGAAAGTTAACCCATGGAAAGCACGTTTGGGCTGTGCCGTGCCACAGGCGACATCAGGCCAGGAATGGCTGGTTGTCGCAGGCCCTGTGGCCTGGACCCCTCTGAGAAGGGGCGTCATTGACTTTGACCGCTGCTCACCTCTGCCGAAATGCACATCCCGGCCTGGAGCGCTGGACCTGCACCTTCACCCCCGGTACCCGCACCGTGTGCTTCTCTTTTCTCTCGTGGCTTCATGTGTAGGAAACAGAATAATAACGGCAATAACTTAAAAACCCCAACGAGCCACCATCAGTCTGGAGAAGTTCGGGATTTTGAAGGTGTTTACCATGAGCGGCTCCCCGGTCACCGTGCGCTGGGATCCGCTTGACCAGGGCGATGAGGCGGGACCCAGCCCGGCGCCCCAGCGCCCGCCGCCGCCTCGGCGGGAAATGGCGGGAAGGCGGCGGCCGCGCGCGGACGGGCCCGGTCCTCGCGGACGGGCGGGACGACGAAATGACACCGACGCGGAGGGACCTTCCGTGCGTGACCCCAGAGTTAACGGGTTTATTTCACGCTGCAGCCGCGGGTCGCTTTACAGAAACATCTCATGCTGGAGCCCCGCACGGGGCCGAGGACGAGGAGAGAAACACTTGTATTCAAACAGAACTATTAAATAACCTGTACACAAAACTTCAGTCTTTTCCCCTGAAAGCACCGAGGGCCGGGCCCCGGCGTGCCCAGACCGACGCTGCTGCCCCACCCCCGGGCTCCCACAAGCCCCTATCCCCCGAGGCGGCGACGGGGGCGGCCTCACTCCCGCCCTCAGTCGCGCCCCGGGACGGCAGGGACGGGGAGGGCGACTGTCCCGGGACGAGGGCAGACGGCGGTAGCCCTGGGGCCCTACGAGCGTCCAGTCCTGGGGCCCGAGGGTCCCCGCTCCTGCTGGTACCGCCCCCAACCGAGCCCCAGCTCGCCGGGCCCGACCCGAGTCCGAGAACCGACCGCCCTCTCCCCCATCGCCGCCCTGCCCCCGGGCGCAGGGCGCCCTAGCCCGGGTCACCGGCGCGGCACGGCTCGGCCCGCGGGCGCGGCGACCGCCGCCGGGCTGGGGCCGGTCCTGCCCCGCCGCCCGGCGGTCACAGGTCGCGTCCGTCCTCCCGCTTGACACCGTCCGCCGCCGCCTTCAGCTTCTTGTTCTGGTGGGTCTTGACGTGCTTGGCCAGGTGGTCGCTGCGCATGAAGCGCTTCCCGCATTCGGGGCAGACGAAGCGCTTCTCGCCCGTGTGAGTCCGCAGGTGACGCTGCAGCTCGTCGGAGCGGGTGAAGCTCTTCCCGCAGAACAGCCAGTTGCAGACGAAGGGCCGCTCGCCCGTATGCCAGCGCAGGTGTGCCTTCAGGTGCGAGGTCTTGCCGTACACCTTGCCGCAGCCGGGGATGTGGCAGATGTGCTGCTTCTTTTTGCCCGGCTCCGCCTCTGGGGCGCTGCCCGCGGCCGACTGGCAGTTGGGGCAGCGGCAGCGGCGGCACCTCCTGGCCGTGGCCGCCAGGGGAGACTTGGTCTGCAGCAGGGCGGCGATCTGCGTCTGGTACTGGGCGAAGTCCGAGTGGCCCAGCACCAGGCTCCGCGGCAGCGCCGCGGCCGCGGGGAAGCGGTGGCCGCAGCCGCCCGGGGCGCCGGCCTGCTGGATGCTCCACCACGGGATGTCCTCAGGCGGCGGGTTGGGCGAGAGCTGTCGGCAGGGCTGCGCGGGCGGCAGCAGGTTGGAGTAGCCGGGCGGCAGGGCGGCCTGGGCGGCGTAGGGGACGTAGGCGGGGGGGCAGCTGGACGGCAGGGTGGCCATGGAGGAGGGCAGCATCTTGACGGGGGAAAACTCGTAGGGGTAGGAGGGGTCCGCCGGGGGGGTGAGGGGCAGTTCGTGCGCCCCCCCGAAGGAGGGCTGCAGGTGATTCTTCTGAGGGGTCAGCCCCAGGCTGGGGTGCGGCGGCGGCAGCCCCCCCGGGGAGTGTGCCGGCATCTCGCCGCTCCACGGGTGGAAGATCCTGGAGGGAGATCCCAGCGTCGGGTCGTAGGAGACCTGCAGGAAGTCCGAGGGCGCTGCGCCTGGCTGTCCGATTCGGCTACAGGTGGCGGCCAGAAGAGCCAGGGGAGAGTGCTTGGCCAAGTCTGGGGAGGCACTGGGGGTGCGGTCCTGCGCGGGAGCGGGAGGGGGGGAAGGAGGGAGGAGAGCGCGTTACTCGCCGCCCGCCGCGGCCGACCCGCGGGAAACTTCGTGCGCCGCTGCCCGCGCCGCCTGCCCGTGCGCTGCCGGAGGCGTCCCCCGCTCCCCGCACGGCCGGCAAACTTTCCGAAAACAGCGCTCGCCAAGCGGGCAGAACGGGCCCGGCCCCCCGGTCCCGCCCGGAGGCTGATCCCGCCTCGCCTGCAGCCCTTGCCGTTGGCCCCGCCGCTTCTGCTGGTCCAGGGGCGCCGGGGAAGCGGCCGCTGCGAGCAGGGAGCAGCCCCCACCCC
Source organism: Streptopelia decaocto (assembly GCF_964273445.1). NCBI lineage: Eukaryota > Metazoa > Chordata > Aves > Columbiformes > Columbidae > Streptopelia > Streptopelia decaocto. Next base: position 47,238,561 of record NC_138660.1, read on the forward strand.
GGACTCCCCCGCCCCGGGACGTTGCCTGGAGTTACCGCCGGACTCCTGGCGGGAGAGGGCAGTTGCCGGCCCGAGGAGCTCGATACCGACCCCTTCACTCCCGTGGGGGGACCCTACCTACCTCTCCCGGGCCGCCGCGGGGGTGAAGCCCCGAGAGGGAGGAGGCAGGTCCCGGCTGCTCTGGCGCAACGCGGGTCACAACCGTGGGACGCGACGCCCTGCGAGCCGCCCCGGGCACAGGTACTGACCTGGAGGAAAGCCTGGAGGGAGTCGTTCCGGAGGACGGCCACTGCGGCCATGGCTACTGCGCCCGGGGCGAGGGGAAGGCGCCGGGGCACCGCCGAGGCATGGAGACGCCGAGGGGAAGACGAGGAGCTGCCCAGTTTCCCTCTCTCTCTCCTCTCTGATCTCTTCGCCTCTGTGCCTGTCCCACCCCCCCGCGCTGCGCGATCTCCGCGGACTGTCTGACTGCACCAGGATCACCTCCAAGAATTTGATAAGGACTTTGCTGGGCCGCCAGCCAGTCAGAGGGAAGATTTATGGCTTTGAAGTTTGCCGCTACCCAATCATCAAAGAATAGCGGCTCTTTCAGAAGCGAAAGCAAATCCTTTGAATCCACAAAGCTCCTATGGTGTGTTTGTTGGTCTGGATAAAAGAACTGATTATTAGGGGGGATGGGAAGGGAGGAGATAAAGGCGGGACAATTAATGAAGTAATCACTATGTGGGAAATGTATATACACAAATAATTGGATTTTCTTGATCAAAGGACCCCTTACCGCCTGGAGACCCTCGCACTAGATGTGCAAGACACTAGATCCCCCCCTCCCCTTCTTTTTTTTTTTTTTTTTTTTTTTTTTTTCCTTGCAATTAAGGATTTGTAGCAGAGCTCTAAAGTGACAATGTGTCTTTGTTATCTCCCGAGAAATCTGCCTCCAGATTCCGCTGATAGTGTTTGATGACTCGAAGTAACAGGAGCACAGCGAGTTCACCTGATCGGGGCTGGTCGATCCCAGTCGTAAAACTTCCTTGGTGTAATTGTCAGTGGTTCCTGCCCACTCCCTCCCTCCTCCCGCCCTTCCCCCGAGGCTGAGGGATATGCCCTCGATATGACTCCGCAAACAACCGCACATTTTCCCCTCTGGTAGCCGGGTTTGGTTTCGCTTCGCTCAGCCGGCGCTAAGCCCGTGTTATCTGCAGCCCCCGCCTGGCGCGGGGCCACGGCGAGCGCGCCCGGCCGGGCTCGGAGGAGGGGCGGCGGGTGCCACCGGCAGCGAGCGCTCCCGCAGACAGACACACCGACAAACCCTCCAGACAGAAACCGAAGGGGAAAGTTTCCTGTTCCCTAGCTGGAACCGGGTGTAAAACACACAATTTCTTTAAATGAAGAAAGGAGTCTCCCTTGGTAGCGTCTCTGGAGGCGGGATGTGTTCCCGCGGCGGGCGGACTGCGCTCAGCGGCTCTACTAAGCCTGCCTGGCCTGGACCAGGGGCGAGAACGGGTCCGGGGGGCTCCTCGGGAACACGGACGCTATTACCAGGCCTCTGCCGCCACCCTCTCGCCCACCTCGTGCCACAAAACCCGGCCCCGAGGGCTCTGCACCTTCACCCCTCACCTTGCGGCCTGTGTACATACTTTATATATATATATATATATACACACACGTGTGTGTCTATGAAGAACCTAAGCTGCTTTTCTTTCGACCATATGCGAGGCTATTTCGCCGGTAACCACCACCAGGCACATCTGGGTCACAGCTTAAAGCCACCGCCCGCTGCTGCGCTCAGTGGTCGGCAGAGCTGGCGGGACCCCTCGCACTGCGCCGCCCAGCAAGCGCAGGCAGGACCCCGCGCCCCTCCGCGCCCCTCCGCGGGCCCGCTCAGCACCGCGCTCCGCCGGGGGCCCTGGAAGCGCGCTCCTCTCTTCCCCGCTCTCCCATCTGCTCCGAGACTATCGCAAACGTGTAAGCCGGCCTGTCTGGCCAAATACCAAACGAGGAGGTTCAGCTCTGTCTTGGGGAGGTGGGAGGGTGCCCCTTCGGGCAGATGCCGGCTGGCTCTGGTCCTCCGGTGCTGTTTGCCCAGGTAACTCGATCCTTCCCGCAGTCGCTGGGTTCAATTGTATTCACACCGCCACTGAAGTCTCTTTAAACGCCAGCACACAGAGATCTTTATCTGGCTTTCCTGTGGAAACAATCAGTGTCCGCTCAAAGACTTTCAAGAGTTGTAGGGCTTGAATTAGATCGGTTTCTTTGAAGGGATTAAAGTGCCAAGTCCTCTCCCACGGCTCCATATTGAGTCCTGGGGAGAAGTAAAAGCTCGACCTCGTGTAACACTGATACCCTACGCAGCAGCCACTTCAAGCTTTTCCCCTGTGCCAGGTAACCGCCTCACCAGGTCGGCAGCAGGGAGGTAAGCGCCCCGCACCCAGCGCTTTTACCACGCACCAACGCATCGAGGCAGGGCTGGCCGCTGCCGCAGGAGCCTGCGTCCCGGCAGCACCCCCGGCAAGGCGTGAGGCTGCGGGGCTCCCCATCAGCCTGCGAGGGTGCAGGGCTTGCGGGGTCCAACACCTCCGTCTGCCTCACGCAAACGCCCCTTCCCAGCATCGCCGGTGCGAGATCCAGCGGGAGCTGCGCCGCGTCCACACGGGACATGGCAGGAGACGGGGAAACGGCAGCTCTGCCGCAAGGCGCGCGGACACTCGCGGACACTCGCCCTCAGCCGCCGGGTTGCCCCGGGCTCATCGATCAAGTTCCAGTCGCGCCACTGGAGCCGCATTGGAGCAGGAGCGCACCCGGCTTCTCGCGTCTGAGCTGCAGCCGGGGCAGTCGGAGCCGGGGGGTACCCCTGCGAGGGGACCCTGACCCGCACCTCTGGTCTCTGGGGGAGCAATAACCTGCCAGACAAGCGAAACGGCGGAGCTCGCACTTGCGTCGCCCCTAAACTTCCACATCCCCAAACCTGTGCCAACTCTGGACTCCTACGAGGTGCACGATTCAATTCCTACCTCGATTTCTGTTAATTCGTTTTACCAAACAATTGCCAGGCTAATAATCTGAACAATATTTATAAACGAAAGTCGATAGGTCGTTCAGGAGACACTGAACATCCCAAGGCTTCCCCCAGCCTTTAAGGTACATTATTTCCTAAGGTATCTCGATGAACCAAAATGATTTATCACGTTACAAAAGAGTGGAAAGTTGGGCAACTTTCTATACAGATGTCACACTACAAATGCCATGAATCTGCATGCAAGAAAGCACATTACTTAAAAGCTGAGAATAGTTTCTCATTTCTGGAAGAAACCAATGGGCTGAATAATGAAACGTTGCAGTCATAATTTTCTGCACAAATAATTAGTGTTCAAACTCAGAGCATTTCAGTCTACTGAAATTTATTCTTAATGAAGTTCTGTCATTAAAAATGCAGGGCTGGAAGATCAAAGTACAATATTTATTTTAGAAATTTGTTTCAGTTATGAGTAGATACAGGTATCAAGGCCAAATGTCAATTCAGTTACACTAAAGTACTATTTCCCTGAGAAATGGGCTGCCGCTGCACCCTCCTGTAAAGCCAAGGGACACCGCAGACGGGGAGCAGCGCGGGAGACGGCGCCCGGTGGACGGGGCTCCCGGCGGCACGGCCGGGGCCAGGGCTCGTTCGCGGAGCGGCGCTGACAACCTCACCCCGGCGGGGAGCTCCCTGCCACAGCCCCGCTTCGGCCCGCACACGAAGGGGGACCGGCCCTACCGGCGGGGCTGCAGGGGCCGGCGCGGCCCTTGCGTCCCCAGGGGCCGCAGCGCCGTCGGGGCCGGTGCCAACGCGGGGCCGCTCCCCGGGGAGAGCCCAGCGGCCTGGATGCGAGAAGGGCTGGAGCCTGGAGACCTCCAGCCACGGGGCAGAGGCGCGACTAGGGCCCAGCTCCTCCAGCCCGGCTACCTCCGGGCGCCTGCCTGCTCCGGCGGGCGGGGACACTGCTGCCTCATCCCCGGACACCTGCCCACAGCCTCCGGGGCCAGAGGGGCTCAGGCTGCGCCGGGCTGGATGGTAACTGGTGGACATAAAACATGATTCATCATCTTCATTGACAGGTGTCTTGAAAATGATGATTTTTCAGATTCAGGTATCTGAGAGTGAATGACCCACCATGCAGGGTTCTTTTGGACCCTGGTATGAATGCAGGTAACAGAGAAAAAAATACCAGGGAGTAACAGCTGTCTGGGTGTCAGTGGTCCCCTGCATGGCCTCCACTATGCCTTTGCCTCTCAGGCCCCAAACACCCTGTCTCAGAGTCTGTCTCAGTGATGGCTTACACTGCCACAGCCTCCCATGAACTCCCCACCCACGTCCTCTCAAGACACCCCCGGTCCCACCCAAGAACCTCATGGTTCCTTGCCATGAACCTCTTACTCCCTCCTATGACCTCCCAGTCCCTCAGCTTTTCCAGCACCACCATGAATGACGCTGGGAGCCTGGATAGGCTCTGGCCACCTGCCTGCCCCCAGCTTGGGGATCTGGGATGCCTTAAACAAAATACTGTTCTAAAACAATTGTGACAAAGAATCAGAAACGCGAGCATTTTCAAGTGAACAGCTGCACTAACATTCAGCCAAGCCTTGTAGTCAAGTTTTCAACGCGAGTGTGGCAGGCCTTAAACCTGAACAGGCTTTAAATAAGCTTACTCCAAAAGGCAGTGTCTTCATATCATCTCATATTCAGACCAAAACTGTACTGTTTAAAGCCTTAGTAAAAGTAACTATCTATCCACAACAGCAAGAAGTTTCACCAGAAGTAAGGTAAATTAACCTATGTATATAGCTGCAAGCATGTGTGGATACATTGCCAACAGTTATGTGCCATTAATTATTATTATTTACTTCAGCATATTGACATTCTTAGGCTAGGCAACATGATGGGCATAATAAGAGTAGTCACCAGTTCATGTTTTTAACATGCTAGTGTATGTGGTTTGTTAATTTGCTTCAGATTACCAAAAACAGTTGTAATACAATTTTATCTCCTAAGTTTTAACAGAGTTTAATTTGAACATTTGTAGATGAAAAGAAAGATTAAAAACTGCTATGGCATCTTGTGCATTTTTCTGTGCACAAAAGAAAAACGCAAAACAAGACAGCACACGTAAAGGCACCTTTCAGATTTAAAGGCTTGCCTTAACATTTCACAATCTAGGTGTGGATTTCATAAAGATTAATAGAGGATTTCCTAAACTTTTGAAAGCTGATCTGCCCTTTAAGGAAAGTAGAACAAATTTTATGCCTCACTGCAGTTTTACTGCCTGTTTTTAAAGGTTTAAATATCTTACTGTGTTCATCTTCTGCTCCTTCCTTGGCTGGCCCTTTGTGACTCCTCCTCCTGGCTTAAGAAACATTGGTGAACATTTTTGGATATACTTAATCCCCTTGCATTTACCCTTTAAAAAGGAGTCAGACTCTTAACTATCAACATTGAAAGTGTTATTCTTGGCTGTACTTGGAATGCCTGGGACACCTTTTGGTCCAAAACAATTGTTTCAAACTCTCTAGAAATGTCTTTCTGCCTCTGGCATACACAGCTGCACTTTCTTCCTCACTTCAATAGCTAGAAATGGATTTCTAGAAAATGGAAAGCCAGCCAAGACTCTGGTAAGCGGCTGAAAAGGATCTGCTATGTGCATTCTGCTTGTCATCTCATTTTGGGAAACATTAGGTAAAACAAGACTATGTATTTTTGGTGGAATGCATTTGCTTAGGGAAGACTGGATGGGAACCTTTTATTTTATGAGTACAGATAGATATACCCACTCTTTTCTTGCTTTGAAATTATTTGGTATGGAATGAAAAGTTAATTAAACTGTTATTTGCATCCTTTTAACTACAGAGAATATATTATATAGAAACTGTGTCTCACGGTAATTAATTTTAGTTACTTACTGTATTTATTGACAAATTAAACAGCTGTCTGTGTCTATATTGTGTTAAAACTGGAAACAGCACAAAGTTTAGACGGAAAGATCGTTGTTCAACCTACACATAAATATTGCATGATCATATGGCTGCCACATTGTTATCTATTTAGCTGAATGGATTAATCTAACACTGTAAAAATACACCTGTTACTTAATGACCTTGTATTTTAATTTTAGAAAATTCTGGTACAGAAAAAAATAAGTATTTTCTAATGATAATATTTTTCAATATTTCAAGAATCACTTTTGAAATAACCCATTCTTCAAGGACTACTGAGACATGACTATGGGATTGAAGGTGGGTCGGGTAAGAGATCCTGTCTTCACACCAACAGAAATAATCTAAAGACCCTCTCTACAGACCCTCTATGTATAACACTTTTAAGGTAGCTTGTTCCAGGAATGCATACACATTAGCGAAAGGCAGTTGATGCACATAGTTAAGTGCATCCCAACATGGGGAGGGTTTTTGAGAGGGATCTAGAAAAGCCAAATTTCTAGATTAAGAGAGGATTTTTTTAAAAACAGGCCAGTCTTCTTGGCTGCCACCACAGGCCCAGGATCCCACGGAAGATTGGGGAAAGTTTCAGTTACAGTTTTAAAATTACTTATCTCTCCTTAGCTGAACACAAAGACTTAAAACAACTGCCCTTGTAGACTGACATAAAGGCCTTTTTAAGAATGCAGTGCATGGTATGTTTCCATGTCACTTCATACGTTGATGCCTTAAGTGATGCAGGTATACGCATGAATTCTGTGATCCACTCAAATATCAATTTGCCCTCCCCAATTCTGAAGATAAAAATATCATCTATAAAATTCTTTCAAATGTATTTAATACTTGTGTTATGGCTTCCATCCTTGTAGAGCTGTAGAGGTGTGAAGTCATTCTCACCACACTCTCATGCAGTAGAGTCAGCTTCCTTCCCCTTCCTTACAAAGGAAACCACCATGGCCATACAAACAACTGCTCCAGGCTTGGAAAGAGGAGCTCCTTGCCTCAGTCCTGCACAGAGATTACCAGACTGCTCCTCACTGAACAATTAAACAAATTACTCCAGCTCAGCTCAAACCTCAGAACCTCAAAGTGAAGCAGCAATGACCAGGGAGCCCCAGCCGAGGAAGGGACCTCCTGCTGGCTGGCTCGCCATGCCAAACCAAAGCAAACAACCCTAATTTGGGAATAAATCACATTTCACTTCACTTTTCAATCAGCCCCTATTACTTAGGGCCAAAGAGCTTGACCAGCTGCTTGAGAACCTAGGACAAGAAGAGGAGAAAGGATATTCCCTTCAAAGACAAGGATGTCAGCATGGCTGTGGCTCCTGCTTCAGTCTAATGAATGGCATCGTTTTTCTCACACTTCTGTAACCTCTGAGATAGAGGGCAAAAAGAAATGACCTTAAAATGGGTACACTTTTTGGCTTTCCTCCCTTTGTAAATCTCACATCCCTATTTTTCCCACTACATGCAGGGAGCCCCTGTATTCTACTAGAATTGAACTGAGAGAGTCACACATTACATATGGAAGAGAGAACAGTCCATGGTGAAGGACAGATAATGCAATAAAATGGAAATGTATTCTTAGTATAAATTACCTATTCCTTGTGCTGGGGAATGAGAGAGAGATTATAGTGCTGCAGTTGCTGTGACTCCAATGCCCAAATGATATCACATGAGCCACTTTTAAACCCAAGTAAGTGGATTCAGGAGAAATCTGATTGACAACCACTGACTGCTTCTCAGGAGGTCATACTAAACCACAAAGAACCATTTTCCAAATTTTTCATCTTAAAATAAGAAAGCCTGGAGAAAAAAAACAAGTGCAAAGCCATGCAATTTCTTCAGTGTCATCAGACTAACTTTATAAAATGCTATAATCCCTTATCAATACACTAGAGTATGGGGTTGAAAAATAATATTATTTTTCTGACAAAATTCTTACAGAAGTCAATGGAATAGATGCTTATAAACACTGAACTGAGCTCATGATTTGCTACTTTTTTCACTTCCATCACTACACATGGAGTGATTCAGAAAGAAGCTGCTCTGTAGTGCCAATGATTCTCTTTAATGCAATAGAGTTATCCGTTGATTTATGAATTTCTCCTGCCTGTTCTCATTTACTCAGCTCTAAATTAAGGATAGGATCATTTGCATTCTAGAAGTAAAGCAGTGTTTATAAGAGAACAGAGTAATCAAAATCCCTCTTAAATCAAGTTTTAGAAATGTACACAGTGAGGTTAGAGGTAGTTCCAGCAATGTGTAAAGCCTTATCCATTAAACTCTACAGCAAAGACTCAAGAGAAAGTATTAAATTTCTAGTGTTATCTAGATTCCAGTATTAGTATAGCATTCTCTTATCTCAGGAATTTGGTGTAGGAAGAGACAAAAGGAACTTTCTGCCTCAGCTTTCTGAGACCCTGATAACCTCCTCCTGGGAGATCCTATGCTCTCTCTTAATTTAGATACCATATGCCTCATTGGTCATCAATTCAGTGGCTGCTCTCCATTTTACAGCCCTCACAGGGATTTTGATCACGCTATCTATAAAACTAATCACTTCCTCTGTTTACTGTTGTTCTACCAGTCAGACAGTATTTTCTTATAAGAATTTACAAATAGCACAATCTAGTCAGCTTTGTTCTTTCATTTGGTGTATACTGCTCCACTACATACATTATTTGTAGTGCTCAAAGTAAAATATCAAAAACTGGAAAGCAGCAGAGGAGGTATGCAGGAAAGAAGAAACAGAGCTACACAGCCTCTGAACTAACACTACTGGTCAGATGTCTGGAACTGAGTAGGAGTAGCCTGGAGATCAGGACTTCGGTTGGTTGCAGCAGAAATTTCTCTCTGCTGACATGCCTGCAGGCCCTTGATTAACCAGGATCTGAGCTCCTATTTGTGTGTGTCATAGGCTGAATATTTTTTATTTCCTTTTCCTGTGCAAGCCAGCATTTTGGGAGGGGTCAGAAGCAAAAGCTAACCCTCCAGGTGAAGAGACTGAAAGGCAACCTCCAAGCAGACACCACGTTAGTTCTGAGACTGGCCAGAGAAACTAAGAATGAGTGTGGACTCACACACCCCAATGCTGGGGTCACTGGTAATGTGAATACCAAGATGAATGGAGCAGTTCACTTTGCTCTGAGTGATGGATTGAAGCTGTTTTCATCTCTGTGAGACATTCTTTTTTGGCTAAAATAACATTTTACTCCTAAGTTTCCTACACAGGCATATGCAGCCTCCTCTGACACTCAACCCATATATGTATATATACAGCTAGATAAGAGGTGGAAACTTTGTGTCTCCACTTCCCTGATCTCTGCTGCCACCAGTCAGTAGTGCAATTATTTTCCACAAGCTTGCCAAGTTTACCAGTGACAGGGTATGTGAGGAAGGAGAATAGCATCCAGGTTTGTGGAGCATATTCAGGATATTTTTCTGAGTAACAGGAGTGCAGCTGTGGAGCTGGGGAAATATATGGGAACTGGATCAACAAACAAAATCTTGTGACAGCCCTGAGTAAGAAGGTGGCCAAACTGTACAGTGAGGGTATTAGGAGGAGCTTTAGCTAATATGAGCACATGGTCGTTAAAGCATTTATCCTCATGACTCTTCTATAAAGAAGTACTATGTTATTATTCCATTCTTAGCAAAGAAAACACAGGGAAACCACATACCTCGTCCTATGTCACATATTAACCCTACTGAAGAGTAGGGAGCAGGACTGCACAGCTCAAATGAAGAGCACAGGCAAACGGCTTGGGACCATATCCTAAGATGTCCCACCTCATTCCCCTTAACAAAAACCAAACTATTTTCTAGATCCCTCCCACCCCCCTGATCTCATGTCAGTCTCTTCTGACGCTTGTACGCCATCTTAGCAACTTTGAATTATGAGTAGATACTGATCTTTCCGTGGGAAAGACAGCTGAGGAGTAAAGCCCAGATGTCCTTGGGCAGGCGGAGAGGCAGCAATGGGACTGTGGGCAGGCAGGCAGGAGACAAACAGGCAGCCCATGCAAGTAGAGCAATAAGCCAACATGCTGACAACACATATATTTCTACTTGTCCTGGTGGTCAGTGATTAGAGCACATGATAAGTAATAAAATGGAGCCTAACACTTCTGTTTTACAAACACAAAATAGATACTAGGTGGGCTGTGCTGAACACGCAAATGTGCCCCTGAAACTCATAATGAGTTGAGCAGAAATAACTAGATACTTGCTAACCTTTACAGCCCATCCTTTCTCTGCTTTAGCAAAGTCTTCACTACAGGATTCCGTCCAAGGCTCTAGTTTCACTTACCAATCATCAAAACAACTGCTCTCAGTGGTGACAACCTCCCCTGCAGCTCTGCTACTGCCACAAATTCTGGAATTCAGTAACGCTACCATCTATATTTCCTTGATCTCACACATGGGAGCAGTCAGAAGAGCTAATTTTCCTCCACCTCAAGTAGACCCTCTCTCTGTGCCGTCTTTCTTCCCACCTTCGTCAGTGTTCCACAAGCCTTTTCCAGTGAATCCTTCTACCACCACGTGTAATGAAACACAGTGAATGTAAATCAACAGCACCTGGTTATCTCTAGCCCTTACTGCTCATTGCAGAACAGCTGAGCTATGGTAGCATTGTATGTAACACAAATCTCAGGTCCTGATTTAAAAAAAATTAATAGCTCTGTGCCTATCACTCTGTTTCCTGGCTACCAAGAATCTGATGGTCTGCAAATACATGAGGCACGAACACACAACCATACTGCTGTACCAGCCAAGCTTTGGGACACTGTTTTCTTCCTTACCACCTCCTTGTTGACCCATGTTTGGCTGGTTCCCTCTAAGTTTCTTACAGGCATTATTCATGAGGTAGCTGGCATGTTCACATCATAGAAGTCTGGAGAGTTTAAAAGAGGAACAGAAGTTTGGGGTACTTTTCATTACTGGCCATTGAGAACAATTCAGAGGACACAGAAAATTACTTATATCTAACCCTTCTTCTGCACCCTTCCTGCATGTCCTAGGTTTCAATCTGTGTTTTGTTGTTGTTACGTACAGCTATACATTGATATACAAAGAGCGAACTGAAGACTCACAGGATATTGAGAACAAGCTTGTAATCCTGCCTCTCAGAGCATTATGTGAGCTATTGTTAAACACGATTTTCCAGCTACTGATTAATTATTTTGACAAAAACAAAACCAGTGTGATTTTAATGAAAGTACCCAGATTTAGTCTGTCTGAGCAGATAGATTATGCATTTAATTGTAATTGGCCTGTAAACATCTGAGATCTCTAAGTATGGAGAAAATAATAGTATCTATATTTAGATATCTAAGTGAAGCTTTTACAGGATTGAGCTGGAAAAATCAAAGTGATATATTTTGATCTCTTGGTATTTTTCTGATATCTCTTGATCAGCTTGATTTGAAAGTGAAAATGTAAATGGATGTTAGACATATCCAGAGATATCCATCTCTGTGCAATTTGTCTGAAAAAACAAATGATTTCTTGCAATACAATGAACCCCAGAAAAATAAAGGGAAAGTATTTTTTTTTTAGACCATGTCATTCATATAGAAGAAAACAATCCTGCTCAGGTGAAGGATTACAACTATTTTTGCTACAATATGCTTATAAATATGAAGGATGAATCACAGCAAAACTATTTACATCAACCCATCTAACACCATATTTATGGAGGTTTGTTTGGAGAAGTATTTGCTAATTAAATACACTATTTGTCACTTACCTATGATTCTTGTCACCTACCCAGTAGGCTGTCTTTTTAGGATTTCAACTACTAAATTTCTCGCATACTGAACAATTAACATTTTTGAAAATTCATAATTCCAGTATTTTTTTCCTATTCTTATGCTGGTATTTTCTGTAAACTTATGACAGGAAAGATTATTTTCAAAGCTTATAGTAGATTTGTAAAAGATAATGGGTTTAATGGTTTAAAAACCTGAATCCTTGCAGGCCTAGAAAAAAAACTCACTTTGAATCATAAAAAAGTGAAGATTTTTTTGGTGATTTTTGAAAGGGAATCAGCTCCTAAGATACCAATTTCAATATCATGGGTATTTCCTATTGTAGAAAAGCTAGGAATATTATACCTGATACATTTTATTTGTCTTTGGGTTTGGAATTCCAATTACTAGTCCATTTATAATTTCATATTCTAAAAAAACTTATTTGGAGTCATGGTACCTATACCATTTGCCTTCTTGAGAAGCTTCCAAAGCATCTCAAAGTGCTTTTCTACCACAGATGTTACATGCATTTTAAGATGCTCTGCAAGATGATTTAAGGCTTTGTTAAAGAACATGATCAGGATAATCTTCAAAATTTACTAAAAGATTCCCTCTTCCACGAAGCCTAACGGTTCATGTATTTTGTTTTTTTCCTCTCTCAAGTAGCTTTTCTCTCTTCTTCTAAGTCTCTATCATCATAATTTTCTATTACATTGTCCCCAAGTCCATTAATTTTTCCCTCCATCAAACATTACATGGAGCCAGGCTCTTCTCGGTGACAACCAATGGTAAGACAAGGGGTAATGGGTTCAAACTGGAACACAAAAGGTTTCACTTAAATTTGAGAAGAAACTTCTTCTCAGTAAGGGTGACAGAGCACTGGAACAGGCTGCCCAGGGGAGTTGTGGAGTCTCCTGCTCTGGAGACATTCAAAACCTACCTGGACACATTCCTGTGTAACCTCATCTGGGTATTCCTGCTCTGGCAGGGGGATTGGACTAGATCATCTTTTGAGGTTCCTTCCAATCCCAAACATTCTGTGATTCTGTGATTACTAATACCTCTCTGTTCATGTCCATCTTTCAAAATTCTTCTTCCAAGTGTCACCCAGAAGTTGGATACTGCAGGGTAAACGATTCAGGCTTTGCCCTCTCAGAAGTAACAAATTATGTGCTCTCCATTTGGTTTTGCACAGCAGTTGGAAGAAGCAGTGAAGCTGGCACCTTGTCCCTGTACCATGGCAGAGACGAGGAAGAATCCGCCTCTAACTCTTTTTGACACAAAAGAAGTCAGTAGAGAGAAAAAACCATGACCATCTTGATCTTCAGTTCCCCCTTCCTGTGAGGCAGGATGCCAGTGATGTTTTCTGCATGTTGTGGCTGAGCAGAAGAAAAGTGAGGGGTATCTGGAATACTGAATATTCCCAAGAAGATACCTAATAGTCCTCAGAGTATCACCCATAGCTCAACAATATCTTAAAAGAAAGAAAAGTAGCTTTTAACCCCGTCAAATGAATACCTGTCATAAACACTACATTTCCTTTGAAAGTTTATATCACTGTACTTGTAGTTTGTCAGCAACATTTCCAAGTGTACTTCTTTTATTATCAAAGCAAAGAAGTATTTATATCCTCAGGACTTCCATCTGCAAATTAAAAAGAAAAAAGAATTTAAAAAATGTAAACTATAAATGAAACAGTAACTGGAATTTATTTCTCAAAACACTGTATTGAGTTACTAACGACTTTCTAACAGAGATAGCTCTTTCAAATTACTTATACCTACTGGTTTAATGACAGCTAACCTTCTTGAATTCCACTGTTGCACAGGGAGTCCAGAGTGCTGCCTCTTTTGCACTTTACCTGGTATTTTCTTCATAATTTGCAGATGTTTTCTAAAAATCATTGGGAATTTCCAACTTAACCGAAAAAAATGCAGATCTAAGTTCAACAAAGGTTTCTAACAATCTCTAGCAAACACAATACAGCTGACAGCTGAATGTTACAAATGGGGCCTCATAAACAGGGCTTAACAATTTTGTTTAAGATCACAAGTTCCCAACCAACACTTGAGCCACAGAAGAATGTCCATTAGCTGCTATAAAAGCAAAATTGGTAGGGCTTTGTGATTCAGTGGAGGGCCTGAAAGGCACACACAAGCAGATATACTCCAACACACTGGAGAGTAGTAGAAATTCTTCAATTTGAATAATTTCCACTCCTTTTTCTTTCTGTCATTAATATGAAATAATGTTCTGTTTAAGTTAAAAACATTTTTCTGCTCTACATTTAGTCATGTTCACATTTCTTTCTGGTTTAGCTCTCACTAGTCTCTTCACATAGCATCCAGTATGACTTTATATTGTGAAGAAAAACTCTGTAGCGAGAGTTGTTTTGTCCCACTGTTGTTTTCTTTAATCTTTCGTTCAATGCATAGAAAGATGCTAACCTTTCTGTGCTATCTTAACCACAGTGATCTGGGAGCAAAGCAAATGAGATTTAGTAGATAGGTTTCTGCTGTCATTATTAAACTTCATATGCTTTGCTATGTAGGCAACGTGTTTTATTTCTCTTAACTTGAAAGAGGTTTCTGTCTTATTGTTGCAATTTATTAAGGGCAAACAATCTCAGGCTTATAATAGGCCTGTAGGCAGAACAAAGCCCTTGTCAAATGGAAGGGTTGGCTGCTCAGCTGGGTAGCATGTAAATGTGCAAAAAGAACTGTTCTGTTCAAAGACACTAGACATGCTTTTTAAATAAAACATCTCATATAATTGAGAGTTGCCATTTAAGTGTTGTGCTGGAAATGTTAATTTAAAAAAAATTAATTTAACTGAAGAAATAGAGTTATCATGTATTTTTTGTAAACTCTCATAATAAGCAAAATCCCACATATCACTAAGGTTTTTATTAGATCTTGAACATTATCTGTTTCTAAAATGGCAGTTTATTGTCATTTTATAACGCCATGTTATGCAAGTTGGGGTAAGTTCGCCGATTGCTGTATTCACCTGGGCAGGTCATGTAAACTTAATCTTATCCCAGACATATTTTTGGGTTTGTTTTTAATATAAGAGGTCACTCTGCCTATTACTTTGACATAGTATCATGTCTTAAAAAGTAAGACAGTTTCTCATTCTGCAGCTCATTTAAAATTTCTCATTATATGCCTCCTTTGCAAGAGCTGAAATTAAAATGGCAGATAAAGATAACAACATAATAGGCATTTTTTTCATGCCCTGGTCCACTTGGGCACAGGCAGTTCTTTTTTTTCCTCTTCTGTTGAAATGGATAATCAGGACAGTATCATCAATTACATTTTTCACTTTAACTTTTCTAATGTTTCCAGACTTCACTATTTGGCAAAGACAATTGGGACAGATTTCTTTATTTTTTCCTCTGGCCTAAAACTCAAAACCCCCCACTTCCCAAACTGTTACCACCGAAGAGTTTATTAAATGGCTGAAAAAGACAGCTGGTCCCACCATCTGTTAAAAATTTTCAGGGGCCAAATGAAACAGGTTACACCTTTAGCCATGCCAAGTCTTCCAATACCCCCTCCCTCTCACAGCCTGTGGAGGGCTAATCTGAATTTCACGCTCTGATTTTGCTGTTGCTAATGTCTGAGCTTCTTATGTGTGCTTCTTGTAGTTGCTTATATTAGTTCTTTAGCAGTAACAAAAGCTCCCCTCTTCTTTCAACCTATCTCATTTGCAATCAACGGAATCCTGGGTCTATAGCCTTCCTTTACAATAAGATACTGTACCTTGAAGGAAACCCACAGAGAACCTAATATCTGACTTTTTGGAGCAACAGAGAAAACCAGGAGTACGTTTCTGTTGTTTTGCAGCCACCTTTCTGTAAATGCTAATGGAAGTAATTCAGATGTGCCAACAAAGACAGAATCTGCAACACACTGCAGGTGTGAGGGGGCTGAAACAAAAGGGATGCTAACCCTAATGGTATCTCTTGTCATTAACAATTCTTTGATGTTCATACTCGAGGCTCTCTTTTATCTTGTAGTTTTTCAGCCATCTTTGTTAACATGCAGTGTAACTAAATCTTTTTTTCCCTAACCTTTAAAGACATCTGCAAAATGTTTATGCTAAGTTAGTTTCCATAGCATCTTTCTGCAACACACATTGAAGTAAAATGAGGTAAAGCTTGCAAGGTTATTATTAAAACATCAGTAAGTTTCTATCATTAAGGAGCAGATCAATAAAAAGAAGCTCTTAATGTTACTTTAATAAGGATGAGTTTCTTGTAACAGGACTGGGGATTAACTTCAGGGTAACAGAAGTGGTGTCCATAACATAGTAGCTCTGTTAATAAGAACCAGTTTGTTTTACTCATACTCATCTGAAAAAATTACAACTATCACTAAGTTGCAATATTAAAGAGACTTCCACAATATAATATATATAAGGGCATTCTAATTTTCCAGAAGGGATTTCTCTACCACTAAGTGGGCAATGGCATTCAGTCAAGGCACTGTAGGTGGAGTTTCTCCATATCCATCTGTCTTTCCATGACTTACAGATGGAAAAACGCTGTGTTTTTTAAAATACTCAGCCCAGTAGGATGACAGTAAAATGAAATGAACAATCAAAGCACAGGAGATGCCAATCTCAACTACTGCACAGCACTACCAGCAGACCCAGCGTTTTTCTCTCATCCCATCGGTCATGTCCTGTTAGATCACATCCCATTTTATCACAGTCTGTTGCATTATTGTTGTAGCATGTTGGAATGTTAAATGAGCAACATAATCAATCAATACCAATTTCCAATTGGAGTTCAGCTGTAAATCTGCACTGCATTAAAAATGCTGAAGATTTTAATACAACTTATCAAAAGACACAGTTTTACGAAGCCTCCCATTTTGCTTTTATTTCAAAACTTCATTTCTAACAGATCAGTTTAATCAAATAAATGAAGTCTGTGCCTGCATTAAGTGCAGCACTTATCTTTGAATTTGGATGTAAACTAATTATATGGAACAAGAACATAAAGAACAGTGGTTAATTTTTTTTTTCCTTTTACAGCTTACTTTCGTCTTTAGGCATAAAGGCAAACTAGGAACAGTGTAGTTAATGTATTGTCTTGTCCCACGTTTCAGCTGTATGGACTGATGGACTGAGCTGCTTCCCTTCTTTCATCTACAGCATTCAGCACTCTGAGAAATGTCTATGGGAACTGGGGATCTTAGATTATTGACAATTTTATCATATTAACAGGTTATTTTAAATTATTTTTCTTGTGACAGCACTGAGGAGTGCTCATTCCTGAGATGACAGAAAACTAGAAGTTTCTGTTTCAAAGATTTTTGGATTTCAGTAAGAGCCATTCTGGTATAGGAATCTTTACATAATCTCTCCCATTGCATTAAATGTGAAAGTTTGTTGCTTATAACAGGAAGTAGAAGCAAGCACAAAAAACAGTGAGTAAACGCTCTCACACAACTTTGTGGAACTACCTCCTCTGCATTCCTCTCGCGCTGCTGATGGCTCCAGTGTCGCACTTCCACATGGTCACATCCTGGCTGCACAGTGATGCCACACGCCAGCCCTCACCTTGCACAGGACCCTTTCCACCAGAGCCGCCAGACCCTGCCACCCCAGCCCGGCCTCACCCGTCCCCACCAGCACATCACACAGCATGGCACCCCCGTTCTGCTATTCCAGTTTTAGACAGGTCTTCATCAGAGACTTGTCACCATCAGGAGCACGACAATTTTTGGAAACAGCCGTGAGAAGCCTTCCTCCCTCCCAGCGCTCTAGTCCTGCCCAATGGACGGCATCCAGTCTTTGTTGTGGCGATACCGCTTTCGCTGAGAGATCAAGATGACACTTTCAAGCCCACTTTTCACTGGTGATGGGTCAGAAATTGGGACCTGGGTCTTCTGCAGGAAAATGCAAACACGTTGATCTACCTATCTGCCATCTCCATTTGCCAACTATCTTATGAAATACTATTTAAATTATTGAAAAATAATATCTCTCTGCAATTCAGCTAAAAAAAAATAGAACAAGGAATTTAATGTTACTGGCCTGATATGTAATCTCGTTTCTGGAAACATTACTCCCAGATGTGTATTTCACCTATCTGCTCCTATGTCCTCTAGCATGACAGCACATGAGTACTACAGTAATACTCCCCTGAGAACGTAATTTATATATTTAGTGTTCTGACTGATACTGGATTTATACATGTAATAAAATAATTTTCAATAATTCTTGAGAAATCCATTAAGATGAGCCACAACATCAGCCTGTGTTTAAAGACACAGTGCACTACTATTAGAACGAATTGTCAGCCTTCTCCCTGAGCAGCTCCAGTGCCAGCACGCAGGAGACACGAAGCCCCTCACAGAGTTCTGTAACCTTCAGCTCTGGCCCAGAGCTGCTCCCTGGCCTTTGGTATTCACAGCATCCTGGGCTACTTTTGTCACTCTGGGAGTCCTGCTTTGCTGTCAAACAGAAACATTTTCTGTTAAGTAAGCATTCTGCTACAACTCCTCCCAGGGTGAACAGCCTTAAAGAAAAGGCAGAGTAAATAAATGTAGTTCTAGTTTTAATAACATAACTGACATTATTTCTCATATTTTGGATGGATAAGTTTATTACATGCCATGTCTTGTACATATATCGGTACTAAAACTACTTACCTGTTTCTTTTAGGATCATACTTTTGTGCCACACGGCTTTATTTTTAATTATTTTGTACTATATGTATCTGGTTAACCAGAAGACATTTTTTAAAAGCCAGAGCTTTGTTGTATGTCAAAAATTCTCCGTTCATTTTGAGAAACAAAATAGGAATGAGAAATAAGAGTATGGTATACTTCAGTTACTTATCTCATTGATAACTATTTGACAATAAAAAAGCAATGCCCCTATACAATTACAATTCTTACAAAAGGAGGAGGCAAATTATTGAATTATAACATTACTTTGTTTGTTTGTTTGTTTGTTTTTTAAGGTGAAATTTTTAGATTGGGACTTGAATCCCATTTTACACCAATTTAAATTTGTTGTAAAATGGCTAGTAGTACCACCTGGACATCTTGACCTCCAGCCATTTGTTTCTACCACAAAACTGCCTTCTTAGTCCCTCTCCATGAAATCTTATAACTTTTCGCCAAATTACGTATTTCCTCATTTTCACTAAAGAAGAAACTTGTGAAGAAACTCTATGTACAGTGATGGACCTGAGTTCTAAACATGAGATTTGATAATTTGTCCTCATACACAAGAAATCAAGCAAAGATCAATGGATACTGAAATGAGACGATATATATTAAAACTGCAGGCTTTAGGCATATGTGTATTGCACTACCAGAGACAATCACATGATGAAGTATATGAAATTCATCCTGTTTTCCTACTGTTTATAGAGGTCAACGTAAAATATAGACCTAAACCCACTGCATATCTTCAACTTTGTAATTATTTTTATTTTTCATATCTGCTATAACAAAAATTGAAGGGATATAAATACAGAAAATAGTAACACTAGGAGATTCCTTACAAATCTTTATAGTGTGCAACCATTTATATTGAATGAGAAGTTCATTGGGGGTACATAAAAAGTATGCAGTATAGTACAAAGAAAGTAAATTGGTAGCTCCCTTTTACCCTCTGACAGCACAAGTCAGAAGGTCTCCAACTCAACTAAAAAGGAATACATTTAAATACATTCCTTTTGTTTAAAACTGAACTGAACTAAAACAAAAAAACCCACTTTGTGTTTGTGTGCATGTGTGTGCCCTGTACAGCACTTAGAACCACAGCGTATCAAAAATCGGGAACTAAGTGGAATTAAAACATGATCAGACAATTGCTTGGAAGTATAAACATTCACAGTTAAATAAAATACAGAAAAATATCATATAAGTACATAATTATGAAAGCATTGTGTTTATATTGGCAACTATGCTAAATTACAGAAATAATCAGCAGTTGCCTACTATTAGGAAGAAATCTTCCTTCCAGGAAGGTGACTTTGTAATTGTCCAGTGTCGGTTACTTTCTGTACCTACCACTGAAAAATTTGGTTTTTATTATTACCACCAAAAGCAAAATCAGTTTTTGCCCTCATTGGACTTAGGACAGCCTTTAGCTTTACATTATTTATAGTCATATTTTGTAAGCTTCCAAGTAACAACAACTCCTTGGATGGCCTGATAGGAGCCACTTAAAAGACCTTCAGAGCACAAAAAGCCCATTCCACCACTCTTAGGGTGTATGGGAGAGGGAGGGAGGTCACAGTGGGGGCAAATTTAAGATGGCTGCAATTTACTTCTATTCTAAGGCCCCTTTATGTTACTAAAGTGATGTAAATGTTTAAGTGAGAAGCACGTTTAAAATTACCAAATGAAAGGGGCTAATCTCCAAAAGCTCCCTGTCTGATTTTTGTTGGGGCAGAGAGAAGTTTTTAAGCTGCCATAACTGAAAGGCAGAAATTGTCCCCAGCAAGAACTGGTTTCTAGTGCCATCAAAGTCTATGGAAAAAATCTACTAAAATCCCTTGTTGAGCTTCACTCTTTTCTCTCTCATCTGCTGAAAACTGTGCGATACATTACACACTAAGAATTTTTTCTTCTTCCTAACAGGATTTAAACTCTTTACTTTTCTAAACTATTAAGAACAGGATGTTATTAAGTATTAAGCAAAATGCATTAATATTTTAGGATAATAGATGCGAAAGGAAATAAATCAGAATAATGCTTCAATGGTAGCAAAACCAAACGAGAAAATCTAAGTAATTCACACTGATGTGCTCCCACTGACCACAATCATCACACTGACATGTCTCCCTGACTCCTTTTCACACACAATTCAATCAGCCCACACAAACACATCTATCAATGTAGGAACAGGAGTCTGGCTCTTTGGCCAGTTTTAATGCAAGTGCATGGCTCTACAGGATATGGCCATTAATAATCCAAAGGCATGTATATGCTCTCAAATGAGGCTGAGAGAAGGCCACCTCACAGGAGTTATCTGCAAGGGTAAAGTGAATTGATAAAAAACAAACAAGGAAAGTGGGATAAGTTATGAAATAATAAAATGCACAGACCGGCTCTGTGCTCGGTTTTAAGCCAAGAAGTAGCAAGAGTGAAAACACAATACTCAGCAGTGGCTTTTAGATAGTAACTTTGGTATAAAAATATTAGTGACATTAAACTAATTTGACAAATTATAGCAGATGTAGATAGTGGCATTGCATATAACAAGGAAAACACTGTATTTTACCCCTTCCATGCAATTAAAGACTGCTTAAAATCTCTTTGAAGTCTATTTCTGATGGCTGAGATTGATACAAGCTTAGCAAATGGGAAGAAGAAAAAAGAAGAAACTTAAGGAACATACTCAGGGAGTGTTCAGATTTTGCTTGTGCTTTGCTATTTAATGTTCCAAAGCTGAACTTGTTAACTTGGGCCCCCATTCAGCAAAGCACTTAATCATGTGCTGAAATTTCATTGATTTCATTAGGATTTAGGCATTGCTTATGTGCTTCATGGAGTTATGTGTTATTTTTTCACTTTCCCCTACTGCATGAAATTAATAGAACTAGTCAGAGTAATGTACTACTCAGTGTAAGGTAAATTGTTGGTTTTTAGACAGGTGACACAGTACCTAACTGAAAGCCTCACTACAATTTAACTGAAACAATTGATAAACTCTAACTATGCATAATAATGATGTGGTGTGAAATGCACTAATAATGAAACTTTTCCCAAATAGTTTTCAAAAAGGAAGCATGGAACCAAAAAGCATCTGTATTGCTAGAACTCCATGTGATCTATGCCAATGTAAGAAGAGAGTAAGCCATTTGACTAAAAAACAAAAGTTTTCCATCCAGATATGTTACAAATTAAAATGAGAATTTATACATTGCTTCAGAAAAGTTATATGTTATATGTTATTTTTGATGCGGTATCATAACATATAGTCAGTACTCATTACATTTTGACAAAATGTAAAGAAACTGATCTGCACACATGCATTCATATCAATTGCCATTCATATTTGCACCGCATTTTCTATAATTATATACATACCATTTTATATATTATATAATAATATCATTAATCCATCTGCAGCTACTCATCAATTCTCTGTTGTTAAAGGAGTCCCTAAATTTCAAAGGCTCTGAAGTCCACACCCAGATGTAGAGCAGAGGAGAACGGGGAGTGAACTGAAGGACTTCAATCTCTGGCAGGATTTTAACATTTAGCTTCAACCATCTGTCACATTTTGGTGAAGAATGAGTGAAGGATTGTTCTTCCTGGAACAGCTGAACCTTTCTCTCATCCTCACTTGCCCTGCCTGACTTAATTTCTGTGTTTATTAGGAGAGACAAAGTTTTTGCTGAATTACCTATTTGATGCTTTCAAACCCTATTCTGACTTAGGGATGTCCTGACTGCACTTGGGTCTCATTTTCCATGCCATATTTCCTTGTCCTGTAGTTAAAAAGATGGTGCCAGTGAATCCTGATAGTAAGAAATTCTGTAGCTCAAGGAACAGGTGTGAACTGCACCTGCCCAAGGAAGAAAGTTTGTTAGCACATATCAGGCTAAACCCATTGGAGGGGGGGATAAAAGCAAGCATCATAATTAGGTCTATACAATATATGGTCACATTTAATTAGCATGGTTTCTTTCTCAAAAAAAAAAAGAAAGAATCATTTGGAGCAAATTTATAAGGCAGTACAAATGTGAACGTTTTATTTGCAAAAGTTTTTGACAAAAGCTTGCATGGAAAAGAAGCAAAGAATTGTCACAGATCAAAACTGTGGCTCAGAAACAGAAAGCGGAATAAGCTGAAATAGTCAGCTTCTGTCATGGAAATGGTTACCAGCAAAGCAGCTCAGGCTTACACAAAAAGTTATGTATTGTTCATTAAGAATTTGGAAAGTGAAAAGCAAAGAGAAAAATTTGCAGGTGACTTTTTTTTCCCTGCTACATACAAGCGGGCTGTGGAAATGTAGGAATCACTGGAGCCCAGATATACAGGTTAAGAAAGAAATTAAATATTTGCTTGGATAACAAAAATAATGAGTCATAATGATGGTTTAAGTCGCAAGGACTATATGAAGCAGTGTGTGAAATGTTAGCTTTTCTTTTGGGACCCTCATCATAAGAAATACATTGAGGTACTGGAGAGAGTGTAGAGGAGGTGACGAAGCTGGTTGAGGGGTCTGGAGCACAAGTCTGATGAGAAGTGACTGAGGGAACTGGAGCTGTTTGGCCCGGAGAAAAGGAGGCTGAGGGGAGACCTTATCGCTCTCTACAACTACCTGAAAGGAGGTTGTAGCATGGAGGGGGTTGGTCTCTTCTCCCAAGTAGCAAGTGACAGGACAAGGAGAAATGGCCTCAAGTGCCAGGGGAGGTTTAGATTGGAAAAAAATCTTCATGGAAAGGGTTGTCAGGCATTGGAACAGGCTGCCCAGGGAAGTGCTGGAGTCACCATCCCTGGAAGTGTTTAAAAGGTGTTTAGACGAGGTTCTTAGGGACATGGTTTAGTGCTAGAGTCAGGTTATGGTTGGACTCGATGATCCTGAGGGTCTCTTCCAACCTAAATGATTCTATGAAAACTGTTTTGCTTCTTATGTTTGAAATAATTCTTCAAGTTAAGCTTAAGGTAAACTAATACTTTATAAGAAAAATATCTACCAGTTAAATTGAGACACAATTATTATTCTAGATTATTTTACTCTGTACATTTCTGTAGAGTTAAAAGCCACACACAGCACAGAAAGTTGTCAAGCATGATGTTTAACACCAGTCTAATGAAATGCAAAACATTTTCACTATGACCCCAAATGAAGATTTCTAGTACAGAGTTGTTCTAATCCAGTTCAGTTCCTTGATCTTATCTTTCACACAGCCCTACCAGCAGTTGTGCCAGCGCAACATCGGGGATGGGACGGGGTGGAAACAGCAGCCAGGGGGAGCAGGGAAGGGGTCGGAACTGTATAAACTAACCTTGGTGCTAAAGAAACGTGTCTGTTGCCAACATCAACACACACAGGTAGTGCTGCTCCCCTTACTGGAATTGGTTACACAAAATACAGCTAAACAGTACAATTTAAGCTGCAAAACCAGGTCTAAATTAATGAAAGAAAGACACTAGCTGAAATTATATTTTTAAATATATTAAATAAACACAGACACACAAAGTTAATTTGAAGAGATTACCAGCAGGAAAATACTCTTACCAGTATGAGTCAACAGAGTAAGTGAGGTTCAGCTTTGAGCAAAAGACACACCTCTTGAAGAGGGAGGAGATGGGGAACTGAGAAAGCTGTCATCTTCAGGAATAGATTCAGCCACTGACAATGATTGGTAATACTCATCCTCTCCATCAAGAACTTTGATTTGGCTTGAAAGAAAACAAGCAACTCTTATTAAGTTAAAAAATGAATTCTGTCAATGTCTTCAGAAATAGAAACTTCTCTATGGATGTGAAAACGATAAATAAAAAAAAGGAATAAAAAAAAAGATGGGATGATTTGATGAGACAGATATAGCTTTTATACATTTACTTTGCTATTACTTTTTTATTATTATGCTCTGAATGGTTCTGAGGGTTGGTGCAACACAATATAGTCTTTCGGTTTGGGTATACAGGATGACAGAACAACTATTTGCACCAAATGGGCATTTCATTTGAACGTGTTTTTTTTGTCTGTATATATTCCACAGGTAGGTATGATTTTGATAATGTATTTCAGCTGATGTTTTGGTGTGAATAAGAACCAAAGACTATGTCACCAATTTTTGGGGAAAGCCCTATTAAGGGGCTTTCATTTTCCTGTGATGTATGATGAGTGTTGTAGTCGCATACTGGTGTATTTATTCGCCGAACAGGAATATAGACTCCTTCCTAGGGGAGGGAGATAAAATAACTAAATCTTGTACAGTCCTGCAAAATTTTGGGCTCTAACCTTGACTCAAAGACCTCCTATTCATACAAGTATATTCAGAAGATTAATTAAAAACAGAGGAAATAATACAGAAAGTTATTGTATATTTTTGGAGTAGATGCATTTGCAAGACCAAACATCCATCAAGTTCTCTCTGGTTTATGTGACCAGTTAATGAAATATTTTGGCGACTGTATAGTAGCCGGCCTGGCTTTTGTAAATGGTTTTCAGTGATTTCTACCTATCACCAGGTGAAAACTGCTCATGTGACAACAAGAACTGACTCAGTTCAACAAGGAAGGAGCAAATTCCTTTTGGGCAGAGGGGCCTCACTGTCAGCTCTTAAAATGTGCTCCCCCAGGAGGGCTGAAGCCCATCATGAGTGTGTTGTTGCCGAGCTGGCAGGGCTTCTGTCCGTGTTCTAGGTCAGAGAACTTCAGTTTCAACACCCTTCATGTAGCACCTTTCCCTAGCGCTAAACACACTTAAAAACAAGAAGAAAGCTATTTTTTTTGGTAGTAGTACTCAGGGAGAGCTGGGGAGCATATTTTGTAAGAATCAGTTCTAGTGTCTGCAGACAGCAGTACTCACAAGTTTTACATTTGCTTCTGCAGAAAATGTCCAATGTCAATGCACAGAATTATGTTAATTGTTTATTTTTAGAAACCTCTCTAGAAAGTTTTGCATATTCTGTAATATCACAAAGGACTTCTTCTGTTTACAGTTGCTTAGAACTAAGAAGACAGATATTTACCCAAGTTTTCTTGGCTTCCTCTTGCTCCCTTGATATTCTAGAGTTCCCTGTGGAGAGGGCCAAGAACACACAGTCAAAGCAAAGCAGCAAGTCGTTAATATTTAATTCAAAGTGATTTTGTGTTGAATGCAAGCAGATGCTGATAATATCAGAAGTCACAGCATAATTTTTTTGATCAAAGGGCTCAAGTGAGCCTGATGAAGCATGCATCTTGCTCGTCTTTGATAAACCACATCAATTATTCACCGTGAAGGCAGACATCCTGACATGAAAGCAACAGATAAAGAGCATAAGCACATGTTCAAGACGAGAGCAGAAGAACGTGGGGGTGGGGCTGGAGGGGCTGAAACAGGTATTAATAACAGAATTATTAACTGGAAACAAAGCCAGTAAAACAGCTTTATTGCCACTTTGAACTCACATTTAACTGGTTATAGTACATGTTGTCCTCAGGGCTATTCAGCATTTTGGGCTGCTGACATCGTCGACGAGGTGTTCTCAGCTTCTGTTCAAGACAGTTTTCTGAACCTACAATACGATAACACAATTTAGTTTTAAGCTGTGCCAGGTCCTGCGAATGTTTTTAGCGTATTTTAGTCTGTAAACAGTCTTTTTTCAGTCCTATTTGGTCTTGGATTTATTAGCAAGTCTGTCCTAACCAAAGTAAGAACACAGAAACTTGGGGATCTTTGTTTTCCCTTTTGAAACTTAGTTCAAACACAGGTTTTTAAGCAGAAATTCATTTTTACTTTTATAACATTTTTTATTCTTCCGTATACCCATATCACACAGCTCCTTATTCCTTTCACACTTTATCTCAGTATCTTCTGTTATCCTAGCAGGAAATGAGGTATATTGTGACTAGCTAGGATGTATCATTTAGCAGCAGCAAAACCATTTTTCTACAGGAGACGGTAATAAAGCTCTTTGACTGACAATACTTAGTCTATTATCATCATTTTTGCTATATAAAAAGCCTACCTTCTGACATGACCCTCTGTTTCATCAGAGTAATCGGACTGGTTTAGAATTATGGGTTCTTAATATAATTTGTAAAGTAACAGCTACTTAAAGTCATCTGGAAAGCAGAGTTTAAAGATGAAGGAAATATTTCAGAAGGGGTGGGTTCTGAAAAGAACTAACAGCTTTTTTGTTCCTTTTTAATTTTTTTTTTCATATTAAGGAAAAAAGACATTATGGTGTGCTGTACTCTATTTTACCAGGTGTTTTCTGTGATGTGTCCTCTAGATTACCAGAACAACTATTTTCAGCATAATTTAGAATCATTAGGTTACTAAAAGACACTGTGGGTGGTAAGGAAAGGTTATTTACTTTTCAAACAATTCTCTCAATGCCTTTGACTTTCCTGATGTCTCCCTGTTTAAAATTTTTTCAGTCACAGTATGAATAAAAACAGGTTTTGGTGGCACTGAAGGAAAAATATACATCTTATCACATTTGCATTCCATACTGCATGGGAAACTTGCTCCAATACAAAAGACTAGGACAAAGATCAAGTAGGACATGAGTTCCTTTAAAGACTTTAAAACTGAAGTCAATATGGCTTGTGACACCGCAGGGCTCTAATCTCACAAATCCATTTGTAAGATCTGGCCTTAAGGAGCAGATTATATTACAAAGGAGGTTTATTGTACACCCAGGTTTACAGTCTGCAACTATTGTACTTTTCTGCAATTCCTGGTGAGGTAGAGAAGGTGGTTGAACTTTGGCCTTTTCAGCCTGTTTCAGAACTGACTGTTCTGGGAGATTTTCTCTCTTTCAGTGTCTCTCTCCCTCTCAACAGTGAAACTTCAAAGACATTAGTTCCCTGTCCATGTGGGACAGCCCTGACTGTGTCGGAGGGGAACACTTGTGTCAACTGTCATGGTCCCCCACAACACCGGGGAGAGACAGTGGATGGAATGGCCACCAGGGAATGGACTACAGAGTTGGGGCCGAAATTCAAAAACAATTTTATAGAGAAAAAGGTTACATTTGTCCAGTAATACAAAATAACTTCTAAATAATATGCTCATGCTGCTTGCAAACTTAATACCCAAAGCGTTAATGCTTTATACTGTCATGCTAAGCAAACCTTTATATTTTTCCTAAAGAGACTGTGACAGCTGAACCTGAACCGTTGCTACTTACCTGTATTGTCTGCAACCAGATGAGGCAGAAGCTGTTCCAGAAAGTATTTCTGGACAAATTGGGTGCCCAAGTAATATCTGTGTCCTTGGAAAGTTTTTCCTCTGATATTTAGATCTGACATAGGTAGAATTTTGTTCTCCCTGAAGTCTCCTGAAGTTTTGTGGAAGATCTGCCATAATTACATTCTACTCTCTGCTCTGAAAGTTATTCAAATTTATCTTAGAGCTTTCTGTCTCAGGACAGCAAGGTCTGCAATTTTTGCAAGCAATGTTTTCAGTCCCAAGGCCGTATGAGTTCCTTTTTACAGCAATGTAGCTCTCGAATACTCTTCCAAACTATTATTTTTTTGTCCTAGCAAGAGGCTGGTATGAATAAAGACTTATGTCCTCATAGTTCTGCATAATTTCACACACCTCTCTGCAGCTTGCCAGAAATAAAAACACAGCACACAAACATTTAGAAATTTTCAAACAGTACGATAATATGATGAGGTATTTTTTCCTTCCCCTCGAATGCTGTTGTGACCTTCATGTTATTTTTTTGAGAAAACCTATATGTACAGTCTTTGTTTAAAAAATATCTTTTATTTATTAGAATTATGAGACACCAATATTTTGCTCTAGCTTTTTATCCTGACACTTAATTATTTCTGTGTATTCTATGGGTGGTCTGCAGCTTGTGTCCTCCAAAGGAAATACCCTTTCAGTGGGCCCATTTGTCTTAGTGTTTAGTAGCATGCTACACGAACACTACGAAATCTGGTAACATTTATCATAAACTACCATATCTGGAGAAAATGGTATTAACATGTGCTCAACACTCAGCAGTTGAATAGGCATTTTAAATGCTGTTCTAAAACATTTTGCTTTGATGACAAACTTAAAGCCACCAATAAGAAAAAAGCCACTTGTCATTTTAATAGCAGTAGCAGCAGCACTAGTATCAATAACAAGGTGTTGTCTACACTGCACTCAAATTGTACCAACTGCCTCTGGCATGTCCAGGTTCCTGAGTTTGCTACAATTTTGGAGACCAGATGAGAGAGTGAGCACATGCACTTTCTTCAGATTGACCTTTAACGCCATTTTTTAAGTAAGAGAGCTGTCCCTTTTTTGTCAGGAAGAAAACTTCGTAACTATAAGAGCAAAAATTCCTTAGGTTACAATTTCTTTATTGGTAAATTCCTTACTGTAGTGCAGAAATAACACAGAGCAGGCAAAATGCCATCTGCCAAGTGCACTATGTCAGCTGATGCAGCAGGAGCAGGGGAGCTGAGGTTCTGGGCACCCTCATCCTTTCCTCGCTCACACCCCAAGAGGCTGATACACATGGGTGAGCAGGCTCATGTGGATGCTTCCCTAAAGCTACCACAAAATTGGTGTTGCTTACAGTGAAGGGAATTAGAAACTGGCAAATGGGTAAATCTGTTGGAGTATAAAGCACTTATAAGTAAACAAACCAATAGGGTTTCTGCTCACTGCTCTGTTACTGTTACTTGTTATCCTTTTTATTTCTCCGGCCCAATCCAATAGACCAGGACCTTGCAGAGCTCAGATTAAAAGGATGTATGTTTCCAAGTAAATACAAAATTAAACATTTCAGTTATGTTTTTCAGAACTGAGAATTGCATAGCTGGAAAGCAGTGTCTCCAAGAGAGATTTGGGAATCATCATGGGTATTCAGATGAATATGAAGTAGACTGGGTGCAAAGCAGAGGACTACTCAATAAAAACAGGAAAACAGTTTGATCATTGAGAGCAGAATTATTTTAAAGTGGGTGCTGTAAACTGCGGAGTGTTTTGAGAACAAGAACTATCTGAAATCTGGAAAATCTGTTGTACTGTGAGAAGTTTTAAAAGACTGTTCTAGTTAATTTTTTTCAAAAGAAGGTTAAGAGGTGATATAAAACAAGTCTAAACCCTTGTATAGAAGGTGGAGGTTTTTTCACCTGTGGAAACAGAAGTCTAAACTGTCTAACAGTCAGAAGTGGAAAAAAATTTCAGATCAGAAATACAGCATATAGCGAAAGTAAGCAGTCAGGAGAAAAACAATATTTAGCAGTATGATGAAAACTCAGGTTGAAATTGGAAGCTTTTAGAAACAGTACATTTTAACTCAACCTAAAGTTAACAACTATTCCAAGGCATGACATAGGTTACTTCTATGAATTAATTTCTCTAATGTGATTTTTATCACAAGTCTCTATCTGCAGAAGATTTTGTAGTGATCTTTGGATTTCTGGGATATACTTTCACCTCTGAATTTCCATGTGTTTCTTCTTCTTTGCTTTCTTATGGCTGAAATGGAAATATTTTTCTTCAATTAGCCATCACATCCATCATACTGACACTTTTTATGACATCTCTTGGCTTGGACATGATTAGCACATTTCTTATGCCATATCTTATTTAGATGATTTTTCCATTTAAAAATCCATGCTTTCTATAAACTGCAAAGGACTCTTTCAGAAATGCACAAACTGCCAAACAATAAGATTTGTCTTTAAAATGCTCTTTCACACTGACACGAGGACTTTTGCATGTAGGATTTGGGCCCTGACCAATACTTTCAAATCAGTACCTGCAAAAATGTATTTTTCTAATGAATTCCCAGGAAGCAGATGACTTCACTTGATATTCAGTGAAGATCTCAGATGTCCTGTTTGTCCTCCTTATCTTGGTATTGAAAACTTGTGGACAAGCACTGGGCACACTCTTCAGAGGAACTGAGAATCATCAGATTTTGCTCTCTGACATGAATGATTGAAGTCTTGCTTCAAAACCCCCTTGATGCTGATAACCTCACCATACATTGCTAATTTTTGCTATATGGAGAATTCTGCAGAGCAAATGGTGATGAGGCAACTGCATTTGGAACTTGTAAAATCTACTGATGTGCATCAGATTGTTTAAAGATTGGTGCAGCACAGAGGGGGTTCTAAACTCTGGATGACATCTTACTTAATGCACAGAAGGGATTTTTGCCACTGTGTCAGTGCCACAAAGCAGCCTGTGTCGCCGATTTGCTTGCTGAACAGATTCCATCCACTACAAGACATGTTGAAGGTGGAGCCAACTAATCTCAGTTTCCTTCTGAAGCCATTTTACCCCAGGCAGGTTTGTAAGGGATTAATCTTGCCTCTTTTTCTCTTACAGGTGAATACAAACCTAATACCACAGGAAGGGTAGTCTTTCTCTAATTACTCATATGGGCAGATGCAGATTACAAGAGGGGCAGCCTACTAAAGGAAAGTTAATGGGGCCATTTAGGAGATCATATATATTATTAACAGAGCAAGCAAGTAAAGTAGATAAATCAGTATGACCAAGAAAAATAGTAAGCATGTGGCTGATTTCCAATCTATAATATCAGAAGAAACATGAAAGTGCAACCCTTAATTATAACCAAATATTAGCACAGACTCATGGGATCTCATCATAACATCTCAAGGTCTACATTCATGAAAATTTAAGCAATGTTTAAAATCATGTTAATTTGTTCTTTGTTTGTTTCTTTTCCTGCCAGTCTAATTTATTCCAAAAGACTTTGGTTCTCAAGCCTGGATATATTGATCATGCCTATGTAAAGCATTGTTATAGCCTGGGGAGAAGACTTTTGTGGAAAAAACTTGTCTTTGTTCTCCTTTGATAATTTATATGTATTTTGATGTTTTCAGGCTTTCTCAGTTTCGAGTCATTTTTCAAGGCAGCAAGTTAACTTCACTTTTCCTCTTGAAGTCTTGGGTAAATACAGAAATGACCTCACAGACAATGATAATATACGTCCTCCTCCTGGACTGGATGCTAAGTGGATAATTATGTGCAGCATGTTGATTTCAAGGAAGAGCTACATTTCCTTCTGTGCCACACAAATCTGTTCAAGCAGGTGACTTCAGGGGTTAGTGATTCTGGTCCCACTCATATCAGTGTCAAATGGGAGTAACTGAACGTCACTTATGCAGTAAAAATGCTGTAAATGAACTCAGCTTTATGATTTTGACTATTTCAGCTTTATTTTTAAAAAGAGATATTTACAAAGGGCACATAATGCTGTGAACCATGAGTGCTCAAACAAGCATGTTTTTCGCTCTTTCTCATTCCCGTGATTTTCCACCATTTGCAGAAATTTGCATCACATCATAAGTGCAAAATGGGAGTGAAATGAAAAACTTGCCTGAGAAGCAGAGTGAATACTCAGGCAGCTCATCCCCACTGAGCTCCTGCTGCACCTGCCCACCATACTCAAGCCAGGTAACGCAGAACTACCTTGCACATCCCTGTACTAAACTGCAGTCAGTGTGACTTCAGTATGAGCACACATTAAGAGGTACCAGGTCCACAGTATTGGTACATTGCCTGTTAAATGCTACCAACTATAAATGCAACAGAAAGAAGGAGAGGATAACAGCTGTAATAGGCTTCAGAGAACGAACCCTGTAGAATAATCCGTAGTTTCATTTGGAAGTAATGAAGTTATCAGGTCTATGCTATATACTATAAATACAATTATATTATAGTAGTTCTGCAAAAATGCCGGAGGCTAATAGAAAATAAACACACTGCCTATGAAAGATTTTAATCTCAGTACAGGCAAAACCATACCAAGAGACAACAACATAGTGTAGGAGAGAATAAAGAGCAAGACTAGTTGGTGACTTAAGTCATGAGGTATGTCTCTAATATCTTCTTTTCCCTTTTGAGGTTAATGAGAGGGGAAAGAGCAAACTACAGGAAAGAGAAATGGACAGGAAAAAGACAAAAAAATGAAAGAATCAAGTAAGATACTGAGAAATGAAGGAAGAGAAGGGAATAAGCAACTATTAATGGTGCAGTAGTAGAACCTAAGTTCTGGCATCAGAAGATTTGATTAATCTAGTAACATCAGGAGCCCAGAGGCATACTGGCATATTTAATACTACTAACAGTTGTAATTCTCTCCAGGATGCTCCATGCTCACCTAGCAGCAGCTTCAGAGCTCTGCAAATGTTCAATAAGGCTATTCATTCTGTTGTTATAATGAGATGTAGTATGATAAGAACCATTCTTGCCACCAAATTCCCTCAGTCCCTTCCTCTAGAGAAGAGTGTTCAGGAATATTTACAGGGGCTGGTGCTCTTCATGCTAGTGACAGGTAACAACAGAATGGAAAGAACAATAAATCAGATGTTCTCTGAGGAGCTGCAAGGCCTCAGACCTTGCTAACTCTCACAAAATGTCTTACTGGAACTTCGCAGAAGTGTTGCTAAGGGAAAAGATGTTAACTACTTTAAATATATATATATTAGTGCTTAGGAAGAGTGACTAATCCTCTTACTTGGATTCAGTAGGCAAGAATAGTAAGTTAGATCTAATTATTTTCATTGTCAAGTACTTTCTAGTCTAAGTCTATAGCTTCAAATGTAGTTACCAGATTCACTGAAAACACAGAATCTGGAAGGGTAAGAAGTCCTATAATAGAAGGATTTAAGCCAAAACAAAATCAAGCTTCATGATCACCTCAGATCCCCCACACAACTGTGGTGAACTAGAATTCTGTTTATTCAGATGGAGTGTGCTCATAGTGCCAAGAGCCATATACTGCTAGGGAAATTAGTGTAGCCTCTTTGATGTCATGTGCATCCCAGAATCTGTAACACACTGCTAAAACTGTGAGCATAGCCTTTTGTTTATAACCCTAAACAGAACCATTTGAATACACACACTGAAAGAACTCATAACAGAAGCAATGCATTTTCTTCCACCCAGTGATTCATTACTTATGGCTTCATTTTGGATACTGCAGTTCTATGCAAAGCCATATGTTTCAGATTATAAAGCACACTAAGCAAATAATAAGTTTTTCAAGATGGTATGTAAAGGCTGTTTTTGCATCTGCTTGTTGCCAAAGACCCAGATGATACTGTAATTAGAACAACAAATATTTTATGTGAAATCAATCATTTAGCTGTCTCTGAACCCTGAGACAATGGCTTTTAGATACACTTTGTTGGGAAACGAGATCCATAAATAGTTAGAATCTTGGCTTTTGTTGTTTTTTTCCCTTCCAACACAATTCTGATTCTTCAGCGTTTGTCAATTCTTTTGGTTTCTGTAGTGAGTGATTTAACTGTAGAAGGAAAAGGCAGAGATTAAACAAAGCATACCAAAGAACTGAACTGTCAGTGACTAACACGGGTAAGATTCAAATCTGTCACCAAACAGAAAGCTTCTACAAATACTGTCCTAAAGACACATCTTCCCCTACAAATTGAATACACACAATCCCTCATATGCCCTGCATGTAATAACATCTAATACTGGGTTCCAGAGGTGTGTCAACTAGTCAACTACCAGTCAGAGCTCAAGAGGTTTACACAGTTACAACTTTAACTTCAAGAAAAACAAAAACAAAAACAAACCTCCAAACCATCCTGAATGATAGAAACTACTTCTGGACAATAAAGAAAACTTAACTGATGATTCTTTTTCTTCCCCTCCTTAAACTTGACCCAAGGCCATTGTGGAAGCTGCTCTTTGGTTAATTCTTGTGATCTTTTTAGAAGAGACAGTTACTGATGAAACCCAGGACATTGCAGGTATGCTGGAATTACTACATATCACAGCATATTTTCTGCTTTTAGAAGACCTACTTAATCCAATAGCCACCAGGTGATAAGAAATAGCTATCTGACATCATCATTTGAGGTAAGCGATGTCTCTCTTGCTCTTTGAGTGATGCTGTATAGTCAAGACAAGTGAATGAAAAATTTTGCAGGGGAAACACCTACTGAGAGCAATTAAATACAAAGAGATCACTTCCGGATTGGGAAATCCCTGAGCCACAAACCACGCTAGGCTGGAGACAATTCTGGGGAAAAATCTCCACTTGCCCTACTTTTGTACTATACTCTAGGCTTTTGCTCTTGGTTACTGTCAGATAGAGGAAATGAGGCTAAGCAGACTTGGATTGGACTGGAAATGCTCTTGTTTGATTGTTTTGGTTTTGCTTTCTTTCCTTTGTTTCAGTGAGGTTGTTTACATTCAAATGACCAGGAAAGATTCAAGCAGTCCAAATTCCCAGTAGACACCTGAACCAGAGCTTGAGGTAACTCCTCACAAGGTGCCTATCAGTCTCTTCAATGCAAAAATCATTTCAAGGTCAACTTTAATACAGCCATGCTGCAATAAGCAGTTACACTTGTCTTTTTGTTAGCACTGCATCAGATCAGGCTGAGCTTCTGAAATGCAGAATTAGAAATCCCATGCAAAGAGGAATCCAAAGGAAAGTCATGCAGTCTTCAGTTTTCTGGACATGCCCCATTTTCCCTTCTCTGTAAGTGTTTGCTGGAGGTACTAGTCTTGAAGTAGAAACTCTGGGACATCTACAGAGGCACTGTGCACCCAGAGGCTTGCCATGGTGCAAGCTTGTCCCATCAACCTTATGCCATGCTTGGGACTCAGTCTGTTGGTGCAGTTTATTTACTTAGTTAAATTAAAGAAAATGAGATTAGAAAGAGCCTCAAGTAACTATTTTGTCCTTCCCTGCCTTCCAAAGTAAAACCACATCTCATGTTGGAGGCATGAAAATTTTTTAAAATTGCTCAGAAACAAAACATACCAAAAAAATCCTCACAAATATAGTATCAACAATAGAGCCACTCATAATTACTTCTGCACAATAAGACAACAGCTATTCCTTCAAAGAAGAATTTGGATGATGATGTAGCCAACTTGATTGATTAAATAGCTTTGGCAACTCAAAGTACGAATACTAAATATCATGACAATATCATCAATTTTAGAGAAATTCTCCAAAGTACATTTAGACCTGCTAATGCGCAAGTTTTTAAACTGCAGATTGTGAATCTCAAGAGCTGCATATCATGTGCTAATATGCCTCAGAAAACACACTGGACACTTGGCACTAGTTCATCTTGTGGATTTTATCTAAGAAAAGCAAAGCATATGGGGAAAAAGATGAAATAAACATAAAAAGTAAACACTGCGATTAACTTTTAAAAATAAAAAGTCAAAACATTCAGTGCATTAGAGAACAGTAACAAATCACAAATACCTTTCTAATACTGTGTCTCTACAGAGCCAACTACTGAAGATGCCAAAAATGCATCACGCAAATGTGGGGAGTAAGTCTGTGCAATCAAAAGTAGGGCAGGAGCAATCTGTAAGTTCACACACAGTTAAGATGTGGTTCATAACAGGCCTGTGTTTCAGAGTTGCTGTCCTAGCATGTAGCCTGGATGATTTAAAAGGTAATTTCTCACCTTCTTCCAAACTGTAATAATAGCATTTTTATCCCATACCCTCAGAGATTAAGCCACTTGATTGACTTTGAATTCTGGACACACAGGAAATTTGTATTAATTTAGCATAATGATGAGGCGCAATAAAGGCTCTGTGGAACCACAACAGCATGGTCTCTAAGGTTTTGTTCGTTACAGAAACACAATTTGCATATCTAAAGGCTTGAAGCCATGGGTCCATATTGATACAACTAGTATCTCAAATTTGAGTGTAGCAGATTCAGCATATATTTCAAAGAATAAATGGTAGAAGCCCAAGATAAAACTCTCAGTAGATTTCTTCATTAAGAAAGAAGTTTTTTTCTGAATTCAAGGTAGTTGGCAGCAGTAACTTTTAAAGGAAGTATTAAAGAAAGCTTGACTGAAGCCTGCAAAAAGGTGACGAGTTAGATATTTGCTTCCCAGTGTCGGTACAGTGATTTGGTCTGACAGTTGTAAATGCTGGAAGTAAAGAAGGTATCTTGGCTAGCTAAAGGCAACTAATGCTGCTGACCTACTGCTACAGCAATCAGTTCCTTTAAGGGGCTGCTAATTGCTACTGGGACTCCTAACATTTGACCTACAATTAGTGATGGTTCGCAAGCGATCTACAAATCAAACTCAGGCCAGTGAGTTCTGAGGGAATATTTTGAAAGAGAAACTGAAGAAGCTTGAGCAAATATTCAGTCAATGGCAGAATTAGCAAAATAAGTAGGACTAGGAAAAAACCTCAGGATTTAAAGTTGTCTGTATCCTGTGAATGAGCACCCATTTTTTTTTCCTCCTTCCAAATCCAAATCATGAACCTTTTACTGATACACTATGAATCTCATGGTACAATGCTAGACATGTATAAAAATAAGGCATCATTATTTCCAGACTTCGGAGCAGTGAGGTGTAGTTCATTAACTTTCATCCTGAAAAGGTAGGTGGAAGCTTCCAGTAGTAGCAAAGTGTATTTGGAAAATGTAGAAAATGTTTAAAGAAAACTGAGAGAGGTCTGCAAAGAATTTCAACACTGGTGTCTCAATTCTGATAAAGCAATTTTAGGCAATGTACTTCATGATACCTAGCCCTAGCCCCTGCAGTAAGAGTTTGGGGAGTACAAAGCACATAGAATATATGTACTTATAACCCAGTGCTTCCTAAAAGCATTTAAAGAAAAATTTGGCAAACCCTTCAGCTCACAGGAGCAGAGGAAGACATACTCTCATGTGCACATATATAAAAAGAGTTGACTTTCCAGTACTATAGTGACTTGCTTATGTGGAAATATGTTGCTTTGCTCTGAAACTCCCCTTCTTGACAGGGCACACCTGGCATTAGTACATCAACTCACTCTATTACATTTCCCTCTGAACACAATCTTTGGACTTGAGTGTAACTTATTTTAAATTGGTAAATGCTATAGAATTAGTTGGATTTTTTCTTTTTCTCATAAATACATGATGAATTCTAGTGACTTAGATGACATTTTATTCCTCAGAGCCCAATGAACACTATACCAAAGTGAGTGGTGATTTCAGGGCTCAAACTGAGGCACTAGGAGGGCTGATTTTTAAACCATTACAGTTCATCCCTCCTGGAAAATCAGGCTCCTTCATGGTATCTTAGTGTAGGTACAAGGAATTTCTTGTTACTTCAGAAAATACAGACTAAGTAATTTTAGAAATTTTTGGGGGGAGTTGATTTGGACTTGTTTTCCACCTCTTAACTACTATAGATCTTTGACTTTTTTTTTTTTTTTTCCCCCAGCCCCTTTCTTATAGCTCTGTACTAGATTCTTGGCTGATAATTAAATAATATATCCCTATAGAATAGTTTGTGATATAGGAACACCAAGTTCTGTCTGTGTCCTGATTCTGTACTTGGGTCTGTGGGTATTGCAAAGCATGCAAAGTTGTGAATTAACACTTTATTAGCTACTATGCCCTAATTCCTTGTGTGAATGACCTACAAAGGACCACACAGAATTACAACATGAATAAACTAGTGCATTGCAAGTGTACCTATTGCCGCGGAATGCCACTTCTGATTTATCTGTTTCGGACAGCTGAGAAGTATGGCCATATTAACATAACTTGCTTCTGTAACATATCCTGCTTCTCAGTAGGACTAATTAGCTTAGGCACGGCATTGCACTCACCCAGCTATACTGCCTCCGGGGTCTGATTCACATCTAGCCTGAGCAGCTTTGCAAAGCACTGGCATGCGCTGAGGCGCTATATCATAAATTTATATTATGGCTTATTCTATACTAACTTTCCCGTGGAGACAAAACGTAAAAATCAGCCTTACCGCTGTGAACAGATTCATCAAAGTCTTCTATTGAAGTAATGCCATAATAAGAATGACAATATCCTGTCTCCAGCAGAATGGCTCATATAATGAAAACGCTAACACTGATGCACACCTTCACCACTAGAATTAGTTCCTCTGAAGCCAACCCCAACACTAGGCATAAGAATGCAACGGAAAAAAAAGAATACAAGGGAAAAATGGAAAGTATCAGAAAATCATGTTGATATTAGTATGGGTCAGAGAAATATTATTAAAATGGAAATGTATAATAGAATTTTAAACTCCTTCCTTTGGAAAGGACTGTCTTAATTATTTTCATTATTAAAAGGCCCTATGAAGTAAAAAGCTAGGGGCAGAGAGAAATACACATTTCTTTTCATTTGCAGAAGACATAATAAATTTTTAAAAGGCCATCACTCACTCTGTACGCACAATACTTGAATTAACTCATGCAACAGTTTTAAGTCAGAGATAATTGAGAGCCATACACTTTCTACAAACACACAATAACATATACGAGTACTTAAGCTAATCTTTGATGAAAAATCCTTATGTTAGGTTCTTCAATAAAATAAGCAGAAGAATAACTTTTGCTTTCATGGAAAGTATCAATTCCACATGTAGCTGCTCAGCATTGTCTAAATTAAATGAATATGAGACTGGCGGGTGGACAGAGGCAAACTGAAGATAATCAGCAAAATTTATGTTTTCAAATAACGTTCAAAACACATAAATTACTTCAAAGAGGCCCATAAAATTATAATTTTCAAAAAAATATTAAATTATAATACAGTATAAAGCAAGGAAACGTGACTTGTGGACCATAAGTTACAGTTCATTGTTTGCTTTCACAAGGTAGAATGGCA
The DNA here is from genome assembly GCF_964273445.1 of Streptopelia decaocto. Lineage (NCBI taxonomy): Eukaryota > Metazoa > Chordata > Aves > Columbiformes > Columbidae > Streptopelia > Streptopelia decaocto. Next base: position 47,277,566 of record NC_138660.1, read on the forward strand.
GGAAATTATCTCCCTCTCGTCACGCATTTCATTTTTGATTAGGTGATTTTGCATTATTTGTAACTTCAAAAAGCAGCCACAAAAATATGAGGTGCTAAGGATATTTTTTCTTCTCTGAAGATGCAATTTTCTAGAAGAAAACTGTCTGTAACACCACATAGAGCAAAACAAGATTTTCACTTTTTACTGCAAACACTCACTCATGCCAGCAATCTACCTAAAGTCAATGTGTTATGCTACTGCATAATGATAGATCATGTAAGGCCTTGTAGGATGGGACCAATAGTCTTTAAAATATATGTAACTATTTAATGATTTATCCCTTTTGATGACTGTTAACCAGTAACACGTATTTATTCAAAACAAATTAGTTCTTTCATCATTATGTTGACATAACTCTGTTCAGAGCAATCCATAGTACAAAAATGGCAACATTATTTACACAGAACCATAAATCCTTATTTTTACTTTTAAAATACATAGTAGAAGTTAACTACAGTTATCAGACTTTTCTGCATTCTGCGTGAATCTCTGCCATTAGGATTTGATCTGAAAAGTTTATGCAGAGATATAAAACATCTTTGGCAGCTGATTTGGCATATTAAGTCTTGGTTTTATCTGTTATATGTACTTATTTTTTAGAGAAGGAGGACCCTCGTTACCATGTTTCAACATAGACCCTTGCAGGGCGGGCTGTGAGCAGGCAGGCTACAGAGCTGCTGTGTGCCCTGTGACGAGGAGGTGCCTGTACCTCCAGGCAGAGCCAGCACAGGACTGATGTCCTCATTACACTTGTCCTTCTCTCTCTTCCCCCTACAGCTGCAGACAGCCAGGAGTAGGATAACAGTATAAACATACAGAGAATTTGCAACATTGGCCTTGTGAGGGATGAATCTCCCACTCAACTCTGCTGAAGTGCTAAATTCAGGTGTCTGATGATGACATTTTAAACATCAGCATTACTATTTCACTGGAGCTCAGCACATGCAAGGGAAGACATAGTCAATTATACTATGACGAGCTGCATGATTTATTTCTCCTCTTACATAAGAAACATCAGAAAATACGCCACTATTCAAGAAAGACCTCAGTCCCCAAACACTAGCTGTGAAGCTGGGCCCACAGAAAGGAGGCTGAACCCATAAAGTTCATCCTCATAATGAAACACTGTGGTAAGATAGAATTCAAGGGGACCAAAGAGCTGAGAGAGCACACCTGATTACTTTTTCTAATTTTATTTGTGGATGATGAACATAGAAGTAAATGTTTCATGTCCTGTCCTGTATTGCCTCACTGAAGAGGATGCAAAGCTTGTACTTCATGTAGGACCAAGGAGACAAAACCATTAATCCTACCTGCAACTGCACTTTTCTTATCCTTTTAAAGAACTTACAATAAACCTGTGGATAAGAAGTGCCCTGCTGTTGCCAAGTGTAACTAACAAAGCATCCAGCCATATTTCTAACATCTAGTAAAACCAGAACTACAGCAATCTAACTTAGTATCCATCAGAAAAGCATGCTTATTGTCCATACTCAATGGAAATTTTAAAAAGTCAATGACATCACAAGAAATGCCTCTGCTTTTTTCTTGATGGTATCAAAAAGTGTCCTCTAGATTGAACATGAGAAACTATTAAAGTAGTGCACAAAGTCAAGAAGGCATGTTCACTAGACTTGCCAACGTGCATAATGGGTTTTATCTTTAAAAATAGCCTAGTATTTAGTTGTATAAGCTCCAAAGAGCATTTAATGGGTGAAGGTGCTTAAGGACTTCTGAAAAGTGTTCCTACTTCTTGGCCATTAGCATGTCACACCAGGATAATATAAATCTTTCAGTTCTGGGTACCTAAGATCACAGCCCTCCTTATTGCTAAAGGGGAGGGATTTCCGCCTATGTGGAAGAGAAGCAACCCAATAAATACTACAAAGCACAGCCACTAATGGGTCCTCTTCAGCAAGTACCATCACCAGACAACTGTAACTGCACTTGAGTTAGAAGTTAGTCAGGCTTCTTTTTTGTTCAATTTTTTTCTTCACTAATACTGCAATTCTAGGGCAACAGAAAGTTTTGGGTATTTTTTGTGAATTCAGGTCATATTAGCTAACAGTTTCAGCTGAAACAACATGAAAAAACTTCAGAGATGTTGAAACAATTCATTCTGGCATCTCAAAAACAAAACAGTTTGATTTTGTCACAAGGGGACTCCTTTCCCAAAACAGAGGAGGTAGTGCTGCCACCCCTGATATCCAAAAACTCTGTGATTAGACCATGTTCTGAGGTTGCGAAAGATGTAGCTTCAAACACATCCTTTAACTGATTTGGTACAGGGACTTGAACCCAAACATCATGCTTCTCAGGAGAGTAACCTAACTGCTGGGCTAGAAAATATTCTTAGGGAGGTTTCTCTCAGCCTCATTTATTGAAAGTGTCCCACTTTGCATAAAGTAGTTAAATATTCATTGAAACAGAGATTGAAATCCAGGTGCTGGCCCCCTTTTCCTCTGACTGCTCAAATTACCAGGATCTCAAGTCATTCACACGCTCTCTGTTTCTGTGGCCTACTTACTATTTAATGTACATTCCACTGATGGGAGAAAGGGGAGAAGGATAAAACGCCTTATTCTCTAAACTTCTGTATCTGCCTTGGGCACAACTCAGGCCAGTGAAAATGTGGGTCATTAAAAGTTTTGAGCCTTACCTTTGGAAGGACAGTAGTACGGAAGGTAAGAAATTACCACTTCCCAACATACAGCGTAGTTAAAAATAAAGTAGTTTAATGACAAGAAGTAGTATTATTTAAAGAAGAGAGACATCTGCATCTATTTCTATCCAACGTTTATCCCTATTGGCACAATTAATAAAAGCTATGCATAAATCACATGAACTTCATTAAATCCACTGGCTCAGGCTGCTGACTAATTGGTAAATACACTCGGTAAAAATGTAAAATGTATGCCAACTCCACACTTTAAAACTGGTTTCTAGTTGAGACGTCTCTGCTTCCCAGTTGCTTTTCCAACACAGCTCTATTTTCATGGTTATTGGTCTTAGGGAAACAACAATGCCCAGAACAGTGCCAGAAAATCTTAGGACCTAGAGCAGGAAAACAAAAATCAGCTCTACCAAGCTTACAGAGTAAGGAGTTAGCTCTCCTCTGTCTAGGGCAACTTTCTGATGTACCTGTGAATCTAGAGTCTGCTGATGCTAGCTGTGTGCTTTTCCAGAGATTCTTTCAGGCACTTCAACTTCATGAACACAGCCTTTAGAACTTCCTTCTGCAATGTTGCCATCAACTAGTCCAATGTGAAGGTACCATTGATTGAGTCAAATTTGGAAATTCTGATAAATTAAAGGTCCAGGAACTATGCAGACCTGTGCAAACAGTTTGACACTGCCAGAATTAGGAACAAAGAAAAGCTAATAATGAAAAGCATGATGAGTGTGACAGTGGCTGAGGCTGGAGCCATCTACCCCAGTACTTCTCTAGAGGTCACATAAGACCCATTTCCACCCATTTGGACAGGGTGAAACCTCTGTATTACCCAGCCCAACACACTCTCCTCTTCAGAGGAGGCTAGCACCAGGGCAGCCACAGATTTTTACAGATAGGGAGCTCTACAAAAGTCTTCAATACTTCCAATGCTTTTTAACAAATCCATGGAAAACCCATCTGAAGGGTCTGTCTTTGCCATCATCGCTGATGGCTCTAGTTGTGGAGGGCTATCCTGACATCAAACCATCCCAGATGCAGAGGCCTTGGGAGCTAGCCCAGTGCTTTGTCTGGGCCTGACCTCAAGTTTTCTGTATTTACATTTCTTCCAAAACATGATTTAGAACAGATGTTACTGGACACCAGAGCTCTTCTCCAGGGATGGAGTAGAAAATCACAGCAAAAGAGGGAGATACAGAGCAGCTCAACTGACAGCACATGAGGATATTGATCTGCAGAGCAAGGAGAGAGCAGGATCCACTCATCTCCAATTTGAGTTCAGTTAGACTCATATGCAAACACCAGTGCTGGTTTCCTTCCTTAAGGCCCAAGTAAAATGCTTGGTTTGATTGTGAACAGTCTTATAACTAAGTGGAGTATTTTGGGTTAGGGATGGTTTAGGACCATCTCTGCTTGTATTCTCTATTTCTGCAGTTGACAGTGCCTGAACAACACAATCAAAGCACTTGCCTCAAACCACACTTATGGTGCGCATGTTTGAAAGAAAGGATGAAACAATGTTGACAAACAGTATTACAAAATTGATATAGCTTTAATAGTGGCTTAATGAAAGAAATGGGAATATGAAACTCCCTTCTTCTCTAGACAATGTGTGGTGAAATGAGCTGTCCGCAATGGAGAGAAAAAGCTCAAAAAGAACATTTGGAAACAATACAATGACATCTGGTCCCATATGTTTAATCTATAATGGTTCCTAATTCCTTCAGGGTAAAATTCACCCTTCTCCTGAACAAATTCCAAGTAGCTGGGATTTGCCTGTGAGGACTGAAGGAAGGAATGAAATCTGCCCTCCGTACACAGACAGGAGACATGGCTATGAAGCAGCTTCTCAGCAGTTGCCATTTTATCCCTGGACTGGAGCAGCACTGCTAACATATTTTGAACCTTTTCTGGGTATTTATAATTGCTGATCCCCAGGCTCATCCTCATATCTTCTCCCTGGTCAAGTCTGCTCAGGGAATGCCTCTGTCATTAAAGTACAGCTCAATGGCCATTTTATAGGTATTTAACCTGTTTTGTAATTTGCTTATTTGTCACCATCTCTAGTTTGTTTCAGACGCCAGTAATTAGCTTTATTCATTGATCTAATTTCTTTGTATATGAATAGTTTTGAAATTATGTGTTACTAAAAAGTTACTTATTTGAATTATTGTTCATATTTTTTTAAAATTTGTGTTAAATACTATGCCCTCAGTAGCCTGTTTGTTAGGAAGAGGCACCTTTGCGTTTTGTAAATGGGTTATCTCTACAGCCCACTAGGACTATCTTTACAGGTTCAGCCAAATTCAGCAGATTGTGTCCTCTGCTGCTGATTCTCTTCCTCCTGTTTTGACCAGATCATGCAAATGAGCTGGCTGATATATAACTCAGATTAAAAAAAAACATTTTGTGCTTTACCCAGATGTGTTGGTAGAATGACCTGTGAACACCGGAGGGAGTAACACTGCAGTAACTGGCACCACCACTGAAAAATGACCTGTGAGATGACGTCTAGATTCTTCAGCTCAGCTGAAGTCCATCAACAGGGACATGGATTCAAAAGCTATGCTCATGACTGGTATCAGAGAAAGATAAAAAAGTGTAGCAGATATGAAATAAGATTAATCAACTCACTAAAAAAAAAAAAAATCATTTAGCAGAATCTTGCTGTGAAATGAGAATAAAGGCAGAAAAGCCTTTGTGCCCAATTTGGTAAGTCAAGGGAACTAAGGCAATACATTGAAACCAGACCAAATTTTTAATTTTCCCTTCACTATGACTAAATAAAGCACAGGCTCATTATTTTCCGCGTTCCTGAAAGATACCTTTGTTCTTCACTTTTTACATCAAAGTTTGCATCAAAAGAAGTTTCTGGGGAACTGGCATTCTTAAGCATTTAATCCTCCGCAAACCAGTAAACCTAAACATACACAGTGGCATCTTGCAGTGCCCAGGCACAAGATGAGGAGTCTGAAGAAGTTGCTGGTCTGAAAATTAGCAGCATGAGACATCTTGGAAAGACCTCTCTCAGTACCAGAACACCAGCTACAACATCCTCTGCCTGTAGAATAGCACCTGAACATCAGGGGCCCTTCAAGACTTTGACATTCAAAAAACTCTTTTATGCTCACAGATTTGTGAAATGGCTTGCACACATCGCCTTCTAAAAATGGCCAGTGATATCACACACATGCCTACCAGCTTGTTGTCACAGACTTCTGGAAGTTTGCTTTCTCAAAGGCAGAACATTTCAGATGTGCCTGTACTGAGTATCCTGGCTGCAGGAAAGGTGCAAAAATGGCCAATAAAATGATGGCATGTGCTGCAAAAGATCTGGCTGAGTATAGACAAGATGGCTGTGTCAAGAACTGCTTTGAATGAGTTTTTGTTCTTGAATATTATCTGTCTTGACTCTCCGAGTCTGCTTTGCTACCTTAGCTGCCCGGCTGACTCAGCCCAATAGTGTTGTCCCAATTATGTTGATCTACAGCAAATACTGGAGCCCAGCATGAAGACCTCTAAACACAAGGTGCTGCACAGCCCAGGCTTTCAGAAGGAACTTCTACTACACAGAGGTACCTCTTTAGGCAGAGTTGGAGCTGTGAGATAGATATGATGAGGATGAGGGCTTCAGATCTCCAATTCCTCAACTAAAAGTAGCAGAGATCTTTTAAGCCCACAGGCAGAAATTAAGAAGTACTTGATTTTGCTTCTCCAGCTGGAAGACAGGGACAAGTGTTATCCAGTCAAAAACTACAAAAGACAAGGAAGGATAAAAAAGAAAGCATTTAGGCCCAGAACCACAATAAACTCCCAGAATAAACTTCTGCCCAGTAAGTTTCTAGAAGGCACTAAGCTAACCTTAATGCTGATCCAAGCTGAGTTTTATTATCATAACCAACAGTACATCCTAAACATAGCCACACAGGTATTCTACATACTATGCTACAGGAACGAAATTCTTCCCTCTTTGGGAAATCATACTGTCTTGAAGGGAAAAGATTATTATCCCTCTTCCAATCACCACCACTTGCTCTTCCCAGCTCTGAAAAGGGCAATGAAGGCCCTTCCATGTCTACCAGAAATCATTGCAAAAGCTAAACCAGGATTGGCTGAGGAAGTAATGGTATGGGGAGGGAAGGAATGATAACTCCTGTGTATTTATCTCCAAACCTACTATTTGTGTTAGCTATTTGCCTCTCTTTCGTTCTTGTCTCTGTAGGTCAAAACATTTACTGACAGACACTATCTCTGTTTACTCGGTGTCTATGACACCTCTATCAGAACAAGAATCTGCATCAGCAGTGTGTCAGCCTGTGCTACTGATAAGGGTAATACCTGCCAGTCTCCCCCGCACTGTAGCGTTTAACACTACTTTTTGTTTTAAATAAATATGTGAACTTGACACTAGCTGCATTAGACCATCACCAATACTTGGAAAAATCATCTTTCTTCTCATTTAATATTTGGAAATACTTAAAGAGTTTGAGGAAAATATTTTCATGGAATGTTTGATGTAAAAAAATGCTTAAGGCAGATAGATTTTTTCAGTTAACATTTCAAAATTGTTTCAAGATTGGATGAAGGATCTGATGAAATACTTCTATGTTTTAATTTTCCAGCTGGAAAATGAAATCCTATTTAATATTTAAAAGGTCTTTTAGAAAATACACAGAACTATTTAAAACACTATCTGGGCTATTCTGCAGTAAAGGGAACAGAAACAAACAGGCTGGAATACAAAGCCCTGCAGCCACTCAGCAGTCCACAAAACAACTTTGGTGAGTGTAACCACATCCTTCCTCCCCAGGGAGGCTGTTCCCCACAGAAAGCACAGAGCCAGTGCACTCTTGCCAGACATCTGAAATGACGACTGGGGAAAAAAAGCATCAACTCACCCAGCACAAAGCTCAGCTTCTTCTAGATGGACTGGGGCTGGTACTTGTCTGAAATCATCCTTAGACTGACTGTAAAGAAGGACACAGTGTTCAATTACAGCATCTACCTAATATTTCCTGGAAGAGGACAAGAAGCAGATGGGTGTATATCCCCACTCGTCATCTGGCTGATTGACTAAATTGGCTTTACCTACATGCAGCTGGGAAAGTTTTATAGCACTCTCCTTCACATTCTTTCTCTGACTGCATTTTCCCTCTTACATCAAATTTCCTCTTGCACTGATAGGGCAGCTCCCGGATAACTTTGCTCTGTGTATGTGTAGAGCAATTGGTATCTGTTTGATGTGTCTCTGCACTACTTGCTCTAGAATGGAGTAGCACTTTAAAAATGGATGGAAGGTCAAAGAAGAATTGTGATTCGTTGATCCTGTGTCAAAACAACTTTGTCCTGACCATTCTGATCTGGCAGAAGGGAATGCAGCAGCAACAGTGGAGGTTTATTCAATCTTCAGAGTGTCTTACTGCCTTCTTCAGTATAATGCCTTAACCTTAAGATGGAAGATGGTCCTCTGATCAGAGCCCATTTTCTTAACCCGCGGAGGGTAAGATTTGCTGTCTAGTGATGCCTACTTGCTGTAGTTACTACAGAAACACATAGGAACCACAGACCTACAGAAAAGAATTAGAGTTTGTGTAGTGCACAAGACTGAGCAACATACAACACTCTCCACTATGGGGCCTCAGCTGTGTCTCAGACAGCTTTGGTGGATAAATACACTTCAAGGCACAAATAAAGAAAAATCATTCTTTCAGTTATTCACAGGTCTTTTTCAGCCTACTACAGCAAATGGTGCAGTTTATTCTCTCACTTACAAGCCTTCGCGGCACTAGCAAAACTTGTTTTAAGCTCTCCCTGTTTATTTTTCTCATATTTCAAAGGTAATTCTTCACTGGAAGCTCACTGCTCCTCTGCTAAAAGTGTGTCCTCTACCCTTCAATATTTATAATAAGCTTAATGGAGAACTGAAGGTCTACAGTCTTAGAGATCATGATACTCTAAATGCATCTCATATGTCTTGGTAGGGTTAATTTGTCTGCATGGAGTATTAGGCTGACACTGCACTAAAGCATCTAGTTTCAGTGCATCTGGAGCCAGATTTTCAAGTACTTGCTACCCTGCCAGAAGCACACATCCCAGAGTACTCTCACCTACCATTTCCATAACAGTGAAATACAGAGATCTAGTCTAGCCCAAAAACATAGCAAACTTATAACTCCTCTTGACCACTCCTGTCTAAAGTTTTCTATGAAGCAGATGACAACATTTTCTTCACCAACTGTTCCAATCTGCATAATAGAAGAGTTGATCAAAATCCGACAGGGTTCCCATGAACTGATCTATTTTAGGGCCTAACACTGTTGCAGGCACGTATGCTTAGGCAAGTTGGAAACCATCTGTATTTCAGCTTATTAAATAATGAAAGGAAATTTCCATCTTAAGAGCTGGTAGTAGAGCTGGTGGTAGTTTTCAGTTTTAGAGTCATCTGAGATACTTCAATAGAAAGGGATACTGCAGTGATATTGAAAAGTACCACAAAACCAGAATTTGGCCTAGCATATGAACTCAGTCTCACAGTTAGAATCTGTGGTTGAAAACTGTTAATTCTTAATTTCTTTAAGAATCAGATCTTAACTTTGCAATTACTTTTTTTTCATCTGCATGCAAGATTTTAAAAATAGGACTGGTGTTTCCTTTAATTAGTATTTGATACAGTATTAATATTCCTATTTATCTTCTACATGCCATATGGATTAAATTCTCATTACTTTTGATCTTAATACTTTTAAAATATGTAAATCAGCAGACAGACACCCTCTTTAAAGCAGTGTTTGCACACCACATCTATTATTGCCTTGGGCAATAGGAAAATATCTGCATTGCTAAAATTCCAGAATTATGAGAAAATCTTGAAAAATCAGATATTAAACTTATCAATCTAGACAAATTATATAATGACCAACTAAAATGCAGTTCTTTAGATTCAGCTGTATGTACAAATGACATTAAAAGTGGCCAAAGACCATATAGAAAACGTACTTGAAAGGGATCAGCTAAGTTTTTGGAAGGAGAAGAACATTTTCACAGGTTGAGCTAATTCCAGATGCAATGTCTTAGAAGAATACCATACTTTTTGAAAAGCCTACCTTTAATCTCAGACATTTAAAATATAATGATTTGTTTTCAAGTTTACAGAAGACACTGTTCAATCATCTCTTATTTTTCCAACACTATATCACACTGCTCACAAATAGATTTGCATGGGCTTGTACTTCAGTCTATCTGAATGCTATGCTTAAGCAAAGAGAAGAAACTTATGGGACTCAGCAATAGAAAGAACAGGCAAAGAAGATACACTGGAGTGACCTTTCTGTTTACACTATGAGGAATCTCCAGTGACATGGGTAGCATTTGGATTTGGTGTTGAAGGAAGACAGTTCATGAATGTGCTAGTCTACAAAACAAAAGCCTATCCAATTGTTTTACATTTGATCTCTCATATGAAGACAGGCTGAGAGAGCTGGGATTGTTCAGCCTGAAGAAGGCTATGGGGAGACCTTCTAGCACCTTCCAGTACCTAAAGGAGACCTACAAGAAAGCTGGTGAAGGACTTTTTACATGGGTATGTAGTGATAAGACAAGGAGCAATGCCTTTAAACTGAAAGAGGGTAGATTTAGATTAGATACAGGGGAGAAATTCTTCCCCTTGAGGGTGGTGAGGCACTGGAACAGGCTGCCCAGAGAGGCTGTGGATGCCCCATCCCTGGAGTGTTCAAGGCCAGGCTGGATGGGGCTTTGAGCAACCTGGTCTAGTGGAAGGTGTCCCTGACCATGGCGGGGGGGCTGGAACTAGATCATCTTTAAGGTCCCCTCCAACCCAAACCGTTTTATGTTTCTATAAATTATAAATATAATAACATATTTGTAGGTAGGCCAATTAGATCTTTTTGCTTACATTATACTGCTGAAGTGTATGCTTGAGAGTTTTCAGAAGAAATTAAGAAAATATAGCTGTGAAAAACAGGGCTGATGCCTGCCATGCTCTGACTGAGAGGTGGAAAGAGGACACTGTGCAGCTGCAACCACATTACATGTCCCAGAGCATGTGTGACACCTGCATGGGCTATTCATTCCCTGCCTCTCAGCCCTGGAAAATCTCTATCTGTTGAGAAATACCACATGAAAATGAATGTACTGGTTTAAAGAAAAAATAAATTAAAAATTGCTCTTCAGTATTAGAAAAGGCATTTTCAGGGAAATTGGGCATTCCTGAGTCCATTTAGTCCCTTTTATTTTAACTTTTTCTGATCTCATCCAAAATCGACTGAGTCCATGGGACCTTCTCTACTGTCTTGACTAAGCTGAGTACAGGCCAGCTGCGTCAAAGCCTGATTTATTTATTTCTAGCACTTTGCTTTCATTTTGGTTATCTTAGGAATATACAGGACTAAAAATTGGTGTTTATTCAAATGTCATATAAGAGAAAAGAGCACTTCACATTAAATTTAATCACATAAGGCCATGTTTGGCAGAGTTCATACCAAATTAAAACCCAAGCCTGAGCTCTTTAATCCTATGGTACAACGGTCACATATAGACCATGACTTCCTTGGGTGCACACCAAGCAGAAGGGCCACAGCTTGCTTCCTGAGAAGGCAAGGACAGTTTCATAAGTAAAAGAAACAGAAATTTGGCCCTTGCTCTGAACAACAGTTTAGTTTAAGGCCTAGCCTACACCAGCAAAAGCTATAAATGCATTTATTCCTTACCATCATCTGGGTAGATAAAAGACCTTAGCTAGAAATATTGCTATTTTTTTGACCAGAACAATTCATTCCATCTGGCAAACTGCTTCAAGAGCTGCTTTACTGTGATGAGAAGCCTTTTCGGCAAGGAGGTTTGCTGGCATACATCTTCAGTATAGTTACATTTTCAGTCTTCTAACTGCAGCTACAGCCTAACTGACCAGTTCTGTGTATTGTAGTTTCTCCAGTAAGGAGACTGCTAACTCTGCTGAAGTAAAGCAGGCTTTTTTTCACATGCCCTCCTGCATAAGACTACATTAAAAATATAACATTTCTTTCACAGAAATCTGCAGGCTGTAGTCAAACACACTCACCAAAAAGAAGGTACATTAGTGTCCTTAAACTTCCAGGAAACTCATAAGCACCACAAATATTATTCTCAAATTCCTATGCAACTAAATTAAAATGTTTTCTCATAGTTATTTGCAAAGGCATCATTAGTAGGTTATTACTTATCTAAAGAGCAATTGTACATCCACAGTTGTGTTTAGAATAAATAGGTGGCAGAATGTCTTAGAAGTAATTTAAATTTCCCCTTTAAGTGTCTTAATGACACTGTAGAGGACAACGAAGCACTTATTTATTGCAGTTTAAATGCTTTATGTACTTACATCACAATTATTGCTCATTACTGTTTCACAACACAGATATTATACATAATCTTCATCTTAAACATGAAACATCAAATAGGAAAGTCTACTCACAGCCATGCAGTTGCCTATACTGTTCAACCCATTTACTTTTCAAGTTGTACTATAAACTTCTAATTCTAAACAGTCATTTAGAAGCACTGTTTCCTTTTTTTTTTTTTTTTTCCACATTGAATGGTCTTTCTTAGGCAATGATTGCTATGGACTTTAAACAAGATGTGTGGATAACCGCTGCTACACTCTGAAGTATTGGGACCTTCATCATCAACCTCTGCCTCTGACTGCTGCATTTGTTATATGCAGAAGGAGGAGATGTTGCATACAAGTCTGTGAAACTATGTTAATAAATTAAGGATCTCTTGGCTACTGAACTCACAGCTCTGTTCTCTAGTTAGTTCACAAGTATTTCATATCAAAGGGATGCAAATGTGAAGGTTTAGAAATAAAGGAGTAGCTTTCAAATTTGAGGCTAAATAAAAAGCCTGACAAGCAATACCATTAATAGTTAGTATCACTTTTACCCAGTCTCCCTTCCTGCAACTTAAGCACACTACTCCACGGTGGGGCTCAACTTCACTTTCACCTCTGCTCCAAGTAGGAGATTTATTTTGTTCAATGATATAGCACCTACAGAAACTGTATCACAGTATTTCATGAAAGTGACCTCATTAAAATAAATTCAAGCAGCTATTACAAGCCAAACTTTGCCTCACCTTCCATTATTTCATCAGGAGGATGTGGAAACCTCCTGCCTCCTTCCCTGCAATCCCATGACACATGGCATATTCACATGAAAATAATCTTGGACTATCCCACTGAAAACAGCTTCGTAAGCACCTTTGCAAGTGCCAGCTGGACGCTGTAGGCTTTGCGTGATGGTGGAAGCACGCTGAACAGCTGGGTGGGCCATAACTTATTCCAGACTCCCGTGGCTGGTCAGTTCTCCCGGTAGATGAGTGCTGCAGCCAACCACTTCCTCGCCTACCTCATAACGCTACAGACCCCCACTGAAGCAAACAGAGGATGGAATACAGACCACTTTCATGGGCCATAAGAGAGAAAGGACAGTTGTCAAAAGCTCTCGTTCTTCTGACTCAGAAACACAGGCCACACATTCACATGAGAATAAGGCACAATCAGGATATCGCATTAACAAAGTCTATTGTTTTCAAGCAGCTGAACTGTTTTAGATTAGTGATGACTGCTTGTCTTGTGCCCTAGTGAAAAGGGGGGCTGTGTTTCAGTTCTAGATCACTCCTGGCAAGTCAGCTGGGAACAAGCGGAACACGATGTACACCAGACCCCAGCACGCTGCTGCCTTCCTGCTCCGAGCTTTCTCATCATCTTACATGAAAACCAGCACAGGCCCACCCCACCAAAACTTGTTTTGCTCAGTTTGTTTTTGTTTCAGAAGGTCCTTGGGAGGAAACAATCTGGTCAAAAATCCAGCCACAATTCAAATTGTTTATATAAAACACACTTGGGGCTCCAATCTGTGGGAGCAATATTTTTAAATGTTTGTGTTTTTCGTTTCTTATTTGTTGTTCTTACTCAATGTTCTGATGTTGGCACGAATAAAGCCAGACAAAAACCCAAGCACTAGTTTAACAAATGCAATCCAGATATAACGGGCTAAATTTACAGACCAGCAATGCTAATTCGTGGTGTAGCATGAGGATGCATAACAAAGTTGAACTTAATAGGCCCAGTTTACAGTTGCCTGGAGGCCTCTTCAGCAAACACCCCTAGCATAGAAGGCCTGTTTGCTGCATGCAGAGCCAGCTCGGTGTCCTTCTTCCTACTTGTCCCAGGACAGGAATCATTCTAAGGCAGGGCAGCACAAACCTGAACAAAAGCCACCAGGCTTTTCCCTTCTCCCATATCCTCTCATTTTTACCAGTTTCAGTCATTGATGTTGAACTGGAGAAACCTCTGCATAGAAGGGGACACCTCCTGCTACACCTTTTCACAGGTTATGAGAGTCATTTGCCCTGCACCAATGCAGCACCTGCAATAGCTTGCAAAGGAAATGGTGGACACAACCTCTTCTGTGGTTAGACTTGGCTCTCCTACAAACCATATATACTAGTGATAATTTTCAGAACTCAGCTACCTCTTGAGCATCAAACTTAGCAGCCAGGTTTCCAAGGCAAAATTCGAAACCCTCACCAGGAAATTACAGTCATTTAGGAAGTTACTGAATGCTTTGCAAACTGTAGTTCTATTTTTCCACCCAAAAATGACTCCTGGAAACTCTTAATAAGCTGATGCAAAGTTCTCTTGAAAATGTACCCTGTAATGTTTATTTATTACTTTGCTGGTTCCTCAAATATACATGTCTTTACCTTAGAGTAAAAATTCAGTATTTCCATGTTAGAGAACCCCTCCAAGTTTTCATTGGCTCAGTTTTATCCTTCCCATCACTTCTCTAAGCAAGTTTGCTGTTCTGAGTTTGGCTTTTTCTGACTACAGTAAATGGAACTGCAAATCCAAAGGCAGCCAATAATGTTCTTATTGCTGAGAATTCTTATTTGGAATATTTGACAATACTGAGGGAACACGCATGTCATCTGCCACTTCTTTAACAGAGCATAAGTAAGAACACAAAAACATGGTTTCTTTTGAAGTCTTCTAGTGTTATTTCTTCATTAGCTCCAGGCTAATGAAGAAGCTCTAGAGATCAATCTGGAACACTTCCTCTTTCAGCAACAAAGGATAAAAGACCTGGATAACCTGCTGATAAAGGCTGGCCTTAAACAATGATCTTAAATAATCTCTCACCTCAAAGAATAAATCTGGACCTGGTTCTCAGAAGCAACTATCAATTCAGCTGACGGCTGTTCATTTTCAAAAATCATGTCCAGAAAGCAAGGCACCTCTTGCTCTGATTCACATGACCCTGCATAGTCATAGAGTTTCAAGAAGAGATAACTAGTCACCACAAGAAGCTCTAGACACATGTGAACTTGACTTAGAACTCCTGCCAATATTCCAGTACATTTGGAAAGGTAAACAGGATGCAGAAAGATATAGGTTAATGAACTCAGGTCTAAGACTAAACACCTCTGAATTAAAAAATGTTAAGTTCTTGCTTAGGTCCAACATTGAATAAGGAGATGGACACAAACAGAGGAATACAAATAAATATCAGGAAATAAAACTGAATAATTCTTCAATCCTTTTCTGCAAAGACCAAAGCTGCCTGAGAGTGATTTATTTAGATCCTGTTGAGATCAACACTTTTACAAATGTAACTTCCAAGAGGTAGAGGGCATTATAGTTGTACAGCTGCACTGGATGGGACAGTGAAGTACAGCATATAAGACTGTCAGTGCCAAAAGTCCACTGGGGGTAATCTCAATTTCTCCTCTGTTAACTTCTGAAATGTTGTTCTAAAGCTGAGTGAATTGCTTAACTGACTGTGCTATTTAGAGTCTTCCGTTTTATCTTGTATCCTGATGTGACATTATATATGGATGCACTTTAGTCCCCCCCACCCCCCTTTTTTTTTTTTGTTTTCAGTAGCCTCCAAAATTCATAAACAAGAAATAAAAAAAGGCCACTGAAGAAAAGGTTGTATTACACAAGGGGAAATTTTCCATATTTCATTCGGTCTGTTCTTTATTTTCAAAGATTTTGGACCAATTAATTCTCCACCCTTTTGGAGACACACACTTCCAAAGCATCATGAAAACCTGTGTTGCGAATAATGATGTAAAGTGTTGTGAACTAACAATGCATTGATATGAGCACTACTGCAAAGGAAATAGTTTGGTAAGTATTGCTTACCCTTAAAAAAGATTTTGGTTTTCCAAACAGAGCATGAAGCATACCTCTCCTACAGCAATAAAGTGACGTACACCTTGGAAATGCTCTAAAGCTAAAATTAACCTTTCCCCTGAAAAACTTCAGCACCTAGATAGGAGAAAAGCAATGCTACAGAAAGCAGTAGTACATTTCACTGCTAAGACTCCAAGCATCCTCTCATTGTTGAAACTAAACTTTTTTTTCATCGCTTTTTCACCTCATCTTCTTCCTTTCTCTATCCTGCTTCTCTACATGGCTTTTCTTCTTTGATGGTATTTTCCTACTTCATGCTACTTTTGGCTTCTTCTATATTCCATGTCATCTGTCCACGTCTCTCACTCATTCTCCCTATTTGTGAAGTTCTGTATGGTTTCATCTGTCACAGACAGTCTCCTCTGCCCTACTGATATGCTCCCTCTCCAAGAAATGGTTGGGTTGCTTCTTCTTTTCCTTTTTCCCCACATGCCTTTTTTGAAACAAGCAGTTAGAAGTAAGGTGAACAAGTCAATTGTCCATCCTTGCAAGTCACACCACGAGCCACTACAATTCTACAAACAAGTTACAGAATTTAAGCTGCAAAGGGATTGACACTTCCTGCTTTTTGGACTGTGCATGTTTATTTTGTGGGTGGGAAGAGGGAGTTTTGTGATTCTACAGTGATTTTCTTCAATGTATGTCAATGCTTAGATTGTGCTGTGTGGTATGACCAATGTAGGCAATCTTTGAATTGAAAGGTTTAAGGCTGCAAGTTGCTTATGATGATATGTGATAATGAAAATCCTACTTCATTTGCAATGCCCCAAGATGTCTCTGCCTATGGGTCTCTGTGATCATTATGTTCTTCCCAGGGAATGTTTTAAAATAGACTACAGTTTGCAAACAAAAATTTCCAGTCTACTCATGTAAAATTTCATTTTTTAAAGCAGTTAAGATCCTTTGGATATGAAGCTAAGGAATTCACCCTTCTTGGACCTTAAACTGATGATCAGGGGGCACAAAGCATGAACCTGGATACAACAGACAGAAAACTGATATATACTACAGACTCGACCTAACAGCTGTTCTGAATACCATTGTAAGGGGCAAACCCTTATGAGATTAAGAGCAGTACCACTTAGAATTTATCACTTTCTTATGAATGAATAATCAATGGGAAGCACATGCACAACAACAGATGAAAGAAATTCATATCACTTCGTCTCTAAGTCTGATGAGAAAATATGAGGGGTGAGCCCAAACTGGAATCTGATAGCTGTGCCCTTCAGGGACATTAGCAGAACTGAACTTAAGATACATATTTACCTGTTTCTGAAAGCAAATCAAAAGCTCAGGTTTTTGTTACACAGATATCTCTTTTACTGATTTTTAACTATAGCAGCTGGTTGTTCCATATTTTTAAATTTATACCCATATATGCTGCTACTAAAATTAGCTCTTGAGTTTTTTGTAGAGCTGCAGCAATTTTTTTTTTCCCCCCTTAAAAAAGCCTTTCAAAACCCACAAGCTTACCGGTATTCATTTGATAGTCATGCTCTTTATCGTAACTAAGAATATGCAGTAAAGAACAGCATTAAAAGAATGTAGAAAAAACAATTGCACCACTTTGCTAGAGGGCATTTTTGGTGTTTGCAAATCCTAGTACTACAAAAAGAGGCTGGGACAACGTAAGTTTTTTCCTTATTCTGAATGTGACTTTCGTGTGTGTGCATGAGGCAAACATTAACTCGTTAGTGAGAGGTAGTCCCAAGAACATCACAAAACTCACAAAGCCACAAAGAACCAAAGATGTACTCCTAGCCTATAGAGAAAACAACTCGCTGCAGCTGAAGGTAAAGAGCTGTTATAGCTCTCCAACCTTAAAATCAGGCACTCACACATATTCTTTATATTTGATTACTAAGAAAATGTAAGAGAGTCAAATGAGGAAGGACATGGTAAAGGTGACTGAGTCTTCCATGGATATTCTTGATGCTGTTCAGCTAGTTAGCTCTCTCTGCGTTCTCCTGGTTAGACTTAGCCCAGCTGCCAGGAGAGACCAACACAGCAACCAAGAGGTGACGTTTAGTAATTATATAGTTGTGTTTCCTGCTTTCTCACACTGTTGATTGCTTATGCTTCTACACGAAACACCAATTTGTACAAGGCAGGACAAACCTTAAAGATGAGTACTACGATATTTTTAGGAAAACAAATATTAGAATTCATAAAACTATTCTTTCATATAATTGGTGTTATGGCTAAGACACATTTGTTGCCTGCTTGAGAACACATAGTAAAGGAGCTTCTCTCTCTCTCACTGGCAGCAATAATGATACTTCCTGTGATTTTGGTATTATCTTCCCTTGGGGGAAAGGTGTTATAAGAAGGGAAGGTGGGAGTGTGGCATTATTCTTCTGGTGCACTGCCAACGTTGGCCAATGCATGAGCACAACTGGCTCCCAGTAATTCTCTCCATATGCAGGGAAGATCCTCAACAAAGATTATCCCTGCCTGGGGACAGAAATGAGCTCTGCAAGCTCATAATTACTGCAACAAGATAGTATTTGCTATTGCTGTATTCAACTTAACCATTTGAATTAACTGAGGTTATCCGTGAGAGAACTGAAATACGAAATACTTCTAGTGAGTAGAGAGAAGTAACGATGGAGAGCCAAAGAACACAATCATTGTTATGAGCAGAGCTAATGAATAACTGATATAGGTAATTTCTTTCCACTCAAATACTTCACAGCCAGTTCATGCTGTACTGAATGGAATATCTATTTATCAAACTGCATCTATGAGTAACTTGTAGTATCTAGATCTTCACATTTGTGGTTGCAAATATTTTATCCTGAGTATCTATCCTTTACTTTTTCTTTTATTTTTTAGTTTACACTGATCAACGATGCAAATTATATACCATCGTCTGGGATTCTATTAAGCTGTATATGATTTTTGGCAGTTAATCACAATCCACTAGAATAATTACCAAAACTACAATACAGAAAAAAATCTGAACACCTGCAAAGTATATAAGATTTTGAAATCTTAATTTTTTTTCAGATACGAATTTGTTATGGTACTTTCTGAGCTACTCCACACCTCATGTACCATTCTGTCACCATCACATTGTTACTGCTTTTTCCATTGTGCTTTCTCTTCATAGTGTCTGTGAAGAACTGTAAAAATGTAAATAAGTCAGAAAACCATACAGTGTCTTCTAGAAAGAAAGAGATGAAATCCAGCTATTACCACTTAGCTGTGGGAAATTCAGCAGGGTGAACTCACGTTTTTTAACATCAGCAAAGAACCAGAAATTATGTGGTAACATACAGCTAGCAGATGAAATCATAGTTCTATTAAAGCAAATTATTAACTGCCTTAGCCTTTTTCTTACAAAATAACCTAAAATAAAGAGACTATCTAAAGTTTCCTGATAGTGGTGAAAAGTTTAAACATTCTGAATTGTCTCTTTGTAAAACACAAAATATAATTTATGAAAATATCATTACAGTTATTCTCTTAGGAGAGAACTTAGTGTGCGCCCTCAAAGTTCTGTACCGACTGTATTTATTCTAACAAAATTTACTTAGAATTGTGCAGCATTTTGGAAATAGAAGAGTAATGAATTAGGAACCACACTATTTGCCTGAGTAGATCAGTCATCTGAGGTATGCTGCTGGTTCAGAGCACCAGTAACTGTGGCAAAATAATAAAAATACGTCTGCTAGAGAATACTTACAGAAATTTCAAGCAAGTACAACATAATGGTGCAATACTGTATGATAAAAAGCTTAACTACCAACAAAGAAATGGCAAAAGAAGTGCTCAGAGAGACCCGTATGTAATGGATAGAAAATGAAGACAGAACGAACAGGTGAACTGCAGCTTGGATCAGAAAGACAGTGGTAGACATTACGTGCTAACAGGAGAAAGTGAATCCCTATTAAAATTTGGGGTTTTTTTGGTACAGCATTATAGTGTATATATTATTCAATTTCATTAAATTTCTCCTGTTTCTTACTATTATTTTTCTATATTTCAATGAAAGATATCTGCAGTCTCTTTTTATGGCAATGCAGCCATTGTGAGCTAAATTTCAACCTGTTTTACATAGAACAAGTATCGAGCTGTCTCTGCAGAACTTTACTGCAGTTTATCTGTGCAGTTTACTTGCATCTTATTTTATCTCTCACCTTTGATACTTATCAGTCATGGCTGCAGGTCAAATCTTTCTGCATTGGAAACAATCACAATAACCAATTCAGAAGTAAACCAGTCTATAATGAAATTCACTGCCTAGGGCTAAACATAGAGCTAACATGTGTTTAACAAATCAAAGCTTGTATTTATCACTTGTCACTGTTTGTGTCTTTGTCTGTTGAAGGGGAAAAACAATTAAGAAGCTGAGCAGTAAAGAAAAACTTAAGAACTGCCCAATTTATTTTCAGATTTGTTGGCCTGTTACTTTGGCAAAATGCAATCTGCAAATCATGCCATCACAGAGCAGCAAAAGGTTTAACAGAAAGCACGTAAGGGTGATCCAGTTCAGAATACAAATGTCACCAGTATAAGTCTCAGCTGAAAACTTCACGTAAGGCTGAGAGAAGTTCAACTGACTTCACTGATGTTTGCAGTCAGATTTGCTGAATCCACACTGGAACTATATGACGAAGAACTGAAATACTGAAATGGAGGTACTGTGTTTCTCACCCTACTTCTACTTACGCATTTGTAATGCAAAACGAATTATTTGGAAACATGATTTCTGTTTACTAAGCCCAGCATTTTTCCCAGGTGTAAAGAGATCAGTAACCCAGTGATACTCTTACGGAAAAAAATAAAAACAAGCTACTTCTTCTTGTGCCCAGTCAAATTTTGGCTCAAAAGCCACAGAAAACTATGGCAGCAGTATTATTTCAATGGAAAGTCATTATACAACACAGCACATCAGCAACTTCCCACCCCGAGGCTTCAGCTGCAACACAGCCAATAGTATTAATAATTCTTCCACTGTAGTGTGGTATGTAGAATACAGTGGAGATCCCACAGGCCTTGCACATAGCTACAGCATGCTCAGTACATTCAGATGATGCTATGTAATACTACCTTGGCCTTTTCAGTGTTTCCTGAAACATTTAGATTGCCCCACGATCATGCTATTTTATTTGCATTTTACTTAAAAGAACGACCAACTCAAACATCATCCACTCAAAAAGTCCCCATTTCAAATCCTCATTTCAAATCCCAAAAAACCCTAAACCCCAGATATATAGTGCATTTTTCATGTCAATTTTTTATAACCAAGAGACCCAGTTCTGCTCACTGTTACGATTTTACTGACTACAGTAAAGTTTTTCATGATTTACATTCCTTCAATGTAAAATTAGTCTCAGTGGGGGGCTTAAAAATGATGAAACGAGACTCCTGATTAAACAACCAAAAATAGTTCTAAATAGATTACAAATTCTTTCACTTAAAATCCTGAGTGACAGGATTCTGAAATTAATGGCATACATGTGTCAGTATCATCCCATCTGCCGATGACAACTAGTTGAAAGTCCATAGAGCATTTCACACTACATTATGTAGCAGCAGTTTTGTTTTTCATTTAGAAAGGAAGGTTTGTTATGGTGGAATCAAACAGGAAGCTGAGTTACACAGAGAGAAACAGCTGAATGCCTTGGATTGATCTCTCTCTCACTTGCAGAAAGTGAAGTGGCATCTTTGGTTACAAGGCATCCAGATCTTGATACCACACCTTGTGTGAAATACTGTTTGTTCTTTACCATAATACCTATTCCAGTCATGCTGGGATATTGACTTTCTGTGAATGAAAGGATAAAAAGTGTCCCTATTTCCAAATTACCAATCATTATTGCTTTGCTGTAGCCATTACATATTTTTAAACAATATACAAATAGGAATTATATTAGATCAGAGTTAAAATTATGCTACCATGTGAAACCACCATGGAGAGTAAGATGGTTCCCTATATTTAAGCACCTTTTGCTTGTAAGTGCAAGACATCGAACAGAGACTATAGTCTAGGGCTGAGAGTGAGGCGGCTTAGAGTATTTTCAATAACCAAAGAAAACTCTACTCTGAAGCAAAGATCTAAGTACATTGTCTGCGGCTTGAGTGTTTTGACATGATTATGGTCCTGATAGCATACAAGTTGGATCACTTCTTTAAAACTCGAGTTAAGCCTTCACAATTAATAAAGTCACGATTAGTTTAGATTTCATTGTTACAGTGATGAACCTCTAAGTATCATCTGTGTGATGGCAACCACAGAGTAACTTTTTGGGAGTATTGTCTCCCATGCCCACAATGCCCCTTACTAAAACTTGTCTGCATTGCTGTCTGAGGTGGGCAGCAGCCTTCCTCCTCACCAAGTAGTAACTTAACACATTTCATTATCTACTTGCCCTCCATCAGTGCGAAAAAGTGATTACCTCTATGTGTTTCTCCAAACCTGACACAGCTACATTCACCAAATCACATTTTTATGATCGGTTTACCAGAAAGGAAGAGAAAAATGAGCAACATAAAAATAAAACTACATATTACATGGAAAACATTCAACATGAGTCATTGACTAGTGAGAGTCCAGATTGAAACAAACCAGGCCCTTACTTCCACCAGTTTTGGAAATATAAAAGATTAAGTAATCTAAAATCAAAGACTATATTGGAAATGGCCTATTGACTTTTACAACTATAGCGCAAGTTTCACTACCTCAACCTCAGATTGTGGCTACAGACACTGCAGATTGTATAATTCCAGATCTCTCAGAACCATGGCAAATTTCTCAGCCCCTCACAAAGTCTCAGGATTGCAGACAATCGTATGAGGTGCAAGGCATAAACTGAACATAATCACGAGACATACACATTCTTCCACAAGAGAATGTCCATGGCCAGAGACTGTTTGAGCACTTTCTTACCTGTTCAAAATGTCTGTGTTAACTTTAAAAATTATGTCATTCCCTGGTCAACGCAGAGATACTATTAGCTTTCCTTCCACAAACATATTTACTTTGCACCTCAGAAAATCTGTCATATTTACTTCTGAGGCAAAGTTACACTGGTCAACTCCCTACGAGGCACTCACTTCTCATAACAATTTCAAACATTCTCATTATCTATCTCATCTAGGGCAATACCAATACTTAGCCTCTGGAGACTATATTAATTCTTTCAGTACAGCTTTATTCTGACTAGAGTAATTCATTTCTGGCTTAATTGTTACTATTGACTGGACTCTCCTCTCTGCCCCAAGAGTAAAGGACAATACCAGGCAGTGTGTCACAGCAGAGACGCTGGAGGGAATCCTTGGCTTTGCTGCAAGCTGTGCCCCAGCAGGGTGGCAGAGCCCAGGGGAACGCCTGGGCCGGCAGAGCCAGCCCTGCCAAGCTCTGCAACCGGAGCCCACGCACGCACTTCACCTGCGCCGCACACAGTCTGCCCATGCTGCTCAGTTTTTCTGTGACACAGTGCAAAGGCTTCCAAAGTGTAAAAGAGGTTTTTGTTTCTGCATTAATTACAGGGTAGAGTCTTTGCAGGATCTTTGTGGAAATTTCCTTCTCTAGTTTTCCTTTGCCAATCTACTACTGAGAACAGGTAGCCTGTGCTTTGGACAGTTGGATAACATGATGTGAGTGAATAGTCTGCTTGATTAATACAAAAATATGCAAACCCACATCAACCAGTTTTTCCCTTTTGTGTTCTGTCCCACCTTGACTGCACTAGAGCCTCACCTGCCGAGGTCTCAAGACAAATAAGCAGCCTGTCCTTCCCTTTGGGCTCAAGCCAGGACACAGACTCCCTCCTCCAGCAAATATCAACAGTGCTCCATAACTGGGTCACAGACCAGTGCAGAAAGCTGTCACCTTCCCTTCCACACTGGCCTCTGTGTTCCAGGTCCACAGCCCTACCACCAGGCTGATAGACTAGTTTTGCTTGTAATGTAACTTGAAGAGAATTCGACATCAATCTATAGCATCAGAGAATGATGTTTCACTATGGAAAATAAATCTTCGTATTGTTTGGAGCACCTGGTGGACAGCTTTTTTTGTGTGAACAACAGCTTATGTAGTATAGCCTTGCATTATAAAATATGTGCATTTTATACATGTATTTTAAGTATCTATAGATATTATACAGATATTGTATGGATATATATCTATAGATATTATAAAATACATGTATTTTATACATGCATTTTATCTGCATGTATTTTATACATGTGTTTCTATTACAAAAATATATTTGTTGTTTTACTTGGTTTTAATGATAGGTCTATACATATTCTCTTCTTAAAAGTATACTTCTCACAATAAGACTGAGTACGGATTGAGCAGTGTGTAAAAGCATCTGAATTTCTGGATGCAAGCTATGCTTTTAAAAGCACCCAGGGAAGTTATTATTCTTAAGCAGGTTTAGTTCCTCAATAGTTACTCATTGAAGTGTGATTTACACAAACATCTATCTGAACATTTTCAGGCTTAACTAGGAAATTCCTTACTTCTCTGTATTTGCATGCTTTTTCATTTACTCGTACATGTTTCTTAAACAGTTCAGATCAATGTTGCCATTTATCTATTCTTCAAATTCCGTTCTATCACTTCACATTTTTTTGAAGTCCCTCTAAATTACTGGGTAATGGCTCTGAACCACATGCTTGCTAAGGGTGTAATTCTGACAGTTTTACTCGTTGTAATTGTTTTACCTCAGACACAATGTCTTTGATTTCAAGGAGACTAGTTGCAGGGTCATATACAATATCCAGTGAGAGTAAGGGTGACAGATTCGGGCCCTGACTGCTTTCCTCAAGAGGATTTGCTGCAATTAAGATATTTCTGTTTGACAGATTTATTGTTTAACATGTAATAATTTAAGATAGCAACTCACACATCCCCTGTAGTCCCACGCTATGGATTCAAAACCCATATGGACAGAAATATGTGAAGAGAGAATAATGGATTTCTCAACCTCCTGTGTTTACGCACTGTTCTGCTTTTAGCATGGAAAACACATTATGTCTGCGTAGAAGACTAAAAACATCGAATTTGCATTATTTCCTGTAACAGAAGGATCTCCGTATAAATACCTATCTTCTTACCTTTACATTGTAAATTGTTTAACTGAGCTCTGTAAAGTTTAAACACATAAATTGCAGGATTAAGGCTCAAGCATTCAGATAAATATTTGTAGACTTACAATAGGAAAGGTGTCTCATTAAATATATAAATAGAAATGTTAATGCATGGCACAAAATTATAAACAACTGATTTTCAGTAACAACCTGAAGATTAATGTATTATCATTTATAATTTGGTTCTAGTTACAGATATCACATTATCAGCCTACTTGTGGAAGGTATTATATGATCCAGTATTAAAGTCTACTTTCCTATATTTGTATTTGCAGGGACATGATGACTACAATAACAGAGAAAAGTATTCTGATAGGTAAGGATTTCCTAGAATATTCAGAGATAAACCAGTTAAAAATCAAAAAAGTCATGATGTTCTACTTCAAGTTTTTAAACTGTTACTGACCGTGGCAACAATAACATATCAGCAAATAAAATAAACACCTTGCATAGATTGTAGAATTAGTGCAGATTTTCCTGTGTTGCTGACTGAATCTTTGTGTGTGTGAACAAATGAGCTGTCTTTAATTCTGCCAAACATGAGAGATTTCATTACTATCTTCTACTTTTGAGGCTGGAAGGCAAAGGAAAGCTGAAGCTCTTGAAAGCCAAGCTGATTTCATTAAAAGAGTGTTTTGAGATTATTAATCACATTTTTGTAGAAATCATATTTTAAAAATCTTTCTATTTCTGCCTATGCATTGAGGTACTTAAGGGCTTTTTTATATTTCCAGGTTGAAAATGTGTAGAAGAAAGTTAGTTCCTTTATGTTTCCTGCCTTCCAAGGGATTGTTAAAAGACTTCATCAATATATAAAGCAACTAAGATGCTGACAACATGTAGCTTATAAATAGTAAATGAAAGAGCTCTGTTACTTTACTATATTTCTTACCTCCTTTTTCATGGGATCTTGAGGGACTTGACAACTGATGGTCTGCAACTGACTGGGATCGGCTAAATGACGGTGAATCATTCACTTCGAACGAGTGTTTTAGAATAAATGGAGATGCAGAAATCTCATCCAAATCCTTCTGGAACAAAGAATGCTGGTTTAGGCACATAAGAAATGTATTGATGCCACTTTGCAATTATAACTTATAGGTGTGATCTCACAGAGAGCAACTTCCGATTTTCTATGACTCTGTGAAACGATTAATGCAAGATTTAAGTTACACAAGATTCTTGCGGCTTTCAGCAACATCGACTTAGCACCCATGTCACAAACATTTGTTTACTTTTTCCATTTAACTTATTTATCCCCTTTCCTCATGCAGTTAAATCATAGCATGCACTGTATGCTGATTTCCTCTCATAGTTAATTTGTATCTTTAGAAAAAAGCTATAGGAAGGTATTAATCTGCTTAACATTTCTAAGTACATCATCCAAGGGATTTTGTTTTTTTAATCTTACATATGCTCAGCAGAGTTACTGGCAAAAACTGTACATTTTCTCCATTTCATCCTTTCAACATCAAATGGTAAGCAGCAAAAATTGGATCAGACTTCAAAGACTATGCTGTGCTCCAAGTCACAGAGCGACTCCTCCATTTCACATATTGAATTCGAGCAGGATATCAAAGTGCTACCAAAGAACCTCAGGTCCTTACTAAAAAAGAGGCTCTAACATCTGTAGAAAGTGAAGTGCACAGACAAATCACCTCAGGGAGCAGCTAGCATTTATTCTCAGCAGCAAATTTCCAGCCTTTTGATTCTCTTATTCACTGTACCTCCCTGTCTTTCTACAGAACTAAAGTTCTTAGCAAGCAGGCTTTTGTCTCAAAGACTTCAAAACATCACTAACGGTTTCATGTTCAGATGGCTACGCCAAGCAGTCGTGAACACACTGCAGAACTGTGGACTCAGGAATTTGAAGTTATAATGGGGTGTTATTTTAGAATATAAACTTAGTATTACCTTTTTTGTTTGTTTGTCAAGGAATTCAGGCACCACAGGAGAATGCTGGCTACTGGTTTGCTGCCTAAAAGCAAAGACAAATAAAATATGTAGTTTAAATAGTGTAAATTCTTCATTCTTATAAAAGGTTTACTGGCATACACATTTTTTTTGTTGGTTTTCCCTTTTCCCCCTCCCCCAATTTCTAAATATGCACATACAATCAATTCAGAGAAAACACAGACCAGTCCCATTTCCTCTTATAAGGAAGTGCATGTTATTAAACACAGTAACAGGGTATGAGCAATGAATTTGTCATTAAAAATTTGTGGATATGTGCATATGTGTAAAATTAGTTTATGAGAATTCTATAAAATTGAAGTCATGTATTAAAATTAATTTGACAAGATTTTGCATGAAACTTTTTTTTCAGAGCTGTGAAAAGCCATTTTCACAGAATTCAACCTTAGACACTTAAAATTTGACAGATGAGGAAGAAGTAAAACACATGGCTTTGTGTTCTCCTAAAGCCATTTGGGTTAAGCACAGAGCAAGGAGTAAGAGTTCTTAGATTCTTTGTCTATATCTATTATTATTTTAACATCACATTATGTCACCATACAAATATTAAAGGCCAACTCCTGCTCTCATTAATGCTAATTAAAGTATCATAAAAACCTTCTGTGGGCCCTTATCCTTGTTGGCAGGCCTTTGAAGTCAATGGATCTCCTCAATAGTAAAGTCCACCCAGACAGAACTTGCTCAAGAATCTTTAGCTATGCAAAAAAAAAAAAAAAAGATGCTACCAATTTCATGCGATGGATAAAAAACCTGATGTCCATAGATTTTATTTGATATGCTCACGGTCCTAAAACTGGGACTAAAAGCAAGATTTTTTGATTGTCAAAACACACCTCAGCCATTGCATCGTTACCCTCCAACTCCCTCACAATCTTTCTGAAAGTACAATTAAGGGTAGTTGTATACCTACTTACAGATTAAAACATACAAAATATAAATTTCTGTCATAGATTTTGGTTTAGACAAATACATCATAGCTATTTTTCGCGCCCTGTCCTCTTGAGAAAGGGGAGTGACAGAGCAGCTTGGTGGGCACCTGGTGGCCATTGAAGGTCAGCCCACCACACTGTCAAACTGGCAGGGACCATGTCAGAAAACAGCATCAACTGGAGATGCTGGGCACCTTGAAATCAGTCTCTAGCTATTCTGAAAATCTGGCTAGTATGCAGTATGAAAAATGGAGTAGCAATGGGAGGGCAGCTCAGCAGTAGTGAGTTCATATGAACCTATCAGTGATGCTAGTGAACATTTTCATATGTGGCATCTAAGGCTGATTTTGACGTGCCCGGTATTTTCAGGTATCATTGAAAAAAACTGCTGGTTCTCCAGTTTCTGAAAAATTTTGTTTTCCACATTTGCAGGAAAGCAATGTTTGGGTCAGAGAGATGAGATCCAGTCAGCACACTTACCTGGGAAGGATGCAAGTGACTGAGGTTCGTGTGCCTGGTTTCGGGCAGGCAATGTAACAATTTGCTGCTGAATGTTCAGCTACTGAGCTATAATATGCCTCAGCCTTCATATATGGACTGTCTATAAATCACTCAATTAACAAGAAACATTGACAAAAAGAGAAACATTGATTCTTAGCATCTGTCTACACATCTGCATAGTGTACAGCCACAGTGTCCTTAGCACTGAAAACAGTCAAACCATAGCAGTGTAAAACTCGTAGTGCAGAATAACTTATGCTGGAGAAAAATAGCTAGTTTTAGAGTAATTCCGGCCATTGGGGGTGTAAGTAATGGAATTTGGACTTTCATCATTTAAATGCTTTTGAAAATGTTAGAAACACTCCTAGATATTCCACTAGCAAAAATACAGCTCATTTTGCAGAAATAATATATTCCTGAACAGGACAAATTTAATCCTTGCAGCATGCGTAGATGACAAATTCCAAAGGGGCGGGGTGGAGGGGAAAAAAAGATGACACTGAAAAATTCTGCCCAAATTTCCATTTACAGCTTTATAAATAATGAGTAAGTATTTGAACTCATTAAATGTAAAGTAATTAGAAGCCCATGTGACAGCAGAATCAGGCCCAATGGGTTCCACTGCATGCCACAGAAACTGCAGACTTCCCATTTCCATCATAACCAATAACACTGATGTTTGCTATGATTATAAATAGGAAAGTGAAGCAATTAAAGGAAAGCAGAATGTCTTTATACCAGCTTTTACTGTGGAAAGAAATGAAAATTCATAATCAAAAGATGACATACAAGAAATCACAGTGTGGTCTTGACAGAACTGACATTTTCCAAGGAGGAAATTATGGAGCAATGTGAGAAAGGTGTAAGCAATAAATCACCAGGGCCTGATGGCATTCATCTGAAGGTTCTGAAAAAAATTAAGTTTAAAATATGGAGATGTGACCCTTTCAAGCAGCTATCCATGAAAAACGGAAGCACACTAACATAATGATGATTTTTTTTCTTTTCCTTTTAATCAAAAGAATCCAATGAAGGTTTTTTATTGAACCTCACATTAGCAAGAGGCAAGCTACAGATCAAGTCAAAGAAAGTATAGTAGAAGATAGAAGTGTTTTTATATGGAACAGTTCAATTCACATTAAGCCAGTTTCTGAATTGATCTGTGCTCATGTGACCAGAATAATATTTATTCTTCTCCCTCAGTGATACACAGATATTACGTTTACATGCCAACCCACCAGTATCCATGTAGGTGAATTGATACTGCATGCTATTTCAATGGGCCCTCAGTTGTTGCAGAACACTCAGAAATTCATGTTGTTCATTTTTCAGGTTGCATGTAAAGCTGAACCAAGGAGAACTCCTCTAGAACAATTTTTATGCCTACTCCCTACATTGATGCAGTAATGGCTGCTGGCACTAAGATGCTATAAAAGTGTCTGACTTGCAATGCCAAACTCACTGGCACAGAGATCCTACATTTCAAGAAGTCACTCTGTATTTATAAATCATAAAACCAACCTTGGCCAATCATCCAAGCCATCTTCATTTTCAGAGAAAAAATCAGCTACACATACTCAAATTGTTTTTGTCATGTTTGTCTAAGCTGATTTTTAAAATTTACAGTGACAGAGATGTCAGAACTTCCCAAGGTAACCTACACAGGACTTAACTCAGTTGACCATCAGTGAGCTCTTCTTGCTATCTAACCTAGTTCTCCTGTGCTGCAGCTCATTATCTCTTGCCTGATGCTCAATGGAGAACAGTTTGTTCCTTTCCTCTTTACATCAGCCTTTCATGACTGGAGAAATGATACATGTACCCTCAGTTTTATACATCCCTTAGAGATCTTCCTTTATGACGGTTTATAGAGAAGTGATAATCTTTCTTGGTGAGGGCCTTGCTCATTTTCTTGAAGTGCAGTGTCTAATATACTACACAAACTGAGGTCTTGACAGTGATGAGAAAATGTTATACTGCACGTATGAGGTAGTATGCATGCTCATTGCAACTACCGAATATAAACTTTGGAGCAGGGTTCAATTACTGACTGGCAGTCATTTTGTGGTGCATTACAGTTTGTATACCTCTACTTCATAAGTCAAGTCGTTAATAAGTAGAAATAGACCCATTTCTGGAACTTGACTTTCAGATACATACTTCCTGTAGAACTGAGAAACACTGATAGTTATTCTTTGTCTATAACTTTCCAACCACCTAAGCTGTTATGCCTGAGTAGTTTTGTTCAGGCTTTGTTATCTGATCTTTTTTACCTAAGTCTTACACGAATGTCAAGAGTTTTAATAAAATGGATGGGTTTTGACAGTCTATGCTGACCAAAGCATGAACATGATACTAACTAGCTAAAAAGAGAAAGATGTAAGGAGAAAAATCAAAATGAATTCATCTCAAGAGTGTAAACTGCTGTTCATGTCAGGAATTTTCTAACATGCATCTTTAACACACAGAGCTCCATAAGGAAACAAAAGAGCAAGGGATACTCACTGGCACGCGGTTATAGTCACAGACATAACTGATGTGTAACAAAATCGCTATGTGGAAATGACACTTTCTGCTGTACTACATAGTGTAAGGCCACTCGTCATGTACATATAGATAACTTATATTGTGATATTTAGCAGTCAGTGAGCTACGGTTTAGTGAGCTAGAGGCAAAAAAGAACAATACAGGAACTATTTGCCAGGGTAAGTATCAGAGCAGTATTATTTAACACAATTTTCATTTTGGAGGGAAATGGATAAGAAGATGGTGAACATGCAGGTTACAGATGCTTTGATGATATTCTAAAGGGATTTAAAGATACTTGAGGGTGACAGCTCTGTCTGAACAAGAACATGAACTACGTAGTGTAGATTAAGGTCCTTAGTCACTGAACTGTAGATTATCCTGCTAAGAACAAGAACATTTATCAAAAATATATTCACTGAGATAAGTCAGTCTAATAAGTTAAAAATCACAGGATGTTTCAGAAAATCACTTCTCCCTTCTTCACAGATTATTCCTAATTAGCTCAAGAGATCTCTAACACTAACTTGAAACTGTAGTTATGCCATTGTAAGATACAGCATCTCGGATTTCATGCAATAATCAATTGTAAAATGGAGGCAGACAGGAGGTGAAGCTGATGTCCACACTGGCCTCGTGAGAGGAGAGACCCGGTCACACTTGTCCCTTCTCTGCTGCCTGTTGGGCTCTCTGTGGAAGGACAAATCTGCTATTCAGCAAGGTTATAAAAAGGGCTCTGAAGGTTTTTCACTTTCCTCATTTGAATTTAGTCTTGACTATGTTTGGCTCTTTAAAGTAAGTCTGTCCTTTTAAAGTTTTGAATGAGCTATTTTGGGTAAAGGTTTGATTGTGATCCGGTTCCTTCATGCCACACAGGCCTGCAGGCACCTCTCAGTGGCTGATGATGTCGAAAAGAGGCCTGGCAAGTGTCGCATACACCGACTGGCTTTTGGGGGGGAATCCAGCCCTAGCATCAGTCTCCCAGGTGCACATTAATCCCATGACTCTTTTTTTTTTTTGGTAAAATGAGTCACAGGCAACTCCACAGCTCCATGGAACTGAATGGAAGAACATTTTTTCAGTGAGATAAAGCTATATCCCTGGTAATTATTATGTTGTTTTCCTATACCTATTTCTATTCCTACCAGAGATATTTGCCAATTCTCAGTGTGTCTTTAGTTACTTGTGACATCAGCTTCATACAGGGAAGAGTTTTGCATTTGAGCACAGTTAATACTGGTTTTCAAGTCAAGCATATAAATGCAGGAAAGATTTAACATGCAATGCTAAATGAGCTAATGCATGCATTTAATTAGCATCCTACATAATTTATTAGCTTAAGTTTGCTCATGTCCTGCATTCACTGGCTGAAGAATGTGAACTAGGTATATAGATTCAATTTCCTTGAAGAAATTCAATTTTTTTAAAGTGCTCACTTTTTTCTGAACAATTTGAAATTCATTACTTTGTAAAACAGAGTGCTTTATATATGTTCTAATAATGTAACTTCTTCTTTTCTAACAGATCTTTGAAAAATCAGCAGGTTGTCATACATTTAAATGTGTAGTTATAGTCCTGTGTATACAATAGAACAGAACTGCATATTATTTTGCTTTTTGACCCCGAGTACCTTTAAGCTCAATTTTCATTTTCCAAATCTACCAGTTAAAAAAAAGAAACAAAACAAAAATAAAAGAACTTAAATGAAAGGAAAATAAACAAAAAACCCCATGTTATTACTCTATACTTTAGTCCCACAGTATGTGAAGGCACAGTGAGGCTGTCTTCTCTAGGGACAGACTACCAGCTACTGTGTTAAACATCTGCACTATTATTCAGCAGCTTTCCTGTTTCCTACAAGTTTCCTGTATGACTAAACAGCCATATGCTTAAAACACAACAGCCCAGTAACAGCTACATGTAGAAGTGAGGCTTGATTTATGGGAAGTTATCAGATTTAGTCCTAAGATTCTGAACCTCATCTGTGAAATGCTAAACATTTTCAAGTCTTACTGAAATCACTTGCCCCTGAGGCTACTGCTCATAAATTTATAGGACTGGGTAAATAATCTGCAATATTTGTTGGGGTCAAATTTGAGAACTGCCAGGAGTAAAGGCAGCTTCACAACTCCAGGCAAAAGAAGGTATGAATTAATTTATCTGTGTGATCGTGCATAGCAATCAGGACTGGGTGCAAGACCTGAATGGCCAATGTATTTTACATGGGCACCTTCAGGCCAGATACCTAAAGGCATTTAGACATTGATTTCAATAAAATTTCAGTGGCTGAATATCTTTAAAGGCCTGTATATTTGTGCTTCATAGAGCCTAAATTCACTGTTACTGAACCATGAAGTCTTTGTGAGCCTCAAAGGATGTACAATCAAGCAAGATGTACCTAATTCAGAAAAACACATTTGTTTGGAAGCCTGTTTCCATTGTAAATAATTATAATTTGGGATGTCAAATAAAACTGGTAATAGCTTATTAACTCTTGATTTTAACCATCAGTGCAGATTGGAGAAAAAATGATCCTGAAATCATCAACAGTTCTAAAGAGATCACAAGATACACACCCCTGAAGTACTTAACAAACAGAAGGAGCTGCATGCACATAAAGGGAATAATAAATTAGGAAACTCATTGCCCCAGTGAACAGTGAGTCAAGCCAAAGGCAGAGCTATGATGGTAAACTGCAAAGGGTTCATTCTTTGTCCTGAAAATCATTACAAAAAACTTTTTTATTATTATTTTTTTATATTTAGTCCTTGTCCAATGGCCTGAACCCTTTTCTTGCTGAAAACAGAATACTGAAAGGGAGAGATTCTGATGCACTATTAACCTAGAGAATGCAGGTGGTTACACCTAGACAAAATCCTATAATCACAGAATCACAGAATGGTTGGGGTAGGAAGGGACCTCTGGAGATCATCTAGTCCAACCCACCTACTGAAGCAAGTACAGTAATACACCAGAGCACATAGCAGACCTTATTCAATCTCAATCAACCAAAGT
The DNA here is from genome assembly GCF_964273445.1 of Streptopelia decaocto. Classification (NCBI taxonomy): domain Eukaryota; kingdom Metazoa; phylum Chordata; class Aves; order Columbiformes; family Columbidae; genus Streptopelia; species Streptopelia decaocto. Next base: position 47,311,584 of record NC_138660.1, read on the forward strand.
TAGCATGGGAGTTAACATCATGAGCATATACAGAGAAAGACATACCATTTTGGAGAAATTAACCATTAATGAAAAAAAAAACACCCTTAATGGAATAACAGCATCTAGTTACAATCAAGCAAGTCATTGGTTTCCTCAGAGAACTCTTAAGAGGTATAACAGAACTTGCATTTACACTCTCTATAGGAAACTTATAAAATAACAGAAATAAGAGCTAAAAGAAGCACTGAGATGTCCTTATGCCCACGCCACAGCAAGAGACCTCAAAACTCTTAGTCAATGAAACTTGCTAATCAAAGGGATTAATCCAGCAAATGCAGCCACCTCTCCTAGAACACTATTGGAGAGACAGACTTTGACGCTAAAGACATGACAGATCCCTCCTGCCTCTCATACCCAAGGAAGTGTCAGGGGGACATTTGTCTGGAGTTACTCCATTGGTAAGAAGATTAAAACACCCTTCCTCTACAAAAAGGAGGGCACCGCTATTGCGGTTTACAGTATTCCTAGGCTTTCTGCCAGTGACTTGTCCATCTGCTTTTTACAGCTCTTTTCTCTATTTCTTTGCTGGTCTGCATGGAGCTTTACAGACACAGAAGGATAACCCTCTACTCTTGAGATTTAATAACATGTGCCACAGTCAGTTCCAAAATGCTGAGCACCTGCAATGCTGTGTACAATCTATGGTATTCTGGGTACTCTTGAGAAGGGCATAGAAACAGGACAGCAACCCAGGACAAACAGTACTGCACATAAATCTAATTCTACTAACTGGGAGAACACTGAGATAACTAAGCTGATGAGAGGACTAGCTAACCTACAGCTGCTCATCCCCAGAAAATGGCAGATTCCCTAAGAGCTGGCTGGATCATGATGACGCGCCTGCTCCTTTCAGATCTTATTGTGTGGAAAATGACTTCTGTTAGACAACAGACAGCAAAGGATTTGACTCACCAGTGGTCTTCACAGCCAAAATCAGAAGTAGAGCGGCTGCTTGTAAGCTGAGGATCTGCTACACACCCAGTGCTGCTTTTCAATCTTGTGTAGTTTTTACGAACAATATATCCCCTGAAAGCTAAAAAACATAGTTATGAATCAGAGAAAAATTCTGCAGAACCTGAAACACAGACTGACACCTGGCGCTGCAGTGCCTCAACTTTTACTGAGCCAGGGGTCAGAAAGAACACTTAGCACCTCACAGGGGTGACTGCAATGTTTGCCATTTTTACAACAGCTAGAAATTATACAGAGCCTTACACTCTTACTGTTATAGTGACCACTTGGCATAGCCCAGGCAAGGAAAATGCCTCAAAATGAGAACATGCCTAATTTAAATAGAAATCCAGCTTAGAATGTGTTAAAATACATATTAGAAAGTCACTCCCAAAACATTTTCTTTAATTACAGCTCCGACGATTTGTATGAGTCAGAATTTTACAGAATCAGACGTTTTACCTGCTTTTATTTTGGGGCATGGGGGTGAGGAGCCAGGGACAGATATATTCACTTAAAACTAGAAAAATGTCTAGTTTTCAATGAACTTCTAATGTTCAATGAACTGTAACCATAATAAAACATTTGAAATACTTCTCATAAAAATAATCAGGGAAAAAAAAAAATCTACAGAAACTGCAACTTATGCCATTAATAGAAAAAAGAGTAGAACAAAACAATCAATAGAAACACTAAATGAAGTAGCAAGCATGCAGTGAAACAAAATGGCAAAGAAAATGGCAATGAATAACATTTTGAAGATATTTACACCCTTTATTTCCATGGATTGTCTCTCTGGATTTGTGTGCCTATAAATAACTTAATTACTTCCATAATTTTATCTGTTGTGAATTTGCTTGAATTCTTGACACCTGTGAATAGGTCATAAGAAAACTCCAGCAAAAACCACAGAAAGCGATACATACTGCACTTAGGACAATAGACTAAAAAGTATCATAACGTACACTTAAACCCCCAAATTTTCAAATTTTATTTCTTGTAGGGTTTATTTTGAGCATTATTATAAAGGGAAATACCTCGATAAAAGGGGAGAAAGGGCTGAATAACGAAGCAAGTAAATACATATCAATGCCATAGTTGTGTATAACAAGCAGCTGCTGAATAACAATGGCTGAGGGTTCTGAGGGAAAGGAGCTGTTTATTAATCTAGCAGAACTGCAACTTAAACAGTAAGACAAAAAAGAAAATGGGAGCTAAGATCAGGAAATATGATGATTTTGAGGAAAAAAAAAAAATCCCTGTCCAGGAAAAGCTTTCAAGCACCCTAAACATGCGCAAAAGCAGAGTCAGTCTGGGGACTGATTATCCAAAGGAGGAGAGGAGCCTTTTCCTTGGGGTTCCTAGAGTCCAGGGTTAAATAGTACAGCAGGATGTTGTATCGGTACAGAAATGGCATTTGGGGCAACCTCATATAGGATCAGGGTCAAGACAACATTGTAGATTACAGCGGGAAATCAGGAGGTAGAATAAATATAGAATATAGAATAAATTGACAACAGAGAATGATCCGAAGAATAACAAGTTTTCCCTGCATCTCGTGCCTCTGATTTTAGGAAAACACTAAAAGTAGGCACTACCTGCACAACAGAGCATAAAGACCCTGTAAAATTTGTAATCCCTCAATTATTACCAAGTTATGAGATAATTGATTTATTCCCCTTTTCTTCTATTCAATTACTCTTACAAATTTAGCTCCACATTCACGGTGTTTTTGCATAATGAAAAGATGGTGGAGGAAACAAAACAGAGCTACCTTGATTGCATCTGCTCTTTCCCTTAGGAAAGGGCCGTAACTAATCCCTTCTTTTTAATTTTAATTCCTGTTTAGTGTTAATGGTCTTCTTTTCAGCCACCTATCTCCACAAAAATATATGGAGTTGTACTTATTTATCCTATATATGAAAATGAAAAACTTTTGAACAGTTCAAGCTGTGGTATGCAATGCACCATAACAATCCAAGCATTTCAGTGCTACTGAGGTTTCCAGGGTACGAAGCAGCAAAAATTGCCTTTTAATGAGAGGTTACTAAAATAAATAACCATTCACTTCACAGAAAGCACGACAGAAGCTGGGCCTGCTGAGGTGTTGTACTGAATACAGAGCTCAGGTATTGTGAGGCTGAGGAACTCTCCATCCTTAATAATCCCACTGGAAACGTCTGCCTGTCTGGCAGAGAAGAAGCGAACATTCACTCGCCCCATGCGATCAGGCTTCCAGTGCTTAACCATCCCCTACTGACCAGACGAGGAGCCTCCTCCGCTGCCGGCAGCACAGCCAGCTGGCCAGCAGCCACCTCTCTGCAGCTGAAACATACTGAGTATCAGTCAGACGGTGGACTACTGTAAAGATAAAGAAGCACTGAAACAAACGAACTAATAAGATAAACCTCAGTTTTATCCATAGTAATTTCTCAACTTTTAGCAGTTCTTTGCATGTGTGTGTCTGTCTATAAAAATCAACCCTGAAACTTACCGTGATTTTATTTTTTAAAATTCTTTTTCCCAGAGACTCTTTTTAGCGTCAGTATAAGCATTTTGGTCTTTCTCTCATGCATGATACAGAACATGCTGTATCTGATATAATAAACACGGTTTTTACCCTGTGTTTTAATTTCATACACATTTTCAAAATCAACTCCTCTTCAACTTAACTTTTCCACAAACCAGTTTCTAACATTCTTCTAGAATATCTTGCATCTGACAGGTAAATGTGTGTATTTTTCCCACTTTCCCTTGGACTCATGGGATAACTGAATTAGCAGGATAAACAAACTTGTCTCTCTCTCAAAAGCTTCATCAAGCATTAGTAGGACTGCACCTTTTCAACATTTATTAACTGGATCTATAATGTTTCAAAAGAAATGCATATGCAGAGAATTCTACTGGGGGAGCCTGAGAGGCTGGGAAGCTGCTCCATCACAGCAATTTGCATTACTGACTGGTGCTGGTTTTGACACTAAGCACTTGGCTCAAAGAGTGTGAAATTAGCAGACTCATGTTGCTACTGCTCCATGAACAATCACTGCATCATTGAAGAAGAATGATTACCAGCTGTCACCTCATTTTCACCTCATCCAGTCTATATTCCAAACTTCGCAGCAACAGTATCTTTAACCCTGATCCTTACATAGCCAAAGATGACAGGATCTGAAGAGCAACATAGGAAGTGAACTTAATTTTAGCACTTCTGTTAGTAACTCAGTGTTAAATGTTTTATGTGCCACAATTTAGGGCATGAATTTTTACTTCTTGTACTGATCAATTCTCACACAAAGCGGGTTTTCTGTCAGCTGCAGCACCTAGCAAACCAAGAATATATTTACCTTGGGGAGTCTGAAATTCGGTGTATTGCAGTCAAAACCCTTTATTTTAAGGTCTAAGTACCAAGGCATATACATTACACACAATGTTGCACAATCCCAGTTAGGAAAGGTCCAGGCATTTTTCCTCTGATTCCCATAGGAAATATATAGTTACAGAGCAAATTGTGAAGCACAATGTAGAAAGATCAAAGCTAAATAATCACAATTCTATATAAGTAGTATAAAGAAGGAGACGATGTAGTATTTTAAACAGCAGGATTCATTCTCAGTCATAAAAAATCACGTTAAGCAGATATTTTCTACACAGACACATTTTTAACCTACAATATAATCTAAAATACCATATAACAGTAACTCAGAAATGAAAACTCACTCTTGCTGAAGAGAAGATATGGTAGTCTGTAATCAGAAGTTGATTTGCTACAAACGGGATATCACTTCCTTAGTTTGCCTAGTTAGAAGAGCATTCAGCAGTTTAACTAACAATATCTGAGAGGATTTGGAGCCCACAAATCTGATTCTTCACTCCATGCCAAGTTAATTTTCATGAACAGTAAAAGGGATGAAGAGTCACATCCTTTGCTGGGTCCCACAAATACCTCCCCTCTTTCACCTCTCACTCTGGATGAATATTGGGTGATGCCTGTTTAGTAGCAGAAAAAAACAACTCTTGTCTTCAGTTCCCCAGCAGAAGCATTATGAGAAAGTAAGTCACAAGTTCTCACATACAAGCAGTAACTACCAGTAACAAGCGGTGAGCATGAGTAAGATTCACCAAGGCTGCCATCACGACTGGTGCCACTGATGCATATCACCACTTGGACACAAAGTTTTTAATTACTACACATTATTACAGTCACTGATCTTGAGACTTGGTCAAAGGAAAAAAAAAAAAGTGAAGATAACAGTGAAACTGTTTGTCAATATCAGCAAGTGAACGGAATAGATTTTCAAACATATTGTTGGCCAACGTACATTGTTGTCCCTTCCTGATTTTAGCAAGGGTGTGAAATCCAGTAAGCATGGTCTCCTTTTCATCTCCTCAAATCCAGGAGGAAAAACGAAAAAAAAATGCAGACATATTCACATCGACAGAGCTTAGCTCAGAGATGGGGATAGAATATAGGACCTCATACTTGATAAGACCACCTCACTTTTGCTAACACGTTGCCTGCACATGAGCAGCAGGCTTTTAATGGTTACTAGAGACAGATGCTAAAAGTGAAGAATTACTGGACACCCTAAGCTAGTACAGAACACAAAGAGATGGAAGAATAAAGTTAACCAAAGCCATGCAGCCTGTACAAACCAGTCTGGTTTACCCTGAATGTGAAATCAAGGTCATACAATGAGTCAGTTCAGCTGCCATTAAGAGAAACACATACATCTCTTCAATGGTTCTTGCACTGAAAATGTAGTTAAAAGGAAGAAAATTAACGATACAAAAAAGTAAAACAGGATCTGCTACCTAGTGGTTGTTATTTTCAGGAACATTTTAAAAATATATATTTTTAGATATATTTATAGAGTACTTAGAAGGTTTTGGAACATTTTTGTCATCTAATGCTTAGATCTATACAACAGTATTAGCCGAATACATGTACACACACACGTACATAGGTATATAAATATATACAAATATAGGGTTTTCAAGAAATACTTCCTTGTCTTCTATTGAAGCAACAATACCTCTGCTGTTGAAAATCGCCAAGGTAACACTTGTATTAAATGCTCACATTTATTATAAATGTAAAATTGTAAATTACAGCAGTTCTCAGGCCCTTTTTTATCAGAAGGGAGTGAGTTTTGCCAGAAGTATGTTAGAGATATGTAAATAGTGAGCAACACTGCCTAGGCAGAAGTTATAGAAAGCAAGCAATTTACAAGAGGATACTTCATCTGGTTTCCTTCTGAACATCCACCACTTTTTATTTAAAAAAAATAAAAAGAAAATAAAAGGGAAAAAAAGGCCCAAATCTTGAGTTCTTTATACATAATTTTCCAATACAGTGTGACATATGGTGAGTGTGCGAGCACGTGTTGGAGGAGGAGATGGTGGCTCAATGGATTAGTCATTTGCCTTTCACCTCTGGAAGCATAGTTAAACTCAGTCCTGACCAGAGCTGCACACTATATTCCAGATGGCTAAAGTGGGCCTAATTAAAATGAATTCAGTGATGTCACCTCGGATCTAAGTGAATCGCATGCACCACTCATTTGGCATTTTGGCAATGTCAGCTCACAAATGAAATAACCAGATTAAAATCCTCCCTTAAGTCTTTAGGGACAATGATCACACTGTATGGAAATACATGCTATCATAACTAGAAAACATAATTGTATTATCTGTTGCTCTAAATTCTAATTAATGAATTATTCTAATACAAAGAAATCTTAAATGAGACTTGCATGTGAAGTAAATCAGTGCACCAACATTTCAGTCAGATAATTCAGTGGATATACACACTGATTTAAACCAGCTGTGAATCTGGCAACATAATTTTTAAAAATTCTTTATTTTAACAAAATATTTTTCCTTTTATGTAGATGTAAATCAAAACAATACAAATCACAATTACAAAGAAATACTCAGAAGTGTAAAGTATTGTTAACTCAAATACTTTACACAAAATCGTTCTTTACAATTCATCTCTAAGTTAAAAATGAGGATTTTCTAACCTTCACAGTTTGGGAAAGTGTGAATGGAAGAGTGGGAAAGACCACCAGTACCCTGTGTACCATTTTAGCCACCAGTCTAATAACATTTATGTATTCTGAGAACCTGTGATGTAGATATGCTGAAGTAGGGTAACTTCTTCTTCCTCATCTAATTTAAATTCACAAACATTTTGTTTCCTAGCAAGGGTGTTTTCCCCCATCTGAAATAATGATTTTTTGTGTGTGTGTGTAATACAATACACTCAGGAATTGTATCCTCATGTACACTGTGAGGGTTGGTTTTTTTCTAAGTTTGTTTTTTTCTTCCAACATTTCTTCAATGGATAGTGAACTGCTGGGCCCACAGAGATCTCCAGACCACCAGCTCATGTATTTGAAAGGCATCTGTTTATTTTTAAAATGCAAATGCAGCCTACCTCAAAGACTGACTTGCAAGAAATGAACAATCTGAACAAGTCAAGAGGTTTCCAATCAGGAGCTGTGTTCTTCCTTTATATCAGGCTATGATCACTTGCTGTCAAAACCACTTAAACAATATCCTGGAATCTGAATGAAGTCCCCCCACAATTAAAATGAGCAGGATAATCCTGCAAGAATTATTCAGGCAAATCATTTTTCACACAGTTTAAAGTAATGATAAGGTCATTTACAAAAGAAATCAGCGCCTTTGAAATGCTGACTTGTAGACAGAGGACTGCCTGGAGGAGGGCCATAGATAACAGTGAAGACTGGCCTCCTAACACTACCCTCGCAGTCTTTGGAACTGATTCTGATGAAGAGAAGGCCCAATAAGGTTAATACCCCTACTTTGATCTCTGTCAAAGCGTACCAGCAAGAATTAATTTACATTTCAGATGAAAAAGGTTGACAGCATGAAAAGGCATCTTGTTTCTGGTATGTGAATGTGCTGTAATAGATCGGGAATTCTGAAAGGAAGTTCTGAGGAAGCTAAAGGGATAAGCCGAGCGGCTGCTTTTATTGGGAAAGAGATGAAAGGAAAACAAATTTCAATATGCGCTGTTCTGTAGAAACATGTAAGCCAAATGCTTCCTAAATTTCAAGGCCTGCTTGAGCTGGGGGTGGAGGGGGAAAGGAAAGGGAAGTACATATATTTTAATTATATGGTTTTGCTAATGTCTGGATGACAAATGCAAATGATATTTCCCACTGCCTGAAATGCCTCATTTTGAAAAATATACAAAGGTGATCATACTCCATTTTACTGAAAAGCTGCCTTGAACTACATACTTGCATTTTAAGATGTGCAGGGAAGGGAGAGATTTGGAGTTGCTTTTGTCTCCATGTCACCAGGCACTTGGACAGTGTAATGTAAACAACAGAAAGACTGTCAGTGTACTTTAAAAGCTGGAAAATGGCCACCATTAGCAAGCACAAGCTTTGATTTGAGATACAGAATAATTAGCATATAGCGGAGAGCAAATGTGCACAAGAAGAATTTTCAAGTAAGAAGTCTTAGATACAGGTTTCCAAAGGCAGACAGAAATGTGTTGAAGATTATTATTATTATTATACCCTTTTGAATGCAGTGCCAGGATAGGAGGAGCAGACAGCCTAATTAATACAAAGGTGCACTGTGTCACTCTTAACACTATAGTCCTAATGCTTCTTTGCCCAGATTGATGGCTGAAATTGTCGATTGCCAGGTGACACAGGAAGAGGGTGTGTGTGCTGGTGGGAAGAGCACTACCAGCATTCCTCCAGCTTTAGGTCCAGGGGGCTCAACAGAAGTGTCCAAATTCAAGGGTACGTGTACACTCCCATCACCCCTGCTCTACCATGTTCCACATGTCTCAGAGATGGCAGACAGCAGAATAGATCCGTTGCTTTCTCTAAAGAGCTACTGATGAGCACACACCTCCTACACAACTGACAATTCTGGCTGGATAAAACTTTACAGTAGAATGTCCCCTACAGTCTCCAAGTGATCCCGCTACACACCAGCTTCCTACTGAACCTGAGATAACTCTTGTCTTTAGGAACTCGCAATAGCGGGACAGTGACGGGTCAACTGTTTCACTTTCCTTTTTATGGCAAAAGGCTGTTGTAAAAGTCAGGAAATCAAAGTCCAGATATGGCCAAGTGTAAATGCAGCAAATGCTTCAGGATAGTTGGAGGGGTACTTTAAGATCTGCTCTCTGTGCTATCAGGAAAGCAATAGGAAATGACAACGCAAAGGAGAGGAAAAAGGGGAGAGAGTGCTTCTGCAGTATCCTAGTGCTTGTTGCATGGAGAGAAAAAAATTCCTCCTTAACAGTTCTCTATTTAATAGAATATTCTGCATTTGACCCCAGAACTATAGTTCATGATTCCACATAACAGCAGGCATACAAAGCTATCAATTTTATTATTTATCCTACTGATACTCTGTTCCTTTCTGTAACTAGATTGGTATTTGTTTTCTGCTGAAAGTCACAGAGATGCTTAATTTCAGAGCAGCAAACTCAGACAAAAGAAAAACAAATTTATTTACTGGAAATGGTTTGAGAACAAACTAAAAGACTATTTAGAACACATCTTTTTCAGACTGACTTTACACTATATGATACAGAATAGAGAGGTGACAAAACTTAAGGAGTCATAGCACAGGAAGCTGGTAGAATAAAGGCGGTACCTTGGTTTATCTGTAAATACATTTGCTACAACTCACTTTTCATCGGCTACAGCCTTTCAGCCCAGGGTTCGACAGGGAAGGTGCATTACACTGCATCACATGGAGGCTGCTTCACATTGGCAGCATCTGAAAACACCATCGAGTTCATGGCACTGGATCTTAGATTTCTGTGCCATATGGTACCCTGCTCTCTAGCAGAGACCTACACACCCCTATGGGCCTGTTCCTCCAATAATCTCTTTAAAGCTTATTCAAATTCATATTGATATGGCTGCATAGGAGTCTGGCAGAGAGTCAAAAGATCGGCCAAAGCTGGCAAACCCAGCAAGCAGTGAAAACAAAAACCTGGCAGCCTGCCAAGATGAGGGCTGACACAAAGGCAGAGAAATGCACGTCCAGTGCCTCCCATCCACACTTCAGTCAAATCAGTTCAGTGCTTCATACAGCTTTACATATAGTTGAATCATATCGACTGTGCTCAGAAGAATCTTAAAGAATTAACTCAACATCTTTTAAGCAGCATGTTTTGCTTCCAGAGAAGTACTTACAAAAAGTACAAAGTGCCTGATACCTGTCACTGGTGTCATTTGATACTGAAGCACAAACGATCAAAAGTAAAGTTTTCGATAGCTTTTGTGATACTGTGTGTATTTCTCTTGGCTACAAATACTGACACATGAAATCACCCACAGCAAAATAGGTGTTGGCAACCGAAATAATGTTTTAATTACCTGCTTGAATACGTATAGCGGCATCAGTTCTTCTGTTCCTTATTTCCTTGTACTTCCTGCGAGCTTCATATCCTCTCCAGGCTAAAAATACAAAACCATGTGCTGGAAATTACATTTATTTAAGGAAGTGCTACAGAGTCTACAGAGCCAGAGATGTGCTGAAACTTTCATCCCTCCTGCCATAACCACTCCAGCCCCCACCCCCAATACCTCTCCCCCACCCACCCACATGTTGAACTCTGGGTTCATGACTGCAGGATTCACATCCCCACAACTTCAAACACTGCTTCACTCAGCCAAATTTTAATTGTCACCATGTGCTCACTGATGTCCTAATCCAAAAGGCAAAGGTACATGATCATGTCAGCACTAGAATTCCCCTCCTCACACAGCTCCCCAAACTCAATTTAAGGAAGCCTCCTACATTACTGACAATCAGCCACTCAGGCCCACCCCACGATGTATGTTAACTGGAATTCTGGTATGCATGGGGGTGGGGGGCACATTACTGCATTTCATTTATGTGCAGCATGCTAGCACAGACATACCTAACAAAATTTTCATTTTGTGCACAGGCACCACATCCAAAATACTAAAATATTTAAATAAAGACATTATCAAATACTAAGGTGACAGCTTAGAGTAAATCAATAACATTTGCATCAATTAGCTGGAGAGAAAAGCACCTCCGGTTATTTTGATTTCAAAATAAACTATTACGAATGAATAAATAATGTACATGCAATTTAACAGCTTGAAATGCAAAGACACTCAGTGAAAGAGGGAATGTGAACATTTACCTGACTGTATGGTAACAGCACTATTTTCTCTTTTCTCTCTGACTTTCTTGTACCTCCTCGCTCCAAGCCATCCCTTGATATAGGCTTGCATGACCACCACTCTCCCTATAACTTCTCGCAGGAACAAATTTAACTGCTCTATATGGTAATACTTTAGAAAAACCTGAAATGGAACAACAAAAAAATCAGTACTACATGCAGGCAGTAACATAATCTCTTGTATTCTGCCTTTTCTTTAGTCTCCTATAAGCCTATTTTAGGGCACTGTTGCTGAGAAAACTAGTAAAGTAGTGGTTGTTGATATCGTAGCAATCTAGTGAATCAAATATTTGCTCTCAGTGTGCTTGTAGAATTTCATTATTCCACTGATTATAATAGCCCCATCACAAAATAAACTACATATTTATCCCCTTCACAAGGTAAATTGGCTGGAGGATATTTCAGGTATCAACAATTTTGAAATATAACCTTTCTTGTCAGTGGGAAAAGAAATCCTGAGTTAAATTTTGTTTTAGACATACTACTGTCTAACAGCATTCTGCTTCAGGAGGCAAATCCTACGGGTGCTTACACCTACTTTATCTAGGTCTTGAGCATGAAATTCTCCTTGTTTTTCCTTTGTGCACTGTAAAACAACCCAAGATATTCTATAACAACCATTTTACAGAAGTCATCCATTCCATTTGGAACCATGAACAAAGGCTCTTGACAGAGCCAGCAGGATCTCACCTGAAACTCCACAAATGGATAATGTACCAGCCAGACTCACAGGATGGGCCAGTGTGGAGTTTCAAGTCATGCCATGATTAAGAGGAGGAGGAACTTCAGGGAGGCACCACCACAGCAGGCATTGACAGATGTACAGCCTGTGCAGAGCATGCTTTGGGGAGGTACTCAGTACACCTCTCCTCTTGCAGCACTAAGCTGGCTTGGGAGGGCACCTCTATCACCTGGGAGGCTAACTGGAGCAAATTTCTTGCTCTTTTGTTCATTCTTGCAGTGCTTTTCAAACCACTATTAGACACGTTTTGCTATTATAAAAGGATAGCAACCTCTACCTTTGTTTTGCCCAGAATCCAGTTGTCTAGTTTAGATCTCTCCAAAATGGCAAGACAGTTTTCTCTGCTACCAAGGGGAGTCTCATGTGCCTTGAATGCAAGGTAGTAATACCTGCAAAACCAAATCACAAAGAAATAATTGACTTGACAATCAATATGTACTTTCATTTTCCATCTCCAGAACTCACGGGCCAAATTTTCTGTTATACTCAGTCCTCTTCATAAATCATGACACAGCTGTCATGAACAGATATTTGAGAATATATATATGACATAGGAAAATAAAAGGCACTATAGTGGTGACGAGAATCTGATGCATTCTAGAAATCCGCAGTTGGCGTAATAATCCGTAAAGGTCTTTCAATAACCAGTGCAACTGAGGAAACACTTAAGGTTGCTCTGAATTTTTCAGACAAGTGAGTGAATGAATGACAGGGAGAAGAAGGAAAAGTGCTAGAAATCAGAGTAAAAGAAAGGAATGCAAAAATAAAACTTTTTGCCTAACATGTGTAAAATAAGTATGCCATCTACAGAACTGCATAACATACTTCAGCACAGTTACATCTCACTGCAAGTCTGCAAATTCTGTTGAATAAGTGGGTGCTACCTGAGGTGTTCAATGGACTTTTACAGATTTGAGAGGGAGAAAAGTCAAATGCTAGCACCAAAGAAAGCGAAAAGCACCAAAAGTAAACTATGCATGTTATTCCAGCAGAAAATGCAGAAGTCTGGAATATTTCAGTGTTCTTCTATGTTAAGCCACTACTTTTATTTCTATTTTTAAAAATAAAGTTTATAGTCCGTCATGTGTTGTCTCACAAACATGCAAATATTCATGCAAATCCATGTTATTTTCTCAGGTTATGCATTGTGCTTGAAAATGTCCTATACATAACACATATTAATCTACATGTTTCCTAAAAGGATTTGACCAATCACATTCTCAGTTGCAGTAAGACTGCATAAGAGAAAAGTGAGTTGCCCTAATTTCTCAGATGAAACCCTAGAACTGTATCTTTCTTAACCAGTGGCTCTTACACTGCACTACAACCTATCCTTCACAGACGCAAATTGTATTCCAGACATTAAAATGGGATTAATTGTACTTAGTAGTCATTAGGCACAAACCAACATATTTTAAAAGATGAATTTATTCCCAGATCAACAATTGCAAAGCTAGGACATGCAGCATTAAAGTTGAACATTAAAAAAATCCAGGTATGCTAAGACATGGAAAACTTCAGAATGATGCTATGCATTAACTAGCTGATTATCGTGAAGGCATTTTAGTGTTGGTCACTTTAGATTAGATTAACTGACTGTAAACAAATGGTTCAAGTTCTCTCTCCTCCTTAAACAGTGAACTGTGCAACTGGTCAATAAACAGCATTCAAACAGCACCATTAACTACTATGCCCATGTCTCTTTCTAAAGTTCCCTTCACATTCCAGACTTAAAGGCAGCATCAGTTCTACACAATTAACTCAAAAAAGTAATGATTAACCCTTTTTTCTCTTCAAAACAAATCTTTGTACTAAAATATACTGGCCTGAGATGGAGAATAGACAATGATATGTGAAAAGCACGAGGTGCAAAAGGGCAAAATCCATTTCTGACCAGTTCCCCACCAATAGTAAGGAGATTCTCAACATTCCAAAAGATCTTTGCTCCTTCTCAGCCTTGGAGCTGGAAAACTTAGGACACTCATGTTTTTAGCACTGAAAGAGCTGTTAAATAACTTTCAAAAATTCCTAACTTGTATTCATTGCATCTCACCACATCTGAATTCATACAACTAATTACATTTGACTCTATGTCTGGAGTATGAATGAAGCAATGTCAATGAAAAATGAAAAACATCTAAGATACTCTTGAAATGCAGTAGCAGATACCTAACATCTATGCTGTAAATCACCAGATGAACATAAAATGACAGAAATACTCTCTGAAAGACATAATTTGGTCCATTCTTCATATATAATTCATAAGGGATTATCAGACTTTTCATTTCTAGAGGTTTCATATCTTTTCCATTCTGCAAACCTTTACCAGTATTCTGTGAATAACAAGAGTCTAGAAAGTACCTGTGGAAGGTACAGCAGTTTACTATTTTCTAAGTGTACAGGAACATTATGCAAAACTGGGGAAATCTTAAAGCCACTGAAACAAATAAACAGTTCCGTGGATAATAGTAAAATCAAAATATGGGGGATGTTATAATTTTGTTTTCAGAAATCACTTCAGGACTTTGGTACAGTGCAGACTCAGTGTTAAAGTAAGTTTGCATTAAAAATACATCGTTTTAAAAGCAAACATTTTTTTTCTCTCTAGCAAACATGTTGACTTCTAATTTAATTCTGTGCTTCCCTGATTCTGAATAATAACAAGTCTATCACCACTGTATTTTGGGGGTTAGAAGAAAGCATGCACTGAGGTAACATGTTTTACAGGATTTTGCAGTATTTGACCAGTTTTTTTCCTAGCTCCACTCAACGCAGAATGTGACTCATTAAGGTCATGAGAAGCGTAATACCGATGGTTTAGAGACGGTGTGTTCTAGGTGTACCAACAGTGACCTGATGCAAATTTGCACCGTCAGACTGAAAAAGCAGTACCAGCCTCACTGGGATCACTGTCACAGTAATAGCACTGGTATTGCCATGAACATATGATCTGAGTAACATCATCTGGCTGCTGTGGAGTGGGTAGTGCTTATAGGAAAAGTGTATCCTGCATCCTAATGCAGTACAAAGAACTTTAATGCAGAACATAAATGGGCAGAGACCCTTATTCTTCAGCCCATGTACAGTATATACCATATTCCACAAAAAGTGCCTACAGCTGGGGGTGTGTGGCAAGGACACACCTGCATACCTCATCATGTCATGTGAAACTCCAAGGGCTTGGGCACTCAGACAAAGCACGAAGGGTCCCACCCAGTGGGACTTTCAGTGCAGGTCCCCACGAGAAGTGCACACCTCCCACAGCTGCTGTGCAGTGCATGGTGAGGACACGGCCCCACAAGCTGGGCACACCTGCCCACCCTGTTGGGTCAGTAACCTGTGCCTGAAACCTGGGACTCCAGCCTGAGAATTGGGCCACGCTGCTTCACAGCAAATATGCAAGACAGACACATGATGGCACGGGGTGTGAGACAAGGCCGATGGAGACAAAGTGCCATGGACCTGACAGGTCTGCAGTGTTTATAGAGGCTGCAGATTACATTTTCTTACTTTAAGTAAAATAATATGTATATTTATTTACATAAAACAGATGCTTTTATTGTTGGTAAAAGAAAGAACGTGTGAATGAGTGACAATTAAGTCCTCTCCTCACCATCTGTTTTTTAACCCAATGAACTATCTCCAGGTTTGCAACACTGAAATAATCTGTTCTACAAAACCCCAGAAGACAGTAAAGAGTAACATTAGACAGAGTTTTATCTTTTGTTTACCTCCCACCTGATAAACCCTGAATGGTTCTGTTCCCTGCCTTTGATTGTTTTGTCCTCATATTTCCTGCTAAGAGTTTACAAAACAGCATTATTGAACAGGCAGATAAGAAGCACACCTATTTGTTTAATAACATCAAGGGAGAAAAAGTGCTGGCTCATCCATTTTGTTGTTAAGTTGCTCAAAAGGATCAAAATACCAATTAACTTGCTGGCTTAGAAAATCTTTGATATCCTCACATTTACTGACATTCTGAAACTCTCGTTCATACTTGCCTAATGTCTTTTTGATTATGAACAAAGAAGTGCCAATCTGTTTAGCATTTGACCTGTTTTTTCAAACATTTTTATGTATTCAACTACTTAGTTCCTAAAAACACTTGACTAGTCATGGCTGTAAGCTGAAGAAAAATGTTTCTTGTTCCACTGATAGCTTTTTAAAGCGTTGTTCTTTTATTTCTTTGTTTTTGTTTTTCCCAAGAGCAAAACAGAATAGAATTGATTTATAAATAAAGCATGAACTGAAAAAAAGAGCAAGAACATCCCCTCTCCCACCCCCCTGTTTATATTCTGAGCTCATGAAGTAGTCTATGCAGTCGGGCAAACTGGTAAATCTCCTCACACTTCCCTTGTTGACTTGTTTTGACTTTCTTTCCTGAAAGAATTACATCAAGTTGGACTAAAAATTCGGGGAGTATCTGACAACATGTTTAACACAACTTGCCCTTATCTGTAGAAATGGAAAGCTACAGTCAGAACTGCTTTTTCTTACCATTACTTTTCAAGGTTGTACTCAAATTCAGTGCACTTTTGAATTAAAAGAATCTACTGATATGAGGTCTAATTTCTTCTCAATTTACACTTATTTCGGTGGAGTTGATCTTAGTTCACCTGTGTGTAAATTGGATAAAAGTTAAGGTCAACAATTCTGCCTTCAGCCTCTTCAGGATGTTGCACAGATGTGGTAGTGATCACAAAAATTAATCTCTTTGTTAAACCTGCTTTTGAATGGTGACCTTACTAAAATTAGTCACGTAACTGTAACATGTGTAACACACAAAAAGGTCGGGGGGAACCTATGTCTGAAAATTAAATTGCTGTGAAAGACAAATGAACATGTTGGTTTTTCCTTTCTAGTATACACATACTCGAGTGTTTTCCTATTACGTATTCATTTGGTATATTAATATATTACAAACCAGAAAAATTTGTAATTACAGAATCACAGAACGTTAGGGATTAGAAGGGACCTCAAAAGATCATCTAGTCCAATCCTCCTGTGGAAGCAGGAACACCCAGATGAGGCTACACAGGAATGTGTGCAGGTGGATTTTGAATGTCTCCAGAGAAGGAGACTCCACAACCCCCCTGGGCAGCCTGTTCCAGTGTCTGTCACCCTCACTGAGAAGAAGTTTCTTCTCAAATTTAAGTGGAACCTCCTGTGTTCCAGTTTGAACCCATTGCCCCTTGTCCTATCATTGGTTGTCACCAAGAAGAGCCTGGCTCCGTCCTCGTGACACTCACCCTTTATACACTTATAAACATTAATGACATCACACCTCAGTCACCTGCAAGCTCAAGAGCCCCAGCTCCCTCAGCCCTTTCCTCACACAGGAGATGCTCCACTCCCTTAATCATCTTTGTTGCCTTGTGCTTGACTCTCTGCAGCAGTTCCCTGTCCTTCTGGAACTGAGGGGCAACGAATTGATTAGGCTATGGTTTATCATTCAATATGTCTCAATGCAAGGACCACAGATTTCCAAGACCAAATGACTGATTTACAACCAAGTAAATTTACCCAGTCTCTGGGTTTTAGAAAGGCCTGTGAAACTGCTTATGTGTCTTCTTTCTCAAAAACATCAGCAGCTCCTTCCCTCTAGCATCATGTGAATGACTTGTGTTCAGTAGATCCATTAACTCCATAATCTCTCCGAGCAACATCCAGCTCAGAAAATAACACTGAATGCTTGATACAGCCATTCACGACTTGTTCCTGCTGCTGAGTAGTTGATTGCTTAATGGTAATGCTTCTGCTCCATTACTGAATTATCAATCCTACGATTGGAAAACAGTAAATACTACACAAAAACATAGAGGAAGCCATAATGATAATATAAACATGCCATCATAAAGACAATAGCATATCCTGAATCAAATTTATAACTTTTTTTCAGATTGAGAATTGTATTAAAGCTAGTAATAGTAGCCATGACAAGGGTTCAGGTGAACTGAGGTTATCACTCATGACATCTCAAATAAAAGGCTACAAGGCTATGAAGCTATTCTGATGATTATTTCTCAATCACATATCTTTCTTGCACATGAATGTTTTTTCCAGTTACACCAGTGCACTGCATGTTTTCATTTACTTGGCTTATGCCTGTGTACAGGCACGTGCCCTTGACCTTCTCCAGAGCACAAGTAGTTCTTTTCAGCTGAATTTGCATAACTTCTGAGGTAACAAAAAATGAGGCAAAGCTATGAAAAAGAGGTGAAAAGGGTGGAAGAAGAAGTGTAATGGCAAAATAGGTAGGCAATGGCAATTTTGTTTTTTTATGTGAAGATCCTCTACATGGAGAACTACACCAGTACAGCACCGCAGATATGAATTCATGTCTTAAATTTTTTCACTGCGACTTCTCTACACACTAAAAGATGTAATAAATCAAATTCAATACCTTATTCATAAAAATATTTTAAAACATTTCTTACAATACATTATATCTGAAATTAATCAATGAAAATGTCCCTGGACTATTCCTAGTTTTCTGCCTAATCTAATTAAGGTTTTCAAGCTTGACATTAACACTCTCTTCAGATATTTACTTCTTTTAAACAAACACAGCTTTATGTTAGTTCACTCTTAAGCATGTACAAATTCTTCACACATTGGCTGAAGGTCACTGACCTTCCAAATCCTTGTATTAAGATGCAGAATTTCCACTTGCTGCTTCTAGTGAAGGAACCATGGGGACAGGCTTGCTACTGAATACAATGTGCTCACTGCTGGTCTCACATTGACTTTTCTCCATTAGAGCTTAGCTATCCCTTTTAGTCTTTATCTCTGATAGTCACTGCTCTCAGTAAAGAATTAGATTATACAATGTTTGTAGAACTTCCTGTACTTAAACATAGAATATATTTTATTGGAGTTTTAAAACAACAGGCATGTTAGAGAATTCTTACCTTTTCACAAACTCTTCAAAGAGGATGCGATGAGAATACCCTTTCTGACGTATTTTGACAGTTTCCAGAATTCCAGTGTATCGTAGCTGCAGTAGAACTCTCTCATGAGAAAACATCAGTGCTTCTCGATCATCGTTAGGTTTAATGCAGCGGATGAAGTGAGGCTGTCCAACAACCATTTTGGATAAAAGATCCATGAGGGAATACTGGTAAGGAAAATGTAAAATGATGCACAGACTTGACAAAAAAACAGTAATGCAACTACTTAAGCAGGAGATATGTAAACAGTGTGTAATGCTTGACTACATTTTAATCTGTAACGTTAATCTGCATTGATGTTTTATTTATTTTTAAGCTTTAGGTTAAAACCCATAATATATTAAAAGTGTTCAATTGTAAAAAAAAAATATACTATTTCTTATTTCTTACTTGTTACACCTTTCTCTTTATTTCTCCTTATACTACATTTCTGTAGTTGAAGAAGGTCCATATTAAACAAACAAACAAAAAACAACAACGCACATTGAAAAATATCCTAACTACAACTCTACTGTAGGCACATTTGACTAATCAAATATAACCAACAGAAGAACAAGCTCTACTGTGAAACAAACAATCATAGAAAGTCATGGAGAAAGGGTTGCAAGAAGTCATCAGTTCAGTCCTCTGCCTATAGAGAACACTAGATGTACCTGTACCACTTCAGGCACATCTCTGTTTAATGCATTTTTCAGGATCACTGAGGGTATAGAGTGCACAATCTCCCTGGACAATCTACTGAAGTGCTACATTATCATGACTATTAGTAACATTATCAACATCTAACTTAAATCTTCCTGCTGAAATGTAGGACCATTACTTTTTCTCCTTTGTTCCACAGACATGGAAAACGATTTATTCCATTGCATTTTGCAATAAAATGAAAAAAAGTGTGATCAGATCATATAGATCTGCTTTTCCAATGACTCCTCTGGGTACTGATACTTCTGCTTCATCTTCACCTCATTATGCCACTGTATGATCAGTATTTGTTACAAATACACTCAATCTTAAAATCATGTATAATTCCAAGCTGACTGTGGTCACTTTGCTGTAGGTGCATATTATGGTGTACTTTCACACTCATCCCCCCACTCCAGGTTTTGTTTTGGTTTGGGTATTTTTTACAGTTCCCGCACAGCTACATCTGCGTAGTTCTTTGCAAGACCTCTCTAAATCAATACTTGTATTAACAGACACAATGATGCCTCTAGGTTCCCAAGTTTGGATGTGTGCCCTTGTACCCTTCGCACTGGGGCAACATCTCAGTATTTATCAGCTTCCTCTATGCCTTTCCTTACACTATTTTGCACAGCACAGAAACAGATATTCCTGCACAGCATGAAGCTTTGACCCACACTGGTGAGCATTCTGCATGGGACAAGTGCAGCTCAAAACTTTTTCACTCTGCAGTGACTGCAAGAGAAAGACATTAACCAACAGGCTTGGATTAGCATGTGGGTTTCCTGACTCCTAAAGCTTCCAGTTCCAATATTCTCAATGCCTTTTCCTTACCTGTTTGATTTAAACACACATGCAGAATATACATTACCCCCAGAGAAGATTACTACTGATAAAATGGCAATCCATAAGATTTATAACAGTACTTCCAAAAGACAGATTGTTTTTACTTATTATCACATATGACAAACCTTAAGCTTTAAAAATAGGTATGCCCAAGCTTGTGAAAAAATATGAAGGCTTTAGTAACAACAGCTATTTTATTTGCACAAAATCAGTTTTCTGTTCTAGACCTCTAGAATTTATAATGGAAATAAACTAGATTCTAAATCCTGTTATCAACATGCTCAGTGAAATTATGTACATTAAATTAAGTACAAGTATGAGGAAACAAGAAACAGAGCAAAAGAAAATCTATAAGGCTACAAAGGTTGCACAACAGAATAAAAAGAATCTCTTATTATTCTCTTTGATCTCATAATCCCACAAATACTTCAGATATATCCATTGTTCTTATCACCAAAATGTTTGTGTACAGTTAACTTTTGTACCCGAAAATAGGAAGCCATAGTTTGCCGCTTCATGTTTGTTGTTTCCTCAGGGTGTCGCATAACCTCCATCGTATCAACCTGGAAGGCAAAACTCAGATGTTAGAGCTGTTCCAGAAACACTGCAGACCCATGCCACCTCACTCATGAAAGCTGGGTTCAGTTTTTGGTACGGCCATTCCTTCAGGTATGAAGACCGCAGAGTACTTTATCAGAGATAGGAAGAGCAGCTTCTAACAGATGCGGGGGACAAACTGATTTCAAAAAGAGCTGCAAGTGTTCCAAAGGATTTCACACTTTTGCTATGATAATGTAACACCAGGCCAATGAAGCCGCTGTCAAGGTGCAATACCTTATGAACTGGTTTCTAAGAAGTGTTCTTCTTATCTCCACTACAATGAACTCCATTGGGTCTTACTTTCAATATAACAAGAGTTAAAATTTTTGTAATGTCCAGGAAGTAAATTAGCAAGGAGCTGCCTCATTTTGCTCACGTTTGGAAAAAATGTTGTTGTCGGATAACAAGTAGGTAATCTCAAATGCGTAAGTCTTTTCCTTTCTGCTGTTGTGGTTACTATTAATTACTTTACACTGCCATTTTGATGCCAAGAATTTCAGCAATCTTACTCTGCTAAACTTCCATAGCTTCAAATACCACTTTTTCAGCATTTCAGAAGAGTTATTTTTAGAGGGTATACACGGACAGCAAACATATTGCTCCTTGTATATTTTAGTTATATTGTCAGTACAGCTGTTCTTATCAAAATGAAACCAGAATTTATGAATGAGTATAACCATGGCTACCAATCACAAGCAGATTGTGTTGCTGTATTTCAGCTCAACAAAATTAAAGAAAATCAACCAGCATCCTGTTTGCGTGGAGCATTAACAACATTTTAGCATTCACTTGCTTTGTGGCAGTTTACCATCTGCTCTGACCAGGTGGCATTTGTATAAACCAGATAATGCTGTTGTCAGCACCTGTGCGATACTTCCTGGACTTTGCTCCATACGATCATTTCCAGCACTCACTGACTTAAGACCACTCTTCTGAACACTAAAAGTAATTGCTGAAAGATTACAGTTCTCAATAAAGTAACTGTGTCTCTTACCTTCAGGAGATATTTTGGAGACTGCATGCAAAATAGAAAGGAAATGAAGCACTAAGTAGTAATAGATCAAGAAAATGGATTTTGTATTGAGGAAAAAATCAAAAAGAAACTTGTGAAGACAAGATTCAGAATACAGATGGTGCAAAGGGAGACAGATTTCCATAAGGGTGACCATAAAAATTTTGGTATGTTTTTGTAATCTCTGATGTTCTAGCCCAGAGTGGTGTACATGCATTAGTATGCATCTCAGACTAACACGAGGTAGGGGTTGTGTGTGGAGAAAAGCAGTTTGACTTCTGTTTTAAGGATGTTAACAGAAAACTCTGTAATATATCGCAGGAAAAAAGCCTTATCAGCACAGATAACATCAAATATCTTAAGAGGTCACCTGACAAAGTAAACATCAATGACCCAACCAGAACAGCAGGCGTGGCCATGGGGAAGGATAGAAGGATATGGGAATGTTTCAAAACTATCTTGGCAAGACAACTTCTTTTTGAGAATCGATATCTAAATCTCTAGTAAAGGTCAGGTGGAAGACAAAAGCCATACCAGTGAATATTGACAGGAAGGTCGAACATCAAGAGCAAAAGCAAATAGTTTGAGGACTGCACTGAAGCCCAAATGTCCATGAATTTAACTTTCTAAAGTGGATTCTTGTCTGTCTGTAAAAGCAGAGACTCTTCGTGATTTTGTTGGAGGTTCAGCACTCATGATCTCTCTGCCATATCTGGAATATCTGCTGGTCAATAAAGGGTGAGCTTATGCTCTACCTTTTTGGCAGTAGGTTACTGTAAGCATCTCCTTTTCACAGCTGCTTATTTTCACCAAACCTGTAGAATCTTACAACCTTTGAGACTGCCACTCTGTCAAATAAGGGTTACTACAGCCTGCTGGGTTCAAAAGGGTTTTGTTTTGGTTTGGGTTTTTCTAGGGGGAAGGGAATGAACACACAGAAAGACAGATGGTCAGGAACACAGAGGACCAGAGTAAAACCAGTATCGCGACATTCCTTTTTCTACGGATGGAGTTGTAAATTCAGATTTGTGCAATCTGTAAGCACTAGGATCAATTTCCAAATCTTTTTGACAAGAAATATTTGAAGTTTCCATTTAAAAATTCTGTTAGACCCTAAAGTTAGGAAGATTTTCCTGTAAGAATTTTTAGAAGTTTGGCCTCTGGTTAATTTGTAACATTGTGTGTCTATGAAGCCATGCAGTTTTATGGTAAGGCAATAATCACATGTACAACGGGCAATAGGCTTTACCACAACTGGCTTGTCAGAAAACGACAGAACATAGTAAGAATGTCATGATATAGTCTTGCATTTTAAATCAGTGGCTACTCTTTTTAAACTAAAGCAAAGAATATTTTAACTGTTAAGTCACATTTTTACATGACAGTAGTAGTTATGTACAACATACATTCATAAGATTACAACTAAAATGGAAAACAGCTTGATCTAGGGAAGACAAACTGTTCCATCACTAAAACAATTTCTTATGATAGTTTTGAAACAATATTATAAGAAAGATTTAGGACATCATGTCACATTATGAAGTCACTGGAAATTATTACTTTCACAGATTGACCACATCTGCTGGTGGCATGGTATGCAATACTGTAAAACCAAAAAATACGTTAAGCAAAAAAGATAATAAATCAAACAATAAATGAAAATTTCTAAACTTCCAAACAAAATGATTACATTTGGATTTTTTAAACAAATTGTAAAATAGCAATTAAAATTTTTTTTACTGAAGTTGTTTAAATTAGAAGTTTTATGAAATTATAAGAAAGACATATTTTTCAGCTAAAAACTATTTCAACGGGAACACTACCAACCTTGATACACCCAGCACTGAGCTGTGGAGGCAAAGACCTGGATGCTGCTGTCACTTTGGCTCTTGCCTGTGCCTGAATAGTGCTGCACTTAGATGTGTCTTTTAGCTCCTTCTTTAAAAATTTGAAGGGTGACTAAATCCCACTTAAACACTACTTAGTATAACTGATTGTGTTTATTAAAGCTTTAAAAGAGCTCCTCCATTCCAGTTGTATCAATAAAATGCATGTTTAGAAAGCTCATGCTGAATATAGGTGGATGTGGAAGACAATGTATGTATAACACAAGAAAATTGGAAAGGCTGTTATCTGTCCTTCAGCACTGAATTTATACCAGAGAGGAAATAAATCTCTGAAATCCATATCTGTATTTGCAGGTACAGTGAAGGATATAGATGTCTGAGTGACATGAATTACTGTACCAACATTTGAGCACAAGTTCCTAATAACGAGAGAATAAAAAGAAATAGAAAAACCAGAACATAAAATTCCATAGACTTTGGAACAGTTGCTGTTGCCTCACTTGTTTTTTTAATATTATTGTTTGCTTTGGAAGCAAAAAAACCCACCCAAGCCCTTAACTAAGCTAACCCTTAACTAGTAGTACTCAGGAAGCACGGAGGGGATGTACATTCTATCAACTTGAGGCACTACAGTTTTCTTCACAAATAAAGTGTACTCAGTTGGTAACACATTCTATGAACCACCATAAAATTATCCCATCCTTTTGCAATTATGCCGCATACTTTGTGGCAAAATCCAGCAGCGTTTAAATTCTACAGCTCTTCTTTTTAATAATAGCGGCCTTGCTGGGTTGTTCTTTTCCAGTCATTTATCAGTCACAAATGTCCCCTGTTTTTTTACTTGCAAGTTGAATAAAAAATGAATGGATAATTTTTTATTTTGCCTTTCATACTGTTAAACATACTATTCAAATTTTACCTAATTGAATCCCTTTCTAGGCCAAAATTGCCAGAGGAAAATCTTGAGCCCATTAAAATCAAAAGGCATGTGGCTATCAATATCAAGGTAACTGAGATTTCACTCCATTAAGATTAAAGATTAAGCAGTAGTAAACTGATTCTTCACTGGGTTCTACAATGGGGTCTTCACTAAAAATGGACACAGTGCTCCCAGCTGAGGTGCACACTTTCTGATATTAAGACAGACTCTCATTTGGGAAGAACCTCACTACACACCCACATCAGCTAAGCATCGTGTCCATATTCTTGCTGTAATTTTAGATGAACAATTGCCTGTCTTCAAAGGGAACACTACCAACCTTGATACGCCCAGCACTGAGCTGTGGAGGCAAAGACCTGGATGCTGCTGTCACTCTGGCTCTTGCCTGTGCCAAGTTACCTGTTCAAAAAGAAAGAAATATATACTGCAAAAACTCTTCAAGAAGCTTAGCAGAGAAAAAATTATATGGTGGAAAATAAGCTTGTATAACGGTACTAAAAATAGCAGACAGCGCCACACTTCTTCCACACCCCACTCATTACCAATTGTGCCTGCAGTGCATTCAGCACGGGCATGACAGAGTGCAGTGTTGATTTAAAAGGGAGGAAAAAGTCAGTGATAAGTTGGTATGTCACTGACCTTAGCTACTGAGCTGATGAAAACAAGGACAGCACAAAGGCATACAGCTCAATCACTACCAATGAATTTCTCTGTGACTCACTGAGAGATTTAAAAGAGAAGAAGACAGCAGAAACAATCTTGTTTCTATGAAATCATGCGGATCCTGAAGTGTTTGGACAACATCTTAAGCCCAAAACTTGTGAAAGAGATGAGAAAATGATAAGACAGTATCTTTTTTTTGACCTTTTGACATATAGGCCTGCTTAGTCCCCAATCTTATTGTCACTTCGCGTTTTTAAAGACTGACTCAATTCCTCAAGCAAAACATATTGTGGTGTCTGAAAGACTGAAAGACAAGTGCCTTTTAAAAATGTACAGTATGATGTGTCCTAAACTTTTTCCTCTGTACTTGTAGAAAGCCAAAGTCATCAAAAAATAGCTTTTCAAAAAAAGTCTCAGAGAGGAAGTGATATGGGACTGTGCATATGCAAGACACTCTGTATATTTCAAAGTTTTAGCAAGTCTAGCACAAGATGTCCAAATGTTTTCTCTGGCTATATCTTCAGAGGCTAAACTGTGATTAATAGCATTGAAAGAACCCTTTGAAGCAGGATTGGTGACATCAAAGCCCTAATCCATGGGTGGCAGGATTTTTATAATGAGTGGGAAGCATTTTAACACATTTCAAAGGATTTACGGCATGAATAAACAATAGGCCTCTGCAGATGTACCACACACCTTTCAGAACCAGAACACATAAATAAGTGTCCATTTTAATTTAAATGTAAATAAAGTGTTAACACTTCTTTCAGATGCTAAGTGCCTTGTTTGCATCAACTCCAGTAAAGCTGTTTGCTTTACAGAAAGCCAGTAACTCTAAACAGTCTTCAGAGTTTTTCTAAACTATAGATTACATAACTAGTAAGGAGGCAGGATGGGAAAAACGAAAACCGAGAACACTAAATCGCTGGTAATTATTCTGTAAGGGAGCAGAGCAAACCCAGTGTCCACATAACACTGCAAGGAACTCTTGCTCTTACTTTTCTCCCAATGAGAAAAATACCAATCACCTGAAAACAGTCTGGGGGCCAGTACTCAAACACAGCCGTGACTTTCTTTGGAGCAATTCAAACAGTCTGTATTAATTTTAAAAAGTATTTTTCTTTTAAGCTGCTGGCATTGGGATTGACACAATGCTGCAAAACTGGCATGTCATTTCCAGATGGAACAGCACGTGTTACCTGACAGTCCCAGTCACGGTGCAGAACACAAGGTATGCCCGCGTATTCAGAAACGGCTTTAGGCTGTAATGTGTAGGGCAATGTGAACTGCAACTCTCTTTTCAAAATCTCGTGTATCTATATACACACCTGGTACAAACAGTATATACATGTATATCTCTAAGGTTAAAAAGAGGATTTTAGTGAGCAAGTAGCTAGTGAATTTCTTGGTTTCTTTGCTGTAATGTTGATATTTTTGTATGTTAGAAATTACTATTTCATGCCTTTTCTGGACAAAGTAGACAACCTGGAAAGGTTGTTTTTAGCTAGGCTTCAAATTAGTAATTCTAAAGCATGAAAGCCTTGCGCAGGAGAACTGATGATAAAAGAGGAGAGTTGGGAGAAGGAAGAAATTTAAATCAGATTTTTTTAAAATTACTAAAATTTTGTTGCATTTTATAAACATTTCAAAATTCTGATAACCAAATAAAAGTTAGAATGATAAGACAGTTGCTCTTGGTTCACCACACTCACTGCTGGCATTAGATTTCTAGGATTCATAATTAATATCCCTGACCTCTCCATTAGTTCCTCATGCAAAACTGAAACTATACTTAACATTTCTGGTCTCGCAAACCAAGCAAATAAACAAACATTTTTATTAATCAAAAATCTTTATAAAGACTTTGCAAACAAACAAACCAAAACAAAATAACCAGTGGTCAGATCCTACTTAAAAAAATTAAATACATACTGGGATTTTGTTCATTTGTTACTTCCTTCTAGAAGTGGATTCTTATCAGTGCTTGTTTCATGTGTCAAGTGAATTCCTATGTAATCACTAGCTGCTGAATTGTAGCATCAGATGAAATCCATGTAAAATGTTATTAAGATTTTCTTTTCCAGATCAAACACAAAATGATGCTTCAATAAAAGTTTGTGAATTGGTCATCTCAAGTAGTTCATGTTCAGGAGAATATCTACCTATCTTTAACCTGTCTAAGCCATGAAAACTAATAAATAGAACAAATGTGGTCTAAAATTTAGTCTACATAATGTTTAATCCAGAGTTAGCATGGTGTTTATACTCAGTAAACATTTGGTACCTGTCCCTGCATTCAATTTTCATTTACAAGGTCATTTATTACTTTACACATGAAAAATAATTAAATGTGGTTCCACTTTGTGAAGAACATCAATATTTGAAGAACAAACGTTTTTAGATAATAACATAGCCAGTTAAAACTGCCATGGGTCCCTTGAAAGGTTAAATTGGTTAAAGGTTAAAAGATTGCACTGTGCCTTTCACAAGTCAAGCTTCACACCTATTATATGGTCAACACTTTAGAGAAAATGTAGACTTAAATAAAACACTACCTATATTAAAATCCAACTCCATAAAATGGACCAATTAAGTGATTTAAAACACAAGGCGTTCGTGAGGGAGGGGAGAGAAGTTAATGACTAAAATTAGAATTAATCTTTTAAACATGTATGTGTGTAATTTTATTCACATGCATTTATTCTCAGTTCAACAGGACTACTCATCTGAAAAATTAAGGCTCCTACCTATGTGTCCGCTGGATCAGAGACTAAGGTCTCTGAGATTCATGACAGTGGGGGAGACAGTTTTCTCTCTTTTCCCCTCTTTTTAATAAAGTTAGGAATTACCTTACTGCTTTGAGAAGCTTCAGTCATTACAGTTTGATAAATGCTCTGAGAGCTTCCAACAGAAAGAAACATGGCAGCACAAATATCTGTGCACTGACTAAGCTCACTGTACCCACGTTCAGCAAAACACATTTTGCTTCAAACTGCATAGGAGATCTCGCATTTCTGCAAACATATTCTTCACTGATGTCTCATTTCAGTCAGGTGAGAAAGACCATACTGTCAAAGTACCTTATCTCTTCTATTATGCAAAGTCAAGCAGGAGAAGTTTTGAAACTATTTCAAGTATTTACACAGCTTAGAAAGAAGAACTGGGTTGTCTTTTTTTCAGGCTGAAGTTTGGCAGTGGTCTCTAGATCTCAGAAAGGACTAGTCAGCATTCCTGCCTTCTCACTTGCATCCCTGACACTTACTGTGTTATCTGGCCAAATTAATGATTTGTCCAGCCTTTGACTTTCCACACTCATTGGGAAAAGTATACTCTGGCTGGATGTTCTGATGCTACTTATGGTTTGCCAGTCCTTCGTTATTATTAGGTGATGGGTTCTATAAGTAGTATCAAGCAAATACTAGTAATATTAGCAATGTGTTTATAACCTCATTTTGGTTAAGACAGCAATAGATCACTCCTCCTAATGTAATAGCATGGCAGGTAAGAACGACATTAAGCTTTGATACAACGTTTAGTTTGTGACGTGCAAATGACTTACAGAGAGTGAGCCTAATGACAATGTCACCTTACTGTACAAGCTGTACCAGGGATATTACTCTTATACAGAGGACACAGTACAAGCTCTTATCCTCGTATATTTTATTAATTTCTTTCATGCTTCTGGTTCAGATAAAGATGGGTTACTTGAAACACCATGTAGATACTGTATAATATGGTCGGAAATGCTACAATGCATTCATATTTCATTGACACCACTTCTAATCACAGCCAAGCACTCGCACCCCAGAAGAGGTACAGAATCAGACAATGTCTGTGACATATACAGATTCTTCTCCGTCTTGCCTTTCAGTACATTTTATCTAGCCTAAGGAAGTTAACTGCTTATCTCCATAATGCATTTTCATCTTCTGCTACTGTAAGACTAAGCTTTTCTTAGCTCAACTATAAATGAATAAATGTACTTTTTTTATTGGGTACTAATTTGAATCTGGTCACTGACTATCAAAACTCTATTCTTTTGAGTCACTGAAGTCATTTAAGCTAATCTTGTGCACTAAAAACCTAAGAATCCAATTTTCTCACATATTACACACTTTACCCACGAATACAGTTACAAAAATACTGCCTGTAGAATACAACTATCAAAGCAGACACACTTCCACTGCTTCTTACTTTGAAAAGAGAACCACTTTACTTCCTATTCAGAATAAGTAAATAAAAAATGAGAAATAGTATTTCCAAAATCAGATCCATATTACAGAACAGAATCTGATAACCATGAAAACGTAGTAACAGTGATGCCCACCTGGGAATAATCTAATTATAAGTAATTGCCTCAGGTGTAAAAAATATGCACTTTCCGGCCCAGATCACTTGAAATGAAAAGTCTATGCCATAGTGAACTGACAAATTCTGATCCTGATTCTCAATTAGAATAAAGGTTTCTTTAATCTTATTAGCATGAAGAAGACACATCATATTTTCAGATACTTGAAAGCTTTACATTGCTAGACTTGGATTGGAGAACCTAAGAGTAAATTCAGTGCTGCTAGGCCTTCTACTGCAGACATTGCAGATAACTTCAGTGGTCACTTCCCTCATTGGTACGACACACTAGAAGTCAGTGCAAACACATAGGGTGAAGTTAACAGCAACAAATAAAACTTTGCTTATAAGGATCATCACTCCTATGTTTAAATATTGTTTTAACACAGTAGTTTAGTAGGCTTCTTGTAGAATGCGAGCATAGCAGAACACTGACAGTAGCATAGAGATGAAATGAAAGTCAACTTGCCTACTACATTCCAAAATGTATAAATATATGATCTCAGTAAGAAAGGTCTTAACTTTTACCCTTACCTAGTAAAGAAGAGATTATAGTATATAATTAGTCAGTGGCAATGCTCAAGATATTTTTAAAACACAACCTTGAGTATTAATGGCTACTTTAAGCAACATGCCCAATTTTCTAGCTGAATTGAATCAGATGTGCAGCCATCTACTCAACTGGGACTGTGTTCACAGAAATTAAGACATTTTCTGAAACATTACAGGCAATTACAAGCTATAGTGTAAACAATGCTGGGGTTTTCTACTGCTTGAAGCTCAGCGTTTTCTTCAGTCAAGTCTGCAGCCTGGCTAGCTGGAGACGTGACCGACTGGCTGGCGGCTGACTGACAGGCTGGCCACAGCCTGATCTGGTCAGTCTCCCAGCTGCTGCATCACGGAACAAAGTGGCTCAACTTTTTATGATTTATATGTTGCCAGAAGACATAGGTAATTTTTTTCAGATATGGTCCTTAGCAACTTCTATCCGCATCTTTGTTTTTGTACAATTTGATGCTGTTGTACGTAATCTGCTCAGGGCAACAAACCTTGGAATGTCTGGGCAACAGCAGATAGTACAGAATGCTGCAGTCTGTGTCGTTAGCAAAGCACCTCACCGTCAGCCCAAAGTTTTCTGTTGCCCCAGCAGATTGCCCTAGTTCCTGTACATCTGTAACTGACATCAGAAGAAAACTAGAGAGGTGAATTTTCTGTGAAGATTTCATTGTTGAGGAATTCTCCATTAATTTTCAGCATTAACAAAAACCGCCTTACTCTGATTACCTCTATTCAAGACAGACAACAAATTTATTTCTTCTTCCAGAGGTACGTGGAAGAATACTTCCAGAAACATATACAGGTTGAAAATACTGCTACCATGCGCGCTGATTCAGTCCTGGCCTCCCTCATTGTTTTATGTAATTTACATCCTTTCTCTTCCACGTTATGTAACATTCTGACCCCTGTTCCCCCCCCCCCATTATATATGCTTTATCTAGAAAAGAAAAAGCTTGATTATGAAGAACACGGTAGTTATCTTAGCATTTTATCTATGCACCCTCACCAACATGAACCAGCAGCAAGCCTTCTGGTAGCTCACACATCAGCATCTTGTTTCTGATGATCACAGGACTGTCCTCAAACACTAATTAAGCTTCCCAGTATTCAGTTTAACCTGAGGCCAAAACAATTTTCTACAAGAACAGTGAATAAACAGGAAACCCAGAACAAGTAAAGAACCATGATTTCCAGCCCACTGTTGGTATTTTCAAAGTATGTACCTTCTCCATACAATGTATAAAACATGCTCTGGTATATATTTCATCATTTAATACCTGGTGCTGAAGCTGTTCCCTATGTAAACAGTCTGACCAAAATCCTACTAAAGCTAGTGAAGATTCCCAATGAATTCAGTGGTAAAAATTCAGGTATAAAGATATCACTGGGTATCACTGAAAGTGCACAGAATAAAACGGAGGAACATTTTCTCTGACCTCACTATGACTATTAGTCTTCTCAGTGTTTAAGACCCTAAGCTAGACAGGATAAAAACAGTATCAAACACAGGTTTTGACTCTTCAGGAGAAGACCTGTCTTTTAAAAGTCTTAATTTAGGATGAAACATCATTACAAGACTTCATGAAAGTCCAAGGCCTCCCCATGTTTGAAATCTAGGCATTAATGATGTTGACTACTAACTTAATCAGGTCTCAAAAGCTTCTTAGCTAAATGTTTGCTCCTCTGGATCTTAGCACTTCCACATACTATCACAAACAGCATAAAAACTGTTACTTTTGTGCTAATTTAAAACATTATTCTTGTTTATATTTGTATCTCCACACTTAATTAAACAAATACCCATTCATACGAACACCCCCAAATGCATTTTCTGTCTTTGACACACAATGTCACCTGCTGTCCAGGGAGTTCAGTTATAAGCTCTCCCATGACAATCCAAATCCAGTTGGCATAAGTAAGACAAAGTCAAATAACAAGAGAAAAGATAATGCTGGTTTAGTAAAGTACTGACCTTTACAGTTCATGGTAGGGTGAAGGAATTTATAAAATGGATAGAACAAAGTACAAAATCATAGTAAGACAGCACACTCAGAGTACTAAATACTCTGAAACAAATACACAGACTCCGAGGTTTGTTTTCCAACAACCACATTCGTCTCTTAGATACATTAACCCCATAATGCAATTATTTTGCAAGAGCACGAAATACAAGCATGTTCTTTGTAAAGGACACATCAAAAAACATTATGGATATTCAAATCAGCAAGGTTATCTGAATACTCAACAAATTAATCTGCTCTACAAACTTATTAGCAAATTTAAAAATAATTGCTCTTCTAGGATTTGATCTTGAGAGCTACTGAATGCTTCCAGTGATGCACTGAGATTCTTTGACACAATTTGACCTTACAGCACATGCTGCCTTTAGAAACTGTCTAGTAAACTACTTATTAAAACAACTACTGTATAATGTTCTCTGAATATTGCTCTATTTAAATTCTCTATATGCTGCACAGTGAGATCCCACAGTCTACTAGTTAATATTAAA
The DNA here is from genome assembly GCF_964273445.1 of Streptopelia decaocto. NCBI lineage: Eukaryota > Metazoa > Chordata > Aves > Columbiformes > Columbidae > Streptopelia > Streptopelia decaocto. The sequence continues at coordinate 47,344,500 of NC_138660.1, forward strand.
ACCAGTAACACATTCTGTGTAATACATCTTTTGCTTCTTCAATATCAACACATTTTGAATTTAATTAGTATACAATCAAGGGTTAAGATTAATTATTGTTCTCTACGGTGAGATAATGTTCATCATAGAATTGAGAAGTTATGCTAGAAACATGAACATTGAAAAGGTATCTCCTCTCTTCTGAGAGAAAGGTGAAGAAAAATAAATCTCAAGATATGTTCTGTAGAGAATGGCCTATTATGAATCAAATCAGTAAGCTCACCAAGATCTGTTCTTAAGCCTGCCCACTTGTACTTCTTTTAGGATTCAATTTGCAAGCACTTGGAGACAAAAAAACCCCAAAATCTATGCCCTTTGTCCATTTTCAGTACAATGTAGTCTGTGAAGTCACATACTGAAGAGTGGACTTCTGCTTGGGCAACACCCCTCACCAAAAACAAACACGATAAATCTAACGTGACCCTTCTCAGCTGTTGTGCTTACTGCCACGTGCAATTTCAGAGATTCACTGGCACTCTTTATAGGGAGTTATTCTCAACTGTAAATAATTGTTATGTCTCATATAAAGCTTTAGCAGGACTGTGACCTTAACTTTGATCTGATAGATGGTTCTGTTTCTGGATGAGTTCCATTTCTAGGGCTATTTTAGGGCATGGCTTGTATCCTACTTCTAGTAAGTCTAGTGAGTGTGTACTGCATTTGTCCTATCATACAAAATCTTACGATGTGAAGAAAAAGAAACACTGAACTGTAAAATGTTCAACTGAAAAACTAAATAAAAAGTAATCCAACATTCTACCTTTCAAACTCATTTAAGCTACATTTAATTTAGTTTACTGATGTCCCACATCTGCAACCCAGCAAAGTTCACAATTTTTACGCGGCACAGCTGTGGTTTAAAGCTGCTCTTTGCACACAACACACTGGCAGCAAAGCAAAAACTATTAACTTTTACATGCTTTTAACATATGGACCAGTTAGAAGTAGGAAAGCCTTGTGCACCGAGTGAAAATATATAGCTTCCATTAAGTTGACCCAAATTCTTATAAAATATAAACTCTGATTCATCTTTAAGTAGAGAGATTATAATTACGATGGCTTTTTTTTTTTTTTTTTTCTGATTCATCTGACTTAAAGAGTGCCTGCAGTTATCTCTTAGAGGTGAAAACACACAAAAGTACCATTATAAAAATATTTTATTGTAGGATAAATTAGTAAAATTAAGATGTATTTCTAGTCTTTTGCTCTATTGTGATGTGTGGAATTAAGAGAAAAAAATCCACTAAGCCCAAATGGAAATATATTACATCTCAGTGCATGACACACACGAAGCCAAGAGACCCACCAATGCTTATTGCTTGAGGAAGGGCTTTTGCTCAGTATGAGTGTGCAGCAACAAACATGACAGGATAAACCATGGTCCCACTGAAAACAATGCCAAAACACCTATGATTTCAACTCGTCAAGATACCATGCTGTGCCCAGTAGTATCTGTTCATGGGACTGAAATGCAAGAAAATCCATTTGTTTCCTTCAGTTTCTGAATCTTCCTGAGGAATCAGCTGCTATCAAAGTTATAGACAAATTAATATTGAGATAGTACTCTGCTCACCAAGGAGTGGTGAAAAGCAGTTCTTTAAAGTGATTTTGCAAAAGGTCCTAGTTTTTCTGATATTTAGTGGGCATAAAGAAGCCCTGAAGCATTTTTTCATATTCTCTTTCAGCACGTGGTCCATCAGTTGTTTGTATTTTTTTTTTTTTTACATGAGGCATACATTCTTTAAAATGACTTTTTGTCTTATGGCTGTAAGCAGGACTGAAGACTCAAAGCCACAAAGAGCACAGACTAAAAATCAATACTGAGGAGGGTAAATGATCTTTAGGCAAGCTAATTGTAATTAAAGTGGTTTTGAACAAATTTTCCTCCTATTTTGAACAACAAAAAAAAGCCTTGTTCAAACATCACTATCTGAACTCTTCGGTGAAGGCACCATGAACAAGGAGTGTTTACTAGCAATGGATCATATACTATTATACACACTCTGAATGTGTGAGCAATATGCAGTGCTACCAAATTTATTAGACAAGATGTTGTTGTAGCAGCAATGGTACCCAGCCCTGTGTTGATTCTATGCAGCCAAGCCCAGCCCCTGCAGACCCTCGGAGCAAGGACAGAGATGTTTTCACAGCCTCTCTGCTCTGGTGGTGGGAAGGCTGGAGGATTTCCCCTTCTCCTCCCCTCCAGGTGGCAACTCTCCCCCCTCTCTGCAGCAAGGATCTCAAGCAGAGCAGAGCAACCCTGACAAAAGCTCTAAAGGTCTGTGAGCCGTGGAAGGGGAAAAAAGTCTGCAGAGGTTGTGTTTCAAGAGTAGAGAATGGTATTGTACTGCAGCTTTTCCGAGAAGATGAAGTCCCTCTGGTACACCTCCCTGTCCCACCAGCATGATCTGGTCAGCTGGGGAACATAAGGTGAGAGAGAGGAAAAGTGGAATAGGGAGCTGTGGTCTCAGAAAGCCCCAGTGGTGCTTTGCCCAAGCAGTCTCATGCTACCACCACTTAAAGGCGATGCTGCAAAAATTCTTGAATATCAGGATAGTAAGTCAAATGGTCTAACTCCTCACTGAGACCACTGGTGAATGTTCCAAGGCTCTCAATTTTTCAGATTAAAGCCGTCTTCTAGAAAATACAGTCCCCTTGTAAGAGATCACATGACTCTCTTTCTCTCTGATGCTTTAGCTGCAACAGTGATAAACCAAAACTGGAGCCAATCAGGAATGCATTAGATCTGAATGCGCTACTTCTCTCTTGTATCCAGAGTAAGTTTAATCTTTAATTAGAGAATATACAGAATTCTCATCACAAGATGCTGTATCTGTAGAAAAAAAAGTGACAAATATGGAAGTAATTGGAAAACTGGTAGGTTAAACCTCTTTTGAGGTTAAAGGTCCCTAGAAAGTGCAAACAGATTCCAAAATGTGCCAAACATGACAAGTTTCCACTAAAAGACGACAAAACGTGCTGTACGCTCTACAAAATTAGTGTCAGAACATTTAAGTTCTGGTGTCTCATATAAGTAATTGTGCACTCTCTTAACCATAAATTACTATTACAAATGTATATTTAACGTCCTGCTCTTAATTTCTGGCCCTTTAAACTACACAGTCTGCTACTGTGAAATGGAAGCATTTGTTAAGAGGGGATAAGTATATTTGATAAATTACAGGCATTAGCATGTTCTTAAATTAGTAAAAGAATTTAGTCTTTTTAATATTTATTTTCTTGCTGCTGCTCAGTTTTTGACAGTGGAAGACATGACAGTTATATAAATATACTTCACACAGAGGATCGTCTCAGGGTGGGAAAGGCAACTTTTTGTTCTTACTGGTATTTAAGAACTACGTTTTCAGCAATTGTCAGGCCCATGTTACTAGGCTCAAATTCCATCTTGCTTCTGGGATAGCACCACCTAGTGACTGTTAACACATATTGGAGATTGATGCTTGGCAAAAACCTCCTACGCTGCAAATTCCACAGCTAGTTGCAAGCAGATGTGAGAATGTGCTGTCACTCATCTTCAAACAAAACACCAGAGATACTGGCAGAAGGCTCATTTCAAGTCAGGGTTACCTGGAGAGATGCAATATGGCTTCCATGTAAATTATTAACTTTCACATCAGTCAGTAATCTACAAAAAACTGGAGAAAATGGTATCAAGATTATGAATCTTAATCTGTATTTTTCTATTTTGTTTTAGGAATGAAGCACATGTTGGATGGAAGGAAGAGGACTAAGAGGCAAGGACAGAGTATGATGGGACATTTACATAGTCACTATTCTTTTGTTTACAAAAGCCTCTTTGTAGAAAGTTAAAGAGAACAGCATTATCTTTCTTCACAGAGCAGAGCCAGCAATACCTTCTGTTCTCAGCCAAACCTTTCATTTATCTCGCAAGCTGCCAAAACTAAACCTGGCAACAATGTGATTTTAGAATACAGAGGCCTCAACACAGGATGTGAGTGCCAATTATATTAGACAGCTGGAAAAAATAGAGCAAAATCACAAAGACTTTTAAAAAATAAAAATGACATAAGGGTTTTAAGCTATTCTCGTAATACCATGCAGAGGAGTGTATGCATAACAAATTTTTTAACAGGATGTCCTGTACTGGCTCAACAGAAATGTAGACAACACTCAACTTGCTGTGTGCTCCTCATGGAATGATGAATGTTCTATAATGGGAGGCGGAAAGCAGCAATTCACGTAAATAGGAAACAAGGAAGGAATGGAGGAGATGAAACAGAAAAGTGAAAATACAGCAACATGGTAACTATAAATTACTGCAATGAGATATATCTTCTCACTGAACCTTTTATGCACCTTGGGCAAAATACCCAAGTTCAGTGCTGCGGCCACTAAGTATATCTCTAAAAAGCCAGAGGACCATGAGTTCACATGATTACATCAGCATTCTGTTTTTAAAATAGCAATAAAATCCAAAGTATAATATTTACAATATTTGGGACTAATAACTGCGACAATGTTTCATTTTGACAATAGCTCCAAAGTATAAAATGGCCAGTAAGGAGGGGTGTGGAGGCACATTTGATCAGACAGGAGCTTTATTTTTGGTTCTGCTTGATCCATCCAGCATGAGTAAAAGAGTCATTCTTATAATTTTAACACAGACTCAAATGTCAGAAGTAAACACAAAGATTCTTTGTTCCCCACTTGGGCACAAACCAATCCCACTCCATCTTAAAGTATATCCCCCTCCATCTAGGCCTGTCACAGCTGAAAGGAGAAGCAGATTCCTGATTGGATCCTCACCTCTCAGGGACCTCTAAAATCATAGTTTGAAGAGGGGTAGTCCAGTAGTAGGTAGCTGAAGAGGTTGCAAAGTTAGCAGAGTTCTGCAGAAAATACCTGTTTTTGTTAATGGGCTAGAAAACAGCTGCTGAAGAAGTTTGTTCTCTGAAGTTCGCAACACCACCACTATGTCAGCAGGAAGAGTGTCTCTGTTCTTCTCAAGAAATGCGCAGGCATCATATAATACCTAGCATGGGAAACAGCACCAGAAAAGTTGCCAAAAAGGGTTACTCAAAAACTGCTGTGTTCTTTAAAATGTCAACCATCAAGATGACCAAGCAGGCCGTAAGTTTGGCTCTGACAAGCCAATGAATTATTTGCAAAGTACTTAGAAGTGTGCAGTTACAGCAGTGTCCTCAGAATGTGAACTGGCTATAAATAGCACTCATATTCACAGCATGTCACTGCACATCAAATTGGGTTAAATGGCTTAAATCATGCTGTATTATTCTTTGTCATGTCAAAATATGGTATGCATGATGCAATATAATAGAGATACCTCATTGAAGCTTAGGATGACAGTTTACATGTAAAATAAGAAATGGTTCTCAGGTGCTCATCATCTATTCGTTGTCTGCACTGAAATTATGATCTATAACTAGACTGCTGGAGGAGCAGGAGTAAGTTGCACATCTGGGTACATTAAATAGGCTTCTCACTGCTTTGAAAATGATAGTAGGAAAACAAAACATTCACCTATTTCTATTATTTGAATTGTCTTTATTACAAATTAATGCCTGGCTATTCGTATTCATACAAGAATCAGTAAATTTTGCTTAACTTTCAATTTATTTTTAAATTGCAGTGATTTTCTAGACCTGCAATATTCCTCTCTAGTCTAATTCCACTGGAGTCCATTAGTTTACACAGAAACTGATTGTTTGCCTGCAACAGAGAACTGGCCAGCAGTGTTTTTACGACTTGGCATTTGGTATAAAGAATTTACAAAACCTGTGTGAAATTTTAGAGTTATTCTTAACAAGCCAGAAAGCTGGACAAAGTTTACTAGAACATATAATAAAATTCTGGAGTCTAATGATGAGCCAGAGATGAGACTTCATTGATAACTATATAAAATATGGCTATCTCATCTTGATTTTCTTTATAAACAAGTATTTGGACTTGAAATCACAAGCAAAGCTCATGTTATGTGAAACAACTGGACTGTTATTCTCCATATAAAATAACACATGAACGGCTGAGAACAAAAGAACTTAGGTGCTGCAGAGCACAAGAAAACATCTGTGCTCGCTGGCTCCAGGCTTTCCAAGGCTCTCTATAGGATTTTAAGTTCTATTACAGATGCTAGTTTACATTGCATTTTATCTGTATACTTATATACAGTCACACACAGAACTACTGTGGCATTCACACGATGTTAACCGTTGTGTAGCCTGCTCTGGATCCAGAGAGTTGCTCCTTTGAAATGATTGTAGTAATGGTGTTTCTGGAGCCAGATTTCTCTCAGAATAAAATGTGGTTACTGTCTACACAATTTGTGAAAGAGCCCTAAGGATAGGTTCTAAAAATTGACTACTACACATGAAAATTTTATTGTGGATTCAAGTGTCCATAAACTTTATAGTTTTTTCTCTTAAAATGAAAAAAAAAAAAAAAAAAACACCCCACAAAAAAACACTATACAGCAGAAGCTTTGGATGAAACAAATAATGACCATATCACTGTTATTTGACCTAACTAAAAATCACATGACCTTACCTTTCCAGCATAGTGTTGAATACCAAATGACAGTTCTACTCCTTTCGGTCTCCAAAAGTATTTGCATCGTAAGTTATCTTCAAATTTATCTAGACATTGAGAAGAGACGTAGATATAAGTGACTTAAGAGTGACTAAGTAAAATCTTTATCCCAATTAGGGACAGTTTGCTGCTCAAGAAGGCAGAACTACTATAAACACATTTATTATCAGATTGCCCACAAAGAGCTGTGTGCCAGCATCTCTGTGCTTTCTTCCAAGCTGCAGCTTCTGAAGGGAACAGCTCATTCTAAACTAGCCCAGTGCAACTTTCCAATCCCACTGTTTGCAGATAGCTTTGTGCATGGAAAACTATAAAATAAGAGAGGCCAATGAGAAGGTATGACAAGTTCTCATATTTTGCTATAAACTTGCTTATATGTATATGTAGGGTTTGGCATGGGTTTATTTCAACTGCGTACGTTCAAAGCTGTGCATATATCTCACTTGCTTAAATGCCTATTATTTTTATTTTCCCTGTTTTTCTTTCCCCATTCATTTAGCTTTGTGCATACTTTAAGTATATGCTAATGAGTTCAGGCTGGGACTATCTCTCATTTAACTTTGGACTTCTACAGAAAACAAGGTTTCTATCTAAAACCTTTTCTAAAGAGGCTCTACCTCTAAAGAGCCAACAGAAAAAGAAACACCACTTTCTAAGAAAAATGTATTTTATCCCCTTTAGTATTTCACAATGAAATTAGTCCTGATACTGTAAAACTTACTATTATATTCCTTTATCTGAACAATCACCATAGACATAAGGCCAGAATCAATTGATAAAATTCTCTGCCATGTTTCTAGGTCAGAAAATATTATAAATTTTTGTTTTTCCAAAGTTAGAATCAATTAATATTTTTTATAAAGATTTTCTTTCTATTAACATTTAATCAAGCTTGTATTTAAAGCAAAAAGAACTAAGTCTGGAATTTTTTTTGGGGGGGGACAACAGGAGAGAAGGGCTGTGGAATTAATGATTGTCTGGCACATCTGTAGAGGACAAAATACCCCACTTTGCTGTCTCCTTGAGGGGTCCTGCTGTACTGTGTACAGATCAGTGGTAAGACTGATCAGCACTGGACCAAGGAAAGTGCCTCTGTGAAAGTGTAAGTTCAATATTCAGTAATAACAGATTTATAGGACCCACAGGGAGGCACACAGCTTTTGTACATAAATGAAGACTGGAATGAAACCACAGCATTCATTCTATCTGTGAACTAAATTCAAGTTTCAACTCAGCAGAAGTGAAAAATCTTGTACATATATCATACAATTTAACAGGCAGCTGTTATTTCTCTCTGACTGACAGTTTGGGTCTCTGCTACACATTCCACTGAAGGAACTGGAACTCTCTGTCTCTTATTACAGGGGAAAATGTAGTAACTAACAGCAAGACAACACTTTTAAACATGGTGTGCACTGCATGTTCTAAAGTTGGCATCAATATTTGTTAAAATATACATAAAATATGCATGAAGTAAAGGAAATATTCAGCCAGATGGCACACCAGAAATAACATGCACTTTCTATTTATGATTAGATAATCTGGAGTGAAGCACTATTTTCTAATTGGATAAACATGGGCCTAGAAGCCTGGGAGATCTAAATTTTACTTTCAACACTAATGCTGCTCACAAGGTGGTCCTAGACAGAAGATTCTACTATGTCTCAGTCTTTCCTTCAGTAAATGGGGATAAATGCTGCTTGATGTACCTCACATATAGGGACAAGCCACAGGTTATTTCCTTGTAACACTGGAAAGACAATAAGCCCTTGACACCTGATATCTAAGATAATTTTTGCAATGCAAAAAGAACAGGAAACACAAAGCAGAGAAAAATTATGAAGCACAATGAAAAACATACTTAAAATGTCAAATGAAATGGCACTGCTTCAGCAAAACAACTAGGCTAGTGAAGATGTCATTCTGCTCTCTCAAAATATATTTGTTATTTCCCAGAATTTTTGTTCACACATACCAACTAAAGTCAGGCTTGTTGCCTGAGGAAATCGACTTTCTTCATCTAGCAGAGACAGGAGACCCATGGGTTTCTGGAGGAACATATCTAGAAGTGGACGGTTGTCCTCGTACTCCACTGTAATAGCATCAATTCCCTCACTTTGATATTCCATCTACAAAGTCACCACAGCACAATGTTAATACTGAATCAGTAAAAGCAACATCACCATTAGGACTTTTACGATGCACAGCAATACTCTATAGGCCGCAAGAACATTATTCACAAAACTTCAACTGAAAGATGTCATTATCTTGCATTTAAATTACATATGCATTTTATAGCTTATAACATACTCCTGAATATGATCTATGGTTCAGGATGGCTGATTCAACTAGACCTCATCTGAGTTGAATTTACCTGCTCAAGCGCAAAGATATGTTGATTGAAATAAAACTGGATCTGTTCATTAGCAATATTTATGCACAGCTGTTCAAAGGAATTTCTTGCAAAGTTCTCAAATCCAAATATGTCTAGTATCCCAACATTCATCCCATTTTCAGCATTGCTGCATGTGAAAATACAAACAAAATTCATCATGGGCAACACCAAGTTAAAATAAAAACGGTAACTAAGATTGCATAATTTATTCAATCTGCTGCAAAAACAGAGGAGAAAAAGTGTGTTTGAATGTAAGGCAACTTGTGCATTTGTTCAGCACTATCAATGCTCTTGTTTTCAACTTGCTTCTTGCAAATTTCCATGAGGATGGCAGGAGAATCACAGGTACATAGTAACAGACACTTAGCAGCCACATTATAACAAGAAGTTTCAATAGGCAGATCCCAAATATTGTCTGCTCCTCCAGACAGACAAATGGTGTCAAGGTTTTACAGTATGTTTTTGCTACAGTTAGTCAGAGGGGCAATTACCAAGTCTGCTGCTGCTGCTACAGGCTGGCCTGTTAAGAGCCCATTTGCTGGCTACTCATCCCACAGTCGCAACTAAAATGGCACGTGTGGATGAGGACATACCTATATGATACAGTGAAAGGTCAAGTAGAGATCTCAGGTCAGAGGTGTTTTCATGTCGCCTAAGGCAGGGATGTCAAACTCCATTTCACCAGGGGGCCCCATCAGTCTCGTGGTTGCCTTCAAAGGGCCGAATGTAGTTTTAGGACTGAATAAATGTAACTACGCCTACATTTATACAGTTCTGAAATTACATTTGGCCCTTTGAAGGCAACTGCAAGGCTGATGGGCCCCCCCCGATGAAAACGTGTTTGACATCCCTGACCTAAGGGGTTATCCTTTTTCTAAAAATCTCTACAGCTGCTTGAAAAGAGCAAAGCAGCCAGATCAGTACCTGACAATGAAATAATAATAATGCACAATGTGAATGCTTCTGTAATTATGAAAAATTAAAAAATCATCACTTACATCTCAAGTAGAAGCACAATAATAATCCAAGATCTGTATTTATTACTAGCTTACAAAAGCAGAAGGACTGTAAAGACTGTGCATACATACCACAGTTTTTCAGTGTACTCCAATTATTTACCAGCTTTTGGTATTATTTTAATGTTCATTGCATAAGAGGCACCTTTTTTAAGAATTGTACAGCACTTTAACTACTCAATTTCCATTGACTTCAGTACCTAAATTCCACTCAGCTCTTTGAAAATGTTGGGGTTAATGTTCTGGAAACAGAATTCAGTATCACAGCATGAAAGCCATTTTGAAGCCTTAGCCAAAATAAACACAGCACCCTTTCTGCAAATTCAAAAATATACAAATGGATAAACCCATCAAAGACATATGTACAGTAAATACACATGATTCAGTGATGTGTAACTTGCCATATATTTTTATCTGGCTGAAGCAGCGTATTAATACGATTTACGATCCAGCTGAAGAGCCGGCCATAAAGTGCTTTAGACATGGCATCTCGCACGTCAGCTGCTTTGTCCACAGTGTTTGTTCGGATAATAGTCTCCCCTCGTGTTACAACACAGTGGGAGGTTAGGGCTTCTTGAAGTTCTTCTGACCCAATACTTAGTAGTGCCGCAGCTAAAAGACAGTGGAAAAAAGATACAGGACTGTGATTATGCAGTGGAAACCACCAGCATTGCCTGACTGTTACCACACATTAGAGATTCTCACAAATCCAGTCAAATTGCATTTGGAGAACTGACAATGTTAAAATGTATTTACCATTATCTAGGGCTTCAGGATTGGGAATCTCACTTTTATCTGTTTGGTGTTGTGAAGAAATGGCAGCAAACTCAATATTTCCAGTATTTAAGATTCCAGTCAGAATTATGTACACTGAGTACACTTCCTGCAAAAGATAACAAGAAGCAATTTTAAGTAATTCAATTAGATATATAAATAATATTTAGGCTATGAAACAAAAAGGTGGGCACTGGAGTGGCTATTAAAAATTGTAGCTTGCTCTGAGGCCAAGTTCTACAAATTGAAGTAAGCTCCCATTGACACAGAAAACAGTGTGATACAGAATTCTGAACAGACTTGCCTGAGCATCAACTGAAACCTCAGGTTGGTCTTGGCTTCTGAGTGTGTGGATTTGCTTTCACTGTTCCCTGCTGTCGTAAGAGAGATTCTGTGGCACAGGTGTGTGTCCACAAAACCAAATGGCAGCCTGTGCACAGGCAGCACTGGAGGTGATTTTTATAAAGAGGATCAATAATGGTTTCGCAGCTGGATCTCTTACCTCGTCAGTGAATCCTATAATTCTAAAGCAATGCTGAATAGCTTCAAATTGTCTTCCGTAGGAATCTTTAGTAACAATATCATGCATTACTCTTCCAGTTTCATTATCAATATATCTAAATAGAGTGGGAAAAAGAAAGCACCACACTATCAGATATGTCAGTACAACCTCCAGTGACTTCAATGCAAGTACCTCAGTAACTGGAAAGAACATTTATTTCAATATCTTCTAATTATATACTTTGGTGACAATTCATAAAAAGTTTTTGTTTCTGTTGCACTAACTTTTCCTTATTCTGTGCTAAAATCTATTATAACATTACCAACATTTCACACACAGCCCCTCACTCAATACAGATCAGATGCACCCAAAGTACAAACATCAACTAAAAAACAATTTCAAAGCATATTCCAGGTTCTTACTGATGTATTACAGTAGGAAATAATAAGTTGATTGTCTTGATTTGGAAGTAAACCAGAATATCTACGTAACCAGAAGGTTGATTCTTACTCTTTGTCTTTAAATAGTTCAAGTTTTCAAACAAATACAAATAAAGTAATGCCTTATTGTCCATCTCCTTCTTTCCTTGGGAGGATTAAAAAAGATCCTTAAGGGATGGAGAAGGATTAAGAGAGATTTGAAGGCATCATACTGAAAGCAAGAGCTGATCAATAGTTAATTACAACGAGCAGTTAAAACAAGTGAGTGATAGTTACCTAGGAGGCTTTTTATCAGGAAGTCTATATTCAGAAAGTTTCTTCTGATGATAAAGGCCAGCATAAATGTAATAAAATATGTGGAAATTTTTCTCTCCCCTGGAAAAAATAAAAAGTATCCTTTTAACACACACGTGTTTATTCATGTGGCATCTTGTACAATATAAAAGTAGAAATGCTTATCATGAGCTCAAGCAAGTAGGTAGCAAATCTCCCACTTGTTTTAATGGTGTAGGATCAGCAACAATGGAACACAGAAAACCATAATATTGATCCCAAGAATGAAGCAGCTCAGGCTTCTATTCCAAAATAACCTAACTGACTATTCTTGTTGTCATAGCACTGTACAAAGGATCACTGCTTTAGCAGAAGACACAAAACCACTTAAAATAAAGAATTTTGGAGAATTAAATAGACCACTAACATTATATAAATGTCAAAGGACAAACAATTAATATACCTACACAGCTTGTTTTATGACCCTTGATTTTTCAAGTAGATATTCGGAAATCTTTGCCCCCATTACAGCTCCTGTGGGTGTAAACATCATTTCCAGATATTTTCCAAAGCGACTTGAGTTGTCATTGATGGCAGTGCAGGCATTTCCAAATGCTTCAACCAGAGGATTTACCTGAAGAATTTTCTCACGCAAAGCCCGGTTATTGGCCTTGACAGAACAGATACAGATCAGAAGGATCATTAAAAAATTTATTGCTTACCCACAATCCAATTCTTGCTTTAGAAGCATAGCATCCCTTTCTCATGCTTGTATAGACTTAGATGCTGCATTAACTTTTTTACTTATACAACAACAGAGCCAACAAACTGATGACGAAGTCTCCCACAGGCAGGACAAATTACATTCTTCTTTCTCTGCAATTGTTCTGCCTCTGAGGTGTCATACAATTAGTTAGAGTATCAAAACAATTAAAAACTAAATGTGTCTACTTAAGGTTAACCTTACATCTGATTTTCCCATCATTTTGTATAATAACATTACTCATAACATGTAAATGTGTAAGACCTTCTAGGATTAGAGCCACAGAAGGATCTGTCATTCCTCATTGTATAAATGAACAACAGTATATGTGATAAACACTGTAAATAAACTACAAGGAGTGGGATCTAGCACCTTCTCTTTAAAAAAATATTTAATTGTTTGGTGTGGTCATACTCTAGTATCTTACTTCAATACACTCACATGCATGATTACTCCATCCCTAACTCAACTGGGACAATTCACACGAACAGCATTAAGTATTAAAGATTAAATAAAGTGGAAACTGGGAGCAGGGTCAGGAGGATTTGTTCATAGTTTTACATGATTGGCTGAGAAATACCTTTCCTAAGAAGGTCAAGTGTTGGACAATCAGATGGGCACTTTCTGTCTTTCCAGCACCACTTTCTCCACTGATGATAATGCACTGAACAAACAAAACAAAACAGTTAAGGGCACAGCTCTCCACATAGCCAATTGCAGCTATTACTGCTCCTATCTGTTATTTAATGTTTAGCACCAAGATGACAAAATACTTTAAGATGCAACTCCTGCAACTTACTTCTGAAAGTAAAGATCAGCAAAGGCTCTGTGTAATAATTTTTCCCTAGATTACTAAAATGCATTTCACAATGCCTGACAGCAATGTGCATATGTGTGAAGCAGTGACTAAGGGAGATATTAACAAGTGACCACGTCTAAAGGTGAACACATGCTATGCACATATGTGGCTTGTTTCAAATGCTTAAAACTCAGAAAATTGCCACAGCTCAGCTGAAGTGACATAACAGTGCATTTGAGAGCTCACTGCACTGACTTCATATGAATTAACATGAAACACAAGGTACAGCTGACCAAAAGTCTGCTCCTGGCTTTAAAAATAATCTTTCATAGCTGCTGCTGTGTAGAGAGGCTATTCTGTAGGTGATATGCTGATATTCAAGCTAGAACAGCAAACTGGTATCTAAACATTCGAGAATAATATGCATCTGTTCATTGGATGATTCCGGGAGAACATATCCATCTTCTTTCTAAGTCAGCAGTACTTAACACATGGTATTTTATAGGCTGTCCAAACGGCTTCAGACTCCAGGGTTAGCTAGAAAGGTCTAAATCACTTGGTGTCCTCATCTGTGCTCCTATGTTTCGTGGACGAGATGGAAGCAGAAGACCAGTACACCTTGACAGCCAGTTCACAGCTGAACATGGAAGTATGAATGCTTCGGGTCACAGCAAGTAAAAATTCTAACAGCATTTATTGTTTTCCTATTTTTTCATTTGTTCTGTGGATCACCAGTACAAATGTTAGTCTACTGAAGGTACAGTGTCAAATGACATATAATTAAACCATAGAGTCACGTGTTTTTACACAAACACTTGAATATTATTTGCATCATATTGTGAACATACTACATTTTTGGCTTGGAGAAGATACAAGGTCCTAAAATATTATACAAGGGAAGGCTCAATGGATAAAGCAAACAGAATCAATACATTTTTGATCTGGCTGCAGTGTTTAGCTAATGCACCTTTACCTGAAGAACCAATATAACATTAGCCAGGTAATGGAGAGAAACATGCTCCTGTAACCCTTTGCAAACAGAAATCAAGAAACCAATTTAGATCTAAATGCAAATTACTTCTTTAAAAGGCTATGAAACACATAATACTAAAGATGTACAAAGGTAGCCTGACAGGCTGATGTCAAAACCAATTTTCTTCCCCATATAACAAGTTCTCACATAACTTATTCTACGTGAGTACCATCAAAGAGCGTATAAGCCATTACAGAAGTACTCCCCATCTCTCAGGCCAGTGTACTTCCACGTACTCAACAGAACTCCCTTTTTTATCTTCAATGGCCCTTTTATTTGTCATCTTTGCTTGGTATTTTCTGATTGCAGGTTTTTATTATTTTATTCTGTTTTTCTGATTTTAAAAAAGCATTTTATATGAATTATTGTGTGATGTGCAGGGTAAAATCAGGAGGATTTTAAAAATAAAAATAATTATTAGCCCTCAATATTCATGTACCTACAGCACATCAAATTAGAAAGAGTACAAAGTTACCATTTTAAGAATGTAATAAAAAGAAATGTAGCTTCTACAATATGGCATTTCTTTCTCATTAAAATGATTGCTACATAATTTGATTTGTGTCCTTATTACATTTATATTAGAGCTATCCTTAATATATTTTACTAAATTAGTTAATAGTTCCTATGTTTTGTGATTTGTGTTTAAAGGAATTGATTATTCATTGCCTGACAGTGTCTTTATGTAATGGAAAAGTGGTTCAAACTCTGTTAATCTACTATGGGATTAAGACCATCCTATTTTACACAGGTGTAAATTATTACAATAGCTAGTGCAAGACAGGCTGGAATCAGAACATGCAGCAACACTATACAGCTGGTGTGAACTACCAGGACCTCATGGGTGTCTAGGAAACTATATTGGCTGGGTAACCCTACTATCTTATTTGACCACTTTATGCCACTGTGTCCTCTTCAGAATTCAGAAAACCATTATAGATTTCTGCTCCGCTTTTCCCAATGTAGGAATAAAAGGCTTAAAGAAAAAAATTCCCAAAATACAAAATAAGAGAATATTAGCCATAGCCACATAGAATAGTGACAGTACAATTAATATGAAATCTAAACCAAAATGAACAGATTCTTACCTGATCTTTGCTGAACGTAACCATACTTTGGTAGGCAGCATCCGCAGAGGCAAATATGTGGGGGGGATTTGAGGAACGCTTCACACCATGGTAAAGCTTGGAAAACTAGATTTTAAAAAAGAATGCACAATAGTCAAAATATGCAACTTAGCTACATAATTAAGAACCAAGAAGAGGGTAGTGACTCTCTTCTGCTTGTTCAAGAGAAGATAGTTGCCTGATTTACCACCAAATTTCCTCTGAATCACCTGGAAGAAGAGTGGTAATTCTTTGCACTGCCCAACTTCCAGAATACAAATTACAACACCTAAAATGCCGTCTGATGTTTCCCATACAAGACAGTGAAGAAAACTGTACCAAAAGGAACAGAATTTTAAACACAAGTATTCAACCAAGGAAATACCCGACTCATACAAAAGAAACTTCAAAGATAACAGTTAATCTGAAATCTGGCCCCTCTACCTGTAACCCTGATTTAGGCACCTACGGAGACTAAGATTTATGGCTTTCCCTCCCTTCATATTTGTAAGGAATTAAGCTGCCTCTATCTTTACAGCATTTGAATCAGTTGTTTCTTTTAAGCAGCAACTGATGGCACAGGGTGTGTAATAACCCAATAGTCAGGGCAATTCGTCAGGAAGCAACAGCCTCAGCATAAGGAGGTTCATATGACCATCTTCTGTTTCTCAGAAAAAAAGCCCTGAATGCCAGACGAGGCACAGCTGTGGCTGGGGCAAACTTCATTCCACCTGTGGACTTTGTGCTATCAAGCAGAAAGGAATGAAGTCAAATGAGACCGTATTTGTAGCTACACTTTTCTGGAAGAAGAAATGGCTGGGGTTTATTTAGCCTGTGCTTCTAGCTTCCAACATCACTTAGGTATTTTAGCCAGTGGTGTTAATATAAAATGTAAAGTGAGAAGTGTCCACAGCTTGGAATCTCTCTTACCTGGGGAGAATAAATGCTGAGATTCTGGAAGGGGTTTAAGGCTATTAAAATGTCTCCAACATAAGTATAAATTTGTAAGTCAGCATAGCGTTTCTGAAGCTGATGAATAATTGTATCCTGAGAAGATTACAAAAAGTTTGATAGTTAAACAGTATTTTACCAGTTAGGAAGATTTTTTTAAATATACTGAGAACACTAAGAAATACTTATTGTAAGGGTTAGTAATTATTTTTCAAATGCCAATACCATGAAACCAAACAAATATTTTCAGAATTCTTGCTAATGCCATAAAAGTAAGTTAAATTGCAACTCTTATTCCCAGATCAGTACATATTTTGTTATACCAGCCTGAGAAGCAAACCTTCTGAAGAGAAAATGGCTGTGCACACTATTGCTGCACTTCATACTACATTTACATTTAACTTCTTATTTGACCATGAAACAAAGATAATAATTTTTCAAGAACTAAATCTGAAGTAGTAATAAGAGACTGTTTTAAACAGGACACTAGCACAATTTAGTGTTTTTTTTTCACTGACAAGTAATTTAAGGATCATCTAACCAAAATTTTACAGATACTCTGCAAATAGGTGATATAGTGAAATATGCAACTCATATTATTGTATGACTTTTTATACAGGAGTTGGAGATACTGTATTACTCTATATAAATTCATCAATTTCAGGAAAAATCACTTGAATCCAGATCTTCATGACTAAATTTCACATTTTTGGAAATTCACAGAATAATTTGAACTAGCATCACTCATAATTAAATTCTTCCATGTAACAGGATTCACTGCTACTGCTTTTATGTCACTATATAGGATATTAACAAGGTGATGACAGCAGATCAGTCATGTGACAATTCCTTTGCAAGAAGGAACTCCTCTCATTCTGTTAAAAGACGCCTAAAAAGCAGAAACAGGCAAAATGTGAGGCACAACTTAGCAGAAACTGCTACTCAGACAGTACAGTACCTCATCTAGAACTTCTAGGTTTACCAGATCGTCATCTAGAGAGTACTTGTCAGCTGCATCCACACGGTAAGGTCTTCTAGTATGTATTCGTTCATGCCTAGAAGTTTGTTAGTAGAGCACCGGTATTATAAACTGTATTGAAGACAGCAAACATTACAAGTCAATGAGAAGTCACAGGTGAGTGTTTTTGTCATGTGGAAAACACAGACATGCTCTCTGATATACATATTTTTACTTGAAATATCATTTTATAAAAGCAATAGGTCAGCTCACTGTTCTGTAAGCACTTCCCTTTCACAATATACAACCCTATCTTTCTATCAGCGCTCAGAAATGAAGGCTGATTTGAAGGTTTACTACTCCCTACTCACACAGTAAAGTGTTCAAAAATTCCCCCTCTTTTCTTTTCATTTCTTGATCTAAGTTAATAAACTACCACTCTGTTTAATTAAATCTTCCCCCACATGTACCCAACCTATAGTATTGTCATCTAATGTAATTACAAGGAGCAATAAACAGTATAAAATCCTTCTGTTACCTTGGTGTATGCCAAAGCGCCTCCTCAGATGACCCTAGATCTGCCCCAAAACAGCATTTTTGAAGCACAGCTGCCATTGGACTCTAACTTGTATAGATATTCAGTTAGATTGTCCTCAGAGATTTAAGCCTCACAGTAAGCAGCAGAGACAAACTGTCACATAACCCCTTTATAATCAGATTACACTGAAGGAATCTCTGAAAATGCTGTGTATATGTTTTTAAACAACACATCTTGTTGAAATAAGGAAAAATCAAGAGGCTGTAGTATGTCTTCCACAGAGGGGGTGAAATATGAATGCTGTAAGCACAACTAGGCTTTTCTTTACAACAAACATAATCAAAGCATAGTAGGAGGACACCCACCGAGATACAGTCTGCATCCTGCTGAGTAACATTTAGCATTGATCCTCAATGACAGTCCCTGACAGATTGTTTCTGCACTGGTTGCCATGTACAAAGTAGGAATCACATGATCACACAACCCGAAACGCTCAATATTACATCAAGCAGGAACAGAATGGTATTGTGACTTGGTAGGAAACACTGTTCATCTATAACGTTAGAGGTTAACATGAAGATGTAGAAGGTCTATTTTTCTTTAATCATATCTTCATATACCCATGGAATCCTGTTTTAAAAATAAGCATTGAGGATTTTGCTTTTGTCCCCTTTTATACACACCTCTCACTTGAATCTAGTCAGCTTTCACTCGGTAACAAGAATGTTTTCACATCTAAGAGCTATTATATCATCAGAAGAATTATTGCAAGGAAAGTCTCTAACAAAGAGGAAGGAGGAAAAGTGTTAGCTATGAATATAGCTTCACTGATAATCGCAAATCACATTTAAAGATCCTATTTTTTTAATGTCTATTTTCATTCATTTTCCTTATTTACTTTTGGCTGCTTGATGAGTTCTGGAAACTATTCTGTAATGGTTTCTTTGAATTGTATCTAAATAAAACTGTGCAAACTTTTTTGTCAGCTAGGAAACGAAATTGCAGGAATGAGCAGGTTTTGCCAACAGTCCCACTTACATTTTACATCCTACATTCCCAGAAATGATAGTTTTCTTGATGTTGTACATATGAAGAAATGAAAAAAGGACAACACAAATAAGAAGCTATGAAAGAAAAATTCTTACAGTGGATATTACTTCCAGTGGACAGCATGGGGATCATAGGCATTTGTTCAAAGTTCCATTCAATTACCTTTTTCATTTTCAGATCTTTGAGTAAGTGGTGGCTTGTGGGTTCTTTTTGGCTTTTTTTAAACAGTCACTACATTCAATAACATTACACTTTGCTGACAAGCCAGATTCTCAAAGGAGCAGGAATGCATGTAAGCGAGCCAATGTTTTTTCTAATTGTTTTTTCTATTTCAAACCAGAATTCAATCTCTTACTTCACAGCAAAGAAAAATGCCATTTTAAATAATGTAAATCATTTCGAGATGGGAGCACCCCTCAGTCTACAAGCGACGTAAATACGTTCACAATTGCTTTACTTCATCAAGATGTAACTAAAAAAGCGATAGCTAAACATTATAGCTAACTTAACTCATCTGTGAAGCTTTTTCTTCCTAGATCAAACCATCATAACCACAATATTAAACTGCAACAAGCTGCAAGTATGAATGTATCTACCAGAGGTGCAGGGAGGAGGGGGAAGAGGGCACATCTAAACCTAAGCATCTCTAATTGCAGAATGGCTTTGTAAACTAATCTGTTATCTGATTGTGTATTAAACTCCTGCTGTTTGTTCTCCTTAAGTGATCAATTAATCAATCTTTTTATTGGAAAGTGTGGGGTTTTTTTAACACTATGAAAATAAATAACTAAGGAAATTGGTCTTAGTCAAATATAAGTAAAACATATATACCTTTGTGCAAAAGTTTTCTTGTGCTTAACTCATTTTCTTAAGTACATGATTAGGAAGAGGATATTAGGAGCATAACATCACATTAGCTTCAAATCTCCTGCTGGCCTCATCAGTTTTCTACTGACCCTATGTCCTGCAGGTACATTGACAGAGTGGGAAGGAAGAATACAGACAATAACCTTTAATTATTTCCACAATTTTAAATCAGAAATTCAATCTGCTTTAAAAAAATTGTTAAAATGCAGAAGGAAACACTCTTAATTGGGGAAATAATTCTTGTTGTATTTTTTCCATTAAAAGTAAATATCAGCCATTTTTTCCATTACCCTTCCTTTCTGATAGCATATAAAATGTACAAATTCTAAGCAAAAGGAAACCCAAGTGTGTTAGATTATTTGCCTTAAGGTTCCAGCAATGTTCTGTATCATCCCCTGGAGTCTCTTCACTGACAAAAGAAGTGGTGTAAAGGACCAGTCACTCAAGGTACCCAACCTTATCAAATCTGAAAAGCAGCATTAGATTTATTCCAGAACTCTACTGACCAGCACTGCCTGCTGAAAAAGGCTCTGTCCTCCCAAGCACCTTCCCTTTGTCTTTTTTATTAGGCAGGATTAGCTGGAAGGGACAGAGGTTTCTTTGATTTTGGAGGAGGAGCAAGAGGCGAGGAGCATTTCTCCCTTAGGAGAACAGTTTCATGAAGAGAATGGGAAGCATTCATTTGTTTTACTTGTGGGGAAAAGATAGTTTGAAAGAAAATCACCGCTTTTTGTACTGGACACCAGCCATAGTAATAGAAGCACATTGTACATAACTGTAAGCTCCTATCAGCTCGCTATCCAGCTGACGATGAGGAAGGACAAGCTAGATGGACAACATAGACCTCTAGATAGAAAAGTCATCTTGCTGGCAGGTTCAGCCTGAGGAAGAAAGCAGCATAGACCAAACATTTTTATGTTCATTGGGAAGCTTCCTCTCTCCCCTCCAGCCCAAACATTTTTGAGTGCCTTACGTTGGCCTCTTTGCGCAGTTAAGCATTTACATTTGACTGTTTTTTTTCTAGGACTCACATAGAAAAACTGTTTCTGTACTTGTTATTCTTTACATTATTGTCAATTTCAAAATTAATTGAACCTAAACTGACATTTACAAGAAAAATACTCAACACAATGAGAAAGAAAAAAGAGTGGAGAGTGTCCTACTGCCACACAGAGAAACAGCCTATTCCCTGTGCATTGGAAGAGTGAATTTTGCTCCTGTACCTCCAGTTTCAGCCTGGACTAATTTGTTGGAACAAGGTCATAATCGAAACACTGACAAAGCCTTAATTACAATATAAACACTGCAGCTATAATAGAAATCTGCGCAACCTCCAGTAAAAACACATACAGTATAATAAGACCAAGGATCACTTTTGGGGACTACAGTAGCTTTGTGATTTAAAAAAGAAAAAAAAAAGGTTTTAACCAGTTGCGTAATATTCATATAGATGAAGGCTAGAAGAATTGCATTAAATTACATTGTGTTTAGCATCAGAAGACTATTTCTAGCTCTGTTTCTCATATTATCTCAGAGTCCAAAGGAAATTACTGGCTGGATGCAATCAAGTTCCTTGCAGTTAATTGCTTTCAAAACTAAATGAGAGCTGGCAGAGAAGCTAGATATCTGGTTGTAAGAATTACTTCCTTGGATGGACTGCTGCTGTAAATCCAGCTGGCTAATAAGAAGGGGGAAGCTGCCAAGCCACCTTAGTCTCATCCTAATATCTGAGAAGGTAGCCTGAATACGCCTGCCCTTCTCAAACTAGTAGACTCTTAGCTTTTATTTATTATTTTTTTTTTTTCCCCCAGGCTTCTTCAAGTTTGATTCTTCCTGATGTACAGATTTGCATTTTATTTTTCAAAATGCAAGGTTTCATAACTGTCTGTTCCCCATTACAGAAACAAACTTCTGAATGGTGACCAGCAGTAGCACACTGACCCAGCGCCACCCAAAACAGTAAACCCTGAACTCTCTACTGTCTACCGTAAACTTGCTTAAAACCTTATCTACGCAAATGCTGAAATTCTTTCACTCTCTTAAAAACTGAAATGGGACATCGGTAAAAGAACTCCTCTGGTTGATTCCTATGAAGAAACCTATTTACAGATAGGAACATGAGCTACCCACACTGTAGGAAAACATCCAAGAGAAGAACGAGTCACGTTTGGAGTTGGCCTCTTCGAAGCTGCTGATAACTGGGAAACTGCCACTTTGAACCATATAACTAAAACCATTTGATACTTGATCAACATTAACTCTCAAACATCAAATCAACTATAGAATTTTCAGGCCAGGAATTAATTAATCACTTGAGGAAATATAGAAGACCATGGTTTTGCTCAATGTCAGCTACTGTGACATTTGAAGAAAGGGCTAACAAAATAAATGTAGATGGCAACAGGTGATTATTAAAGATTTTTGTTATCTTAAAATTATTATAGACTTACCTACTGTATTTCATATAGCTGCTCCACATTAACTTCCCCTAAAGAACAGTAAAATGCCACACATAGACCCACAGTATCTAAAATTTTGAAAGACAGCTTATAAGAATATTACCAAGGGCAGAATTTTTAGAATGCATTTGATGAAGACTCTTCTTCCCCATTTCCAATTATTAGCTTTTAATCATATATTTTCCTCCTTGATGTTCTGCTCCTCCACCACAGCCAAAAGGCAGTTGACAGATCTGCTGCTACATTTGAATTTCTCCATCTCACATGCTGTTGTGACTTTGCTTTTTTAGATTTTCTCCTGCACGCTATGCTGGATAGAGAAACCCATTATTTTAAGATTGTTCATAACTAGAAAATCTCTTGATTGTTGTACCTTCAAGGAGAGAAAAACCTCAGACCATTTTCATTTCATTCACTCTGACGATAGTCAATACTTCCCAAACTTTCAGTTAAACATTAAAAATCCTCCAGTTTTCCATTACTTCTACTGACAGGCCACAAAAATATTTTATATTGGGGATTTTTTATGGAACAAAACCCAAGGACAAAAAAAAACAGTGATAATATTTGATGCTTATAAACAAACTCCAGGGAACATGTCCACTTTTTGCAGTACATTTAGCCAATGTAGACAGTGTAAAGAGTCATTTAACATTTAGGAGTACTAGGATACAGACTAAATGCGGTCTGACTTCTTCCTTCAGCAGGCTGGCAGTCAGCCTGGATGTTGGAATCTCTTGTACTATGACTCAAAAAAGCAACTGACCACACCAATGGGTTCAAGAAATCAAAGGGCATATTTGGAAAGCAAGCAGCTCTCTCTTGTAATCTTGTAATCACATTCAAACACTATTTAACAATTGGACTCAATGATCTTACAGGTCTTTTCCAAACAAAAGATTCTATGAAGAATATAATCTACACAAACAGAGCAAACGTTTACTGTTAAGTGAGAATCGACAATATCCATAATATTAATGTATCTTTACTTAGAGTCTTCTCAGACTCTAGGGCAGAAAGAATGGAAGAAAAAATGGCTAGAGATTCAGGCATTATGCACGTTTCTCTTTGTTAACAGGTTTATAGTGACCAAAGGTATAGTACTGCTTTAGAGAACAAGTGAAAAACAAAGTTCTTGCCTCAGACAAACTGCTATTTATTTTTCATAGGTATAATGTATTAAGTAAAGCTATTAATAGCCATTTCATAAGTGGAGGAACAGAGAAATACTGAGTGTGGTGTAACAGAGGCTATACAGTAACTCAGAGAGAGAATGAGAAACAAAAGACAAATCTCTACCATGTTTTTGTATTATAATTCAGAGGGTGCCTAAACATTCTTGGTACTTTATTGACATGCAATTGCATGACTCTCTGTCTTGAAGAACTTACGCCTGAAATACAGCAAGACAACTATCTCTAAATCAGTAGTCCTGACTTTCTAGTCTGCAGGCTTGCTCTTAGGCAGTATCACCTTAAGTGATCTCCCAAAACAGGCAAAACTGGCATGGCTCAATTGGAAAGAAAAACCTATCAAGTCAGTAAAGACTGAAAAGATGCAAATGCAAAGCATTGATGCTAGAAGACTTTCAAATGAGACAAAACCCAGATGCCTCCTGATCAGTTTTCATCACCAGTGACTCCCTGGGTTCCCTTCCAGTAGAAGTGCTGTTAACACCAACATCCTGATGATTTGCCAGTTTCAGCCTCTGCTCTGAGAGTTCTATGGCAATATAAATGGGAGAACATTTTCTTTCACTCATCTTTTCAATGATGGATCTGTAGTGTTGCTGTACTCCTAAAAAATGGTATCTACTTTTCTTTATCTCTGAACACCAGGGAATTAATGCACATTTCATTGTACCTGTCATGGGCACATCAATAAACAGAAAATGCATGCACATATGTATAACAATATAACAGAAAGGTTTTACTCAACATGGGCTTTAATTGGCCTATTTACTTTGAAGCGGTGACTACACATTCAGATGACTTCTACAGATCACCACAAATGAATGCCAATAATTTTTTTACAGTATCATCTGTTCATGTATTCTTCTGCATGTCAGATTCTGTATTGAAAATCATTTTATAAATGCATTACAGAGTTTTTAAAGGTTTTTAATTGGTACCAATCTTCCTAGGGTTACTATCCCCTATTTCAGAGCCAAGCTCTTTACTATTATGAGACTATGTTTATGCCTCTGGGGAAAACTATAATTAGATGCTCCTGGTGGTTGGTTCTCTTGTAATAATCTTATGTTTGTAGTCCAATACTAACTGTCTGGCCCACAGACTTGATATTTTGCAGGGCTATGCTTTTGCAATCTCATTAAAGTTTATACCAATTTGATCAAGTTTCAAACCTTTGGAACAATATGTTGTAGATTTCAATGGTAAAAGATGACTAAATTTTTGTCCTTACTATGCAAGCTCTCAGACCCGATCAAAGTGGGCTGGTGCTCCAAAAACAAATAAGGATACCGTAGTACAAGGCTACAACCACCAGAAAGGTATTCTTGAATAGCAGTTAGGTCCATTGCCTTCAAAGTGAAGGTAAAGATGACTATTTCTACAGCAGCCTAATCATGTCTCCCCTCTTACTGTTCACCAGCAGAGGAAGAAGCCATCTAATTCAGAGGTATGGCTAAAGGCAAATCGAGAGTCCAGCAAAGAAAAAGATGGATGCAAGGGGTCTGCTGATAGTAGAACTTTAAGAGTAGAGGAGAAAGTATAACAGAGCTGAGGGAGTGAATTCAGTGATGAGAAAGAACAAGAGAACCGCAAGCTACATTGTCAGGTGTAGAGGAACACCAAGAACAGAGAAATGGCTGTAAAAATAGAAGAACCTGGACTAGGATTTGCTGGAGAAGGTGGAGATTAGAAACAGAAGCTATTGGAGTGGTAGAGGAAGAAGACACAAGAACCTGACTAACAGGAGAATGAAGCCTTAAGGATAAACAGAATGAACAGTGAATAGAGATTAATGGGAAAGATGGGTCAGATAATGACCTAGGATAGGGAACCTGAGACTAGTTGGCCAAGTAAATTTGGGGGCATCAAGGACAATAATAGAAGTTAGACTGGTAGGGAGAATAAGATTAGGACAAAACCCACTGCTATAGAGTCCTATTCACCACTGCAATCTGCAGGTGCTACTGCACACAAGTTGAAAATAACCACCCTTGGCAAACAATATTTAAGATGGGTTATATGGTGACAGCGCAGATGAAGGGTTAAATTCCATTAGGTGAGCACTGACTCATGCTAGGGGTGCTGGGAGGTAAAATCCTTCCTACATTCCAGTCACACGTAAGCAAAAGGTGCAGAAGCTTTACTGTCACAGCACTCCCAGTTGATATATGCAAAAGCTTAAGGAAAGAAATGCTGTCTTGGTCTTGATTCCTTCTCGCTTCACATTATGGAAATAGATCCCAGAAGAATGTACTGGAATACCATAAAGAATCCATTTCAGAGCTCTTCTTAGCACAAGGATCATTTCACTCTATCTTCTGCTTGGCCAAAAGCTGGGAAAACTCAGATACCTTTTGGGCCAGCCAACCCACAGCTGCAGGCAATCTAATCTGGGAGGTGTTACATGGGGAGGTCTCCTTAGGAGGATAGATAAAGCAGAAACTTCTACTGTAACACTGGCATAGCTCTCTCACCCACAGCAAACAGTTCCTGGAATATTTTTCCAGAAAATAATAATAATAACAAATAAAGAGCCTCAACAGAAGTCAGTTTCACCTTGAAACTGTATTACAGCTATTCCTGTATTTTAATGTGTACATTTTTGTTTGGCCTTCAGCATTTAAGCTACGGAGTCTTACAGCATGCAACTATATACATGTTTATGACTTATGAATCATGACATTTAATTTTCTTCATCAACATTAGTAGGCGTTTGTTTATAATAATGGGCCAGAGCTTATCTCACTCTAGACAAATTTCACACTACAAAATCATTGCTGAGGTTCAGAAGGTGTGTTCATTTGCATTTAATTCTCTTCTGAAACAGTGAAATTCTGCCACCCTCTGGACAACAAGTAAGCTAAGGCATATTTACAAGCAGCCTCGAAAGTAAAAAAAATCCCACTGCCACTGATAAACATTCATTGCTCTTTAAGCACATTTTTAAATTAATTGCTAGGTTGAATGAAAAATAGAAGTTACTATTAACCTACAGAAAAACAATTACTTTAAGTATTGAATAGCCTTCTTAGTATCTCACCAAATGGCAAACTTTAAAGGGTTCTGTTCTTAACTTTTTCAAGTACTCACTTTGTTCATAGTTGTATTTTTAAAGCCAGACTACCAAAATATGATATAATTTTTAATCATGCCAATATGTATTTTCACAAACTGGAACATTCTGGAATTCTTAGCATCTCTGTGACTGAGCCAAAAGTGAATAGCTATGGAACAGAGTTCAGTGCGAGAAAGAAGGCTAAGGAGAAAGTCGCATTATGGCAGATCAAATTAGCTTTAAAAAGTATCAATGAGAAAATACGTCTCTTGCATTCACATCGCATGCAGTACTTATTCCTAATAATATTGCTAGTCAATGTGTGCATCTGAAGTCTCAAACTGTGCTTCTAGGATTAGTGTGGGGAAGGAGGGTTACAGCATCTCTGTTGTACAGTACCTGGTTTTGGCTATGGAGCCCAGCTGCTGCTGTTCTCGGATGAGCTCAGCAAGCTGTTTTTGCAGAGCCATATCTTTACCATGTACTTGTTTAATAAACGGATGCTCCAAAAGGTGGGTGACTGAAGGACGCTTCTCAAAATCCTTGATAAGACACCTGTGACAGAGAAATAGTTGATCTCAGGCAATGGTTTCAGCACGATTTGAGTTGGTTTACTGTGCGGCTGTTATTGTACAATAGTTTCTTTCTCCACAAATTTGAGTTCCTCAGTATATAACAAGACTTTTCCTCTACACTGGAATACACCTAGTATAAAATATTTAACTAAAAGAATACACTCTACAAGTATACTAGTATAAAGGCTATGAATTTGAGCTTATTTAATATCTCTTTTTAACTGTAACTGGCTTACTATGAAAAAACAGCATCATATCTTTTAAGTGCTGTACAATTAAATATACATTAAACATAACCCAAGATGAACAGACAATACTTAATTCACTTTAATTTTCTACCTATTCTCCAATAAGAGTTTTGAACTGCAGGATATAGCCTAATAAAAAACACAAGTGAAACTTATGATACAACACTAGTCAGAACAAATTGATACAGAGATTCTTTGATTTGTTTTTAAAATGAGTGTTTCAGGTAGATCTTCTATACTGCAATGATAAGCATTAGCATAAGAATCACAGAAAATTCTGCAAGCCTACATAATTCAGACTGGAAGAGAAATGAATGAATCAGAATTAAATGCTAGCCATGGTACCAAAGTTCTGTCTGTGACAGGAACAGGTGATCTAGTAATGAGTAAAGAGATACATCGTATTAAATTAGTATAAAATAAAGTATCAGGCTGATTTATATAATCAAGATTTAAAATTGAAGAAGCCATGATTAAAGTTGATTTATTTTCTGTACATTAAAGTTGAAATAATGCAGTCCAAATAGAATAATGATCTAACAGGACTAGACTGCTTTAAAGTACCCTGTAATTCTTTATATTATTCTGTTCATCTTGCTCAAAAAATATTGAAATAATATCTCCCTTCTAGCACCCTTTCAGCAAATTATAGCCCAAGATGAGTTTATTTCATGAGATTCATTCATGTTACATATTTCACAATTACATCTCGTTATTTGCTGATATTAAAGTACTACAGGACCTAAAGTACTTCCTTAATAGGGCCAAATATCACAAATAAAGATTATGTTTTTCGCAGGAAGTTCAATGAAATTTTAATACCTTTTAGAATAATTTATATTCTAGCAGTATCAATAACAACCTGCACAATTTAAACTACATCTAAAAAAAAAAGTCATACACGTTAATTGATTTAAGATACTACCAAGCAGATCAGCAAATGATTAAAGATTAGCCTCACCTCAAATACTTTACTGAAGCCTGGACTTAAAATGATCCTGAAATATTTTTCAACATAACTTTAATACTTTACGTTCCTGAAAACCATTTTCCCAACCTCTTCTTCGTACATCCAATCCAGAAAAGACAGTCTGTAAAATGTGCTATCAGTTTTATAACTATTTTGCTGAATTTTGGTATAGGCTAGAACTGCAGCCTCCTGATAGAAAGACTGAAGTGACAGAACCTGCTTTATCTCCATCCCTCTGAGTGCAAGGCTATAAATACCAGTCGTTCCCCCCCATGAAGAGATCCATCATTAGCCTTCAACAGGTTCTGACAACTCACTCCCCCTACATATCTCCTTTTGTGATCCATGTTTTTTAAAAGTCAATACACCCACACAGACAATATGGTCCATGTCAATCCTGGTTAAATTTATATGTTTCCTGAGAAAAAGGAAAAAAGCATTTGAAAAGAAAGATAACATTCATCAGGAAGGCGGAGGGAAAAACAAAATACAAACCCAACACAAACCAACAAGAACTATGCAGTGTACAAAATCACAGATTGATGCAAAGTATCCAAAGTGGAGATTTCAGTCTGAAAAGCTCCTGCACTCATGTTATTTTTACCATTCTAACAATAATTACAGATTTATAATATTTATATTTTATAATATGTTAATATATACATTTTCTTGCTAAATTTGATTACATGAGGATATTTTCAGTAATATAACTGAATCCAAGTGAAGCTATGTCATAGAATCATAGAATAGTTTGGATTGGAAGGGACCTTCAAAGCTCATCTAGTCCAGCCCCCCTGCAATGAGCAGGGACATCGTCAACTAGATCAGGTTGCTCAGAGCCCCGTCCAGCTTGATCATGAGCATCTCCAGGGATGAGGCATCTACTGCACATCCGGGCAATCTGTGCCAGTGTTTCACTGTCCTCATTGTAAACATTTCTTCCTTATATCTGGTCTGAGTCTACTGTCTTGTAGTTTAAAACCATTACCCCTTGTGCTATTGCAACAGGCCCTAATGTCACAGTAGTTACTTTTTAGATAACAACAACATTAGAGTTTAAATGGATTGTCTTCAAGAAATTGCACAGTTCCAAACAGAATATATTGTATCTATCAGAACTGTGAAGAACAGACAAATATTTTACCTGGTGCTATGCAATTATTAATATGAATTCTACTCCGAGCTCTGGAACAATGCACCTCCAAAGACACTCTATGGACAAGATGCAGAAGCTGCAAGAGAAATTTTTCTATATAGATGACCCCTAGGTGAAACATCCAAATGTCCAGGATGCTGCAGTCATTAAGGAAGCCCAACAAGAAGAGACAGGAGGAAAACATTTTATGGAAAAAAGTTCTTAGTTTCTCTATTATGTGCCTGAAATGCCAGCTCTTCGGGTCCAGCAGGTGTTTTGAGCCCAGGTAAATTCTCTCAGGGAGGCAGTCTTGAAGACCACTTTAGGATTACCTTTGTTTCTGTTGTATACTCCTGCCAGTTCCCCAGTGACTATTCACTCTGCATGCATGCTACTCTTCTGCTTTGCAGCTATCAAAGTTTATGTATTGTTTCATCTATATGCAGCCTTCATTCCCTGGTAGTAGGATATTTTTGCAATCTGTGGCCACTTAGGATTTCACTTGAAACACAAGTAGAACTTAATGAATTCATAAGATGACTAAGCTAACGACACATGACACATGCACATGATTCTGCAATCAAAGTCTCTGTCCCAAGCTCAGACAGAGCACACCTCCCATTGTGCCAAGCTCCTGCCTATATAAAAGAACAGAGTCCTTTCAGAGGGTTAGTGAGATGCCACAACAAAGCAGAGGACTTGGAACCAACAGCTGTTTCAGGATGGGGGACAACTGCTTATTCATGTCTGTAACTTCTTGTGTGAGTACTTCTACTCCAGTTCAGGGAAGAAACTGACAGGATAACATAAGTCTCCACTGAGGGTGGTTTAGTCCATCAAGTTAAATGATAAGTTCCCACCATATTAGGAATGCAGTAGCAGAAAAACCAGGCAGGCCATAGGAAATCAAAGTGTGTACAGCATATACATTCTCCCTTTGCTCTGGCACAGTACAGAAGAAATTACTAGAAATGACTGCTTATTAAATATCAAGTGCCAGTAGCTGGCTTGCAGCCTAGTCCCAGCAGGTACTGTGGGCACAGTTTGTACTCAGACACTCAGTGCCAATTTGGTGTCACCAGGCCTGCTGAGATGGTGCAGGATAGAGAGCTGTCACGGGACTCTGAAAGGATAGTCCTTATGTTGCTCTTCTTGGGGCATATCCCTTTGTCCTAATTCCTCTCTATGTAGACAAGGCCTGTTAATATTCTGAGGGATATTTACATGCTCTGCTTCTACACACTGTCATTTCAACTGTGTTGCTTTTAGTGCCACACTGAATGGGTGCTGCTGCTGTTCTTAGTCAACATTACCTGTAAAACAACAATTACTGGGCCACTACCTCTGTGCTAGTGAAAAATGATGTATCGGACTGACAGTGTCACTACACTATTGTCTCCTACACTGGAAGCAGTATTGATGCTATAGTGCTCTTCAGAAAAAAAATAATTTCATATAGAATATCAGCTCTTACAGTGCTAAAGCCTGCATAAAGGTTTTCTACTGAGCTGCACCCTGAAATAGAAGTATAATGTGTGAAAAAGTTAAATCATATGGGTGCCTGCATCCAAAGTTGTCAGTACATTCAGTCAGGAGATGTATTCCATGTAAAGGCCAGGAAAAAAAGAAATCAAGAAGTAATACACAAAAATCCAGTAATATTAACATATGAAAGAAGAAGAGTATGGTAACAAAACAGCTTTTATAATGTCACTTATCAGAAAATATTCTTATGCAATGCAGCCAACAGTAATGACCGTGTACATTGTGCAAGTAAAAAACAATATTAAGAAGTCATTTCATTGAAGGATTTGCTTCTGAGAAAAGGAGAAAACTAAAATATATTCAGGTGCTCACCTGAGCATTCATTTAAGACCAATTTGGGCAGTTGGCTTAGGCACTGTCAAACATCAACCATGCTGCAATTACATAAAAAACAACAAATGTGATGTGTCTGCAAATTAAGACAATTTGTTTGACCCATGGAAACAAAATAAAAAAAAAGTGGTGAGACTTCCTTGCACTGAGCAAATTGACTAGCAAATCTACTACAGGTTTGGTTTCATATAAGGTATGATGAAAATATGATCATATTTGGACTGCTTTTTTTGGATCTAAAATAATATGAAGGCTAGGTAGAAATCAAAAAGGAAACAAACATTGTACATGTTCGCCTTGATAAAAGTCAATCCATCACCTACTTTGAAATTCTAGTATCTTCCATCATGCTTTCTTAGCTGAAAATTAATTCTCAGAATTCATTAGTGTCACTACATTAAAAATAGGTTGCAGCCATTTGCTGCAATCTCTCAGCCAAGCTGCTAAGCACCATTTCCACTCTGCCACAATTACAGGCAAAGATGAAGCATTTATTAGCAGGGGATCAGAGCAGACTCCCATACACACAGGAGTGTCTGAGGGAGCCTCTAAAAATTCACTGGCTGCTTGCACTTGGGCGATAACATTGTTGGAATTGCTACACCTCAATAATGTAAACTGCCTTTTCGCACTCAGCAAATCAGATGATTGAAAAGGGGAGCTATTTATCAGCATTCATGAGCTAATATTTACTAGTGAATAAATGGAAAGAAATAGATTTCATAAGAACTGCAATGGTTGTCTAAGTCTCCTATGTGTTCAGAAATAGAATACAATTACTAACATCATTCATTATTGCAGCCGATTCTAAGTAGGGCAGCAGCAGTTATTTCTTTCAAAAATTCTCTTTCATCAGATCTATTATGATCTCTTTGGCCACAAGTACTTTCTTTAAAAATAAAGAAACTAAGCAGTTCCGCCCCTTATAGCTTAGTTACATTATGATTTATCTCCAGTATTTTCTTTTGTTCTATTATTACATTTTGTGAAGGCTGCATTGTCTGATGATTTCTCATCTGCTGGCAGTGGATTGCTGGAACTTATTTTGTCTCATAAACCAAATATCCAACCAGACAACTAGTCACTGTTTATCATCTACATGCACAAAAGATGCATAGATTATTAATTGGAAGAAATTATAACAGTATATCAGACTCTTAGAGCTGGGGAATCCTCACCACAGCCTCTGGGCAAGAGAGATATAAAGTCTCTGATCTGTTCAACAAATGGTTTGATAAAGTCCTCTCATTGATACTCCACTGGTCCCTATCTCTCGGTCACTCCCTGGCCCATCAGAATGCTCTTCCCATCACTTGCTCCTCCTTGCACAGCCCTACACCACCCTCCTTTGCTCTCCAAATACTTCACTGCTTGCACAAGTACCTGCTGCCTAGCAGTGAGAAATCTTTCCAGGAGTCTCCTATTGGGATAGAGGAGATTTCCAGGGTCTTGAACAGGACTTCAGGTGCTGAGATCCTCTCCTCCCAATCCCAGAAAAAAAGGTAGAGCTGGCTCAGCTGGGGATCTAGAATGGAGATTTCCCAGAGGGAGAGGAGAAAGAGTAAGGTCATATTCTCTTGATCGTCTCCCTAAGCAGGTAGAAGGAGGTCACTAGGTTCTGAGATTTTTATTTTTTATTCCCCATGCCTTCCCAGCTATTTCCAACAGCAGGTTATTTCACAATGGAAGGTTAATGAAATCAAGAGCATGACCCCAACCACGCTGACCTCCCTGCTTAGAGAAATAGAAGAACAGACACTGACAAGCAAGATCATCTAGGCCAGGTACATTAGGCTGGAAACCTTCCAGTCAAGGAAAATAACAGTCTCTGAGATTAGTTAACTATTAGTTAATACTTTAATTATATTAAAATGCCTTGTTCCTATCTGTCACTCTGACTGCTCCTCCTAGCTCTGTACCACACATAGCTGTGGCAGACACTGGTCAGTGATGGGCAGCATGGAGGTGGAGAAGAAAAGGCATTTCATTAATTATGTTTGTAATAATGATGCTGGGATGTGCCTGCTTCCCTGAAGCCTCCCTGCTTCCCATTCCTGGGCCTGCCCATCCCCCGCTGCTGCAGGTCACTCGTTTGCAAAAATGGACTAAAAAACTGTGACAGCTTTGCCAACAGCATTTCTGTTTTCAGTCCTAATTCAATAGGACATATAGGACACAAATAATCTTATCTTCAGTACTATATATAGCTGCCCCTTTGGAAAAAGCAAACACTGAGCACAAAGGGTATGTATATGGGCTAAATAGGCCTCTTGTCTTGAACCAGCATCCCATGATAAATAACAAGGATTTGACTGTTCCTTCTGCTACAATCAGATATCAGGATGAAAGACCGAATTTATGACAAAATACTCAATCATCACGTGCATAATATAAATTCTGATGGTCAGAACACATTTATATCTTTATTGATCTGCCTTTTGGTAGCAAATGCTCTAAATTACTAATATTCTCTAACAATGAGAGAAATACTTTAATACTGAAATGTCACCAGCACTTGTTTTCTCAACAAATCTTCTTGCAGTTTAATATTTAACATCAAGCACCATATAGTGCAATTTAGAGCACAGATCTGAAGGCTACCAAAGGTTCACTCACACTGAAACTGTAAAATTAGGTGTAGTAAGTAGCTTTACCTCTCCTAAAGCTTCAACAATTACAACAGGTTTCCCAGACTCCTTTGGGCTTAGCAGACACATCAATTTATTCTGGCTCATATGCACGGTTTAGAGAACAAACAATGGAAACCCTATGGAGTGGCACCTCTTGCAGCTCTTAGAATGGGTCAGATTTGCTCATGTTGAAACCCTTAGGATTTTACCAGAGACAACAGAAATACAGTCAGAGCAATTCTAGGAAGCATCTCAAAAACACCAAATACATTTATTTATTGTATTATTAAATTGGAGTGCTTCTAGACTTTTACCAGGAATGGGTCTGCTCTGTTTCTTTGGCCTGTCCCTGAAGAACCAGGAACTCAAAGAGCCTTCAGAACCTTTCACAATTGAAGCTTTTCATTAGAAACCGTATGTTTCACATTTGTACCAAACATTCCTGGTCCTGGTTTCAGCTGGGATAGAGTTAATTTTCTTCCTAGTAACAGGTATGATCCTGTGTTTTGGATTTAGTGTAGGAAACAATCATCTTGCCAATATAATAGGCCCAGGCAGGATCTCTCAGCAAAGCCTATTTTGATAATGATTTTGCAAGGTCGGTTGTTCTACCTAGAGGTAGGCACACATAACAGGGAAAAAGTCTCTGCTTATATCGCCCCAAATCCCAGCTGCAATTTCTCTCCCCTGTTGCCCACTGGTTGGGTGAAGACCACTTGAGAAACTGCAATACTGCCACTTATTAGGAGCGTAAGGAAACTTTGTCTCATCAGACAGTTATTTCACATGCTCTCTCTGATACTATACTCTCTATGCAGCATACTATTCCTAGAATTGCTGTTTCCCAAACAGACTTGTCACTCCACCATGGGTACGTATCTTTCTCATTACGCTGCACTTAGTACTGTGTTTACAATTGAGAATAGCAAGCCAATAAACCCACAAACCATGGGAACCAAAGTTAGAATGAATGCTTTTGCTGATGGTAAGGAACTCAGCAGTATACTTCACTGAATGAAAGATCTTAATAACTATGGCATTTGTGAGATCTAGCACAATTCTTTACAGGGTCAAGACTTCAAATCTGCGTGGAAGCTTCTCATGTCTACATAAAACTGCAGGTTTTTACTACAACTGCTCACCAGAAAGCTGAATATAATAGTATCCATTATATATGCCCATTCATCTGTATAAAAATGTCTCATGCAATACTAAAATGTGGTGGAGATCTTTTGTTAGATATGACAATTTAGTATTTCAAATTCATCTGTAGACAGATTCTCAGAGTCTACATCAATGAATAAAATGCAAAAATGTACAGATTTGGCTGTAACCTTACACATCGCAATCTGTATCTTTCTGACATTAGCAATCCTCTTTGTCTTCTTAAACACTGAAATTAATGAGTTATATCAAGCACATATCATGTTCTCAGTGACAGAAATGTAATGTGTAATATGAACAGAATGTCACCAAACAATTGCTTAAATTGTGAAAAAATTTGATCTCCATTCAGAGAAGTTAAATCTAAATGGAGCAATTAAAGCTTATATAATCTAGATGGACTACTAATTAAATAACTCTGGATGTAGACTCATCAATATGAAATCCAGCTTGAGAGTTTGTATTTAAATTGAGGCAAAAAAATAGTTTATCAAGAGTAAAAATGATATTTGTATCGCATTTGCAATGTCATTTCTAAAGTAAAAGTTACGTTCTGATGATAAATGTGATAATAAATCCTGTAATTTCACATTTTGACTTTAGTACTTCCCGAATTTCTTAATTCTTTAATTCCTCCCAGCTCAAGAATGACTAATTAATTCAAAGATTCATAATAGCTAATCATTGGTTAAATAAATTTAAAAGGGGAATGTCTGTCCCTGGAGATACCATTGCTCATTTTAATTAAAATTACCATTTTGTGATATAATGTAAATAAAGGTTATTGTATCTTTCTGCCCCAAGAACATATTAACTTTTCTGTCTACCCCTAGAGATCAGTCAAGGTTTAAACTGCCAAGAAAATTATTTGCGGCATGTGAGATAATTCTAGTCAACAGAGTTCTTTCATTTAGCATATAGCCTGTATTATTTTATGAATGAATTCTGAAGCACTTCATGTCTAAAATGGTGGTGGACACAAATTGTTATCTTAAGACAGCGATGTAATTGATGCCATAGCTATCAAAAAAAAGCTTCATGAACATTCATGGACAATGAATGGAGTGAACTCTTCAAAACTGATACATTATTTCAACACAGAAACAAACATAGGTTAAAAGGATATTCTTTTTAGGAGACAGTCCTCCAAGAAGTGATGTGGTTGTTTACATGTCTTACAGGAATGGTAAACCCTATTAACATGTAGATAAAATAAACAGATACTCAATCCTTTCTCACTTTATAAGTGAAGCAGCCAAGTTCTTCATGGACAAGTACAGTAGCACAGATAAACAGGCATAACTAGAATTGTATTGACCTTTTAAAAGTATATAGGTGCTGCATGTATCTCAGTGGATACCAAGTATAAAACTGGGCTGCTGTCAAAGAAGACTTGGCTGAAATTATGTCATCTGTATTTTTTCAAAACGAAATATCTAACTCATATTGTAAAAATACTTATGTGGACAACACATTACAGTCTCCATCTCAAGTCAAGGTCAACAATGCTGGGAATAGAAACATAAATTAACCAAGCTAAGAATGATCTTGACCTTCTCCCCATTCAGATTTTGTAAATAATGCATCCGACTTCAAAATGCTGCTGTAAAATCACATCTCTTGGGGCAGCAGAATCATAGCTAAAAATACAGACTCCATTTCTGAAAAAGATGTGATTACTATTTTAACAGTGTAGAGACTTACCTACAGAAGTACATTGAAACTCCCAGCTCAGGCACGTTGTTAATCATTATAATATATGACAGAACACCTATAACAAAGATGCCTCTTGAGACAGTGGCATTTCAAGGGATGAAAATGGGAAGTGAAAAAAGCTACACTACAATTGACCAGGTCTGGCAATCTCGGTGTAAATAAAATTGTGTAAACAGAACTGAAGTAAAAAGTATGCTTAGCCAAAGCTTGGTTTTTGACAGTACACAGGTCTGGCCCACAACTTGAACCAGATAAGCTTGTTATGCAAATGATGTTAGCCATCAGGAAGGAGGTAGATAATGAAATTATTCGAAAGCTAACCACTCATCACAAGGGTGACAGAAACATCAGGCAAGGTCCTAACATATGGATAAAAGGCAGTATGGAATTTATACAATCACTGCTTTTCATTTATCATAACTAAGCTGTCAGAAGGTGGGCAGCAACAAATGCATAACTAATGCATATAAATGACCCAATTATCAGTAATGGCTAAAAGGTTTGCAGCTGTATGATCCAATGTTTGATTATTTATTTTTTTTCTAGAAAAACCACTAATGTAAATCCAAGCCTCCACAAAAGCATCCTGTAACCTCTGCATCATAACAACTTTACTAACACATCTCAGAATGAAGCAATGTCACAGAGCATTCAATTTCAGTGTTTTCTTAAAGGTAGTTATAATACCAGCATATTTATTACAATCATCATATTTCTCTATGTTAAGAGACTGCATTTGAGCATACTTCCTTATTTCACTGTGTGTATTACGGTAAAAATTAAAAAACCCCAAAATCTGAGAACCTGCAGATGTTGCTGGTGAGAAGAAGTAACTAAGCAAAAGTAATTTTAAAAAAATCAATGTAATTTTAAATATACCATTTGAAGGTATCAAAAACCCAAAGGACAAGATTAAAAACAAGCATAGCTATGAAGTACTAACGTCTGACTTCTTTTATGAACAGTGCATGCTGACCTAAAGGACTGAACAAATGTTAAGAAATGTTAAACTTTTTTTTTTGGTACTGTTCTCAAGCTGAGCAGGGATTTCTAAAAAGGAATGTACCAAGAAAAAAAAAAAAACAAACAGTATAACAATGCTGAAGGTTAATACACAACGTTTCTGAGAAAGGAATGCAATCTTAGCAAGTCAACTAACTCTCTAAAATACAAGTGGAATATAACCCATCAGTGCTAGAGTCCCCTAGAATACAGGCTACAGTCCACAAATACTATAAAAACAATGTTTGTCTATAATAGAATGGAATTCATCCACTACCCTGTGACTTTTGTAACTGAACACTGGTTCACCATAGATCGCATGTACACTGCTGTGTAAACAAGGACATGCATTATGGAGAAAAAGAATTTAGGTCAATCTGCTCTACGGGAATGTACTTCTACTGCCTACACTGGAAGAGATTCTGAGTTATGTTGTCAAAGTATTTGCTTATTTGAGCAGTGTGAACTTCCCAAAGCTTTGATAATATTATTTTCCATGTGACATAGTTTAAGCTGTAATAGGTCACAATGAAATCCTAAAGAACCCTAAAAATTGCTCTAAGATTTTTTTAATATAATGCTAGCAACTACTAAATTGTGGTTTCTTAGTTTCACTGTAAAAAGAAAAAAGTAAACCAAAAGCATATCTTAGCTCAGTGACAGCAGCATCCAGAAAGCTGGTACCATCTAGGTCACAGATTACACTCTTGATACATCTGGTGTGCAACTACATATCTCAAGTACACAACCTACAGAGTATTAGTAAAGTGGAAAAAGTCAACTATTTTCTGTCTTGTCTTCCAAATTCTTATTTTAAATTGACCAGCAGTCATTTTCACTGACCCATTTTTCACCTTGACACAAAATTTCACTGCAAAACCATTAAGGAAATCAGGTATATTTATAAACCTGTCCCAGGTCCATCAAAGTCAAGAAGCAAAGCAACTAATGCAGTTGCCTTCAAAGGGCCGAATGTAATTTTAGTACAGTATAAAAATTACATTCGGCCCTTTGAAGGCAACCATGAAACTGATGTGGCCCCTGGTGAAAATGAGTTTGACACCCCTGAACTAAGGAGTTCAGAGAAACTGTGAAGTGAATCACATGAGAAGATCAAATTGTCCTGTACAACTTTCAAAAAGTGAAGCATGATCTAGAGTCTATGAAATGATACTGAAGTTAAAAATCTGGAAAAGCAACTCCATAAAACAAATCCTGTTTTTAAACTGACACATACAGGCCTTGCTGAATAAGCTGTTTTAGCAAGAAAATAAAACTCACTGTGAAATGAAATGGTTGAATCCTCTGCACCATTTTTCAGGGTGTAGCAAAGTAGGAGGAGGATTTCTGGAAAAAAAATACAAAGTTTTGGGGTTTAAAATGTTAATGTTTACTGGAATTATCCAACAGTCAACAAGATGGTACTCATTCCACTAGGTAGAAAATGATCATCAGGAAAGTGATGCTCAAATGGTGTACGTGTCCCCTTCAGATGCCTGTTGGGATTTTCTTGCTGCTGCTTATTCACTGAGAGTTGTCCTCTTTCAATGTCCTTCTCCTTTTCTGTCAATGCTTTTGAAGATATTAGTCAGTATAGATTTCAGTGTTCATCCCAACACTTCCTTTTCAGTTCAGTCTAACTCAGGAAGTACCAACTGAAACCGGAATATTAACCTAGCCACCACATCACTTTGGTCCTTTACCCCAGATCACCGACTCTGACCAAAACTTTTTTAACAACTACCAAACCATCAACAAACTGTAGGATTTTCAGACTGGATTTCAGTTTGGATTACACTATGAGCTCTAAAACTATTAAATAGAGATGCAATTTTTAAAGTTACATTTAGCAGACAGTATTTTTACATTACATAGTAAGAAGGTCTTCCATAAGAATAATCATTTAAACTCTGATTGGTTCCATATTAGTTGGCATATAATTACTTTCCTTTCTGGTTGTTACTGTTACAGTTAAATTAGACAAACATGCAGCGCAAAGCCTATAGGCCATATTAAGTGGACCAAACTTTAAGTGGCTCAGATTTAAGTGGACCAACCTATTTCATGAAGCATTCATGAATCACATACTATATTATACTACGTTACTTTCCAGAGGTTTCTTCTGCAACCTAAGATTGCTAAGTACTGAAGTCTCTTTAACTTTTTAAGACTGAAGTTATGTTTTATTACATGAAAGCTTAATTATTTGTCTTGCTGCATTTGAGGGTTCAATGCAAAAAATCACATAATAGTAAACTGGAAGAAAAAAAAGTCACAATAAGACTTATTCTACAACAGAAACAATATTCTGGATGGTATCATGAATCACTTCATTTATACCAGGGCCACATTTCACAGCATGACACTGCTTGGAAACATCTCACAAAGCAAAAAGGCAAACAGCATAAACAATGTAAATTAGTGCTGATTTGCTTAGTAGTCTTGAATTTTTAATGCATATTCGTTAAAAGTGTAGTTCCATTTAACAAAAATCCAAACAAAATGGGTAAAACAAAATAAACAGTGAGTATGTGGCTTTGTAATAGATGGACCATTTTTGTTCATCTGTATCTATTCAAAACAAATGCAATCATCTAACTGCACTGCAGACTGACATGCTTTCTGAGATGAATATGTTATTACTTTTCTCTTTTGCTACAGAAGACTCAGGAAATACAATTTTCTTCATGAAGTGAAGAATGTTTGAGATGTGCAACACTTATCAAATTTATCATCAGGAAAAATACATGCTAAGTTATTTTCAATGACAATAATGTTTCAGGGCTGTCTTCCATTTACCAGGCTCAGGTGTTTATGCACATCACAGAATCTGATTTTTTAGAAGCTTAAAAAAAACATAGAAAAGTATTTCTAGAGCTACTCCCAGGAAAACAAAACAAATAAAACCCAAACCAAAACCAAAATAATGACACTCTCCCTCACCCCTCTCCCGTGCCCTCCCCATACCCCCCCCCAAAAAAAAAACCAAACCACCTCTGTCAAAGAA
The DNA here is from genome assembly GCF_964273445.1 of Streptopelia decaocto. Taxonomy (NCBI): domain Eukaryota; kingdom Metazoa; phylum Chordata; class Aves; order Columbiformes; family Columbidae; genus Streptopelia; species Streptopelia decaocto. Next base: position 47,385,624 of record NC_138660.1, read on the forward strand.
AGGTCAGCTTTACAAAGAAAGGTCAGCTTTAAAAATCTTTCTCTATAATTAAAACAGTTATCAGTCCACACACCCCACATGCATGAACCAACAGCTGGGGTTAGTATATGTTTTTAGTCTTTATTTTGCAGGAATAGTACTCTATCTGATAATTTGAATTTGGATAAGACCAGCTTTTATTGTACTGTGAAATGCAGTGTATTTCATTTTAGAATGATACCAGCACTGTTTACTGAATATTTGCTGTGAAATACTGAATTTTGTTGCAAAGTAATTAACTTTTTAAAAGCTCAGTTACTCTTCATGAAATATGTAGTTTCATGTTTTCTGTTCACACTGTTCCATGGTGGTAACAAAGCTGCTTACAAAAAGCATTTGGTTTGTAGGCTCTAATAATAATGTCACAATGAACTTTTTGAAAAAAGACACAGAAATACTTGCATCAGTTACAGATGTTATGATGGAAACAGGTGGAATTTAATGGAAGAACAGACCAGCAGGACAGTTATCATTCAGGAAATACATTTAGTCACGTGCGGGTTAATGACCAGTGAAGTAAGTCATGTTTTTAACCACACAGACCATGTTTTGTCCAGCAAATTATGAAACCACTATGCTGTCACTGATAGCTACTCTCTTACTGGTGGCTGAACACGCCATGTCTCAAATCAACACAAACATGCAATCTGTAACCCTACAGAGGTTTTCTTGAGCTTCGTACTTTTGTATTTGTTGACAAGATGCTACGTTATTCTTAGTGCCTTTGTAGTAAAAACATAGAACTAGGCTTCTCTGTACTTGAGTCACTAAATTGATGCTTCAGATACCCCATTATAACATTGAGCTGATAAATATGACCAGATCCTTAATTAATTAGTATCTATAAAGTACATTGGTTCCCCTTGATGAAAGACATTACTTAACTACAAAGTACAACATCCGCACACCCTCTTTTAACATCATGTCCATAAAGGATTCCAGAAAGACACATGAGGGCCAGCTTCCCACCTCCACTTTGCCTAAGACACCACAAACTGTTTCACGGTGACAGCAGAAAACACCATTGCTTCCATGGCACCTTGAGAGGTGGATTTCTGCAGTACGGACTCAAACTCAAGTTCTAAGGCAACACAAAAATCCAGATACGCAAGGGTAACCCACTTTAAGATTTTTTTGTGAGCACACCAAGTCTTTTGCGGTTTGAGGTTAAAAATCCATTAAGACATCTGCAATTCATACCACATTAAAGAGAAGAGGTAAAACAACTCGCATACATTATCAGATACTAAACCACAGAGAAGCAATACTTGCCTTATCCCTTTAGCTCGAAGACCAAACCAGGGCCATTTGGGATTCCAGACTATATTAAATCCAGCAGGCTCAGTACACTTGCATCAGCCAACATCACTGCATTTCAACAACATCTGGCTCTTCCTGCAGCACTCAGAACACATTCATAGAAAAACTAAAAAGCTACCTCTTGTTAACTTGATGACAGAACATTCTACTCTTCTCCTATAGAATTAGAATGCTCTGCATGCAACCTTTCAATTACTCTTGCCACGTATAAAGAAGCTGAAGGACAATATAGCCTTATTTTCTACTATAAGTGATGGAAATTGTGAGAAGTAGATATGAATATTATTGCAAAAAGTGGGTATAATTTGGCTTGCCTTTTCAAAATGTCTTATTTTGATACAGATGAGTAATCAACTATTTATTTCCCACTTACTTGTGTCTTTTTTTCCTTTAGTTCTTACTATAACCCATAATTAGTCACAGAGGTACATTGTCTGTTTCCTTAGGCATTGTTAGGCATTTTTCTACCCTTGTATTCAGTGCTTTCCATGGTCATACTGATGCTGGTTTTCACTGGAAGTTCTGCTTCAGTGAGGACGGCAGGACTGAGCCTGTACAAGACACCTCACACAGAAGCACAGTGTTCCTTAGAACATGAAGACATTAGCAGGCTTATCAAGCAAGAACTGCTGCTGAATTCTGAATCATACACACACGGCTGTGCGCTGGAAATATTTTAATCTGTCGAGCTTTATGTGTTCCTTGTCATTCAGCCTGTCTCCAAAGTCACAGCTGGTAAAACAAAATCGGTCATTTTACCACAATAAGGCCTATGATGCAGCTCAGCGAGCACCATTTGTCCTTTATGTTAAGCTGTGAGCCTAATTACAGATCACAGATAGTAGATATTTCTTGGCAATGAGAAAACAAATATTTAATATCTTAAAATAATTCTATGACAAAATTTTAAAAACTGAAAAGATATCTACTATTTTTAAAACTATTTCGGTAAACATAACCATATATGTTATAAACAGATCAAGACAGGGCCTCCAATGACCAAATTGCATCCTCAGCTTACCTCATTGTTTCTAATGAGAAATTAGCAGCTGAACATCTAACACCTGTCACCACGAACAGGCTCAGGCAATCACAGCCACATACACACATGTTGTGAATTATTTTTCAGGCAGACTGAGAAGACAATTGTCTGTTGACAGTTGCCTGGGTTTATACATAGACAGTTTCCACATGAAATTAAACCATTCATGAATATTTCAAAAAATTAAGTGAAACAGTCATAGAAAAAACATTCAACCATGCATAATTTCCCTACAAAAGTTTATGTAAACCAAATGTTTTCTATTAAAATGTGAATACTTGACATTAATTAATACCTAAGAAACTCCCATACAAGTTTAAAGTTCTGTCACTCCAGAGCATCCCCACCTTGGGTAATCCTCCAAAAATAACCAGGCAATTCTAGGCAGGGCTCAGAGATTTCCTAATGCACAAGGCTTGTGGCCCATTCAAATCAGTAAGAGGTCACTGATCTGAATGAAAAATTCAGATCCTAAACACTCTCCCATTCATCTGTCTCCTACTAAAGGCTACTCAAGTTTGACTGACTTCCAGTAATATATTTCACCAAAATCCATTCAGCAGGAAGCAGGGTACTGTGTTCAGCTCTGTAAGGTTAAGATAGAAACTGCTGAGGTGAGGTGCCTGTAGGAGTGGAGAATCAGCACAAAATCCTCCATGTATGGGGAGGAAGGCCTTTGAAGTTGCTTCTTAGGTCAATGGAAAGCTGTCATCCATCTGAATGCTGCTGCATGAAGCCTCCATGGTTGGGAACCACAGCAGCACATTGCCTCAAGAGATCAGAAGGTGAGAAAGAATACAGGTTCTTCGACAAAGCTGGAAGCAATGTCAGAAGCACGGGATCGGGACAAAATGGCTCCAGGTCTAAAGCAATTGTCTGCCCACTGAGTTAATCTAGGGGGCTCCAAAAGCAACTGAACATCCTTTCCTTAAAACACCTAGAATTGTGCAAGTCCTGGCCATACTGGACACCAATGTCCCTTAAGTCATCTTAACCAGATCTGTAAGCAAGGCATTCCCTTGCCTATCCAGCCTCCAAGGCATAAACCATATGTTGAGACCCTGTAATGTACTGATAAAGATAATGGCTGAAACATTGTGGCAAAAACAGTTCATCCAGCCACAGGAAAAAATACATTCAGTATAGGGTGAATGGTGATTTACATATCAATGACAAGCTAACGAGCCACAGACCAGGCTGGCTGACTGATACAGGAGGTGTAGGATGTGCCGAAGGGGACATAGCTCCACCTTCTGATACACCCAGTATAGCTCAAAGGGAAAAGCTGAGACCCTTCACCACGGCCCGAGACTTGTCGATCTTTCGCAATCACCCCTTCCCCCCAGACTTTCACAATAAGACCTCCACAAAAGACCAAAAGTTATGCAAGCAGACAACCCAGAGAGCTATAAAGGCCCGCCTTGTACAAGCACTGGCGGCGCCCACCCACCATCCCGAGGACCACTCTGCCCACCAGTCTTGCCACATGAACTGAACAAGACACCAGAGGATGTTGCACATTGCTGGGTCCGACACTGCAAACTCCATCACACATAAAACGGAGCCATAAGGATGGTGAAATTTTTCTCTCTCTTTTCTTTCTTTCCTGTACTTCTACCTTTTTGCTTTCCCTTTTATAAGTAACATAGTAATATAAGATTTACAGCCCTGCATATGCCGCAAGCTTTTCATGTTTACCAACTGAATTTACAATAATGTAAATCCTTCTGCCACCAAATCATATACCATTTGGGCCAAGCTGCAAAAATACAAATCTTTTGTTTGTGGTACTGTGTGTACTGTTTCCCAACCAAAGGGGACTCATGAACCTGAGTCACTTCTCCCTCCTATTCATACCTGAGGGCAGGACGTGACAGATCATATGTACCAAATCACAGCATATGAGACAGCTGGAAAAGGCGGTAGCTCCTCACATCATCTTTAGCTTCTTGGGGCTCAGCACAATTGCACAGACCTTTCTTGGGCAAGGGAACAGACTAATGCCAGATCACAGTAGTCAAACTATACTATTGGGCGGATCAGCCAAATTGCCTTATTCTGTGAGAACTAAGGGTACAGTACATCCCAGGAAAAGATTCAAAGGGAAAGGGGAATATACTCCTGCCAAATCCATTCTTCAGACGCCTTCTCACTGGCAACTGATTCATCTCTAGTTTCTGCTTTTCTACTCCCGCTCCCTTTTATCTGAAAGGACTGTTTTCCTTGTGTAAATACCTAGTTCAAAACTGCTCACGTACAACTTCAATATCTTCTTAAAGGCACATACCTATTCAAATAATGTATAAGTGTCTTTATTCTAACAAGTACATGCTGCTTTAAACCAAGATCAAAACCTTCCAAGAGAAAATAATTGGTTGAAGAAGCAGAACACAAGACATTACTGCCTCATTACTGAAACAAAAATGTTCTTCTTGCTTTAGTATTTTACTACCTTTTAATTACAGAGACAGAGTTATCTGATATTTTCCTCTTTACTCAAATTGATTCTTTTTATTTTCTATAGATCATATAGAGTTACAGAAGTCTGGACTGAATCATAAAGCATATGATAAATTTATACTGAGTTGAAAGTTAAACAGAAAAATATAACTACAAGACTGTAGGATCCCAATTTCTTGAAAGGGTAGAGGGTACCAATCCACTTTTTAAGCTTTTCATTTTTTTTTTCCTGTAATACAGGGTCTTGATCTCAGAACAGAATGATGGCTATATGTCTCGTAACACATAAGTACAGATTTGTTTCCATTTTTTTGGAATTCTATGTTACTATTTTTCTGCCACTGAGTATGTGGCTTAGCAGATTAACAATGAGATATGGGCTGAGCTGCAAAATAAATGCAAAACCACAAAGGAATGAAACGTCAACTACCTCTTTTAAAAACACACTGAAATCGATATTTATTCACAAGTCTCCAGCTTAGAATATTTCATTAGCCAGCATAATGATGAGAAAAAATAAATGGTAAAAGATGGTCACTTTCAGAATTATACACAAATCTCCTGTTGATTTTCAACATCCACTTTATGCATCGCCAAAAGCAAAGCACTTCAGGAAGAATATAAAGAGGCTGTCAAAAGAAACCTTCTAAGAAACCTCCTTCATATGAACAATCTTGTGTTTCAAAATGGTATGTATCTGACGAATTAAAAGTCACCTTTAAAGTAATGAGTACTGACAGAAATAACGTGCTAAGCACACTGAATTATTTTGAAGGTCAAATAATAACCTTCAAAAAATGTATTAAAACAAATCTCAATTACATAATTTTTTAGTTCATACAGACAGAAAGAAAATGAATGAAAAATATTGCGAAGTGTTCTGCTTGGGAACATCTGGATTATCTTTGACTTTTTCCCTTGAACATTGCAATTCACAGGCCACTGGTTTCAGTCAGATTTGGCAGCTGCAAGGTTTCATTAGCCTTTTTCAGGACTTGACAAGGCATCATTTATTTCTGTCATTTACCCTTCAGTTTCCAGTTTCAGTTGCTGGCTTCACTGAGACAGAAACAAGTATTTTATTTCAGAAATATTTTTGGATGGGGGTGAAAACGTACAGCTTTGCATTCCCATGGTCAAGCTTCAACACAAAAATTTAGCATAACTGAATTCTAGTTATGCTTTGTTATCTCATTTATTCCAAAAGTTTCAGAGACCTAAAGAGGCATTAATAAATTAACAGTAATTGAAACAGAGGAAGTAATAATAGAGATTTTTATTTATAACCAGTTCACATCTTGACTGCTATGTAGTATTTTGCTTTTCTAATAAAACCATTGCTCTGTGAATTTGCAAAGCTGGAGAATGTCAGTTGCCAAAGAAATAAAAATGGGACAGTAATACTTCCACGCCTGACTGAAATACATATGGTGTTGTCTAGACACTACACTTCTGTATCTGGAATATTAAAATGCTGCAATTAGACCACATATTTGTAGAGTTGTATAGGAAAGTAAAATATCTGTTAAAATTAGAAAGTAAAAATCCCACAGATAAATTTCTAAGGGCAAGTCCTGAATTGTACGTGTTTCAAATTGTCACTGTACATCAGCCAGTTTAAGGGCCCCAAGGAGGACACCTGCCCCAGGGCCTGCCCAGTGGAGCAGATCCACTCTTGGAAAGCTAAAAGTTGGCTCAACAAGAGGAAGACTTAGAGAGATGCCACAAACTGCTTCTTTTAAGAAGCAGATGAAGATTGCCAAGGGAAGAACTAGAGAATTTGGAGTCTGACACAGAACTTGGCCCTACAGTTCTGTGCTCCTGCTGAGATCTGCCTCTGCCTGGCTCATATCATGGTCAATCTGCCAACAGGCTGCATATTGTCCTGAACATACAAGATAATACAGGGTACCTGTGGCTTTCCACCTGGCTGAGACAAGCTTTTTGGGGCACTTCTTTCCATCAAGGGTAAAATGTTTTCACTACATTACTCCCATGAAAAGGGGGACTGACTTAGAGAACCACAGTAGTGGTTTTGGCACTTGTGCTGCTTCTTTACCTTCATTTCTTTGTCTAATTTAGTTCTTATTTGCAAAGAGGAAGACATCTTCTAATCCTTTCATTTCATGGAAGCCTCTTCTTAGTTTAGGCTCTACAGAAATACAAATAAACCTAACAGCAACCCCATAAAATAAGTCTATTACCATATGCTTGGTATGGCTGGTACTGAACGTGAAATTCACTCATTACATTTGAGAAAAGCAAGCACTCAAACTCTGCGTTTTCAACGGGAAACAAGGACTACTCCTTATTTGTACTTTTTATGACTCAAAACTTACTGCTTTCAGTATAGTTTGGTTCATTGCATTGTCAGAACTGATATTATTCTGATAGCCTTACCAGTCTGGTTCAGAAATGAATACTTGGAGAGGGAATATGTTAGCTAATGGTGGCATATTTCCAATGGATCATTAGGAGGATCATTACAAAAATTCAGAAGTAATAGACTGAATAAATGCTGAAATGTAAAGAAAAGTACAAGACGTGTAAGAGTACCATTTTTTAAAAAAGGAATTATCATTTAAGGTAATATGCCTTCTGAACATGAGCACTGCATGTGGAATGGAATTTGTGTCCTCTCCTATTCCATCCAATAAGCTTTATTTTAAAACACTTGAATTTTTGTCTGCTGTTTTTAAAAAAATGTATGATTTAGGAATCCTTGTAGATTATAACTGGAGGTAAGACTAATAAACACACTATGATAAACATGAATAATTTATTCATTATGAAAAGTCCCATGGCAGCAATTCAAATAAACCCTCTCTTATGCAGAACTAAATGACAATAATATTGACAATAATATCAGTAAGACAGTATCTCAATAAGCCTGCATGACACTAACTTAAAGCTCATGCATTTCTTGAAACAACCGGGTAGGCTGTGGAAAACACCCTTAGAAAAATATTGGCCCATATAAGCTAGGGAACCTGGGAAAGGATGAAGGTAGTTAAAACAAATGTAATGCAAGAAACGCTAATGGTGCAAGTAATGTGTAACAAAGCAACTACTGATGCAAAGAGAGACAAAAACCAAAACATACACACACAAAAAACAGACAAACAAAAATACCCAAAAAACAAAACAACAACAAAAACGCACAACCCTACAAGGCTGGAATATTAAAACATGAAGAAATGTGAAAGTCAAGAAGGATTAATTTCTTTTTTTAATGCAAGATTTAACCAACACCTCATGGTGAATATTCTAGGGTAAGCTTTCTAAAGAACCATCTCCTGGATAAGTTAACAGATCCAGTGAGAAAGAAGAGTTGAAAAGAGCCAGGGTAAATGACAGACACAGGACAAAGGAGTGTTCTGAATGTAAGAGGCAACATTCTGGCAAAAGGAAAGGAAAGACAAGACAATGCCACCATTGGGAAAAATCTCAAAGAAGCACCACAATGAGAAGAACAAACAAGTAAAAATGAGAGACAAAAAGGAAGATTAAGACAAACAAACCAAAATCCCCAAAGGCCAAAATAGGGTATTCTCTCAAAAAAACTCAAAACCCAAACTGACAAGCACCATTCACTAAACACTCAGAGAGGACCGAAGAGGACAGAAGTGAGAAAGCAAGAAGGTTAGTGGAGAGAGAAAATATTTGACCTAGAATAATAAGGAAACACAAAAGAAAGAAAAAACCTGACATAAATAATTTTGTGTAAGAGCCTTGATATTTGGCATGGGGAGATGAAACAAGAAAATAATCAAGGATATCATCTAAGAAACTGAAATACAGCACAGACCTTTAAAAAAGGTATGTTTTGAAGACAGACTGTGTCTGCCACAGAGACAGACTACCGTGTGATAGTCTGCTTATCCAAGAATGGGTAAAAACTGATAAGCAGCTTGTGGTGGACGAATGAACAGAAGGAATACATTAAAATCAAGCAGCAGCTATGGGTAAAGCATGTTGTTAAACCAAAAGCAAAACTTCAGGTGAAATCTGAGTGCCCTGAAAATTATTAGATTCTTGCCAGTGGGAAAAGATTTCATCTTTTGTGGGCATAAATCAGAACCATGGCATAAATAATGTATAATATGCAATGGCAGTAAGTGTTGAGGATACACAAATTTTTTTCTGTAACAAATACTAACACGCTGAATGAGAATCTGAATCATATAACTGTTTTGCCTTTAAAACATAAATAACTATCAGGTTAAAAATCAGGTGCTATCAACAAGTAAGCACTCTATTTCCCCAACAAATCTGGGGAAAAATGCATTTGTGTCTTCTTGGAAAGAGTGAAATTTTCTGGCACCTAACAATAAAACTACATAGTCATGTCTTCTCTGCTTTTTCTAGAGTGCAGAGTTCTGACACAGCTCTACCAAGATCCTCTCAACTGAATAGACCAAGAAGTTACATTTTCATCAAAGGGAGCTCTCACAAAGAGCATTTGCTGTATGTTTGAGTTGGGTGGCCACTATCTGCATCTGAGTCTTTAAAAGGTCACAAGAGGTACTGCAAGACTTAAATATACAGTACACAAAGCAACTAAGTTAAACCAAACCAACCAAACAAAACCCATAAACCCAAAGCCCAACTGAAACTTTAAAATAAACCAGCTTAGAAATAAAATATATTTACATCAATAAAAATAGCAGGTACTATATGGAACACAATTCTTCCTTTCTGAATTTCCTCTCAGTAACTAATTATGAGGAACTAAGAGGTGATTATATGTGTGTTGACATGACAGAAGCACTCAATTTTAAATAACACATAGAATGGCTAAACACAGATGAAAATTACACTTTCATCAAGTCAGATCTCTGAGTTTGTTCCAATGTAATGCATTTTGTGTTATCTTTGTGTCCCCAGACAGCTGAAGCAGATGCTGCCAGTAAAAGTCTGATGTGTTTGCACGCTGGCAACAGATCATCAACTTGCCCAATAAAGCAGTCTTATTGTAATTTGGAACATCCTTACCCAGCACTTATTCTAATATGTTAAGTCTGATAAGAGGGAATCTGATATAATCTATACTGTGAATTAAGAAACTTACAAGTTACATTTTGGCTACTTTAACTAAACTAAACTGTATGAAATCAAATCACTTTAGTCAGCCAGGTAGAAAGACAAAAGCTGTTACTACTATTTTTTTCCTAATGTTCTCGAAGACTGGGGTGCTGGATGCCAAAGCACAGACACCAACTCTCTCAAGAGGAGACACTTCCCTTTCCCCTGCCCCCACAAGCTACTGAAGCAGGGTTTGCAGAGAAAAAAAAACATAAGCACTCCCTTTCCAAAAGCACAAGAGTAGTTTTTGATATCTTGCCTGGGAGTTTCTTCTTGGCCTCACAACAATGGTGAAAACTTGGAGAAACTCTTGAGAGAAGATGCAACACAACTGTAATCTAAATGGCTTTTCTTTATCATAAAATAAACCCACTGAAATTATTGTTAACTCCCTGAATACTGTATTTATAAAGATTTATAACCAATGTCCACTCCAATAAGTAAAAATTTCTTTTAAATTTTTGTACGAGTTCTAACTCATGATTACACCTGTGATAGGAAAGACACTAATTGTTAATAGTAAATGTGTAGATATGCCTAGTGCATTATTACTGCACTAATAATGAGTAATGATTAAATATACCCCATAGAATTTTAAAATTATTCAAACTCGTAACTGTAACAAGCAAATCAATACCTTTCAAAGCACAGCTCCTTTTCACCAAATATGTTTGCAAATAGTGTGATTACTTGTTATGGAAATAGTCTTGCTAAAATGTGACTAGTATCTAAAAAGTTCATATTTCTTTTTCTTCTGCTTCTATCAGTCACTGAATTAAGTTATTTACAAATATGAACATTAATATTCCACTTCTGAGAAAGGCATCTATTTTTCAATTACATCTCATGAAAGTCTCTGAAATGTATGGTACCATGAAATGTATGAGATGCCTTATTCTCTCTGCAATACCAAACTATGTGAAGGGATTATCTTTTTAATGCAAAAATCTAATTTAATTTACTTGGTTCGATTCACTATTAGTGATGTGGGCTACTGAACCATAGGCTACAAAGGAGGTTTTGGAAACCCACAGGGCTAATGGCTTGAAATGCAGATACACTTCTTCAGGACTGCACTCCAAACAGGAACAGAATGTTATTATTTTTCTTCAAACATCAAGTTCTAACTTGTATTTATAAGGCATAAGTATGGTAAGTTGCCTGCACATCCATTGCACTGCAAAATCATAAACTGAATGTGCAATAACTCAACAGAACGCAAGTGTGTATTTTGCATGTGCAGCAAACTATTGGTAAAGACGTATGCTTTCGCATAAATGAAGTGTTTGACAATGCAGACATCACAGATAAAATATGCAGGTTTTAGGAATGAAAACTTATACATGCATTTCTAAGTTGCCAACTGATGTGGCTTTAACCTGAGACAGTGCTCCAGACTTAAACAAAAAAACAACTTTTTTGCAGCCCTTCCTTTTACCTCTGTGAATGATGGATAAGGATTACCAGCATTTCATAGTAAAACACCTCCATCTAAAATTGAACCACACATATATGAGAGACTGTGTGGTCTGAACAGCCTCTCTGACAGTATCATAGCTCCAACCCCACCTAACTATCCTCTCACAGAGCAATTATGAAGGGGACTACAGATTTTCCCAGTGTGCAAGATCGCTTTAATTCAAACATTACCTTCTGCAAGACAGGAGGGAGAGAAGAGGGGAGAGAAGAGGGGAGAGAAGAGGGGAGAGAAGAGGGGAGAGAAGAGGGGAGAGAAGAGGGGAGAGAAGAGGGGAGAGAAGAGGGGAGAGAAGAGGGGAGAGAAGAGGGGAGAGAAGAGGGGAGAGAAGAGGGGAGAGAAGAGGGGAGAGAAGAGGGGAGAGAAGAGGGGAGAGAAGAGGGGAGAGAAGAGGGGAGAGAAGAGGGGAGAGAAGAGGGGAGAGAAGAGGGGAGAGAGGAAAACTAAACCAAACCTCTCTGGATTGTGAAGATGATATCATGCTAGGTCATTCTTGACTGACACAACCACAATGTGAGGCAGGCTGACTATGGATGTGTCACAGCCAGGAAGCCTCAGGGAATCACTCATCCAGTGCACTCCTCAGGCAGCACTGACAGCAAGTCACTTGTGGACACAGACTTCAATGCAAAGCTTCCCTCAAGGAAGTTAGATGTGGAACCATCATGTGTCCTCAACTGTGGTTGAGTCCCATCCCCAAAACCAATGCAGTGCAATTTGCAGTCTCTATGTTCAGCGGCAATACCTGGTATTTGGGGCCAGCAAAAGGAATTAAACGAGGAAATAATTTTTCCTTCTTTCCAGTATTCAGCGTATTTAACACAGTAATTGAGGCTACATTTACCTGCAGCTATTTCAGAAAGAGAAAGGAAAAAGGAAAGAAGAAAAACCACCCACAAGCTTAGACCATTTAAATCCTGAAGGACCATTTTGAAAAGGAAGCAGAATGCAATTTTAACAGATCCTAAATAGTCTGCTTCCTACATGCTCACTTAATATCGAACCAAGACATTCTTAAAATTTCAAGCAGGGAAACCTGCTCTGGTTACCTTGGTGATAAGCTAAACACAAAAATTGCACATAAATGTTGCTGATGTCACTGCTCCCAATTGTTTCCAAGGTTACAGAGTACCTCAAATAATTGTGATGTTTCATTTCTAGACTGTATTGGAAGACCAATTTCTGTTCTCAGTAAATTGTTTAGTGCTGCAGGTAATCTATCTAAACCTTATGTAATAAGGCATCAGCAGCCCCTCAGCAACCTCTGGTAATGATATAGATTTATGTGTTGAAAATGCAGCTACCTAGTTCTTTACTGAGCAATTTGACTCCTAGATCATCTCAATTTTTTTATCCTAAGAATCTATTTCTATAACAAAGTATATTAATCAATCATACAAAAAATATCTGAACACTAAATATTTTACTGCAAAGCAATATTACATGTGAATTATCTACCTGGAAGGAAGCTGTTCTCTTGGCCGAATGGTGGAAAATTGGCTGTTAACTATTTATAAATGACTGATTTTCCTACCATCTTCAAACTCATTTTAAATGCAGAACAAGTGTTTTGCCGCACTACAAAACTTTATCCACGCTACATCCTCTCCATTGCAACCTCCAGCCTCCTGTGCACCATAGCATGAATCTCCTTACAAGTCAGTAACTACTGTATGTAAGGATTACTCTGCTACCCTCACAGTATTAATGCCCCAGAACCACTACAAACAATGCTGTTAACTACTGTAGCTCTGTGAAGAAATGGGGAGCAGTTCTGAAAACATACTAAAATCAATGTGGTTTTAGTCCACAATAACAAATGCACGACTCTGTAGCTCAGCTCTGTCCTCTAAATCTATCTAAGCCAGATTTCAAATCCTCACTTCTGAAGGAGACAACAGTTCATAGCTGTCCATCTACCACTTCTCCTCCTGCTGGATGTGCCTTTCATCACTTGACTGCTCTCAGACTGCAGGGCTTGACCTTGTCAGCAGGAAATTTTCCACTAGAGCAAAACAAAATGACACTTACTGTATCGTAGCAGTCTGTTATTACTTATGCAATGGATTTTGAAAAGTAATAATTTACTTTAGAAACTGGTTGACTAAAATAGTTTATGTGTGTTTAATACATGAAATGAACTGAGTCAGTAAAAACATCTGTCAGGCATCTCAGCTTCTACCTAGAGTTCAGAGAAAGCAGAGTTTGGCACAGAGAATAAAAGAGAATATCAGATGCGGTTCTTTTTTCTTTGCTCAGAATATGGCTGAGAGCTGCGCATGTTTATTGTCATGATTATTCATTCGAGTTTCTCAATGAAGTCATTTCAGCTGCATACATTTTAGCTCTTCTGTGTGTGATTTGCATGAATGTTCTGGCAACAAATATAGTGGCAGGAATGTTTGCTCAAATAGTCTGTTTAAATAAGCACTGAAGAATATACATATAAAACAATATTCTTTTACATGTAATTGCATGTCTTCATGAGAAAGCTAGTTGGAGGAGAAAGACTTAACAAATCAAAAACCAGCAACATACCATGCAGGCAAAGTCTTCCCTAATAGACAAAACAGTAAATGCTTACAACAGACTACTCAACAACAAGCCACAGAGAATGAACTACTGGCTGAAATTAGGCTATGAATACATCTGCACAAAGAATGCATCTGCAAAATCAAATTCTATCTGTAGACAACTTCCAAAAAGGAACAGAAAGACAAAGTCAACAAGAAACAGTTACGTAGTTGTATATAAGCTATGCGACAACCAAATAGCTAAGGAAATAGAGAAAGGAAATTGCACCAAGATAATTTCAGGGCTGATTCTCTACTGTCTTACGTAGTATATAAAAATATGTATAATATTTTACCACTTTATCAAATATATTAAAATATTTTAAGGTAATGGGGAACAGACCCCATTTTGCTATGATATGCCTGCTAACTGCATACGCTTGAATTTTTTTATCTACTGCCAGACTTAAAGGACTAGTTATCTATACGGATTTGGTATGGTCTTAGACACAAACAGCTCTCTGCTTTTCAGACACAGATGATGTAATGAAGCTAACACTATTACAAGCCACTCGCTACTCAGTTCAACCCTGGCACAAATCTGTTTAAGTCTGATATTTAAACCCTAGGATGCATTTGACTTTTACCAGTTCATATATCTGTTAGAAATGAATTAGTAATGAATAACTACTATACATCTATGTAAGGGCAGAGTCCCTACCCCAGTATGTTCTGACACTGTCACAAACCATGAGACAGTGTGATGGCAATAACATTAAAATATCTTGTCTTCATAGCACAACACACTTTCCCCATGGAATTAATACATGTTTTATCAGATGATACAAACAAAATGCCAGGACATTAACCCTTTACTAGCAGTGTAGCCCAGGGGTCAGTACTGAGTCCCGTCCCGTTCAGCATCTTCATTAATAACCTGGATGGTGTAGCAGAGTGCACGCGCAGCAAGTTTGCTCGTGTTCCAAGTGGGAAGAGCGGCTGCTGCTCCAGAGGGTTGTGCTGCTGTCCAGAGGGATGGAACCTCAACAGGCTGGAGAAATGGGCTGACAGGAACCTCATGAAGTTCAGCAAAGGGAAGTGCAAAGACCTGTACCAGTAGATGCTGGGGGCTGACCAGCTGGAAAGCAGTTTTGCACAGAAGGACCTGAGGATCCTGGTGGGCACCAAGGTGAACATGAGCCAGCAACATGGCCTTGCAGTAAAGAAGGCCAGTGGTATCCTGGGCTGCAATAGGAGAGGTGTTGCCAGCAGGCTGAGGAAAGGGATCCTTAACCCTGCTCAGCACTCCACACCTGGAGTACCGTGTCCAGTTCTGGGCTTCCCAGTACCAGAGAGACGCAAAGCTGCTGGAAAGAGTCCAGGAAAGGGTCACTAAGGTTGATGAAGGGACTGGAGCATCTCTCACATGAAGAAAGGCTGACACAGGTGGGACTGTTTAGCATAAAGAAGAGAAAGCTCAGGACGGATATTATCAATAAACATATGAAAGGAGAGCAGAAAGAAGACTGACCCAGGCTCTTTTCAGTAGTGCCTAATAACAGGATTAGAGGCAATGAGCACAAACTGAAACACAGGAGGTTCCACTTTTTCACTGTGAGGGTGACCAAGCTCTGGTACAGGTTGTGGAATCTCCATCCTTGAAGATACCCAGGAGCCATTTGGGCATGGTCCTGGGTAGCCTTCTACAGGTGATCCAGGATGAGCAGAGCAGTTGGACAGGATGACCTCCAGAGGTCTCTTCCAACCTCAGCCATTCTGTGATTCCGTGGAAGAAGAGAGAGCCAAGCACACACACTTACTGACATTTCAAAAACACATCAATGGTTCACTTTCTGGGAAATCAGTGATCCTGAACTCTTTGGAAAAATGAAACACAGAATGGAGATTAAAAGAACTTTAACAAAAATGAAACACAGAAGTGCTTCTTGGAAATTTCACTAGCTACCTAACAACATATTTAAGGACCTAAATAATTTTGAAAGTCTAGCCATATTTGACTTGTTCACGATTATATGAGGAGTCTGTAACCTGCTGAAGTGGTCTTGCCAATCCTCAGTCACAGATCTGTACGCTTTTCAACCTACAGATAGGCTCATTCCTTGAATTGCTTTGACATGTTTATACCAACCAAGGAGGATCCCGAGGAGCTTAAATTTCTGCTCATCAGATAATTCCACGGTACTCTTAGATGTAACGTGTCACCTTACATTTTCAGTATTTGGGATTTTCTATAAAAATACAATCACAAAGTAATGAAAGTCCAATGTATCAGACAATAAAACAACATGTAAAAAATCAAATTATTCCTCAGACAAGCACACATAGCTTTTACAGAACTCATGGTGCCCTACCTATAACCATAGGCAGAATCTGGTCTTTTGAAGTAGTTTAGTCACATTGCTGTAACTATATCTCACATTCCTGCTAAGAAACAAACACCACCATGCTCTGAAACTTGCATACCCTCTGTCAAATTATTCATCATATGACTATATTAAGCATGTTCCTTTAATAATTTTAAACACTTCATTTTAAATAGCTACAATTCTATTGATTCTTTTGGCTTTTATTTCACAATAGTAATCAACTCCAAGCTTTACTGTCCTACAATACATACTTGCATTTCAAGCAACAGCAGTAAAACTGTATGCTACATTGTATACCAGTATCACATCAGTACCAGTGCAGATGGCAAAATTACAAAAAAAGTTGGTAAAGCCAGCTGCAGTATGAAAGGCTACATTACAAAATGTTAATATTTAAATGTTACCTCTAAAAATAGCATCCCTGCAATGGTTCTTACCTGTTCAGATGGATGAAACTACCTGTAGTACACCAGGTGCTGCACACTGTATACACCAAGCAAAGTGAAGGTGCAAATATTTTGGCTCCTTTACCTCATATGACTAGCCCACAGTCACACTAACTATTGAAGTGAAACAGGTCTATTCTCTCTCTTGACATGATCATACCTTAAAAATTACAATAACTGAATACTCTTAAAAAACCTCTTCAGAGATCATAACCAGCATTAAAGATGAAGTGCACAGAAAGTATAAAGATAATTATATTGCCTACTCACAAACTACCAGGAACCTGAGGTTGTAACGGGGTAGGAGGTGGAGACACCAGGTTTGATTCTACTAGGGCCAGGTCAGCTCCTGAAGCAGTCAAGCATCACTAAACTCAAACTAATAAGCACTCCCAAGAGCTTAAGGTCTCAACACAGTACAACACAGGTGAAGAACTACACCATTTGATGAGAACTCACAGGCACATCTCCGTCCCACTCCTGGCTATTTAACAGGAATTAATGAAGCATAAAAATTTTTAATGAAATTTCATTTAATACTCAGTTTTCATAGGTTAGAAAATGAAATAACAATTTCTTATCACCAACCAGTTTTAACACAGGTGCCTTCTACTGCTTTCAGAAGAGCAACACTTGACTGATACAGACATGAGAGGAGAATTTAGTTAGTTTCTGCCAGCGTCAGCGTAACCTAGAAAATTGCTTTAAATTTACCACCTTCCTGAAACACAGTATCTTTGCAAGATGTCCCAAAGTCCTCATTTTACACTGGTACATACACCCACCCTTTCCAGACGATAATGTACAATCTTTATCTCTTCCACACTACTTTTCATAACCATTACTTTTCAAAATTTCAAATCACTGCTACCTTAAGAGATCGTACTGATCTGATGTAACGCTTCTCACAAGATAACATCGTTTGAAGAATTTATGGACCTATTTCACTTTACAAAGCTTGAGTGTAGTGGTATTTGAGAATCTTTTACTTTGTAATATTTTGCCCAAACAGACACTTCTAAGTAGTGGCAGCAGATGGAAGAGGTTAAAAGTATCAACTCCCAAATTACCAACTTTGCTAGGCCACTTTCCCTTCATAATTTAGACCCTTCTGTTGGAGATTTGAAAATATATTCTAGACAGATGACATGTTAACAGAATCATTTCATGGTTCAGTGTCTTCGCAGTATGATTTATCTCTATCTCTAGGCATTGGAGGTCCCTTTTCAGAAGATTTATGAGGTAGATCCAAGAATTCATTTTGATGAGCAAGAATGTGTGCATCATTGCAAAACAGGATATAAACGTTTGCTCTAAGACAATGGTTCCTTCTCATTGGCAGTTTTAAGAATATGGTCTCACGCATGTGGTATCGCAACCATTTCCAAGACACTGCACATTCGGATAACAAAATGTTCATGAATTACAGAGGTTTTTTTAAAATTTGCAGTAGTCCATGAACATGTTTCACTGCACATTCATTCAATAAAATGCTAATGAATTAAAAGAGGTTTTAAAAATTTGCAATCATCCATGAACTTGCAGCCCCTTCCAAATCTACATAATACATACAGAAATAAGACCCAGAAGCTTAGTGTCTAATGAAACATTGACTCAAAATTTAATTGGCATTTTCTTCTTCACTTTTGCTATCAGATATTTGCTGCAGACACTACATTTTCTCTAGGACTAGAAAACTGGTTAACCACTGGAAGACGCTTAAGCATGTGGCCCATGGATCAGGCTATATTATCAAAAGTTTGAAGTTAATACTTAAACACCCTTTCCTAAATTGCTTGGCATCCAGGATCCCGCTGTGGAACACTTGTCAGCTTCTCAGGGGAGTGCAGCACAGTGGGATCACCTATTTTTCATGCCCAACTTGAGACATGTTGAATTTTGACAGTTCACTTGCCCTCTGGAAATCAGCTATTTTGTTGAGATAAATTCAAGCCTTAATCACATTTTATGTTGCTTGACTCAATGAAAGGAAACCTTTTTACTGTTCTGTTCAAACAGAGAATTCTGGTAGCTGCAAGACAGAATTCTAGATATGAGAAACAGTGTGTCTGATTCAGGATAAGGACCAACAATGTCAGATCACCAGATCACGTATGTAACCTACTTCACATCTCAGGCAGTTTGTAGTTACAGTTTAAAATACAATAAAAATGGAGGACAGGGAGCAACACATATGCTTGCAGTTTTTCAATTAATGCTTTTTATCTAACAGAAGCATTTATGGGCCTTTCACTAGAATCTTCATATTAAAATCCTTATGCTGAACAACATGGGGGAAGAGAATTGCTAAAAAGAAAGGATAGGTCATGTTCTTTATCTAGAAAGGCACAGAAATCAGACAAGACAGGTGCTGCTCACGTTGAGGAGGTGAAGGAGACAAAGAAAGAGACATGATTGAGGCTTTGTTATCTAAAATGTCCTGTTAAGAACTATCTTCAAACAAAACACACACAGGATCCTGATCAAAGACAAAAGTATTTGAATCTTTTTCCAGCAATGCTGAAAGGACAGAGATGTGAAAATCATGAAATAAAAACAGAAAAATACAGAGATAGGAACCTCAGAGCACTAATAGAGAATGCAAAAATCAAACAGTGCAATCAGAACTTTCCCTATTATGACCTTCCGCCTTACAGACCAGGCTCTGGTCTTTTTTGACAGTTCACAGGGCTATCACTACAAGTTATGTCATTTCTATCTAAATTCTAGCTTGCACAGTATGACTGGGAAAATCCTAATTTCAACAGTCTTCCAATGACATATATGGCTAGGATGGGACAGAGAGAACGTTCATGGCAACTGGAATGTTTTATTGTGAGGTGTGATGTTTTCTGTTTATGTCCTCCCAAGAAAGGAATGTAAAATATCTCAAATAGAAATTATGAAGATAGATCTGGATTTAAATGGGCCTCCTCTTCCAGAAATGCCACAGGATCCAAACATCTTGAGGTCCTATGATACATCCCCAGACACACTTCCTTGCAGACTGAGCTATTCAACCAGGAGCTTAGTCCATTTCTGGTTCAAGTTAAATAATTCAGATGTGGACCTGTATTAGTTGGAGGTGGCAAATTCAACAGAAGTCTTCAGTTTAGGAATGAAATTTTCATCCACCCAGAGAGTTTCCTGGGGACTGAAATCTCAACTATGCTTTGTTGAATATTTAATATTTTTAAGCAGTGTCACTCTAACCTTTCCTTCCATTGTTATAACTGCTGTACAGAAAGTATAGAGAAGCATAATTTCTTACCTACTGGAAGACTCTATAACTAGTATCATCTGAATTTAATACCTAATTTCCTTCTTGTTTAGAGAACCCAGTGTATGATGTTTGGCTACTGTTAGCTTTCCTCATTTTCCTGCCCACATTAGCACATAAAAGCAGTAAAAGCCTGTTCTTTGACTTGAGTTCTACACAAAACAACATCTCCAAAGATCTTGGAGGTATGTAACTGCTATGACTGTTAGTACAAAGTCATTCATTCAATGGTTGATTCAAACCCTATAAAGTCAAAGTAAACACTCACTGATTTCAATTACATTAATTTAAGACTAAGGCCTAGCTCCACAGCTCACTAAGTTGAAACTCAATGCCAAGGCTAACGGCACAATTACTGGCTGTCTCCAGAAAAAAGCCAATTACTAAACCGCCATAGAATCTTAACTACCTTGTTCCCTACTTGGGAATGGAAGAATTCTTTGGAAACACACAGAGATTTCTGTATCTAGCTTTGGCAATTTCCACATTACTAACATTTTTAAGTACAGTCATGAGAACAGATTATTCAGTGCTTGATAACAAAACTTGGAAACTACTACAAAGTTTTCTGCTAATGTAAAGAAATCAGCAGCACACAAAACAGACTGGTCAAGCACACAGAAGGCAATATAAATAGAAAGATATGGATCAACTTTACTCAAGAATGTAAGGGAACAAAGAAATAATTCCTGATGACTCTCTGCCTGAGTTATGTCCAAGTGCCAGTTACTGTGAATAGCAGTTTTACCTCTTCTTCAAATTAAAGGAAAACCAGCCCAATCAACAAAAATTATCCTTGGAGAATACATACAGAAATCAGATATATGCATTAAATCAGCAGCCCGTTACATTTATTGCTCATTATTTGCATTAGGTTTTTACACTTCCAGATAGAATGGAGCTTGACTGTAGGGTACCACAAGCACACCATAATTATGCAACATGCTTTGGTGTCATTTGGTAGCAGTGCATTTAGTACATTTAAAAATAGCTGGAAGGTAATTTGTCAGTTTCACATCAAACCACAAGAAACCACAGCTGAAAGAGTTGTTATCAATAAATTAAATTATGTATGTCTGTCAGAAATTAGAGTACAGGTACCTACACAAGGCTGGAGTTAGAGAAGGTTATCGTGGTTCCCAACCCAGGTCTTGAAACTCCGGAATCCCAGAACTGGAAGTGAATAACTTAGCATTCATCTCCATTGTACTCCAATATTAATGTGGTTTGAATGGCAAATTACAGTTGTGAGATAATTTCAGAAACTGTCAACCTCCTGCTAGTTTCCAGGTGAAAGCAAAACCTAGCTGAACAAGTTCTGTCTCACTATACCAGTAAGCTGCAGACTTCACTTGAGAGCAGTGCTGTCACCATCCATGAACTGAGGGCAGTTGGCTGAGTGAGCCCTTCCTCCATCTCACCAGATGAACTGAATTACATCTTAATTTAAACAATGGGTGGAGCAGAGCCCGCTTGCAGGGAAAGCTCAGGCAGGTGGCCTCCTACAGAAAGCAGCAGGCGCTACTGGTTACCACCCATCAGCTGAAACAAGAATTTGAGCTGCATGGATATGCTGCCTCTCATTCACTCCACCTTAACCTAAGCTGTTTGACTGCAGGTATCAGCAGAGCTATTTTAAGATGTGAAGATCCCTGTGCACAGCATGAATGAGAATGACTCTGGAGATGTGACAACGGCAGTCGCAGTTAAAAAACTTTTTGAGTCTAACTGTAGTCTTACTGAGCCAAAAACTAGGGCTGACAACTTCAGCTCAAATGCATGGTGGATGCAGAGAAAGTCTTGGGCAAGAAACTGAGAAGCAATAATGAAAAAGAAAGAAAAAGGTGAAAAAAATCAGCAGCAGGGTTACTTTTCTTTTGACTGGACTTAAAATGACATTAAGTCACGTGGTGAAGTAAACCAGGAACTGACTCTACCTCTCCTCTTCTCATAAGGCAGCCAAGGATTACCGAAGAAGGCTAACAAGTGGCACACAAAAGGAGAGAGTTCTTCCAACAAAATACAGCTACCCTGTAGGCTTGCTTGCTTCTAGATGTTATAGTAGCTGAGAATTTGTATTGGATAAACTCAGAGACGATAACCAAGGATACTAACTACCTGAAAATGGCTTAACATTTGCATTTGTAACTTCAAACACACGAAAGCAGAAATTGTAAAGCTGCCAGATCCCTGAGCCCAGAGGATTTTGAAAACCAAAAGGTGAGCTGCAATGCTGTTCCACAGTGTTGCTTGAGCACTCAATAGCCAGTGCTTGTAAGAACCACTTTCAACCTTAAAAGAGCCCAGCCTCAACATTCATGTTGAAAATGCTGTTTAAAATGTGTATATTGCAGCACAGATATCAGTAACTGCACTAAGATTACTTCTAAACTGTCAAATTACTACAAGAGGGGACTGCACCTTTTGGTCATATTTTCTACTCCTCTGAGTTGTCTTCAAACTAGTACCAGGAGAGAAGCTCTGTCTCCTATATGCCAGGTCCTTGTGTCATCCAGCACTAACCATAGTCCATTTTATCTAATATGAATGTGCATTGACCAGCAGCAGGGTTATAGCTCAGAAAATGCAAAGGAGAGGGAAATCTCTTTACTTAAAAATTGCTACCATTCTATTTAGTAAATGTGCCTGTTATTTAATTCATCAGATAGATACTTTGCTTTTGTTTTCCTAAGTCATACAGAGATGCAACAGCAAATAGGGAAATAGGTAAACTATAGATAGAAATCAAAGCCTCTACATGCTCTATTCTATGCATCTTCCTATACCTTGCTGTTACTTTTGGTAAGACTTCTGTCCTTTTAAACTGTTTGGAGCATTGATAAAATTTATTGATACTGCTTCAGTAGTCTGAATCCTACTTTGATGCCTTAATTGCCAGGACCTGTTTTACACTTGTGCAAAGGCAACAAGACTAACCACTGCTTCGGTATGAATCATTGGAAAGAGTGGTGGCAGTTCATGTCTGAGCTGGGTAGAAGGAGATAACTATATGACACAGAACTCAGCACAACTGTATCTGCATATAAATAGACTTCATCAGAAATGCAAATTGCAATCAGAGGAAATTTTAAAAGCCTATGATCACTGTGCAGATAACAAAAGGTCACACATTTGTATTGCTGAAGGTTTTAAATTGTCATCAGTCAGTGGCAATTCTTTTCTTATAAGCAAAATGTGGAAAAGACAAGTATATGCCAGTCTAATCAATGACAGACAAATTCTTTCTATATTTTTTTCTCCTGTTACAACTGTTCTGTTGTTAAACTCTGTTTTATACTGTCAATCCCAACTTACTCAGGAAGACTCAACAAAATGAAACCAAAATGAAACTAAAAACAGACAGCAGGAAATAATACAGCTAATTTACATGACTATACATAGAGGGGATTTCTATCTCTTTTTCATATCCATGTATGACAATCCAAATATTTTAACATTTTAACATCCTTGAGTAAATGAAAAAATAAATTATTACTACAGTTTGCTAAAATTGCCAGACTGCTTCATAGCATTGGCAAAATTGTGTTGTTTTCTTCCACAGTAAAACAAGCCTAAGACTGTAGAGGAATAACATTCAAAAATGTTATTCAGCAGTTACAAATGATGGCTTCTTCCTCTTTTGCAACAAATGTTTTCATCAATAGTAGCTAAGAAAAGTACTTTTGAAGGGAGGTACCTTGATATTATATGATTTTATATTTTAATACAAGAATAAAATAAATATATAAATCTTCATCATTTCAATGCACTCTAAATATAAATTATTGTAGAAGTCAAGCTGAAAAATAAAAGTCTTTAACATTACAGCTTTTTAATATATTTTCCTATGAGAGATTCTTCGGATTTGAAGCACAAATATTTACCAAATATTTCTTTCTCCTTTGACCAGTTTGCCTTTGAACAAACTAGTGAGTGAAGAGAGCCATCTAGTGCCATACCTTGGAATTTTAAAAAGTGTTTTCACTGGATGCATGTCAAATAAAGGTGGTTCTCCATCCCCCAGTTCAATAGCTGTTATTCCCAAGGACCATACGTCACATCGAGCATCATACGAGTAGTCATACTGCTGTTCACAAGCAATGACCTATCAGAAAAAAGCAGAGAAAACAATGCTTTAACCTAATGTACAATTCACACCATTCTAGCATGACATGCAAGTACTTTTTGAGTCATGTCTAAAATTCTACATAGCTTTCAAATCCATATCTTTGCCCATATATCCCAGCTAGGAAAAGTCCCCAAAAATGTAACAGCAAATCAGAACTTCTCATAGGTTTGTTTTCTTTAAAAAAATCTCCTTCTTTTCCTAAAATACATTAAGCTCCATGAAATGCTCCAAATATCTACACAAAGGACATCACTCTACTAAATTATTTTTTTAGAAATCACTTCTTACACAAAGCTATTACCATAGCAGAGAACCCTGTTGACGTTATTCTTATTAACTGCTATGACTATTCATGAGGACAGACTGATTTGCGCAGCTGTTTTTTAGATAAGAATATCCCATCAGTCATTTCTGCCTTTTTTCTTTTTTTTTTTTCCAGTTTGTCTCTACTAAATTTGAGTAGTTTTAAAAAAAATATTAATTAACATTCCATGTACCTTGTCTAAGAAAAACTGAAGTTGGCAGGAATCTCTGCTGGGACATCAGCAGCTTTTTACATCACGAACTTGATGCACACTTCTGGCTAAGCCACTGTTTGCATCCTAATCATAAGGTAACTATTCATCTAAGCTGGAAGCAATTCTGTACCTAAATGTGAAATGCAGACTAAAGTTTAAATTTAGCCGTCACCTTTGCAAAGGGATGAACAAAAAATCACAGCTTCACTGCCTTTTATTCTATCATGATTTGGAATCCTGTTTCAATTTTGCCTTCCCAAACCTTATCAATTAGACCAACTGCTTTGAAAATTTGACAGATCTCAACATATTGCTAGTATCAGCTTCCATTATTTTTCTCCTAGTTTTAAGTATTGTTACTAATTCATAATTAAGATAAACAGAACTTCTGACAGCATGTCCTAGGGTGGCTGCATTTATGTTCTAGATGATTTTTTTTTTTTTACTTCTGTATTAGTTCTGAGTACTTGTGTTAGGGCTTCAGTTTGGGACAAGGCTTTGCAGGGTACCAATGTGCAAGTCAGCATCTCAGGTATTTGCTGGCAGAGAGCCACTGGCAGCCTGCTGGAAGAAAAGCTTTCCCAGAGAAGTTGCAGATTCCAGCTTAACCTCTTGGTTACTTTCTCCATAAGCTGCACCTAACAGAGGGGGTTCCTGCCTCTGGTAGAGATTCTGTCCAACACAGGCCCATAGGACCTGTCCATCTCTTACTCTGGGACTCATGACTCCATCATACAGCACTCATCATTTACTTTATCAGAAATCAGGGGTGTTGAACATACTAGTTAAAATAATACTGAAATGTTTGTTGGTTTGGTTTTTTTGGCAGTACAGTTGGACATTAGTCAAGTACTTTGCTATATAGTAATAGTTCTTTTCCTAGAGCAAATCAGTTTAACAAGCTACACTAAAATAATATGAGCATCAAAGGGGTTTGCACTCAGTATGGATGGGGGGAAAAAAGTATACTGCAACTGTTGTTTCAAAAAAGAGAAAAGTCTTTGAGATTATCTCAGCTTCACAATGTATTACCTACCAAACAAAGAGAAAGGAATCTATAATGCATCTTAGTATGTCTTTGCTCCACAGCTAACAGCTACACCTCCAGTAAATACGGTACTATGGCAAAATACTTGTACTCAAATCAAGAGAAATTAAACACCATCAGGTTCTCCTCGATTCTAATATCAAAGCCTGCAGCTATTCTTTTACAAAAAATACTCTCCTTAATCTGCATTCTCTTTGTTTACAAAAATTCAGCCAGTGGACCATGCAACCCAGTATATTTTGGACAGCTTGACTACAGTGAGATCAGCCTCATAGAAAACGTACTAATACAAAATGAACCACTTTTCTGACACTGAGTATACAGCCATGTATATGAACTTATGTACCACTTAGAGAAACACATATGCCACTAATGTTATTTTTTAAAGCAAGAATCAGATGTTCAGTGTCTTCTTTGAAGAAAGGTGCTCGTTGGCACTTCGCTTTATATATTGGCTAGCAGACAACACTCTACCTTGAAATCTGAAGAATTCTCTGAAGTTCTCTCAGTCACAGTTTACAAACTGAGTCCTTAGGAATGCCCTAGTCCTGCTTTGTATTACAACTCCATGCAGAGCAAAAGTGTCTAAAAGCCAAATACAAAAAAAGAAAAATGCCATTGACTTCGCTTTTATTATGTTCCTGTCTCTATCAGGAACTCAGAGACACTCATTTTTTGGAAACATCTGTCTTTTTTGGTTGCACTTCTGGAGCTGACAGTGCCTCTCAGCATTGCTGATGCTTGCTCTGCCCAGTGGGGCATGAAGACAGAGAGCCCATTAGAAATGATCTGAAACTGCAGAAAATGCTACTTCCTTTCTCTACCTTGTGCAACAACATCACCACATCTGTACTTATTTTATATTCAGCAAAATCTTTCCCTGCTTGTGCAAGCAAAAGAGAAGACACAGTTTGCTTTGCTGCAAACAGTATATTAATGCTAAAGCTTCAGGGGGTGATGTAGTTAATCTTGAAATTTGCCAGCCAACACCATGGGAATAAGTACCAAGTCTCTCACTTCAGCATAGACTGGTTACGTGCACACAGTGGCCCAGGTTGCTAAGGAGACAGGCTATCACCTTCTGTATTAGTTGTAATTTCATCACAATTTCATGCCCAGCCATACTGCCATGGGATGGAAAGCACCTAAACACCACACAGAAACAGACAACGTGATGGTAGTTGTCAACATTAACTGTGCTGAGGGTGACACTGGGACACGGTGAGGATGGGGAAAATTCACTGGTCTAGCAAAGCCTGCACACAAACACATCAGTCACACTAACTGGAGGGAATTTAGAGAAGTCACTCATCAGGCTTTGTGTGTGATTTATCACTTCTACAGAAACACAAAACTTCACAGAGATACACAAGATGATTCACACCATGACAAGAAGACTTTATATTCAGGGATATAGTTCTACTTGTTCTGAAATCAATGCAAAGATTTCTTTGAACTTCAGCAAGCCTGTAAGTAGATCACAGGTGGACTTAAAAGAGGAAAAACAGGCAATATGGAGAAGTAGCTGTTACATGTACAGTGGTTGTACTGACTTGTGCGCAGAGGAAGCTATATATGTTTAGCTGAAGCAAAATACATCAAACCCTTTTAAGTCTACCCAGAATTATTAGAAGTGAAATTATTTTCATTTTGCCTGAGTATTTACAGTTCATGTACAAAGTATAGCTGCAAGCATAGGCAATACCGATAACAGCAGTACAGATGTGCTACCTGGAGACGACTGCTGCACAATTAGCGCTGGTGAGCTGCCGCAGAAAGGAGTCCGGAGGTAAAAAGGCTGATGCTCTTGAAGCCAGGCAGTGCTGTACTCGGCTGACGTAGCTAAGCAGCTTATGAGGTGTGTGAGCACAATGCTGAAAAGCACTACGTATGTGAAATGAACGTGGCACAGAATTGTTACCCTTGCTGCAAGGAGAACAAAATTGCTAGCTATGCAAGTCAAACGAAACAAACCAACTGAACTTCTGTGCTCCACCTGACACTATGTAATCCAACTTAATTTACCTACATAGGAAATATAATATTAAATATTGTTCTAAGTCCTATACACTGAAAAAAAAAAAAATCATGATAGCATTTAGCAGCACTGGGGATACTGAATTATCCAGCCCAAAGTGATACCTTTCTATCTCTATCCCTCCCTCGCTTCCTCTTTCTCTCCCTGCCTCCCCTCAAGCACATTCACATAATTCAAAAAAGGGCAAATTTGTGATTGAAATTGGTTCCATATTCCCCCATTTTCTTGTTTGGATTTCAGTTCCTTATTTATTATCATCATAGAAATTTTCCCACGGTGTAACAGAAAATATTTATGTTGTTAGAAATGTTTCCAAAATACAAAGTAATGAATATTTTAAATAATTCTTATGAATAATTATCACAATTAATGTTGATTGATTGAAAATTAATTATATGTCAAGTTGTCAATTGTGTTCTAACAGCTGTGAGTAATCAATTTTTATTTTTATTTTTTAACTCACACAAGTGAAATATTCCTGAGACCATTAGACTGCTCTGGCAGCAGGCTACACTTTTAGGGAAACATAATACCTTTTATTACACCAAATGATACAGTGAGGAAAAACAGGTAAGCTTTTGAGTACACAAATCTATTTTGCTTTATACCACGAGATCATCACAGCTTCAACATTTCTAATACTAATGTCATTGACGCATTTTGTTTCTGACCCACAGATTTACTCCTCAGCAGTAAGGATATACACTACACACCTCACATAGATTTGTAAATGGTGTTTCACAAATAAACTGAAAACTCAGAAGCAACTCCAGCTTCATTAGCAAACACACTTCATGTAGGGATCTCAGTGCAGGGCAGTGTGGTATTAAAATTATTTTCTCAACTGTTTTCTGTTGTTGTTGTTGGCTTGTTTGGGGGCTTTTGGTTGGTTGGTTTTTTGTTTGTTCATTCGTTTATTTTGTCACCCTACGTGGAAGAGAAGGGAACTCGGAAGGCACTGAGGTTCCCTCCAGCTGCCACCTCCTTTCGAGCCCCTCCTGCCATGCCAGCCCATGCGGAGGGCAGGTCTCCTGCAGGCCAGGGAGGAGGTGACGTGTTCTGCCAGAGCCAGCTCTGCAGGGAGAGCTCACTGCTGCTGTCCTGCTGTGCTCTCTGCCTCTCTTGTGTGCCTTGTGTCTCCTTCACAGAAACCTCTGTATTCAGCTTTCTGAATTCCACTGGACTTTAAGCAACTTCAGTGTAACTCCTTACTACTGCAGCTGCTTAAAGTTTGGGTGTGAGAGCCACAGAAAATTAAGAAAGGGGGGGAGGAAAAAAAAGCTCAGGACAGAAGCTGCCATTGCTTTTATTTCTTTATTCAATTCCTAAAGATCTGTGTTCCCAAAAAAGATAATTTTGTTTAAATCATGCTATTGAACTCTCAGAAGGTGGCATCTCAGAGTCACAGGCATTTTAGTAATTCGTGTTCATTTAGAGACCTAATTCTATCCCACATTCTGCCCCTGACCTGGCTGTATGTCTTTAAGCATGTCATTTCACCTCTGTCTCCCTCAGTTTTTCCACACAGTCTTGCCCTATCTATTTAGAGCAATGGTTCCCACTCTTCTTCCTCCACCTTCCCATCCTTACTCCATACCTATTTCCCATCTGTACCACAGGACTGCACCAAACTCAGTGCTGTGTTTCGAAAGGACAGCTAATATTCACAAAAAATAACTTCCAACCCACCATGATGTCCCACTACTTTAAGCTCCTGAAAGCAGGGATGTCATTTCAAAATGTATGCCAAACAGGCAATTGCTTCACAGCCTAGGGGGCCTAATATACTGTCATAAACATAGTAATGTTAAACAACAAGTAAATGTTCAAATCACAACATAACAAAAATCTGCGTTATGGATTATTTAATCCTACAATTCTTTACTATTTATTGCATTTATTTTATTTACCCAATAAATGTGTGGGATTTTCAAGTATTTCACTATTAATTAATCATGATGCCAGACTAACACAAATTCCGTAAAAGCAGCAGAAGTTTTCTCGATTCCCATCTGTGAAGTTTTTTCCTAAGGACAATCAGTTATTTTTTGTAAATTATGTTTTCAATACTATCTCATTTACTGTAATTCACAAGGTAATAAAAAAACCTGTAGTAAGAGCTAATTCAGTGGTCTATTTTATTACTAGCTGTAAGAGAGTAGTTATTACACCTTCATAGAAGATGTTAGAAGGAAATATTTTCAAAATTTTCCTTATTAGAAAAGGTACGTAGTTCTTTATGTTTCTTTATCACAAAATATGGATATTGTTTCACTGTACAACTGTTTTTAAATGGCTTTCAGGCAGAAAAATAAATGTATATACATTCTTGAAATCTATATCCTGTTTATTCTAAGTGGTGGATTCATAGTTCATTATAAACCAGCATTTACAAAATTCCATTCTTAGCTGGCATTTAAAAGCATAGTGAAAATGTGCATAGCAGAAGAGCTAATTTTAGCTAATAAGGAATTAAAGTGAAGAGACCTAGAGCTATTAACAGGATACTGATGTTGAGTCCCATGATGTAAGCAAGGGGCTGGCAAATAAGCTAGGTTGAAATGTGACAAAATGGGAATATATTCAATTGTTTCAAGGGAATGTATCGCTGTACATGTTTAGAGTTAATTAAAAACATAAGCCCAGATTAGTGATGGGGTTATCTTTTCTGTGTTGTTTTTCCAACTCAGTATTTAACTGCACATGAAATGTATTTACTGTTTAATGGATTTTTTGTACATTTTTCATGTCTTCTACAACAGAGAGTTAAATAAGAGAAATCAGCCCAATCTAACAAAAGGAGGATGTTTTTTTGACAAAATTCTAAGGCCTCAATGCAGTCCTTACTGTAGTGAATATTGACTTCAGTGGAAAAGCTGCTGTGAGTCTTTGCAAAATTAGATTTTTCCCTTTATATATTTTTCAACTATATTAATGCAAATGACTTTTTGGGGTGTCTTTTTTACCAGTTCAGTTGACTTTTCTTTACATTATGCAGAGACACACCTTTGTACTGAAAAAATGCAAATATTATTCATTGTTTCAAGATCAGACTTATTGCACACACGTATGATCAAAGTTTTAAAAAAATACAAAGAAATATTGGAAAAAGAAAGACAATTTAAACTAGTCAACTATTTATTCTGATGCTCAGACGTGCTGAATTTTATCCCAGGAAGTACACCTTGATTCAGCAGTGGGAAGGAAAACAATCTATTACCACTGGGGCAGTCTTACTGATCATTAATTACTTCATCTTGGCAGGATGTCATATGTCATACTTCAACATACGATTCTTCAAAGAATCAACTATTTTTGAATTATGTTCCTTTTAAAACATAAATATCCATGCAGCATTGTTATTTTTAGCAGTTATCAGTAAAATATAACAGCATATTCCATGTGGTTTTAAATTACCTTCAGCATCTTTCCAGTTCTGACTTCAAGTATCTTTTTCTATTTCTGTTCTTAAAACTAGATTTGGGCCAAAGAAAACATGCACAGATTCTAACTGAGCTTGTTTCAAGAGTTAATTTTCCAGCTAGCTCATGATAATATAATTACATGTGGGAAGAAAAAACCCCTGCAATTCTATGTAAACTAGATTTTGTTCATTTCTGCACTGGAGGTTGAAAACAAGACATGTTAATTTTTAGAACTAGAGATGTAAATGCAGTTCGGTTCAAAAGTTACAAATCTGATTCCTCTTGCTAACCTTCAACACAATTTGTTTCAGCATAATAGAAGTGGATTTTCAGTAATGTAAGTGTTTGGCAGAAGGCAGCTTTAAACATCCACTATACTTAAACTATCCTGCCTTATTTATCTTTTTTTGGTAGGACTGTATTCAGTGTTCCAGTTTCTGCATGTCTATATTTTTAAGTGTGAGACAACACTAATTAGGTTAAATAGCAATGATTGACTTTCAGTGAGTTTGCTTTAAAGCTGCTCTCAAACTGACTCATCCTTGCCAAGTTCCTCTGTTCCTTCCACATAGCCTAGTTTTTCCCTGTATTTTCATTTTTCAGCAAATTTTTTGTTAATCACATGCTCTGCTCAAAGCAAATACTCAAGGACAAATCTTGTTGATTTGTCCTGCTGCTGCTAAACAAGCCTCACAGTCATCACAAAAAAAAGAGCCCTCTAAGATGTCTGAGTCACTCAAAACTGTTAAGCTACCGCTTTTCATGCTGCCAATAAGAACACTGCGCTGAACAGAACACCTCACACCACTCTCAGTCATTGCTGTTTTCCTATGAATTTTTGCTATTGCAAATATCAGGCCATATAACCCCTTTGATATATTTTGCAAACTTCATCTTGGAATACAATGGATTTCCTCATTATACAGACTCATCCTGATGCAGGCTGACGTAGTGATTCTAGTTTACAGCATATTTATCTCCTGCTTATATTCAGTTATTCCTATCTGTCAGCTTGAATAATCTTACACCATTCCTCTCCAGGCTTTATTTTCCTGGGGTTTACCCTGGCAAATATTCCCTGTCAGCTCTATTTCATAAGGTTCATTTCTCTGAAACACTCCAGTTGTCTCTTCCTCCAAGGCAAGCTTTTTCATTCCCCCTCTCCACTTCCCCTTCAGATTAAATCCATCTTTCTCACCCTTAGACAAGATGAGGTCCCATGATTGCCTTATGCATTGACTGAGGGTCCTATATTTCACACACAGATAGTAAAAGTCCAATTAAAAACAAATAAATAAACTCATAGTCTTCATGATTTCTGTTTCTCTGATTAGCAACACTTCTGTCCAGTTACTTCATGGTATTTTGGGGTTTGACATAGATTCTACTCTATGCCAAAACCTTTAGGCAGCAAGATTTTTGCAAGCATTAAGTGCTTTTCTAGTTTTTACTAGATCTCACCACAGTCTCATCTAGAAAACACTGTTCCTAATAAGCTGTTACCCAAGCAGAGTTTTTCATCTTATTGCAGTCCTAATCTTCCATCTTTCACATAAAAAATTGTCTACACATTTTAAAAATACCAGAAAGATCTCCCCAGAAGTGAGGTACATTGCACTTCACACATCAGTGGAAATATGTCATTCATATGAACACAAAGAAAGCAATTGCAGTGACTTGAGCACAAGTGTTATGCAACTTGTCATTGAAAAGCCATTTCAGCAACAGCATAACAGGTATGTGAACATCTTACAGCTGCTTTGCAGATTGATGCAGCTATGAAGCCTGATCGGTGTGGCTCACACAGGCATGCAAATGTGGTATGACTTATTATGCTTATGGTACTGGCTTTGACAAATCTTTTCAAAACGGGAAGCATTCAAAGCTACTTTTGTTCCTGTTTTGATGTGCTATGCACATAACATACCTTGGTTACATGTGTGTTGTATTGTCAGGTCAAAATCTTTCAGATCAAAATCTCTCCTTATTTCTTCAGCTTTTTACCTCAAGAATTAATATTTTCAAGCAGGATGAGAAAACAAATTGGGTATGATTACTGCCTTTGATGGCAATTATTCAAGCAAAACAGTACCATAAAAATCACTCCTAATAATTTGAGTTCAAGAAAATATTTCATAATATGTCCATTATGTCTATAGGAATATTTTATAAAGGTTTCAGAATGTCTCCAACCAAGGTGATTCCATAAATAATGCTTGCACAATGGTTTCTAAGCTATCTTGTGTCTCCTTTGTGACGTAAACTGGTTGTTATGGAGATGGTAAAATATCAACTATTCTTTGTGAGACTGTGCAAGATCAATTTTGGATCCGTTACAGCAGCTTCTTTTCTCTGCTCAGCTATAATCAGCCTTCCTTAGCAACAGAAATAACATATAATAATAATAATAAAAAAAATATAACATCTTTTAAACCACGTTTACATACTTTTAACTGTTTGGCATACAGAAATAGACCTGTGTGCATTTGTAACAGGTGCAAATTCTATCCCAAATTTCCCAAAATTCAAATAAGTCTAATGGCCTTCAACAAAAATGAGGCTACTACTGTTATGAAGGTTTAACAATTTACAAATAAACAGATCACTCCCTTTTCATTCTCTATTTTTTAACTTCATGATCTACACATTACAAAATGGGGTTTTGTTTCTTAAAGCAGAGAGGGCAAAGATTAACTTCTTTCACCCTAAATTTAGAGCAAGTACTTAATGGACTTTTGTTCCAACAGTGTGTTAGAACTTTCTAGAGCTTCATGATGTAGAAGGAAAAGGATTATGTCTGCAGAATAGTGTGTAAAAATATGGTCTAAGATACTTGGCTAGGCTACCTGTAGATTGTTTTCCCCCATTTTTAATCCATGCTATTCCTTGTGTCTAAGTGCCCAGGTCCCCAGTTTATGATTAAGGTTAAAGAACACATAGCTGAGTCAAGGTTTTGCAAAGTCCTATAGCAAGACTTTCTGTGGGAATTCCTTTCTCCTCCCAGTCTGTATTTAGAGGCACAGACAAACACAACAAAACATACAGTATTTGATTGGAAAGTCATAAAACTTTCAAGGACACTCTCATTATTTGCAGATTATCTGTACTTTTCTGGAAACATTACAGAAAGTAAAGAAGATTGTTAGAAATAGATTTTGTATATTCTAATAGTACATTCATTTTTCTCAGCAGGGACCTTGATGTAAAGTAGAAAGACAGCCATAGGGCAGGGAAGAAAATACATCTTTTCTCCTGCTACGTGGAAGTGGCAACAAAGTGTGCTTGGCAATGAATGGAGACAACCCAGACAGGAATGTTTGCCTACCTCAGGTGCCATCCAAAAGGGTGTTCCCACTGAGGTGTTTCTACGCAGCCGTGTGCTGGTGAGCTGGGCTGAAACACCTGCAATGAAACAGATTCAAAAAACTTGGCTTCAAATTCATTCTGTCATTTCAGTCAGTTTATTTCAAGTATCTGGAAAACAAACCCCGAGCCTGGGAGTACAGCTGCAGAATGCCTGGCCAAAGTAGGTGCAGCATTTGTATTGAATTCTTTGTTTGATTAATTTCAGCTTGCTGTTTTCCTTCAGAGTTGCTGAGATTTTTTGTGTGTGTGTGAATGACTCTCAGTTTGAAGCAATTTCATTCAAAATAAAAAAATCAATTGGTACCTAAATATCACAGACTTCTTCCTGCTGTTTTCATGAGTATAAAAAGGAACTATTCAAATTACAACTTGACTTTAAAACTTCTGTTTCAGTAGTTTACTTCCTGAACACTGCTGGCAGGAAGCTTCTTCGCTAGAGATTTTGCAGAGACTCCTGTTCAACAAAACATTTATACACTTGCTTAAGTCTTTCCCTATTGAGAAAAGCACAGAAGCTCAAGCTCACACTGCAGCTTGTACTTAGGGAATTAAGCACATGCTTAAAACAAAGCCTGTGCTTCAGTGCGTTCTGACTGGGACTGGACTACTGACACACAGCTGAAAAGAGGAAGAACTATAAAGGTATCAAACAACATTAACAAATCAGAATGAACTTCTAACAGCAAATCTTATTCTGTGCTCTGGTCAACAAATAATTGAACTGTAGAGTTCAGAAGCATTCCAGTAATTTGACATGAAACCAATATTGACTTAAAAACATATTTCACCTTAACATTGCTTAAAAACAAAAACCATAGTGGTCTGCTCCTATGGCATTACCCAGAGACAAAACCGAGCAGAAACACATATAACACACATTGCCTGATGCCATTAAATAAGACATTGGACTCATAATACCTAAGTTAAATAATTTGATTGCTGCAAAACTCAATTCCATATTTATTTTTCAGTGTGATTGCAAGCCTTCAATGATTTCCTGAGTACCACTGTGAAACAGTTAATGGCTAGGACCTACAGCAAGCCACTGTGCATTTAACCCTGATCTCTCTCCAGCTAGTTTAATTTGTAGCTGCTGTCTACGGACACTCCAAAACAGGGCAGAATACCAAAGAGCCGAGAGGGAGACAGCGGGAGAGCATGTGCATAAATGAATGATAAGTTGCAGACATTTTGGGTCGACTTACACTGTGACCAACATTTATTCAAATATATCATGCTGTCAAGAGCAGCTGAAGAAAGAAATGTGTGTTACATTGAAAAAGCAAGTTGTAAAATCATGTAATAAAGGCAAAAAAAAGGCACCTCAATTAAGGATATCTGTATAATCCTATCTGTGATCCAATATACATATGTACAGCCTTGAATATAAAGTTTTTGGTTTTTTTTCTTCAAGATTCTCTCTCATTTTATGGACAAAATGGATAGCATTCACTGATTAGGTAGTCATTGAATATTTTTTTTATCCCCATCAATCTGATTTCTACTTACTTATTTATTATATCCAACCCTATACTAAATTTAAAATGATTATTTTCTTTTTCTTTTGTCATGTTTCCTTCCCTCCTCATCAAACAATAAATCTTCTTAACATTCCTGCAAAATGGGAGAGGATTATTAGTTCCGGGGATTAGCCTAAAAATATCCAAAGCCTCTACTCTTTTGGGGTGCTTAACTGGAGATCTTTCAGTTTTCAGGCACTTCACATGCCTCAAGTAGAGCTGTAATAGACTTCAGCTGCAGTTCAAGAACACTCAGCTCTTCTGCAAAGGAGGACAAGATGATTCAGACTGGCTGTCAGGAAAATGAGGAAAAGAGTGGCCACTTCTAAAATGTTTGAGGCAAATGACCTGCCAAGATCACAGAGAAACACTGACAAGAGTCTTCTCAAATTTGATGTCATTTAACTGTCTCAACTGTGAGTTCCTTCTCTTCCTAAACTCCTTATGTTTTTCACTATATATCTTCCACTTTCTGCAACAAATGAGACAAATAGTTCTACAAACAATATGACCTGTGACTCAGTCCTAATTTGTTCCAAGGGTCCCTTCTGTGACTACGGTAGTGGGTTAGATGGGAAAAATAGCA
Organism: Streptopelia decaocto; assembly: GCF_964273445.1. Lineage (NCBI taxonomy): Eukaryota > Metazoa > Chordata > Aves > Columbiformes > Columbidae > Streptopelia > Streptopelia decaocto. Next base: position 47,422,303 of record NC_138660.1, read on the forward strand.
GCTTACTGAAAGCTTGGTGCTTGATGCTTCTTTTAGTCAGGAAATCCATGGATATGTGGGCATTTCTTGGCATTTCCTAACTGTTAAGTGGTAGGAAACACTCGAGATTTAACTAATGTCTTTTTCAGAGATAGTAATATTTGTCATAAAATTCTAGTCTTACTCTTGTAACTGAAAAAGTACGAAAAAACCCCTAAAACCTACATGTGGAATCACAGAGTCCCATGGGACAACAAAAAGGTTGGGATTCTCAGTTACTTTGCATTGGAGTTGCAGCACACTGATCTGCCTTTAGAAGCTCCAAGCTGAGCTCCTGCTGCAGCACAGGCCTTTGATACATCTGAGAAACATTCTCGTATGGGGAGAAATGCCAACTTTTCTCAGAATGGAGTAGTTACAAACAAAGATCATACTGCCAAAATTACCCCAAAAAGGAAGACAAATAAGAAGGGATCTTTCTCCTCTGTACTAGGTTAGGGACTCACTCCAAGTTTTCCTTCAGGCCATATGTTTCTCCCAGCACTATTTTAATCATTGGCTTTGCCATTCAACATAGTGAATTTCTATCCCTAGAAGACACTAAAGAGTTTCCCACCATAGTTTAGCATCTTCAATAGATTTTTATGCTAATTTTATAATACCACAACAACATCACTATTACATTTTTTCCACTGCATACATTTAATATTTTTTTAATATTTAAAAAAAAATATTACTATTTGCAGAATTTTTTGGCACATCACGTTACACTACTCTCATTTTGTGAACGTTTTTCTTTACCTTCATGCACTGCTAAACAAACATCTGTTATTCACACAACACTACTCTCAGTGGTGATTACCATAGGCATCATATAGTTTCATTAATAAATCATATTACTAATAATCTGTTTCTGTTACCTTTAATAAAATTATCCCTTCCATTGTATACAAATCTGAGGGACTAAAGCATTTCCCTATTTTTCTAAGTGCAAGTTTAAAGGGGAAGAAAAAGTCCTGAAATCAGTTTAATTCTTTTGCCAAGTCCCTTTCTATCTACCTACCAACCTATCAATCTATCTGTCTCTCTACCTCCCCTGCTTCTTATGATGTTTCCAGAGTGGTAATGCTCAAATCTAAAAGCAATAATCACAAATTAAATGGATGTTGGGTTTTGGACCCATGGGAACATTTAACCTTCTGCTCTAAGGGAAAAATTTGCTTAAGGCTAGCAAAAATGATTTCAGAGAGAAGAACGTTTCCTTTTCATATGCAAAAGTTCTCTAAATTTAAATTAGGAGAATAACTGCCTTGAAACTGACATTGCTTGCGAAATGCAAAAGAGCTTTGTAAATAAAATGGTACCTTCAGAATTATTTTAAATTATTAAATTACTATGTTTAAGTTTCTAAGTCAAAAGTCTATTACTGATTTTTGTTAGAATTTTTATTCTTGCTCTATAAGGTTCCTCTTCCATTTTTTCTTGTTAAAATAACGAAATATCCTTCTGCAAAACTCTTTCACTATGGCACTCTGCATTCCCAGGGGTAAGCAAACAGATGCCTTTGGCTAAACTGCACGTAATAAGAAAACAAATGGGAAGTGGTCATTACCAAAGTCAACGAGCTTGACTCCACCTTCTGTTGTCAGGAGAATGTTGTTCCCTTTCACATCACGATGAATGATCCGGTTATTGTGTAAATGCTGAAGGCCCTACATACCAGTAACAAAAATAAGTTTATTCCCTTAGTTAAAGACAATTACCCTATTATTAGGGAATGTAATGAAGACAATCTGCCCGTACTCTATAGAAACATCTGTCCACCGGATTACATGCTTGATACAAGCCCTGCTGCTAAAATAGCCCACATAATATTGTCAACATTACCATACTTCATAAATGGAAAGTGTATGTATGAGATGAGTAAATTGCACCCTCTGCTGTCATTACAAGCCCAATGAATATCCTTACCAAGAGAGCGCCATATAAGATGTAAGAGATTATAGCTTCATCCAAGCGTTGGCCACACTTCAGCAGGCTTTTGACAAGCTCTGTGACAGAACCTCCATTGCACAGCTCGGAAGGGGGAGTTGCAAGGGGAGAAAAAAGCAAGACAAGTCCTCAGTTATTCAATATACTTGTTTAGGCTATAAACACCTACTGTGCAAAACGGCACTACAACACAAGACTGGGAACAACTAGATTTTTACCCTGCAATTACTTATGCTGTCATCCCACCTTAGAATATATTTTATTAGCAATGTTAATAATAAATCACAGCAGCTTGGGAGGGGGGGAAGGAAATGAAAACTGAAGATTATGAACTATAATTTGTAAAATGTAGCTAAAAATAAAAAAGTTATGAACAGGACTGTATTTTGTTGTTAAAAGAGGATTTATACACATAATTTACATTATTTGAGTATTTTCACGATAATACCTGCATTGTCTTTTTGGAAAACTGCTTTTGTGCAAAGAAAAGGCAAGACTGAAAAGATTGATGGTCTCGATAAATGGGAGGCAACAAATTATAGTCATTTTAAACTTTCACTCCATCAATGCTCCTGCTGTCAGGCAATATAAAGTAGACAGAAGCCATATCTCTATACTCAGATTTGATGGCATGTGCTGCCAACAACTGAGATGAAACATTCTGATCCAGAAAAGCAGCTTCTTATAAGCATTTCCCATTAAGTTTTACAACTCTCAAATAGTTTTTATGAACTGTGTGTCAGTTCAACCACTAATTTCTGTGATATGTTGGTGTTTTCCTTCCCCTTGCATCAAAAAATTTCACTTGACTAAAAGTTTTAGTTCATGGAAAGGACAAGTCACATGATAAACAAGACATCCTTTATGTAAATAAGTCTCTGAAGCAAAATTTCATCACTTAAAACATTTGAGTTCTGCAGGCATTTGACTTAACTTTTCCATTCCTTAGTAGGGATTTATATATATATATATATATATATATATATATATATATTTTTTAATCAATTAGGTGGGAGCATTCAGCTCAATATCAGTCATCGAATGTACTTACAGGAGAACTTCATCATCTAGCAAGTGCATGTTTTCCTTCCTATGTTTAACCATTTGCTGACAAGCCATAAGCCAAAAATTTTTGTTTATTGCTTTAATTTCACAAAATGTTCTATTGAGACAGACTGTACTAAACTTATCTCTAGCCTGCAAATAAAATATAGCTGGCTGTGACTGAAAAATTATACAGACTGACAGCTGTTTGGTAGCATATGTTAAATGAATGACTGACTGAAAATAAAAATATCCCACAAAGACTACTGAAGTGCAAAAACGAACTGAGGCACATTCAGATGGAAAAGGAGGGAAGCTTGCTTTACAATTGTCTATGCTACACCTATCCCAGAACTGCATCTTCACAAAAATATTTATGGTGGCAACTTTTGCTACCCCTCTTCGTCCTAGGCACTTATCAAAGTAAAATCCTGCTTATAGGGAGTAAAAACTGGGCCTAAAGTAAAAAAAAAAAAATTCCACCTTTTTATTATAAATTTTGGAAGTCACCCATCCAATGAACATAATATTTCATCAAAGACTCAGAGATCAAAGTCTGAGTACTTTGTACATTCCCTTTTACTGAAAAAAAAAAGTCATTAATTTGTAATATAAAAAGTAACTGCAAAGCATACATAAATTTGCATGTAAATTCCAATGGAAAAAATAGTTTGCCTTGTCCGGTAAATTTATCCGTATAAGGAAAACACAATTTTTTAACATCAAATTTCTGCAAAACTTTGGCTAATATGCACAAAAAATACCCCAAAGAAACATACTTGATTGATAAGGTCTGTACAAATACCTAACTCCCTCTAATTCCATATTCTATTTTGCTACATAGAACATGTCACAATTTTGCTTTACAAAATTTTGTTACATACCATACCACAGGTGGTGCATCTGTTGGATACACTACATTTGTATTGAAAAAGAAAACACATGGGAAACCAAGTCCAAACTCAACACAAAGCCAACAGGCATACAATAAAGAACAATAGTAAACCAAAAATACTAAAGATCCTTTTTTTAATAGTTACTGAAATATAAGATGAAATACATCCAAAAGTTTTCATTCAAGCTACATAATTCTGCAGCACATAGAAGTCAGATTATTGTGGGGATTCCACAACTTAAAGTGGAAATAAAGTTTCCCTATTCTGATTCCGTTACCGTTCAAGAACAGGGAGTGAAATTTCTAAAACGATCAGTAATTAAAAAGTGAATGCTAAGTTTTACCAGTCCAGTTAGAGAGAAATGTTTGAATGGTCTGTTATTTCTCCGTCTGTGCAAAGCTCTGTATCAATTAAGCCTAGAAAACATCCAGAAGAAATCATCTTGCAACAATCCTTGGCAGCCACTTAACTGGAAACAATACCACCAAAATACAATTTTCATTGCAAGAATGCTGATTGTCACTGAACAAGAAGAGTTAATAGAAGGAATTTCTGTTGCTAGATTTTCAAAACAACCAGCCTCTAGTTTTAAATTACCACATAACAGATTTTCCCATTACATTTTCTCTGTTCACTTTTGCAATAGGCAGCACATTCATTAACTGTCCTCCATGTTACTACTTCATCATCTTCTGCATTCCCCTCAAGTGCTTGAGCTCTCCAAAAGCTGAAAGAAATGTCTTGTCTAATGTTTCCTCCAACATGAAAAAAATCAAGCTGGTTTTAGACAAACCATTCTCAACAAAAAGATTTGCTTGCTTTAGAGGTAGAATGGAGCAACTTGAACAGAAATAAAATGCAAGGACATTCCCTATTAATCAAAGTTTAAGTTTGGATGTGACTTTCAACAGTAGGCTACCACACATCATCTATCACTGGTCCTTTCCAGAGAATCATGAAAGCCTGTGACTCTTCTAGCAATAAAAACCAGAAACCTGACAACATTTTCTAGTTAAGATGTAAAGTTATTAAAATGTTTTTACCTCAAGTACTAGCCAGAGCTGTCCTCCCACATATTGATCTGCTTTGTAAAACATCCCATAAAATCTAACAACATTAGGATGATTGGGAAGAAACTGCAAAATATTATATTCTGCTTCAATCTCTTCATCTACATCCTAAATAAAAAACACAAAGACACAGAACATATAAACACAGTAAGTCCATACAAATCAAGAACAAACTCTCATGGATAAAAAGAACAATTTTTTCAATTAGTTTGTACTTTTAAATAGTTTTACTTTAATGCAGGTGAAAGTACTCACCTGATACTGTGAATTTAATCCACACCAAATCATTTCACTTTTGCTTTTTTTACATACAAAAATATAAACACTGTGTAAAGCAAGCAGTTGTCCTTCAAGGATTCTTTTGGTACATAATATACTTAATCAGGAAAGTAAAAATTATACTTAACTTTGCTCAGCTGTCTAAATAAGAAATTTATTATTTCCTAACCTGTTTTTAAACATGTATATTTTTTAATGTGTAGACAGAGGTAAATACATGAACCTTTGATTCATTATTTTTTCTATAGTCATTAGATGTGTCCAAACAGAGAAAAATTTCACAAAATCTCAAAACAGACATCACTAAAAACATAGACATTCCTGTGAGGAAAAGACATACACCAGAAACAACTAAAGAGAGACAAAACAACCCATGAAACAAGCAAATGTTAGTATATATTTGTTAATGACAGAATTCTGTGACAATTACAAAATATTGTTTAATATCAGCACACAGGCCACAGCTCAGAACAGTACTTAAGCACTGAAACTTTCATTGTTTCTGCATAGACTGTGGCTATTAAAAAATTTAAGCTCTTACATGAATTTTCCTTCTTCTTTTTTTTTTTTTCATTTTGCTGAAAAGGTAACAATCTTATTTATTACCTTCCTCAGATTTATATAAAAGAAAACCAAGATGGACTTAAGTAGTTTGTAGATGACAGAAATGTAACTTTTCCTAGTAAACATTTTAGCCCAAGTGTTATGATCAAACTCCAGCTTGATCCAGCCTGAGGAGCTGCCCATTAAATCTTCCATTGAAAACTATGGCTTTAGTTCTTGAGGGAAGATAGACATTCAATACCCGCTAAAACTGCAACTGGCACAAAACTACCTCTGAGAATTTGGGCTGTGCTCTTTGACCATTTTTATCTTAACTATTGCCTCACAGTATTATTCAGTTACAAAATATAACTATAAAATAGCCTAAAGATCACAGTACTTCGGTGATGGAAAAATAAATTATTTTATGGAGTACACAGAATAAAACAAGAACATTAACAGCATCTTGTATTTTTCCTACTATAGCAAGACCGCAAGAGGAATGCATCTGTGCCTTCTTATCATTTGCATGCTCCAAGCACAGATGTCTAAATTTGTACCAGAAGAATTACATAGACCTAAAAAATGAAGTAGGCAAATGCTGTCTTCAAATAACATACAAGATGATGACACTGTAAGTTGCAGCTTTCAGGTGCTGGTACCAAACTCCTTCTGCCAATGCATTCTGTCAAATTCTTCCATTTGGGACACTTTCAATATCTTACACATTTGATTTACCTTTCAACTCTGTTTGAGATTTCTTTTAAATTAACAATGAAATTACAGTTTATTATTTTTTACTTACACTGATAGGATCCAGAATCTTTACTGCTGCCAGACTCCCGTCTTTCTTATTGGCAACCTTATAGACTTTACCATAAGTGCCTTTCCCAATAGTCTCTATAATTTCCCAGGTATCTGAGGGATCGGCTAATGATTCTAGTCCAATCATACTGGAATTACACTGAAATAAACCATACAACGGCTTCCTGGAAAACAAAGCAGATACATACACAGTGAGAAGCACTAAGTAACTGTACTAAAGAATTTGTCTTATGATAAAGAAACCAGAGTTTGCTGATGACACAAAGTTGTGTGGTGTGGTCAACATGCTGGAGGCATGGGATGCCATCCAGAGAGACCCTGACAAGCTAGAGAGGTGGGCCTGTGAACCTCATGAAGTTCAACAAGGCCAAGTCCTGCACACAGGTCAGGGCAATCCCAAGCACAAATACAGGCTGGGCAGAGAATGGATTGAGAGCAGCCCTGAGGAGGACTTGGAGGTGTTTGTTCATGAGAAGCTCAACATGAGCCAGCAATGTGTGCTTGCAGTCCCGAAAGCCAACCATAGCCTGGGCTGCATCAAATGAGGCATGAGCAGTAGGTTGAGTGAGACAACACCATAGGTGACTGCAAAAACTCTTGATTTCTAGACATGGATCAACCAGCACCTGAAATGTACACTTGAATTTTAAGGTTTGAGCCCTTTTTTTCTAAGCATGTCTGATATCTGCAAACCTGTTTGAAACAATTTTTAAAACCTGTCTTATTTACCTCTTCCCCATTTCGAGCATCAGTGACAACTATCTGGCATGAGAAATTTAGTCAGAAAGAAATGTGAGCTGGCTGGGGAAACTCATAAATTACTAAGGAATTAAGTAGCAGCTCTTCAATCTAATTAAAGAAATAATGGTGCTTTCTGTCAATGATAGAGAAAAAAATAGCCCGTGTGCAGATTCACATACAGCGCAGATCTGTACAGCAATATTCAAAATGGAAGCAAAAACTCATTTACATGCTTTGTTCCTTTCTAAAAGAAATTTTAAAATTCCTTTAGACTCTAAGACAAAATGTTTATATGTTGTTAAAGCAATTTACCATATAGCATGCACAAAACATGGTTGTCACCAATATCAGGTCAGAAGATGTATAATCTTTTTTTAAACAATGGCAGACCCATTTAGAGAAAACCTCTATTTCCCTCCTTGGTTAAAACTGTATTAGCACAAATGGTGCCAAATAATACACCAAGTTGTTTTGGTGTCTTGACCAAAAAAGGCAAAGAAAATAAAGTAAAAGAAGAAGGGAAGGCAAAAAAAAAAATCTAGTGTCAATGTCACTTATCTGTTGTGGATCAATAATGTAAGTTATTAGGACAGCGTCTCACTACTTGGATCCAATACAGCACGCCACAAGAAGAGAACAGTATTCTGAACTCATACAGTTAGCACCTCAACAGAGAAACAGGTCAGGTGAAAGACTTCCCTGAAATCAGTGAACAGATTGTACTACAAGCACTGAGACAGCAGCCACAGACACGTACCTCCTGATAAGCCAGACAGAAGAGCAAGGTTTACTTGTAAGATGGGGGGTGGTAGTGAATACAAACAAAAATTGGAACAGCTTCATTTCAGGTTAAAAAAAAAAAAAAAAAAGGCACCAAATAACACAATCATATTGAACATGCGTGATTTTAATGCTCTAGGAGAAACGCCACAGACATTCACATACAAAGCAGCAAAGAACAGATGGCAAACATCTCTGATGCAACCTTACCCCCTCAAAAAAAAAATAAAAAGAAGAGATTGATATTTATTTTGTGGTCACTATAACTGCACTCAGACAGATTGTCCAAAAAATGATGCATAGCACTCTTTGTACTGATGTAATATTTATTATTATGCCTTTCTGCAAGCAGCTGTTGTGGATAAATATGTTTTTTCTTAAAATCAAACAAACAAAAACCCCAAAACAAACAAACAAAAATAACCAAAGCCACTTAGTGTCATTGCCTGCTTTTGTTCTGATTAATAAGTAACCATTGAAATGGTATCTCCAAATTCTTGAAATACATTAACATTTCTTCATACCAGAAGACAATGTTGACAAAACAAAATCTAATGCAAAATTGTTGCAGATGGAGTCCTGGTGGGGGAGCGAAGAAAAATTTTAGTCGGTGAGTACTTCAATGCATTGTGATAACAAGGCAGCATTTAGAGGTAGCATGTTTATGCATTGCATGGAATCAGATTTTCCAAATATGCACCATAAATCTCTTCTGCTTAAACTAAAACAGCATCTTGTTAAACAATATATATCTAAATGAGGTTCCATATCTGTCAGCAGTGAAAGTGCCCATTGAATACAACATAGTAACCCTTATGACATTCCTATGAGAGACGTGAATGCATTACAATACAAAAAAGGAAAAGAACAGTATCTGCTATTATCTTCAATACTGTAAAACCAGGTATTTGCAGGTGTTTGTGGGTTTTGTTTGTTTGTTTGTGGGGGTTTTGTTTTATTTTTAACATAAAATGTAAATGTTAAAGGAAAAGCCAAAGTTGTAAAGTTAATTTGTGCTTTTCCTGATTTACTGAGCTTCAGAAAATGAGACACCCTTGTTTTAACAAGGACTGCCATTACTTTTTATTTCTACAGTGAAAAGTTACAGATGAATGCAACCACTTTTAAAACAACCCCATATTCAGAAGACCTCAACACTAAAATGCTGAAGCTTAAATTTCTCCTTTCATGCCACACACCTCTCTGGGCTTTGAAATGATGCACAGAAAGTGGCTTCTAGCTGTGAAAAACTTAGCAATGCCCTCCCTGGAGGGAGCCTCAACCTATTAGAGACCTACTGATTACGAGAATTTCATTATTTCTACCACCAGCTGGAGAAAACTTCTCCCTGGTTAAATCTGTTCCATGCAGGCAAGCAAAATAGCCCACACCAGATGCTGAAAAATTACACTTTGGCAATTAACTCTACTGGATGGGGAATATCTTACACAAAGCTATTTGGGACTGCACATACTTATTCTATTTGAGGAGTGACTATCTGCTATCAACAAGCCCACAGCACTCTACCAAACCCTGTTTTGCATAACTGGGAAGAGACAGAATGCAAAGCAAAAGTAAGGACAACTTGACAGAGTCTAGTCAAACGGCTCTCAGGTTGAAATAGGGGTAAATAGCATGATTTTTTTTAAAGGTGAGATAATATACTAACCCAAAATAAATCTTGTAAAAGTTGATGAACCAAGACAAACAATATGGTAAGGCCAAAAATTATTAATACACTTCAGCCATTGACAGGGTTTCTTCCATTTATCCATGAAAAGAGATATTCTTCATCAATAAAGTAAATTTAATGGTTTTCTTTGTAACACCTGCATTTTTCTATTTTGAGAATTACTAACAGTCAAAACAAATTAAGTCAGACCAGGCATGACAGACTAACTTAGATGGAAGTCAGGCAAATGTGCAAATAACATTTATCTACATATAAAGAAAAGATTTCTTTCTAAGATCAACATGAGAGTCAATGATTGCATATTATCATCCCTTAACAGTATCCCTAAAACGAAGAGACCACATGTAATGTTTGATACAAAAGATAACGTAAAAGAAATTATAGCAAATAACAAATAGCAATAACATACAATACTAGTGAAATAAAATCTAACATACTGTTTCCATAACATGAAATCATGCACAGGGCTAATTTTTGCAATCTTCTTATTAGTCTAACCCTTCTTCTCTCTCTTGTGAAACAGATGGCATCTGCACATATTGTGGAATCATAAGAAAGTCATATTCAAACTGGAGGTTTTTCGCTATTCATAGGGAGCTCGATATCACTTCCATACTAAATTAAAATCTCATAAATAGAAGAATTCAGAAGGCAAAGCTGACATTCTAAGCTCTGATTTCACCCAGCCATGAAGGCCCTATTCTCCTGGCTAGTAATGGTCACAACCCAGCCAGCTCTCTAAGAAACAATTGTTAGAGGAATTAATGAATCACCAAAAGGCACAGGGAAATCAATAGGCAGAACAGCTTCCTCAGCTAGTCTTCTCCTGCTGGCTAGGTTAAAACAAAGAGGATGTCAATATCTTGAAATGAAGCATACAAAAGAATCCATCAACACACCATGCTATAAAAGTTCTCAGTTGGTCTCAGAAAGAGACTGCAGAACGTGATGTGCGTAGTTCTTCCCCAGATAAAGGTTGGTGATGGAAGGAGACGAAGGAGAAGGATAAATGTTCAAAAGCTTTTATTGATCCTATACAACTTGTAAACAATTAGAACCATACTTTACTGATCACTTTGTTTCACTGGGCCAACATAAGGGAAAAATAGGACAACCAGGATAGAACTGCCATTATTTATAGATGAAAGGTAGATCCCTGAAAACACTCCCGCTAAATTCAGTTCACAGAACAAGTCTCTGTTGAATATACAAACCACGAAATTGACACTGTGGGTGTTCAAATCGGAGGCAGAGAGGATGTAATTAGGAAACATGTTCCCCCTTTCCACATATTCCAATTTAAACTTTATTAACTTACATACACTCTCTCTACGTAAAGTCCTTTAAATTCAGGAATATCTTTGTTACTTTTTTCTGCTTTCTTTATATGGATGTACTGGGTAATGTAAGCTCTTAGACTTTTAACAGCAGCCAGAGGGCCGGAACAGAGTGGTAACCAGTGGCAATGGATTGTGTTCAAAAGCTACTTCTGAGCAAAGCATTGTGAATGTTTGCCCTCTTGTCTATGCTTCCAGTTCATCAAAGCATGAAACACAACCCCATTCCTAGGACCAACCATAATAAACTGCCCACAGAACAGCTACTGACATAATGGCAGAGAAATCTAAATGTCACCTCCTTCTCTAGAAATAAAGAGGAAATAACAGCTTGATTTTTGAACACTTTAGTCAATTGGTGAAAATTTCACAACCCCACTCCCAAACTAGTTCTGAACCACTAGCATTTGTAAGATTATAATCTTAATTCAAATTCTTGGATCAAATATTTAAGTCTAAACCAGAAAACTCTACACTAATATCCTGGGAAATACATGGTAGGAAAGATATATATGCCTAGTCCAGACAATCCAGTTGCATGTTTTCATTTAGATTCATTGCATCATAATCTATTGCATTACAAATGTTTGTAAGTAAGCTCTTACTGCACTCTTGTATTCAAGAGTAAAGCATTGACCTTTGTCCAATAGTGATTGATCATTTCTGTTTTGCTCATATCAATCAAACAGAAGACTGCTCTGGGTAGGCAAATACATCCTCACACTCAGAGATCTGGGATGCATATAGGCAAAAGTAAAGCACAGAGCTTGGTCCTGACCAGCTCCCCTGCAAATCTAAAGCTCTTCCTACTGGGTATGCATTTTCAGTCTTTCCTGATGGCCTGTCAGATCAGGAGGCACTCCTGACTCTGTTCCTGGGTCACGAAGAAGTTATTCTACTTCAAAACTATTTAGCACCTCATCCTGGGACTCCCAGGCAAGTACCACAACACCCTTGATAAACTTCCATCTTCCACAGAGTTCAGGCAACATGACTGGCATCTTGGGTCCTTCATCACTGTATCTGCCTCAAAAATCAGGTTTCTTCTGGTTCCCAGGAATTCATTCTGAAGTTGCTTCTCTCTTTCCACAGACCCATGGTTTAGTGTCATCTGCTGTCTACAACAGTCATAGCAGCTTGTTTCACCTCAAACCATTTTCTAGTTGAATGGGACTTGCAAACAGCGTAATATTTGCCTTAAAGAGATCTGCTTAGCATGCATGGAATGTGGCCATGCACTTTAAGTTTTTAATTAAACACTGCCTCAGTCTACTGCAGAATCAGAAACAGAACAAGCAAACACTGAGGTTTTCTAGAGCAGGAAGGTCTTGAAGATGATGGTGAACTCAAGCCACTCCATCTTTTTTAATAAAAATTATCACTAGTACTTCAGAAAGTTTCTTGGTGCTCTGATTGTTCTATCTGATCTTCACTGATAGCAATGGTATTACATTAGCAATAAAATTTCTTTCAGTTAGAATCATTCAATCCCACTCATTTTCATAGGATTTCACAGATTCAATATGCTTTATTCTGGTCTACCATAGCTTAACTTCTCTAACTAAATATGCACAAAACCTGAAATGTCACAAGGGTGGAAAGATTTGTAAACAGTAATTCACAAAACTAAGAAAGCCACAAAGAAGTTTGTTTCGTGAGCAATTAGCTAATTAACTGATAAATCTGCATCTTTTTAATTTCTGACCATATTGTCATTCTTTCTTTCCTGTGATATCCCCAAAAGACAACATCTGCTGTAGCTAAGCTGGAATTGTTAGCATATGGGTGGAACAACCAAAGCAGAATGTATCAAGGACAAAAATCAACCTGTATCCCCTCCTCAAAGGGGACACTGCTTACAGTTCATTCCTCTAGCCTGGCACAGATTTTTGTGAAAACAGTAGGATTTGGGGGATTTGGGCTTCTCTGTCAAATCTGGTTGCAGTCTTCGTGAGGAAGGATTTTCTCACAAAGCTTCAAAAGACAGTTTCACTGAAGTTCAACATAAATAAGCTAAGATCAGTGTTGACATTGGAAATTAAGCAAAAATATAGTCAAGTCAAGGCATATAAAGATCACATATTTCTCAGAGGTGACTAGTAAAGCAAACCTGCACTTCTCATTAATGTGCAAAAAATACATTTTTCTTTTGTTTTCACAAAATTAGCAAAATGCCATTACTAATGGGAAAGAAAAGACACTTTCAAGGTTTCTGGGAGGTATTGTGCATTTAAGAAAACCTATAATGGAAGCTGTGACCCACAGAGAAAATTGTATTCAGTAGCGAAAGACTGAATGCTTTGCTGAGATTCAAATTATTGAAAAAAATCACTTCCTGCACAGGATAAACGAAGTATTTTTGCAGCATAGTCTTGTCCCATGAGGTAAAGGGTATCCTGCTACTAACATAGAAATCAATAGAAATGTCTAGAGAAGTTTTAAGTACCACTGAAAATAAAGCCCTTGATCATTCATGAGGAACTACAATACATTTTATTTGTTTGACTGCTAATTAATCAATTCTATATCTACTATTCTGAGGACAAAATGTTGAATCAAGTTATGCATCTAGTCAATTACCATTATACAGTTTGTAATTTTTACATTATAGATGTAACAATGAAAACCAGAAAAACCCAAAAAATATTAAGCAGAAATTATCATTCAAGACCAGATCCAAATATCTGAAAGCCAGTTAAGATCAAGAACTTAAACAGGAAGTTCTGTGCAGTGGCATTTCTATTGCCAAAATCCCATTTACATTAGCCTTCTAAACAGAATTCCAACAAGCAAAATACATTAAAGTGGTTACAAATGACTAACAGCTAACACATCAGTTTCACCTCAGGCTGGGAACTCCGTGCTAAAATGAAGTTTATATTCCCCTGAGCCAATTCAGTTATGAACTGCAGGTGGCAAATCAAGTGACTAAGAGCTACAGTCCCCATGTGTGAAAAATCAATACCTGAGAAGGTTTACTCCACCTCTTTTGGCAGCAATTTAACAGGGCAAATAAAATGCATGTAAGGATGAAGTGCTGTAACAAAATGCTGACCCTTAGAACAAAACCACGCTCTTCACTGCAGTCTAATCAGAAAAGCCTGATACGCTTTTTGTACAAATGAGGAAAAATAAATTTTAGACAGATTTAGGATAAACTTGGGAAGAAAACTGCAAACTTACATTAGCGACCTGTTTTCTGAAACCAGCTTATCTTATATTGGATTTTTGTCCCACTAAGGATATCGGAATTCTTCAGGACTAAGACAGCTTCCTCACAGGGAGCACTTGTATCGGCCAGTGCTGCACAGAGCTGTGTGTTCTACCTACTGGATCCCATGCCCAGGACTAGATGACAATGCAGTGCGTGTTAGCTTAAGATGTTGTCATGAAGGGCACAGATAAACTGGTTGAATCGTAGCAGCTTTGCTTCATTAATACTAAAGATCATTGTGACACTAATTGATCCTGAGCCTGATCTATTTATCAAGTCTTTTACATGCAGCAGCTGAAGAATTAAAGCCATTTAGTCATTCACAGAGAGTGAGCAACAACTGCTTAATTTTTTGAAGGGATCTTCCTATTGTTTCACAATATACCTTAATTATATAAAGTAATCAATCATAATACATCACTATAGTTCTCCAGTATTACTTTTACAGCAGGTTTATTCTAATGAGAATTTTTAATAAGAACACTCTCCTTTATCCATAAGAAAAAAAATAATTAACTGTTAACCATGATACAAAGAACATTTCTTAGTGCTGACAATGACTCTCGCTTAAGATGAAGTATTTTCATCAGTGAGCTAGTTGTTATGCATTACCAGCATGTGTGCAGTAGCCTAGCATGACACCAATTTGCATAATTTCTCTTCTCTAACAGGCTTCAAAAATAATAATAGGCATACAAGATAGAATCCATTAATTTCAAACTTCCTTCAGCAGCTATCTTCATGGAGCAGTTATCAAAAGAACCTTTAAATTATAAATGTATTATTTGGGTTATGCTATCCGGGCCTATAACCATCTGAGTTGAGTTCAGTAACAAAGACCAAGGCAAATCCACAAGCATTTGGCTTGATATCTTCCCAGCTGAAAAGACTGACAAGAAGTGGCAGGACAATGCCGGTGTCCACTGCTGCTCACAGTTTATTAAACTTGAAAACCAGTTTGGGATTTTGAGGTACAGATAGCTAAGAGAAAAGGATAGATGGTGATACACACAGAAGCTGCTCAGAGCTGTTATACATGTATACACTATTTAATAATGCCTTAATCCACAGAGAGGAACAAAAACAACTTTATTTGCTGCTGATCTGAACCCCAAAAAGACCTTACAATTTGTTAATACATAAGGCAAGCAGAAAGATTAATGAGTTAGCAAACTCTGATGGGAAGCTAGTTTCGGGGGGGGTGGGAAGCTTTCCACAATATAATACAATAACTTATGGATGTTTTCTTATCTTCATGACTTATGCACTTGTATATTCTGACTTGCATAGCAAACAACATTGCTGCAGTAACCTGATTCTCAAGGGTATTCTTCCAGTAAAAAGTCTGGCTTTGTAATTTCAAAGAGTAATTTAGACCTTGGTACACTTCATTATAATTTCTGATACCTGGTCATCACTGAGAAAGATCTGACTTGTCTCTACTACATAGGGAAGATGTCTGAAGTCTACACAATTTGCATATAGACCTAATATCCACTAATAGAAAAACACATTCCCAAAGTACGCAGCTAACCCATTGAGGAAAAAGATCCAAGTACCCTCGGAGAAATAACAGATGCCACAGGCAAAAATTCTCAGAGCTTGCTCCTGCCAGGTATTTTGCACTGAGAAGCACTAATCTATTTCAATCCCTACTGATTCAGGGGATTAGAGGGAGATTACCACCTCCAAGAGCTGGGATCTTGAAGAGAGAACAATTACAATAGCAAAAAAAATTGTCCATGAACTTTCAGAATAGAATTTAAACACAGAATAAAGTAACAAACAGGCCTCTTTTCCCAGACTAACTCTTGGGCTAATGTAGATGCCCCTGAAGAAAGTTAAGAGAATGCCTGAACTTAATTTACAAAGAGAAAACATGACGGGTAAGGATGTTGTACTATAGAATGGGTACAGTAACTACCACCTGGAATAAGGAGCCTTTAGCAGTTCATTAGCAGCTATTCAGGTTTTTTTTTACATATTGTTCAGTTTATGGAACAGCTTTGTGTTCAATACTGTGGGCTTCCAGAACATGAAAAAGGAAAATGTTTTGGGTTAGGGTTAAGAGTTAGGGTTTAGGGATACAGTTAGGGTTACGGTTGGGTTAGGGTATAGGGTTAGGGTTAGAGGGTTAGGGTTAGGTTAGGGTTATGGGTTAGGTTTAGGGTTGGGTTAGGGTTACGGCTAGGGTTAGGTTTAGGGTTAGAGCTGGGTTTGGGTTAGGTTAGGCTAAGGGCTAGGGTAAAGGTAGGGTTAGGGTAATGATTGGGTTATGGTTAGGGTTGGGTTTAGGTCTAGGGATAGTGTTGGGTTAAGGTTAGGGTTAGAGTTTTGGTTAGGGATACAGTTGGGTTACAATTAGGGTTAGGGTTACGGTTAGGGTTGTTAGGGTTAGTGTTGGCTTAGGCTTAGGGTTGGGTTAAGGTTACGGTTTGGGTTAAAGTTAGTGTCAGGGTTATGTTTAGTGTTAGGATAAGGGTAGGGTTAGGGTTACAGTTCAGTTACGGTTAGAGTTATGGTTAGGGTTACAGTTAGGGTTAGGTTTAGGGTTGTGTTAAGGTTAGGGTCAGGGTTAGGGCTAGGTTTAGGGTTGTGTTAAGGTTAGGGTCAGGGTTAGGGTTATAGTTAGGGTTAGGGCTAGGTTTAGGGTTGTGTTAAGGTTAGGGTCAGGGTTAGGGTTATAGTTAGGGTTAGGGCTAGGTTTAGGGTTGTGTTAAGGTTAGGGTCAGGGTTAGGGTTATAGTTAGGGTTAGGGCTAGGTTTAGGGTTGTGTTAAGGTTAGGGTCAGGGTTAGGGTTATAGTTAGGGTTAGGGCTAGGTTTAGGGTTATGTTAAGGTTAGGGTTTTGGTTAGGGTAAGGGTAGGGTTTGGGTTAGGTTAGGGTTACATTAGTGTTAGGTTTAGATTAGGGTTAGGTTTCGTGTTAGGGTTAGGGATAGGGTTACGGTTAGGGTTAGGGTTTGTTTAAGGTTATGGTTAGGGTTAGGATTAGAGTTAGGGTTTTGGTTAGGGTAATGGTTAGGGGTAGAGTTAGGGTTAAGGTTGGGTTACGGTTAGGTTTAGGATTGGGTTAAGGTTAGGGTTAGTGTTGGTAAAGGTTAGGGTTAGGAGAAAGGTAGAGTCAGGGTTATGGTTGGGTTAGGGTAAGGGTAGGTTAAGGTTTAGGGTTACGGTTGGGTTAGGGTTTTGTTTAGGTTTAGGGTTAGAGTTAGGTTAGGGTTAGGGTTAGAGTTAGGGTTAAGGTTAGGTTTAGGGTTAGGGTAAGGGTTAGGGCTAGGGTTAGGGTTAAGGTTAGGGTTTAGGGCTAGGGTTAGGGTTAGAGTTAGGGATAGTACATGTCAGCACAAGCAGCACTGAAGGGTTAAGACTTTCACCATAAAAGTAAGTGTGGCAGAATGCAAATCCCCCTCTCTCTCCCTACCTCCTTCAGTATGGAAGGAGTACGCACATCTCCCTCTCTCTCTGCTACTTGAGGCTAACAGCTTCTTTTGTTTGTCCCCAGAGCACCCTGGCCAGGGCCATTAGCAGAAGGGAGTGTCGAGGCGCCACTGAGCCGCTGGGCACCTGCGGCCAGTGTGGGGGATGTTTGGAGACTTCAGAGGCATCCCACAAACAGTGTGGGGGTGCAGAGAAGCTTCTAGAATGCCTACAGTCAGATCTGATCAGACAATATAAAAACGGGATTCTCGTCGAGACTCCGCCATTGTCGCGGGTCTCTCGGAGCACTAGCAAGATGCTGCCGCCGAGAGCCCCGCCCCGGGATGGAGACTCCGCTTGCCTTGCCACCACGGGTGTGAGTAAAACTTCTCGCAGGATTGTGAGTATATTTATACTTTTCGTGCACATATGCACGTGTAACTTTCCGTGCTCAATATGAGCACGTGTAAAATTAATCCTCACATAATCGCGGGTGTATCTTCCTTCATGCACATTTGCACGCGTAACTTTCCATGCTCAATATGAGCACGTGTATAAATTATTTCCTCGCACAATTGCAAGTGTATTTTCCTCCCGTGCTTCCACATAAGCACGTGTAATATTCCGTGCACATTTGCACGTGTAAGTAAATTAACCCTTGCAGGATTGCAAGCGTATTATAAATTTACCCTCGCACAATCGTGAGTGTACACTTTCTGTACTCACTACGAGTGCGTGTATCTCTTTTAAAATAATCCCACACCGTGTTTAGGCAAGTGTTTACTTCTCCGGGACTCAGGGATGGCTCCAGCATTGTTTTGGGTGAAGCCATGTGTATGCACTCTGTGGACCGCCTGTTGTATTAGTTGCTGCCCCTTAATAATTTTCCTCAACTGATATCCGAACCTGTATTTAAGTCACTTTTGGAGTGCTAAAACCGTGTTTCTCACCGTTTTAATAAAAGTTGTTTTGGACCCTGTTGTCCCTTAAACTAACCTCGGGGTGCCTCCGTGACAGTAAGTAAATTAGATTATATACACAACATGAAGCAGGATCTACAGCACTGTTTGCATCAAATTTTTAAAAATGTTTTAACCTACAGACATTATGTTCTATCACATTATACAGAAATGGGTCTGTTTTCTGCAGTGAAGATGCCCTCTGCAAATAACGCCAGTTCCTACCTCTCTGTTTAAGCAGAGAGTACCTACTAAAAGAGCAAAGCTTGAAGCAAAATAAAAGCATGATCCAAACAGCAAGTGTCATCACCAGTTGAAGAATGATATCTTTATATGGTATGAGTGATGTGGTGTAAGGATCCTACTGTCTTATTTTAGGATGCTCCTTTTACTAGATAGCATTATAAAGAGACTTCAAATTTCAAATACAATCCTAGGAGTGAGGACAACTCAGGAGATACTCTTGACTGTGACTCACTTCCTGTATACCACAGAAATCATATTTTATACATGATTCAGGTTCTCCATTTACAAACTGGTCAAACTAGTACCTTTCAATAGTAATACCTTGTATTGAAAGGTTTCTCCTACACAGGCATCCTCAGCTACATCTCTCTGAACATTACAGCAATATTACTGCAATAGCCCTCACAGAAGCCTCATCAATGGTCCCCACGTGGCAGTGTAGAGGCAACCCCACAGATTGGTATGTTTGAAAGCGCCCCGTGAGGCTCAGAGCATGTGCATTTTGGCTTCTCTTGTGGGACATGTGACTTTGTGGACCAGCTCAGCTAGCCACAGAGGTACACTGGCAGCTCGTTCTCCAATGCCGTGAAACCTTTTCTCAGAGATCCACAAAAAGAGTATTTCTAAAGATATGCGTGAGGTGAAACAGATGTATGCACAGACTTAACAGGGGTTCTAAAAACCCCTTTACTTTAGCTATTACAAGGAACATAAATAGTCAAAACAAAAAACATCTTAACACTTCACTGTCTCAGCTTCCTGACATCTCCAACAGTTGCAGCATCTAACTCACTATGACCAGGAGTTGCTCTTCTAAATCATTCCTCCTGATCTCTCCAGCAAGCACGCTTTTTGTGGAAAGGGACACCAATTTTCCTTTAAAATGACTGTTAAGAATCCCTTTCCTTTAATCTTCCTGCCTTCCTTATTAGGTGGTTCCTCTTCAAACCCACTATGTGACCAAAACCTTCCACTGAAGTCTAGCCTCCCAGTTTAAGTTTAAAGATTGATAACTGACTTGACATAGAAAGCATTCAATCTTTTGTTTAATGCCATTCGCTCATCAAAATTTAATTTTTCCTCTTCATTAGCTTTTGGCAGGTGCAAAGTTTATTTCAATGAACCTGCAGAAGCAGAAGTACAACAGACAAGACAAAGACACTCCCATTCAAAATTATGCTTGTAGTCTGATAGACTTACACACAGAAACTTCCCAATATCAAACAGAAATCATATATTGTACATAGATTCCCTAAATTGTCCCAACTGTCAACATACTTATATTACATGCACATTTCTGTAAATAGACTTTCTCACATCACTACTATTCACACAATGGAAGGTTTGCTACCCAGCTTTGAATGGCAATGGTTACAGCAAAAAGATACTCCCTTGAGGGTGTCCCAGCAAAAACAATATATTGTGCTGCTTTTTGGAAACTGCCTTAACTGATTTATATCTTTGTGGTATCAACTGTACAAAGGTAATTTTCTATAATGAATTATTTATTTCCTGTTGTAATCAGACATCTGAGATAGTCATAAATATTTATATGTCCAGTTAATTCACTAATGAAAACTGAACTAATTCTATAAATGGGATGGTATCTCAGAGGCATGCTGACCTACCAGTCTGCTCAGCCTCTACATTAGTCAAGGCAACCATCATATGGGAATCAACCAACAGGAGCTGAAAGAAACCTGATCTTGAAAGCATGGTATAGGAATGGGCCAAGGTATCAGGACAGAATAATTTTGTGTATACCCTGGAAATATTATATTGCTTTTCTCTATCTCTAATTTCCCAGTTTGTAAAATTTGTGATAATGTCCTCTACCCTTACACTCCTTCGCAATCCTTGGGCTTCTCACTAGCATTGCACAGAGATTTCCTCTTAAGCAATGGAAATACTTCTACTTCTTAGGCACTGAATTACTGGCTTGTGCATTGTCCTGTGCAACTCCACTATACTTTATAGCCTCTAAGAAATGTCTTGGGCTGCTGACTGCATGAGAGTAGTTCAGTATGGATTGCAAGAGCCTATGGGCACAAATTTGTTGAAGTTACCTGGTTATACTGATACCATGTCTCACTCGAACCAGGTCGATGTAAACAGCTAATAAAAGCATTTACTTACAACGCCCACAAGAGACAATGTAGTTTACCAAAGTTTATAAAGTCACAGAAGAAATTAAAAGAAACAAGTTCACATCCACCTAGACTCAGATGAGCCTTCAAGGGTCTTCCTGTCTAATATACTCACAGCTCTTTTTTAGTTCATATTCCCTCACAGATAGGAATGCTGCTTTGGCAACAATTTTTGCTTCATAAGCCATCCCCATCTCTGGGGCAATTCACCTTTGTCCATGCTGCTAAAACACAAACTAGTCATTTCTCTAAGAATGGAGTAATCTGTTCCTCCATCAAACTGTTGCTTGCTGCCTTCAGGAGAGGCTGATGGCTTTAGGCCTGATGTGAAGAGCCTCACCTGGTATGTCACACACTTTAGTGATTACACACATTTGGCTCAACTTTTCACAACCTGTTAGTCCATTGTGAAGCAAAACATTAGCTGGAAAATGGTAAAACCTCAGAGACAAAGTCTCTCTATATGTTAACATTTAGATTTTTATATATTTGTTATGTTGTAAATTAACCACTATACTTTAAGGAGACACATAAATGGGATCAAGGTGTGTCTCATTTAACTGAGTCTTTTAATAGAGGTTGCATGTGATAATAATGAATGTTGCTGGAGTTAGATACTGGTTTAGCATGCAATCATATTTTTGAGGGATGCTGTAACGAAGCATTTCAAAGGTAAGACTACAGAGCCCTTGTTTAGTGTAGTTCAGAACACATGGGGAACACGGCTCTTGTGAGTCTGGAAGCAGAGGTACCATTGCAAACACTGGAAAATAACATTACAGACTATGAACACTGCTCTTCTCTCATCACTATTGAGAAAGGTCAGTCAGAAAAAGGCCACAAAGTACAAAGACCAGTGATTTTGAAACTGTAAATATCTTAGTTTCAAGGGGAAAAACAAACAAACAAACAAACAAACAAACAAAAACAAAAATCTCAGAGGGACAGGTCAGAGAAAGCCATGTTCTGCTGGACTTGTTCTCTGAACAATAACTCTCCCTTTCAAGGACCTCAGAACTATAGTTATTTCAGAAATTATTCACTGGCCTCCTGGGCTCCAGGAACAAAAGAGGAGGATGAAAAATGAGGAGTTGTAAACCACAGTTCATTCTGTACCTTCAACTACTGGACGCCAGTGAAAAAGGAAGAAAAACTTTCAGATGTCAGTCAGATTCTGAAGCAGTTGCTGTATTTGCTAATTCAGATGTAGAAAGGAAGTACAACTCAATGCCACAAAACCAGAAGGCATATGGTACTCCATGTAAAAGTGACATCCATTAGAGGTTTGTTTTTCCTGTGTGCATAAAGAAAACACTTAAAAAATGTGGCTGTCAAAAGCTGAAGAGAGAATCATGCAAGTTTGTGAGCTAAATAAGTCCCTGATAAAAGATCTTATCATGATCACTTAAAAAGAAACTACTGCAAAATCCAGAATGAATCCTTGGCAAGGAAATAAGATTGTGTCAATAACTGAAGTCATCAATGCCAGAATTACCCTTGAGTTGGCTGTATTCTGACATAACAAAGGTGTTCAGGAATCCGAAACATTAGGAGAAAACAGACCTGCAGCAGACAGGCACCTGAGCTCTGATTCAAGCAAGATGAGCATGTAAAACTGATTTATCAACTGAAACAAGCAGTACAGAATAATGCGAAGCATATGTCAAGAGACATAAGCACAATGGATCACATAATTTTGCAAAAGTTTACAATGTCAGGGCATCTGCTTCTCTTGGGAGCTGCATTTAACCTGACGCCATCACCATCGGTCCATGCCCAAGCTATGCTACAGCCACACCTCTGCTGGAGCATGTACCCCATTCAGCCAGACCTAAACTCCAGCACATGGATTGGATCTCCTGGCCAGACCTTGAGTCTGTCTTGTTGCTCCAGACTCGTCTGGCAATCATTGGACTGTCACCATCCCAGGCTGCCACCCCTGGGCCTTTCCCCGTCTCCTGGCTAGAGTCCTGCCAGACTGTCCCCTCACTGGCCCCTGTGGCTCCTGGCTCACTGGCCCTTGCAGGGCAGCCCAGCCCTTGCTGCAGCGTGCTTACTGGCACTTCAGCCAAGGCTTTTTTCAGGCTAGCCTCCCTCAGAACATGCAAAAATTTGCTCATTTTTCAAATCAAAACATAGTGAGGCCTACAGATCTACTGTTCCTTGAGTGGGCACCAAGAGGCAAAACCGGAGAGATCCAACAGCCATATTTTTCTCATGGTCACTATTTTCACCTTGTTTCACTTGTTTTCTTCCTTCTATTAAATATAAACAGCTCTTGCAAAATTATGGCAATGTAGTATATATTCTTTAACAAAATCAGTCCTTGCCACAGATGATAATATGATTTTGATTCGTAAGCCTCTGGAGTTCAAGAAAGCATGAGACCAAGTTCGAATTGTAACAAAGTATTCTTCTAGCTGATGAAATATTCATACTCATTTGTCATCAAGACTTTAATAAGGAGGAATATAGCCTTTTCACTTTTGTTCAGTAAAGAACTGGCAAAGATCTTTCCTTCATTTAATTTAGAATGTTAAGAGTAAAATGCCTCCTGAAACATTCATAATAATTGCCCTTTCCTGTACAACACAGTAAAGGACATATTTTAATTTTACTTAGAAAGATGAGTCCATATTCCAGGCAGACAAATGAAGTTTTTATATTCACGTCATTCAAAGTTAACAGAAGTTTTCATTATTACAGCGTCACAGAACTACTGTGTTTTCTGCATCTCTCCATTGTTAAGACTCAGAAAAGTCAAATTAAATAAAGTCAGAAAGCTACACCATAGGAGACCTTACAGCTATTCAGAACAGACTATAATAAATTTATCCTGGTGTTAGTACAATGTTTGTACAAGAAATAATTGCAGCAGCAGCAATTCTTGCAACTTCTTTTTAAAAAATGTTGGTGTGACAGCATTCCATGCACTTTTTACTGATCCACAGACAGAAGCATAACTGAATGTAGTTTTTCCATTAATTTTCTGACCTTTACTTAATTATTTGGTTTAGGTGAAGCAGACCATGTTTCTGTAACTGACTGCATTCAAAACAGACAGGAAAGTATAACTAAAAAGATGAATTCTCAGAGGAAAAGACAAAACTTGCTCTCGAACCCACCTCAAAAGTACAATGAGCATGTGTTTAATAGGGAGAGACACATGACAACAAACCAACTAACATGGTCCCTGTTATGAAACATCATGAGCATGGAGACAGTAACCAACTGGATGATGAAAAGAAAGAGAAATGTGAAAGCCTCAGGAATGGTATGTTATTGTAAAATCTTGCAACCAAATGGGGAGGAGTCAGTGGGAAAGACAGCAATAAATCTGTTTTGAAGAAAAGTATAACATGACTTTTTATGGACCTAGAAATACACCTGTGTGCAATTAATTCTTCCCCTCTGTGCTTCTGAGGGACTACAGTAATTAAGGCAAACACCTCCTTCAGAGCCCCACCAAACAAAAAACATCATTTATTGAGCCCTCACAGCACTGTCATGATGATTGCTGGGTCCCTCTTCAGCTCCTTCAGCAGGTCCCATTCTACTGCCAGCTTCCTGACTTCCAAACACCCCATTCACAGCCCTTGTGGTGCTTTACTGTGCAGTGCTGATTGCTGGCTCTCCATCCCAGGGGGTTTTCCAGTTTCATTTTGGTTTAAGATTAAACTACCAGTTTCCAGCCTCATGTACTTGTTATCAGAGCTTCTGTCATTGCTCCCTGAGGAGCTGTTTGTAGTCCTTCCTTCCCAAGTGGTTAATATTCCTTTTATTTTGTTTCAGTCAACTCAACATAAAATGCAAATAAGAGTTGAACAGAAACTCTGCCGCAATACCAGAATTTGTGCAATACCTGAGTTTGTGCACACATGTTTTATCAGTGGTAGGTACAGGTTAATCAGATGTTAGAGCAAGCTGATACTGCCAATCAAAAGAGAAACTCAAGTTAACTATCTCCATAGAGCTCTCTGAAAACTGGAATCTACTAGAATCTACTGGCAGCTACAGCCACTCCATGTCTTCCCACTTCAGAAACATCTTGTCAGGAGGAATGACTGCAGCATGTTAAGGCAAATACGAGCAAACCCTAAGGTAGCTGTACCAAGAACCATACCTTGAGGAAGTGGCAGCATTGCAGCTTTGTCCACAGTGTAGCCCTGAAGGCTAAAATGCTGTTTTCCCCATTTTGTTTCTCATTGAGCTAATCAGTTTGCAGAAGATGTGCCCCTGGATACACAGACTTTTACATGTGGAAAGATCACCCTAATTTATGAAGCCAGGAGCAGGGTGTGGACTCTTCACCACAAATGTTTACAGCTGAAAGGCCATTATCTGATTTAACAAGTATTCTTAGCTGTTCCTCGTGCAAGTTGCATCTTCAGTCTTTCAGCCTGTCACAAAGAACAGAGAGTGGATGAATTTTCTTTTCCAAATGCCTTTTCACAGACTGGTAAAAAGAAGGTGTTCACTTCACAGCAGTCAGTTCACTGCTATGAGGGAGTCTGACATCTGTGCTGCTGAACTCTCTGAAGCTCTCAACTGAGCAACCTTCTGCCATCACAAATCACCATACCCCCACCTTTTGTCCAGCTATCAAACCAGCTAGTTTCTCTGTGTTACAATGGATACATTATTATAGTCAGTTGTGATAGTCCTTCACTCTTTAAACCGGAAAGAGCTCAAACTACCACTAGTGAGAAGCAACTTACCCTACTTACATGAGTCATTGACATACTCCTTTAGTTTACTGTTAGCTGACTTCTGCAGACCTTCCAAATCTTCTGCCAGCTTATAAATGCTTCTGTTCCCTGGACCCATGAGAGGAACACCAGCAAGGGAGCTGCACTGTCACCTTCCTATCGATTATCAGTTGCTAAACTCAAGTCACTTTCTTTGACTAACAGCTGTCCTTCCTCTACATTTGATGAGTACATATGGTTTTCAATACAGCAACCGGTTTTGTTTTATAATCAATTTTTACTTAATGATCTTGCCACAAAACATGAGGCATCACAAGATATACATTTTATAAGCAAATTCCCTACCTTTCAGCATATTCAAAACATTTGTTACAAAACAATATAACACCCACAGCTGAAAAATAACCTTTTAATTCCATAAATGGGGGATTTTTCCTATAAACATAATTGCAAATGTTTTTTAACATGTTTCCAAAAGTAAAACAGGTTATTTTTAAATACTCTGTAACTTTTTGAATATATACTCTTCTTTCTATAACTCATTTTTAATCACAGGAAATTTTTTTTAAGCACGTACCATATCTACTGCATTTATCTCATTCCATAATCTTTCCTGGCTTGCCTCTCAGAGCTATTAATTCAATGCTCCACCTGCTACAGTTGTTCATACTGCAGGTGACATTTATGTTAGGTTTGTTTCCTCAGAAGAAAATGTATTAGAAAAGGTAGTCTGACAGGTCTTTATATCCTCTTCACAGGCTACACACAAAGTATAAAGATCATCCGTGTAACTATTGACAGAAATGATGAGAGAACGAGTGAAGACAACAAGATGTGCACCAAACATACCCTCTTCTTACAAGGGATACGGAATTAATCACATCTATCACTCGGCTCTCCAGTAAGTTTAAAATACAGTGTGAAAAACATACAAGGAAACATGAACACTGCCATCCCACACTATTTACTACTCCTCATGCTTAATGCACTCATTCTGAGTTTATTCCCCACACATCCCTGAAAACTAGCAACAGTGATATATCATTCTTTCCATTTCAGAACTGGGGCTTTAATTTTTTTTTCTTTTCCTTTCAGAACAGGTTTTATACCGATTTTTTAAGACTAGATGCAACTACGTAACAATTAGCTCAGTGGCAGGTTGTTTGGACATGCTACAAACATGACGGGATTGTCCCAAGGCAGAGGTAAGTAACTGAATACTGGTTACATAAGTGGTATCTAGATTGTCTAGCTGACATCTTTAGAAATAAGGAACCTGAAGGAGAACAGTTTCTGCTCTCCCTATACCTCCATGTTTTGCTGGCTAATCTCAAAGTTAATCTACTAAAAAGCATGCAATAAGTGGCACAGGGAACCTTCCAATAATTTATCATTTTTCTAAATCAAAGGCGACTATACTACGGAACAACTGTTAAAATGTTTTTTAAAAAACAAATGCCTTGATGAGACAACAGATCCGGCAAAGTCTGGGGTGGGCTGCTGAGCACTTGAAAGTAAAGCACTTTCTAGCAGCCTCAGTCTTGGTGTGTTCAGTGGAATGATCTCCAGGACTTCTTTAAATCTACAGGGCAACTCGTTCTCTACAAATCCTTGCACTACACTAAACTATTTCTCCATTTCCATCTTCTCTTCATTTATCTTCTCTCCTACTTTGTGTTAAAATTTACTGCCAATTAGATAATTTTGGATACATTTTGCCAGGGAAAAAAACCAAAACTAAACAAAAACCCCAAAGAAACAAAAACCAAAACCAACCAAACAACACAACCAACCAGAGATCCTGAAGAAAGAAGTGTTTCTGAAACCTCTAATCCAGTCTGTTTTCCAGGCCCAAATTAACTACAATTTCCTTCTACCCTTCAGTTCATGCTAGGCCAGATAACAGAAAAGAGTAGAAGCAGGGAGACCATGGAAGAGATGAGAGGTGGTGACAGTACTGGTCACCAAAGAACAGTAGAACAAATTATTCTTATAGCTGAACTATCATAAACCATTTCTCTCTTTCCCTGACATTCGCTCAATAACTAAGCTGAGGGTAGAAGCAGCAGAGAACTCTAAATCAGGAAGCTCTCCACCTGGCAGAGTTAAGTACAATTCTGCTTGCACAGGGAAATATTTATGAAACAATGGATGAGATTTTTCTTTTTCCAAGTAGTAGTCAAACATGAAGACAACATCACCCTTGGGATCAGCATTACTCTTCTAGTTCTATGTCTATCCAGGAAATTAGAAAGAGCAGAGACAGCACTCTTTCAAACTGTTTTAAGCAGCATTTTCTGTTGTTTCAGATTTCAATGCCAGGAATAAAATTTTCCTTAAATATTCCTATATTTTCCTTTATTATCCACACACACAAACACACACACACAAAATCAAGAGATGCCTCTACCTTCCTGTATCTTAATAAAATCCCAGTCTGTTTTTGCATACAACACACCATTTCCATGTGAATCTCAAATCTATTTATTGTCAGCCTTGCAGCCAGACTCAAGCAGACCACGGTAAAACAAGTGCTCTCCCCTTTGACAGAATACCTCCCCCACTGCAGGATACCTTTACCCTAGCATTTACAGGATTCTGCTTATTAGTGACACAGAGTCCTCCTAAAGAACTGTCCTGCAAAAAACTTCTACCTCCTGAAAGCCATAAGTAGGAAACAGCACACCTGGCACAAGGGGACACCAGACTGCAGTTAGCAAGCTCTATTTGAGACTAGCACACCTGTGTCCAAACGCAAGAAAGAGAAAACTCTGGGGAAGGCAGCAAAGATGAGGCACAACAGCATACCTACAAGTTCAGTACAGCCTCCACGGTAGAGCTGGAACTGTGTCAAGGACAGAGTAGAGAGTTTACTTGGTACTACAGCGATCTGATACACTTGGGCCTCAGGGCAGTCTTACCAGAATAGGTATCGTTGCATCACTCCACTTTGCATCACCACCTAGTCCCCAAAATATTTATATATTTGCAAGTCACAAAGCATTTTGTATAGGAAACTGTGGCATACAGTACAGATCACTGTTCATTCTATAGATACATGCATCCTGCAAAGACAGCTTTGTCAAGGACAAAGGCATCTGCTGGCTAATAGTAGTCAAGTATTTTACACACACGGATAACTGTGTATCTCTGCAAAAATGCACTAATCTAACTATATTTTGTCTTGCAAGAGTGAAGATCACCTTAGCGCGACAGTGCCAACTGTCTTGTCATTAACTCCATTATTACAATGACTTAAAAAGAGCTACTCGTGTTACTATACCCATACATAAGAACCACATGCAAGAACTCTTTTTTTAAAGAGCTAACAGATACGTAAATCCTTAGTTGGAAACTGTGTTATCTATAGCATTAATGTTTTCAGTGAACTCATCTTTCTCTTTTAAATTTTTGGTAATAAAATCCCTGGGTTTCATTTCACTATAGATTGATGCTGACGTGGCCATGAATCCTGATTCTGGCATAGAACCTAAGCAAGGAAAAGTATACCATGGGGCAGTTCTTTGGACAGGAGTTAAAATGAAAGCAGTACAGGCTGCACTCTTCACAATCCATTCTTTCTTACAGTATCAAGGTTGTAAAAGTTTATTCCTCCTCCAAT
This sequence comes from Streptopelia decaocto, assembly GCF_964273445.1. Lineage (NCBI taxonomy): Eukaryota > Metazoa > Chordata > Aves > Columbiformes > Columbidae > Streptopelia > Streptopelia decaocto. The sequence continues at coordinate 47,451,799 of NC_138660.1, forward strand.
ACTGTATGCACTGCCCATCATCAAAACCAGCAACATTACAAACTCATAACTCAAGACTAGCAGTTTTTAAGGTACGATCTATAACAATCAATCTTTTGAAGGAAGCTAATGTGTAAGGCCTGTATTTTCTTTCAGAGATGAGGCTGAAGAGTTCCCTAATAAATATAACTAAGAATTTCGCTAGTCACAGAGATCTGTATTTCATCATGTCATGTACCACTCAGTTCAAAAGACTCTCTAGTAGTTTCTGAACATCAATAGAAAGAGAAGTGGCTGAACAAGTCCACAATCACAAAGGCAGTTCTACCCTTAGGGAATGTTCATGAACAGAATTAACACTTCTGGTGCAATCTGAGTCAAATACGGCTGTGCTGCTACAAACATATGAAGGCTGCATTGAGAAGCAACAACAGTCAGTAACTATAATTTTTAATTATATCTTCTCAGTAACTTTCACAACATTCTTGGTGCTATGATGAAATCAGGAGTCAGCTATTTGTCTAGCTTGATAGCTTTAATTTCATTAGTTGAGAAAGAAAAAAAGGAAAAATAAAAAGGTTAAGAAATAAAGCTGCAAGCAGAGCAATACTTCACAGCTACTAGCTGCCCATCTGTAACATAATTATGATGTGTGAGCCCAATGAGACAAGGACTTAGCTGTTTTGTGGGGAGTCAGTACAACACAAAACATATGGGTTTTCTCCAGGATGCCATAGAAGATGATGTTTAAAAATTCTTTCTTACCTAATCCAGTTTGCTTCAGGACTTGCTGTGTTCTCAGCTGCTGCAACAAACATAAAAAGCAAAGCTTGACAGCCTTCAAGACACTTGAGATCTTTGGCATTTCTCCAGTTGCTACCAAAGCTAACAGCTGTTGACATACACAAACCTGACTTCATGCATCACAGTTCTATTCCAAAGCTGATTACCAACAAAACAGAATAAGGTGAAAAATTAAAGGTTGCATTCCTTACCTGACATAGTTCCTGTTGGCCATATGCTGGACTCGGCCAAAGGTACTGTCTCCCTGAGCAATAAACCCAGAATAAGGGAAGGCTGAATTATTAACAAGAACATGAGGAGGTCTCAAAAGCACATGATGAATGAAAAAGAAATTCAAAACTTACATTCTGATTTAGTTTGTAAAGGGAAATTAGAGAGTTTCTTGAACCCTTGCTCGATTGATCTATTTCAAACACCAAATGGCATATGGAAAGAAGCAGGATGATGCTTTATTGCAGTGCAGGGGAATAATGAACACAGTGCCTTCTGCCTTCATACCAATCTGTTACAAAGTAGAATTTGACTAAAATGGAAATATCTGACTTTTATCATATAGTAGTTGTATACATTCCCATTCCACTGGTCACCTCTCTTTTTAGTCAGTAACTGTTAAAAGTTCTTCCTACACTGTGCTTTGGCCTCCAGCTTTTTCTACCTAAAACCATAGACGTGCTCTTCAAGCAACTTATAATTGCACTCAGTCTCTAAGTTCATACAGTATCTCAGGTTTAAAATTGGGTCATCCAATTATTTTTGAATATGACACAGCACAGCAGGAATGAAATCTATGGATTTCTGGGCAAAGGCTGGAACTTCTTTTACATAACTTTGTGTCTTTTGATACTGCTGATAGCAATTAGAAAGTACCAACCAAGATAAGAAACCTTGCCAGGATGAAAGGAAAAATTGACATCAATTTCTCCTCTCAAGAGAGAATTTTATAGCTCCTCTGTATTCTGTTCTGCAGAATTCTTGTTATTACTTGCAATACCATGCAGCAGACACTAATGATTAGGACAGCATTCAGAAAAGGACATTATCTATTCAGACACTGCACACTGCACCTAAATGCTAGGTTCCCAGTTCTAGGGGAGGGAGATACAAGACTCATGTTAAGCATTCAAATGCGAATATCCACATGGAAGTTGGACATTTAAACTGACATTCACAACAATGAGAAAGCAGAAGCAGCACATGAAGTTGGGATGGGGGCATCACTCAGGTAAAGGACATATCTGAAAGCCTCTTTGTCTGCATGCTGCCTCTGAGAAACCAGGACCGAGAGCCTTAACTTGCTTTCTCCAACTAAGTAGCCGTGCCACTTGGAATTCACATTTTTTTCTTATACCTTGCTCTGAACTCCCTCCAGGTTTGAATCTCAGACAGTGAAAAGTCAAGCAACTGCCTCTCACATTTCAACACAATGGAAGATGGACAACTACCTCTTGTCTTCTATGACTAAACCCCAGCTAAATACAAGGCAGAATGTATATATTTATTAACAGGGGTGCTATCTGCTTTACAGAATTAACCTTGCTATTGAATACATAATTTTCAGTAATTACACACAATGTGGGAATAATAATTCAACACAGATTAAATAAAAATAGTTGGTTTTTTTTTTTTTTTTTCCCATCAAAATGCCTAGTTTAATCTATTGTTAAGCTTTCAGCCTTCAACACTGACCCCCTGGAAATTACATCCCTTTCAAGTGTTTCAGGTTGCTTACCACAGAAATCTCTGGGGGTTAGGGCAGGTATTGCCCTGTGAATTGGAGGGGTAAATTGTTCCCTATTGTTTCTGCTGCAGTAGTGATGTGACCTGAAGACTGAAGGAGATGGAATTTTCTTGTGAATCATAGAAACTGTGTGAAAGGTGAGAAAGGTCCATGCAAAGCCAAAAAGTATAGTGTCCGTGCAGAATGTTCAATAAACAGCTACATGAATAGAGTGATAGCAGTAATTACGTCATTATCTCAGGTGGGCTGAACACATTCACCACTCCACCGAACACACCTCTCTCCACAGTCAATATACTACCATCAGCACAGAGAGAATGAAAACAAAATAGACTCCAGTTACTTTAATTGTCACCAACCATAATGCCCTCAGAATAAGCACAAAAAAAAAAATCAGTTTTCCACAGCCTTACACTTTCTCTTGGTATTTTGACCAAGAAAATAGTAGCTACAAGAGCAGAGGAACAGTGAAAGATGCAAAAGGACATGTGCTAGTTCTTCCCTTATTCTGACATATTTGTATCTCATACATGCTCTGCTACTAAATAATACTTTTAAAATTAATTCGTATTGCACTATGTCAGGGGATGCATTCATTTTCCTGAATTTTCACCTATTTTATAAGAAGCATTGTAAAATTAACTCAGTCCAATATTTTCAAATGTTCTGCAAACATCTCCTTTTTCCACATACAATATCAGTACTCCCCCTCCAGACAGTGGGGCACTGTCAATGCCTGAAGAAGCAACAAGTGGATGAGAGATGGAGAAAAAGAGGAGCAGCCAGAGGCTCCTGGCATGCCTTGTTCCTTACAAAGCAGCAGCAAAGAATGAAAAATCTCATACTTCCTCCCCACTCCTCATGTGCCATTATCACAGGCCAATTCTCAGCCGTGTTCAGCAAAGCCTCTTGCCTGTTGTGAAGCATTCAGATAGGAAAGCTCAGACTTACACTGTCAGATGTTTATTCCAGAGTAGTGGCATCCTAGCCATAGCCATCAGCTTTCTGGCTTTGACATAGGGAAAGCATGTATGGCCTTACACAATGCATTATTCAGAGAACTTCTCCTCCCCAGAGAGGGGAAAATTCCATTCCTTGCAGATATTTTGCACAATTAGACAATAGCAGTCTCTCAAGCTATTTTCCAGGTTTCTGATGTGGTGCATCAATCCCAAGGCCTTGCTTTGTTAATGCTGCATCAGGTTCACTGTAGGGTTCCCTTTCCCTGAAGTACCACACAAATCAATCGCATCTCATCACTCCAGACAAAACACCCTTTCCCCACTATTTACTCGTGCAACTCCCAAAACAAGAGCTGTGCAAAGACGTGAAAGATGCACAAAAAGCAGGACAACCTAGGAGACAACTAGTAGAAGACTAATTTCATGCATTGGATTGTTTCTCCTTTTCCATTTCTACCTGCAAAGCAGTCCTCCCATTTTTCACAAATAGCAAAATAGGTGCTTTCCTCAGCTGCGCACTGTAATTCCTTGGGTGACCACCACCCTCATCGTGCACTCTTCTGTCCCTGCTGCAGCTCTCTTACCTTCTTCCTATCTCCTCTCCCCATTTTAGGATCTCCATGGCTTTATCAAAGAGCACAACGATAATCCATCACAGTAAACAAGGCCACATGTTTGATTCCTTCTGTTAGCACTATGAGGAATGTGATTCCATATTTTAGAGTCTAATGCAGGAGTCTTTACTAAAAATGCCCACTCTGAATTTGTATCCTGGGTGATTGCCGGATACATTGCAGCTTGCTTATTCTGCTGCTGCAGTAGAGCTCAGTTCAGTTTCGTGAAAAGGAATTAAAGAGCAACAACAACAAAAGAAAAATTCCTACTGAATGAAGTACTGATTGTTCCTGCAGGTGCAGAGCATTCCCAGCTTCCCTGAAACAATCAAACCAAAGACACATTTCTGTTCTCTGGCTCTACATTACTGAAGTTCAGCTATAGAAAAGGTTGGTAAAAAGCGCTCACCTGGCCAGTTATGCTTAGGGTTTGTACAAGGATTTTTTCCCACTTCTCCTTTTCCTTTGCTGATCCATAGGGAGTGGAAGTTTGTAACGAAAGAGAAGTTACAGACAAAAAAGCTATCACGCTGTGTTCCAATGGCAGCTTAAAACAAGGGTTATGAACCAACCAATTTTTAAAGCAGAACAAAAGCAAACTAATACCATAATTTTCAGTACTTCAAACCCCCTTCCTGAACACAAATGTTGTTTGATTATCCTCACAGCACTGCACAATGTTATCAGCACTTTTTCATCATTCCCTTCTCCTCTGCTTCTGCAGTAGCAGAAGGCTGGTAAAGACAATAACTTCTGTTTTTGCAACACAAAATATTTCTCTTCCTCAGACAAGCCTGCACTCAGGAGCCCCTTGTTCATGAGCCTCGCCAGGCATTAGCACAGCAAGAATCATTGTCTTTGTCCAATGAACTTTTTATTCTGAATGCATTTGGCACAAACACTGCAAAACTGGTCCGGGCAGCTCTTAAAGCAACCAAACAGCTACTGTGCTGCTCACTATATCTCTTTCCCCTGTAGTTAGAAATCAATAATACAGGTATAGTATTTCTTCTAATTGAGGATTTTGGATGGTATTAGATAAATCACTTATTCCGCCCATACACCAACAGGGCAGCACATAATTCTGAGGATGAAAACACACAGCAGCTCTCACTGTCCACTGCACACCCATGTATTGCTGCAGATAATGGTCCTACAGGTTCTTAAGGGTGGAACACCATGGAGCAGCAAGTACCAGCACAGGAGAGCAAACAAGTTCATGCTTGTTTCCAAACCAATCCATTTGCACTTAAATTGACCCTCCATTTTAGAAGAGTCTAAAATGGCTTTTAGAAATCTATATCCACCTTGCTTTCTAGGCAGACTACCATATGAAAACGTTAGCCCAGAAGAAAAATAGTTCGGCTTGGTTCTGGTCACATTTTTATTTTTTGAATTAAACTTGGGTGAACTCTTTTACTTTATTTCCTACCATATCAGTAATTTACACCCGCTTAGATAAACACTAGAGGATTAAAGGATATATGTTAGAAAAATAAATGCTATACAGTTTGAAACTGCACATTAAGAACCAAGCTGGACTTAAATCTGGGAGTGCAAAATAGATCTAAAACAGGGATTCAGCGTATTTTCAGGATACATTCTGCAAGACTCCACAGTAGATTAAGATATAACCAATTCACTGCTTTTGCCAGAAAAACGTCAGTAACATCTGATTTGCTGACACTGAAACAGTATTATTATACATCTTCATACTAACAGTAATTTCTGTACAAGAACATAATTTCCCACTTAATAATTTCAAAACACCTCAAAACAAAACACTGATCCTTGGTTTTCACAGTGTGATGAAACTGGAATTCCAGAGTACAGATTTTGAAGGGGAGAATGAAATGAAAAAAACTATCTTTTAAATATAAAATTTTAAAAAAGCAAAAAAACAAACAAACCCCTGCATTTCGTATTTACACAGAACTGAATGCACTGCTTCAGAGAAACAACTAGAAAGATGTCTGCGTCCCGATGTGCGTCATTTCTAATCACCGCAGGAAGACGTTTTAAGTTGGCCACCTCTTCTCCATTTGTGTGCCATATTGTCTATGGATAATAGTACCTTTCCCTTTCCTTTGTTAACAATTGCATACCTGTATGTACTGGGAAGGGAGAAAAGAGCACGTACATTCACTGAATTTATCAAATATTATCATATTTGCAATGTATATTATGGTTCACTAACTACTAGTAGGTGACTTAAAAAGTATTACACGCTAGAGACAGGTCTATTTTGGTATTTAGGGAACTTACAGATATCTTTCTCCAGTTACCCATGGCTTTGTCCTGATGTGCCTGAATCCTATGTCACACCTACTTGCTTCTTACCTTATAATATCTTCTGTCACTTCTGCTCATTTAACCACAAAGATTGTTTTCTGAGTATTGCTTACCAATAGGTTCGGGGGAGATGGGTACAGCTGGTGTCCCCCTGCAGAGGCAGGGCCCCGGCTCAGCCCCCGCAGCCGCACCTGTGCGGCGCTGCACCCGCCGGTGCCGGCAGCCCCGGCCCCCTCAGCGCAGCGGGCCCGCGGCCTGTCAGCAGGGCACAGGTCGCCGTCCGTTCCCGCTCCCACACAGCGGCGGGGCGACCCCGCATGACTGGACACCTGGCGGCCGCGGAGCCTCCGCCGGCGGGGCAGGGGAGGCGCTGGGCCGGGAGGCGCTGCCGAGGGCCCGCCGCCGCGTCCCCCCGCGCCGCCCGGGCCGCGTTCCGCGCTGAGCCTGGGCCGGGGCCGCGGGGCGGTGGCGGCGCGCGCCGTTACCTCAGCGCTGCCGCGCCGGGCCCTGAGGAGCGCCGGGGCCTCTCAGGACAGGCCGGGTAAACGCAGTGAGGTAAAGGGACGGTTTAGTGAGCTTTTAAAGAAATAGTTAGGAGCAAGAAATAAAACTAATTGGTATATATGCGTAACTAGTATTAAATAGCTTTCACTTAGAAACTGCAAACTTTAAACACTGAGGAACATTGGCATTTCTCCACAAAACTCTTCCAGCCACCTTTATCCATTGCTGTGCACATTTTGTTTTTAACAAGGCAATAGTTTCTAACAGAGAATTGTCAATCTGACCACAGTACAGTAATTTTTTTTTACCTTTCCCTTGAAACAAGCGATATTTACATGCAGCCGTTATTTTTTGTTGTTGCTTGCAAATTTCCAGTAGAAAAGAACAACTCTTAATTGTTGTCATGTGCAGTAATTGACCAGTTATACAGTGGCTCCACTAATGCAAGCTCAGGCTAGGAATGGCTTGATCTCTCACTTTCTTTAGGCTGTCTTTGAAAAGAAAATATGTCATTTGTATGGCCATGACTAGATGCCAAAAGGCGAAGAGCTATTAGTAAATGAAATGCTATAAAATGCTATAGCCTCAATAATTGAATGGGAATAGAGTATCTCTTAGACCATAAATAGTTTACAGTATTTAACTGATTTAACTGATTTTCCAAAGTGTACTCTATGGAGGTATTCAGTTGCTGCACACAAAGTAGTTTTGGTGAATCAGTTAAATTTTAAATCAACATACAGTACTGATGTAGTGAAACATGTAGCCAACAAATTGTAAATGGAAGTATTTTAATCATAAAACACATCATTATAATGGAACGCACACTTTCTGTAATAAAAAGTTGAGATGCACTGTCTTACCCTCATTTATCAGTTTAAAATCTCCTTTTTCAAATGGCTATACAGAAACATTATTCACTATAGTAAATCTCCTTAAAAGTCAGGAGGACTTCATGCTTTTTAAATACCTCTTCATCTCTGTGTGCATTTTTCTTTGCCCAGAGATGGACTCGTGATTCTGAACAGAACGCATGATTGCATTAACCTACACACATCATAAACACTGGTGAATCAGAAGTTAATGTAAAAAACATTAAACAGCTTTGCGGGAAAGGAAAAAAAAAACACAACAGTTGCTGAAGAGTTTAAGGACAGAGCTGAAATGCATAGTACTTCTGTGAAAATCTTGAGGCAGTTTTAAATTCCCACTATGCAAATGTGGATACAGCATGCTGAACTGTAAGTACCCCAGTTAACACGTATTGTGTTATATTGTCTTGTCCTAACAGGTCACATGGGTGCTGCTTTGGATTTTCCCTTCTTAGTTTTTAAATAAATGCAAATGCACCTTGTTCAAGGGTTGCCACCATCTTGAAGAAAGCAAACATTAAAACCCCTCTGTGGTTCAACCAATTCTTCACATGCCCCTTTCCTTACCTCAAGAGTTCAGCAGCCTTCTGCTGTATTAACAGGGAGAACTCACATTAAGACTTCCATCCAAGACTTGCCTCTTCCAAATCGTATTGTATTTTGCTCACATGGAAACATCCGCCACCCTGCCTGCTACTTTCCTCATCTACATCTCTACCTAAGAGTATGGTTGCTGCATTTCCGAGAGCAAAAGAATAAGGTAAAGGAAAGGATAAGGAGTACAAAGACCACAGTGTACTGTGATTTCTCATAGCTCCCTGGGAGAGTCCTAGATCCCATCTCTCAGTCTCAAATCAGGGCTCAGGCTGCCGGAGTGTAGGTCAGGGCTCCTGAAAGAAAAAAAGCTGCTGGTTCTCAGCCTGCTGAGCCAAATCCCAGACTCTGTCTGCTGTGTCCTGGAGCAAGCAAAATGCTTCAGATAACAGTTCTCATAATTTCATCCCAAAGCCCTTGCCATCCTAGAGTGCCCACCATCCCATCCACTGCCTGAGAGGAAAAGCAGGACATGTGCAGGTACAGATACAGAAAGCTCTGTCTGAGGGCTCTGGTAGTCAAGCTCTTATGGCAGTTAGCCTTTCATTTAGACAGGCGTCTGAAACGACAGCTCCTAGCTGTAATGACTCTGTCCATACTTGCATACAAAGATAGTTGCTCTAGCTGAGGCTTCCAGTTTCGTTCTCATTTGCACTGGTAGAAAAAAAATCCTGAATCCAAATCTACAACACTACCTGAACGCAAAGGACAGCAAAGACAAAGCAACTGAGGAGTCTTTACAGCACAGATCTGAAGGGAAAAAAACCCAAAAAACAAAAACCAACAAAAACAGCAAAGGGGACTGAAAAGGAGAGAAAGCCTCCATTAAAATTATTCAGCAATGAAGGAAATAAAATAACAGCAATGTTAATATAAGAGTGGATTTCACTGCCTCTGAAATCAATGGAAGTAGTGAGAAGAATATTGGAGCTTTACGAATATATTCAAAAATGATTTAAACTATCAATAGAAGCCAGCAGCAGCAGAGCAGTCAGATAAGGACTATAGAAGTGCAGCAAAACCATGTAGGTAGCAGCACAGCATTAAAGAGTAATTATGCTTGCATGGAGAAAAAGCAGGAGAAGCAGTTCAACAGTGTAACAGTTCTAGCCAAGACTCAGGTGCCATAGCGCAGACTTTACAAATCATAAGCACAAAGTGCAGACCTGGGGGAGCCTGGAAACAGAAGGGGGGAGATAGAATATCTGATGTATAGACAGCACTGAAATGTAAATAGCATCACTGAACTATAATGAGTTAGAATTATACTGGATTCATTCCCAGCAGTAAACTCCAGAGGAAAGGTGGCTCAGAGGACTTAAAAGCCAACAACAAACAATACACATAGAAGAACCTACACGCTATGTCTTTTAGATAGCAATTGCCAAGAGAAGGATCCACAGAGATTCTGGCAAGCAACGTGTACCAGTTTGTGGTTCCTAGTGTGTAGCTCTTCCAAAACATGTCAGCTTACCCAAATACTATAAACTTACCTTTTATTACTTTTGCAGAGTTGGAACGTGATGCTCCCAAGAGTAACTCTTAGTCTTGTTTTGTACAGCTTTCTTCACAGAGGCAGTAGTAATATGACTGAGAGCACGGTTACAACCTCTCATGGCTTCATTAGGAATTACTGCTGGGCACACTTGGCATAATCATGATGCTTAAATATCTGAATTTACCCTTAGTGGATGAACATCTGAAGCACTGAGTGGCCTATGTCACACTAGGCCTGAGTACGTATGCAGGACATAATTAATAAGTTTGGAAGGTGAACCTATCCAAAGCATCATGTCCATTTCTCAAATTTTTTCCTCCTTTCCTCTTTCCACATAAAGCATTCTTTTTTCCCCACAGTAGAGAAAATTAAAAGCTGCAGAAAGAAAAAGTAAAATAGTATTTCACTTTAAGAATATCCTACGCAAATTCCCAATAATTACACTGTATACAATTCTAATAAATAGCAATGCTGGGTAAGAGAGATCTACAGTTTTTTTTATTTGCTGCTTTTCTTCTTACAGCTAATGGGTTCCCATGGTGTTCAAAATCAATCTTTGCTGCCATACACAAACTAAATCACTTGAATGGGCTGAGCTTTCTTCTGTTTATTGTTGCTAGGGAAACCACCTTGTTGGTATTCAGCAGTGTATCAGGTCTTTTGACCTGTGTTTCTGAGGACCAGATCCAACACAGCTGTGCAGTATTCAGTTAAAAATTGTATTGCAGCGTCCTTGGAAATACACAGAAGAGCAGCGTTACTGTAGTACCTTAGTTTGAGATTGTTTGGGATTTTTTACGTGTTTCTTTAGACAGATAAAAATTGTGAAATTATATTTAATGATACAGTAATATGCCCTAATTCTGCCCACAATTTAAACACAATCCCAGTCTTTGAAATATGTGTCACTAAAATAGCACCCTTTGTTTTTTTTAATACTCTTCTCCTTGTAGAAGGAAAGATTTCCATATGAAAACTTGAGATTATGAGTTATATGACTAAAAAATAACAATCCAAGTAGGAATAAAGTGAAAGTATGAGCCATTTCTGAATAGCCAGGTGTCTAGAGGTTATTTGAATGACATCAGTCACATGCTGGAAAGTATCAATTGTACAAATACAGTACTAGACTTACAAAAGGCAATCTTTGACTCTCAGAATATATTTGTTTCTTGACATTACTTGGCAGCTTCTGGTAGGGGGAAAAAAAAAAAGAAATATTGAAAAGGTATCATGTCCAGGGTCACTGTTGACTATGGGAAACAAACCAATTCTAATTTAGTGGTGATTTTTATTACTGCCAAAATATCTGTGTAGGAAGTAGTGTCATTTGAGGAGGCAGCAAAGCATGAAAATATGCAAAAAGTTAAGTAAGGGATGAAAGGGCCGTATCTCACTTAAATCCTGTGTGCATTTGTATTTCATAGTTGATGGCAGATCTTGCTACCTGGATTGGTGTAACACCAGTTGGTCTACCATTACAGAGCAGCACTTATTTCATTTACTTACTGAACCAAACAGGAGGTGTTCCTTGTCGTAAAAGAGCTTACAAGTTAAGTGGGAGACAAAACCAACAGTATAAAAAGGACAGCTAGAAAACCTAAATGAAACAATAATTAACAGTCCCATCAGCTGCCCTGAAAATCTTAGGTTAATAAAACCTGCATGTCCATAGTTTATACGATGCTTAACTTTACACCAGCAGTTTTAAGTACCTTGTTACAGAACTCTCTGAGGTTAAAACAGCAGCTCTGTACTAAACTCTTGAGGGTAATGGAAGTTGTCCTACAACACAGGCAGTATCTTTTTGGGCCCCTGGAGATACCTTGGAAAAAATGCAAAATGAGTTTTAGGTTTTCAAAGATGATGTACAACAAATCCAAAATGACTAGCACCATAGAGTTCAAAGCAGCCACAGCCTCTACAACCCAGTTTTCAAGCTGTACCTACCCCTGGCTACCTGTGCATAAAGCACTCTGAGAGAATGCAATCTTATTTGCAAAGTATTTTTATACAGTTGCAGGGGGCTTTGCAGCTGTTTTAGGTTTCTTTTGTTGTGGAATCCTACACAAACAAGGTAGTTGTGTATGCAATGTGAAGACAACAAAGGCATGAAAAAAGTGGCTGCATTACATGGAGAGAGCCCCAGCTTTTCAAAGAAACAGAAGGAAAACTCTTCTCACAGTAAACTATAAAGTGGCTTCCAGAGCCAAAGTACAAAGGATATTCCTTGACATCTGTAAAACAAAGGCTCGTTATCTGCTTTAGGTATTTGCCAGTACTTACATGTAATCCCCAGAACATGCTGTTCCGATTTGGTAACTGCTTCAGCCTGCAGTTCCATTCTACTTTGTGACCCATACACATTTGGTCACCATATTTAAAGGCCAAAGCATAGAGACAGTAGATATGCTCAACACTTAGAAAAACTGTTTTTAAAATGACAGAAGCAATAAATTTGTTTTGTTTTCCCAGTTTTAATCTCTGAAAGGTTATCTTTTGTTGTTCTTGTTGAAACATTAAAAAATACTTTAAAATTCAACCATGAGGAATAAGCCCAGCATAATTGTTTTAAGTCAAAATTATTAAAAAGTTTGGTAGTTATGAATTGAAAGTAGTCCTTCAATGGGAAACATACCAGATAGTAGATAATGTATATGTAATTCTAAGAGCTAAAACAGCACAGACATTACTGGCAGCATGAGAAATCGACTGAGGGAGTTTTGATTTCACAGGAAAACAGTTTCCTCCCAGAAAATTTCCACTCCATGACAGCAGATGAGAGAAGAAAAAAAAACAAGAACAAATTAGCACAAGTCCTTAAGACATTTGTTGCCATACTCAGTGGAAATGGAAAGGTTTACCATCCATGTGGTACATACAAAGGATAAAGACTAAAGGAATAGTAAGTTGTTTACTGGGTAGTAAATCATTCTATGATGTGAGGGGTTTCCATGGAACCAGTTCCCATTTTCACAAATTAAGAGACCAGCCTGCTCTACATCAAGTGACAGAATTACAGGAAATGGCTTTTCAAATAACAGTCTTTTCATTTTGAGACATTTTAACTGGGACTCGAGAGCTAAATTTAAAATGCTTTTCAAGAGTGGAGTTTTTCCCACATTTTCCTGTACCATGCAAAAGCATACATTGCAAAAATCATGTTTTAGGGTATTAAGATTAGCTTTTTGAAACTGTCATTTATTTAACAAGATTCAATCTTGCTTTGTCAGTAGTATTTCAAAGAAACACAATATTTGAAGCATGTAGCATTAAATCTCAATAGCACTAGTGGTAAGAAAGTACAAACGATACAGTGAATAAAAGAACCTAAAAACCCATTAAAAAGGATTTTTTTAGTTTATTAAAACACCCTAGCCATTTATACAGCTAAGAATTCATGAAGTATTTGATGCCACTGAGAATATGCTTTTCCTACTTAAGGACATCCATTTCCAGGAATTAATAGCTAGTACAGCCTAGCAAAATTACAACTGCAGTGGCAGGACATCAGAGTGGCCAAAGAGGCAAGTAAAGCCAGGAGGCTGAACCTGCAGACGCTGGTGCTCTTCTCAGTGTAAAAGCACTTGCAGGCAAACAACTGCCCATCTGAGGGAACATGAGAGTAGGTGCTGGAGGCCCTGAGCCCTACCAAAAAGGGACATTCCTATGGCATGGCCTTCAGCCCAGCAGCACGGATCTCCCTTGTCACGCAGAGCCCCCTCCTCAGATTACATGCACTCCCTCAGACCCCACAGCTGATAATGGAGAGCTGTGAACTCCCACACACTGGCTCAGTTCATTCCTGTGGTTTTCTTACTTTGCAAACAGTATAATTTCATTCTTATCTGGGCTAATGCTCAGACAGGCTCCTTTCATCATTACCTCTGCCTCTGAGAAATGGAAGTTAAAAGCAGGACTGCAGAATCAGGGTTACATTAAAACTAGATCTAAACCACATCAAGATCAGCACAAAACTGTCTCCTCTGGCGGCTATACAGACAGCACAAACTTATCTCACTTGACTCTAAAGTAAAGAAAATAATTGGTTGGATACTGTAGCAGAACGCCACTTATAAAGGAAAAAATGTCATTTGCTTGTGAAATGTTGTGAGTTGCACAAGATTCCTATTGTAGAGGTGATGAAAATATTAATTGAAAGCTCCAGGCCACCACTAAAAGATGCTATTATCCAAAGATCAAGGTCAAAACAAGAGTGTTTCACTGGATTTCTCAAAGGTCAAAAGAAAAATTTAATACTTAAATATATATATATACATTCATCAAACTGAAGTTATTCCAGAAACAGATTTGACAGAAGAGATCAAGCACAGTTTTCCCAGAAGTACAGTTTCTCAACTTAGCATTTTAATCTCTGCATTTTGCAGCAGGAACATGGTAATAGCTGGCATAAAATTAAGCCCAACTTTAAGTGGTATAGTTATGAGTAAAATAAAATAATCCAAATTAGTAATACAAAATATATGACTGTGTTTAAGTAACAAAACGAAAAAAAAAATCACATTTACTCTCCCTGAAAAGAGCTTCGCATGCATAAATTTTTGACATTTAAATAACTGCCTGGCTATTGGGTAGAATTCAATAATCATTGCATTTTAGATGAGTGGGGTAGAGAGGGAAAAAAAAATCACAAACACACAGATTGACAGTAGACTTTTATTAACATATCTTACAATGTTGATTACTGTATTCCTAGTTTTATACTCTTCTGATGTGTTATAAAGATTGATTTAGATTCTACAGTAATGTACTGTACTTAAATGATCATTCATACAGGATTTCACACCAGAATATTTGAGTAATACACGCACACATCACTCTAGTTGGGACCTGTTATTTTTCAAGGTTAGCGTAATAAAGTAGGATTAAAAAAGTTACGGGGGAAATCAAAATTCTTGTTTAGCAGCATGCAAGGATATTCAAGTACAATTTTTCAACCAAGTGATTTTATTGTTGTTGTTTTTTGTAAATTGACTGGTGACTAACTCACCAGTACTAAAATAACCACTCTCAAATACCCAAATGTTGAAGTTAAGGCTAATAGTTTTACTTCACATCCATATGCACAACCAGAGAACATTCCATTTTAAATAAAACACAGTACTCAAATTCTGGATACATTATCTCTTGTAAATATAGCATTGGAGCTTCAAACTATGGATTACTCAAGTTCATGAGCCCTGTAATAATGTTATGCTGGAGATGTAAAGAATCCTTTTGCTCTTTATCCACACTTACAAAATGGCCTGATATTCATAATGAGCAATGCAAAAATATTACAGGCAGAACTTATAATACAGTATCAAAAAAGTAGTATTTTGGAAAAAACACAGCCATTTAGTTGGTGAAACAGAGTAATTCTAATCTTACAGGAAGTACTGTAATACTTTTGAAATATATATATATTTATATGTTTGTATAAAAACCAGCATCTTTTGTTGTGGGTTTTTTTGAATTGCAGGTATCCAGAAAAGCTCATTGTATTTACTTACTTTTCCTTCTGTCTGTTCTCCTTGATTGCTCTACAGTCATTTTATTTCCCCTATACACTTTTCACTAGATAATGACTTCCACTGGGGAACTGCTTTCATTGTATACGTGGTTTTATCATAAGATGTTTTTATTTTACACATATAAATTTTATTTTACACACAAGCTATGAAAGTCAAAACTACCAGGAACTGCTTGGTAGTACTGTATGAAATAGCCAACAAATATCCAACACTTGTGAAAAAACATTAGTAGCAATATATTACATACCAGTATTTTACCTATAATCTTTCCTATCTACTTACATTGTGGGGTTTAGCCCAGTCATGCCTGTTCTCATCAATTTTTTACCCCTCTATGCTTAAACTGTTTTGGCATTCATCCAATGAGGCTGCACGCGCATTGGCTGATCATCCAGGCTATCTCGCATTTTTGTTTTCCTTTTTAGGAAACCAAGCAGAAAGAACAGTGATTACTCTAAACAAATACAATACGGAGAAACCTCCTGAAATGACAGGAAAGATACAAAATTATGTTTCATTTGTAGTATAGCCTGCACGTTTCCAACCCAATCATTCTGAAATATCTGGTTTGAAACAACAGGCAGGCTTATGGTTGTTACGCTTCTAACTGGGATCTGCCGCGTGGGGAACCATACAAATTCTCTACATACAGCAATTTCTGTATGTGTTATCACTAACAGTTTATTCAATTGATATGGAAAAAAATCTCCTTTCTGGGGAAAAGAAAAGAAAGAAAAGAATGTGTGTTCTGGAATACATTAGGAGTTATAAGATATCTAATTTACAGCTATTTCACTTATTTATGGAGAAAAAAAAATAAGAAATTCCTGAGAATGCAAAAGTTTTCAGTAATGCCTGAAATATTTCAATAGACCTCTCATGATAAGTGAAATACTCACCAAAATTCAACTTCCAGACCAATTGTTACCATGCAGTCTCACAACCATTTTACAAATCCTGTCTAATTACAAACGCATATCAAGCAAAAACCGCAAACCAACACAAAAAAGGCAAAGAAATTTTATGCAACATATTTAGTAGATGTAGTAGACATATACACTGTTTCAGCAAAAACTGCTAAAAACTCAACTCCATGCAGAGAAAAAAAAAAACCTGACAGCTATCCCTGGAGCCTCTAAACAACTGTAAGTAAAATTGTGCTTCTTAACAATAACGAGCTTTACAAAACAAAAGAAAAATGGACTACTGAGTGCAATCAGATTGCTCACATGATTTTGAGGATTTAATTTCAAATTATTGTATCATTATTCAGTAGCAACAGCAGCTAATCTTGCAAAAATTTCACATGTTGTCAAAGTTCCATTTCCCTTTTATGCCTACCCCAAACCAAAGAGCTAAACTCCCATTCAATTAAAGCTATTGTCAGTCAAGATGCGTTCATTCACCGTAACACCAGTGATATGGTGTGTAGATAATGATGATGATTTACAAGCCATTATAATGGGGCCCCCATCTTTTATTGATATGATCAAAAGTATGAGATACCCACTGCTGCTCAAGTACTTTGTATCTTTCCTTGCAAATGTAGAGAGGTTTACCACGCCTGTAGAAAAAAAAAAAGAAGAGAAAAACTAGTGATTAATTATTATATAACGAACATACAATTATTTTGCCCAGGGGAAGCATGCATTTTTATTGATGAGAGGCTTTTGGTTTTGTTTTTAGTAACTGTTGGAACTTCCCTTCCTCCCCTTGGATGGCAGAATCCAGAAAACACCTCTTGTTTGCTCAGGCACGTGTAGCTTGGAAGCTATGCTCCTTCCCTGCACTGGAATCCAACTGCAGCATTTGATTAAAGGCCAAAGAACAACTTTGGGATAGAAGTGTTTCCCAATGCAACACTTAGAACTGACTGTCATTGCAAATGGCAACATAGGAATCTGTCTGTTGGGTGCCTGGTGTGTACAGCTCAGTGATCATGACAACATCACCTCTAGGCCGAAAAAAAAAGTAGACATGAAAAAAAAGTCAGTCCAGTTTGCAGTAAATGTGGATTTTCAACTCAGTGAAGGTAGAGTATTGCATAACATTAAGTTGAAATACATACAGGAGTAATAATGAAACACACTTGTGATGAAAACATTACCTAAGATCTCTGTCTTCTTCACCATGTGCGTCCAGATAAACAGAACCCCAAAGGCAGAAACGATGGCCTCGTATGATAATGATTACAGATGCATTAATCAAAAGAAATATTCCTGTTCCAGCTCCACAGTTTTGAGAATGCTGTAATATTACAGATGTAGAAAGGAAAGAAGGCAAAGATTCTGTCAGCGTCTGTCAACTTTATAACAAAAGTATTTTTAAAATAGTAATTAGTTTTGTCTGAAATACCATACGACCTGTTATTTACTAAGAAACAGTTTGTCAAAGTTCTCCAAGCAAAGTATTAACTCCATGTTTTGTGCTGCCATAATAACACTTGCATACAAAAGTGGCTCCCTGCTCAAAAAGGAAGGATATTTGTTATCATGTAAAAACACAATTACCTAACAAAAATGAGCAAAAATATTCTCTACAATCTTTTAAATTTGTTGTTGCATAGCAAAGTGTATAGCATGGCCAAATATTTTTCACAGATGGAAAGAATAAGAGAAAATGTTCAGCAAAACTTAACATTATCTCTTTTACAATAGTCTCTATTGTTAAACATTTGCCTGCTCTGTCCATTCTCACAGATCTAATCTATGGCTATACAAATTTAGTAAATAGTATTTTTTAATAATTCTTGCTTGTCATTCATCTCTGTGAATGGCATGATCTGTATTCATCAATTAATCTTAGCAATTAAAAAAACATGCTCTTCCTATATAGTTTTATTACAATTACAGGCTATAATCCAATCAACTATAGTTCAATATAATTAATTATATAGATTTTTTAAAAAAATATAACTTCCTGTTTTCATGAAGCTTGACACCTTAAATCTAACTTAATTCTATTTTAAGTTTTACCTACCCCTCCTTCTCCTACCCTATTAGCAGTATGAGAGAGAAAGGTGAGTCAACCAATTTAAAAAAGATCCAGGATCCCTCTGAAATTTCTTTGGGTTTGATTTTATGCTCCGTTTGTAAATATCTCCCCAACAAATTCCACTCATAGTTTTGTAAAGCCCCTGTCGTTCCAGCAGACTTGAAAATTTTGCTTCTGAATTGAAGTCAAAGGCCTTAAAATGATGCTTATCTAGCTACAGTCTGCAGACCACTAGGAGATGGTCAGGTATATCAGAAATTATAAAAGGAGAAAAAACCAAACCCATACATTGATATTCTTATGTATGCAGAAATCAAGGAAACAAAACAGAGGAAAAATAAAATAACAGACGAACAATCAGAATGTAGATTAATTTCAATTGGCTACAATGGCTTTGTACGCATTTTTCAGACAGGTGAAATAGGCCATGGTCTTAAAATGGCAAATAAAACTGTTCTCTAGAATCCAGTCTAGGTCCAGTTATCAGAAATAAGCACTAAGCATTATACAAACATGTTTTGGAAAGAAAACCATTGAAACTGAGCAATGGAGTTAAAAATTATCCATGAGTGTGAGAATCAATTACAGAATTTGAATTAACTCTCTCTTACCAGTACACATTCACAGTAACTCTGTTGTTTGCAGCATAGTCCTTTCAAGCATACGAAAGTACCACAAACTAGACAAACAGCAGGATCTTTAGGAACCTTGGTACAAACACTACAAGTCTTTCTGTGATAATACTGAAAAATGGTATTATAATTCTCAGGCAACTGAAGGAGGCGTGGCAAGTCCCACTTAGGCTCCTGCATAAGCAACATCTACAAATAAGAGAAAAACAATGTATCAGTTCTACACATGCATTTATCTTTTCTAAGAGAACAGAATACCAAAGAAAGCAAGCATGCAGCTCAACAATCTCTCATTTCATCTGCATTTCACAAATTTAGAAGTCCAAAGTCACCTTGTAATAGTCACCTGCCTCTGGCTGAATGCCCTCCCCAACTGTGGTCACATTTCATCTTTTGTAACAGGTATGACATGGGCACTAGCCTTTTCCCAAGGACGTTTTCTAAATGTGACACTTAGTAAGCGCAAAAATCTTCATAGCTAAAACAAGAGGATTAAGAGTGATCTACCGGGAAAACTCCCACTCCCTACACTACGGTAGATTGGCAACATCAACACAGTATTGCCCAACCCTGGCACTAACTACAAAGCTGTCTCCTAGCTAAAACTTACCCTAAAACTTTCAAAACCAGAACTGAAGTTGGGCTCTCTACAAGCTATTTAAAGACATCTGCCTGATTTTCAAAACTCTCTTGCACACATAAATTTTGAAGCCATTAAGAACTTGCCAGTACTCACAAATTTTGGCAAGGCAGGCCACTACCTAAACACTGGTTTCCGAGCCTAAGTCTTCTCTTTTGCTCTTAAAAACAGTCCATTTTTTTAAAGACAGTGATGTGTTTTCCTTCAACCTACTTGTTTTTACTGTGTTTATAATTGAGGAGCATAGGAGTCAGATGGGATCTTTCTTGCAAGGTATGAAATAAAAAAAAAAAAAGGAAAATATGCATTTGTACCCAGTTCCTTTTCAATCATGAAAAGAACGTTACCAGTTTCACTGCAGTCTCTCTCACATGCCTATCAAGTTGGCAGC
Source organism: Streptopelia decaocto (assembly GCF_964273445.1). Lineage (NCBI taxonomy): Eukaryota > Metazoa > Chordata > Aves > Columbiformes > Columbidae > Streptopelia > Streptopelia decaocto. The sequence goes on from NC_138660.1 coordinate 47,471,847, forward strand.
AACTGTGGAGTATTCAAATTTTCATCCACAATGGCATGTTTGTAGGCATGAATTAGGCTAAGACAGGTGCAGATCACGCTGCAGACCGCAGAACACATCTGGCTTGCCTCTTTGACACCATCAACTTAGGAGAGGGCGACCTGAATTGTTGAGATGCAGCTTCTTCATAAAAACAATGCAATGATGTTGAAACATTTCACAACTGATATTCCAATTGCACTGATTCAAGCCTTGGTATTCTTTCTTTAACCTTCAGAGAAGATGTACTGTCTTTCATCAGTTAACTATTAAACATTTTTTATCCTTTTGATCTTTTTCAGTATTGCAACTAAAGGTGCTCAAAAATATCAATAATGTCTAATAGCCAAGAAAAACTGCTGGTATTTTCTGAAAAGCCAAAATTTCTACTACATGTCCTTGATATGCTTCAGGTACAGAAGACATGGGTACACTTAGTATCATCTAAGGATAATGGTTTTATTTTCTGTCTCCAGTAATCATATATATAAAAAAACCAAAACAAAACAGATTTTCTTATTTTTGTTTTTAACCCATCCAATCCATATCCACTAACTAATATTTCCAATTACAATTTCTCTCTCATTTACAAGTCAGTTTCTCAGATCCTTATCCAAAACACCAGTGTGTGCGCATAGTGAATCAGACAATGAAGAGCTGCCTCCACATTGGTACTATTTTGAACGAAGTAATTTTGCTACATACCTTTACTTGATCTGGATGCGTATCTGAAAATGACACCAATTCTGAGCACCACTGTGATATCATGTCAAATGCTGGCACTGGCCAATCGAGACAAGAGGCACTGGTGAACTGATGAGCCGACTGAAAAGATGGTAAAAGACCCAGGCAGCTTGCAAGAACTGTGAATTCTTCATCTTCCTTTTACGTATGAAACCAGAGAGGTTTAGATTAATACCTACACTCTGAATTTTTAAATAGTTTATTAAAAATGCATCTATTCCAATAAAAACAGTAAAGACATTCTAGTATAATAATGCTAATAGTAATGTTCAGAGACATAGAGAAGCTTTCATTTTTCCCAGATTACCTCAAACTGGATGCTCAAATTACAAGAAAAATGGTCAGAATTAAAAAAAAAAAAAAAAAAAAAAAGAAGAATAAAACCAAACAAACCAACCCACCCAAGCCAAACACCAGACAAACCCACAAATCTAACAAACACAAATTAAAAAAAGAAAACCCCAAACTTCCCAATAATTTTCTTCCTGTTCAGCACGCATATTGGTTTGTAGCTGTTTTAGAGATGAAATGGATTGGAGGCAAGGAAATGAGGGAGCTGACCTACAACAACTCAAATCAGTCAGGGAACTGAAACATAATGGTCTACTAATGCAATGTCTCCGAAGTCCTAGTGTTAACAGGCATTAAACAAAATCAAGACTGAATTCCAGTCTGTGTGGCAATTAAGACATCTCTGCAAATGCTGGACAAGTTTAAAAAGTATGTTGGTATTTTTTAAGACAGGCATCTGTGATTGAATAAAATAAGCGTGTATTTGCTGGATTTTAAGGATATAGCACTATTTTTCTGGGAAGCTGAGCTGCCTTAAAAACAAATACATGGAAGAGAAATACTGCTGCAGAGCAATGCTGTGAAATATAATAAAAAAAAAATCTTAGGATGGGAAATATATGCCATGAAAAAGACACTTGAAAAGGCTAATTTTTCATTCCTAGCTTTTAAACGGAAACACTTGAGTATGCTCCTCTCTAATCTGTACCTGGCAACTAGGTAAATCCCCTCCAAAAAGATGGTGTTGAAGAAGACTCGTGATCCTGAGGAATGGCAGGCAGAACTGCTGCAGATCGCACTCTACAGAATCAGGATTTACCTGCGGGGGAAAGAAGCAATTACTGAATTCCACCCCAGAAAAACTGTCTCCTATGTAAGAAACTCCAATATGAACCAAACAGTTTTTAAGCATACTATATAAACCACTGCATCAAGCATACATTCTGTAGGCCAGCATTTCACTAATAATCTGAAAGAACTCTGGGTTTTCTTTCTCCCTTGACAAATGTTTTTTCTACTTAAGTATTCAGTTTGTCAAGTTTCTGAAAGGTCTTTCATACATATGATTAAAACCCACAATTAGTAGTAGTATTTGTCAATAACTTTTTCAACAAAGCACTGGCCACATATGATGTTAGTAAAAGAAAGATTTGCACAGGCAAACTGTCTCAAAGGGATGTCCTTTGATCTAGAAAACAGAGAGTTGTATTGCACTCTTTAGCAAGATCAGAGAAAAATTACTGCAACAAGAAGGCTGAAAAACTTAAATAACAGACAGAAAGGGGACATGCTAGGTACATTCTCAAGAGATTTGCCAATACCACTGTTAATTCTTCAGTCTCTTGTTCTTCATATATCTTCCCCTTAGACAGCTCACTAATCACGTGGCCCAGCAATACTTCCCAAGATTTTTCCCCACTGGATGTATTCTGCAAATAAGAAGGAAAGAAATCCAAAGTGCACTGGTCATGAAAAGGACAAAAAGTTCCTGTAAAAGTAGCAGTGATGATGTACATTTCCTTTTCATCAACACATGCATCTTGTCCTACAAAGATACACATTGTATTAAAAAACCAATTCTACAGAAAGCTCACAGAGTGAAATGTGAATTGCTACTTCAGTTACATATGTTCTAAACTGAGTGTTATATGAGAGAACTTTTATAATGTTCCACTTCTCACATTTTTTCTGTTTACTTTAAAACTGAGAAGGTTCACTTCTTGGATTCTTTGTGTTTTGACTGAATCTGAATTCCAATCCAACTAATTAAAAAAATACAGTAATTTTTAAAAATGTACCAACCAGAACAAATTACAAAACACTTGCTATGTATCTTAGATTGCAACAAGTCTATCGAAAATGGAAAGTTGTGTTTGGAATGAGCAATATCTACTACAGATAGGAAAAAGTATTTAGTGGAAAGAATAAATAGCCATTTAACTTTGTGCAATAGTATTTACATTTAAAGGCAATTATAGCAAGCCATCAGAAATAGAAAGCAGTATTCCCATAAAGATTTTTCTTCTAATTCATAACAAATTATACCCAGGAAAAACATGATTGGATGTGAATTTTGATCTCTGTTAGTATATAATCAACACAACAAACAACGAGGGAGTGGAATGCTACTGGGATACTTTAAAAAAAACCCAAAGCAAGGAGGTGAGATTAAACATACAAAGGCTTCAGTATATAACAACATATATAATTAATCAGTTTGTTTCTTTAGTGCATTTAGACATCAATTACAGTTGTTATTTTAGATGGGGTCTTCACCTTTCAGCATCGGGAAGGCAGACTTGTTGCTTATGCTCATAGTCTTAGAACCAGAAGGCCACATAAATAAATTGGCAGTTAGGACAAACCTTTCGTCTACTTCATTCCTGGCAGTTTATTCCACAGGCATTTGTGCTTCACATGACTATGAACTAGAGTGAAGTTGGGAATAAGAAGTAGAATATCCACCTCCCAGCCTTGCTGAGAAATTAAACTCTTAATATTGTGTAATCATTCAGCATGAAGACAGAGGAAAGACTTCCGCTTATGCTTAATGTCTGGAACACCAAACTGTAAAAGTTACTTCACTTGGCAGTATCCACAGACAAAAGGTAAGTAAGGTGCGATCTGTGTAGTCATCCTGGGATCAAAACGTCAATATTATAGCACAGAAGAAAAAGCCAGCTTGAACCATAATTTTAAACCATTTGGGCCTCAAGAAACTTCAAAGGAAGAATTTGGATTCCTAAACTAAAACCCAGCTTTCCTCGTGATGTGCAAAGAGCAAGAATTAATCTGAGGACTATGGCTAGGCTCAAGAAGAGAGGGGCTGGGAGAAAGGAGCAGGGAGCTGTGCGACTGCCACTGGCCAGTCCTCAGCGCTCAGGAGTCTCTTGCACACACATGGGGTCCAGGCAGCAACGTTATGCAGGAGGAGGAGCAGGAAACTGGAAAGACATCTGGGGAAGCGCAAACTTGCATGTGAGACTTTCACAAAGCCTCTGCACTTGGAGTGGGATGGAAGCTAAGAATGAAAGTGTATAGGAGTCCCTGAATGCCTGAGGACCACACAGAGATCACCCTAAGCACATACTGCCAAGCTGCTCTCAGAACTTGGACCTTTGTCCACATGACCTACATGAGACAGACAAGAAGGAGGAAGATGTTTTCAAGAGGGTGAGCTGCTGTAAGTATAGCACTTATCAGCAGGCAGCAGTGTTCTTATCTAACTCTTTTGCTCTCCCAGTTGGAAAACTCAGCCTTGAATGGGCTTCTCACAGTAAAAAAGTCAAAATTCTCAAACTGACAGAAGTTGATCTGTTGTGTTATTTGAGTTACACTAAATCACAACAGCCATTCATAGTAACATACTGTTTAATGTGCTACTATTTCCCACTCAGCCTTATCATCCAGCAAAGACCAGCACATTAGTGAAAAGACATTCCGTTTTAGTGGAGTTTAACATCAAGAGAGATGGCTACTTCATAAATCCATCACCTAAGCCATCACCATAATTTGCAAGCCTCATGTACATAGTACTTTGTGTGAAGCAAATACTTTCACATGCTTGCATAAAAACATCTTAGTATTAACAAGTAGCAAGCCCACCAACTGCATGCCCTGTCTATTTTCATACAATAAAACCTCTCACTGTAGACGGAAAATGAAGCATTGTAAATATATGTTCAGCTGAATTCCAACCTCTGCTACTAAGAAAAATGCAGTCCTTGTTTATCATATGGACTACAAAAGCATATAAGCTGGTAACACTTTATTCATATGCATTCTACCACAAACTTCAAAATTATCTATCACTTGGGAATCACCCAAGTGAACAGAAAAATGGAAAATACCCTCACCAGCAACAATCTCAAGCAAATGTTCTTGAAAGTCTAAGAAAAGAAGAGGGTAGAGAGGGAGCTAACAAAATGCAGTACTGCCCAGTGATCCCAAATGCTCAATGCAAGTCCAGAAGAAAAGCATCGCACACAGTAGCAGCTTGGCCAGCAGATAATTTGTCTTCACTGCCTTGGAGCTGTGACTGATCAGTACGACAAATCCAACTTACATGTGAAAAGCAGGTCATGCTTCTCAGTGTGCGTTTTGTTTAACTGCCAACATAATCTAAAGCGCAGCTGCTGTATAAAGGTGTTTTCCTCCTCCCATTTCCTCTCCTGGCCCCACACTTCCATCCTTCCCCTTGGTCTGGCACTGGCTCTCTTCTGACCTTCTGGGGAATCAATCCATGGAGCAGAAAAACCAACTGAGGGATTAAATGAATGTTGGTGCCAGTGCAGGGAACTGTGTCTTTTGGTGGGAATGGGCATTCAATCAGCTGAACTGAAATAGCAAGATGCGCCTTCACTTCACTTGTAAATATGACCAAAAGGCAAGGAAATGATAGTGAAATATCTACCTGCCTAGTCTACAAATTTCCTTCTTTGCCTCTTTATCACATGGGCCCTCTAGACCACATATTGAGAGATATTTATATGGCAAGCCACAAATAGCATGAAAAATAAGATGACAACAGAGTTTTTTTTCACCACCAACAAGTTTGCCGGCTTTTGCCGTGAAGCAGTACATTAGATCAACCCACAATTTACCTAGAGAGGCTCCAATTTCACAGGAAGGAGAGCTCTATTTACCCAATACCATTGCAACAAACTAAAGACAGAAACTTTAGAGATACAGTCTCAAATCTGAAATTCAGTTCTGGAACTAGATCATCATTGTGAATCTCTTCAGTCTCATCACATACCAAAACCTGCAAAAATTGCACACGCAGAAACAAAACACTGGGTTTTTGCAAGGCAAAAGCAAATTATTATATGCAAAGCACAAGTACCTGTTACATTCCTATCAGAAATACATAAGCAAAATTTCATAAATATTTTAATAAATTAACCAACCTTTTTGAGAGCTCCTGACTCCTTCCATGCCATCCTTTCTTCAGCACTGCATTTAACAGAAAATGCTGCCAAGGCTTGAGTATACAATAAAGTGAACAGCACTTTTATAATGCAGGTGAAGTGTTCTGTAAAACAAAGAAAGCCACTTTTAAACACTTGATATTTTTAGCAAATAAACTGATTACAGAGTCTCTAGCTAATGGAAATGACGCTTCTCAAATGAAAAGCAAGTGCTACACGAAAAGTACAAATCCCCAAAACATACAGAACAACATAAATATATTTACTGGCTTTCAAAAATTATTTGGCAGCTGTAGTGAACGGAACAAGTACAGGGCAAGTAATTTTCCACTGCTCCGTATGTTCATCTTAATCCTGATCGGCAGTGACTTCCTCCTAGGGACCTGGTGATACTACAAAATTCTGTTTTGTCCAAACATTACATGAAGTTAAGCTACTGATTACTGATAGCTATGACTAATTGGGTGCTGCAGATGTAAGCAAATGCATATCCTACCATCTCTTCTGGCAATGATTAAATCATCTGGCGTAAGTTACATTCATACAAATACCAGAAAAGTTAAGTTCCCAAAGACAGACACTGAGCATACTTGAGTTTGTATCTCTTTGCTTCCAGATACGGGTCCGGCCACATAAGGCTTGCTGCAAACCACTCTTTGGCGAGTCCCTATTACTGGACCTCATGTGAATACAGAAGAAGATGAAAGACTGCCTGCCATTTTAGAACTTACCTTTATTTGTTTACAATTGTTCATAATATTTAAAGGATTATTACCTCCTACTCATAGGCTGCAGGAGAAAGGTTTTGAAATCTTTTTTGGGGAAGCTAGCAACACAGGTAAAATAAGACTTCCTAAAACTGGAACAGGAAAAAAGGCTGAAATGAAGATACACTAGCAGTCCATTTTCTCTTTTTACTTTAGGTTGTATTTCCCATCCCAAATTATCTAATTTTTTAAAATCTTGGTAGATCAAAGAAGTTTCTCTCATCAGTTACACCGTTCCTTAAGCACAAACATAACTATAATATATATCTAAACCAATGTATGCAAAAATGAGTGTTTTAAAAAGTCCTTTCAGGCTTTGAAGTCAAGCAAAACAATTTTATTTACATAAGCACCTCACAGAAATTAGGTTAAATTCATTCTTTCTTCCCAAAGGGTTTAAACACGCTTTGTATATGAAAATGAAAAGCAGGTAAGGGAGATGAAACTCATCGCTTCTCCTTCCTTAGCCAGGATTTGAGTACACAATTAAATTTGTGAAATCACAATTGCTTTTGTATGTAATAAATCTTTACAAATCAAAACAGACACAGATTTTAAAACTTTATATGCTACTGAATATATACAATAAGCACAATTTAAGCACTTAAATGATAATTTGTAACTATGTAATTAAAAGCGTACTTTTCTCTGTACTATCTTCCTATGGAGCTTCTGTTACACCTGACAAGGAATGCTGCTATACTTCATCTGCCCCATTCTAGAGCAGGTAGCACTATAATGTTTTTTCCTGTCCAGTTTCTGCAGAAATAGAATTCACCAATGCCATTAGATCTCCAGGCCCTACTACTTTCCTCTGCAGAAACCTCAATTTTCTTAGCAATCCTCCTCCTAAGGAATAACTGCAGGCAAGCTTCCAGCAAATTTTCTAGGACTGGTATCTACCAGAATAAACCACACTCTGTCATAGCACTGTAAGAATTGCCTCTTTGGCCTGAGCTACAGTCTATAGTCGCAGCTAGAACTGAACTGAAGCACTGAGTCAGTGACAGGCGAAAGCCACTAAGCCCGATGGCACCCTGTGCCAGCAGGAATGGAAACGGCTGCACCTGCAGCAGCCCCAGAGCACGGGGGGCATTCCCGGACCTGCCCCAGCCCCCTCCCCCGGCCAGCCCCCGTTCTGCCGAGGGGATGGCGCAGCGCTCAACACTGGCTGCCTCAGCACCCTCTGAAACTATCACATTTTTTTAAATCTGTTTTTTGTTAAATATTATTACTTCTTGTTTCTATCCCCACCTTGATACTTATTGTTCAATTCACTGGAAGTATTATATCTAGTGTATATTACGTTTTTAAAAATAAATTTATGTTCTTGTATTTACTTACATGTACGTGACTCATTAATTACTACAAATTACATTTTTGGAGAAGCCAGAATTAGACAAGAAAACACTATCTCCTACATTTGGGTTACCATTTGGGTCACCCTTAAGAAGTCTTGACTTCTGCACACTTGGTTTTTTTTAGGAAAATACCACAGGAGCAGCTCAGAGGCCGCACACTGTGTCAGCAACACCCAGGCTTTGAAAACAAGCATTGAAGAGTCACAAACACATCCCATGGGAGACATAAAACACCAGTCAGAGGATCAATGATTATTTTATGACTATGTATTACCTCTCATTTGCAGAATGCAAAATATTTGACAGCTGTAGGTATCCATAAACCTGGAGCTGTTACACTTGTCTCCTGCAAAGAGCGATCTTATTTACCTTTTCACAACACGTGTGGGGGCTGCGTGGTGTTTTCCTGCAGCCCTCTTGGTGGAGGCTGTGGGTTCGCTACATCTTCCGTTTGATGTAATAATTCTAAAGAGTGTTATTACCTTTGTATGCTGTGGAGTAAACTATGGGACTGCCAGTCCCTTCTGTTGCAGATGAGATACTATGCAACATTCTGCACTAAAATGCACTCACGACTTCTGTGTTTCTATGTAAAAAACCTAATCTGATGTTCTGACAGTCTAAAAGGTATATTATTGTGGCTAGGCCATTATAATCAAAACAGAGGTTAATGCAGAATTTTTGTTCTTATTTTTGAATAATATTGAGAAATGCTTTTATGTTCTTATTTTTAGAACTTTTGGAACCAAATTACTTCAACGCATCCCAACCATTATATGCATTAAACAAACGCCCTTAAAAATAAAGTTTACACAAGGAACACTTCTAGAACTCTAATTTTAACATTAGTAAAAGAAATGTGCAGATGAATAAACCTATTACTAACAATATGCATCTTTTAATTTCAGTATAAAGTTAGATGATATTTGTTGGCAGGCAATGACTGCAGAAAGAATCCACAAAATGAACCAAATGCAAAATTAAGGACCTAGGACCTTTTCTAGTGAATTCAGAAGGGCATCTTTATATAAATAACCTTTGAAAATATTCTTCTTGATCTAAAGCTTCAACAGTTACTTGAAAAAATAACTTCAGAACAAAGGGAGACAGCACTGAACTTCAGATAATCCATGAAAGGTAAATTGAAAGTTCCAGGATAGAGATAAATATTTCAACTTCCACATTGAAATTGGATACCATTCAAGCTGATTACATTCGTTCTATATTTAGTCAAGATCCTTATCCGATCATTAAAGAAAAGTGCTAGCATTCGCCTGAGTGCTGCTTGCTGCAGTTTGTTGCACGTCATTGAAACTTTACAGAAAAAGAACGTGTCAGAGCATCCAGGTCAGGTTCTTCAGCACCAAGGCTTACCAGAATTGCCAAAGAAAGGGAGTGAATTGAGGTGTTACACACCAGAGAAGAAAACCTCTCCCACAGTCCACAGAGGTTGGGCTAAACTCTCAAAACCAAGTTGGAGCACATCCACCCCTCCCAAATCACAGATCTCCTCAAAGCAGCCCTGTGGCCTGTCAGGGCAAGGCCCAGCTGTGCCCCAAGGCTGCTGAGGGATGCTCCGAGCGCCGCGCCAGGCCACTGCTGGCCAGCTGGCCACCTACTGCAGCCTCAGGCACACTCCTGCTCACCCAGAGCCCAGGTTTTACACACTTTGCCACAGTACAATATTTTTCATGTTCAAAGCAAAGCAGAAAATGAAATCACTGAAAGCTACGAGACTCTGCACTTCTAGAAATCTGGCCGCAGGGCTCCCAAGTCAGGTGCTGGGAAAATAAAATTCTTTGCAATTAATGGTAACAAAGAAGAAAGTCCAATTTGTATTAAATGACTTGTTCAGCATATAGAAACTGTGCTGCAGGAAAGGGTGGTGGGGGGCATTGAATTCAATTTACAAGGGCAGATTTAAGTTTGTTAACCACCAAGGCACTGTCTCCGCTTCCATACTACCTTTCTTCACATGCAACACCATTTTCTGTTTGTGCAAGAAAGGACCTAGAAATTCTAAAAACAAAATACTCATTTTCTGCAGAATCCCAATTCACACCACCATGAATGATGTCCATCCTCTGCACAACTGTCACAGAATTAAATCAGAAACTCCTACGGGGATTATTATGTATGTAGTCTTGCACAATTTCAAAATGCTGAGCTTATGAAGCCTTAAAAAGCTTTGCCCATGTTCTAGTGACAAATAAAAATCTAACAAGTTGTTCTAGTATCTTGAACGCAGCTTTTATTTTGCTGGTTACACTACAGAGGAGACATACATTATCTTCCTCATTCCCTACTTTGTAAATTGTTAAGTGCTTGTAAATGCTATGACCTCCACCACAATGCTTCCCTCATTTAAAAAAAAAAAAAAAAAGAAAAAAAGAAAAAACAGTAGTGCTCTTTCTTTGTGATGTGTTCAGATCAGTTTTCCTCTCTGAATGAAGAGGCTGAACAGTGATGACATTTTTATTGCTTTAATCAATGTTGGATTGAAAAAGATACCAACACCCATCCGAAAGAGAACCGGGTAGTTTATGTGATTCCTAACGCTATATCTGAAAGACAAGAGAAGTAGTTTGGGTCCTCCTTACAGAACAGTCAGTGTTTGTAGGAAACATAGTAAACAAAAGGGATTTCGAGTACAAACATGAAGATTGAATACCTGATGAACTGGTTTAGTTTCCTGTAAGGACACAAACACGGTTTCTCTGAATACATCCACATACCTAATAAATGACACTGCAAAACCAGTCCCATTACAGGAGAGTGTCCATGCTAAAAGAGGAAGAAAATCTTCAATGGAGTCCAGGCCAAGCCCATGAAAATGCCATAGCAGCACAGAAAGTTCAGGAAGCAGTTGGGTGAAATGTAGATTTTTTTTCTTTCACCCGTCACTGACTTGCTGCGTGACCCTGCACAAGGCATTTTACCTTTTCATGCCTCAGCTCCCTACCAAGAACTAATGACATGAAGTTCAACTCTGTGACTTATACACCCATTACAGAAGTCCTAAACAAATTTGTTATGTACCATTTTTCTGAACTGCATCCTACACCCCAAGACAAAGAAATCATGAAAGACTTTCTTTTTATTCTGCCTAACCATTCTGATGAAACAAAAATTAGAAAGATAAATGGCAATTTATTTCCAATTTAATGCTTAGCAGATTTGAAGTGGTTACACATTCATCTTCCTCCTGCCACTTGCCATTTCCCTTTCAACTGCAACACACACTAAACCTCAGAGCAACAGCAAAACATGTTGCTGATATGTCATATTTTACAGAATTCTCCACAGGATGCCTATTAATTGCACACTGTCTTTCCTATGATAAGCTATACTTTTATAAACAGTGTTTTTCAATGCTTGAATATAAACTGCAAAAAGATCATTGCTTGTACTTCGGATTCACCACTCCCCTTTATTTCAGAAGATGTTAGTCTTGTTAAACTTTTGTTTACTGCTTTTGTTAAGTCCTTCCAAGAAAAGCTAAGTTAAACTGTAGTTTAAAAAAAGTACATTTTAAACAATAGACTGCCTATTCAAAAATGTTTTATTTTCCTAGTATTTTCATATTCTAATAATTTATTGCACATACTTAATCCATAAAAATGTACATTGAATTGAAAAAAACCCACCCATTATGTCAACAGATACACACAGAATCAATTGAGCCAAATCTGAGCATTCAATAGTGAGGACTGAACAACTCTTAAGTGGAAACAGAGCTTCTACTGTACTTTGTAAGTTAGGTGTATGACTCGATAGGAGAATAGTCCCTGTATTTACCTATTTACACATTAACAAAACTCAGTAGGTGTCAGAATTGCCACACAGACACTAAAGCAGATGCTCTGTTCACTCTCAGTGTAGTGAAAAAGACATCTGTTTGTTAGTTCTCATTGTAAAATAAAGGTATAGTCAGAGACCAGAGGGTCTGACCTACCCATCTTCTAGAGTATATACTATTAGCAAGATGGACCAGGTTCATCTGTTCCTTTTATACAGAGAAATAAATTTAGGTTGATTTTAGTAATGAAAAAAATTTAGATCTTAACTCTCTATTTAATATTTATCCCAAATTATAATATATGCTGTCTATTGAAGTTGCTGCATTACAGCAATTATCATCTTCATATATGATCTGCTGTTATGTAAGACTGCTGCAGTGTAACCTCTGAAATTCAAACCAAATGACAATCTTTTGCCCCATGGCACTCAGTTCAACTTCAAGTATTGAGCTGCCTCTCTAAGCAAAGAGATGAAGGTCAAACAAAGGACACTGTTCCTTCAGTAAAAGTACTTAATAGTTTTTGCTCAGCTCTTGTATCTTTACCGACTAGGCTGACTGATGAGGTGAGAAGATGGGGGACACAGATAAGCCTGTCGACCCACAACAAAAATTCTGTTCAATGCCACCTCCTGTAGATACGGCAGAAACCTTATTTTAGAATACACAGTAGACAAGCTACAATTTACCATCCTGGAAATCACCATGAATGCACCTTCATCTACATAATGATCCAAATATATGTATTTTTGTAACATACCTTTGTGCAATGGTTGAGGCATGGTTAGAATCTGGATAAGCAAAAGGGATGAGACATCTCTGTAAAGCACAGGAACTTCTGGCAGCTCCTCACTTACCAGCCTGGAAAGAAAACCCAAAGAAAATAACTTCTGATACTATAAGCCCATTTTTAATTTTCAGATTTTATTTTGCATTTTAAATATTATTACACTTTATATTAAGCCTACAGAAGCCAAATACCTGACAATTTGCTAACTGGTCTTGATTTTAAAACCATTTAATGTTACTACTGGATTGTAATAACTCAAGATGAAATCACCATTTGAGAACCTGATTCTTGTTAAAGTACTTTGAAACTTTCCAAAACTGACTGAAGTAGTTATGTATATGTACAGAATCGGGGAACATCCAGTATTTCACTTTTAGAACTTGTATTCTAAAATAAGAAAATATACTGCCGAGTAACATAATAACTTAATGGGTTTTCAAAGCATGGCATTTCACAAGTGTACAGATCTCCATGATGTAACACCAACAAATCCTCAGGTTACACTTATGTTACAGGAATTGCTCCTATTGGAGAATGCCAAGACCTTAGAAAAGATTTTGCTTTCCTTTATGTACGGAAATGAAGATTCAAGCAGCCATCACAGGTGGGATTATGCAATCTTACCCATAGTCTTTATTTTAAACCTGTATGGCTAGAAGGACAGCAAATAAACACATATGAGATACTGCAAACTTTTGAACTCTTTGGATTCACTGAATGACATAAAATCCACTTGTAGTCTTATACTAAAATGCAGAAAATGCTTGCAGGTAGGAGGTAGTATTTTTCTAGCTTGGTGCAGCAATATTCAACAATACTCCAACCAACAGTATTCTACAGGTTCAATAGCCAAGTCAAAATGGTGAAATATCAAAGTGGCAAAAAAAAAAAAATCATTCTTCCCTCTGGAAGTGACAGGGAGTGTGAAGGAGATCTCACACAGGAGCAGGTGGTACAATGCAATATGGATCCTCCAACAGCCAGACACGAAGGTGCTGTTTGGGTTCTTATTGCCAGTCCCAAACAGTGGCGGTGGGAGCTGGATGGCTGCTGAATGCAGTAACCAAGGAGGAGATGTCTGTTCGCAACATTTATCTGTACTACTGCCACAGGAGCTGTATTGTGAGGCCTCGGTTTAACTGACCCTGACTCTCTCATGGAAAAAAGTCCTCGATGGCTTCTTACAAACAAACCCAAATGTTGTATAGGAAAAGCGCCACATGCTACTGTGTTCCTTTTGATTACCATGTGATTGAAATGCTGTTCTGAAAGGGCATGTTTTTTCTATCACTCCTTAGGCTTTTTCATCTTTTTTTCCTCCTCTTTTGTCATTCTTTTCACTGGTCAGAAATTGCAGAAAAAATGATTCTCCCTCTTCTGGTAGGAGCTTCCCTTACTTAGGGCAGCTATAGGCCTCTACGCCATGTGGCACCTTTGGAAGTTAGGAAATCAAAACACCTCTGGCCTGCTCCAGTTTCAAGGTTATCTTCATGCTTTCTTGTAGCAATTTTTCCTGTCCTGCAGGTAAACCACCACTGATAAAGCATGAGGGAGTTGTACTGGAAATAGATGTACATCCTTATTACGATCTACACCCCAAAGCACAGCCTCACTCTCCTCCTTTTGGTTGTTCCGCAGGACACTGTGGACCGCAGAGTTTCCCAACAAGGCTCTGAAGCTCTCACACAAGTACCCAAGTACAAACAGGCTGAGGAAAAAAACACACAGACAAGACATTTAAGCTCTCTTCTGTCTCAGCTCTGCCCTTTCAGAGCACGACTGCTGGATTGTTGAGTCTAATCATTGCCTCTTCCAAGAGCACCAAACTCTTCCTCTGATCCAACCCAGTTGCTGCTGGTGACTCCAGCAGCACAGCTGACGCCTCTCTTCATGAAGGTACCAGGGGCCCTTGGTGCCATCCATCACACACAGGTACAAAACGAGCTCTTAGAGATGTGTGTGGGAAAAGGTCGTCCACATGTGGTGGGATGTGCAGGCACATGTAACATCCCTAGTGCCTTCCAATAGCTCTGGGGATCCAGCCAGCCCAGCGTCTCCCACGTACACAACATGGTGCTGCTTTTGGAAGGAAACCCCGATGTTACTGGTTTAATGGAAACTCAGACATCTCCCTACAAAGGGCACTGTGAGGAGTCACGGTATGAATTGTAACATGCAGAAGCAGTCACTTAAGAGGAGGATTAAAACAACACTTCCGGTCATATTAAGTGTGTTATCCAACGATAGGTTTTCTAACTACTCTCCTTCCCCTCTCTCCCAGCTCAGTAAGGCACGTTCTGAAGCAATAATTTTATTAAATGGCACAACACTCTCCAGTGTGAAAATAAAGTCACAGAAAACATGGTCTGACAGGTCCTTTCGAATTTATGCACCCAAACAACTACAGAATAAACACTATCCATAATGCCTCTCGTTATAATTGATCATTTCATAAAATGATTGTTTTAAAACATTTATATTTGGGAGCCTCCTAAACAAAACCCAAATATTCTGAAATTCCATATGCTGAATCCTAAAGACAACAAATGGGGCAAAAATTTGTATAATGCTACCAAGTCTCATTTTCAAAATTTTCAGGCAATGAAGATGCTAATCTCACTAAGTCTCTCTAATTCTGCTTTTACCTACAGCTAGTTCTATTTTATTATCTATGACACTGAATTTTAAAACAACCCTCGTTATGTAAGGACTTTAAAATCAAGGACTATCTCTTAAATTACTTCTCACCTTTAATTTTTAATTTATATATAAATTTGGGAAGAAAATTAATTTGGAATAACATGAAGACAAAAAACTTAACTCTCTCTGGTCACATTTAGTTGAACACCTCTTTTTGAAAGGGGTATCAATAAAATTCAACAGTCATGTAACAATTAGGTCAAATATCAGTTCTGACAAAATTAGGAAATATTCTGATATATACAGAATACCGTGACTGACTAGCAACATCACAACTAAATGAATTCATTTTCACTTGCAGGACCAAGTGAATTCTTTGTCTAATTTATTCATTTCATATGTATCGGAGAAGTAAAGCTACATTAAATGTCAGGGTTTTAGATAAGCTGCTTCCGTTTACATCAAGCGCTGCAGCATATGAACTACTTAAAAACTGCTCTGTCATTTGTTAAGAGCCTAAGCAACTTCATTATGACAATGAAACTGAATTAATAAAATATGTTTAGAAATGCGTTTTATGGAAATTGCCCATCCTGTTAATCCCCAATGCATATGTGAAAGCTTGATAAATCTGACTTCACAAAAAAACTGTGCCACAGAAGCATTGAATAAAACGAAAGCACGTCCAATTTCAGATAGGACCAAAATAATGTAAAGTGATTCAAATGTACTATAGTTGCATGCTGTATCCATTAAAAAGGTGGGGGAATGTGGAAATAAAACAGCACAGTTCAAGATAAATATGTACCAACAAGAAAAATTAAAAATGCATTGCTTGACTTTCTCTGTGGAACTGACCTCTCCTCCAGTCCCAGGTAACTGGACTGCCCCTCTCCCTGTGCCAGCGCCTGAGCTGTGGATCAGCTGAGGGCTGAGCAGCTCTGCCTCTGTGTTCTGCATCCTCCTCCTGACAGAGGTTCATCGGGAATCACTTCTTTGGGAATGGATACAGAGGGACAGAAAATTCTGTTCTACTTTGAAACAAGCAGCGTTTGCTTATGGCCTTTCCTTACATATATGCTCCCCTTCCCCTCTTCTCTCAGCTAGAGACACTTTCCGTTTTGTTTGATGCAAACTCCGACTGATTATGAAGTTAGAAAGCCAATAAATAAAATGCAACTTTTGAGCCTCATACCTCTTCGAACTGTCAGATAACAGAAAACCTGAGACACAGGGCTCTGGATACAGCTAAACAAAGGCTTAATCAAGTACTGCAAATTTATTTTCTCTTCAGCATTTTCAGGATGAGAAGCACAGCCCACAAATCCCAGCCTGCAGAAAGGTCAGAGTAATACACAGCTTCTGATGCTCATGATAAGAAAGTAGAGTTCTACTATTTGTTCTGGCTACACTCTAGGATATAATCACAATTTCATATTTACTTTTCATTGTGTCACAGCAGATTTTACAGCAAGTCAGTTTTTCTAATTATACAACACAGGACTGCACAGACAGTACTAACATCAGCCATCTCCCATTCTCTCTTTCACCACTGTGACCCCAGCGCTTCATTGTCACCTGCTCCCAAACTGACTCAAATTAACCTTTATAAAACTATGGATTAGCTTCTTGACTTTGTTCATGATGCAGGCTGCTCAGGTTCCATCAGCAGAGCTGAGGAAGATGGTGAAATACAGTACAGAGGAAGGAAGAAACAGCCAAGAGCAAGCCCCCCTGAAGCTGCGTTACTGCCGAAACCTCCACATCACAACAGATGTCCCGAGATGTGGGGGTTTCAGGCAGGATTTGTGTGTTTATTGAACAGATCATGGAAGTCCTGTTGCAGCACATGTACGTATGTACCGGCTCTTGCACAAACCTTAACTAAACACCCTGTTGTCCCATCATCCTACTCTCTGTCTGCCTTGCACTATCTTCATAAAAACTGCTTTATTTTTTCCATTTCACAACATTTTCTGTGATGGAGATATAACTTAAGAGGTTTCCACGCACAGTTTCTCATTGCCATCCCTGTGCTGCAGTTTTTTGCTCCAGTATGACACTATAAACAACTACCAAAGCAATCTAGCGTAGAACAAAACATCAGCAATACACTTTAGTAAAAATAACCCAGTATATTTCAGCATTTCAGTTTATCATGCAGTTCCCCCCTGCAAGTGCTTCTACTGCAAAGATCCTTTAACAAATCGTTCTTTGCCGACACATTTTGTCTGTCAAAACAGACACAAACATTTTAGCCTCTGTAGAGATGTACATTTAAAAGAAGTATATCCTTTTATTTCAGGCTCGCTCTTCCTAAAACTCTGGCTATTTGGACTAGTCCATTAAATTGACATCTGGCTTTGGTAATTATTGCCTCCAGCTGCTCCTTCTCTGCCCCCTGCCAGGAGCTATTATTCCCCACTTACACCACAATAATTGTTTATTTGATCACCCTTGAAACCAGATCTGCCCCTAGTAGAACTATGTGCTTAAGCACAGCCTGTGGGACCAAGTATACATAAAATCTGACATCATGAACTGCACAGGAGAAAGAATCCACTGTACCATTCATAGTTCGCCAGACTTCATCTTTTTTTCTCCCTCTTCCTTCAAATAGTTCACATTATTTAGGGCCTTTTTGACAGAGTATCTTCTTACTCAAAATTTCCCTATTTCTACTCTACCTTGGTGTGACTGCACAAGCTCCTTCCCACCTTTCCTCTCAGCTGCCATTTTCAACTCCAGACTTGTAGGAGGTGACACCAGGCAAACCCAGTGCTTTGGGAAGTAGAGCAGTTCTGTGAGAATCTTTACAAACTACTTTGGCCAGTTCTCCCAGACCCATGGAACTAAGGCATGATTTATGAATTATGATACCTGGGATGTGGAAAATCAAGTGAAAAACTAAGCACTCTATACCTGGGCAGTTTTAATTGTAAATATTTATACATTTAAATAAAGTAATTACAATTAAATAAGGGTGAAAAAATAATGCAAAGGCACTTGTATCCTATATATTATTTTCATTTTTAGTTTTTAAAATTATTTTTTAATAAATAAACACGCAACTAACTTCTCTGGAAAATTGCTTTCAACTGAAATAATAAAGTAAAAATTAAATATAAAAATATACCATGTTGGTTTAAAGTTATTTTGCTCCTGTGATTTTCCTGATGTTAAATTGTTTGGACTCACAGTAATATAGTCAGTTAATACAGATCTTTCCCTCTCATTGACATTATTTTTCTACAAGTCTTTACTTGAAGTCTCACATACCGGTCAGGCTGATGATTCAGGTTACTTGGTTACCATCAAAATGGCAGAGTACTATCCACATCTGAAATCTACACTGGTATCTCTCCATCACTCTCTTAATCTTCTTCAGTTTACAGCAGTGTATCACTTCCTAATTGCTCTGAGCACTCTTTCCTGTACCTGAAAATATCTCCTATTCTGGATTTCTCAAAAGGCTGTGTGACTCTAGGAAGTGCACAGTGAGATCATACACACCAATCATATGAATGCCATCTTCAAGTCAAACTACTACTTCAAATGTCTAAAATATAATTACAGATATATACCTTCTACTTTAATTTATACATTAAAAACATGCCCTCAAGGTGCCTCCTCTGCAGCTTCTGGGGCCTGCAGACTCAGGTAGGAAAAACATTCCAAGGAGTGAGCAAAAATATTCCAGCTTGGGAAAAACATTCCAAAGAGTGAGCAAAAATATTCCAGCTTGATTGCATCTGTACATCGCAGCAGTAAACTAGGTCATGGCAAAATGGATGAACTCTCAGTTATTGCTTCCTAAGCCATTTGGGACTTAGTGCCAAACCAATACCAGCAAATCTACCAAGAAGGCTTGAAAACCAGTGCAGAAAACACAAGAACTGCTCAAATGCACTCCCAACATGCAACACCTCCTGCAAAGCAAGCCCTTATGGTCTACAGGACCGTTCATTTCAAAGTGATTCAAAATTGCGTAGTGGAATCTAAATGGCACCAATCTAACCTTGCTATGACCAATGCATGGTGAATTCCACCCAGTCTGCATGTGCAAAAAAAAGTTGCATGTGCAGAAAAAGCAGCCCCTCTGTTAACAGCTGCTTCCAAAGCCAGCAAACTCTTCAAAGCTCAAAATAAGAAATTCATTGGTCAGTCCCACAGCCACTCTGACTCCCAACAGCCCATCAACATGGTCTGAATTTCGCTAGGTATAACTCACTTGACCACAGACCACATTTATTAACCTTGTTCCACTGCTGAGTCTTGGTTAGGGCAGAATCACACAAATACATACTCTCAAAGGGGTCTGAATACACGCTGAATAACATAGGTTTTCAGGTTATAAAATTCTTGATGCTTTGTTCTGTTTTTAGTTTATAAACTAAGCTGTTCGTCTAGTCTAATTACTACAATAACATAATGCTGATTGCAAAAAAAGATCTGTGCATCCAAGAGGGCAAACAGTAAAATCTCAAACGAGAAGCAAGCACAAATGTTTTAATATTATAATTTTTCCTGATGTGCAGACTAGGATTGTGGCATCACTATCCCAGATGAATTTCTGAAAACCCATGATGCTTTGCACCTCATGCTCCAAGAAACACACTGACAAATACACACAGATGGATGGGCACTAAAAAAAACCCCAGTATTTTCAACACTACTGCAACCTACAAAGTGGAGACCCGAGCTATGAAGATGTTCAGTGTGCAAAGAGAAGAAATTACTGTTTTCCTCGTCTGAGGAAAAATAATCCTCCAGTTTTAGGCAAGAAACTTTTCTTTTGACCATTAAGGTAAAGTCTGAAAAGTGATGGGTCTTAAGTCAAGTAGGGAGATGAGTCCTTGCGGAACACAGATGCATGACTCTGTTTATTATATTGTTAATACTTGTACAGCTGTGTATATAAGGTTAATGTTTTCAAAGCAAACTCAGGTAAATAACTTGTTTAATGTAAGAAGCATGATGAAAATTTTTAGCTTCAAATAGTATTATTTGAGTCTCCTTCTCTGGAGACATTCAAAAACTGCCTGGACACGTTCCTGTGCAACCTGCTCCAGGTGAACCTGCTTCAGCAGGTGGGTTGGACTAGATGATCTCCAGAAGTCCCTTCCAAGCCCAGCAATTCTGTGATATATCAGGCCTACTTATGTTATTTCTGTAACAGCTGTTAGCCACTGCCCAACTTTCAATAACCTATTTATGCACTTAATCTCGATGTAAATTTTGTCTAGCATCTGTACCAAGAACAGAAGTGCACTTACCCACTTACCCAATCCTATTAGATTTGCATGTGCTTAAGCTTACAAGGGATATATTTAAGCTTCAACTGAAAACGAGAATGTGTCAGACTTTATGTAAAAGAAATTTGAAAAATTATTTTTCCAAATACATAAAATTTTTAGATTTTAGGTTCACCAGACTACCTCACAGAGAATTTAAATTAAGACAGAAAGTTACCCAAAGTCCCAATGCTAGGATGTTTCTTTCACAAGGTAAAAGTGACATTGGGTAAATTAAAATACTTGCTCTGAATTTTTATCCTGCATCAGCTGGGTGAGTTTTCTCCAAGGATTGTACGCGGAGTCTATACTGTAGAGGCGCATGTGCATGGCCAACACGTGAAACAGCTGATCTGAAAGGTAAAGAAAACAGATCGATGATGATTAAGTACAATAAATATTAAATATTTTACATTAAGTTGCCACCCTTTGCTTTATAAGATCCTGAAAAGTCTGCCATCTCATTCCAAATAAGCTGGAAGCCTAACAAGCATATTTTTAAATTTATTTTTTTTAAGGTTTTGAAGATAAGTAAAGTTTCAATAGAAGGCTGTGAACACATGCATGTTTGCAAAAAAATACTGTTTTATCTCCTGAAATTCTGAAACAGAAAGGCTGTCTAGAAAGCTTCAAACAGAACTCAGTTGTTTTTGTGCTCGCTAAAACAACAGTTCCACATACTTAATTACAGGTATTTTTTAAAATCCTGTTTCATATGCTGTCATGTTTCTATGGTTCTACGCCCCCTTCACTTCCCTCTCCAGTTTATGCCAGAAGCTGTGATTTCCTCAACATCTCTTCTAAACAGAGACTGATACACTTCTCACATAGCTTTTATTCCTCTCTCTCACAGCTGAGTTCTGTGCACAACATATCTGAAATTAACCTAAAGTTGCCAGAAGTTCTGGCCTATAGCAGGATCCCTTTGGTTCGTCATCCTTAAAAGGTTATTATTCCATCTGCCTTCATAAGGTTATTTTGTAGGTAAATATTCAGAGAGAAAAAAAGGGAAATGTTGGACCACACCACAATGACACTAAAGTAGCAACAGTCTTTATAACGGCAAAGATTTATCTACACAAGCTGCAGGCAAAGTTTGTGGATACTCAATTTAAAATGTTCTGTATATCTACTGTATCAAAAGTATAATTTGCAAAACACTTCTAGAACCGTTTGAACCAAGGATGCTTCGTTTATTATTTATGTACATTATTCTAGTATCCGATATTAAAATGCACAGTTTTCATTTCTCTATGAATCATATGACCAATACAAATAAAGATAACATCTAATCCTTTCTTCCCTTAAGCAATCTAAGGCAGTAGGCACCATCTCTGTTGACAGCGTTTTCAGAGAGGTATTTGCAATAAGAATCTCAGATTTAATTTCTTTTTCTGTGCCTATAATACAGTTACAGATTAGAAAAAACATCTCTGTCTTCATAGGTTTATACTACAATCATATTTTAAAATACTGTTTCCCGTGATTTTTCTCACTTTTTTCCTCTTATCACACTGTATCTTGCTATTTGCTGCCATGTTTCTTCCTCCTGTTCAATTTTCTGGGACACTGCTGCCTTCCTCCCTTTCATTTTAAATTCCTCTTCCCCCCATCCCCCTTTTATGCTTTCAATTGACCCCTTTGCTTCCTGCTCTCATCATCTCTCTCCCCTCTCTCTACAACCCACTTGCTCAACCTACACACTCACTCACAGGTCCTCTCTTTTAAGTAGAAATAGCAGCTATTAATTTATTTTTCATAAATAGACAATTACTCAGAGGTATGCAATGGCCAAAAATGTCGCATGATGAAGTCAGCTGACTGCCAGAGCCTGAGGGCTGTAATTAGCTCCTGGGGTTTGTAAAATAATTGGAGATGTAGATGGCATTGGAAATGATTGCTGTCACCTGCTTGCTGAATAAAAACAGTCAATGAGGACAAAATCAGTCATTTTTTCTCCTGGCAAGAGATTCTAGCAAAACACTGCTTTGCTGACCAACTTCAAAACCCTGAAAATATACTGATATCTCATCAAAGTAATAAAAAAAAAAAAAATGCCAGTATGGTTTTATTTTTAATGAAACCCATTAAAAAGTATTTGTGTTCCTTCCCTCTTGCCTCTCTGCCACTAAAAGGAATGGAATTTTTTTTCTGAACTGCTCCTTGCCTGAAACAGAAATGGACAACTATTTAAAAAAAAAAAAAAAAAGAAAAGCTTTACATAATTAATTAACACTCTGTTCCTTCAATGGCTATTTTCCTGAGCTTTTACTAATACAAAATTAGGCAGGCAAGCATCAAATTCTTGCACTGGAGAATTTATTTCTAATCTCTAAGTGTGTAACATTTATGGAATCAAGATACATTCTAACATTGACTGAATCTGAACAGAAAATATTGAGTTTAGCAGTCTTGTAAGACAGTATTTTTTTTGTCTGTGAAGGCAGCTATCACGCCTTCACAAGAAAATGTGTTTAGCATGCAAACGTAAAGCTAGGAAGTAGGTAATAAGATATGATAACAATGATTTTTTATGAAATATTTTTTATTAATTGACTTTCAGCCAACACGGCGTAGCCAGGCTTGGTTCTAGAGCCAGGGCAAGCAAGGAGCAGCACTGGTCCCCCAGGAACATAGGTCTGGCAGCTGCTGCCTCCCACGGCAGCCACGCTGAGCTCTGATCCGTCCTCGTCTTTCTGACAAGATTGGCAACAATCAGCAAAAACTAAGGACTAATCAGAGGAAGAAACAAAGGTTTAATTTCTTCACATTCTTCTGTTCCACACCACAGTGACTCCAACTGCTTTACCGCAAATTTACTATGATTATGGAGTATTAGAGAAAGCCAAGGAAAACCCCAGAGCACCAAAAACCTGGAACTGGCAACTTCTTAGTGCTTGGTTCTTGACCACATTCTTACACTTGAGGGACTAGCAGAAATCTGCCTTGGGACAAATGAATATCAGAGTGTTTTTTGCCTGTGTGTTTGTGTGAATGCATCTTTCCAAAACACAAGCATGCAGAATATCCTCCCATTTCCTTATACCCCTCTTTCAAGCTTTAAAATACACTTTAAAACAACACAAACCTCACAAGAAACAAGTAGCAGCAAGACATCAACACGACAAGGGCCCACAACCAACTACCTTGCCTACTCTGGTGAAGAATGGAAACAAAGGCCACCAGGCATTCCAAACCCCTGCACTGGTCACAGCATCACTGATGGCAAACTGTCTCCAGGACAACCCACCTTTGTAAGGTGTGGACAGGATGTGGCTGTAGCTCAGAGTCTCCAAAATAACATTCTCAACAAAACTTGGCAGAAGAATATTAATTTTAGAAAGCACAGCAGTGGCAAAACTTGAGGATTATAATTATGAAGTCACAATAAAATGAGAATTAGAGGTTTATTCATAACAAATTATGAGAAGTAAACTGAAAATAATTTAAATATGGTCCTCCTCTCCTAACGACTTCATAATATTTGAGACAGGCTGGACCCAGTGAAACTGAATAAATATTAAAAAAAATCACAACATTTTAATGCACAATATAACCTATGGCTGCAAGTCATCAGGGGCCTGGCAGGATGCAAGATTTAGGCATTTAAGTGGGCAAGATTATCACTGGCTTCAAAACATGTTCTCATGACTCAAATGTTGCCTACATTGAACCAGCACTGCCTCAATTCTCCCAGCTTATTCAGATGGCCTTTGTTTTCCACAGAACACATGTACAGCTTATATAAAACACTAACAGAATAATTTAGATCACCAGTTAGACATTAGCTTTAACTTCATATTAGCCCTTCTAATTGTATTTCTAAAAATTAAGAAAATAAATCTACTTTTTCCATCCACTGCTGATCTTAGTACACATTCTTTTCAACTCTTCCTACACCAGCTCTACTCCTCAGGGTTATCCTGTTGTGAGAGAGGAGCAATGAACTCAGTTGGAATTGGCCCTTTGAAAAGAGCATCTCAAAGGAGAAGAGCCTGTCTTTGCACGGGGACTGAAGCTCTTCGAGAAAATGTTCTAATGCTGTTCCTCTCATAAAAAACTAAAGAAAACTGGTATTTTGTCTACAGATCCACACTGCCTACACTGCCTGCACCTGCAGATGCCTTCTTTACTATTTCTAGTATTAAAGCACACCGATTTTACAGATCTTGACAAAGCTCTTAAAAATCATCTGCTACACCCAAGTGCACAGAACAGGAGTAGATAAAGGAGATTTCACAGCTCTTTTCATGTCTAGCATAGTATGCACAGCACAAAAGATGACTAGATTCAGAGACACAACCAGATAGGGATTTGATAGATGAACAGCAGAACTTACAAAAAATGCCATATTGAACTGACAAAAATGAGTGATCCAGGAAGTTCCATGCACATTTAAGTTTTGGTTTCACTAGTAATCCTGGTTTAGTCTTTGCCAAAGTGATCTCAAATTTCTACGTGAGTTTTGATGCCTTTTCTTCTTCTATCTTTTTTCCAGTCTCTGAACTGTAAACTCTCAATTTAAAGTTGAAAGCAGAGTTACATTTTTTTTTCTGCTATTAATTCCACTTCTGCAATGTATAGCAATGTACTGTGATAACAATGACAAAGAAAACTAAGGAATTAGCTGACTTTATTTTGATTGCAAAAGTCTGGATGACGTGTTTATTGCCCAGTATCTCTCATATTTATGTTTTAGAAGGACATAAATAACATACCGTGGTCATGAAAATCTCTACTTTGCTCTTTTGAACCAGTCTTTTTTCATTCAAGTGATTAGTATTCATATTTACAATGTCGAAAGATCACAAAACACAGTGACACAGCAATCACTGCAAGTGGGATGGAAAACATCCTTGTCTCAACTGCTGTGTGAAGATTTTACCAGACTAGAGACCTCATGCCCTCCTTCTCCCAAAGCTTGCTGGGACTATCAGGAAGAACGTAGATTATAACAAAAAGCAACCAGATGGGAAGTGATAGTTAATAAGGAGACTGAGGATTCATATTTCTCCTTGTAGAGCTTTATATAGTCCACTTAGCAACAGCAGCTGCAAAAACCTGCTGACAGCATATTCTCATTCATCACTGATCCAGTAGATTGGAATCAATGAAGAAAAAAAATGTGAAGATCAGGAAAAGCCTATTAAGGCATTAAGACATGAGCAGTCTTTACAAAATCTTAAGCCTTAATTGTTGATGAAGCAGCTAATTATCCTCAATATCAAATGTAGTGGCGTATAAAATCAACTTTAGCAATAGAATTCTAACTATCTATCTTTTTCTCTCCCAGGCTAGGAATGAACACTATACCAAGCTTTCCAGGAAATAGTTATGATCATCTGTTGGTGAGAAAAAACGCCTTTTCAAAGTTAGGGTGAATGGATGGGCACCAAAGATCTGCAGATTGCCAGCTCCTAATTAAAAAATTATACAAAAAAACCTCCACAAAACCAAACCAAAAAGCCCAAACCAATCAACCATGGAAACCCACTGTTCCAAGGCAAACAGCATTCCTGAAAACTACTTTTATCTTTCTGATTTTCAGTGGCTGCAGTGAGCTTGGTAGGAATCTTTGCAACCATATTCACATTATTAGATTACAAGAGGGAAACAGTTGCAACTGAGCAATTATTAATTCTTCCTATGGGAACAAACCATACTTAGTGTTTCCAAGTATCACCGGCAATACTGATAAAATGGAGACAGCCATGACTATCAATGTGATTGAAAAAATTATATGGAAAGGGCAGGAAGAGCTTAGAAAACACATCATGTCAAGGTGACTTGCTGTGCTGACATGAACACTAAAAGCACAGATTAAATTGATACTAACATTATAATCAAGACAGATCACACTGCTGAGCCATCTACAAATGCAAAACACAGACTTCAGATGAACATGAGGAGAAAAAAGAAGAAAGGAGAAAAGAGAAAAAAGGAGAAGCGAGCAAAAAAGAGAAAGGAGAAAAAAAGAAACAATGGAACAATACCATTTCTCAATGGTTAGAACCATCACAGAAGTTACGAAGGTGCTGAAAATATTTTTAAGGTGAGTTTACACAAGTCTTAAATACTTCTTTGATGTCCACTTGTAAATTAACAGCCTTTTCAATTAATGCAGCTCATGCTGAAATGCCAGACTCTGCTATCTGTGGGAAACATATGGATAAGAAGTTGCTATACAGGGAAACTGAAGCCAGAGGACAAGGTGATAGAATATTTAAAGCTTCCCAAACAAACCCTAATCCTATCCTTATTACAAAGGGAAAAATTAAAAAAAAAAAAAAAAAAAAGAGAGAAGAAAGCAGCCAGAAAGAAAGAACAACTATTTAAAAGTTTAAAGGAAGAAAAGACTAGATTATAACATTTACATACTCAAGTTAAAGATACAAAGGTCATTCAGAGAAGTCTTTCTTATTCAGCCTTATAATATTATGTTCTGAAGCTGTTCTACAAATACGATAACATTGAAAACAAAAAGCTAAACATCAGATCTCTTATACTTTATAAAAGAGAGAAGTAAGACCTGTACAATTGTTATATATCATCATTATCCCCTAAACCCAAGAAGATTTTCAAGGCCACAGACTCTAAAAGTGTAATAAGGTCCTCAAAATAGGACTTGATTTTTAAGAAGGCTCTATTTCCATTTTTGGTTGGATACTCTTCAGTAACACACACTCATGCAAACACACATACAAAACTTTAAACCTTGAAATGGCAATTTTACAGCCAAATTTTCTTCATCAGTCTTCTCGCACAGACTCAATCACCAACGCTAACAGCTACATTAATCATTCTTAATTTTACTTCCCAAGAGCAGCTGCCCTGCTGGTGCGAGCTACTGAAACAGCTCTTGACCTGTTTGCTCCCACCATCCTCGCTGACGCTTCTGGCTGTAGCAGCTCACCTGGGACAACACATTCTGTTTTCTGCAATATCTAATCACCCAACTTCACAGTTGTTACAAGACTAATACAGAGCAGTGCGCTTAATCACAAGAGAGACACCTCATTACCTTGCACATAAGAAAACCAAATATATTTTAGAATACTTCTGCTGGACCTGATATGAATGACATTCAAAAAACAAAAGCCATTTCAATCCTGTGCACGCAAGACTTTAACAAAATAGTCTTCAAGTTCTAGATAGGGTATGGATTTTTAAAATCATTCTTTCCTCACTGCATAGGACAATGAAGAAGTTGAAGGTACGTTTTAAGTGAAACTTTAAAAGCAGGATTACCTCTTGGAAAAAGAAATCAGTACGGAAAGAAAATAAAATCTATTCTAGAATATTTATCTAATGAAGTACAATTTTTTTATCTCTAAATGCATCAATATGGAAGGGGCACTGAAGAAAACTCATATAATCATGTAATGGTTTAGTTAAAACAAATCCTGCTATATATGGAAAAGTAATTCTGCTCCCACTAGTCATATTTAGCCTAACATCCAATACTAAATACCATAACACTGAATGGCAGTACCATACAGGTCTGTTCCAGAAGAATGCCATTACCTTATATTAAAAATGAGCCCATTTTAATGCAAGATTGAACACGACTAGTTTGCTACATAACCATTTTACAAAACCAATACAGAACACAACCAGCGTGTGAACATTTTAACAATTAATAGATGACATTTATGTCTCCATGCTGTTTAAAGCAACAGCACATTCACAGACATAGTACCTTTCACCTGAAAGCTTTAAGCACCTTCTTCAATTCTTCTGAAGTGCAAAGCAGAAACTACAACCAACAATATGGCTGATTTAGACCTAAATGAGAAAATTTACCATTTCACCCAGAAGTGTGAATGAAAGCAGGTGCATTGCAGTTAAATGCTGTCCCTACCCCTTCATCAGAAATATGCACTAGAATCCTTAAAGTAACGCAACTGCCTAAGGAAAAAGCACTATTGCCATGTGTGACACACTCAATACCAAGATTACAAAACAGTTTAAGAAAGAAAAATAGTAAACAAATAATATGCAATGTATTATAAGTAGAAACAACAAGAAATCTTATGTTAAAAACAACAACAACAAAAAAATCATCAACATGATTTTCTATTATAAGAAATGCTCTCCCAATTCCAGATTAAGCTCTTGTGTGCAAGTACATGAAAACAGCCAAATCACATAATGGGGACAATAATTTATTCTGTTTAAATACACACACTAGTCTGACGACAAGGATTTAAAATGAAGTTTTCCTTACTGGATTATTTTACTCTTTATATAGACAACTAATGCACAGATGATTTGCTGCTACCAAAATGTGATCTATTTCATAAATATTTTAAATTTTGTAAACTGAGTTGTATTTTTAAAAAGAATAGTCGACATAGTCCTACTTAAAGCTTCTTCTTAAGAAGACGTTTTTCCTACTTCAAGTGTGGTAAGTATCTTCAACTTTCTCTAAGTTTAGTTTGTTCCAGTAATCTATTGTGTTGAACAGAAAACACTGGTTCATTTTCTGAGACACACAGAACAGTAAAATTGCTGGAAAAATAGGTATGAGATATGAATTTAAACAGAACTTAAGTTTGTTTGTTTTGTTGAAGTAACAATCCAGCGTAAGACAATTCTCTAGTGGAGATATTCTTCATATATAATTTCTAATTTTGTAGTTCTCCAAAAAGAAATTCCTCCTATGATTACAGTGTTCTTCATGCATTTCAAGACTTGAGGAATAGTTATTAAAAATCCAGACTGATCTTTTCACTGGCTGTCAACAAAAGGTATAGCTGCCTTTTAAAACCAGGTCCTAAGTATGTAACAGCCCTTCTTTATGTAAGATGAGGTTGAAGGGATGGTGTGGTAAGTATAAGAAAAAAATTAAACCCTGTATTATACAAAGCACTTTGTGTCTTTCTTTCTCTCTCTCTTTTTTTTTTTTTCCTTAAAACCCCCAATCAAACAATAACTACTTTGAGGTAGTTCCTCTCTTGGTGTCAACTGATATAGTTCAAATAGAAATAATGAAGCTCTATAGATGAACACCGAGGAAGATTCCCAGCACTCTGTGATTCAACCATTCTCTGCAAAGTCACAATCTTCCAGCACTTACTGACATTAGTTGCTGATAAAGCACCATGAGAAAAAAACATTACTTTACATATATATATATACACACACACACACACATATATATAGGTTTTAAATAGGTACATGCAACGCAAATTTGAAACTGATATGACATCAAAAATTCCACAGGGTTTTAAGATATAATTAATGTACTTGATGCCACTTTTATCTTGAAAAAAATATAATACCAAGAAGCTGAAATCTCTTGACTTTGAAAAGCTAGCAGTAAGATAAAAATACGACCTTACAGATTACAGGCTGCTTCCCTGCATACATTCTTCTATCCTTCAAAATGTCAAAACTTATAAAAATCTTACATGGCTAGTAAAGCCATGTGAAAACAGGGGTACACTCTCATCATATGTAAAGTTATTATACATTTTTTCACTTTAACTGTTTCAAAGACTTTAGAATTTTAAGCTGAAATCTCCACCCTAAGCTGCTCATCAGAGTCTTCCAAATAACGTGCCTGTGAAACAGGCAACACATTGACTACGTTGCTAAAATTCAGATAGAAAGTGTGCATCTTACTAGGTGAACATACAATTAATATATTGTAATCCAAGTAGAAGTTATCTGTAGAGCCTTGATTTTATTAAAAGCTTCAAATTTGCAAACAGTGATCTAGCAATGTTCTTTTAACACACACAGTTTTCTTGCTCTGCTGTAAAAGGGAGATAATCATGGCAGGGGAAGACAATGTGCAGTGGGATTTAAAACTACTCGCAAATCACAACACATGAATGAAATCAATTGAACTGCATCTCCTGGCAGGAACGGAAGGCTCTTATCCTAGCGGATGTGGACAGCATAGCACGTGCTGGGATTTCTTTGGCAGCTCATCACTGCAAATGATGAGGAAAGCATCACCCACAATTCATGTACCAAAAGGCAGAGGTGTTCCCGAGCTTTCTGACATTTTTACTACTGAATCTGTCCCGATGATGTATGAACTTGATTTAAACAAACATTAGTAGTAGTAGTAGTAGTAGTAGTATTCTGGCAGGCTTTCCAATTTTTCCAGACAAAAGAAAATGTCCATTCCTAATGTTTATATTCCAGTAAAAGACTAGATTTCATGTTACAAAAAAAGCACTTCTGTCAACCAAAAGTGCTTTATTTGCCAAATATTACAGGTTTCTGAACAATGAAGATTTAAGAGCTTTTACCAAAGAAAATTTCTAAAACTCTCATGTCAATGAAAGAACCAGGGAAATTAAAGACACAGGACAAGGTAGCTGCAGATTCCTAAGTATGAGACCTAGTCATGAGCTACATTAGCACTAGGAAAAACAAATTTCTTTCCTATTACTAGCAACAGTGAAGGTGAAACAACGCTTTGCTGAGTTACCCCTAAAATACTTCTAGTTTTACTAATAAAAATGGGAAATTTTAAAAAGATATTACATGGATACTCCCACAATTGATTTCTAAATAGATTATACCCACAACACACGAACAGCTCTAATGAATATTTTGTGCAAATTACATTTTGGATCTCTCAAATTGCAACAAAAGCCAAAGACTCATTATGGCAGTAAAAAAGGCTCATAAAAGAAAATCTTGACATAATTTAGAAAAAGTTAGGAAAAAATCTAGACACTTTTATTCAGTATTCTAATAATTTATATTGCACTTCATAACAGAAAACTTACTTAAACATGATCTTTTCCCAGCTGTGCTTGCACCTCCTGAACATAAATTGCCTCCTCGATGGACCAGCTCAAGTTCCAAGTTTGTTCTGCAAGAAGAACATTACACTGTTGAACAGAACAGCATTGTTCAAGCTTCTACGGACACAAGAGTCACCACAAAATCCCAGCCTACACTAAATGAAAGAATGCTGTGAACTAACCTTTAATGGGAGATACTGCTAAACTATGACTCAGAATAAAACAAACTTTATCAATTTATTGCCATATGTGATTTAAAGTGGTTTGATTAGCAAGTACTATATTAAGAGAGCTGCTGTAGTTGTGATTGAAGAATAAAAAATTGTTAGTTCTGAGGCTTTTTTTCTGTATGCACACACAACTCATTGATAATAAGTCAATTTATGTGCAAATCTGAAAAGACAATATACAGATCGGCTAAATTTAAATCAATCAGATATGTCTGAAAAGT
Source organism: Streptopelia decaocto (assembly GCF_964273445.1). Taxonomy (NCBI): domain Eukaryota; kingdom Metazoa; phylum Chordata; class Aves; order Columbiformes; family Columbidae; genus Streptopelia; species Streptopelia decaocto. The sequence continues at coordinate 47,503,702 of NC_138660.1, forward strand.
GTTCTCTTCATTGGCAGGGCTTTTGTTTTGCTCTAAACAAACAGTACAATGGATAAGCCATCAAGTAACTAAGTATGAAAACAGTCTAAATTATAATGGAAGCACTGACCTTTATAGATAAGTTAGTTAATAAAAGCCTTGGAGGTTAATTCTGAATGAAACGCTGGTATTCACTGCAGCTCATTAGTATGAAACAGGAGTTGTGTCACTGAATCTCTGTGTCACACTGATGCTTGCTTGCTTAGTATTATTGGAACCTGATACTTAGGCACCAATTGTTTAGGCCAAATTCGATAGCTTTGTTTAATTTTGGAATTGGATGTTTCAGTATTGCATTATCTTTTACCCCCAAGTCTTTGAGCAAACAATTTACATTATGTTCTCTGAGAGTTTGTTTTAGTAAGTCAACATATATTCCATGAATTAAAATAAAGGAATATAATTATACAATCATATTCTAAAATGTTATTTTGCTAATATAATCCAAACTACAAAGCTCAGCCTAAACCTATTTGTCCTTTAACTAAATCTCAAACAATTTTAGGTTCAATATAATGTGACTTAATGCGTATGAAAATCTATTCTAGAATTTTAGGCACATAATATATCTAAGCTAAGGACACCCCCCCCCATATATTTAAGAAGAAACTACAGGATGACTATTTTATGCAAAACAAATTATTTTTTAAGAATTTTAGTTTTATCGGTTTGAAAGAATAATACATTTTTATGTGCAGTGTTTGTTAAGATACTTTCATATGCTTTTAAAATAGTAACATTTCAGAATATTGCTATCCCTGAATTTGCAGCCTATGCCACCCATTTCTGAAGGAACGCTTTAATCCTCTCTACTCAGAAAAGGCAATTTAACATTGATAATGTGCCTGCTCAGAGCTCCATCTGGTAGCTGCTGATAAGGGCATCTGTGTGACAGGGGAATTTTCCACTCTTCAGGCGATTTACAGTGCTCACTGAACTTCTAAAAATCTACCAGCAAGGAAGCAGGGACAGGGATTTCATATTAGTGGACAAAATAGCAACTGTAGATCAGCATGTGCTCGTTCATTGCAGGAATAAAGGAAAACCGTTTCTACAAACCTTCTGATAACTAATTTGTAGAACAAAATTAATGGCAGTCTTCCCTTAAAACCAAGATAATTAAGATTTAAATCAAAAACACTACCTGAATGTCTAAGAACAACTTTCTAGATCTAGAATTTTACATTTCCTTTCACCAAAAAATATGTACAATTTAAAAAAAATAACCTCAGAGACAATTCTGAAAAATCCCTTCTTGATACGTACGAGGTGTTATATAGTACTTTTTTCTATAATCAATGTAAAGAGAGAGATACCTGGAAACATACATTCCATCACATGTATCATACCAACTCTCACCTCCCACACTGCTTTGTTGACTGGCCCACCTCATCAAAAACGGCAGGTTATAGTTCAGCTTTCTTGGAAATGTAAACATTAGCCTTTTCCTCTGAGGTATCCCAAAATATACCTAAACTTTGGCATAAAAATGCACAGTAGGGAAAGCATCTTCTGTGAAACTGAACACTTGTCCTTTACAAAACGTTCTACATCGGGTACAGCCCTGACTCATTTTTGAGGGAGACTATTGAAGCTCCTCAATTCAAGCTCCCTTCTACTTTGAGGATCTGAGTAGCATCTGCCCTCTACTGAAGAAAAGCAGAGCTCTCAGTGTCTATGCTCTCATCAATGAAGAAAAACCCTGGGGCATGTCATAGAAGACTGGAACACAGAGTGGTCTCCAAAAGCACCCTTAGCTCTCTCAGCCCCCTCAACATGAAGGAAAGAGAAGGAGAAAGAAAAATCTACATGAGTGACTGTTTTCTTTATCTAGAAATCTTTGTGTCATTCATTGGAGCAAAAGATTTTGTAGAACACTGGCTTTATCTTCCTCACTCACAGAAAAAAAACTAAGAAGATGGATTTTTGCTCAGCTGTACAGACTTCTGACAAAAAAAATCAGCCTTACTTTATCCCTTCTTGTGGGCTTCCATTAAAGCAACACATTGCGAGTGGGAAGGGTGACTGTGTATTTCTTATAATTCATGTCAGGACAGAGTAGGGGGAAATCACAATGCAATGCCCTTTCCAGAAAGAGAACATGTTTGGATGGACCTCCCCTTTCTACTAGGACAGAATAATCAAGGAAAGCACTACCATTTTTTCCATTTTACTTTACAAAGACAACATATACATAAAAAAAATTAGACACTGAGACACAAACTGGAACACAAACTGGAAGGAAAGAACACAAGGTTCTTATATTAGTCTGTACACAGCTGACAGCAAAAACAACAGCTTTGTTTACAGAGACAATGAGACCTATTGCCATGCGACACAGAAACAGTCCTCCAAGATGCTGCCACAAATGGGAGTCATCAATGTTACCAATGTGGAGCTATTAAAATTAAAGCTAGGCACACGTGATTTGTGAATGACACACTATACTAATCTCATAAATGTCAGCAAAGACAAGGAGGGCTGCATACAAGAAGGGCGTATGTTTAACAAGGTAAGACTGGCAGGATAGGGGAGGTAGCCAAGGAGCTGCTCTTCCAGCTGTCTGTGGAAATCAGGATGTCAAGACCCTGAGTGCCTCATTGGCCAGGAAAGCAGACAGGGGCCAGCATGTGCTTGTAACTTCTTTTCTCTGCTACCAGTGACATCTGGCTGGGTAAGCAAAAGTGACGAAAAGTAAGTTCCCATTTTCCTGAAGCAGAAAGCATAAGCTGCAGCAAGTGGCTACATCTTGTTTAACCAGTAGTATTCCCGTTCCAGCATGTGGAAATCCAGTTCAAAGCTGGCCTCCGGCTGTACACTAGCAGCTTTTCAGAAGACTGCAGGTGATGTCATTTTCTGATTGAAAATGGAACATGACTTATAAGAAGATTAAGAGTGTCTAATTCTCTTACAAAGATATAGAGTCAATAAAAATATCATTGCGTTCACATGCTTTATTTAAACAATGGCTACTTATCATCTTGACCACCTTATCTGCATGTTAGATTAAATACCAGGAAGACATGAGTAACAGCTGTAGATAGTCTAACCAAAAACAATGAAATGTTTCAGAATACATGAAACTAGAAACTAGGTAACTGCTTGGTAAGGAACACAAGAATATCATTACCTCAAAAATAATTGGATGGAAGTAAGGAAGAAACAGGCTGAATGACAGGAATAACTTCCAGAAAGCAATTAAATAATTCTGTAATCTAATTGTGGATAGTCCATAGTTCGGTTACTTAAACAAGACGTACTAAAATCATGCAAAGAAAACTCACTCTGGGAGATGACCAGCTCAGTTACACATTTATTTCCACAAATACAAACTCTAAGGCTACTTTAAAAGATTTTTTTTAAAACCTGTAGTTTCTATGTAATTATCAAGTAATAGAAGCCTGTAAATGTGGATTGCTGAATTGAAAGGCAAGAGAAATTAACCATTTTGTAGTGGATCTGCCAGGCACCCTCACAAGTGATCTTATGAGTTACGGTAATAACATAGAAGGCTGGATCCAACACTTGAAACCTTTCAGCCACAGTTAAAGGGAAAATTGCTGACACCAGTCTTAATCTAACAAGAAGAGGTCACAACGATGCAGGTGACAATCAAATGCTGTTCTGGTTGGAGCTATTTTTTACTCTTGGAATGAAAACAAAGATCTTGAGCTTACGGTGTTAATATAAAAATAATAAAATATAGATATATTTAACATGTGTTTAGATAGCATTTTAAAAATTCTATGGCATTACACCCAGAAATATATTATAACATCACTTTTGTACCTTAAATGACATGTCAAGTTATGGTTACAAGTAATCATATTTTTATATGGGAAATACTAATTTTGTGTCATTTTTATTTTTTGAAGGATATTAAATTGTATTGACCAACTACATCGTTGCTAAAAATCTCAACATTATTTATCTTTTTATAGCATATACCACTTAAAATAATGTAGAATAATCTTCTAATTTGCTATGTATAAAATTTAATTGCTCTTCTTAATGAAGGCACAGTTAAGATACTTTTGAAGAAGACAGCTATATATTGCTACTAATAAAATTATACAATAATACACATTGGAAGAGAAGTTTGGAGATCAGATCGTCTACCTTTCTATCAAAAGCTGAGCTTTAGATTTGATATCCAGCAAGTGCTGAGCCAAGTCTTGAATATTTTCAACTGCTTATAGACTAAAGATACTCAGCAACTGGAGTTTATAAAACTGTAGTAAAAAATGCTACTAGATGATATAACTTGTGTGCTTGTACTTTCTCTGCAGTCAGCACCTGTCCTGCAGGCCTCAGTAAGTCAGAGTTTAGAAAATTACTTGCTTAATGAGTATTTCAACATCTTCATATGGGAAAGCCCTGTGTTACAGTAAATGTGAACATCAATGGCATAAATGGGAGGAGGTACTGTTTGATTTTCTTGGAGACAGTGTCTGTGGCACTGACAGCTGTAAAACTGGAATCAAACATCACAGAGAAAATGCTGACAGCTTTGACACTTTTTTACAAGACTTATTCACATGATGAGAGATTTCTGGTTGCTGATGTAGAAAAGGCTCTTTCTGTGATCCTCCTTTAAGTAAATAAAACTAATGTATGATGCAGAGATTAAAAATACTTTGTGACTTAAAAACCAGCAATATGGCAGTGACACATAAATAATCTCATTCTGGTAAATGGTAGTAGAGGAGACTGGACAGTTTGGGAAAGGAAGGCGGAAAAAGAAATTCAAGGTAAATTTCTGATATATGAAAATCAAAACCATGAATAAAGAAGAAAACTAAATAAGCATGAGACAAAATCTTCTCCATCTTTTGTGCCACTGCCGCATATACGAAAAATGAACTGAGAGGCACATTTTTCCATCTTGCATATGTCTCCAATTGAAAACCAGAAAAATGTAACCTTGATGTACTAAGTACTCAAAAAGTACTTTTAGGAGAGGATGGTTGTTTTTTTTTTTTTAAGAAGAAAACTATCTGGTAAGTTTAGTGAGAAACATAAAAATAGAAAAACATACCTACCTGGCTACTGAATACATAAATAGAAAATCGTTGTCAGGTGATCCAGGACTCTTACTATAATCCGTATACTTCTTCTGTGTGGTACTTTTTATATCTTTCATTACGGATTCCATTTCTTTACTGAGATTGGTTTCAGACTATGAACAAAGACACAAAAGAAGATTAGCTAATTTGACCTGAAGAAATGCAATAGCTGATTGCAAAGCATAGCACTTTCAGGTTTACAAAAACACATTTGCAGGTTATGAAAAAATACACATTAAAAGCCAGTATTCTGTCTCACAGAAGGGTTAAAATATTCTGAGTTATTCTGATTTTTTCTGAATACGAAAACATTACTGCTTTGTCAAGTTCAGGAATCTTACTGCTTGTGTTATTTTGAAATATATTTGCATTGCACAAATACACAAAAATAACACAAGGTATCTCTGTCAAGAGTGGAAGGCTAGCAAAATTTAATGGAATATATTTCAGAAAGACCTCATGAAACTTTGTAATACATGAGCATCTGAAAACTGCTCTTTCTGTAAAACAAATAATCCATACCTTAAAATGATCTTAATAGACATTCTTTACACAGCTTCCAGTTACAAGGATATTGGTGTTTTTACATTGTAAAGACATGAGAAATGAAATTTATATTACATGGTTCAATTCTATAATATGTAAGCTACTATGGAGAGAAGTGGGTATGTGTTCCATAAAAATTTATATTAATCACATTTTCTCATAGCTTTTAAATTGCTTATTTTTAGTAGGTAGTGCAAAAAGTTCTGTAAATATTTAAAATTTCTATATATTAAAAAAAGATTATGCTGTCTTCCACGTCAGAAGAAAATGAAGTTTACCAGGTTGTCAAGTTTCTAAGAGGTCACATATGCAACAAAACGTAAAAAATGAAAGGTAGAGGCAAATTAACAAGGATCTTTCTGCCTTACACTGATGCTTACTGGGAAAGTTCCCAGCTGTTCTTGAAGATCTTCCACCTCTTGTACAAGATCTTGCATACACTTGTTGCTATGACTTTGCCACAGGCTTCTTTCCGTGTTGTTTCCAGGATAACAAGGAAGAACACTGTTAGCAAACTGCCTACAGAGGGGACAGGTAAATTCTCCTTTGTCCACTGAAAAACCCTGGAGGACCTGGTCATTCTAGAAGAAAATAAAGAAGATGTAGCTGAAATTTGCAAAACATTATAATTTTTAGTTTGGTATTCTATGTGTATAGCCAAAGAACAAAGCCTAAAAACAAAAACTGTAAGAAAAGAATAATTAGAATAGTTCCTCTTTTTAGTGAAAAAGACTCTCTTACAATCCTCCAACTCAAATAATTTTCCTAATTTGAATTACTCCTCATTGTCAACAATATCCCCATAATGAACCAGAAATATTTCAATGGGATATTCCGAACATTTGACATGTTGTCTTATTTTACCAATTCCCATAAAGTTTGAGACTCCCTTGATAAGATCTTTTAATTTATCAAGAGGCAATTTTATTTTCAGAGTAAAGCCTGAAAAACCTTATCAAGTAGCCATTCAAGGGTAGCATAACAAAAACCCTGATTATTTCTTCTTTATCATGAAGGTCAGAAAAATGAACACAGAAGCAGGTGTTGGGAAACAGGGACATCTCCCAAGTGCTCCTGTTACCAACAAGCAGCCTTGCTTCAGCTTTACGAATTGCCTCAACAGTTTTCCCCTCCTGGGAGAAGAGAACGGCTACGTTAACAGTGACTAGAACTCAAACTTCAAGCAAGCAGCCCCAAATGGTGAGGCATTCTGGTGAGCTTCCTTTTACATACCTTTCTGGATGTTGATATCTGATTGTGTTATGTAAAAAGAATTGGTTTATCCAGATGAATACAAGTCTACATAAATTATTTTGGTACTAAGAATGATAAAATTATTATGCACTCATCTAGGTAGTAGTAATACAAGCAAATACACACAAAACTTCACTTAAACAATCTAGAAATCCCACAAATACTATGAGATAGAATAAGAGTTTCTTTCGACTTTAGGTGAGAATCCACCAGAAAAGGGACTTCGGTGTCTAAATGATGCAAAAGGTTACTTTTCAAGATTCTGCAAAATGAGATTCTACCACGACGAAAGCCCAGATTCTGCTTAATTATCTTGATAGCACAATTACCCCTGAAAGCATCTTTACAGTCGTATGGAAAAGAACAATTCATCATGGGATCAAATAAAGGCGGAACAGTTTCCAGTTTCTCTAGAGGTAAATACCAAAGAATTGCTCATAGTTTTTTTCTCAAAATGGAAACAAATCAACAAAGTTTATGAAAAACTAAAAGTAAAAAAAATTTTTTAAAAATTCAAAAGCAGTTTCATATGCGAGAAGTCACCATTTAGTCTTTATTTTACTACACTAAATACTATAACACAGAAAGAAATGATTGCTTAAAACCTGATGACTTCTGCCACTGAGCTTGTGGTAATGTTCTCTGGTGCCATTCAGGGATCTGCAATTGGGCTGCAGAAGGTTGAGGCAGGTCAAGCAACATCCATCCTACCCTGTTTACCCAGAGCATGTGAAAATAAGTGGATGTCTTTTCTAGCCAACAATTATTGAGGTTTAACTAACAAAATGTATTTTTAAACCATATATAGCAGTAATTTCCCAACAGTATTTTCCAGGGAGAACAAAAAAAAAAAAAAAGCATAATTCACAAGAGTTAAACTATTTTAACTCGTTTCTCCAAACTGCATGTATATAACATATTTAGCATACAGAACTAGAGATAAAAATCTAACTTTTTGTACCACAATTTTCATATTAAGAATTAACCAAGAGTAGCTCATATTTGTAAAATGCCTCATTTTTCTTCAGTTTCCCTGTAATTTATAAACACACATTAAACATCAAAATAAGAATCTATGAAACAGAAATGAAAAGTGTTAGAAATGCTTTACCTGAAGATGCACACCAGAAAAAAACAACACCCAGTGATTTAATTTTTAAGAACAGGATTAATTTAGTCCAGTGTTTCTTCTGAAAGCAAAGTACTTTTGTTAATAATGTCAAGATGTAACAAGAGATTTAGTATCTACTGTCCTTGAAACATAACATCTTGTCCATTAATGAAAACCCAATCTTTCTTTCTCTGAACAGCATAAATCCAATTGATTTCACTAAGAACAGTTCAGATTACAATTAAAAAATATGATCTTTACTTGTACTTACTCGTAAAGATTCCATGTAAGATTTGTGACAATCTATGTGTAAAGTGTGACCACAAGTTTGTACATAAACACCTCCTTCCCAGCCTATTGACACTGCTTGCAGGCAGGAACTCTAAAACAGTAATAAAAAACAATATATATAAAGTTATAAAGGTATTCAACACAACTTAAGATTTTATATATATATATTTATTTGCATGCTAAATAATTAAGAGACATGTATTGTGGAAATAAAGAAAAAAAATTATAAGTGTTTACTTACACTAACTTACATGGCTGCCATTATACTATTCTTTCCAAAAAACAGCCAAACACTTAAGTTACACTTCGGCAGTTTTTATCTCTTTGTAAAATGACCTCTTTAAAGAACCTCTTGCATCAGCATGAAGATGGCTCTGCCTCTACCATGTGTTCCAAAAGTACAAGTTATCCCATGTACACGGGCAACATACTGCTCCAACACATTTCATTCAGTTTTGTATGTAACCAAAATAGCAAGATCGCAGCTTTCTGAATCCTGGCGAAACCATCACATCTGAGACATCTGCTCAGCAAATTGATGAGATGCATCAAAAACTGCAATGCCTGCAGCTGGCATTGGACAACAGAAAGGGCCCGGTTCTTCTCTACGACAACACCCGATGCTTCAAAAGTTGAAGGGATTGGGCTACAAAAGTTTGGCTCATCCATCGTATTCACCTGACCTCTTGCCAGCTGACTACCACTTCTTCAAGCATCTTGACAACTTTTTGCAGGGAAAATGCTTTCAACAACCAGCAGGGTGCAAAAAAATGCTTTCCAAGAGTTCGTCAAATCCCGAAGCACAGATTTTTATGCTACAGGAGTAAAACAAACTTATTTCTCATTGGCAAAAGTGTGTTGATTGTAATGGTTCCTATTTTGATCAATAAAGCTGTGTTTGAGCCCAGTCACGATGATTTAAAATTCAAGGTCCAAAACCACAATCACTTTTGCACCAACCTAATACAAATTCCAGCTACAAGACATGCTCCTGTTCAGCTTGCCTCAACCTGACATTCATAATGTCCTATGACCCTCTCAGGCCACAGAACAAGGAAAACTTAATTTTTCTCCTGCTGGTTTCTGCATGATTGAGTAGGTTACAGTATTAGTAAGGCACGGTTGTATGATGCACATGGATAAGCACCCCCAGGACAAAAGTTTCATTCAGGAAAAGCATTATTTATTGCATGTATTTTTCTTTTGCAAAAGAAGAAAGACACAACCCCAAAGTCCTTCCAGAAAGGCTTTACTCTATTACTCTTTAGTTCAGAAATGAGTGTCCAAAGCCAGCCACAGGCTTGGGATGGAACACACCTGTATTGAGTTATGGGTTACAGAGTACCATGTCATTCTGAAAATAGTCCTATCAATCCAGTATATGAAGTTTTATCTCCTAATCCCTAGTTATACCTCTCCATACTAAAAATAACCACTTTCAATGATTTTTCCTTTACTGGGCAAGAACTCTACTCCCTGACTGACAGCAAGCATCGAATTTCAGCCTAGAAAGTCCAAAAGGAGTCTCTAGGGAAATAATGAGCCTGGTTTGCCCAATCTGTATATACCATGTAGCCTTTGAATATTATTTTGTTCTTCTAGTAGAATAAGCTAAATCATGTTCTGTAACTTAGAATTTTCACATCTAAGTGAAATTATTCTCTTGCCTCATGCAATCTGTTGTTAGAGGAAGGACACAGTTAATAAATAAAAGGACTTCCTGTTGCTTAGCTCATCTGAACAAGACACTCAAGACACTAACAGATGTTTCCATTTTTATCCCAGAAAAAATTTAAGGATTAGTTCTTTCATGCAGAGACATTTTTTAACACAGTAGTGACCTGGAAACTTGAAAGCAAAGATAGCTAAATTCCACTGTTTGAACCAGGACTAGAATTTTCGAAGCAGGATGCATTTGCTCATTGCATCACAGTGTATTTTAGATCAATCTTTTGGTAGTGTTACTGCACAAAAAAGGGAAATACACAGTACAGTGAGTTGAAGTTTTTGAGAAACATTTTGCTTGGAACTCCTTCCATTTGTAGTATGCAAACATGTAAAAATAAAGCTACAGTATTGCTTCAATATTTTTAATCGCTTTGGTATGAAAATATAATAAGTAGTTGAAACAATAAACATCATCAATATCAAAAGAAGAAAAGCTTGTTCACAAATTCTTTCTGAACTTTCACTCAGAAATAATTTCCTGCTTACATCTTCAAAAGTTTTACTTTCTAGCAAGGAAATGTATAATACTTGCCTCAGGAGAAGATGTTTTTCTAAAAACACTGCTGCTTTTTTAAACTATATCAGTTATGAAATTCATTCTAAATTAATCTACTCTACATAAGCAAGCTTGGTTGCAGTTGGCAAATTTCAGTTACCTGTGCATGACAGATTATGAGAAAGCTAGCCATCATGTCAGAGTAAAAACAGCCAGTTTCTCCTCTTTAAAGCTTCTAAAGGTTGATTATTTAGTTAGATCTGCCTAAGAACTAGTATGTTGCCCAAGACTAGTCTACAGGAGCTAATTCAGGGTCACAGGTTACATATTCTTCTCCCCTAGAATGATTTCTCAGAAGAGTTATATATTATTTTACAAGGCTGTTTTAGACACTAGCAAGGAAAAGTCACAGGCAAGACTTTCACAAAGGCCTAAACGAGAACAGGTCCTGTTAAGCAACAAGAATTGGAACTCAAATTTAAATATGAAAAGCTGTAATGTGGCTTTGTGAAGAAATGCAAAAATCTGCTTAGAACAGCTAACAGAACTGCAAACCAGAAAATAACCAATTAATGTAAAATTGAACTTCAGTAATGTTGTGCAGAGTTGAGGATTCAGCAGAAGGGGGTGAAGTCTTCTGCTGGTCCCTCCTTCCCATCCACTCATCCTCCCCTTCTCTGTAGTGGCTCAGAAAACTGTTAAAGGTTAAAAGAAATCTTTCCACTTACTCTGTGCTGCCAAAAATACTTTGATTAAGAATAATTCCTTGATCAGATTTTCTGAATGGCCACAAGAAAACTGGTGTTTTGAAAGCAATACCTAAGATAGCAAAACTACATCTCAATTGTGTGGTCACACTGAATTATGAGATACCATCTTCTAGAGAACATCTGCATGGGTATTTAATGACCATGTAGTCTGTAGATATACTAGATGTCTACATGAAAAATGTAGCTAGTGAAAAGCCATACACTATTTAAAAATAAGGACCCTATCACACTTCGTAACTACTGCAACATGACGAAGTGTTCACTGAATGAAGAAATGAAACTAGAAGGACTCTACGTTGTAGTTTCATTTACCTTTTTACACAAATTTTTCAGAAGCGGTAGTATTGTTCACATGAATACTTACATCTTTAAAGTATCGCTGTAAAGTCGAAAGCCTCGCATCATGCAGTGTTGCACAGGTATCCCAAGAATATATTTGCTCCTCTTCAGTAGTTGGTAGTTTCTTTGGCTCAGTGCTACTGCGGCATTGTCCCAACACTGTATGAAGAAAAGAAGCAATAAAGAATGCAATGGATAACAATATCCTAAACAATTAAGAAAACAATCAGGAAATTTTGGCTCGCAACTACACTAATGTATGTGCATGGCATAAGGAACAAGCAAAATGAACTAGAAGCCTTGGCCCAGTCCCAAGGATATGATATAATTGGCATTTGTGAAACCTGGTGGGATGAATCCTGTGACTGGAGTGCCATGATGGACAGCTACAGGCTATTCAGAAGGGATATGCAGGCAGTTGCACTGTGTGCAGCAGAGAGGCCGGAGTGCAAGGAGATGGCAGTTGGTGACAGAAAAGTTGAGAGCCTCTGGGTAAGGATTAAGGGTCAGACAAATAAAGCAGACTTTGTTGTGGTTATCTACTACAGGCCACCCAGCCAGGATGATGACACTGATGAGTTATTCTTTAAGGAACTAAGTGAAACCTCCAAATCATCTGCCTTTGTCCTTATGGGGGATTTCAACTTGTCAGATGTCAACCGGGAATATCACACAGCTGGCATCAACAGGTCCAGAAGATTCCTGAAGCATCTGGATGATAACTTCTTGGTGCAGATACGAAGGGAACTCACCAGGAAAGGTGCCTTCCTAGATCTGACACTCACTAACAGAGAGGGTCTTGTAGGAGATGTGGCGACCGGTGGCTCGCTGGGCCACAGCAACCATGAAGCAATCAGGATTAAAATATTTGCTAACAGGAGGAAAACTTCCAGCAAGACCTTAACACTAGACATAAGGAGACCAGGCTTCAGACTGCTCAGAGAAATACTTAGTAAGATTCCCTGGGAAGAAGCTTTTGAAGGTGTTGGGGTCCATCAGTGCTGGTCATTTTTTAAGCACCACCTACTAAGAGCACAGGACCAAGCCAAAAATATAGCAGGCGAGGCAAAAAGCCAGCTTGGTTGAGCAGGGATCTTCTTCTTGAAATACAGCAAAAAGAGAAACTACATGGTCAGTGGCAGCAAGGCTAGGCAACAAGGGAGGTGGGGAGGAAATTCGTGCTGCCAAAGCTCAATTAGAATTGAAGCTGGTCAACACTGTGAAGGAAAATAAAAAAGGCTTTTAAAATATGTGAATGGGAAAAGGCAAATGCAAAATAACATTGGCCCATTAACTGATGAGCACGGTCACCTTATTAACAGGGACATGGACAAAGCTGAGACATTAATGCTTTCTTCACTTCAGTCTTCAACACTGATGATAGACTTGGGGGCCCCCATAACCCTGGGCTAGAAAATCATGTCTGTGAGAACAATAAACTCCCAATCAATCTGAAACTTGTATGGGATCTACTACTCCAGCTAGATCCCGACAAACAGATGGGGTCTGATGGGATTCATCTAAGGGTGCTTAAAGAGCTGGCTGACATCATAGCAAGACTTCTCTCCATGATTTTTCAATGGTCCTAGGAATCTGGATTGGTCCCAGAAGACTGGAAGCTGGCAAATGTCCCAATCTACAAGAAGGGCAACAGGGATGACACTGGAAACTACAGACCTGTCAGCCCCACTTCTGTTCCTGGCAAAATCATGGAGAAGATTGTTCTGGGAGTTAATGAAAAACATCTGAACAACTCAGTCATTGGTCCCAGCCAGCATGGGTTCATGAGGGGAAGGTCTTGCCTGACCAACTTAATTTCGTTCTACGACAAGGTTACCCACCCAGTTGACCAAAGGAGGCCTATCAACGTGATCTTTTCAGATTTCAGTAAAGCCTTTGATACTGTCTCTCAAAGCATCATCCTGGACAAGACAGCCAGCATACAGCTGGGTAAACACACAATGCAGTGGGGGAGCAATTGGCTGACAGGCTGGGCTCAAAGGGTTCTAGTAAACAGGGTAATGTCGAACTGGTGACCAGTCACTAGTGGGGTTCCGCAGTGATCCATCTTAGGGCCAGAGCTCTTCAATGTCTTTATAAATAACTTAGACTCGGGCCTTGAGGGATTGCATAGTAAGTTTGCTGATGACACAAAATTCGGGGGAGCTGTGGACATTCTCAAGGGCAGAGGCGCCTTTCAGAGGGCTCTGGACAAACTGGAGAACTGGGCAATCATCAACCGCATGAAGTTCTACAAGAGCAAGTGCTGGATTTTGCACCTGGAACACGGCAATCCTGGCTGTACATACAGACTGGGGAATAAGATGCTGAAAAGCAGCTCTGCGGAGAGGGATCTGGGTGTTCTGGTTGACGGCAAGCTGAACATGAACCAACAGTGTGCCCTGGCAGCCAAGAGGGCCAACCATGTCCTGGGGTGTTTCAAGCACAGCATTACCAGCTGGACGAGGGAGGTGATTGTCTTGCTCTGCTCTGCACTGGTGCAGCCTCACCTGGCGCACTGTGTGCAGTTCTGGGCGCCACAGGATAAAAAAGATATTAAGCTACTAGAGAATGTCCAGAAGAGGGACACAAAGTTGGTGAAGGGTTTGGAGAGGAAGCTGTATGAGGAGTGGCTAAAGTCGCTTGGTTGGTTCAGCCTGGAGAAGAGGAGACCTCATCACAGCTACAGCTTCCTCACAAGGGGAGGAGGAAAAGTAGGTGCCAAACTCTTTTCTTTACGGGCCAATGACAGAACCGGAGGGAATGGCAGGAAGATGTGCCAGGGAAGGTTTAGGTTGGACATTAGGAAAGGGTTCTTCCCCCAGAGCGTGGTGGAGCACTGGAACAGGCTCCCCAGGGACGTGTCACAGCCCCAACCTGACAGTGTTCAAAAAGTGACTGGACAACATCCTCAGACATACGGTGCAAACTGTGGGGTTGTCGTGTGCAGGGACAGGAGTTGGACTCAATGATCCTTGTGGGTCCATTCCAGTTCAGGACATCCTATGATTCTACAATGTGCTTTCTTGATGTTAAACAGTAAAAAAAATTATTAAAGAAACTAAATATTAAAAGCTGTACTTCTGCTCTTGTACATAATAAAGCATAGATACATACACAAACACACATACATACGTAGAGATACATGAATGACTGCTTCATTGTCTTTTTCTTTCAATACTTATTTTCTTGCAGGTCTATTATATACTGCTGTGTTTGCAAAAGCTGACGGGAATGAGGAGACAATGAAACTATTCACTCTTTTCCCAACCATTTAAAAATTTTCTCAGTACCCTTAGACCTACATGTGTGCCTCATGGAGGACCATCCACAAAAAAAAAGAGAGGACTCTGTCTTTCCAGGCTCCATCAGACACACAAGTATTTATGCACACATACTAAAAGCTGCAGAAACACTGCTTGTCTGAGAAGTCACACGATCATACCTGAGGATGCTTGCAATAGTACAACTAGCCCTGTAGGTCTGTCTTCAGTAGAAGGACCACTTTGTCCACAAATAACACAATCATATATTGCCTCGGAAACATGCTGTTCTGATGTAGCTACCTCCATGGCAATATCAGCATCTGGTGATTCTAAAAATGGATAAGAAAATTGATATTAAACAGAGAGAAATTCAGTTACATCTGCATTGAGGTAGTGACAAAAAAAACACCAAAATAATCTCTCTGATTTATCTACAACTAAAACATTGACCATTACTTGAAACTTACCTTGCTGTTTCAAAAAGAAAGACACCTACACAATGAAGTAAAATTTTTCCCATATTCAAAATTATTCACAGTGGAATTAAATGTTTAGTTAAAGCTTTGGATTTAACTTGATCTCTTTAAAATTTCTATAAAATAGAGATCTAATTTCTGTTTCATTAAACACTATGCTGAGAAGTTTGAACAGAGAGAGATGAAGGGCAATGAAAAGGAAACGCTACTGAACCCAGACTTGCTCGTAAGTGACTCTAACAACAATTAGAAAGAAAAAGTTAATGTGGAGACCTTAGAAATAATGTAAGGATGCTTAAACAAGGTGAATTAAACATGCAACTAAAAAGTAATTTTTTTTTTTTTTTTTAATATGAAGCTTGGAGAAACTTTAAAAATTTGGGGTGCATAAAGAAAGTAATCTGCTGCTATGCAGCAGATGTTTAGTTTAACAATTACTGTATACAAGACGTATCAGAGACCTGGTTTTCTAACGGTCCACATTATTATTTCCTAGATGCACAGACAAATGTTCAAGGCTAAGGACCAGCTTCAAAGTACCGAAGTAATTGCATTTGCTGTAGCTTTGTTCACATGACAGTGGTGGTGGTTTCAAGGCAGGGGGCTAATCAAAATAGAACCAGTTTTATATTATGTTACAATCAAAAGTAAGAATTATTTATTGACTTGAAAGAAAAGCACCTTAGGACTAGATGATCCTCTCCTGAGTGCTCAGGAACACAGAGTTATCCTCTCAACTTAGAATATAAGGGTGCTTTGTTTCTTTCCTAGAAGATAATTTTTTCCAAAGCAAAACACTTCCTCCCTACCTTCAACCACACCTTTTATCTCACTGATTAAGGAGGCCAAGGTGCTGGATAGAGAACCCAAAACCCTTGAGAGCAGCAACAGTCTCCCTGTAGAACTGCTTTCAGGGGAGGTGCTCTCTTCTGGAAGTTGCCTACAATCTCAGCACGGGAGGCTGCTGCCATAAGGAGAGGTGTGCTGCATGCCAGGCAGTGGTTTTTCGCTATGAAAAGATCCAAGCAATGCTCTCACTCACAGGGCAGAATCAAAATTACATTGTTTTAGCAGCTATTGATTTCCCAGTCAGTTATTGAGGGTCATATGAAAATGAACTTGGATCTTCATTGACATGCTTAATATTGTACACACGTCTATCACCATCTAGTGGCAGTCAGATATACAATGAAAGAAAAAGCAGAATGCATCAACTGCAAATGTTTTAAGTCCAAACATCCAGAAAACCAAGGAGCAACTGCAGCACAGAAGGAAGTAAATACTAAAGCTATTTTTTATATTTAACATCATCTCATAATTGTGTAACACACACACCCACGTACACCTATACATCAGAAGCACATGGCACCACAATAACGAGAGAGTTGCAGCCTTCTTATTTACACTTTTCTAAAATATTGTCTATATAACATAACATATGCATCCATTCAGTATTTTGAAGAAGTGCAGGAAGAGAACACAGCGTGTCAATCTGATTTTGAACAACTCAGTGGAAGTCCTCAAAAAATCAGTCAACATTCAATTTACAATACACCATTCATTCACCATAAATTGCTTATTTTAAGCAGTAAGGAAAAAAATACAGATCTTAGTATTTAAAGGTGTTTTGAACCAATTCAGTATATGCAATCTATACTTCTATTGCCTATGTGCAACAGGCATATAAAAATCAGGCTAATTTAATTTCAGAACTCAATGATTAAATGCATGTTTCCTTCACAACTACTTTGTGCCAGGCTACTTTGGCAAACAATAAAATTTCAGGGGAACTAGCATCAAGGAAGACTTCCTAATAAAATAATTTCCCCTAGAGCTAGTGAAAGAAGGCAAAGTCAACTTAGACAAAATCCATGGTTAAGGGCTATAGGCAAGAATTTCAAATCTCAAATAATAAGCAGATAAAAAACACCCAATCAAAACCCCTCAATTCTTTTTGAATGGACTATGATAAACCTTGATTACTGGCTTAAACTAGTTGTTAGCTTCTTTGGAAGCTAAGACTTGGGCTACAGTTTAAGAAGATACATTTAGGCAGCATAATTGCTGGAGTGAAATATATATCACTGTCAGTCTGGAAAAAAGCAAGCAAGCTATGGTTATAGTAATGATCTCAATCTTGTCTTTCTTGCCTTCCTGAGCTCTGCTTCAGTGGAGCTCCTGTGGCAGCCACAAACCCTGCCTCGCCACCTCCACTGTCACGGACCAGGACAAACATGTTTCAACTCAAAATACTGTGGAAAATGAGACAATAATATTTTATTAATGCATATAAAGTAACTGGCATGTCTCCATTCTACATCACTTTCAGTTATATATTTCCTATTTCACATTTAGAAAAATAAAACCAAACTGTGTTTTATTGCGATAGGACTCATATGGAAGCTTAAAATGCCCGGAAACTTGTAGCTCCAAAAATTCTTTTTTTTTTCATGTCATATAAACAAAAGTACATAACTGCTTTGTGTTTTCCATGGCAACTTGTGAAGTATTTATTTAAAGTTACTGGAGTTATAATGCTATTTTATTAATTTTATTTAGAAAATACATGTTCTTACCAATTTTTAAAGCATGAGCTAACATCTCCTAGCTCCTAGAATTCAATTATAAAAAGGCAGCTTAAGAAAAACGGTTATTTTATTAAATGTCTTTTTATACTAATGAAAAGTTAAAATGTTGATTGTAATATAACGCAAAACTCCCTTCTACTCTGGCTAAAAACTTCACCCAAATCACCACCACGAACTGTCATGTGAACAAAGCTACATCAGTTCCAACTAAAAGGTGATGAATAATCTATATCTTCTTATTTTGCTTCTAATGGTACACAAAGCCCTGTTTTTTGGCAACACTAGGAAACAGCACTTGTGTGTGATGCCCCTGAACAACGGTGCCTTATGGAGTGCCCAAGAATCCTTTGTCAGCCATTTGCCAAGATACGATCTCCAGGCATATTACTCCTCCAACCTTTCAAACAGGTTTTGTAGGAGCCTGCAGTTCCGTAGTGGCAACAGGAGAGCAAGGAAGACCAAGGTGGGTTTAGTTGTGAGGCTGAAGCATGGTTTTACCAGGCCAGGCAGCAGTCACATGAGACAGCAACAGTATATTACGCCAAGCATTCTTTTCAATACAAACAGAACTGCTTACAATTTAAAACTCTGATTCTCCAAAGACTTAACCTAATTGATTTCATGTGACTTCTCATGATGTCAATGAGTGTGAAAAATTAGTAAATGAGAAATACACACAGTATTGGTACCAATTCACCAAGTTTCTCTTATGAGGTTTGTTTAATGTTGTAACACATCCCACCCCCTTACAGCAGGTTCTGGGACTTTTATTTGTCCTTGCGAATAATTTCGGAAATCTGGATAAATATGAATCTCATTAAAAACGAAGATAAGAATACTGCAGGTGGATGAAAACATTTAAACTGTAACAGAAAGCCAGGGTAGTGCCAAACACTATCACTCCCTCTGTTTTTTACAAAAGTTAATTATTTAGCTCTTTGTTTAGTTTTATATCAACAGGAGTGAGACTCAAAGTCACAAAATCCTAGCATTTCCTACCTCCTAGCAAATCCTGATCAGTGCTAAAATCTAGCACATTGTTTTGTTGCAGAATGCATTGCCACCTGAATTACTTCATTTCTACTCTCCAGAGTCACAGATTCACTCCTGTTCTTTCCCCATCCAGCAAAACCCCAGAACTGAAAGGGCCTTGTAAACACAGAAAATATAGTTTACAATCTCTGTTGACTGTAGTCAACATTTTCCTGCTGTACACATTGTGTGTCAAAGTAGCCCCTTGGCATCAAAGCAACCATTAGTATGCTAATATTCTTTGCCCTGACCCAGCATATATATTCTCAAGAGATCGGTACCTAATTTATTTTTCTATCTGGGTTCAGAAGATTGAGCGTTAGCAAATGTATGTCACCTTGCACTAAAACACTGCACTTCCCTTTACCTCTAGCTAAGGAACGTTCGCTTGAAGGACAAAATGATGTCCTGCCAAGACTCCCATCATAAGAAAGAAATGCAAAGATCATATTGGACACGTGTATAAAACTTATATAGACAGATGTTTACAAATATCACTGTAATTTGTTAAAGGCTACTGTTAACCTGGAACATAGGCATCTATCTTTTGTTCTTCAAGTCCTGCCTGAAAGGCAGTGAAGCTTCTAAAATCTTTTGCATGGAGTTCTGCATCATAACAGATAAACTGTAGCCTCACACTGAGATAAGTGCCCTCAAAACAAAGATGTAAAAGCAGCAATCACTGGGAGACGAGGCAGCCTCTGGAGGTGACACTGTACGTGACAACACATTCTTGACTCACTAGACATTCTCCTCAGTTCAAAAGCTCTTATCTGCTGCTCTTGGAATGACGTTTCTTGGTTTATTTTTCTACTTTTTACATTAGTCCTTCAGTCAAACAGCTACAGACAGCACAGTGGATTCTGTTCCATTCTAGTTCATTAACATAACTGTTTCTAAATTTCACTTAATTACTTCCAGGCAAGCTTGAATAGCAATGCAGTTCTGCAGATGTCACAGAATATAAATAGAAGGTAACAGGGGGCACAAATGGAAAGTGCTACATAATTGGAATTTTCTTCTACAGTGATTATATGCAAGAAAACACCAAACCTTACTTTAAGAATCTCAGAAGAATTTGTGAAATCCAGTTCAAATAAACCATTTTTGCTAGTAAAATGAGACACATCTAATATTGAAAAATGAACATGTAATTGGGTAGCCTCCTTTTTGGCCATGTTTCATTGCAGCATCCCAACAATCAAAGAAGAGGAATGTCTCAGGGCATTAATGGTGGTTCTGTGCACTTCAATAAACACTTAAGTTTATGGGGGTTTTAATAAAATAGTCTTTAAGCTTTGGCTACTCTTCATTATTCCTATCATCTTCTAGACACATTTATTTTCAGAGTATTTTCAGTCTTCTACACATTTCATAGACAGAGAAGTTATAAAAGTTGATGATGATAATTTGCCCAAATGACACCAACTGAATCAGTGCCAGGGAACTGAGGCCTCACCATCCCTGCATTGTGACAGTGTTATTACTATTATAACAATCAAACAAAATTAATAAAACTACTGCTGAATTTTAACTTATAATGAAAGTAACAAGTAACAGAGTGTGAATGTGTCAGGGGGACATGCATTTTAACTGACTAATTTTAGTATTAAAGGATTATTTTCTTTTCAAACGTACTATTTCTGCACAGCTATGATATGATTCAGGAACAGACTATTAAATACTTCCACTAGTTTTACATTTAATCACTCCAGAAAGACCAGATTCGGAATTATTACCATGTCTTGTGTTTTAAAATCTAAGTAACAATAGTTCGTGCAACTTTTTCAATAATTGGCTGTATAACATATACAGACTACATTCACAGCTGAACAAATTACTTCAGTTAAAACAAAACAAAACAAAAAAAACAATAACAGAGCAAACTTAAGAAAATATTCCTGGCATAAAATCTAGGTTTTAAAATAAATCCTATGTACTCTAATGGAATACATACTTCCCTTCTGTGAGCTATTTTAATGCTAGTCAGAACATAAAAGCTAGTTAATACTGGACTACAGTACAAATTCAGTGAATTTTCATCACAAACTCAGAAAACAGTATGGCAACCTACAAGACACTGAAAAAAGGTAGTGAAAAAGAAAAGCAATTATTCAGCTAACACAATGACTGGAATTCTATTAAGCTGTTGCCAAGAAATGCCTTCATGCAGAACGACTTTATGAAAATGTGGTCCATTAAGCTGATTCTATCTACTGCTGTGCATGACCCGATATAATTGACAAACACTATACTTTATGTTGATATATTTGAAGCTATTAATTGTTTAAATACTAAGAAACAAACAATTCAAGTGCTGCATGCCCCAAAACTCTTTCATGCACAATCATAAGCAACAAGGCCCAGGTCTGCCTGTTACAGAAATTAAGCGGGTTTTTTTTAACATTTGACATAAATAGTTAAGTAAAAGCTAAATGTTCCCAGTCCTCCACACAAATAAATGTGGTGTAATTTACTGATTTAACTAGTACGTTTGATCCACAAAGCAAAGCAGTTACCTTAAACACAGCTTATAAAACCCAAGTATGGAAGTACATATGCATACATATGTATATATGCAAAGACAGGTATGACAGGTAAATATATATAGAGACACATGGGATTTCATATATGAAAACACCAACTTGAAAGTTGCAATATCAAAAACTCAAAATATAGGTGACTGCAGAATAAATGTTTCCCAGTCACTTTCAATTAGCCATGACGGTAAAAATACTTAATTTTTACTAAGTAGAACTGCATGTTTCTTCTTCTCTTCTTCCTTACTTCAAGAAATAGACTAAAAAGAAATAGCTACTAATTTAATAAGCATAACTAAAACTCTTTTTTTTCCTGTGAACTTTGTGTTGTATTGTACACCTTCTAAATATAACACCATAATACCATTAATTTGCTGAAGAAATTTCAATGACTGCTGTATCCAAGACCTTCATAAGTGTAAAGGAATAAATCTTCACAGCAACTGTTGGGAATTTAACCATTTCTAAAAATGGACTTTTTCAGCAAAAACAGTTGTCAAAATACTTCTAATCATTCCGTAAACTCAAAACCACATAGCAGATGTTATTGCATTGAAAGAAAAAAAAAAATACTTTTAAAAGTACCGATTTTCAGTGAAATAATCTAGATGATGAAAATATTTTCCATTCCTCAGTTAAACACAAGCAAGTTAATCAAGATTGTTTTTCTACACAGCAGAACCTGAGAGAATTTACCCTTAGGAAAAACAAGATCCTGCTGTAAAGCCTGTACTTTCAACTTAATAGAAGGTTACAGCAACTGAGGTTATGTAAAGCCTATGCTTTCCTTAATTCTGTACATAAATTTAAGATGCAAATTTCTACCATATTAAAATCTGAGGCTCTATGAAGAAATAATATTAAATGTTATTACTCCAGATTAAAGAAAATGGAGTCTTTAAAAGGCAGACTAACTTCAGGACATTTTATATTAAAAGGCAAATACTTTAAAACACATCACACACATTTAATAATTTCATCCACCGTGTATTAAGAAAAAATAAGAATAAAACAATGTCCCACAGATAATGTGTTCTCTTTTAAATACTTTCAAGATAATTTAATCTATTCCTTAGCAATTATGTATTCAGTATAATCTGTCCTAGAAAACACAGCTTTAAGCCTCTTAAGAAGTATTTAGTGAACAAGTGGATATAGCAGAGGGATCTGAGGGAAGGTTTTGTTTAACTGTTTGATTAAAATCTTACTAACATGGAAATAAATAAAAATATAAAAAAGCAAGCAGTCAACCACACAAAAACTTACCAACATCCATGGCAGTTTCCATGAAGCTTTTCTGCCTTGAGGCAAATTCAGCCAACAATTTCTGTTGTCTTTCTCTGGCTTTCTGTCGTCTGAGTAAAAGAAGAAGGGAAAAAAGAAAAAAAAACAGTATATATAATGGAGGAAAAAAAAGTTTATAGGGTCAGGCTGATTACAGTTGCCACCTTCAACAATATCACTCAAAATTCAAGTTTTCTCTAAATAAATATTATTTTTCAAGCCTAAACCAGGAATCTCTTGCTTTAAAAGCAGAGTTTAAGACTTTTTTTTCCCAGTCTGGAAAAAAGGAATGAAATCCTGTCCTTAAAAACCTTTCAGAAAAGCAAAGGATCTTTTAACAGATTAGGACATGGCATCATAAGGAAAAGAACCCAAAACCTTATTCTTGAAAGTTATTTTTCTGTTACGTAAGGGAAGAATAACAGAGCGAAATGTCAACCATTGTACAAAAACAAGCACTCTTGTGAGCAACCAGCGTTCAAGAGTTAATAATAATAATCGTCTGTCTCACTTCCGATATCAAGGTTGATGGCAAGGGAAACAACTACGAATAATTTATTTTCCAGCTAAGGCTCCTCATACTGATTCCTTCTTCCCCACCTCCACCCAAGATACTGGTCACCAACAGCTTTTACACCTGGACTTAAAGAAGTCTGTGATTGCTTACAGACTGAAGGACTGTATCTCCCTGGAGCCAAGCTGACTTCACTAACTTTTTCCTCATCACTTAACACAGCTCTGGATTTACAAATGGAAGACATTAGAAACTCTTTCTTCTCTGTCTTTCTGTTTAAACTGCATTAGTGATCTGTACAAGACTACATGACCAGCTACTCTCTAACTCCCTATATATACATACTGCAGCAAGTAGCGGAATAATGATGGATGTAAAAAGATACAGAAAAACAGACACTGATTTTCTGAAGTATAAAGAAAGGATCTTAATGTTGACAAGAGTTTACAAATACAGGAAATGGGAGAGTACAGGTTGAAAAACCCAACAGAACTCATACCACAACTGCCTACCACCCACGTGCCACATGGCTGGGGCTTCAGGCAGCACCTCTCCAGTATAGCTCAGGATGCTCCGTCACAGCTACAAACTCCAGGCATCAGCATTTACAGTGATTTTTTTTTTCCCCTGCCCAGAGGTGATTCAGATAACTAACAAGGGATTTCAAAACATCAGTTGGGACCTGATGTGCTGATGGCTGAGTCCTCTTTAGTCTCCAGCACTGTCTGCTTATCACTGTCCTGGCCCAGGACCAGGCACACACAGGCCCCAAGCAGCCAATTTACTGCAACCTCTTATCCTGAGGTGGCTTGTTCATAACTCAAAGCTGCTAACTTGTTTTCTTAAAGGCACCTTAAAAACCCAAATATCTCTACCCATTTATCTGTCACATTGTTCAGTCACCATTTCTCAAAATAACTTCTATTTACAACAGTCCTAAGATTCATTATCCGGAGGATCATACCAGGGCATTCATTAAACCTATTTTTATTTACTTCCCCCTGGGAATTTCTCAATATATGCCCTGACTAAAAGCAGAGTGACTGTAAATAGAGGCCTTTAATAAGACGACATAAACAAACTCTGACAGATTCAGTACAGCTCAGTAATTTTCCATGATGGCCCACGGGAGTTTGACACTGCAATCAAAAAAATACTGCAAGCAGTCCAAGCTCTCTTCCAGTTCTGCATTTTGGTTTCTATGGTGACAACCCATTGCCTGAGCGATGACAAGTTTGTTGTTATATGTTGAAGTAACCAAAAAGGGTGATCACCACTCACAGTCTGCTTGATCTTCTCCAATACAAAACTGGACTTGAGTGTGAAAGAAAAACAAAACAAAACAGTAAAAATTGCAGCCTGAATATATGAGCACTGCCAGTCTATGAGATTAGCAATTTCAATTATCACAATGTCATGGGTCCCCAATGCCATTACAGATTTGGGGAGAAGAAAACAGTCACTCAGAACAAAGAACTGGAAACATTTACTTTCATTATTATGTTAGCCTCAGAACTTAACTGAAAACTTAAAGTCCTTAAAAATATAACATCTGTTAGGAGGGGAAAGAAATTACCTTATCCTTTTCTATCTGAAAAGTTACTCAATTCATTGATTCCCTTGCTTCTCCTGTACATAAATCTAGCACTACTAAGCACAATAATGAGCAGGCGTCCAAGATGTAGCTGTGTTTTATCTAAGCAGCCATTCAGTCTGTCTTTTCCTGAAAGACAATTTTATAAATTTTACATGCTAAACCCTGACTATTTATCTTGTTTACTAAACTATTTCAAGGGATGCTGAAGTTAAATGATTAACAGAACACCTGCAAGAAAAAAATAATTTTACTTCGTAAAGTATGTAACTTATAAAAAATATTTTTTCAAATGTTTAATTTTTCAAGTATAGATCTTGGACATATTGGAGAGAAGTTAGTGAAAAAATTATTTTCAAACAAATAATATCAGCATTATTAAAGGTAATCCTGACACCAACTAAGTCAGATGGCTGCATGTTTCTATCCAAATTTCTAGAACCATCATTATATAGTCTGGTTACATAAACCATTAATACAGCAAAATACTGAAGAGACAAGCACTTGAATATTCTTGTCCACTCCAGCCTGTGTCCTGTCTCCGCTGCAGTGAACACGGCAAGTTCTCCGTCCCAACCACCCCACTCTCTAAACCCCAACCTTCTAACCCTCCCTTCACATGCCATGTTTCAGTGTTTTGCACTAACCAGCTGCCAATCTCTGCCACAGGCCCATCCAGCCAACCTTTCTTTCCAATTGGTGCCATTCAGTTCCCTAAATGCCAATCTTTGTCTTAAAGGTGCTCTCCAGGCACTTGCATTCTTGATCCGCATTCTCCTTCTCCTATCAGGTCTCAAGACCCCATTCTGTCTCATCAATATTTTCACTACAAATAGGTTCTTTCATTTGCTTCTCTTGTCTGAGTACTCTGTCCTGACAAACCAGTTCTTCCCTAACAAACCCAGGCAATACAAATAACAATACTAAAAAAAAAATCTTTTAACTCATCTTGAGGTTGCGCGGTTGAGCGTCAAAAATTATACAGTCTGCACCTTTGTATATATGAGTGGCATACCCAGCAACATGAAGGGTGAGTGTGTGTATCACATAAAGTCATTATGAAAGTTTTCTATTTTAAAGACCTAAGTTAGCAAGGTGTATGTTCTCCCTTAATACCCATGTAAACCATGTATATGCAACATGGATAAAGAGGAAAACTGCAGAATTAAGACTTTTAACAAGCAATTCATGCAAAGACCTAGAGACAGGTGAATCAATAGATGCACAACACATACTGCCCTTCTACCGCTCCTTTATTATTGTTACCTTTCTTCTTTATCCAAAGCTTTCTTCTCTGCAGAACTAATCTTTTTTGGTGGTACAGGAGGTGTCACCTTTCTGCATATCTCTTCAATTATACGTTTATTCAATCTGCTCTGTAAAGCAGCTTTCAATAAAATTCTTTCTACTGCCGTCATTCCATCACCATGACAGTATCTTGAACTTTCTGGATGGATTAAAACATCCACGTCATCCAACCATGGAGGATAGTAAGAGTTTTGTTTTCCTGAGAGTTTGTGATGCAATTTAATCAGCAAGGACAGTATGCTTTCCTTGACTTCTAGAATGGCTGTGGTTAGCTGTGGAGTTGCACCAGGTGCTGACCATTTCATTGATGTTTTCGGTCGAACCACTTGATTTGCCTCGCTGGTGTTCCGATTGATGATCTCCTGAAATTTCTTTCTACGTTCTGCGACCAAACTGAACACTTGAGCTGTCCCCGAATTCTTGGGGAAAAAAAACAAACAAACATAATATTTAATTTTTGAGAATACAAGCATAAAAAACATATTTATATAGCTACAGAAAATACTTTAGATAAGGAGAAGAGCACAGAACATTTAAAGCTTTCTTTCCCCTTCCAAAAATCTATTGAAATTTGGTATAGCAAAATACTAAGCCTGCATGTCATGCTTCTATACATGTCTGTCATGCATAGCTGCACAACAGCCTAGTATAAAATGAAAATATAATCCATACTGAAACAGCTAATAACCTGTTTTGTCCTAGTCAAACTTGGAATTCTGTTCTTCAAGTAATAGTTCCTTACTTTTTCTTGAATATTCATATTTTTTATATTTTCTGCCATTTAAATGCCTTTACTAAAGTCTACTGAGTGCTTACACACAGCAGAACACAGGTGAGCCTACACATCCCCATGGGCATTGCCCACTTTTTGTGGATTTATTAGCGGAGATCCAAAAGCCACATACCCATATTTACAAGCAGTGTTTGCTATTCAGAGCATATGAGTGCATATAAATGACAGAGCCTGTTCAAATGTATCTAGTCTATGCTACCGTTGCTTTCAGTCCCAAATAAGGATACATGGAAGCAACTCACATATACCAAATACATAGCAAACAGATGTTCATTGAATATTTTGAATGTGAAATTCAGAATGCTTGAACATCTTACCCTCCCCTTCTCAGAAGGCTGGACAGCTAAAAGGCATCAAATACTTCAGAGATCAGATATAAAAAAGGTATTCTGACAATCATCTTCCCTACCTTCTTTATGTTTTAGTCTATTTCATCTCGCCTACTGACTTGAAATTTTCATCTATTTTGCTAACATTAACATGCAATAGGAATATCCATTGTATTTCACTACATCTGGCATATAATACTCCCAAGTGTTGTATACAAAAGCAATCCTGACACAGAGATTATATTATCTACCAGCTATAAATCTTTCAGGAACCCACCATTTGCATATTGATTTTGTTTTCACAAAAAAAAAAACAACCCCACACCCAAAAAAAACAAAGAACAAAACAAAACAAAAAACCCAATCCCAAAAAAGACAAACAAAAACACCCACTAACCCACCCCCCAAAAATTTGCCACTAATAATTTCAAATGCATTTTCAATGTAAGGTTAAACTTACCTAAATTCAAGAAAGCTAGGACTACTCTACATTATTAAATGTTAGTAATATCTTGGCAAAACAAAACAGGCCTAAACACAAAGCCTCAAGCAGTAAGCTATCAATGACACTTTATATTTGATAGAAAGCTTTTATTTCAAAATATGTATTAAAAATGTAAGGGCATGTCTTTGCTTAAAAGCCTACTACCTAAGGAAAAAAAAAAGCACGAGTCCTTGCAATATGAATTAAAAGAAAATTCAGGAAAATTAGACATTTCACTGAGTGTTAAGGTAAGCACAGTTAAAGCCACGTTGCTAGTTAATTGCTTAGGAGGACAGACTGCACACAGATCTACCTCTCTCTGGAGGCTCTTCCGCCTTGAACTCTGGTAGATTGAGGATAAAAAAAGTCATTAAATAAGTCATTTGGAAGGAAGTATAATTTGAAATAACTTCTATTTCTGTTATCAGTACGCTTAGGAAAGAAAAATATCCTAAGAAATTCATAAAAACAGTAAAAAATAATCCTAACAACAATAAAGCCAAATGGGCAATAACTTAAACTAATCTATAAAAAGGACTGGCATTTGTATGTACATACTTGTGATGCAGCTAAACCATCAGAACTCGTACTTGCAGGTGGTTCCCTCTTCACCTCTGGAGCAGTTTCCGGTACTCTCACTCGGACATAGTTAATGAAGTGACGCATGTTAGAAACCAAGTTACTACCAGGAAACCAACTGTCATGGCAACGCTCTTGTCCACCTGCAGATTCCTAAAATAATAATTTTTTTAAAGTATACATTCTCTTACATGTTACAATAATTAATGTTGCTTTTATAACTGTATTACAGAGACCATCATCTCTCCATGAGACAGGAACAATATGATGAACAGTATGTACCTCACTAAAGCTGATACTATGATAAGACTGATGCCTACCATGACAACTACATGTCTGATAAATACATAAATCTACACATTTGATTTGAATATGATCAAGTACATGCAATCAGTGCTACCCAGCAGAAGTGAAAGGAACTACTCAGTAATCCAAAACTGTACAATCTAAGATTAATACAAAAAATCCTAACTATACAGAAGTCAATCTCCGAAAAAAGTGTGGCAGATCCTTAGTCATGTAAGCAATGTTAAACAGTATGAAAATCATGAAAGTCAAATACCATAAGGGAACCTGGAATAATGAAAATAATGTCGCTTTATGTTTGAATTCTCATCAAAAGCACAGCTAAAACTTTGGCTAATTCACATCTTTTAGAAGATACAGACCTTTAGCAATAAAGCACTCAGTGACAACAGTTTCAGTTGAAAACCTAGAAATCTAAGCAAGTTTTAGATTCAATCACTAATTTTTTTTGCACTCAATTTCAAGTACTAATTTACAGAGTAGTAAAGATGCAACCAATCTGTGTTGTCAGGTTACATATACAGAAACTGTTGAAAAAAAAATAACAAGATACCATACTCCTCGTCACAACAGTATTTTATTTTCTTTCTTTTTTTCTTAATTGATCCCTGCATAAGTAAATAAACACATTTTATTCTCATTCCTATGCTAAAATTGTCATTTTAATAAACATCTTTTTTTAAAGAACACTGAATAATTAGCAAATACTTTACATTTTAATTAAAAAGATAGTCTTTGTTCTTACCTCTTCATCTGACTCTTGTTCTGGAGAATTTTCCAACCCCAGCTCAATTAAATACAAAACCATGCAAAGCACGTGTTCTGATAAATTCTGATGATCCATTAAAATCTAGGCAGAAAAACAAGACATTCATATCTTAAAAGGTTTTATCTTTGATACTCTCACCATCCCTATTACAAAAACAAACAAACAGAACAAAAAAACTCAAACAAACCCCCACAACTGCCAAAAAGTGTGCTCACAAGACCTGTATCATGAGATACGAAAAGCCTAATCAGGCAGAACACCATAACAACACTTGTTACCCTAGTGAATTTTTGTAGACACTGAGCATCGATTTTAGCATTTTAATTACTTTTGATTGTTGCATAGTAATACTTTCAAACTCCTGTCATATGCATAAAAATACAGTTAAGAAAAATTATTTTCAAGAGCAGTGAATTGTCTGCTCAAGTTCCTGGAATATCTACTCTTAAACATCAGCAAGATATTTTAAATTTCACTCATGTTAATGACTGATTGGTCCAACAAAATACCTGATTAGTGATTATGCTATAGGATAAAAAAAAAATGTTCCAAGTAGGTCAAGAATAGTAAGAGTAATAACATTAATATAGGTCTGCAATAACAGTAATGGTACACTAGTAGAAAATAAGACATATGATTTTGGATGTGATGGATCAACAGGAGTGCTGTATTTAGAAGACAGGAAATCATTATTCCATTCAGCCTATTAAGACTTCAATATATCTAAACATACAGAAAGAGTGTTCTGGGTAATACACTGTGTACACTCTGGACTCTTCAGGGTTTTTATATATATATATATATATATAAATAATTTTTTTTTTTTTTAAAGTGGATTAAAAATTATTTTTGATGTTTAGAAAAAACTAACTTTTGAGCATCAGCACAAGAGTAAAATTTCATTTTACATCTCTTTCCAGTCAAACAAACCTGTCCCTTATAATTGTTCCTTGTTCAAGCTGTGATCTACCTTAAGAGCACTTGAAGTGCCAGGCAAAGCTGCACAGATGGCACTCCTGTTAGCTCCAAGCAGAGCTGCACCTGGCCAGCACCAGCACCCTCCTTCTCATGGGACAAGGCACTGTAAGGCCTCAGGAGCTGCTAGTCCTACAAGTGACACTTGGATAACTGGGAACACCAGAAGGGTTAATGTGAATTCAGTTCACAACCAGCTTCACATAATCTTTTTTAATTACAAATAACAAATAACCTTATCTTTAAATTAATGAATGCCCCTATCTTGCTTCTAAAACAGCTTTCAATGCTTTGAGAAGAAGAACCAGTGCTGCTGAAATTAAAAAGCAGGACAACTATCCTCTTGAGAGTATTCTGAATTAGAGGGGAGAAAACAGCATGAAATTACAAGTTACAAAAAAAATGGATGAGAAAATATGTTTAAAATTTCACTGTAGACAGGTTACTTTAGAAATGAATAGTTTTAGAGTGTAGCCTAGTAAAGTTTTAACTACAATTTGGTTTTGAACAGGCCAAATTTCCTATGTAGATAACACCCATTAGAAAGAGAGGGATAAAAGTTGTTAAAACAAATACTGTTTTACAACAGCTTTTCTAAATTATGTTTGAGCAGCCAATTTGAACATATCAAATAAAATCTGAGATTATGGAGATGATTTAATTAAAAGAGCCATTCAGTATTACATTAATATGAAAAATATGTGCAGATACACCAGTGAGAATCAAATGCCATGTTGACTAACAATTCTGAAAAGTCAAATTGTCAAATGTAGTTTACTGTTCTTCTGTAGGCAGTCCCACAAGTCAAGAGGTATAAAAGCTGTCATAAATTGGCAAAATTTCACAAATAGACAAAATATAATTTAAGCCAACCCATGGAAATCACTAAATGATTTCTACCATCCATAAATCTCGTAGAAATGTATTCAGCATTCCAGCTAAAAGAGCAACCCAGAAATTTTAAGATTCTCAAGATGAAGCTTCTTCATGGAATAAGAGAAAGAATGGCCAAAAAAACCAAAAAACAAACAGAAAAAAACACCAAAAAACCTAAACAATGAGCAAGACGGTAAAAGATGATGCATTCCTTCTCCATTTTTCTTCCATGTTGACATATTATTTCACCTTATACATAATGTCAAGGTCCACTTTCCTTCAGCAGCCTTCCTATAAGTCTCCTGTCCAGAACTTTCTCTGGATATGCTCCTTCCCCAGCCTCTGCTACATATCATACTGCCGCATCTCAGCCTTGTTCTTCACTCTGCAGCGCTCAGGCATCCCAGCCCCTGCAGCAGGCCGGGGGTGAGCAGGGTTAAACATACTGCACACAGCAGCTTCTCTGGCCAAGATCACGGAAATCCCTGAGAAACAAGGTACTGCTCTCTGGACAAAGTTCTATCGGCTCTGGTGTGGGGCTGACTTGCTTTGGACTTCAACAGTTAACAGAATAAAACAAACAGCCACTGAACACGCAAATAATGTGACTATGCAATGTCTACAGTTTGGCTAAATTCAGGTCCAGAATCTTGATAAAAGAACCTTTAAAACGTGGGAAAAGGGGACGTATTTTGTCCTTCCGTCCTGGAAACTCACGCCAGAACAGGCATTCAGCATGATAAATGTCAGCCATTGGTTATGTTTTGGCAAGATAAGGAACTAGACGTCTGACAACAGAAAACCTTGACCAACCAAGTCAAGATGTTGTACTACTGAGCTTCCAAAAATTTCATTCAATAGTTTCTGCATATTAAATTCAGTCTTCACCATAACATGTCTCATTCTATTACGGGTAAGGAAGAATTAGTAGTAAAACAGAAATTTTTTTGTATTTTATATTGTTTAACTAGATTTTTAAAATTGCACTGATTACATAGCAAAACCTATAGTTTACTGAAGTCATTAATTTGTAAGCAATATGAAGCTTTTTAGAAAGAGTCCTTTTCTATCATAAGGATGACATCTATTGAATGAATTCAGATAAAATCTTCACTCATCTTAATGATACACTGACAACTTATATGATACTTCATTAGAGAAAGAAATCAGCTGATACAACTTCATGGGAATAAGCCTGGTTCTTTGTGAATATCACAGTTATTACGATACTTAACAACAGGTGTTTCACAGTGAAACAAAACTTTAGGGGAGCTGGGAGCACTTTAAAAAGTAGAAAAGGAGAGCATGCCCAGGAAAAGCACTACTCAATCAAACCACTTTTTATAGTCCCTCATCTGCCTCTGCAGCATGCTGGTTTGAAAGCACTATTCCAAGAACAAAGACAAAGATTCAAAGTCTCTTTTTCTGATGAATGTAGTCTTCAAAAAAGATGAAAGTGGTAGAAAAACCTCATACTATACTTAGAAATCAAACAAAAAATTATATAAATTAGAACCTGACTACTGTAAATAACCTATTCAAAAATCATGCTTATAAGAACTCCTGTTCTAAAAAAGTGGAAATAAAATACTGAATTTAATGAGAATTATGACTGTACCTTGTAAAGAAGTGTGAAAAGCACAATGTGCAGGGTTTTACAGTGCAAAAGCTTTATGAGACCTTTGTAACTTGGATGTAGTGGTGTTCTCTTCTTATAAGGAGGCCACGGGTTCCCAGGGAATTTACCACTTTGCTTTAAACTGTTGAAACAGATGAGACTTCTGTTAAACACTGCAGTAACATAAACACCTGCCGCTGCTATATAAACCTATCCCGCATTCTTTTTATTTAGATCAACTTCAACATTGATGAGCATTTCTATGCCATTTAATATATTTAAGCAGCATTCCAAAAATGCATACACAAGCTGAATCCAGTCTTATTTTTCTGTGGATTACCGCTGATTTAAATGACCTTTACTTGTAAAGTGAAATGGATTTTTAATTACTGTTATGAAATTAAGCTATGAATTTAAGAATTGAATTTCATTTTAAGAATCACACAGAGATGAAAAACTTTTCACTCCACCCAAATCCACATTAGTCAGATATCCAACACAGAAATGTCACATCTGTAGGAATGGATTACAGGCAACGCTAGGAAACACTAGACATGGATGGAATGTTAAGGGACAGTGTTAAGACCAAATCATCTTGTTTCTTAGAACTTAAGAGGGTGCCACAGTGTTTTTCCTGTATTTAAATCAGAAATTTCATTCACTTGTGTTTTCTGTCATAGGTGAATACATAGAAAAAAACCCACACTGTCTTCAAAATAATTTCAAAACACAGAACACGGTACTGTGCATCATGTACCTAAGTGTAAAATAAAAGTAGATATGGCTGCTTTCTTCAAGTAATTTGGTTAAGTATTTTTAGCTGTGATGACATCCACTACTTTGTCTGTGGCACTCCAGATTTATTTTTAAACATTTATGGAATAGTAACAGACTAAGCTAACCAAAACCCTGATTCTGCCTTTAAACTTGTAACCTATTTCCTCAATGACAAATATGGGGCCTGAAAACACAAATAACACTATTAGCATTACCAGACAGGGAAAACAAAAAAATATATTCTGCTATGAGCAACCATACTATATTACATTTCCAAAAATGATCCAACTTACAATGCTGTATATCTATCCATTGCAGACTGCACATCTCTACGGTAAACCGTTCGAAGTATTACCATGACGGGGTCAAATTCCTTATCCCAGACTTCAGCTGTTGTTTTAAAGAAGTCACATGTTAAAATTCTCTTTATAGACCTTACAACTTGTTCTGGATTATCCTTAACTACCCTTAATTACATAATTTTCTATTAGATTTTTTTTTCAGAAAAGTACAGTAATTTTTGCTAATTCTTACTAATAATACTTACTACAATAATAATTATGACTACTTATCAAGATATAAAAATTTCAGCAAAAATATTTTTCTTAGCTCCAAAACAACAAATTAAAAATCAAATAAGGCAATAGATCTTTTCTATCAACAAGCTTTATTTAAGCATCTTCTAGCTTTCCTTTCTATTACATAATAGTTCACAATGTGGGATAAAAAAGAAAAACCACATATTTCTGATAAAGTAACACTTGTAACACATGCTGAGTTTAAAAAAAAAAATTTAAACGTAAGTTAATGTATTTATCCAGTTGTAAGTATATGAAGGTAGTCCTAAAATACACCTTCTCTGTACACGTCTTGGTTTGCTCTTTTTAATTTACAAGTACATGGAAAGAAAAGGTTTTAGCTGTTTTTCACTCAGTGCAAGCCCTCTGGAAAACAGGAAGTCTGCAGAGCTGTTAGCAGGTAGGCGATATTTAACTATTAAGTGCAATGAGCCAAATGACTACACCACCGTTTTTTGTTCAGTCACAAATGGCCAAGTTTCTTACCACGTAATGTTTGTGATAAATCCTTTACAAACGTACCTTTGTTTAATAATTAATATCTATCTATGCATTATTTAGGCATTAAAATGTTAAGTTATCCTCATTTAATTTAGTAACTCTAAAGTAACACCCAGAGTGGCTTTCCAGAGCAATTACAAACAGAAAAGCCCAAACTGTAAAGATATCCCACTTAACTTCTATTTTTTTTTCCTATTTACAAGTCATTAAAAAAAAAAAAACACTCTAGGTTTCCAACCTAAAGCCAAAGGAAGCTGTTCGTTCTATGAATTGTTTGGAAATGTTTAGCTCCTGCAACACAGCAACACGATGGCCAGATTCACTGATCCCATCAAAGGAAGAAGAAAACCAGCGAATACAGAATTTTAGCTCCACCAGCAGGCGTAACACAACACAAGTGCTTACAACATGCTTCAGAAAGTTTTCACAGACAACAGTAGGCAGCTTTATCAGGCTTTTGAGACTACCTTCCCCCAGGCAGCAACACGAGTGGTCTATATACCTATTAACCCCTGCTAAGTCAACAGTTCTACAGATACCCTCCTAAGCTGCTGAGAGAACGCTTGGCATAGTTTCTATTATGTTTGAAAGAGGATCAAACTTAGCTCATGAAAAATTCATGTTTTCTGGACAGAGTTTACTACTGCAGTCTGAAACACAGACCAAGCTTGTTTGGACTGTTAATGCAAAATAAGGAAAAATGACTGAGGGAGCATCAGAAATACACACAGCTCATCTTCAGCACACGAATCCACAGACAAGAACCATGTCCTGGTTTTGGAAGCTGGTTTGGTTTTCTTTTAACTGATGTTTAATGGAAGCAAAATCTGGGGCTTCTGCAATCGTAGAGAGTGGTTTTTCCCCTAAATTTAGGGAAATAAGGGATTAGGGAGAATAGATCTCTATGTGATTTGCTTAAACTGTGAAAGGCCACAAACCACAATTCTTAAGAGCAACTGGAATATCACAATCGTTTTGGAGAACCTATATGGATTATAGACACTTAAAAGTATACAAGAAAACCATGCTGTCTTTTACTCCTGCAGAAGCTCTTTCAGGTTTTTATTACTTTAAGAAAAAGGAATTCTGCATAGTGTTACAAATTACTTCAGTATTCACTGCTATAGATTAGATACTTTAAAAAAGTTAAGATAAATAATCTATTCCAGAGGTAAACTATGTCAAAAAAACACAACCAAACACCAAAAAAAACCCTAAAAATCCTAGAATCTAGCATCAGGTTCCCTAAATATAAAGTGTTATAATTAAAATTATCTTCACACTGTGTTATGAAAAAAGACCAGAGTGTCACAAGTTCCAGAAACCAGACATGACTTAAGAAAATGCAGTTTAGAAAACATTAAAATAAAGTTATTGAAATACACAGGTGTTAAGCTGCCTAATTACACATCAAGGAACAAGAACAGATCAATTCCCAAAACTCTGGTTTCACAAAATTGCTTCGCTGGTTGTTCATTTGTTTAAAAGTAAGAGCTTCACTGACTAATCAACCTCCCAGTACAAAAACTGGCAAACAAGTCAGTACAGTATTAGTTTCTACATTAACAACAACAGAGAAATCCATGATAGAACACAGCCTACAAACCAAATGGTTTCAAAGTTGTCAGACCCCAACTCCGCCAGTTCTCAAGGGAGGTACACACAGGAGGCAGGACTTAATCCCTCTTCAGCTTTGCCATGAGCTGAAGCACAACCAGCTTTCAGATTCCTACAGGCTTATCTGCTCAGTGACAGGAAACAGCAATGGAACACTGAGTTCTCAAATTCCTCCTCTCCTTTGATATACCAACACCATGCTGAGCCAAATTTAGATGACAAGCTGGTCAGGGGAAGAAATCTATCATTTTTGCTCTGTATGCATTGTAGAATTTTAGAACAATATTCTGTAACCCGTCTAGTCTGAACTTTGTTCTAGACCCTCGCTATTGACTGGGTAAAATGTTACAGGCTACTAAGACAGTTAATCAACATAAAAGAAAGAATTACGTATCATGATATCTTTAATAATCAAGACGTGGAAAATGTCTTCACAAGTGACACCTCACTAATGCAAACAGTTCTAAACTCTACTGAAAGTACATCATTTAAAAAAAAAAAAAAATCACACAAATGATTAAGTATGCAGATCAGTGACGTATTTTTTCAGTTCTCCATTTTTCCCTTGCTTTCTAAGGATAACTGATTAACAGAGAAGCTCATTTTCACTCCAGATCAAAATGAATTTATTAAAGACTATTAACAAATAAGCAATAGGCAATAATGAACAAGTCAAACAAGCTTTGTGGGGTTTTCATGGAGATGATTTTGTTTGTTTTGTGGGGTAGATTTATCATTGTTTGGTGGCTTGGTTTTTGGTGTGTGTTTAGCTTTTGTTTGGTTGATTTTTTTAAAAAGAAAAAAAAAAAAACAAATGAATAAACAACCTTAAGTTAAGCATCTTACCACTGAGTATAAGATGACATCAATTACTGTACCTTTAGGTGTATACATTCCTTGTTGCATGGAACCTCCAGGTTCAAAAACAGGAGCTTTAAAATCAGCAACTGCTGACAAGACTGATTCAAAGCTTAAGCTTCCTGGAATAATACCACTTTTAGGGTTGGGGTTTTCTGGAATGTAAAGTTTGTGTTAAGGAAAACAAAGTTAACTTAGTTGGAGGACAGCATTTTACTTCCCACTCATTTCAGAGGCTACATTTCAGCAGTGCTCTGTGTTTACCACCAGAGGTCTGTATGCTCCAGCTGCTTTGGAACAATAACTATTTCTGAAGTGAATCAAAACCTTCTAGCCAGGACATCAAACATTTTAAAGCAAGCCAATGTCCATATGCTTGGCTCAAGAGTTAAGGATTAAATGAGAAATAAAATCTACTATCTGTAGTGTATATAAAGTTTTTGTACTTGCCTTTATTGACTAACACTTTGGCTCTGTTCATGGCAAGAGTATTTTGCATTTACAGCTAAGCGCAGAAAAAGCAAGTAAATAGCTTGGGATCCATAAACACAGTAAGTAATTCTCCATCTTGGATTGGCTATTTCTCATTTTTGGTAGCAATACTTAATTGATCTACTGACATTATCCCAAATCACAAGCAGCAAATACAAATGAGGAAATTCCTGCTTACTGATAAGTAATTGCTTGTACAAATTATTCACTTATTTTACACAGTTAAGTGATTCACTTAAGTGAAGTGCTTTGAGCGATTTGCTAATTTTACATACTTAAGTGATTGAATTATTATGTCATATCGTAATTAATAATTCTTATTAAGTATTTGTAACTCTCAATCCACTCCTTTCCTATCTTTATAAATTCTAACATTTTTGCTCAATGCCTACCATCCCTGGACTGCAAGCTCTTTTGGTCAATCACCACAAGCTATTTCATTTGCCTACACAGCCCAATACACTGACAGCAGTAAAACATGCGTATTTGTATTCAGCTGTTAGGTACCGGACACGAATTGCACCACTGCACAGAATGACTTCCTAAAGTTTGCTCTTCTTCAGGTAAGACACTTTCCCCCATAACACATCCATTTCACTCTAATTTCAAAGCAGCATTCAGAATCGCTATTATTTGTATTTTCAACTATTGATACAACAAGCCAATATAATGTAGAGTGGCTTCTTTTTAATACTGCCATAAAATTAGCAATAATCAAAGGCTCAAATCTAGATCAAGGTGAAGCTTGGTTAAACTTTCTACAATGTCATTTGAAAACAGACTTTTCACCTCACACCTCAAAGACTTTTGTAGTGTTAAAAAAAATAATTTTAAAAAGGGCAAACTTCAAACTATTACAAATTATCGTGTATTTTGTAAGAATAACCAAAGCTGGAGCAAATGCCTTTGCTGGTAAGTATATACAAACACACCTTTACACAATTTGTTATAATTATGTACACTGAAAACATGTTCAAGCTCCAAAATCCCACTACTATCTAGGTACCTGTCAGTCTCATTCATGCACATTAGTTAATATATTCCAAGGATATGAGATCCAGTAATGAACTGTGTGTCCTGTCATTCATACAGAGTTGGGCTACCATCTCTGCTCTGAGGATCTCATCATCTGTCATTCCTAGAACAATAAAATTTTAAAAGCCATTAAAATAGAATGATTTTAAAACACGCATTCAGCATACATTTGGCATTAAATGCAAGTTAAACTTGATACAAACATTAAGTAATGATACAGTGCTATAAAAATACAACAAAAAAGAGGGGTGGGGACACAAATGTTGTAAGAGACACAACCCCAGTCAGAAAATACAAACTAAAACTGCTGTCTTTCTGAAAAAGTATCTTCATGTGATCACACACATAAATCACTCATTTCTATTAAATCTATTTTTCTCCATTTTTATGTATTATGTCTATTTCTAATTCATAAGGGATTAAAATTCAGTAACTGGCAAAAATGAAGCCAAGTGTTGAATGCTTTAAGTTACTATATAGCTAATCATTTTAATGGTAGCTACTAAATGTTGAATATAAATGAACAGGCGTGTTATTTACATACAAGTATTTCTAAAGCAGTGATTCTTACCTAAATGTAAACGAAGACTTAATAGAAGGACCAAAAATGTTAAAGCTCCTTCCAACATGGACCTTTCATGCTCTGAATCAAGAACTGTATTTTGATGCTGCGATGCCATTGTTAATAGATCTACCACCTTAAATCTACATAGCAAAGAGTAAAGTCAGAAACATCATTGTCCAACATTAAAACACCAATGTGAAATGTACTGATAAACTCAGAATACAATTCACAACAACCCAAAATGAATACAAAGTGAAATGCATATAATGCAATAATATGCAAACCCTCTTGTTTTTAAACTTGGATTTTTATTTAACTATCTGTGGATGTCCTATATGAAAACACTTTACATTTATAAACATAATCTGTTTTCAAAGCCTGATTTTATTCTATTCTGAAAAGCAGAAGCATCCTTTCTGTTCCAGCTCTATTGATCTACTTGTTTAGGCTAGCATATCCTGAAAGCTTGTATACAAACATATGTAAAACTTAAAAAGCCCTAAAGATGCTCAGAAAACAAATGTCTGAAGCTTCACCACTGAACTGTAAATCAAAAGCCAATTGTGTATTAAATGAAGAGTATACCGCCTTCAGTAGAGCCCTTAGGC
Organism: Streptopelia decaocto; assembly: GCF_964273445.1. Lineage (NCBI taxonomy): Eukaryota > Metazoa > Chordata > Aves > Columbiformes > Columbidae > Streptopelia > Streptopelia decaocto. Next base: position 47,543,704 of record NC_138660.1, read on the forward strand.
AAGTGTTAGTTTTGGCAAGGCAGAGTTGAACAACAGAAGATGTGTATCAAATACGCATCTTTTGTCTCACATAGCATAAATTAGTCAACATTTAGCACAACACTGAAGAAGAGCATTCATCTTTTAACCTTACCTTTCAAAAACAGACGAAATAAAATAATCTGGGTCCAGCCTAGAGGCACAGACCTGCGGAGAGAGAATAAATTTATTTTATTCAGTAGTTCGTTTGTAAACAAGCATTGGCTTGGCTTCTCAGAAAACATAACTTACTTGCAGCAGATAAATGTCAGGATCTATCATCGAATTGCAGAAATGAGACTGCACATAAGTCATGGCCTGTCCTTTAATTTGTAAACCATTTCTAACCCACATGTTGCTGTGAATTTCAGAAAGACTTGCCTGTTCAAGGAAAGTAAAACGAAATAAACATTTACAAACATTTTGGGGATATTCAGCTATTCAGCTCAGTGTTAGCAGATCTACATCTTTATATAAAAGCATACTTTTTTATACTTATTTTCTTCTGGGGAGTGAAGAATGAAAAGAAAACACTGCAAGTTTATTAAACAGATACCATACTCTCATATGAGAACACATTTCAGACAACGAAAGTGATCAAAGCCAATGAAGTTATTAATTTACTTGTTAAAATCTTGAAAGTACTCCAAAGATGAAGGCATCATGGTTAAAAAGAAGTTAGATATAAAAGCAGTGATTACAAATATTGCTTGCTACCACCTACATACAAATAAATATAAATTTGTAAATTTCAAAAAAATGTTGCAGAATGCATCCATTCTTGAAGTCACTCTCCATTTAAAATATGAAATTTCAAAATTCAAGTTGCTTCTCAACTTGTGCTCCATTGGTAGCAATTCCATGAACATGCAATTCCAGGTCTTCAAAAGGTTTGTTCTTCCTACCCTTTTGAAAGTGCTACAGTGAATATTATTATTATACTTCTCAGAGTATGATAACTAATCCCTCATATTTAATTTTGGAAATAGGAAGGAAAAAAATAAAAAGAGATAATTTATCCTACCTACTAAATATATTCTAGTTATTATTGTCACATATTGCTTATTTTGATATTCCACAATTAAGACACACGCCACTTTGTTAAATACTTTGAAATAGATTTAAATAACTGGGATTAAATGAACCGGAGAACAACTACTTGTTGAATATCTTTATATCTGCATCGAAGTCAGAAGTCTGCCCGTACCTGAATCTGAAGTGGGTGAATCATTAGTTTCATCAGCATCTCCTGATCTGGCAAGATAGTGTCCAGATCTAGCTCTTGGCACTTGACAGCCTAGAAACAAAAGCAAGCACATGGTGTACAGAACAATCACACTCAACGGTGAGTATCCATCTTCTGTGTGACTAAAACATGTGCTTACCTTACTCAAAAACATGGCAAAGTAACGGTGCAGTGGCAAATGAAAAGTAACTTGGTTAGGAGCTGGCTGAAAGTGAAACAAAGATATTTTAATATCATATATTAAAAAAAGCAAACCTACACGTGTCTTCATCACAACCACCAAGAACAGTATCTTGCATGTCTTCATTTAGTGGACTTTCCACTAACCTACTATTACTTAATTCCCCTGGACTTTCTGAGGATTCAGAAATTTCCCATATTCAGACAGCTGCTGTGAATCTCTTAATAAGCCCCCAGTAGATAATGACACTCTGGATTGGGAGTACTGATTGCTAAGGTGGCAAAGCAGGCTCCACTACTACTGTATCAGAGGAGCACTTCTGTTTTGCCATTGCTTCAGCTCTTCATACAGCAGAACACTAGCACTGCTTTTAACACTCACACAGCTTACCAGCAAATCTAAACCACCAAGACTCTACAAATAAAGGATCCTAGGACATAACATTGCAACTATTAACTAGAAACTCTAATTTCAGCAAGGCAATCCTTTTTTTTCAATTAAGGGTGGGTGAGGGAGAAGTAGTGTATCACCTTTTAAGTTTTATCAGATTTTCACAATACTTTGCCTAAGTTCACTAAGGATATTTACCTCATCTACAAAGTTGATAGCATCAAACCAGTCCTGCAGTGCTTCAAGGCAGTATCTGACAACATTTCGTGTGTATTCCTGCGTTTCCTGCAATAAGAGGAACCAGTGTACTACACGAGCCAAAGCAGTTTTAAGTAAGTGGCGCTGTTTTCCTACTAGAAATAAATATTTCAATAATATTTTTACAATACATGATTTATGCCCTCATCACATGGAAATTAGTGAGTATTAAGATGGCTTCATTGTTACTCTAAAAGATGATCATTTCAATGGTGAGAATTAAGGCAACTTCAGAATGGACAGCTGCTCCTAGACCCCACAGTATAATTTATCCATTTATTTTTGCAAAAGAATTATAGATGTAATCATAAAAACAAAGTATTTCCATGCAACCAAAGGGAATGGCTAATGTCCTCTAAGTTTTATCTACTAAAAGGTCCTTACAGTTGACTAACACAATGCATCTGAAATGCAACAATAACACAATACTGCATAGATTTTACCCATAAGCAAACCTTGTTATGTTTGTGTAACTCTGCAACAATGCCCTAAAACTATAATATATTTTAGATTAAATCACATCTTTCAAGACTAGAGCTGTACATTGTCCTCCAGAAGTGAAGTGGTGATGTGCAAGAAGGGAAAGCAGAAGGGAAGCCAAACAAAATTGCTCTATGATCAGTGGAAGTCACAAAGCCTCGTTTCATCATGAACTTTTCCTTTAATTTTCCCTTCCAAACACAGACTCCAGTCCCGCCTCACAGTCTTAGGATAACTCTGACACACTTCTGGTGTGAAAGCCAGCAGGGCTTAGGCCAGCCAGAGGCTGTGCAAGTGCTGACAGGCTCCATCCAACACCTTTTCTCCTCAGGAAACACAACAGCCACGTTCCCATCCTGCTGCTCCACCCACACAGGCTCCAGCAGCTCTCCCTCTCCTGTGGGATGCGAGCTGGAATCTCTGCCCACCCTTCAGCTTTCATTAAACAACTACAACAGTTACGCTATGAAATTTCTAAAACACTTTCAGATTTATTGAGAATGACCAAAGGGTTCAAACATGGGGGTGAATACGTGACTGACAAGCTGACAGGCAGAGCAAGGAATCATACAGGCCTTAAACAAAAGGCAGACCCTTCCCATGCCCAAGATAAAAAGGAATACTTCAAAAAGGCAAGTTGCAATTCAGTTTTCAAAAGATAATTTAGACTCATAAACTGATATATTCATAATTTATCAGTATAACTTACAACATGGAAAGGCTTTTGCAACTGCCTGATTGAAACTGGTTTAAAATTGCATGGTGTGCTCACACACATTTTTTAACTGCACAGTTCAATTCAAGTAATACTGTCCCATGGATGCTACTACATAACTTAACAAGCTAATTTCAAAGTTAAGTATTTATTTCATAAAAATAACAAGTAAGTTTTTCCACATGTTCAGTATTTCAATAAGCTGATGGATTCAATTTTCACTATAACTTGATGTAACTTACAGTCTAACAAATAGTAACAACTCTTTGCTCTAGTTAGGAGACTATGAGACGTCAGAACTTCAGAGACTTTCACCTCAGGTTGTTAGCAGAACAACACAAACCCATAAATTACTCCATCCCCTTCATAATGAAGTGTCTGTTTGCAGACACGATCAACATTAGAACCACTAACTTATGCATCTCCCTTCTCATGAAACAAAGGCAGAATGACTCAAAGACATTTATCAAGTTCGTCATCAGATTGGAAGTTTTTCCATATGTACAGTCTTATGGATGACTGTACGCATCGTGAACTTGTAATCCCAGTTCTAGAGACAGTAAGTTAGATAAAAGCTTGAGTTCTATACTCACTATACACAGAATATGAGTTGATCAGTTTTATGTGTTTGGTAGAGAAAGACAGCAAAACCCAAGTCTTTTCAAACACAAAAATGACAGACCTTTCAGATTTGGTATTCCAGAATAACAACAGAAATGTCAGTCTTACCCTAACTTTGCAGTGTGACAGAAGACCCCACATTGGCTGGGCACAGGCTTCCAGCTCAGCAGCAAAGGCAGCATAGTACGTCTGTGATTCAAATTCCACATGCTCATTTAATTCACGTTTATTTAAATTCATACCTTCAAAGATTTAAGCAGAGTTATAAAACCAAATATTTAACCAGGACTAAGTGGAATGCAGTATTTTTAGTGTTAAACATTCTGTTAAACCTGTTAAGACAAAAAACCACAAAGCATAACAACCTATCTTATCCATTATTGTGCTGCTAGATATGAGAACAAGAATCAAAGTTTGAACGTAAGTAGAGCAGAAAAGAACAATAGCTCTAGATTGGCTTGTAACTGCATTCTTTGCTGTTCAGGCAACCTTAACATGGACTGCAGTCCTTCTACTTTGAACCTCGCTTAGTCAATAAGAACATTTGGATGGAAAACATCTGGTCCTCTTTCTAGGTAGAACATTTATCAGTACTGAAAAGTTCACTTTTTTTTTTTTAATAATAAAAAAGTTTATTCACAGCAGCACTTAGAAGAAGATCCAGATTTATCAGATTAATTTACCCAGTATTTAAATGTAGAATGTCACCAGTAAAACACTTGAGCACAAGTTATGATTTGTACTTTAAGCACATCCTGAGAATTCAGGCACGATGAATCTCAGTCAAGTGTGATGCAATTGCTCTTTAACTAGTCCACGCAAGACCAAGATCCATTAGATCATTTGCAAATCTGTTTTCTAGAATATACGGTTCTCTTCCAGGAATACAGACTTATGAGAATGCTAATGAATTAAATATAGCAATGTAAGGATTTTTCTACTGCGAACATTAAGCTGTCTTAACATCCTTCTATTAGGACCGGTTATAAAAGCCACATACCTTGAAAGAATGATACAAAATTCATCCATGTTACCAAAAGACCGTGATCTTCCAAAAATTTCTTTGCCACACTTTGGTGTGAAAGTATGTTTATAAAATCACTAACGAGGGGCCAGTAAGTATTATTCTTCAGTAGTGCTTCTCCACAATTCACTACAACATGTAAACTATTTTCTTCATCTAGATTTAAAAAAGAAAAAAACAAGGGGAAGAAAAAAAAAGTAGTACTTTTTTCCCCTTATTGTTGTAATTTTTACATAATGTTACAAGATAATGCAAAAATAACAATTAGGTATTACTGTAATGTTGCAATCAGACACACCCAGAGAAAACTGCAGAAATGAAGAATGGTTGTTCTGTGGCACCTGAGACTGTTTTCTCATCATGGACTGATCAACATAGATCTCACTCAGAAAGAGACACATACTTTGAAGAGTATTGCAACCTTTGAAAAGCAGTGCATTAGTAAAACCATCACAGAAATACCTTTTTTGAATACTTTCAGGTATAAAATGACCAAACAAAATAATTACTATTATGAACATCTGAAATCTATTTTGAATTTGACAGACTTCAGCAAGTAAGCTACCTTACAGCATTCAAACAGGAATCTGGTAATCAAAATCTAAACTGGCATGTTGAGTCTGAGAAGGAGAGCAAAGAATTTCCACTCTGAATCTGAGACGGAGATGGGGTTTATGCAGCCTTCCTGAGACTACGGCGGGAGAATGTGCCCAAAAAATGGGAAGGAAAAAAAATGGGGCAGAGTGGGCAGGGGTAGATGTGTCCCTCCCTGAATCACAGAAGTACGTCCTCTACAGCTGTCAAATATATCTCTTTATTTGATTTTCATAAGAGGGATTCTTAGAAAGACTAGAAAGGAAACAGGATTGGTCCTGGATTCACAATCCAAGGGAGGTAACTTCCAGCACCCATCTGTCAGTCACCATTCTATTTCAAACAAACAGAGAAAGAAAATTTGCATCTGATGACCCTCAGCCTTGGCTTTTGTCCAGTTCAAATGCACTGAGGAGCCCTTGTAGTTACCCTTTACACAGTGCAAAGGTCTTAAGCAGTACAGCACATCCACAGCTAAAAAGACACCCTTATTAAGAAACTCCAGACTCTGGCTGATAAGGCACATCTGGAGTGGTCCCTTTGGTATATATGTAAGCTTTTCTCCTCCCCTTTGTTGTAACTACTGAAGAAAATACTTTTTTTTTTGTGTCACTCTGAGGCTGTTTATTTTGTTGGTTTGTTTGTATTAGGAAAAAAATACTCTCTTGCCTGTTACGTCAACAGGTTTTCTAACTCAAAATCATACAATTTTTTGATCCTGACAAGTTTTACTACCCAAGAACACAGCAGTCAGAAAAATGTAACAGATTTCAGCCTGATACATATGCTGCTTAAATTGCACACAACTATGAACAGGTATCTTCTTGTCACCATAAGGTAATATAGATCTCCATTTCTTAAGACTGACTCCAATCTATTACATGGAAGCACTGGAAGGAACAGGGAGCCAGAAGCACTCTGCATCACTTCTCAACCTCCTGTGCCACAGTTGATCAAATACTCTTTCATCTCTCTCTTGTTATCTGGTACACCTGAGAAGAAAGGAAACTAGGTCTGGTTGCTCAGCTCCTTGGTTCCCATGTGCTCACACAGCCTATGCAAGAACAGGAGAACATCTCAGTTGGCCATGCCTGAACCTGCTGAAGGACTTTGCAAAGAGCCAACAGTTACATGTTGCTGATTCTCTGCCCCAGCTTAGATTAGACAAATCCAGAGTCACTTCGAATCGGCAGTGGCATTGCCTCTTATTCAGAGTACTCCCCAAGCCAGTGTTAACATAAGGTGGGTCAAAGGAAAAGAGGTTTGGTGTGGTGTTTGTTGGTTTTGTTTGGGGTTTGATGTTGTTGCTTTTTTTTTTTGTTTTGTTTGTGTTTTGGTTTTGTTTGTTTTAAAGGAGGAACCATTACCAAATTGTTTCCTTGAGGTATAAATTCTTCTCCTATGAAAAGTGCAGCAGAAGGAAGGTGCTGATAGAGATAAAAAAAAGTCTAAGAGCACAGGGACATAGATATTCCTAGGCAGCCAGTTTTATCGTCTGCATGCTACTTCATCTCCTCGGCCATTCACATGTGAGCGGTGAGGTGAGCTAGTAACACTTTCAAGCTGGTATCAACACAGCTCCTAGGACAACTCCGTTTCAGGCACACAGTTTGTCACTTGGCAGCCACAAATACCCTTAATGAACTGTGTACTTTTAAGGGGTGTCAGCTGTGTAAAACACAATGAGGACCCATAAGCAAGGCAAACTAAATGTTCCTTAGCAGATACGATTCCTGCCCAGTGTTCTCCTTTCTCTTCTCCAGTGTGTTTTCTCCATCTACCCACTTGCTGGATTTGTACACTTTGTCTCATTCACCTACTAAACAACCTACTTGTTTGCATTAGTTGCACAAACAGAATTTTTCTCAATTTATCTCACCAGCACAGACTTTTAACTGCTTCCAGCATTCTAAGAGATACCTTGAACTATGCACAAGATACAAGCCCACAGAAATAGAAAAGAAGGCTAGTGAGAACATGAGAGAGAAAAAACCCTAAAAGAGTGTTTTATTAAATCTGTATTAAATAACTATGCTCAACACCTCATATATATAAAGCAGTGAGGAGGAAATGTTGTGAAAACATTGAAAAGCACTGGACATATTCCATGATAAGAGTATTAGCGAAGACAAATCGCTGGTGCTGGGGAAAGGAAACAGGCCACTTCACATATTGGGCAGCTGCTCCAGGGATAAATCTTTTCTCATTAATCTATCACAAATATATCTGTTGTTATTAACTTAGCAGCTCCAGCTTACCTAATGAATTACCAGGAAGTTTCTTCAGAGAATGTCGAATCAGAGTCACAGCCCTTTTCTATTCGGCTGCAAATTCTGATCCATGACAGAACCTTACCACCAATGCTACCAGCATCGACCAACAAGTAAAAACAACTACTTGAAAGTAGTTTTACGCAATGTTCCATCAATATGGCATTATTTTGCAAACGTCACTTGATATATAAACTGTTAAAGAGAAAGATGCAACATATTTCTTTGACTACTGTAAAGCAATCTGTGTAGGACAACAGAAATATTTCTCATGTTGAAGTGCAGCTGACTGAGGGCACTCTTTATGCCAGGTGACTGAGGATTTCCCATTTCTATAGTCATTCTGTATTAGGCTACACAAGAGTGGACTCAGAGAGAAAATATACTTTACACAAGAAAAATGACAATTTCATGCAGAAGTTGATGGTACTTATTTGGCAGCAGTAATCAGCCTATTTAGAGAGTATTTTCAGATTCAAAGTAGGATAAAGAAGGATGAGAGGTCTGCAGTGTGTTGGGTACATGAAAGTGTGAAAAATAGAAGTCAGCAAGATTTGTTGTGGCACCATGTTCAGATGAGGACAGGTAAAACGAGTATAGGACAGCTGTTTTCACTAGAAAAGCTACACAGTGTACACTAGTTCAAATTAAAATTGCCACTGTCACCCAAAAGCTTGATCACATGATTATATTCACAAAGTATTAAATAATTCTCCTCTAATTATATCAAGTTTTACTAAGGCAATCACAGATGAGAAAAATTAAAACCATTTAAAATACTTCAAACAGCTTGTGAAATACTTTGAAAATATTTTTAAATCAATAAAGGTCTTGATTTGCATATATAATTTCTCATTCAAATGAGCTTCACAAATAGTGTTTATGCACTTTACCCAACAAATGAAGCACCTGCAAGATAATTCTTTGTATTATTGACTATATAGCATTATCACAAAAGAAAACCCTACAAACTAAAGGATAAAACATCAGTATCATTCTTGATACCTATCTTTAAATTTCTAAGAAATTTTGAGACTTGGCCTCTACCATGTATTGCTAGATCCTGTGCATTTTTTGGAAGGGTTTGAGGGGTGGATTTACTAACAAAGAAAGAGATTAAGTTTCTTCAATAATCAATTATCCATGGAAACAAGCAAACAAACAAATTAACCTACCTTGCAATTCACTCTTAATAAGGCAACTTTCCATCATATATAACAGAACAGTGACCATAATGTCCAGCAGCTGACATTCTTCTGTTACTTGGCGCGCTAGCTCTTCATTGCTGAACAACTGAACACTGATATGCACAATTCTATTAGACATTGTGTCTGATTCATGGCTTTTCTTCAGTGTTTTCATAATAAAAGCATAATGCTGAACAAAAGTTTTGGTAAAAGCAATCTGCAAATTATAAAGAAATTCCATAGTTAACAAGCATGATACAAAAATCATAGCTTTCTTACATTTTAAAATATTCCTTTACAAAAGCAGATTCAACATATTGTAGGAAACACCACTGGTTGCCACGACAAACCAAAACTGATGGTCTAACTATCCCATATCTAGTTTCTAGAAACAGTTCACATGAAAAAGCCTATCTATAGAGAGGGGTAAACCTATGCCTTCAATTTCATTACCTTATACCAAAATCTAATCTTCTCATCCTACTTTTTCTACACTAAAACACCCAGAAATGTTTAAACAAGGAATATAAGAACTCAGCATACCTGTGAAAGCAGTGAAGTTCTAATAATGAATTTATTCTACATTGTTTGCATCCTAAAACAGAGACTAATGTCCAAAAATGATACACTATGAACGATGACATTAATGGTGCCTAATAAAGCTGCCTTATGACTTACACTTGTCTACCCATGGAGTAAGGTTTTCATTCATCTGTCAAGGATGACATTTCAACACTGAATTTCATCTGCTATCATAACATCCTATACTTTTAAAATAAATCTTTAGCACTTTCTCCAAAATAGAGTCATTAGGAAGATCTGCTATTCTTTACACAACTGTTTGTTATTTTTTTGAAACCAGATCAGTGTTTAAATGTATTGACACATATAAATCTTAGTACAATTTCTTGTCCCACGCCATTAGCCTCAAATTGCATTGTAAACCAACCTCCTGCACTGCATATAGATGTGTGCATATCTGCCAGCTTTGAAATAACTTCTCACTTAGTACTTCAAGTTCTGAATTAACACCATCTGGACTTCCTTGGCTTAATAAGAAGAGATAACACAGGCTGTGTTGTGATAAAAATTTTCAGCTCAAATATAAAATCCCCTGTCTATTCCTTCTGTAAGTATTAGTCTCTCATAAGCATAAAATTAGAAATTTTGAAACCACCCTCAGGTAGCTGTGTTTTCACCAGACTGTATACAAATCACTACTTCATTTTATCTGCCTCAGACTCAGTGCTCTCACATTTTTTATTATAGCACTACAATGTTATTTTCATTTAGAATACACTTCCAAAAAACTATCATGATGCCATAATGCTGATGTTGGGCACAAAGACCTCTTCTTCCAGCAAACATCCTCAAAGATAAAGTTGTTCATGTAAAAAAATGGACTGGGGTAGGGATGGTGACGTCACTGCAAGAGCATCTCCCTCACGAGGGAAGGCTGAGGGAGCTGGGGCTCTTGAGCTTGGAGGAGACTGAGGGGTGACCTCATTAATGTTTATAAATATGTAAAAGGTGAGTGTCACGAGGACGGAGCCAGGCTCTTCTTGGTGACAACCAATGACAGGACAAGGGGCAATGGGTACAAATTGGAACACAGGAGGTTCCACTTAAATATGAGAAGAAATTTCTTCACAATGAGGATGACAGAGCACTGGAACAGGCTGCCCAGGGGGGTTGTGGAGTCTCCTTCTCTGGAGACATTTAGAACCCGCCTGGACACATGCTGGCGTAACCTCATCTGGGTGTTCCTGCTCTGGCGGGGGGATTGAACTAGATCTTTGAGGTCCCTTCCAATCCCTAACATTCTGTGACTCTGTGAAACACTACCAAACTGCTTAACGTGCCTTTCTTTAGCTGGTCCACACTGATGGAAACCTGTATAATAACTGAAAGTGTCTTTTATGTACAGCACTCAGTACAATGGTAATTGTTTCCAGCTAAAGCCTTTTTGGAACAATGTATTCACAATACTTGTGCAGAGTTAATACAATATCATTCTGGTATTCTAAGGCAAAACAACCTACTACATAATTTCCTGTAAATTAACGCTTGATACAACTTTAATCACTGGCAACAAACACTTGTTTTTTTTTGACACTTGTAACAAACATCAAGATATTTACACAATTAAAGTTAAGCCCCAAACACAAATGATGCACCTGATATTTTAAGAAGTTAGTATATTAACGTTGCTAGTAAAAAAGTATATTTATATATTTTTTCTTCACTTTGTATTATGTTTAAATAGAATTCTCAGGTCCTTTGGTGCAGGAACTACATTTTACTTGTTTTACACAGCACTCGATTCAATTCGATTGCAAAAATATGGCCCCTCTCTAAAACAAAAAAATCCAAAATTTTTCATATTTATTTTAAATGAGCACACATCAAAACTTCTTGTGCCTCACTCATATACGACAGTGAATTTCTGAAAGTGTTGTAGATTCATTATCAGTATAGTGTAATGACAGAGATTCTGTAATACACTTAAAGACAGAAAAGACATAACCTTGATTCCTGCATTCACTTGGAAGCTAAACAAATACAATCCTTTCCAATTTTGAGAAGAAGAAACTAAACCCATTTGCAGAAGTTCAAATGCTGAAATATTGTGGTAAACTGCAGTCTGTATATAAAAACAGCTATAGTAGGTCAAATCAATCCATCCAGGTCAGTATCCCGTCTTGGAGTGGCCAGAGATGCATACACAACTAAGGAAAAATACAGAATGGAGCAACAGTGCAGGTATTGACATAATACATCTTTCCAAATACTTACTCAGCTTCCAGCTATTTGCAAAAAGTGGCTTCCTAAGAGATATATGTTTTCTGCGTATTTAATTACCTTCACTAACTTACTGTCTATGATCTTGTGCAGCTTCTAAATTTCTAACCTATGCAAAAACAGAGTTAATTTTTTCATCTGGCCTTTTCTCTTGGTGGCCACTCAACAATCCCAGAACTTACAGCAGCCTAACATCAACCCCATGTTTCAGCTGGAACTTGCATCTCCCATGCTTATGTTTTCAGTACAAAGAAAACAATAATTCTAGCACAGCTTTCACCTGGCAAAACTAAGTTTCCTGTAGAAAAAACAGAAAAACAGAATTTGTAGAACAGCATGTTCAGGGATTAGTGAAACCCTATTGCTGTAATAACTGTTCAACATTCACTGTAGGAGGTGCTTGATGATGCACAGCACTTCTGATAATGATGTTCGTTGATTCATTATTTCTAACAGATGCTTTTGCATTTCTCTGCTTCCAATATTCCAGCTTTCAGCAAGGCTCTGCTCTTGGATGATTTACACTCTTCCATCAGCTTCCGCTTTATTCCCTACCCCTCCTTTGCTTTCTCCTTGGTCACGAGAAGGTCAGTCTTATTTCTCTGGCCTTCTGTTTCTTCTCTTGCAGAAACCTTGTCCACACCATAACACCTCTAATTTCTTGATAACTCCAGCAAACTTCTCTTCCATTTTCTTTTTCTTCACTTGTAAGTCTTCGAAGCTTCAAATGTCAGAGTGCTGGAAGGGATGCCTCAGGCACGAACCCTGTAAGGCAAATACCACACTATTTGTTGTGCTCTCTGTCTCATGTGCAAAAGCGGGGAGAGAGGCAAGAGCTATTATAATTAACCCAGGGTTTTAGCCCACCCCTTTCAACACTTCTTTTCCATAGAGAGAATCCTAAAAGAGAAGTTTGTATTCCTGTTTAAAAATAAACCTGTGCAACAGAGATTACTGGTGGCTCACTGACTGCTGCATAGGGCATGGTGAATTCAGTCAGCTCTACCACATTTACGCTGGAGGTCAGAGATTGCAACAATTTCAGGGTCGTGCACACATAGCCAGCTCTTTGCCTGGCTAGCTCGCTCAGTTTAGCAGAAAGCCAGCCCAGCAGAATGCTGCTGATTTAATGAGCTGAATCAGGTCATGAAGAATCAAACTGCGCAACAGTAGAGGCAGGAAAAAATTAAGACCGTACATGTGGTGTAGATGAGATGGGATAAAGTAGCAAAAGGCTGAGATATCAGTTGCAACAGTTTAAATCCCTACCAGTGTTCCTACTGTTTGAGAATGTGACGTAATTAAACAGCAAACAAGCTCTTCCTTCATAAAAGTTAAATGGAAGCTTGAAAGATAAAACATTCTTCCCAAAATGGTATATTCTCTATGTACACATGTAAAATGCAGAGCCATTCCTTGTAAATTAAGCACACCTCTCAAAGACATGTTTAAAATCCATGCATCAGGGTTTTGCAACAAAGCACAGGTACCTTGGGAAAAAATAGCGTTACTGCCTCCCTAGTATTACTGTGTGATACATTACCTTCTCTGAGTTTCCTTAATACTGAAAAACACCTTTTAGATAATCACAGCAATTAAAATAAATGCAGATTCTAAAAGATTGCAAATACTTGGGATTTGTGCTAGTTATAAAGTTTGTATATAAGAATTTACTGCTTAATCAAACATAATATTAAATTGGCAACAAAACAAAACAAAAAAAGCATGTTTAAATAATCCTTTTGTCTGAACATACAGTACTGATGGGTGGAAGATAGACTATTTCCAGATAAAGGTGGCAGCCAGTAGAGAAACCAAAGAGAAACCATGGCCTCCATTAGAATACATAGTGCAGAAAGATTATTATCACAATGAAGAAAACCACTGAAGACTGTGGCTTGTTGTCAAAGGAAAAAAAGATCCCATGATCACTAAAGGCTGTTGTTATTACACAGTATAGTAAAAAGGTAAACAGAACAACACTTACCACATTCGTCTGCATGCTGCTAGCAGTTGGGTGTTTCCACATGCATGAGTTCAGCTGGCAATGGATCAGGAGAACAAGATGTCCACATGGGTCTCGAAGTAGCAAGAACAACTCAGGCTTCACAGCAAGGGATCATAAGTTCAGAAGTCCTCATGTCTCCTGATGTACTAGCTGAATCCGAGACCAAGATGGATCTATGCTGGTATCCCAAACCAAAATGCTGTCTTGATGTGGACAGAGTATTGCTTAAGGCTCATATCTTTTTCTTCCTTGCAAATTATCTTCACATCCTTTGCTTTGATACATCAAGGTTTTAAGGGGGCATGAATACAGGGCTGTCCCATTATAAACAGACATTTTTGAAGAAATCTGCATGCCTGGACTTCAGGATTTATTGATCTTTGCCTCCCAGCAGAGATTGAGAAAGTCCAAAATATTTGCATGGCTCAAAGGTATGACATGATCAGAGCAAAATGTTAAGCTCGATTGCTATGTATACTAGGTCTTGGAAACATGTAGAACAAACAACCAAACCTGGCTGCACACCAGGATTTAAAACAGGAAGATGACATCCAGTCTCCGTGACTCCAGGCCAGGAGACACTTGGTACAGACAACTGCAAAACTCTGTAAGGAAGCAGCTGGAAGGCTGCCCGAATCACCTAGGGCATGGCTGCAGCAAGAACACTCGCACTGTAATGGCCTAAATGGAGAAACCACTGCCAACTACAACAGTTGCAACAGGAATTAAGTCACCACAATTATTTACCAGTCATAACGCACGACAGAAGCATTTAGTGGTGATTCACATCTTTTAACTGACAAAAATCCAGCTTACAAAGTAAAAACAGAACAAAACTCAGATGCAAATATGCACTAAGAGCCAAAAAGGAAAACAAACAAACAAAAAATCAAAACAAAAACCCACCAAACAAAAAAAAACACCCATGAAAACAAAATTAATACTGCTGCTCCAAAATAATCCATCTTGTTTTGTCCACATCTCTCTTCAAATACTATACACTTCAGACCTCCTACCAAAATACTCAAAAAAGGTTACATATCTGCATTATTTTACTGCTTATTATTGAAATATAAACACATATGGTCTCAGCAAGGCATAATACACACTAAGTATGTCAACAGGAAAAAAGACTAAGTCTGAACAAAGTAAGGCAAGTACCTTATAATCTTGATCTGGCAGCATGTTGAGTAAGAAAGTCACCATCTTCTGTGGAAACTCATATTTTATTGTCCAAAATAATAATTCTTCTAGAAAACATTTATGCTTCAAAACATCCATGATAGATTGATCTGCATAAAAGGTTGGAGGAGGGGATGTGTAATGTAACAATTATCAAAACTAAAAACCATGATAATGCAGTTGCACTGCCTTCTATAAAATTCAGTAACAAAAATCTAAGAACATCTTAGTGCGTTCTCTACAAATTTTTGTTCAAAGACACTGGGAAAATGACCATGGCCAACACTGCACAGTGTCAGAGTCTGTAACAATAAAAAGGACCTCCTAGAGAAATCAATGAAAGTTTTCAGTATGATTCTACCACACGTAGTCCAGTATTCAATGATTGCATTGAATCGTATCACCTTACTGTAACAGCTCCCTGATTATAATGAATCACAGCAACTTGCACAGTATTTACACAGCCATTTAATCAAGGGAAACTGTTAGCACAAACTACTACTTAGCTTAAGTTAAAACAGCAAAATAACAAAATACAATTTATGATGACGTGATGAGTTCTATCACCTAATAACACTTATGTTCTGTTTACGAAGCTCTAAACAAGCTAAATAGGATCAATGATGTATCAGTTATTCTGATTTTTAAAACAATATATGTATTGATTGACCAACCACAAAGTTTTGGGTGAGTTGGTTGGGTTTTCTTAATATAAAAATTACCAGAATCAGATAATCCTGATGGTACCAGAAGAGATAGTGCCATCTTTCCCCATTCAACTCCCGACCATTCATTCTGTCCCCTTTACTCATGCTGAGAGTACATCCCTGTGGGGTACCCACATAGGAATCAAGTCACCTTTCCATTCTGTCAGGTGAATTTTCAAGCAGATCAGTTTCCCAATTGCAAAGCTGCATAAATTGACCTCTCCTAGAATAAACTGTTCACGAAGCTATGGCTTGGCAGAGCATCAATCATATTAATTCCATTTTTTAAAAATACTAAAATATAAAGACTCCTTATCAACATTCTTCAAGAGACTATTCGTGATTTAAAGCTACAAAAGGCATTGTTCACTCTCATAACATAGAAGGACTAAAGAAAATAATAATAATGCTGCTCCTTTATACCTAGAAATCAACTGGACCTGAGGATATACTCCCCCAAACAAAATCCCATATTTCAATGAGACTGTATGAAGTGCTCTCACCAGTACAGATTCAAAAACACTTACACTGAACATTATCTAGCCTTGAAAACTCATCTCTTCGCTGAAGTATGACAGCTTTAGGGACTGCACTGGATAGCTTTGTGCCTATCTTAAGCAGCAATTCCCTCCATTTACCACCATTACCAAAGGTCAAGAGTTCCCAAGTCAAGTGACCAATCAGCCCAAAACAACTCAGGAATTGCAAAAGATCATGAGAAATAAGTTAAAGTTTAGGGATCTCCTCAAGCCTCTAGCAAGCCATACAAAGACAAGAATATGTTCTATTCAAAATATCCTACAAGCATTGAAATAAAAAGTTACCTTCACAGTCATAAAACATATCTTAATAGTAAAATCTCTTGTAAAGCATTACACATCACCTACTGAAGCAAACATATGATTAACATTTATGTTCTCTCCTTCATCTCTTGTTAATAAATTATGTATACGATTTTACTGCCCACAAAACCTTAGTAGCCATGCAGAGAAATCCTTTGTCCACAGGACAGAGAGCACAGCTTTAGGTGCGCGCCAAATGCTCCTGAGTGAGAACACCAGGCATGAAGACAAGTGAGACAGCACCTTATCTGTCACTGATGTGCAGCTTTTTCTGACACATATCACAGTTGAACAGTGTGTATCAACTTCTTGATACAGCAGTTTCAGGCAGGGATGGAAGAATATATATCCACTTTTACCTGCTACAGAATTTAAGTAGGCAGAATGCTCTTACTCAACTTGGAAAATTTATCAAGAACACTGGGACTGGGACAATGTTTCCACTTTTCTCAAAAGCACCACATGATTTTCAATTTCTTTGAACAAATTAAAAAAATACACAGTGACTGTGGGTTCAAAATTGTCTTAAACATCAGGTATTTCAGATGGATGCAGTATGCAGGTTTTGAAACAGAGTAAAAATTAAAATTCTCTCAATACTCAGTGCCATGCCTGTATCAGCGAACCTCAACATAAAGCCACCAGATGGCTGGAAACACATCCTATGCCACACGCCACCATTTGGAACATTATCCTGGGCCTTGAAAATCAAGTCTCAGGGCAACATGGCATCCCAGAAATAATTGAGTCAGACAATGGGACTCATTTCCTAAACAACCTCATAGACACCTGGGCCAAAGAGCATGGTATTGAGTGGGTATATCACATCCCTTACAATGCACCATCGTCCAGGAAAATCAAACACCACAATGGACTAATAAAGACTACACTGAGAGCACTGGGCAATGGGACATTCAAACATTGGGATACACACTTAGCAAAGGCCACCTGGTTAGTCAACCCTAGGGGATCTGCCAAAAGAGCTGGCCCTGCCCAATCAAAACTTTTATGTGCTGTAGAAGAGGATAAAGTCACTGGAGAAGATAGTCTGTGTTGCTCTTGCCTCAAGCAAAGGCAAACCCATCTGTGGGATTCCTTTTGTTCAGGGACCTGAGTGCACCTGGTGGGTGATGTGAAAGGACAGGGAAGTTCAATGTATACCTCAAAGGGACTCGATTTTGGATGAGAGCAGCCAATGACTTGAACTGTATGAAGTTAATTGCTAAGTGACACTGTATGTCATCACTACTATGGTTGCTATATGCCATATCAATGGAACTACAGTAAGAATCACCTAGATTAACAAAGAATGAACTTTGACAAAATTGAACCAAGTGCAGTGATGACAGAACCAGAAAAGTGCAGTGGTGATGGAACCATAACTGGCTTCTGCATACAACAATCCAACACCACACACCACCTCTCCTTCCCTGAAGGACAGTTACAATAGAGCCCAAAGTCACAGACTAAATGAACTCAACACAAATTTTACAGCGATAGCCCATAGACCAAGGGAATTTTATCTGTTTGTATGTGTCAAAAGACAGGAAAAGTGGCAGTGATTAAATGGAATGGGTTGGAAAGCATAGGGCCTGGACATGATGTAAATTGTATAGAATAAGGGGTGGATTCTGTCCTGATTTTGGCTGGGACAGAGTGAATTTTCTTCCCAGTACCTGGTACAGTGCTGTGTTTTAGATTTAGTATGAGAATAATGTTGATAACACACTGATGTTTTAGTTGTTGCTAAGTAGTTGTTTTCCCTTTCTGTCCTGTTAAACTGGCTTTATCTTAACCCACGAGTTTCACTTTTTTTTTTCTTGTTCTCTCCCCCATCCCACTGAGGGGGGTTAGTGAGTGAGTGGCTGTGTAGCATTTAGTTACCTGCTGGGTTAAACCACAACATCATCTCTCTGGAATATGAGTCTTGGTATTCCAAGATATCCCCAGTATATAAATAACTCTCTATGAAGATAGTACCACTAAAAACCTAGGATGGGCCCAGGGAGTCTGCTTATACGGAAAAGGTAAATCTGTTTTTATTCAATACTCAGTTTTCTAAAATTTTCTTTTCATACTCTTATTTTATACCCTATTGGACATAAAATATGAATACTGAAAACTTCAGAAAACTATTCAATATTTCATAAAAACAGATACTTACCCTTCCCCCATTGGCAGACTCCCTCCTCTGGGGCTGTTATTAGGAGCTATCATCATGAGCACAGTCCATGCTGGGATGCCTCAGAGGGGGAAGACTGCAATCCTGGGGGGAAATGAAATGTTGAATTAAAGTATCACTTTTCCTGAAATGCCACTGCTGATATTGGTTTTCAGATCTGACAGCTTCTCAACCTGAGTTTCTTCCCTGCGTATTTCTCATAATCAGTTATTATGCATCTGAAAACCAGACTTTTTTCTTGCATTACCTGGCTCTAACTTATCTTTTGGACAAACTAATAGCCTCTAAAATTCAAGAGAGCTTTCCTCAGATGTCTTAAGTTTCCTGCATTTCTCAAAAACTACCACTTCTTCCACATTATTATTCTCTGCCATAATCTTTCACACACCATTTCTAAGATCACCTCTTAACACCACCACTGCCAAAACATTCAGCTCTCTGCTTTTGCAGCTTCCCAATCTTTCCTTCAATCTGAAACCACTACAATTTCACGTTCCCATACGCCTCACTACGCCTTCATACCTTTTTAATGACTTCATGAACCTTTGCATCTCAAATTCAAGTTCCAAACCTTCACTCCAAAGCCTTTCCAGAAATTTTATTCCAAATTTCACCACATTTTTTTCACCCAAATGCTCTTTTCTCAGGGCTTGCAATTTCTTTGTGCTTCCTACGTCAGTATCTTATACTCACAAAAAAAAAAAAAAAAAAGGGTGTTCTTTAATAGTAAGAGTCTAAAAAATCATTATTTAAACAATTTTTAGCACAAAAACACATCAAGGACAAGCACAGGACAGGGCTACCTTGTCTCTAGTCTATGGTCATTTTTGAGATCAGTGCAAGTTTTAATTCAATGTGAGTGCTGCTCCTGTTGGACTAGAAATCGCACAGAGGACTAACGAAAAAATAATTGTTAAGAACAAATACATCAAAACCTTGTTTGCCAAGCTGTATTGTAACCTTGCCAGCCACAGAGTGGAAACTGAACAAATTTTTAGAGGTCAACTTATGATATGAAGGTGACAAAATGACTGGTCAGAATCCCAGACAGTGGTACTCAAGGGAAATCAAAGTTGCCAATTACCACAGCTTCACTTGCTATTCTTTTTTAGACTTTACTATGTTTATTACCCATCACATGCAGCACTACAGTGCTTGGGAAGTGAATTAATAGCCCTAGATAATTTTTAAGATAGACATAAAGCAAATATGATAAACTGAGATCAGTACTTTATAAATACCTTTGGTGGTGCTGCTTAGTTTCACCCTCTTGCGCTTGCCCACACCTTGGCTACCATCCTGGTCCTCCTGGGGTAGGAGAAGAGTTCAAAAAAATTGATAATCGCATATTTAGAATTTTATTGCCAAGAGACTGTATTCTCTCAAAATTCTGGTTTAACTATCAAGCTAAAACAGAAAAGCCCCGAGGATACTCTCTTACCAGAAAAATACTTTTGCTGTGTACAAGAACCATGGACTCTGTGCAACTCATTAGAAAAAACAGAAGTTTTTTAAATTGCCTTTTTTCCCCTACTGGCAACATTATAATCTGCAAGTTCAGACATCTCCATCAATTTCATTAAGTCTGTGGGCTACCTGCTTTGAGTTCTGAAACAGATTGCTACAAAAACGTTTAACACTACAAAATTTCTAAGTCTTGCAGATCCCAGGTTTTACATTGTTCATCTACAGGGTTCAAGGTTTTTTTGTTTCCTAAAAAAATATCAGCCAACATATTGGTTATTAAATTTGGCAACTCAGACAATTAGCTAGACATTTTCTAATCAGTATAAGGTTTTGATCCAAGAATAAAGTATTTTTGACACCTTTAAGGGGCCAGTTCTAATTGCTGAACTCTAATTGCTTGTTCCCTACGCAATGGATGCACTTTATGCAGGCACTTGTTATCTGAAGCTTTCAAGGCGTTCTGCAGACAAAACAGCAAAGGTTCCAAAACACAATCCTAGTTAAAAACATCATCACCACCACTTCACAAAATGTAACACTAGGTGTTAAAAAAAGAAAGTGACATTACTAACAATGGTAGTTCTAATTAAAGAGAAGAATTAAAGAAACATTCCTACTGGACCTAATAAAATGAGAGATGATCAATGCAGATATTTACTGTTAAAAGTAAATAATCAATATCCTGCTTCTCTAAACAAATGCCATATTTTACTTCCAAGCTTCACTGGTACTCAAGAAGTGACTGTCCTCCCTTGGGGAGAAAGATTATTCATATTTTATATCTAAAGACTGACCAAAAGTATCATGTTAATGAAAGGTCTGAATTTGCCTAACCTTTCAGTACCTCCACCTGAAAATTCATTTTTAGATAGACATACATTTAAATTCTTAGGTGTCATGTGGTCTTTGTGAATCACGAGCCAGTCAGTTCTCAGGACGTTGCCGCTGCCCACTCACCTCTCAGAGGGGCCAAGTACTCTAAAGCAAAAATCAGACCTACTGAGATATTACTATGAACTGCAAAACTCTGCAATGTAAGTCTCCTGCCCCGAAGAACAGGAATCTCAATTCCTATAGCTAGTAAGTTGATAGATGGAGGTCTCAAGACCTCTTTAGCAGTCTCAGTTAATCCAGAGAATTGCTAGAGGGGTCTTAAGCACAAAATAATGCATTTGGATATATAAATTGTGATTAACATGTTGGATTCTAGCTTCCAACACCACTGCTCTGGCAATGAAAACGCATCTCCCTTTTTACAGTATGAGAAAAAATTTAAACGTGACAGTCTTCATTGCAACTTTTGAAGTGTTTTCACTAGAAAGAAGGAAAATTGAGTAAATTATGAGAAACACTTCCTTGAGAACTCTTTTTTCCTCAGTAATGTTAGATAGTTGGCTTCCATTGCTTCAGAAAGGTAGGATTAAATCTTAATGTTAAGTGCAGGAGTTTTAACAGCCTTAAGACAGCAAGTGTTAGGTCACATGCTGTCTGCCAGGCCCAGAGACAGAGTAAGAGAATGAGTGAGCAAATGTAGAATATCTTATTTTTACCCATTGGATAATGCTGTGTAAATACACCTGGATAACAGCAAAGACCTATGCAGTTACTTCACATAATGGAATATTTAACAATATTAGCCTAAGGTGTGCCACATCCATTATAAATTCAGATAATATACTTTATGTAATATTAGATAGTATATGTGGATTTTTGTACGATTACATTAAATAGCAATTGAAGTCAATAACTATATAACTGAGTAATAAGGCATTCAGTGCTCAATAAACGAAGGGCTGCCAAAAAGAGATACCCATTACAAACAGGTTTATTCGTCACTGTGGCAAAAGTGTTCACGGACTAGATTTTATTTGATTTCTTGAAACACAGAAACTTCTTAAACAAGAGGACAGGTTTAGAGAGGGCCTTTTTTTTCCTCCTTTTGCACAAAGGCAAACGTCACGAAGAAAAGCTAATTAAGAACTAATAGCGATTTCTCTCCAAAACACCACAGGACAGGACACAAACCATGTGAGAAGTAAAGCACAAGTGAGCCTATCCTGTTTTGGGGCAAGAGGGGGGAATGAAACAGAACAAAACAACCCACAACTCATATCTCAGGATACATCCATCCTTCAGATTCATTTTTAGCTTAGAACCATCTACTGTTGTAGAAATGAAACTAAATACTGAGCTATGGAAAACCCTAGAAGATATTTAGTTCCCTGCAGAAGTGTTGCTCTAATTTGCAGCCTACACAGATTTTGTAATCTAGCCTTTTATCTCTGAAGCAATGCTACCGTTAAGACTTATCTGATAAGAAGGAACATCAAGCTTTCTACATTCATCTTAAATACCAGAGGAAGAAAATCTAGTTAAAAGTGTACCCTTGCTACATTTCTTAATTAGAACACCATTTTACTCTGCTATAAGAGAGTAGAATAAGGCATTAAAAAAAAGCTGTAAATCCCTTCGTAGCCTATGGGGGAGGACAGGGGAGAGGAAGAGAAATCATAAAACAAAATAACTTTTTCCTCATCTCTCTAGGAGGGATTTCTCTAGTAACATCATTTTTCTAATAAGCATTTCAGCCTTCAACCTGCACTGATCTGTTTCAGCTTTTGGGTTAAAGGACTGGACTTTCTTTTCAACAATTCATATTTGTCAAGCAGACCATTATCAAGAAAAATACTGTAAAATTAAAAATTAACTTTTTTTGAGATGTCACTAATTGAGGCCTTTTTTTATTAAAAAGACGAGAAAAATCAAGCAACTTTAAAAATAATTTTTAACTGCATCCCATATTGTATCAATGTGATTTTATTAAAGATATGAAAGGAAAATTCAAAAGTGAAAATATATACTAAAAAATTAACTTTTAGTGCTTATTGGTTTTTTCCACATTATTTCCTCATTCTTTTAAAAAAATACCTAAACACATATTTCAAAACAGGGTCTTGTGCTTTTTTACAATGTATCTTAATAATGTAATTAACATCTTAAAATTGATTCTAGGTATGTGAGTATATGCAGAATTTCAATTTAGAAAAATCACATCTGCAGCAACATAATAAAATACCTACATGTGTACTTATATCCTGGAAATCAGAAAGAAAAAACTCTCTAGAAAACAGGTATCGTCAACTAGCAAGTTATAATACAGTTGCTGTAATTCCTCATTTTTTTTATTCACAAAATATATTTTCATTAAAAAAAAAAAATCTCTTTTCCTGGTAAAAAAAAATTCATTCTCCTTAAAACACTTCTCTGTCTCTACCTCCCTCTTGGACTTTGGAGTTCTTTCCTCAAAGAAATATCAGCAATATCCAATTTCTCTTCAGACTCTTAGCAGCTTCAGTTAAATCCCCCCATCTTATCACTAGTTGGTAAAACAAAAAGCAGCATGCTGAAGCACCACTTGAGGTTACTAGCATTAACTTGAATTGTCTCCTCCTTTCATGGGCCTTAAAGGTGATACTGTCAGCAGTCTTTCACAGTTGTTTGGGTTTTGTCTGTTTGTTTGTCAAGTGATGGTAAAAAAACAAGCGATACTTTGAAAGATGCCAAATTATAAATAGCCCTGCTGAAAGCATAACAGATGCTGCTGTGCTCGTGACAGAGGCAAACATGTCATACAACAGTTTTGGCCCAACACAAACAATAGTATTTACTTTAATACTTGTTTGCAAAGAATACAATGTAAGCAAAAATCCTATTAAAATTATACTTTACATTAATTAAAGTTTGTTACACTACTCTACCAGAATGGCTGCTAAGTCTTACTAGTTGAAAGTAGGTTTTAAATAGTAGGGGACAAAAAATGATAATAAATTGGTAAAGTAACTCTACCAGAATTTAACTTCCCTCATTAAATTCCACTTGTGTATTAAAACTTAATCTAAAAGGATATTCCCTCCTTTTTACTCCCACTCAATGTGTTTGGTAAGTAAGGTCAAGTCTACACATGGGAATTTATCTACAGAGAAATTCTCACTGCAGCTATCACCAGTTCAGCTGGATTCTCAAGTGCCAAAAACTGCTAACACCATTCACAGCATCACATGCTTTAACTTTGTTTTAATCAAGTCAAGTATTTGACAGTAACTTTTGAACCAGAAGGTCCTCCTACATTACATACCTAAATTAAACTGAAATAGAATTAGCAAAAAATAAGGATTTTTTCAAGAGGTCCCTAATAAATCAAAGGCATGAGATCTATTCCTTTGTATCTGCATTATTTCTAACCATTAAAATGGAGATAATATGTGGTAGATATAAGAGTTACGGTTTACGGGATTTGTCTGCAAGCATTTTCTCCATTTAATATTCCATTGCAGTTCATGATAAGTCTTTCAAAAGTCTCACCTCATCTGAAGAATCCCCTTGTCCTGATGTTGCCGTAGCACCTGCTAAACCTTTTGAAATAAAAAATTCAGAGATTCCTTTCATAAGTCTTATACTGAAAAGACAGTATTTTATGATATTTAATGAGCCAGTATGAAATGAAACACTATATTAACTTTACGAGATACACAGCAGTGGACTGAGAATTTGAAGACAGATTTCCAAGCAATACAAAATTAGGGATTTGCAAGTATGTTCCACTGCAGAACTTCAACATACTGATTTAATAGAGACATGTTCTTTCAGAAATTGAAAAAAAAAAACTCTGACAGCCTTCAATGGCACAAAAAATCCATAGCACATTTGTAAAAATAGGTGGCTTAACTTAGGTGCAGTGACAAAATTCCACTATGAGCAATTTCATCTTGCCTACTCAAATTCCACTAATGCTATGACTGGAAAATGATGCTTAGTCTATTAGCAACAAAAAATTAATATGTTTAGCTTTGTTGATAGGATTAAAATGAGTCCTGTAACTTGGTGGTGCCCTAAATTACAGGTAATCCCTTATCTTTCATTAAGATCTCTTTTTTTCAAAAAATAAACTGAAATAATTGCTTATTCTACACAAACCTTGAACTGCTAATGTGCTAGTTCCAGCTCCTTCTTCCTGCACACCACATGCAATTTTATCCTCAGGAAATGCCAGTCCAGAGCCCTTCAAAGCAATGAGGTACTTTTCATGACTTTTCTTTGCACACGCATTCTCTCCAACACCTTGAATACATACATAAAACAGCATTAAAGTGCAACAACAGCTATTTGGTTCATAGACTTCATATTCTTTACAAGCAACCTAAAAAATGGTCCACAATGTTTTAATAAGCTGTACAAGATGTACAAGATGTAGATGTACAAGATGTAGAAGCTAAAGAGTTTTTCCAGCTGATTAAATGAAATTCAAAAGACACTAAACTGTCTCAGTTTTTCCCCTCCACTGCTCTGTTTTAATCTAAAAGGTGTACTTAATTTATATTTTATCAGTGCTACCACCCTTAACACTACAGAAAAAAAAGGATTTGTTTTGATATTTCAAAGCAGCTGATTTTAGACAAAAAGGACAGGGACCCACAATTTCTAAAAGGAAAAAAATTAACCAACAAAAAAAACACAGTAGTGGTAATACACCACATTGAAAGAAAAAATCCAAATATTAGAATTTATAAGTTCAAGTTTTGACAGCTGCAATTAATGGAGGCTATTCATAAATATACCATCATTTCAACTGTTTGATGAGGCAAAGTCACACTGCATGCACAGGATGTAAAATGACCCACAAAGAAATGGACTAAAGGAAACCAAACAGACTTGCTATATATGAAAAAATAAACTTTAGAGGAGCAAATTTTGTTAAGTATTTAAGGAAAAGAAAAGATGAAAAAAAGATTACGGCATCTTTTCAGCTGCACGCCTCCTGCATTCAAAGTCAGAATGGCAGGTTTTGCTCTGAAATCTTTCTTTGCTTTACCTACCCAGAAACTCTACCTAGTCAGACACACATATACTTTATTACAAGAGTCCAAATAAGAAAGCCTCACTTCCCATTCCCCCTCCATTTTTATAACTCAGGAAATCCATCACATATAGGGAGAAATCATTAAATTTCTCCTGTTCAAATATTATTAAAGAGAAAAAGAGGAAGGAAACAGAATGAAGACAACGGTCCCCAAGGCAGCTCTGCTTTCCCAAGCGTTTCTCCTTTCAAATAAAGATTTGGAGATTTCTGTTCTTCAACTAGTTGCTGCCCCAGCAAGTTACATCAACTTAAATCCACAGTAATTACTATTTGTTCATGCCTATGCACAGGAAGTATGCAAAGGACTCAAAAAAAGACACCTTCTAATCACAAGAAAATAAGATGGAATTAATTTATGCTAGGTGGTTTGCGGTTAATAGTGACTGTTCAGCATTTTCAGATTCACAATGCTTTGGTAAAGGATGGAAGAAATAACTGGGGGACATTGTTTTTAAGGGGAAAAGAAAAAAAAAAAGGCTTTGCACAGAAGTGCAGGACAGGCAATGGCCTTTTGCCATTCAGGTCATCTCACCTCTGTGAGAGCAGATCCCAAAATAAGTTAGACATATTCTACTTTTAATAAGCTTGATATGCCTCATTTGGAAGTATTAAGCTGCTATGTTCATTTTAAAGAGAATGGATTTATTATAAAAAAACTCTTCTGAAATTATATATCCTTATACGGTTATCCAGGACACAGAAGACAAGAGGTTTGCTCTTAAAGGTCTTAATAACAAAGGTCTCGGGTCACTCCTGAAGCTCACACCCTTTCTCTCAACCAGGAAAAAAAGAAAATAAAAACATGCAGAAACAGAAGTGATAAACATAACTTATGCCCTTAAATAGTTTATAATTTGAAAATGTAACTATTAGAAATAACATAAACATACCAGAGCTAAGATCTTTGTAGAACTGTTGGCTAGTCAAAACCTGGGTCAGAACTGATCGCATTGCTCCTCCCATTTTAGTCAAGTCCTCTAGAAAGGAAACATGAGGTTCCAAAACCTGGAGAATTTTATGAAGGTCTTTCTCTGATGGCAGATCAAGAGCTGAAAACCACATAAGAAGAACTTCAATGTAAATGAAACGTAATTTGGCCAAGAGCCTCACAATTACTACCACAAAAGAAATTTATTTCTATATATTCATAATGCGCTAAAATTCACACGTACAAGTTTCAAATTAATCCTGATTTCATTTTCTGGAAGAGCTAAACACAATGCTGGGTAGTCCTTAACCCTTAAAACGTATTTAAGCAGCTCTTCAGCAGAAAACAAAATCAAATTGCCTAGCCAGACAGTAACTTGGTTTAGGAAAAGGCGCACAAAATTAAATTATATAAACTATGGATAGCACTGATATATTCATATACTGTGTCTCCACAGACTGCAAAGCAAGAGATAGCAGCATGGTAAGATATGCTAGACACATGCAAATTTAAAACCTACCAGGCTCATTATATCCCTCTCTTAAGTGCTGAATAAGACTGAAGATGAACTGTGGAAGAACTAATTCTGACATCATCAACAAATCTTTTGGGACACATGGAACATTTGAATTTGATTTAATCCGATGTCTTTTACAAAACCTATAAAAGAGATGAGAAAAATGTTAGCCAAGCACAGCTCAGCAGAGTTAACATACACTAACAAAACCATTACTTTTTCAATTTTTCAGGGACTTACATACTTTTAAAGGTGGTAAGAAAATGCTACTCTGAATTTCCAATATGTTCAAACCCATTTTGTTTCTGAGTCCAGCAAATTTTGCAGTTGCCAATTATTTTTCCCTTCTCAAAGTTCACATGTCTAACATCCCAGTTTCTTCCCA
Source organism: Streptopelia decaocto (assembly GCF_964273445.1). NCBI lineage: Eukaryota > Metazoa > Chordata > Aves > Columbiformes > Columbidae > Streptopelia > Streptopelia decaocto. Next base: position 47,571,625 of record NC_138660.1, read on the forward strand.
TACAGGTTAGAAGCATCTTCCATTGAACAATTAGAAGAACACTGAGTTTTTCTTTATTAAGATGTACCTCCCAGTTCCTAAACAGCCTAATTGAAAATATCTCACTAAAATAGTTCCTCTTCTTTCTGTGAAATAGGGGCTGACCTGATTCTTGAAGTTCTCATCCACATAGTGAGTTTTAAAATGTTTTTTTTACATTAACAAAAACAACTTCCAAAAGCATACGAGTCTGCAGGATCAGTATTTATTTCAGACATATAGCAACTAAGATTTATTTATCAAAGCATGGCATAAACACCCTGCAAAAATTCTGCAAACTGTTTCAATTTAAAAGAAAACATTTCTTCTTTGGAGAAGTCCTGTATGGTAGTAGTTGAGGCTTGGCTAAGGCACAATGACACAAAGTTGAGCCAAACCCCAATAGAGCAAACAGAATTATCTCCCACTGATTTAACAAGAGTCTGACTCAATAGCCACAGAACACTTTTCTGCTCCAAATCTATTTTTAGAAAGGACATTTACCAACATCAGAGAGTTATTTACCCACATCAAAAAAGAAGCTAACAAGGAAGAAAGAGTCCAAAAACACATCACACAAGAGCAAACTACTGGAAAGATTCATTAGATTTTACCAGTAATTCTTCAACATAAATATTCAGAATTGGATTCAGCTTTGTTTGAATTAAAAAATTGTTTTCTAAATTTATTCATGTTTTCACTATACTTGCAATGCCATGTTTTCCAGAAGAAGCCTACTACTTTCTACAGCATACCCTTTTCTTCTTTGAGGACCATTAAAGTACCAACTTTAAGAGAAGAAGGAAATACAAGAAAGCCACAAAGCAAGTAACTGAATTTGGGACAAAAAAAACATAAAAAAGGAGGACAAAAGTGCAGCAATGAGGATGGCATCGTCACAAGACTGGTTAACATCTTCACAAGACTGAAGACTCTTTTGCTGTTACACAGAGATGACACTTTTTTTATTAAGAAAAGGTAAGCAAGGACAGTACTAGCCAGATGATCTGCACTTTGTATATACAGCCTGTCCACCTCCGGGACAAAAGAAGTGCCTGACAGAAGGACCTCAGTGATGACCAACAACTTTCTGTTAATTGATGCATAAACAGATGGTTTTCACTTTCGTCATTCACTTTTGCAAATGACATTCATAGAAGTTATGGAGTCATTCACTTCTGTCTCATCCACGTATAGAAGCCTAAACTGCCATAAATCACAAACCTAAACTGATCCAGGCTGCAATATGGTACCTCACTTATTATCTTAAAGGTATTTGGTTTCCCTTTCACCACTATCCTTATAAGAAGAGATCAAAAGTGAATAAAGACTTCAAAGACACACAAGGAAAGAATTACCATGCAATGTGTTTTAAAATCTTGTACTGGTCCCCTCCATGTATTTTGCATTCAGCCAGAAGACATTTTCAATCGTTACAATCACAAGCTAAGGGAGCCACAGTAACAAAACTCACACATAAAGTAATTTTAAATCGCAGCTTCTGCTAAGCGCAAGGCTTCCTTCTACAGAAAATAAAAAGCTCTGCTCCCCAAGAAGACTATGCCAGCATTCCACTTGTGAAACAGCCTATGGACTAGTTATCCCAAATGCAACACATCCTGTAGCTGAAGGTTATGAATCATGCCTTCTCTTGAGATTCCCACAAAAGCACTACTGACTTACAAAGACTGCTATTATTGGTATATTAATATAGGTTCTAGAAGATCAAGGGAGAACCCAAATTCAATTCACTGTAAGGAAACATCCTTTCACTGTCAAATGCACAAATTACAGAAGTTCCAAACAGAGAACAATTTCTAGATACCAGCCCCTAATCCTTATAGTAGGAATGCCAGTATAGTTTTACAAGATGAGCCATATTCTGCATTTATGGTTCAAAGGCTGCAGTATTCAAGTATTTCCCAAAATCAATATACTATCGTAGCTGTTCTTAACTAACATGGTAATGTACATGGTAAGGATCCCAGAATATGTTCTTACTGACATGACTTGCCAATGGACAAGCTATTGGCCATACTGAATTACAAGGGCAAGTATTAATCTAAGCCACCACAATCCAGAATGCCAATGCTCAGATTGTATTATTGATAAATCAGGCTGAAGAAATCTTACTGAACCCAGTTTTGTAATCTTCACCCACAAGACCCTGTTTTATGCTCAACTACAGCAAACCAGACCTGCAACTGTGAAATACCAATATGTTGTTCTACTCAAAGCTCTATTGCTGTTAAAGAGTACTATACAGTTCTGCTACAAATACTGACCCAAATACTTGACAATGACTTGAAGACCTTCAGAATTAAAAACTAACTAACTAACTAAAGAAGAACCAGATCCCCAAGCTGTCCCAAGGAAGAAACAAGTTGAAATTTCTTATACAGGCAGAGAGACCTGTGACAAACTTCTTCAACAGGTTACACAGTCATTGGACAAACAGCAAAGTTATTCCATGAACAGTTCCTTTTATTTCTGAAAGAGCTTCCTCACCACAGCACCAGTTAAAGAATGGTCTGTCTACATAAATGTACATTTCAAAATGCTTCTGAGACTATTAAAATAGGCAACATTAATGAGCAACAAAAAGGGGTATTTTCCAAATCTCTCCTGGTAACATCAAGCCACAAAAACCCACCACTTGGAGAAGGCAGAAGTCTCTAACAGTGCCTTGTGAAAGGTGGATGGCATCTAGATAAGAATTTTTTTTTTTTTTTTTTCTGAACAAGCTCTGAAATAAAAATAACTACAGAGAGGAAGACTGACTAGATAAAGCTTAGATCAAGGCAATGTGTCAGTTATTACATTACTTCAATATTGCAAAATACTTTTTTCCAACAAGTCTGTAGTTCCTACTTAATCTTTCGTACTTCATATTTCTTGTGCTATACAGTCTTCCTTGTAAATATTTCACTATTATGCAATGAGCTTTAATAATAGGAGTATTTCAGTGAGAGTGCCAATTCACTAATCAGAGATATTCAAGTACTGTCTCACTGAAGGTCTAACACGCATGTGCTAAAATACAGGTCTACAAGGAGACAAAAAATCATAACCTTTTTTTCCTTATTCTTTTCTCTTATTCAAAAGTATATTCTGAATTTTGTTTTCTAGGCAGTTTACTACCTTTCAAATTACTTTTTCACAAAAAGACAGAGCTAATTTTAGCAAAAGGAGAAAATAACATGGTACCTTGCAATTAAATAAAAACAGAGCTTTAACAAGCAATCTTGTTGACATGACTTGATATATAATTCCTGAAATTTCTTATGCTGCATTGATATCCTGTTTGTAAAAGGTAGAACAACATTGTTGACATCTACATGAATAAGGAACACCATGTATTAACACAAGCAGCATTAACATCTGAGCAACCTTCACTTCAGACTTTGAAGATTCATTCCATTCTCTTCTACTACTTCTGTCTTTAATAATTCTACTGTGAATTGATTTCCAAAATGGATTTTAGAAGTGGCTTCAGGTAATATAACTAACTCCTTTCCTTTAGGCTACCGTTTCACAACTGCGTAAGTTGAATTAGGTCACTCCTGCCACAATTCTGTCTTCAGCCCTCTTATTTATTCCAGCACTGGCATTTGATTGATCCTGTGTTAAACCAGCTCAGAAGCTAAGCTGGCATAAGTTATTTACTTTAAGGAAAAAAAAAAAAAAAAAAAAAAAAGATAATTTCATTGGGCCAGCTTAAATCCGCCAGCACTCACAGGCCTGCCTCCTCAGAAATCACACTGAAATCCCTAAATCATCCTGCCATCATACCTTTCCTTGTTTACCTGACAAGGAGTGAGACACAGAGAACAGAAAACCAAAAACCCAACAATGAAGGAGAACGCTGTCCTAGCCAACCAGCACACCAAGAGGATACAAAGCTCACTAGGAAGCCAACTCCTCCACTTCAAATAATTTTTAAACTTCCCCAGTTATTACAGCAGCTGATAAATGCCTCCAGTACCAGCCAGACCACACCTTTACGGCTTTTGAACATTTGCTCAGCCCTCCTTCCACTACATCCCACAGCATCTCAAGTTTCAGTTGCATTCCAGAAACTTGACATAAGTTCATGTATAAACAGAGGGACTATTTTTACCTTCACTTTTCTCGTGCTATCTTGTCCCCTGCCTCTCCATGTTTAAAAGTAATTTGGTTTAAAACTGATCATAAAGCTGTCAAAAGGAGGCATCCCATTTTCACAAGTCTTACAGCACTACAAGTACCTGACTCCAAAAGCAGCTTTTAGGAACAAGAATGTGGGACACAACTGACAGGACCCAAATGAAAAACACAATCAATTCCTAAGCAAAGAAAGGAAACCTCTACTTGACTCTTCAATTCAGTAACAATAAGTCACATCTAAACTGAGCTTTTATTTAAGACATGTTTCCCCCACACACCCTAGTAATTAAATTTCAATAGTTAAATTCCTTTTGTCTGCTAAACAGACTTTCAAAAGTGAATCAATGTGGTATTGACTTCAAGGTCTGAGGAACAACAGCTCTTCTGCTATGTAAGAAAGCTGCAAGCTACAGAGAAGTTGAGAGACAAAACTTAATACACGCATTTCTGCTATTAGGGACTGCAACAAGAAGCAAGGCCAACTGGAAGGATGTCAGTCTAACCCTTCTAACCAGGAAAGCTCCAAAGTAGAGACACTAAAGTCAATAAAGGAAAACAATGAAACACGGAAGAAGAATTAACAGCTTCTCAAGAAGAAAAACCCCAAAAGACCTTTAAAGGACATCTTTCCAGGCTCTAAACTTTCATGAATAAGTTTTTTGGCCAGGCTAGGAGGCTAGGAGGCTATATTTGACTCCTATAAGTTATTCCGATCCTTGCAGAACAGCAGAAGAAAGGCAGTGAGTCACCAGACGCTCCACTGGTGCTCAGTGCTACACTGAGCACCCTCCAGTGAAGCCAGCTCTCCAGTTCAAAGAAAAGCAGACAAAGAAGCTCTGCAGAAGAGCGTTTCTATCATTTCCTGTTAGTCCTCAGACATAAACATCTTGTACAGCAGATAAAACTACAATGAGCTTCATTAGCATACAAGTACCCACTATCGATCACAAACAGTTGATTGGGCAGTTTTAACTGTAAGACCTTAGAAATACAGTGAGAATGAGAAGGAATGGACTTCTGAGAGGAGCTGAAGCTGAGTCTGTGCTTGAATTGACATAGAGAGTTTTTGATTTTGAGCATTTTGATAGACAATAGAGCAATTCAAAGGAGTAACACAATCTTCTGCTGCAAAAATATTGCCTTTATAAAAAGGGTGGATGCTCTGGGATGTAATTACTGCACTGTAATTGCATCTAAGTACAGTTTCCATTAGCCTAGTTTGATCAAGAAGCATCACTTTACACACAATTTAAAATATATTTGTACGATAACAAACACAGAGCTAGGTAACTTACAAATATAATACCCATTCTCTTTGGTGCATATTTGTCTAACATCAGTGACTGCAAAGTGAAGCCCTTATAAGTGGCCTCAGTTATGCTGTTAAGGGCAATATTTAGATTATTAAAATTATCTTAATTCTGCATTTGCATGTGTGAATACAGTCTCAAACTATTTTGTGCAACAGGAACTGCAGCCTTTTGAGTTGAGGAAAGGAACAGTACTTTCTAAAGGAGCAGTTAATTTAGTACTTCACTGTACTGAACTGTACTGAAAAAGCATTGGCGAGAACACTCTTCAAACTCACCTCTAAAAAGCAATCTTCGTGAAGGTTATCATTAAAAAGCCCACAAGAAAAATATTTACATTCAAAATTATTTCACAGTATTGAGTCAACTTTCAAAGGTATAATCTATTTTATTTTTCTCAAATATGGACCTAAACAGAGAGAAATTAATAGAGCCAATGCATAGTTCTAGATGCTTAATTTCATCATTTTTAGAATCTGATTTTTCAGAGCTCTTAGCCTTACATAGCATTCACAAAGCAGAATTCCCAGCTGACTTCAAAAGTAGGTCTGAGAGACAACCAGATCAGCAAACAGAATATCTGGTCCTGAGCCCTCATCAGAACCATCTTTGCTTGGCCCTCACTCATCGCAAACCATTCATTCACTTACAGTCTCCCTGTCCAGTTGCTTTCAGAATCCCATCAATTATCTCCATTAAAGTATATGGACAGCACATCTTCAATTAAAGAAAAAGATCAAGTTTCTAAAATAGAGTTAACAAAAATATTTTGTGGCTAGGAAAATTTTTCCAATAAAATTTAAACAGGGCAAACATATAGCATGTAACATTTTGGCTCAAATGCTTCATCTGACAAAGTTCTAAGTGACTGCGTAATGCTAGACAAATGTAAAAACAATCTTCATTTCCTCAGGATTTAAGTAAGATGTGCAGATTTTAATAAAAGCTGTCAGCTTAAGCTGAAGATACCACTTTGGTCAGGCCTTCAACACACAAGGTGAGTTTGAAGAGCATTCTCGCCAATGCTTTTTCAGTACAGTTCAGTACAGTGAAGTACTAAATTAACTGCTCCTTTAGAAAGTACTGTTCCTTTCCTCAACTCAAAACGCTGCAGTTCCTGTTGCACATATATGTAACGTCCAGTTTTCTTGGAAAGGTCCATGTGTTTCATGCCAGAGCTATTATCACTGCAGGAGCTGTGCAGAAACTGAGATGCATCCTGATGAAGGCAGGGTTCATTATGTAGTCCTTGTTATTGTAATACTTACGCAGCTACCCACATTACTTCAATGTAAAGAAAATTCATCACATTATTTTCAAAGCTTACCACTAGAGCCCTACAGAGGAGGGCACCTAAAATATTATTATTTAAAATCACCTGCAGTTGTCAGATACCATTCATGGATTTTTTTTAAATATAAAACTCCTGATATTCTGTAAGTGATATGGAAGACTGGCCTGAACTCTGAATCAGCCTATATTAATTGTCTTTAAGAAAGACCTGAGAGACAAAAGTGCTTTAGGAATTTGTTCCCCAAACATACGCCCAAAATCACGTTTATTCTGTTGCCAACAGATCCACGTAGATCAGATACGTACCAGACAAATATCACTTCACTCTGACGTAGCAAACTTAGAATCCTGGACCACTGATTGTTTCACAAGAGGGATAAAAAGAGGTTTAGAAGTTGGCGGGATCAAAGCAAAGGAACTGAAAATCAACACTGGTTAACCCAAATACAAATGTTTCCAGAGACATCCAAAACACCAGCTCTTCTTAAATTGAATAGATGATAAGGTATATCACAAAGTGATAAACAAGTCATACAATAAATAAGGCAATTTCAGGCATGGCAAGATACACAGCTGTTGTATCTTCCAAGCTCAGAGTATTGTTCTGTTCTTCAAACCAGACTGGTTTGAAAAAGCAAAAGCTTTGGGGTAGAACCATCATTTATTATAAATATGTTCAATGACTAACACAGCAAGACTTCAGGCCTCTAAATGTTTAAAGTTATGTGTAGTGATACATTTGAGTATCTTATTGATGTCTTTGAAACAACCCCACATTATTCCTGAGGCACATATAAAATACATGGCGCCTAGTCAGGTCACAGCTCTAAAAGCAGTAATTCAAAATTATCACTTGGCTGTTAACGATTTGGAAAACATTGCAGCAACTAATTTAGAGGCTGATGTAGTCCTAATTAGAGACATTCTTAAGCGAAACCAAGACAGGCAGGTTTGTGAGCTGACCGCATGTCATGATGGATGTAATCAACACAGTGATCTGAAATCTTTCGCTTTCCAGGTATAAGACCTAACACGAAGCACTGTGAAAATTACCGAATATTACTGTGATATCCTAAGCAGCAAAACAAAATACTGAGCTTTACGTCTGGGGGAGGTGGGGAGGATGCCAGAGAGAATCAATTATTCATAAATGCGCAGTAACTGGTTCTTTCAAATGCTGCGGTCAGTGTCAATCCCAGCATGAATTCGTGTACCTTGTATGTGGAAGATCAGATAGTGGAGTTTTTGTTCTGAAGAGTCACACCCACCAGAAGTACACGACCATGGGTTTATTCAGATTCTCATGCCAAGTTAACAGGCAGTACAGTTCAGAATTCTCAGTCCCTTCAGCCAGAAGGCCTTGGCAGTCCAAAGGACTTCAAAAGCAGGGAAGCTGCGTGGAATTGATAGAGGTCGTACAGAATGCCATTGGTACCAGCCCAACAATCCTGAACATGAAGACATTTTTATGCAGTCTCATAATGCTCAGATGCTAAACTTCCTGACAACGTGTAGGGTCTCAGCCTGCTGATGAAGCATCGGTTTCAGCAGCTTCTTGAAGAAAGGTCCAAAAGAACATCCTTCCATCCTCAACGCTACATTACCAAAACTAGCCAAGATCCTCGAGAACTGAAACCTTCTCATCTTCTCTTAAAGAACACAGTCACACTGGAACAGACAACTTTCAAAGCAATAACATGCTATGTGTATGCTAAACAGGTGATTCGCTGTTGCAAGACCCTCCATGAAACAGCCACATACTCTACTTAACACCAGTAAAATATTTATTACCTGTATATCCCAAAACCCAGCCACAGGCAGATCTGACTTTTCTTTTTTGTAGAGGAAAGGGACCTGGGGGTCCTGGTGGACAACAGGATGACCATGAGCCAGCACTGTGCCCTTGTGGCCAAGAAGGCCAATGGCATCCTGGGGTGTATAAGAAGGGGGGTGGTTAGCAGATCGAGAGAGGTTCTTCTCCCTCTCTACTCTGCCCTGGTGAGACCTCACCTGGAACATCGTGTCCAGTTCTGGGCACCTCCGTTCAAGAAGGACAGGGAACGGCTGGAGAGAGTCCAGCACAGGGCAACAAAGATGATTAAGGGAGTGCAGCATCTCCCTTATGAGGAAAGGCTGAGGGAGCTGGGGCTCTTTAGGTTGGAGGAGACTGAGGGGTGACCTCATTAATGTTTACAAATATATAAAGGGTGAGTGTCACGAGGATGGAGCCAGGCTCTTCTCAGTGACAACCAACAGCAGGACAAGGGTTAATGGGTTCAAACTGGAACACAAGAGGTTCCACTTAAATTTGAGAAAAAACGTCTTCTCAGTGAGGGTTACAGAACACTGGAACAGGCTGCCCAGGGAGGTTGTGGAGTCTCCTACTCCGGAGACATTCAAAACCAGCCTGGACACATTCCTGTGTAACCTCATCTGGGTGTTCCTGCTCTGGCAGGGGGATTGGACTAGATGATCTTTTGAGGTCCCTTCCAATCCCTAACATTCTGTGATTCTGCTGTTAAGTGGATCACAGCTGCTGCAACCAAAGATGACACAAGAGACCTTGCCTGATGAACACGCACAGAACATATCCAAAAGTAACTACTAATAACAGCTTTCTCAACAGCAACCTTGCTTTTTATTGTCACTGTAATTCTTAAAATTTTCTGAAATCTAGAATAGGAAAAAGGTCCTTTACTCTTACTCAGCAACAGAAAGTAAAAGAAATAGAATATGTTCTTCTGTAGCTCACAAACAGCACAGTAAGGCCATTTTTATTGAAATGAGTTCCTGTAAGAAAGTCGGCCTGAAAAGGGATAAAAATAAGGAATGGAGTCAGGAGGAGGGAAAGAAGGATATGGGGACAGATCAGCAAAGACTATCAGTATTGGGTATCTACTGTTCAAATTTTAAATTTAACTATTCAATAATATATATGGGGTTTGAACATTTTAATGCACTGAAAAAAAAAGAGACAATTCTAAATAAATTAAAGCAGCAGAAAATTAGCAGTCTAGAAACTAAGAATATACTTCTCATACTTGTTGGCAGTGAAAGGAGGCGAAGAGAATTTTCCAGCCATTTCATAAGGGATCATGGTAGATTTTACAGATATATCAATCCCCAAAAGAGACACGATGGGGAAGAGGAAAAAAAAAACTAAGTCTCATCTAGTGTGTACCTCAGACCAGATCTCCATGCAACCTGCATTGATAGACACTCTAAGACAGAGCTAAATGGAAAGCTGAGTACGGATCGTTAGAGACAAGACTGCAGAAAGCTTGAAGGTAGGTACCCGAAGGTGCTTTTGGACACATGGCATATATTGTCAATCTGTAACAGTTATATTTCTTATAATGCTTTTTTAACTTCACACATACCTACTGATAAAAAAAATGGCCCACAGTCACAAGTGGAAATGGATAATTTCTTAGACCCTTAGATACATCATAAGAGAAGGCAAAGCTCTATGTCAGTGGAGCCATTGGTTGCCATAACTACCATCAAATACACAGCAAACACCAATACAAAAGCCTGTTTAATGAAATTCTTAACCTGGCTTTTTGCCTTTCAGGATATATAGCACTTGATGGAGATATTATTCTCTTTGTACTGTAAAGCAGCACTAAAACATCTGTTTCCCACATGATTAATTTAACAAATAAGTCAACACACAGTGAGGCACACTCAGAAACAGGACACGGGGGAATGAAATAGCCAGTGTAGAGGCTCTAGTATGTCAGGTTATTGTCTACAGACTTAAAGGGGAATCAGAACAAGAGGGCCACAGAAACAAGACGGTACTCATCAGTAACACATTACTGACTAGTTATACTGTTATTATAACCACATGGCATATTGCTTTCTTCAAGGTTGTATTTTATAAACTATCAACTTGCATTATAACACAAGATCATCTACGAAGCAAAAAATATCCCAGTCTGAATTTTCCCCTGTCCAATTGTATGGTTTGTTTCCTTCAACAGATGAACTTGCCTGCTGAACTATGAGCATATGTCTACCATAAATACTTTAGAAATGAAGATTTTGCCTTCTTCAAAACATTATTAATTATTTCTGATGGAGTTGCAAAATTTCATTTGCCCATGGATAGATACCATATGGGAGAGGACTACAAACTGTTTTCACCTACTGACATATTGCTGGATCTTAAAATCTCTTAAACCTTGCCACAGCTAGAGTTTGTAATGCTTTGACAAGCAGCTACATTTACAAACTTGGATATTTTTTAAAGTCTAAGTCACATTCTAGTAGAACAGACCAACTGCAATTAACTTCATAATAAAAAACACTGAAATATGCATGGGAATCAAAAGGTTCAAGAGTGTGACAATCTGATTTTTCTAAAACAAATGAGAATTACACAAGGTACCTAAAGCAAATCAGCATCCATCTATTACACTATATGCCAACTTCATCAGAAATAAAAAATTAACGCTCAAGTATCTCTAAAAAGTAAATTATAGATTTTTATTAGTAATAAAAGATTTACACACACATGCTTATGCCCCAGATCAAACCATCTCTAGATTTACATTAGCAACCCTAAAGAAAATGAAAAGATATTCCACATAGCAAACTGGAGAGATTTCCTTTACAGAAGATCAGTTAAATGATGCTTCATCAGAAGTATTTTTTGAGATACATCGAATCAAAAAACTCTTAACATGGCAACCAGATAACAAGAACCAACAGAAACAAACTACTCTTACTATACTACTTGTATACATTATCTACACAAAATTTTATCTGAGCAGGCAGATGGCAGATAAAGTTCGTAAGTAGGCTCCGCATTTGATTCCTTTGCTATTAATAGAAGCCTAGGCTGTGGTGGCCAAGGTTATATCGGGCTAGACACACTCCAGTTTCCTCAACCTACCAAGATCTCCTGACTTCACCATGTAAAACATTACCTCTGTAATTGTGCAACTGATTTGTATACACAAAGTTAAATCAGTTTATCTAAACATGCCGCACTGAAGCAATTCAAGTCAACAGACAAAATTGTGTGTTTGCATGCATTAATTCCTTTATATAGCTTTGAGCTTAGCTTACTTTGTCTTGCACAGCAAACAAAGTTTCTAGTTCACTTAATTGCACTGACTTAGCATCAATTCTTTAGATAAGCAGGAGCGACCTTACGTTGGGTGCAGACACCCCATATACCATGATGCACTGTCCTGTATGTCCAGGAGGACTGGAAAATCTACTGCTCAACTCAAGAGTGCTGTTTCTGAAAGGATGCTATGGAATTCTTATCCTAGAATGATCAAACCTCCTGAAGGGACCTACCACACACCCGAGTCAACTTACTCTCAAATCCTACTATTAGAAGTAATAAGTAGGGTAAATATAACAGAGAAATTAGGAGAATATTCTTACTCCCTCAGGGTTTGCATCTGCCTACCCTGCAAAGGTAACAGCATACCTTATTTCTTCTTTATTAATTCAGCTTTATTCAAGAATAAAACTGTTTAAAATAGGAAAAGACAATTTTGAAAACTATAAACTCTTGGATGAGAGCAGTATCAGAAGCAACTTTAATATTTACCTAAAGTAGATCAATTTGTCTGTGCTCTATTAAAATCCTGCCACTAAGAGGAGCCCTAAATCTATCCCACGCTGAGCTCTGGAAGAAGTGACAATTTTTTTTCTTACTTCTTGAAATCAAGGGGCACTGTTATTTTGCTGATACTGAGGAAAGCAGAATCACCAGAAGTTGAACAAGAACTGATAAATAAAGAATCACTTCAGGAGCAGCCCCCTGAAACCACTGAAGATCAATGAAAACAAAAAGAGGATTTTTTTTTTTTTCCATTAGAGGGAGTCTACCTATAAGAAGAGGTTCTACCAAAAAGGAAGAATGATGAAATAGTGAAGGCTAACAGTAAGAGAAACAAAGGAGAAAAAACATTACAAGAAACAAAGAACGAAGCCACCTCAAGGCCTAGAGCAGGAGAATGGTGAATACAGACACACAGAGTCTGAGCCAAGATGACAACCTTCAAGCAACAGAAAACAGCAGAATTAGTGAAATCTCTACGCAGAAATGCAAAAGAGAAGATGCAGCGTTATGCAGAATTACATATTGCACGTGGTAAAAACATGAAAAGAACCAAGGAAAACGTTTTACTATTTCTATATGTTCCTAGCATTTTCTGCTAGATACACTCAAGATTTATTAGGAAGAGATGAGACGGCTCTTATGAGAGTATGCAATCTCACCAAGGCTAAGGCGATCAAGATAGAGACTATTCTAGAAAGCTAGTCAGAAGAGAAGGCTCACTCTAGCACTCCAAACTGTCTTCTGGCAAAGTCTTTAGCTCTCTGTTGAATAAAGAGGTACACAGGGAGCTTTAAAAAGACACTCAGTTGTGATATGTGAAGTTTAACTGGCTAGGTATCATCTACACACAGCAACTGGTTGACTGATCTTTCCTTTTACAATTTGATACAAAGGGAACAAAGGAGGGTACAACGAGGTACCACATTCCTCCTCTTCTGACCAGGTACTTACCTCCAGTAGGTCTGCACACTTGCAGACTACAAAGGATGTTTGACTTCCTCAAAACCCTACCCTGTTGTACTCAACCAAGAGTTACCAAATTCCTTGATTTAAAGCTGAGAATAAACAGAAGGCAAGATGAACTACAGACTGAGAAAACACACAAACATGGCTCCCTCCTACCCAATCTGTTCATTTTATCATATTTGCTCACGTAAAGTCCAAAAGTATCTGGACACACCTCAGGGTTACCTGTACTAGGCCGAGGCGGCTAGCTGGGACCTGAGAGATACGACCCCACAGCACCTTCCCTCTAGACAGGCACTCGGTGCAAGGGCAGTACGGTTCGCGTAAGCGCCCGAATAAAAGGCACACACACATCCACAAAGAAGGAAGCCCTCTGACTGGAACCCCGCCAGGGCTGGTGGCCGGGAAGGCATGGCTGACCCCTCCTCAGGCCGCCGTTCCACAGAGCCTCGCCCGACCCACGGCCAGCGAGAGAGGCGACCCAGGCGGAAGCAGGTGTCCTCAGTCACTGCCCTCCCCCGGCGCGCAGGGAGGCACCGGGCAAACGCCGCGCTCCGGTCACACCTCTACCGCCCGGCGGGGCCGCCCCCGCCGGCAGGTGCCCGCCCGCCCCGCCGAGGCCGCCCGGCGCTCACCCGGCCTCCCGCATGACGTTGCTGTCGCCGCAGTCGCAGGCGCCCCCCGCCTGGCTCCGGAACATGTTGTAGTCGTGCCCGGCGTGCTCGCCCTGGTGGAAGCACTCGGCGCACAGGCTCATGCAAGGCGAGATCCCGCACGTCCGGCACCGGTAGGCCACGAAGTTGGCCGTCCACACCAGGCCGCACAGCGTGGCCGGGTCGTAGGCCCGCACGGCTTGCACGAAGCTGTCCCACGGCTCCCCGCCCGACAGCAGGCAGCGGCACCACTCCAGCGCCTCGGCCGCCGCCTTGCCGCCGCCCGGGCCCGCCGCCGGGGCCAGCACCCCCTCCAGCAGCGCCCGCAGCTCGCCCGCCGCCGCCCCGCTGCTCTCGCCGCCCAGCGCCGTCTTCAGCCGCGCCGCCGTCGCCCGCTTATCCCGGCCGCTGGCGCCGGCCCCCGCCATGATGGGAAACTGAGGAGCCCTTACGGCTGCGCCGGGCTCCCAGCTCTGGGGCTCCCCCCCGCCGCCCTCTCTCCCCTCCCAGCAGCGCCTCCCTCTCGCGATAGCCACGGAACCGGCGCCCTCCCCGCCGCCCGCTCCCTCCTCCTGGCGCTGCCTCGCCTCTCCCCTCCCCTGACATTACCCCTCCTCTTCCTCTGCCCTCCCCGCCGGCTCGCACCGCCCTGTCAGCGCGCAGGTGCGCGGCCCGCGCCGCCGCCTCACGAAATGTCGCTGTCCGCCGGCCTGAAACTTCTTGTCGGGACGGGGGAGGCGGCAGCCATGGGGTGTGCGCCGCCTGCCATCGTGGCCTCAACTGCCGTGCGGGCCCACCTGGGGAGGCCGGCACCCCGGCGGCAGCGGAGTCCTCTTTGTTACCGAGCGGCTGCCGTGAAGCCCGGGCCGCCGGGTTAGGCGGTGGCAGCTCTGAGGGCAGCAGCGCGGCGGGAACGCAGGCGGCTCCTCTGAGGCTTCAGGGCCGGTGTTGCGCGCTCGCTCGCACCGGCAGCCCCGCCGGAGGTGCCGCAGCACCGGCGGGCTCGGCAGCGGCACCGCGCCTCGCGGGCGGCTCCCGCCTCTGGGCGGCCGCGGGTGTCCCCGCAGCCCCGCGCCGTGAGGTGCCGGAGCGCGACTGCTCGCTCCCACCTGGAGAAAATGTACTTGGATGCGAGCTGCCATAGCTTACACACTGTTCAACCGTTCTAAAGATCGATAAGTAGGTTTTGAACTATGTAATGGAAAAAAATAAAAGAACAAAAATCTGTCCCTAAACGAAAGTAACCTTTTATGTGACAGCAGCGAACCCCGGGTTCCCCGGGCAGGCTCCCCTCTGCTGGCTTCGCCACCGGATCTCCCGTGGCTGCTCCGTCAGCGCAGGGAACACCGGCCCGCGGTGCAGCGTGTCCCCTCCAGGATTGCAGGAAGGAAAACGTGAGAATAGTTAAACCCGTTGCTTTTCTCTGCAGGCGCGTCCCTCCCGCCGGCCAGGCGGAGCTCAGCGGTTTGAGCGCTGAGAGAGGACAGACCTGGCTCTCACGAGCACGTAACGGCTGTAACACGTAAGGCTGTAATTAAATGTATCGCGTTTATAACACGCGATAGGCAAAGCGAACATTTGTTAATTAAAGACGAGAGATCTCAGCTGCCTTGCACGCCCGCGCGTACCAGTTACCCCGCGGAGGGGCGGCGGCCTGCAGCTCGCGCGGCACCCGCCGTCCCGCGTCACTGGGCGGGGCTGGCTCGCTGCGAGGGGCCGGGCGGCGCGGCGGAAGTGCGGGGTCCCTGGGCCCGGCCCGCCGGGGCTGCGGTGAGTGGAGGCGGTGCCACCGGTGTGGGGGTGTGCGGGCCGCGGAGGGGGGCTCCGTCGGGCAAGCGACTAGCAGAGGTCTCCGGGAGTCGGTTCCTGCTCTGCGGGGTCCGCCCGTAGGAGCGGAACCCTGGGCCGAGGCGGGTGCGGGGCCTCCTCGGCGCCTGGCCTAGGAGCCGGTTACCGGCGGTGGGTGGGGTGTCAGCTGGGCCCGAAAGCCCGGGGGTGCTCAATGCGGTGGGATTTAAAGTGTAAAATAATTAAATATTACCTGTGGCTTATTTATATTATTGAAGCTGATTACACATTATTTTCCTTAGTTAAGCGATAAACATGAAGAAAATAAAGCTTAAAGAACTGGAAAGCTGTCTTCAGCAAGTTGATACTTTTGAGAGTCCCAAACTGCTCCTTGAGCAGTATCCAACGAGCCCGCACATCGCAGGTACAGGTTCCCTGCAGCACTGCTGCCTCTTCTACTGCTTCTTCATCAGCACTTAACAAAAATGTATTTCTATTGTATTATCTCCTGTGAAGGCTTTACACTAAAAGTAGTTGAGAAATTGTATCCAGCAGGAATGTAATTACTTATTTTTAAATGACTTGTTAACTTATTTTCATTAGAAGTATGCTGTTAATGTACAATCTAAAAATAAGGTAATCTGATTTAAATGTCTTAATCTGTAAATCAGAAAGCTGAAATGGACTTATTGAACAGCATACAAAAACCAGTAAAAAGTGTACATACAGACACTCATTATACCTTATTTTTTTTTTCAATATTTTACATGTGGTTTTCTCCCACATATATTTTTCCACAGATAGTCACAGCTCTATGTGTAATCTCTCCACCAAAGATCTGCAGTTCTAGTACTTGCCAAAATGTTTTTAACTTCTTCTCACATATAAATGAAAAAGAAGAACAGACAGTGAGAACATCAGCTTAATTTTGCTCGACAAGAAACCTTTAGCTCAGAGTTTTCTGAAGACAGAAGTAGCTTTCTTCATTAATCAGATGCATAATTATTGACCTGTGGCATTTTTGGTTTGTTTGTTTTTTCTCAGCATGTATGCTTTATACAATTCACAATACTTTTGATGACATTGAAAACAAGACAGTTGCAGATTTAGGATGTGGTTGTGGCATGCTCAGCATTGGAAGTGCAATGTTAGGAGCAGGGTAAGTATTTAATACTAAGTTCTGGTTGTTTTTTTTTCTGGTCTAGAAGAGTAGAAAATAAGATTATTTCATATGTTTAGACAGTCAATAACCATTCAAATAGTGGAAGGAGATGGACAGTTGCCATGAATTTGGAGGTGACAATGTTTGCTTTCCCCTGAAGTACTAAATGAACATGTGAAACTTCCTTTGAGAAAGGGCATTTTTATTAGCACTGAATTAGTAGCATATGCTTGTTACAAGTTCTGTACACAGATCTCTTTCAAAACTTTACTACAGAATTTAAACACCATTTTATTTTGCAACAGCCTAATGTGCAGCACTTTTTTTTTTTCAATAGATTTTGTGTGGGGTTTGACGTAGATGCAGATGCGCTGGAAATATTTAATAGCAATATTGAAGACTTTGAGCTCACCAACATCAACATGGTTCTGTGCGATGTCTGCTCTATATCTGACAGCATGTCAGAGACTTTTGACACTGTTATTATGAACCCACCATTTGGTACAAAGCACAATAAAGGTTGGTAATTCTGAAAGTCAGAAATAAATAGGAATGAAACAGCAAGGGAAACACTTTTAATTAAACATCTCCGTTTTTTATTACAATTACCTATTGTAATTACCTAGAATTTTGTGGATCTGGAATCAGTTCGTTAAGTACAGATTATCAACTTCAACATTGTAAATAATAATTGCTGCGTTTGAAATAACCATTACTAGCTATTTCATATCCCTATCATTTTTCTCTTTTACTAAAAGCAATTGGGTAAGTTTTAGAAGTACTTTATGTACCTTAATGTGTTCAGTGCTGTTTCTCAAATAGCTATTACTCCAGAAAAATTGAAGTATGAAGCAGATCTTTAAATCCTCTAGTTTAAGCTTGCATTTAACAATTCTAAGAATTTCAACATTCTTTTAGGAATGGATATGATTTTTCTGAAAACTGCTTTACAAATGGCAAAAACAGCTGTATATTCCCTTCACAAAACTTCAACACGTCAGGTAAGTCCTTCATTTTAGTAGGGTGAGCATTAATGAGGCAATTAAATAGTTGATATTTAATTACGTTGTCTATATATATCTTCACTGATTTGTTCACACCTTTATGGGAATGAAAGTCATTTCAGCTAAATACTAATCGTGTCAAATAACTGATCTCACATACATCAAGGTAAGTGATCAGATGCTTCACCTTGAAAAACAAAAGCACAGGAGACTTCTTAAATACAGGAACGTAGATGTTTATACAACAGTGTAAGAAAGAGCTTTTAAATTTACCTTATCTGTTTAATATTGTAGCACATTCAAAAGAAAGCAGATGAATGGGAAGTGAAGATGGAAGTCATAGCAGGTATGATTAATTTCTTGCTAAAGGCAAAAAAAAAAGCCACCCCAGCATTTTGTTGGGGGCTAATATCTGTAACACTACTAGCCAGTCTTAACAGTATGAGGTACATTTAAGTGTGATTTAACACTGAAAATAACATAGGTCTTCTTGTAAGCAGCATTTTTTTTATTACCTTGCTACCTGGCTAGAACACAAGCAGGCACTTACTAAGGCTCTGGAAGATACATATTCTGTGCAGAATTAGAACTTTATTTCTTCCTGGACTAGATTCTGTCTTCAAGCAGAAGTTAGCTATCTTCTTGTTTCAAAAGGAGATTGTTGCTGTTTAATGAAACCAAAGTGCAGGTCAGTTCTCACACAAAAAAAAAAGCACCCTGTCCTTACAGTCACCTTAATATTTTTCTGAGAGTTGTTCAAGCATCTTCCCAATTCTTCCATGTCACCAGCTGGATGCTTTGTAGAGTCATACAACTTGAGACATGGAACTGCATTTCTGCTATCCACTTACTGTGTGATGTGGTTGGCTTAAATGTTCAGTAATAATCTAGTCCAGAAGTCCAAACAGTTTATCCAGTCAGGGGCAGCAGAGTTGGGGCAACAGGAGAACATGGGTGTAGGGTGTAAATCAATTGACCAATCATAACTCTAGCATAACAAGTGTTCTTTGTACTGTTCACAGAACTTAGATATGACCTACCAGCATCATACAAGTTTCATAAGAAGAAATCAGTAAGTATAAGACCTAACATAACGGAGAAAATGCTCTGTCTTGTACTGGGCAGGTAAATAAATTCTACTTAAGAAAATTTAAATTTGATGGCCATATATACTGGATGAGGAATGCTCACAGCACCTGATAGAATTTCACTATGATAACATCAAGTTCCATTGCTGTTACTACATTTTGTAATTGAACAGGGAAAAGAATAATTGTAATGCAAGTCAAAGCTGTACACAAAGACTAAAGCCAGCACTGCAACTAGGCGTGAAAAATCCAAGGCAGGGGTATCAAACTCATTTTCACCTGGGGCCGCATCAGCCTCGAAGTTGCCTTCAAAGGGCCGAATGTCATTTTAGGACTGTACATACAGTCTGTTAGGCTGATGTGGCCCCTGGTGAAAATGAGTTTGATACCTCTGATCTAAGGGCAGCATCCTTGACACAACTTTTAATAGTTATTTGCTTGATCCTATCTGCAAATGGAACTTAAACGAAATGAAGTGATGAAGGCCAGAGTAACTAGGATTTCACGGCTGTAGCGTTATTTCAGTGTTATATGCTTTGTCCTGTAAGTAGCTACAGCCATTGAAATCCCTCACAGAACCATCTTGCAGGGGGTAGGAGGAAGCTGTGCACTTCGTCTCACAATAGAAAATCTAGTCAGGATGCTGGAGTATTGAAGCTTAAGCCCATGGGCAAGTTTCCTGGGTGCTAAATCACAGTATCACAGTATGTTTGGGATTGGAAGGGACCTCAAAAGATCATCTAGTCCAATCCCCCTGCTGGAGCAGGAACACCTAGGTGAGGTCGCACAGGAACATGTCCAGGCGGGTTTTGAATGTCTCCAGAGAAGGAGACTCCACAACTTCCCTGGGCAGCCTGTTCCAGTGCTCTGTCACCCTTACTGAGAAGAAGTTTCTTCTCAAATTTAAGTGGAACCTCTCGTGTTCCAGCTTGATCCCATTACCCCTTGTCCTATCATTGTTTGCCACCGAGAAGAGCCTGGCTCCATCCCCATGGCACTCACCCTTTATATATTTATAAACATTAATAAGGTCCCCCCTTAGTCTCCTCTTCTCCAAACTAAAGAGACCCAGCTCCTTCAGCCTTTCTTCATAAGGGAGGTGCTCCACTCCCTTAATCATCTTGGTTGCCCTACGCTGGACCATCTCCAGCAGTTCCCTGTCCTTCTTGAACTGAGGGGCCCAGAACTGGACACAATATTCCAGATGTGGTCTCACCAGGGCGGAGTAGAGGGGAAGGAGGACCTCTCTCGACCTACTAACCACCCCCCTTCTAATACACCCCAGGATGCCATTGGCCTTCCTGGCCACAAGGGCACAGTGCTGGCTCATGGTCATCCTGTTGTCCACCAGGACCCCCAGGTCCCTTTCCCCTACACTGCTGTCTAGTATGTAATCTCCCAACCTATACTGGAACCTGGGGTTGTTCCTGCTGGCCTAGAAGACATTTATCCCATTACCATAGGGGAAGTAGACTGAGCAAGATCTGAAGATGGTTAGGAATGCTGAGTAGCAAAGACTAGAAGTTTTATTCAGCTGTACCTGTTTTCTTGGTGACTTAAATGATGGAAATATGTCTTTCAGATTTGCTGCTTCACGGTTACAGCTTTATACCACATTAACATCCAGGCTTCAGTAGTAAGCAGTTTTAAGTTTTGAATTTATTGGCAGCTGCTATTTAACAGAACTGCAAGATTACAGTGATGTCCAGAACCTTTTACATTTGAATGAGGTGCCAGAAAAGTTGAGAGGATCTGACAGTATAAACAAAACTATAAATATAAAAGAGTTTCGCAGGGTGGTATGTTAAGAGTAAGCATGCTGCTTAAACACCAACAACAAAAAGCTGTAACCTAAAAAAAATGAAGCTTTCCTCTCATTATAGGTTGACATTGAAGTGGATTTCATTAGATTTTCTGCCAAGAAACTCCTGAACTGAGGCATGTCTTTAAAACCTATTGTAAATGGAAAAATAAAAAGAATTATTTTAGTTTTTAATATTTTAGCATTACTGATTTCCATCTCCGTTTTCTGTTTTCAGTTGTTTTGGTGCAGGTTCTTCTTTTTCCGTCTCCTCTAGTGGTCTCTTCTTGGGACTTGCTGGTTCTGCAAGATTGAATATGTAGTCATTTATGGTAAAGGAAAGCATTGCAGTATTACCTGCAATTTTCTGAAAAAAAACCTTCCTACCATGTAAGTTCAAGGATCAGTCCTAGTTTATCCACGGCCACTGCTATGCTAGAGCCTTTACTTATTACTGTGACTTAAAAGCTTTTATATGTTCTAAAACACCAACTTCGAAGAGCTTCCTCCCTGTATAACTATACAGCAGGAGAGCAGGTAAGAAGATGAACGGATACAATCTAAGAGGAGTAGGTTTTACTGGGTTTTGTTTAAGCAGGTGGTGCCATAACTAATGAACAGAAGCTTAGTTCCTCATCTTCTCCAAGCTAAATACACAGAATATGCAAAATATATACATGTATATATATATATATAAAATAAAAATACCACTATGTCTTCTCAGATCCTTGAGAAAAAAACAATTGACCACACCAGAGACTAGGTCTGTACTGTTCTGTAACGTTGCCAACAACCACCATCTTTCAATGCAGAATGCTTTGAACAGCCCTGCAGTACAGACTCACCTATCTAGTAATTATTTTAATATGCTTTTTGGAGATTTCTGGAAGGAATCAAGCACAAGACCCTTAAAAAGATACTTTACTGATACTGACAAAGAGGACAGAAATACTACAATGTAGGGGCAAATCTGAAACACTTTTAGGAAATGTGGGTACTTTTCCAGAAAGCAGCTCCGTGTACTAAAGAAGCTGCATCCCGTGCACAGAATGACATACCTGTTTTAGTATCATCTTCACCACCTTCTTCTTCTTCAAACTTTATTTTCTTGCCCTGAAACTCTACTTTTCCTTTGTGTGCACCTTGAGGTATCTTTCCCCCTCTTCCTTTTCCTTTAATTTTGCGTCCTGTGGGGATATAAGATGTCAGGAACTTTGTATCATTTGTCTTTTGACTGTCAAGCTCAAAAGAATGCTTTACAGTTAGTGTTTATCATGTCTTCATTCTTTACAGTTACTTTCACACAGTGCCACTTCTAGGACATTATAAAGGCTTAAACCAATAAAAGAAGGACCTTTTGTTTTCTGTTTCAGCAGTTCTTGCTGATCTTCCAGTATTTTTTTCAGAGCTTCTTTCTCTGTATCTCCTTCTAGCACTTCCCATGTAACATCCTTGTTCCGAAGCTGTAAGTTTCCGTTATGCGCTTCTTTGGCTTTTTCCAGAGCTTCTTTTGCAGTACTCTTAAATAGGATAATTCCCTTAAAAAGAAGAGTGGCATTTGCATTTGAATCTTACTGCAAAAACATTCATCTAGAATGATGAACAACATATCCTGCTAGGTACTTCAGCAAGTTCATTAATTTTGCATGATGTAAAACATGTCTAGACTGCAACAAAGCCCTCAGACTGTCCTAACAAACAGTCTCTGTTGAACTTATCAACTGAGAAGGCTGGAACCTTCATCCATTCTTTTGAAAGAATTTAAGGGAACAATTTAATTCTCTAAATATTCTGTGATTCCACAAGTCAAATAATTTATTATTTGATTATAAAGAGAACAAGCATTAATAATTCAGTTTCAGACTTTACTACAGAGATCTTAATGTCTAAGATCCTACTGACCTCCTTTGCACCTCTAACAAAGTGTATCCATTTGATTTCTCCGTGACCAGAAAATACTTCATGGAGATCTTCTCTGCATGTTTGATCATCTAGGTCACCAGAAAACTTCAAAAGACATCCCATCTTTTCTTCCAGAGACTTCTAAACAAAATTTAAAAACCCCACATTTTTGTCAAAGAGTCAAGCTTGAGTATTCTTTTTTCCCCAACCCTGAGACTATTAAAACATGACAGTGATAAACAAGCAGTATAAGTCACCCCCCCGACTTTTCACCATCAGTAACCCAAGCATTCTTGCTACATAGCTTATTGATGCTGATGTCCAAGTCTTGCCTAGTGTGTCCCCCCTCCTTTATTTATTTATTTTTTCTTTTAATTTTCTTTGCTCACTGTGATGTATTTATGTGCAACTTAGTACTCCTTTCCTGTAAGAGACTTACAGTCTTTAAATTCTACAAATCAATTTTCTGAAGGCTGACATCTCAGGTTAAAAATCTATGTAATACTGACTAAATCCTTACTGGAACAATGATCATCTCAGTGGTGCATTTAGGATCAGTTCTGAACAGGCAAACATGCCTAATAATTTAAATTCAGGATATGATCCTTTAAACAAAATTAGTCTCTTTAAAATAAGAATGAATACCATGACATAACAAAGTCTTACTGTAGTTTAGTTGGAAAAGCTGAACTGACTTTCTAGAATGTGCTCTATATTACAGAATTTCAAACTCCAAATATCCCATGTTAGCTTTACAAAATGTAGGTGCAGGAGCATGTTTGTTATGTGTGGACTGAAAATCTATACAAAAGCAAACATTGCATACTTTTCAGTATAGAGATTTAAGAAACCCATACCATTTCAGCATCTGCTGCTTGTTTCTGTTTTTCTTCTTTTTCCCTGTAGAAAAGTTAAATTAATTAACCGTTGGTTCAAGTGCAGTCAGGTGAGCCAAACCAGGTACTTCAGTTGATGACTTACTGTTTAGCTCTTGCTTTAGCTTCTACTTTGTTTTGTCGTCTTTCTTCATTTTTCTTTGTACAGTACTCCTCCCTTCAATAGATAATAAGCTCAGTTAATACCACTTAAAGTATTCCATTATAATTACTTCATATGATAGCAGTAGCCAAGAAACAGTTGAGATTATCATTGGGAGTTGAGCTGCTAGCCTCCAAAAGGTACAGCAACCAATACCTGTACAACAGTGTAGTAATGCACGCTTCTCCAGTCAAGCTAGATTCTCGTCTAAATCCACCCTTGACCATTATGAGTTCATACCTCAATTAAGTGCACTTACTTGAAAAGCACTATCAGCTCTGTGTCTTTGTACTTTTGGTTTGGGATCTCTGTGAACTTCTTAGCAGATTCAACACTGTCAAAAACTGCAAATATTGAGCCCTGTTAAATGGTAAGAGACATTCAGTGCTGGAGTAATTGAACAGAATGTTGTTTGTGGGGATCCCTGCCCCAGGTCTAACTGTTCACTGCAAGAGCTACTACCTTAAATGTTCTCTGCAATGTTCTTCTCATTTGAATGTTTTCAACTGGACCTTTATCTTCAAGCCATTCTTTGATGTCATCGAGAGTTGCATCTAGTGGAAAACCTTTCTGTAATATAGCAACAAGCTTCAATTATATGCAACAAACTGACACCTAGTCAGAAATTATAACCTTGTCAGAAATTGAAACCCATTTAGTACAAGTTAATTCGAGCTTCATTTAGATGGTTTTCAGTCGAAGTCATGCAGGACAGCACAGAGCAAAGGAAAAGGTTTACTTACAACATACACAGATCTGTTTTTAATTGCAGCCTTATACTGGTCATTTAATTCAGGAAGGGGTTTGTTTGGAGATCTTCTGATTTTAGTTTTGTCTTCATTTATTTCCATTAAACCAGTCTTGGATTTTCTTAATGCTTCTACAATAACACTAAAATCTTTTGAAAGGCGACTTAACCTATTGAGTAAGCAGACACAGGTTATTACAAATATACAGGAAAAGCTGAAGTCAAATGTTAAAACAGCAGTAGGAGCTGTATATGCAGACCAGGGACATTTGGACCTAAATAAGCAGCTAAAAATCACCCTTCCATCCAGATTAGTTGTACTTTGTTTTTACCTGTTGAATTTGATCATTACTTCCAAAGGCACCCAGCCGTCATCTAATTTGATCTGTTCCTTTAGGAACTTGTCTCTTGGTAGATTGTGATTGCCAAAATAGTACTGAAAAAAAAAAAGGGGGAGAGATTTGTCTTCAAATGTTTGTTCTTAAAAACTAATTTTCATCTGACAACTTACTGCAGTGCATTAAGACATATCAAATTAATGGATCTGAACAATTAGAAATTCTGAAATTATTATTTCCTGCTTCAATGTGGTATTTTTGGAAAAGCTAGCTGCCACATGTAAGCTCTATAAAAAGAGTGCTTCTTGCAATGGGACTAATGTGGCAAAGGACTGCAGTTTTGCTCAGGAAAAGCAGGAAGCTTGTTGTGTTAACATAAATTACTCATCAACCTGATCAAATTTGTCACCAACAGATTCAGGTTTTAGTCCTTATTTGAGGAATGTATAAGCAAGAATATTGTATTTTCCACATTGATAAATCCTACACATAGACTAGAGTTTCTAGGTCTCATTCAAGAAAATACTGTAACATTAAAATATTATTTTTATTTTAATTTACTGTGTTCCCATTTTGATCCTATCCAGAGTGGGAAGAGCAGAGTGTCATGTAGCTGACAAATTGTCCAGTTCAGTCAGTACAAGATAGACAAGCTAATCAGATTCCTTTGCTTACTAGCAATAATCTAACCAGGGTCAAATACTTGAAGGCATAGGGTAAGTTGAAGCCTTTCCACCGATATAATTGTGGTTTAAAAAGCCAATGCAGGTTTTACAACAATATCTCTGCCTCTAGTATACCTCAAAATCACATTACCACAAGTCTAGCTTTGTAGACTATTTTTCCTCAATCTCTGTTTTTTTTTCTCCCTATAAATAAAGACTACAGTGCCATATGTTAATGGGTATTCACACACAGCTGTATTTGTGTCCTTCAGGAAGACACTATTTTTCAAGATGTCATTTTAAGTTATGTGCTCAGTTTTCCATTGTAGGGTTACCTTTCAAGCCTCTAGACTGAGAAATAGTTAATCTAAAGTAGGCACATAAGTTTAGTTGTGATTTGTAGCAATAATTGTAATAGCAAGTTATGCAATCTGCCAATATTTTGACCAGCACAGATTCCCCCCTCTTCAATTAAGTCATATAGAATTTAAATGCATTTTCCTATTCGCATTGATAGAATAACCCCAGTGAACACAGAATAAATTGTCCAATGATACATTTACTTGCCCTAGCACCTAAAACACTACCAAGTTAAACCTTCTGTGTTTTTAAATTGTAGTCTTAACAGGCAACTCCAGAGAAGTATAACTTCCAACTTAGACTACAATCATGAATTATATTAAAGTATTAAAGACCTGTCGTAGACCTGTGACAGACATTTTTTGAAGAGTTGAAGACTCAGGTCTAATTCCCAATTAAGTTAACTTCTATTAGCCAAGTCCTTAACAATGAATGCCTCCAAAACTACATCCCAGTCCAGATCCCAAACTATAAATTGAACTTACCTCAATTTGCTGACAGATTTTGTTTTCCAAAATAGACATGTTTTCACCCTCTCCATTTGCAGCCATTTTCACCAGCTCTGTTGAAAATAAAGCAAATGCATTAAGTATTGAGTAGTGCTTTCTACAGACTTACATTTATGTAGTGTTGCATTTTACAGCAGCCTCACCTAAACAAGATAACAGCCAAGGTTTTAGCCATATATTTATGCTTGTGAGCCAATTTTAAACATGACTGCAGAACTTCAAGAGGAAACTATGAAACAAGGGGGAGGGGAATAAAAGGAAAATACTTTGGTTGTTAAGGCAGCATTTGACATTCTGCATTCAAGATAAGTAAAAAAAAAATGCTGGCCCTTTACAGCATTATTTATTATTTACCTTTTCTAGGCATAGATTCTCAGTTGGTACCTAACAGCAATAAACCTGAGAGCCAACGTTTGCTCTTTAAGTCAAATCCAACCACTCATCAAAGCATCAATAACAAAACTTGTTTAATATTCTTACATAGGTATCATTAGAAACTATTCCTGAAACTTCTGCCTCCTAATAATCTTTGAAAATTCAAGGAACTTCCTGGAGGATGGAATGAAAATATCTGCATTTACTAATGCATCCTAAACTTTACAAACTTGTCTTCAACACATTTCTGCCTGAATACTGAATCAAGCATCTCTGGTAAGAGGTAAGATGTTTTAACTCGAAAGTAACTTGTTACCTTAACTGGCATTAAGTATATAATCCTAGTACATAGATACAACCACTACGCGCACTAGAAGGTTGATAAGAAAGCAGCTACTGGCCAGAAAGTTAATTCGCATGAGAAAACGTCTCTCTAGTTGCTCTTAAGATAAGGATAGAGTGTGAAGAGTAATCCTTGAGGGAAAATGCAGCTTTATAAAACTGTCAGAATCAGTCTGAATTCAGTTTTGGACTATGAAGTACAGATTTCTCCCTTCGGCCACTATCACACTTGTTAAATCCAGCTGCAGAAGATGAAGCAGTTTCATAGCCCTCAGTTACCCCAGCTCACAAAGCAGTGATGACTAAGACTACTCAAAATGGGTTTGCACTCATGTCTTGCATAGTTTATTGGGAGGTTTAAGCACACACATTCTGCTCTCCTGCCGCTCACAGGACAGGAACATCTTTCAGAGCATCAAGATGACTGATGAGGTCGAAGTATGGAGAAATCCCGAGACTCCCTTGTCACAGGAA
This sequence comes from Streptopelia decaocto, assembly GCF_964273445.1. NCBI lineage: Eukaryota > Metazoa > Chordata > Aves > Columbiformes > Columbidae > Streptopelia > Streptopelia decaocto. Next base: position 47,599,192 of record NC_138660.1, read on the forward strand.
ATGATGTTCATCAGCACAGCCACACAGCAGCCCCACCTTCTTATTTTAGTAGTTTAGTTCACCAGTCCTCATTCAGCCTGCAGTCTGCAGTACTCCTATCGCCTCCTCTTCCTGATGTCAATGTCAGGTTGCATCCTTTGACTTGCTTGTAGTTCTTTTTAATCTAGGCACTTGCAGCCTTAACATTTGCATCCTGGTCTCCCCTGCTGGACTGCCACCTGTACCTAATATTGTAACACTCCTTAAAGCTTGATTTCAGTGAGTGTTAGTTGACAGCTATGCTCAGGGTGATATCCATTTGTCTGCAAAGCACTTCACAAAAATCCAGGCCATTGCACAGCAGCTCACAGTTGCAGTTGCTGTAGAGATGTCTCACATGAGCCACCCTGACTGCAGGAGGCTGCGTCAGTTCACCACCACATTCAGGTGCTGGCACTATCATAACGCTCCCCTGTGATGTTGTCCCCAACCTGACTTGTGAGAAGCCAGTGTTCTATTTTACATTATACCTAATTTGGTGTATCTTAATGGCAGTCTATGGAGTAGTCTCAGCTTTTTCTACTGCATGAACTAATCGACCACACTCTTTGGGTGTAACACCTGATCCAACAGAAAGTTAACCCCTACTGAAGGAATGAAAAAATAGTTCTACTAGATAAATTCATCACTGACTTGAATCAGCTTGTAGAAGACACTAATGATAGAACTGTTAGGGCAGGGAAGAGAATAAAAAAGAAAATCAGAAAAACCTTTCTGTGGGAGAAAGCAGTTGCAGTGGGTTGGGTTTGACATCAAACAATATCCTCAGGGTCAAACAACAGTACTGAATGGCAGCTGGGTGAATCTTTATATTCTCGAACCTTAGTCTGGCAATTTAAATCACATTGTAAAGTCTTCTCCAGGTGCAGATTTTTTTAATCAGTATGCAACATATTTAAATGAACCATTTTCTTATGAGTGCTTTTCACAGTACAGCTCAATTAACATTTAAGACTACATACTAATTTACTAACATGGTGGTTCTACTGAAAGTGAGTTAATTTTCTTGATGCAGTTAGAAACTTTTCTTTGTTGCAGCTAGCACAGTTGTTGTTTGTATTTAGTTTTGAGAATAACACCCCAGGACAGAATTAATGTTTTTCTCCAAGTAACTTTCTGGAGGTTTCGAGCTGAAACAAAGAGAATGTAAGAACTTACTGTTATCTTAGTTATTGTCAGGGAGACCAAGGTCTTTCAAGGCTCTCTGTCTGCAGGTGTGAGGCAGCTGGGAAGGGGGCAGAGATGGGACAGACCTTGACTGACATCCAGGCTCATCAATGAGAACATTCCACACCATTAGCATCATGCTTCATATTTAAGGAGAGACAGGTTTTCCAGCTAGAGAGAGGTACATTTCAGTTCTGCTCCATTTCAGTTGAGTTTCATTCAGGAGTTTATTGCAGTTCGTCCTTTTCCCATCCTGCCATTCTGCAGTGGCCTCTGGGCCTTTCTGCCTTTTTCCCCTCTTCCCCCGGGACTGGCTGTTCAGGACCAGGGTGCTCTCTCTCTTCCAGGGAGTGGCTGCATAGTGTGGATGGAGTTCATGAGCAAATGCATTGAGTATCTTTTATATTCTATTTCCATTATATATATATATATATGTGTGTGTGTATATATATATATATAGCTAGTAGTAGTCTATTATATTATTTTGTTATTTTATTAAACTGTTTTTATCTCAATCCATGAGTTTCTCCCTTCCCTTTTGATTCTCTCTCCTATTTGGAGGCAAGGGGAAATGAGCAAGTGACTATCATGGTTTTGAATTGCTAGCTGGGGTTAAACCACAACTACTAAGAGGTATGAAAAATTCTGCCCTCTTGCATATTGTGAGGAAAAAAAATAATTTGGATTTAAGTCATGTATTTTGAGAAATGCATTAACAATGTGTTCTGGAGCTCTAGAACAGAGACAATGTGTTGGTACACACTGAAATACAGATTGAGCTGGACAGAGACCGCAGTACACTGTCAAAGAAGAGCTGAGTGGGGGCAGGTGCTCTGTGCTCCTCTGTAGCGTGAAACACAGACCAGCCTCCCTGCTTGCTCCTTCAGCAGTCTTCACTCTTTAACCTGTCTTACTGAACAGTGCACAGATCTCCTGGAGCAAGTTTTCACTTAAATTCAAGTTGTTAAAAAAAAAACCTGGGGCAGGGGGATTGGACTAGATGATCTTTCGAGGTCCCTTCCAATCCCTAACATTCTGTGATTCTGTGAAATCACCAGCAGTTCTACCCCAGTTAACGAGGTGAGGATTAGGCAGAGGCTGCATGTCTGAGATGGTGTAGTTACAGGAAAAGCCATTCATAAAGCTGTTGACTTCGCTTTGGTGTTGTCATTTAGAGAGATCCACCCCTCAATCTGTCCAGGGTAGCCTGGCTATTCTAGCCTCACCAAAAAAAAGAAATCATACCAGTCTGAAACATGCAGGACAGCCTTCGTTTCACTGTTACACATCCAAGAAGCCTTAAGAAATGCCAAGATAATAGTTACTAATGCTGTGAAGCATAATGAAAGAACATATGCTTTTGTCTTGACCCAGCTTCTGCCACCTGAACTCCTTCAGCCTTGTTAGATCCTTGAATACACATTCTTGCACATCCCCAGTTCTCAGTGCACCAGTCTCCCACTCTGGGTACCAGAATACCCAGAACCAGTAACTCGCTTTTCACATAATAAGGCTCAGCTTCACTGCTAAGAAGAGATGAAAAACATAGCCTATTTCTGTAGCAGTAGCTTTTCAAGATAAAAACCAAACTGTACAGAAGTGCAAAACAACACAAGACTTGGGACAAGTCCTTCAGATTAAGTCTTACACCTGGAAAAGTTTTTCTAAAAAGCACCCATTCAGCTGCAAGTAACAACATACTGAAGCAAAGGCTAAGAAAGAGTCAAGCTTGCCACACATGGAATTCAGTTCAGACACTGATCAAGCTCTAACCTATTTAGAATAAAGCAGAAGCAGCCTTCTAATTTAAGAGAAATTCTGGTCGTGCTGCACATGCTCACTTCAGGCTCTTTAGCTCAGTCATTTGGCACAAACCTGGCTTCTGGATCCAACTTCCAGATCAATAGTTTTCAGCTGCTGTGCAGCAATGAGGACTAATAAAAAGCTGGCAAAGCTGAAGAACAGCCACAGTCTGAAGTCTGCAAAATCCTACCCAAGAGTTTATTCTAAGTGCTTTCTTACTAAACCACACTGAGCTGTTCCTTCTGTGTGCCAACAGCCTGTATCAGTACTACTCAAAATGAAAACAAGTTAAAATAATGTAAGTAGACACGAGATGTAAACTACAAATGGAAAATGATAGTCAAGCCCTTTATGTACAGCAATATCATCCCACACCATGCTAGTGAGATCCCAGAAGAATTCTCAGGTGAATTTTAATGTTACCAGTAATTTAGTTTATAGATTTATGGTCTGGATAAAACCTAGTTGCAGGCTGACTGCTTTTACCATTACTGTAATAGAGAGAGGGAAAGGGTTTAAAAAAAAAAATCCCCAATAAAGTAAGATGGAACTGTTATTGATGGAATTCAGGAACCGGTGTGTGAGAGGCCTGAGCCTTCCGACCAGGTTCTTGTATCAGAATAGAGCTCTTTGTTTCAGGTAAGGATTAACTGCCACCACTCACCATCGCAATGGTATGGGCACGGTCGGTTCTGGGGTCGAGCCGGTGCGGTGTAAGCCGGCATTGCTTACCAGCAGCACCAGAACGAGAGCGATGTCGGCTCCTGAGCCCCCCGCCCGTGCTGGGACCCATCGGTTCGTTCCCAGACACTTCTACACCCGCGCAGCGGCAGGGCGCGCCCCCGCACACCCCGCGGTTCCCGCGGCCCCAGCACCGCCCTCAGCCCGCCCGGGTCCCGCTGCGGGGCCGCGCTGCCGCCGCACGTGCTGCCGCCGAGCCCCCGGCGCTCCCAACCCCGCAGGAGGCGCTGCCGGCGGGAACCGCGGCGGCCCCACCGCCCCGCAGCGCTGCGGGCCGAGCAGCGCCGGCAGCCCCGCCGGGCACGGCCGGGCCCCGCGCCGCAACACGTGCTACCCCGCCCCGGGGGCTCCTCCCAACCGGCCCGCCAGCAGCGCCGGCACGGCCTGGCGGAGCGCGCCCGAGCGGCGCCAACCCCCAGCGCAGCCTCCCGGACACAAACCTGCGGCACCACCAGCCCCGCTCGCACGCGGCCCCGCTCCGCCGCTTTAAAGGCCGCAGTCGGCGGCGCGCGGCCCAGCAGCCCCTGCGGCCCCCGCCCGCCCCTCACGTGGGCGCCGCTTCCGGGGCGGGAACCGCAGCGCTCCCCGGGCCGGGCCTGCCCTGTCCCGCCGCGGCCGCGCTCCCGGCCCGGCCCGGCCCGCGGGCGCTGCGCTCCGGGCAGCGCGGCTGCTCCCCTGGCGCGCCCAGCGGTGCCCCTGCGCCCGGGGCGTTTCGGGGAGCGGACCCGGCGAACAGGAAACGCGCAGCACCTGCCCGGGGCGGGGGGTCTGGTCACACGTGTTTGCAGTTAACAGAAGTAACAAACGCCTGTAGTGGTACAGTGATGCTATTTGTACATTTATTAAATACTACAAACATTCACCGAGGTATTAGAGATGTGCTGTAGACATCTATAGCGCTACAAACAAGGGGATCACACAAGTAAAAATCTTAATAAATAGTCCTGACTTAACAATTGATTCAACTTCTGTATGTTCATTTTCTAGTTTACAAGTGAAACAGTAGAACAGTGTTTAACATAATACAGGTCCGATAGCACAATAATTTAGTGTTCGACTGGTGTTATTAAAAATGTCTCAGGCAGATGGCTGGCAGGGCCCCAGCTCAGCTCTCCACCTCCACGGGGCGCACGAGTCACCAACCCGGAGCCAGAGCCCTGTTCCTGCACTGAGCTCAGCCCCCTGCGGTGCTCAGCACCCCAGCGCCACACACCTCCTTGGGATGCGCTACAGACACAGCGAATTTAAAAGGGCATTATCGGTTACTGTAAAAAATAGCACCAGTTAAAATTTAACAAGTCTGAACTGCTACACTCAACTTAAGGCATTCAAAAATCTCTAAGAAATCAGGATTTATCTGAAGCCCCAGTCAGTAATGTCACTGACTTCTGCTTGTGCCAGATCGGCAAGTCCTCTCTAAGCACGGGAGAACTAAAGGCTTTTTTTTACTTTGCAATGGGGCCGAGCAGCAGCGACTCGCTCACCTGCAGGCTGCCCAGAGGGAGAAGGGGGCTCCGGGTTCCAGCGCTCCAGCCCTGGCGCAGCGCTGACCTTCACCCACGTGAAGCAGCTGGTTTAGAAGCAACAGACAGGGGACGCTTCGTTAGTCCCTACCTCATTCTGACGGATTTTCACTGACTCACAGCTGTGACAGAACACAGGCCGGAAGGAACCTTAGGGCCAGACACAAGCTGCTGTTCTGTGCTCATGTTTTTCAACAAACATGAAGCTCCACAGGTACATATTTTGCACTGAATAATTACATATATGTATTGACTTCACCGCAGTTTCGTTCAATACAAAGATCACCTTTATGCTTTTGCAATACTGTCCTTTAAATCTCCACCTGCCTCTGAACAGTTCTCAGCTGTGGAGATTTCCAGGAGAAACTTTTTTCTTTCGCCCACTTGCCCAGCCTGCGCCTTTCAAACAGCATCAGAGGTCAACTCCCCACACCTCTCACAGTTTAGTCTTTAAACAAATTACATTGGATCCTTAAATAGCTCTCAGTGGGATGGATAACAAAGCAAAACACTGAACCTACGCATACATGGACCTCTGCCATAGTAAGGTGACACACAAAGACATCAAAACAAGAACTATATACACAGCACACAACTTCACATCAAAGCTCAGAGTTGACGGCCACCTGCTACCAGCAATCAAATGCAGGTGAGAAATAACATAAAAATATGAAAGCAAAAAAATGTTGAAAATGCTTATGAACTAGAACAATCATAAACTCAGGGCTTACCTGCTTGGAAAGCTCCTTTAATCACATCTGATAAATCCAATAAACCCCAAATTTCATTTTAGGCAGTGGTGCTGGTGTAGGCAGTTTCCACCACATGCTGCAGCAGCCCTGTTGTCCCTGCCTCTCATGCCCATGTGTGACAGCTGTTTCTGCTGTCATTTTATGAGCTGGACTGGGGAACTGATCTGGGCTAAAAGCACCTCTCTGCTGCCCAAGGCATTTATTTATTTGGATCACCGCTATCAGACCCGGCAGGCCCACAGCAGCTGAAGCAGGACCAGCTGAGGGGCAGCAAAGGCAAGAGCAGAAACGCTCTTCACAGCCACCTCCTCAGCACTGGGGAGGCTTTGCCACCATGTACCTTCCACACAAATTACGTGCTTCCTTCAGTCCTTCTTTTTTCCCCCTCTGCCCTCTTACTGATTTTCATTAAACCTGAAAAAAGTGTCCGTTTTTAAGGCCTATACCTCTCTGTAGAACATAACTGAACCCAGAGAAGTGAGTCCAGCATTAGAGGGGAGCTGACACACGCACAGAAAGACAATAGTTTTTCCCTTGCTCCCTCAGGGAACCCAGCTAACAAGAAGCTCCATGTTACATTGTCTATACAAGCTACAAGGAGAAAACAAATCCTAAGAAGTCACTGCAGTACCAATCCAATCAAATGCATTTGTATTGCTACCTACGTGGCAGGATGCAGAACAAGGTCTGGTGATGAGAAGGCTGGGGATGACAGGGCCAAAACATCTGCTATTTAAATACTGCACATGGGTTCTGCTCTGCCCGCGCTGGCACTGCCACACTGCGCTGGCACTGCCACACTGCGCTGGGAGCCGCCTGCTGGAGTCTCCCAGTGAAGAGGTGACAAACTTATTCCCTTCCTGCCCAGCTCAAGTTGATTTCTTGACAGAATTTGAAGATCTCATATTACATTATGAGAGAAATAATAAATAAGTCCAGTGGACCAGTCAGCATTCAATTTCTCCATGCATAACATATTTTGATACGTTTCTCCAGTTGTCACCTTTGCTCCAGTTACAGTTTAGCACTTTTAGAAAAGACCAGATGGTGTTAGACAAAATAGAGATGTTTGTATATTGGAGGGACGTTAGCAACTTTCCAGTCTCTCTCATTCCATTCCACAAAGACACACTTCTTAAATTTTATTAAAAAAAACGGTTACCATGTTAAGGCTCTCCTCTGAAAAAAAATCACCAATACTTGTGCATCGGCCAAAGAGCCCATTGCAAAGCCAGGCAGAGCCTTTTTTTATTTCTCGTGGGCCCTGCCTTGTGCTGCAGAGCACTGTTCTCCTTCTGGCAAACTAGCGCTCACTTTCGGCCTGTGCTCTGGGGCTACTGTGTGGCACTTTTTCCCTCAGAGCCCATGCTCTTCTCTGCTCTGGCACCTGAAGGTAGAGTTAGAGGCATTGTAGAACCGCCCATGATTTCTGGGTGTGATGGCCTAGTTATCCAAGTGAAATTGCTCTAAAGGTACAACAAGCTTAGCTTGTGGCAATGCAGCATTTCTATAGCTAACTTCGGAGTATCAAAGATTTCATCTTAAACCCAGTAGACCATAGAAATGCAGAGGATTTTGATTGGCTTTACTCACCTTAGCACCAGATCATAGTTCCACCCAGTGATTAATGAAAACAAATCTGTTTTTCACAGTGGTTCCTATATAGCTGCACGAAGTATTATAAGAGAGTCATTTTAAATCTTGTTACCACATTTATATTCCTGAATTGTTCAAAATAAAGACAAATTATACCTAGTTTATAACGATGTGTGCTAAGAGATTGTATGAGACATCTCATTCATGAGGTAATCAGTACTATTATGAATACTGCATCTGCTGTTCTCTGTAACAGCAAAATGAAAATTAAGTGTTTACACATTATACACACAGACACAGCCATGTGACCGCATAGCGCTTGGAAGATTACCTACTGCTTCCCATTTATTCTCTTCAGGGTTGTATTTCTCAATACTCTGCAGATACGTTCCTTTTGAATAGGAATACCCTCCCGTTACATAGATGCAGCCGTTCATAACCACCGCGCCACACTCCATCCTTCTCTCCATCATGTGAGCCATCTGCTTCCACTCATTTTGCTCGGGGTCATAGCAGTCCGTGATCGTGGTCTGTCCACCCACAAAATAGATCTTGTTTTGTAACGTAATGGAACACAATCCATATTCTTCAGGAAGAAAGGAACACAGTTCAACTCAGCATGATAACATCAACTTAAGCTGCAACTATGTGACAAACATTTGGCACCACTGAGGGTGGCCGAGTTTCTCCACTGACCTTAGGAGACATCTCCAGATTTTCTGCTACACTTGGTAAAACCAAGCTCAAGGCATTACAGAAGACACAAGCATCACAGAATCACAGAATGTTAGGGATTGGAAGGGACCTCAAAAGATCATCCAGTCCAATCCCCCCACAGGAGCAGGAACACCCAGATGAGGTTACACAGGAATGTGTCCAGGCGGGTTTTGAATGTCTCTGGAGAAGGAGACTCCACGACCCCCCTGGGCAGCCTGATCCAGTGTTCTGATAATCTTACTGAGAAGAAGTTTCTTCTCAAATTCAAGTGGAACCTCTTGTGTTCCAGCTTGATCCCATTACCCCTTGTCCTACCGTTGGTTGTCACCGAGAAGAGCCTGGCTCCATCCTCGTGACACTCACCCTTCATATATTTGTAAACATTAATAAGGTCACCCCTCAGTCTCCTCTTCTCCAAGCTAAAGAGACCCGGCTCCCTCAGCCTTTCTTCATAAGGGAGATGCTCCACTCCCTTCATCATCTTCGTTGCCCTGTGCTGGACTCTCTCCAGCAATTCCCTGTCCTTCTTGAACTGAGGGGCCACAACTGGACACAATATTACAGATGTGGTCTCACCAGGGCAGAGTAGATGGGGAGGAGAACCTCTCTCGACCTACTAACCACCCCCCTTCTAATACACCCCAGGATGCCATTGGCCTTCCTGGCCACAAGGGCACAGTGCTGGCTCGTGGTCATCAGTACTTAGTGAGAATTGCTTTAAAGACTTACTGATAACAAGTGTAGAACATATAGAGAAAACTCTCTTAAAATAATATAAATTATTTTTGTGAAATGCCTATGGATAGATTTTATTAAAAGTTAGTTTACTATATTATTAAACAGAATATAGCCATTCCTTAGTTCAATATTTGTATAGTGATTTATATAGAACAGCTGCTTGAAGAGGATCTTCCCTTGCCCTCCCAGAGTGTGGAACTGGGAGATGATCCCACTCTGGCCCTTGCTGCCCTAAATGAATTGCTCTTTTTATTAGGAACATACCAGAAACTCTGAATTGGGCTTAAAGACTCCCACATACAAATAATCAAATCAAGCTCTACGCTCATTACAGAAATTATTGTTTACCTGGATGCGGACTTGTGGTGACTATACTCCACTCATTGCTACCTGAATGGTATCTCTGGATTTTATCATAGGTGCAGCTTCCCCTGTACCCATAGTGACCTCCGGTTACATAGATGACTTCGTGCAGGACACAGGCAGTGGCATTTCCAACACCTGTACACAGTGTGAAAGTCACAACACACCTTTAGACTGCACACAATAACCACAGTCACTTGCATCCATAATCACATATCAAATGACTTGTTAATTAATATTTTAGGGTGAAATTACGCTTGCAAGTATTTAACTGACTGTGAAATTAAATAAACTTGTCAAGACACCTTATTTTATGAGGGTAAGTCAAGAGCAATAGATAAAACTGCAGCAACTGACACATATTGCATCTAATACAGTCATGCAATATTTCACACAATTTTTATATAGTAATTGAAGACATATTGCCACATTGGTTTTGGAACAGGGAATTACTTTCTTATAGAGATTTTTTAAAGTCACTTATATGGCAAGGACAAAGATGATGAGAGTTGAGATCATTCAGTGTCTCGGGGTATCTTTTCTGATACTTTAGTCTTTCTCACACTATTGCTAATTATGCTGTTGTATAACCAAGGACACAAACAGAACAGAGTCATGTTAATTCTGGCTTGAGGAGAACAAAACAAAATAAAACAAGGGATCTGGCGAGATAAACTGAACCAAAATTAGGAAATTAGTGTGAGATTTTTAAGCATCTAAGAAGTTTCACACAGAAAACAGGACAAAACAACTGCACAGAACGTGGAACTGCTCACAGTATTAGCATAGGATTTCTATTTTTAAAAAAGGAAATAAAAAGAAATAAAAAGACAATAGTAGCAATGTTTGTGGAAAATATACGAACAATGAAGAAAGCTGTAGGAGTATGAGAAGTGTTTTTTCCTGTTACAGATACCTCCAAAACCTCTCATGTATGTAGAAAAACACTATACTGCATCAACTTACAGTAAAATTTTATAATTGGGAATAATTGGATTAATTAATAAAAGTGTATAATAAAATGTATAATTGTTTATTAACTTTATAACAAAATAATACCCTTTAGTTAGGCTGTGATCCGAATCCATAAATTTTTTACATATCACTATTTTGGCTGCTAGAAACAGGTATTAGTGTTTTTCCTTATCCTCACACTAAATATTAAACAGATGATATGCTGAAATATGAGGAAACTGCATGCAAGAAGTTTTAAATTAAGATGATGCCTTTATAAATTAATGCATAGACAATCTTAGTAATCTGGTCTTATATTAAAGTAATACAATCCCTTCACTGGAGCTTGCTCTTTGACCATCCACTGAAAGGACTCTAATCCCAGGTATTTTTCCAATTTCTTTCTAATTTTAACAGAAATTTTACTCCTGAAAGAAGGCAAAATTAAACTGAAACTACCACTTCTTTTCCACTCTAGTGTTCTGTGGCACAGCCCAGCACAGCGTTTGGATGTTTGCAACAGTTTGCCTGGTAAAGACGTGAACCAAAGCCCACCAGCACTAACAGGAGACACCCATGGCCGTCGCTAGAGCTTGGATCAAACCCTAAACATGTCCATGGAACTAAAAAGTGGCAAATGTGAAAGGACTGACATTTGAGGAAAACGCCATACAAAAGCTTACCTACCTTTGATCATGTTTGCAATAGGAAGCCATTTCTTTTTCAAAGGATCGTAGAACTCAGCTTCTTGCACTGGAGCTCCCTTTCGGTAACCACCCAATGCATAGATGCAGCCACTCAAGGTCACCACGCAGTGGTAATACCTTGCGTCGAGCATGGGGCAGCCTTCTGTCCACTCATCTCTCTCACTGTTATATATCCACACGGTGTCAAGGGCTTCAATGCTCTCTGTTCTATAACCTCCTGTCACGTATATGTCTGGTCCCAAGCTAGTGACCCCATAGCTCTCTCTGGTGTGATCCGGCATCTCTGTTCCCTGGACCCACGTGTTGGTTAAAGGATCCCAAACATGCACTTCTGATAAGGGGTGCCAATAGTATCCTCCAATCACATACATGGCTGCTGTGGGTCTTCTGGAAAGACCTTTGGGACTGGGGTTCAGAGCGTTGTATATGAGTGATCTTATCTTATTGTCATTAAGTCGGCTTTTTTTTTGTAGGCTTAAAGCTGACCTCAAATACATGTTATCCAAGTCCACTTTAATGCAGCTGAGCAGTTCATAGATGTCTTCAATTCTTTCCTCTGTGTTGTGTGCAACCCACTTAACAACAGCTTCGATGGCTGCCTCTTCTTTCCAAACATTGAGATTCTCTCTGGCGAGAATAAAAGAGAGCTTCTCCTTGCCAATGTCCAGAAACTCTTCCTGCTTCCACACTTCTTCAAACTGCCATAACAATATCCTCCTGGACTCTTTTTCTAGCTCCGAGCAATCATGATACTCAGCAAAGGAGTGCATCCCTATGCAGTTGTCAGTATCGAGGTGCCTCACCAGGAACTGCTCACAGGCTTTCTTCACTGACACGAACTGGAGAAGGTCTGCCGCCTGGAGCAGGCTTTGGACATTCCTCTTTGTTATCTGGATCTGTGATGTGTATGCGTAATTCACGAGGGCTTCCAGCACAGCATGGCTGAGCCCGGGAAGTCTGATCTGGCTTTTCGATTTCTCTTTCATATCGGCTGTGAACATGGCTTTAAAATAATTGCTGCACGCCGCTAAGGCGGCTCTGTGGCAGTGGAAGATGACCCCCGAGGCGCACTGCAGGGTGATGTCGGTGAACAGCCCGTCCAGGTAAAACGCCCGGAACGCCTCCAGAAACCCGGCGGGGTGAGAGGAGTCCCGGTAGAGGAACGCGTACTCCTCCTGCGCGGCCGCTGCCATGGCCGGACCCGCGGGCACCCCGGCAGCCCAGCCGCTCCGGCCGCCCCGCGCCTTTGTCCGCGCCCCGCCCGCCGGCTCCCGGCCCGCCCCGCGCCCCCGGCCTCCCCGGCGCGGTACTTACGCCCGGGCGGAGCGCGGCCGCGGCGGCCCCGTGACCATCTTTGGAAGAGCCGCAGCCCCCGGGAGGCGGCGGGGCCGGAGCGGCGGCTCCTATTTTGGTGCCCGGCCGCCTGCCCTGCCCGCCCCCGCGGAGCCCTCCGCGAGGTCAGCGGGCCCCGGCGCCCAGCCCGGCCTCCGCCCGCCGGCTCGGCCCGGGGACGCTCCAACCTGAACCGCCGCTGCTGCCCCGGGACTCCCCCCTCCTGGGGGCAGGGGTTAAAAGGCTCAGTACGAGGATGACATAAGGCCCGGCCGTATTAGGGACAGAAGCAGATGCCTGGGGAGCGTCACCAGCTTGGTGGCTCCCAGCACACAACAAAGCAAGTGGGGCTCTGACTGCCGCTAACAGCGACCTGAAGCTGCCTCTTACAGGGGCACCCGGCTCTTCAGACACCCAGAGGAGCGATGCTGGGAAGGGCAGCAAGCTCCAGGGGCTACCCCCTCACAGAAGGGCAGGATTCAAGAAGTGGGCAGAATTCTCAGACACCTGAACCTGGCAGGGGGCAAAGGACAGTCGTAAACTATGCTGACAGACACTCCAACGATAAGCAAATTATTCAGGAAGGTTATATGGGCGCTTTTACCACTTCTGAAAACATGGTTCACAATTTAAGTCCTCTTTTTCTTCTCTGCTAGCAAAACATTTTTTGCAGTGGAGACCTTTAAAAGTATTTGAAGCACAGCATCCTCTGTGTTTAAGCAGATGTGCTCCCCCCTTCACCTGCAGCAGGGTTTGGATCCTTGGGATTGGGCAATCAGCTCCCCCTGCCCTGCCAGAGCTCTCCTGGATTGAAAGGACTGGCAGCGGTTTCTCCTACCAAAGGGAGGTGGGTATTTGTTATTATTAGCTAAGTGCCAGCAATACCCAAAAGGAGACATTAGGAGAGCTCCGGCTCTTCACAGATTCAAAAGCATCAATTTTTCCTTTTAATTACTGGTGGTACTTCCTCCACGATGCCTATCAGAAGCATGAACAAGAGAAGGAATCAGTGTATACGGACATGCCCTTCTGCCCCCTCCTCACATGCTGACCACGCAACAGGACTCAACCTTGCCCTTGGCCTTTACATAGTAACATGAGACATAAATAAGCTGATGCAAACAAAAAACAACAAACCCTTCACACATCTTTCCCTTCAGTTTTTCAACTGCTCTTGCTGCACGGTTAGCCCAGGAAATCTGAGTTCTGTGCTGCAACCCAGGATCTGGCAGCAGCCCTGTGTCTCTGACCCGGGCCTGGCCCTCAGCTATGTTCCCCACTCCCTTTCTTTGGAGCGTTCCCGTGTGCAGCCCCGAGTCTGTTTATACGTCCCCATGCCAACAGCTTTGTTTTGCTGTGGATTTGCGCTTCCCATTTCATCAGCTTCCTATGGAATAGCGGGAACTTCTCCCAGGTCTTGGCCATCCTACCGGCACATAATACTAAGGCTAAGTACTCTTTATAGTAGCTGGTGTACAATAACAGTCCTGTTACCATATAGACAATTTCCCATACACACGTACACCTTCCATTACACATTTATTTTAAATACATCTTTATCCAAGACATCTCCCTCCCAGAGAGCATGTTAACGTAAACTGTCAGCAAGCCTGGAGGTCAGCAACACTTAAGTACTGAACAAGCATCCCTTCAAGGAGCTTCTCCCATTCTCTTTTGGCTGGGTTACCAGCTTAAACAACTTCGCCCTTTGGGAATACTCATCTCCTCTCCCTTATATCCAAATGTGGAAAAATCTGGTAATCGTGTGGTGCTTTAGAAAAGTTCTCTCTTTCCTTTTATTAAGAACACCCCCCCTCCCCCAACTTCATATTAAGAGTTTAATGTTCTACCTACTAGAACTGAAAAATTTCTTTTGTCTCCAACAGACACTTTGCCTAGCAAATAGCATCCATCACCTCTACCCCCTACTTGCAGTGATTAGATCATAACTGCTAATACTTCAAGTAGTCTACTTTGCTTAATGTACTCTCAACTCTTGCTTCAGTGCTTTCATCAAAACCACAAAAAGCACCCCTATTTGAGCATGAAGATGAATTTATCACTCTCACAGCAAAATACAGGTAGAAAAATAGTTAATTTAAGTGGAAGAAAAACATTAATAATTATTTATATACTATTTTGGGGTTTTTTTTTTAAGTAAGCAGTAACTGAGATCTGTAGACAAACTGAAAGCAAATTGTCTCACAACTAAGTTCTGAAAAGCAGGAAGACACCAGCACAGCATCTGGAACATTCAGCAGCACATACAGAATAATGGAGACACAAAATATAATAATAATAATAATAATAATAATAATAATAATAATAATAATAATAATAATAATAATAATAATAATAATAATAATAATAATAATAATAAATTATACAAAATTGTACTATGCAACAGCCATTGCCATTCTTGTGTATGACCTGGAAGTCAGACAACTTAAACCTGCTACAACTTGAGACCCACCAGTTCTTCAGATGGTGTTTTTGTGCCCCTGCACAAGACAATTGGGTAAGATCTCCTGTACAAACATCTCGGACACCTATCAAATATCCATCATCAAAGCAATGCTCCTGAGGACTCAAGTATATTATTCTGGACATCTTATACAACAGACTGTTCAAAAAAACCTTCCACAACTCGTTAAAGTAGGTGAAGGGCTAAAACCATGACCGTTTACAAGGAAGTATTCAAAGGAAATCTTAATTTATTGACAGTATCAGTCTGAAAACAGTCAAGACCACTCCTAAAAATCTTCAACTAAGGAGGCAGTGACAACATTAAATGGCAGTAAGAACCTGAGAACAATGCTGCACAGAAAAGAGAGGAAGACAGCTACAGCAATCACAGGCTGCTGAGCTACATGTCAGGCATCTGCAACCCAAGTGCTGCAAAAGTTGGACTAATTTCTCAGTTCTTAAGGCACTTAAGCTAAAACAGGCATCAGTTCAACAGCAGACTACATCATCATTTTGGACCTTTTGTGGGACTATAAGAAGGACGACATTTGGCATGAAAATAAATTATTTAACTTTTAGACTTTTTAAAAATATCTTTATATGCATAGCCCAACTCTTGGGGCTCATCTAATTGCAAGTGGTAAAGAAAAAGACTCTATGTTCACAAACAATTCCTTAAACTACTTAAAGACAGAACAATTCTGTTAAAAAGTTAAAATGGACATAGAAGTTCCCTTCCAGCCCGTAAGCGAAGACTATAGACATGGATGAGAGTGAATAGGTAAAGTCACTGTAAACACTTATACATCTGCACTGTTCTGTGGGCCTGTGCACTGCAGCAAAACCTCAGCAAGAAAAAAGCACCTGGCTGACTCGGAGCTGTCAGCGTGGAAGATGAAACCAGCGTTAGGTCTGCGCAGCGTGGCAGCAGCACGCTGTCAGCGTGGTAGTCAGCAGAACGGGAGAGCGACTTTTCTTTAAACAGAACAGCAATGTCCTTACTGCTCTCCAGAAGAGAAGGGGTCTGACTGACACCATAAATGATGATGTTATCCAGAGGCTGACGCCTACACTTGTGTTCACTCTCTCCAGCCCCCTTACAAGAACAGGTGCCCAATGACACGCAGGCCAGTAGAATACATTACACAAATCAGGGGTGTTGCTTTTGTCAGCAACAGTAACTTTTATTGTCTTTACAATACAAGGTAACACAAACTATTAAAAAGTAATTTAGTTCGGTAAAATATTTAGTATTTTGAAAATATAAATGCATCTTCAGATCAAACAAGATCACAACCATACCAAATAATTTACAAAATTAAACATTCATCCTGATCAAATAAATATAAAAGCCAACAGTTCCAGAACATTGCTCCTGGCACCTAATGTTTTATAAGTAAAGAATTTCGTTATTTTGTGCACTAATCCAGCTCCTTCCCCTAAGCACATGAACAGCAAAGGTCAGTTATGCAGTTGGTAAAGGCTTTGGGGGAGGGAGGGAAGACCAAGAGTCATTCCTCTTGCAACTCCTCTTCTCCACTTATGGTGGAATGTGTACTATGTTAGAAAGCCAGTTTCCCACCGCTGTCAAGATTGAACATAAACACTTTTAGACTGTGTTTAGAAAACAAAAGTTCAGATAACAGCCCAGTTTCACAATTTTGTGCTTTTATGCACATGCAGTTTTTCTCTCCTTGGAAGACAAAATATAACCATATTAATTTCCTTTCACCGTTTGCATTATTCCTTCATAAGCAGCTTCAGATAAGACATAATGTCAATACCAGATGACCAAACCAGAACAGAGCACTCTACAGGACTGAGATCTTGGGCCAGTTGAGAAATCTTTTTCTCTAAGGTGTACCCCTGCCTAGGCATAGCAATATCATCCTTCTTCAAAAACATTACTGGACATAAGTCATTCCCACCATCACCAATATATACAATTTGTGTATAACTTACTCCTCGCTCCAACTGCTTATCCAGAAATTCTTTTAAAACTTTCCTTTTGCACAGGTTTTTAGGGCACTGTGCACAATGGTGAGCATGGAAATTCTGTACAGTAAGATAGCCAGTACTGCCGAATGCTGCAGGGTTTGTGAACACTTCATCAAACACCTTATGGAAGTCAGCAGCTTTCAAAATCCAGTCAATAAACACTGTATTAGAATCCGAAACAATTATGCAGTCAAACAACTCTTTGTTCTCACCAATAAAACCCAGAAGATCTACCATTCCCGCAGTGAAAGGAATTGTTGTCATAGTTCTTTCCATCTCATCTTCTTTGATGCCGTTGTCTCCCAAGTAGACAAAGACTCTGCCCATATATTCTGTCCAGTGTCCTGGTCGGTAGGAGTTTCTTAATCCGTTAGGAAGTTTTTTCTCAGGGGCACATTTCACAATCCAAGTATCACTATTTTCATCTATGATTGTATGGTCAAAATCAAAAACCAACAGAAATTTCATGGCTGTCAGAAAATTATTTCCAAAACAAACAAAAAAAAGAAAATTATTTATATAAACAAAAGTACTGAATTCCTACCCTGATCTTGTGCTCAGAAAAGAAAAATCCTGCATTAAACTGAAGCATTAGGACAAATATCTAAACAAAAACAAAGTAAACTATTTATGGCCACTGCAGCTATGGGAAGTTGTGCTGAAGCTGAAGTCTGTAAAGGTCAAAGTTCTAGTTCAGTATCAAACTTCTGTTTAAAATAGATAATGTGAAAGTATCTAAACTTATGGTGCATAGTTACAAACGCGAACAGAGTCAATCTTCCAGCGCTCACGCACCATCGGCTTGACCAACGGCTCTCAATTTCTCCATCATCACTCGCCAATGCAAACAAGCCGGGATTCTCCTGGCAAACGCCTTAAGAGACACTTCAAAAGGAAACGACTACTGAGCAGATGGAGCCGGTCTTTTTAATAGGGTCGCACCAAATCGAAGCAGCCAACCAAAAGAAATGCTGCCGTTTGTGGATCGGGAAAAAAAAATAAAACGTGCTTGTTGAGGTCCTGCACCGCCAGTAGCTGCGGCTGCGGAAACCCCTGGGAGCAGCAGACACCCGGCAAGGCCTCTCGCACCGTAACGCCAGCACCGCCGCTTCCACCGCCCCGGGCGCCCCTCGGGCCGGCCGGCCGTGCGGGGCAGAGCGGAGCGGCCGCGGCGCACGGGGCTGCGCAGCGGACCGGAAGCCCCGGAGCGAAACGGACAGAGCCGGCGGGGCCGCGCGCAGCCGTTCCCACCACCCGCCGGCGGCCGCGAGGCCCCGACCCACCTGCGCACCCGCCGCTTCCGGCTCCCTCCGCCCGAGCCCCGCCCGCCGTGCTCCACGTGCCTGGAGGCTACGTCATCACGTGACTCCCGCCGGGTTGCCTGGCAACCGCACGCGTTCCCCGACGGCGCGGCCGAGGCCATGGCGGCGGCGCCCGGGCTCTCCCGCGGGAGGCGGCAGCAGCTCGCCCGTAAGTGGGGCTCTCCCGCGGGCACCGGGGGGCGGGCGGCGCCGCACGGGCTGTACACGGCTCCGGCAGGCCCCAGGGGTGCTCCTTGTCTCCGTGTCCAGGATGACTCTTCCCCAAACCCGCCCCTGCGCCGCAGCTGCAGCCAGCCAGGCCTTCAGAACCGCCTGGAGAGAACTGACGTGAAGCAGCGGCGGCACAGTACCGGCCGGCAGCTGCCGCCAGAGAACAGGGTGCCGGGCAGGGCCCTGCTGCGGGGAGCAGGTGTCAGCTCACGGTCCCCTTTGGCAAAGCTCCTGCCCCTCGGGCACAGGGGGAGATGGGGTCTGGTCCCCAGCACAAGGCAAACAGATTTGCAGCTGCATCTGAAAAACAGTCTTTGCCACCAGTATCACTGTGAGAGAAAGACTCCTACATTTTAGACACGGCACAACAGTCTGCCGCAAATCAGATGAAGCAGGAGAATTTCTAGCAGGACACCACTGCACAGAGTGCCTTTTGCTTCAAAAATACTGATGACAGTTTGAGGGGCATTTCACAAAGCCCAGTGATCACCTAGAAAAGCAGTGTTTGTGGCTTTACCAGTACTCTCCCTTTCCTTTTGGGAATACTCCCAGGTCCCTGCTGTTCTCAGAATGAGGCCCAAGTCCTGCCTGGGTAGCATTAGTTACCACAAGCCAAACCTGTCCATACACACAAACAGGCCAGAGGACACAAACAGTGAAGTCAGTCAGTGCCACAGCCCACGTACAGGCTCTGGACATAGCTGGACTACAGATACACATACCCTGCCTGAGCTCTGGGGCACGGGGAGAGTAACCGAGCTAAGAATAACTGTCATGATGCAAGAACTCAAATCCTGATACAGGTTTGAATACAGGATTTTCTCACATCAGGTAACCTCAGTATCTTTTCTTCCCTCTGCACAGTACCACATCATTGGGAAGAAAATAATGTTCTAGCTCAATGTTTTCTTCCAAAGGAAGTAGATCTTCGTCAGGTAATTGTATTCCCAAAAGCAGAATGGGAAAGGATTCAGGACAGTCTTGGCAGCACATCTAGAGAAGCAGCACGCATCCTCGCTGAGAAGAAAGAGCGGGAAGAAATGCGCTTACGCTCCAAAGCTGCTGTAAAAGATTGGTCCAATACCATTATGGTAAGTACAAGACACATTTTTAAACAAGGTAATTCCTTTTCATATAAGCAAAAAACACTCATAGTAACATTTCTAACTGTACTCCCTTTAACATTTGCTTTGAAATATGTTTTAGCTAAACTTCATTTACATACATTTAACACCTAACATCAACATTTACATTTTTTTAATTAAAGCTAAAATGCAAAATTTAAAAAACAAACCAATCAACCAACAACAGAAAAAAACAACAACATCCCCCTTCAACCCCGCCAACCCAAACATGGAGCACATCACCCATCACAGAATGGGTTATATGTTTTTAATCCATGGGCTTTAAATGTGATACCTAATTTTATCTGCACTGTAGGGCCTGATGCAACGGAAACTTAAAGCCAAACAACTACGTGAAGAAAGACAAGAGGAAGAAAGAAAGTTAATTGATTTGGAAGAAGCAGAGTTTCAAGCAGCACAACGGAAGGCGGCTATTGATCGCGCAAAAACTTACCTATACTA
This sequence comes from Streptopelia decaocto, assembly GCF_964273445.1. Taxonomy (NCBI): domain Eukaryota; kingdom Metazoa; phylum Chordata; class Aves; order Columbiformes; family Columbidae; genus Streptopelia; species Streptopelia decaocto. The sequence goes on from NC_138660.1 coordinate 47,619,206, forward strand.
CCAGAACCAAAGAGTGAAAGGGCTACATGTTTGTTGACAACTTATACTTTTAAAATTCAAATTGTACTGAATGTCCTTAAACACTTATGAACACACAAATTACTTTAAATATTCTCTTGCAGAGTGCCCTTCTACTTGCAGAGGTCCTAAAAGAACGAGATGCTCAAGTTGAATTTAAAAAGTTAAAGTCAGATGTTAAAAAAAAGAAGGATGAAGAAAAGGAACGTGAACGTAAAGAAGCTAATCTCAGAGAGCAAGAGGAGGCACATCGGCATTATATGAATCAGCGTTATATGAATCAACAGGCACTACGCAGAGATCTGATGGAACAGTAAGTAATAATTAAACAAAAGTAACCCTACTTTATTATTTACTTAAACTATTTTCTCACAAATACATTCCATAAGGTTTTTATGTAAATTTACGAATAATCTGATTCACAAATGCGACACTTTAAAATAAAAATCCAGAGTGCCACAAAAGACATTGCATTACGGGGAAATGCTGTGATACGCAGTGTCTTTTAGTTGCCAACAGTCTGCATGTAAAATTGCCTTTCGCAGGCATCACTAGGTTTTAGTCGAATTGCTGTTCGCAAGTTACTGAAAATTTTGGTTCCAGAAGAGGAAAAGGTTAAACCAGATTTTCTATTTGTCCGTAACTAGACTCCAGAGAACACATCAAAAGAACATATCACTGCCCCCTCCCTTCTTTCTCTCAGCTTTTTCAGAAATCTTATAGAGGGGTCCCCAGTGGTCTGAGAGAAGGAACCAAATTTCCAGAGGCAGAGGAACTGTTCCAAGTCTGGTCTCACATATTTCATGTCAAATAGATAAATCCTTGTAGAATTAATATAGCATACTACCAGCTTAAGCCGTTGCCTGCATGCCCAGAAGAAGCAGCATAAGTATGGTGGGACTTACTGGGGAAATCTTGTTCACTGAGGATGCTGCAGAGGTTATGAATGCAGTGGTGCTAAGGGATCATCCAGATAAAGCTTGTTACCACTACACTGCAATCTGTGAGTGAACCATGTATCTCTTTTCTAGTCAGAGGACTGAGGGCTACCATTACAAACAATGATGCTATTTTTCACCTCTGATATTGTAACCACCTTCAATTCAGCGCAAGGTATATATGGTTATGCAGAATCTCTATCTGTTCATTACTTCAAGCAGTCCCTAGCTCGTTTATCCAACTCCTTTTTCAATTCAGAATAAAGGAGCACAAACATCAGGCAGATCTGGCCAAGCTAGAAGATGAAAGAGAAAGAGAACAAATAGAGAAATCAAACCAGTTGTACCAATTGGAAATTGAGAAAATAATGGAAAAGGAACAGGAGAAAAAAGCTGAACGCCAGAGGCTGCATCATGTAAGTAACAGGAAAGCAAAGAGTTCAAAATCCTTGTTTCACCTTGGCTGGATGGTGGACCAACAGCATCCCTATATCTAAATGCATCTACTGGCAACAGGAGGAGTTGCTGTCAGCTTCAGCAGCATTGGATCACATGCCCACCTTGCCAGCTGCAGGCCATGTCTGTCTCCTCTGCTTTTGAGAAATGTGTCTTGGAGGCAGATCCCTTCTCATGTGTGAAGGGACATTGACACCTGATGCTTTGACTAGTCTATCATTAAAAAGCCTGCTGTAGATATAAGAAATATCCTCCTTGACTTGAGAACTGGATTTAAGTTCCACATACCTGCTGTTTTAAGCCCATTTTCCTTTGTTAGGCACAAGGAATAGCCTGAGACTGAGCATAACTTTACCTTTCTAACTTTACTTTCCATTTATTATTTGAATTGTTTAGAAATTTAGCCTAGACCTCCTGCCTTCTCTTTTCATCTTTGAAGGCATCTAAACACAAAATAGAAATGTGTCAGAACAGTTCATATGGCATAAAAAAATATGGGGTTTTTTTACATCAAATTATAGAAAACTCCTCTTCAGCTATGATTTGGATTAAGCTCTCAGCCTGGGATAGTTTTGGATGAGGCGGGCCAGGAGCAGCACGGTCTGTGTATGTGTTGGTGGGGCTTGCATTCATGTCAACACCCCCCTCTCCCCCGTGTGGGAATGGGAGCAAGGGGTGATGCTCATGGCATTGCAGAGCAATGTGTTTGTGTAACGGGCTGGAGAAGCAGCTGTTCGATGCTCAATACCCCTTTTCCTTCTGCACATCTGTCTCTTCTTTATGCATACTGGAACATGGAGGCAGAAGTGGAAGTACTGAGAATCCCTTCTCTCCTCTCTTTGAAAGAAACACGGAGAGGGGGGAAAAGGGAGTGATTCTTTAAGTTGCTCCCTCAGGCCCAGATTTTGTAAACTTCATCTGTTACATCAGGACCATTTTGCCCACACAGGAGCATGTAAGTAACCAGAAAATACTCAAAGCAATAGAGGAACAAAAAGAAATGGAAGAGAATGATCGGATTAAAGCTCATTTTAAAGCAAAGGAAACTATTGCCAAGATGGTGAAAAAGAAAAAAGCTGAAATGCGTAGGTAGGTACAAAGCTACAGTATAAGTTGTAAATAAACTAAAAATAAAAAATGAAATAATAAATATGTTTTTAAAATAATAAATAAATAAAATAAAAAATAAACTATTACACAAAGACTCGCAGAAGTGCAAAGCTCTACACCAGTGTGTTGGGAACAGCGATCTTCCACATGGCCTGCCCAGCCTCCACCCCCTCAACAATTAAAGACAATTAAAATCCTAGACAAAAGTACTTTTTGGTATAAGCTATACTTCCCTGAGTCAGATCAAGAAAAATAATTTTACTTCTTAACTAGTCATCTATATTAATTAATTACACTGGGTTGTTGTTAAGGGAAAACAATTTACCAGTTTAATATTGAGGGTATAGCATGAAAATATCACTGAGCCAATCTAAGAGCTCCCTTCTCGCTTCTGGCCAATGCTCCCAACATTTCTCTCCCGATGGTAAGATACTCGACAGACTCCGCACCAAGTGATCCGGCTCATTATTGCAAAAGAAAGATGGTGTTACAAGAACACAGGGAACATTTATTTGCTAAATCAGATAATTTAAAAAATACAAAACAGGAGGAACACAAGGAGATCAAGGAGCTGGGTGGGTGGGCCAGCCAAAAGTGTGGCAAGAGGAGAGCAGACTAGAAGCAGGATTGCTGAGTTTGGTAGCAGTAATGCTTCAGGTAGACCCAGGTTTGTACCCTGGTATGTTATGGTAGCTCATGTTCTTCTGCAGACTAACACAAGAACGTCAGACCAAAATTGTTACCCAACTAGCTGCACAAATGAGTGAGGCATTAAAGAGAGAAGATGATCGTTTTGCTAGAGATGTTGCAAAACAAGAAGCTGAATACCAAAAAAAATGCAAAGAGAAAGAAGCAAAAGAAAAGGCAGCCATTGAATCTATTGCTGAATATAGAGCCACTGTGGTAAGCAACCTGAGCCTGTTCTCATTCCTGTTTACTCCAGCTGAGGAACCTGGCCCAGATCACAGCTGGTGTCTCCAGTGCCAGGCGTCAGCATGCTTCAGCAGGTCTGCTGACATCCTTCCTGGGGTCCCCTCTACCAGGGCTGCTGAAGACTCTGCGCTTGGGCACTGGGCAGCCACAATGATCGTGCTCATCACAGCACGGATACAGGGCTGCTTCTGCCCAAAGAGCAGCCTAGCTCCTTGGTTAACTGTTTTGTGCATTTTTTAAAATACAGATTAAGATGAAAGCGGAAAAGGAGAGAGACGAAAAAGCAGAAGGTAAAAAGGAACTTCATGCCTTAATGGAAAACAGCCGCATCTACCTGGAAACAGAAAAAGCCAAGAAACAAAGACAACGTGATGCGAGTGTGAAAGTACAGAAAATTCAGATCCAGCAAATGGTAAACAGAAGAGCTGTACCCTTTAGCCCCTTCAGAAGGACACATGCATCTAAACCAACAGCACTAGCTCCTGCCTGAGAGGGAAAGAGAGAGAAGTAGCTTGCCATGTTTTGGTGGGGCGAGTTGATTGTTGTTTTTGTTTGGTTTTGTTTCCAAATCATGCACTCTCCACATGTTGGTGTTGGGGACCAGCCTCTTGTCAGAGCAGTGGTGCAAGTCAAGGCTGATTTGAAGTGACTAATCACGTTTTGTCCTGTGCCATTACGTATTATACTTCTGTGGCCCTCTTGTATCTTCTGGGCAGGTCTCCACTCAGCTATTTAATGTACCCTTTTTGTGATGGGTACGGCAGGGGAGAGAAGTGGGGAGGGATGACATTTGACAAGTACCAGCTAACATCACCACAGATCTCCTGTAAGCTTTTACCCTCTCTGAATTTTAAGGGATAGTTACGTTGTGAAGGAAATACTAAGTTTAGTTATTCCCTTTTCTCCATCAGGCTGAAAAGCAGGCAAAAAAACAGGAGGAAAAGCAAGCAGAATTGGATTACGATGCTCAGAAAGAGGTTATTGCACTCTGTAGGGAGCGTGAATTTCAGAAGTATGCAAAGCAAGTCATTGAATCAGAGTCCAAGACTACACATCATCTTTATCCTCTTCTCAAAGCACGCAAAGGTGGAAGAGACTTGGGCATCGGTCTTCTTCCAGAGGAAGAGAAGGAATAAATACGAGTTTTCAAGCACAGGACAGTGCTGGGACCCAGTTACCTTGTTGTGAGAGCACTACTGCTCAAGAAGCTAAGAACATGAAAAAACATTGAGACTATTCAGCCAGGAAAGGCAGAAGCAGTTTTCACGTAGTTAAAAAAAAATAAAAAAAGGCAAACAACTCTTTTTAACCTTATGGGCAGAGTTAAACTGTAAATGATCTACATCAAATATATGCTATGAACCTAGAAGCCCATTAAAAAATGCTGGAGAACTGGTTATATTGTCAAAAATCTCCACCTGGTATTTAATGAAAGTTAGTTTATTAAACTTGAGATGGAAATTCATGATGTATAATTGACCATCAATGTAACCCATTCCAGCCAAAAGCTTGCTATTACTGTTATATTTTTGTTATTCATTACTCTAAAAATTCACTGTTCTGGGATACCAAGTCTCAGTGCAAAAAGTTACATTTTTCACTATCCAATTTCCAGTTAAGTATTCCCCATAATAGAAAAAAAACAAAAACCAAAATAACTTTACAGATTGTACAGGGAAAAAAACTCCACCTTAATGCATGTTCAAAGTTAGAATAGGTACGGTACTGCAGTCTTTATAGCATTTTGCAACCACCTCTATAAAACAAATGTCATGCTATAAATCAGTTGCACTATACAAAAACGTGAATGTGATTTGATCATAGCCCTTAAAAGGTCACCTAGGAAGAAAATAGGTCCCAGTATAGCTGTAAATAGCTACTACAAAAAGAGAGCATGGCAACAAGAGACAACATAGACTGTTGTTTCATAAAGACTCACAACGATTCAATCCGTGGTAAAGAGATTCCTCAGCTGACTTACTCTCCAACACCCAGGTCACCCACACATTTCACTCCTTAAGCTTAGTTTCCTTGCTGAAACGTTATCATCATGTTCCCACCTTGGACAGTTAGGGTTTCCTACCATGACTCCACCAGTATCCTGAACTGGGTATCCCCCTATCCTGAGGTCCACTGAAAATAAAGTCCAAGAAAGCTGAAGCTTTGCTTTGTCACACACAACCTGCTGTTCCAGCCCCACAGCTGTGCATCTCTGCTGGCCAAACCAGACAATGACACAAGTTCAAATAAACCACAAATTAGGAGTTTTATAAAAGATGTTTGCCAATATTTTAGTTTGTAAAATGTGTATTTTGTGTGACTTCCAGTTTCTGAGCCTGGCTTCCAACAGCAACAAGCTTTGAGCAAGACAGGAGGCTGCCCTGGAGGTCAGGTCCCTCCTGCAAGGTGTGGGCCCAGCAGAGATGGTGTTACCTCCTCCACAGTGTGAAGCAACTGGATGTAAGAGGGATGTAAGATAATGTAAGACGGATGAACTCCTTACCTGGTGGGGAGTCTCTTCCAGGCAGGGCAAGGGAGGAACTTTTGGGATGGGCAGACTGACCTTCTCCCTCTGCAGCTGCCAGAGCCACCAAGGGCCCTTCTCTGGGAAAACAGCGCCCAGGAGCCACATTTAACGTCAGCGAACGGAGAACGGCGAGCACCCAACACCCCCACTACGGGCAGGCCTGGCGGGATGAAGGTTTCGTGTGGCGGAGCCAAAGGCCCCTCCGCCGGCCGCGCCGGGCAGAGGTGAACCGGCGGGAGGAGAAGCCGCCGAGGACGGGGCAGAGGGGGCCTCACAGCCTCTTACCGGGCATGGGCTCGCTGCAGCCGAGCGGGTGTGTCACCAGCCGCCTGCGGAGGGTGGCGGCTGCCGCACGACCGGCCCGGGGAAGGCGAAGGGCCGGCCCCAGCCACCGGGCCGGGCCGAACGTCCCTGCCCCACAGAGCAGGCGGGGCGCTGCCCAGCCCGCAGCCAGCCCAGGGAGCGCCAGAGGGCCAGAGCTCGGGCTGGGATACTGCTGGAGGTGACTTCTTGATCAAAACTTGTTCTCTCCGTTCTAAACTGACTGTAAGCTGTCGCACTGCTACATTTTAATTTACATCATCAAACAGGTAGCTCTTCTGCAACTAGTGAAAACTATTCTGCTTCACACACACAAAATAAGTTGTATTTGTGCAAGTACAAGATCAAAGCTTGCAACTAGCAAAAAAATTAGTGATAAGACACAGATCAGCTTCATTATATGGTCGCATTTTTGTATGTCACAATACACATATAATGAATAAACTCATTTGTCATTCTGTAGTAGAAAGCTCCGATTCCCTCTATAACTCAACACTACCATCCAATTCAGCATGGAATAAAAATCTGACGATTGACATCTTCAGTAAAAATGTATAGATCTTGGTTTAACTAAAGGGATAGTGTCCTGACATCAAATTGCCAGATCTTGTAAATCTGTACAAACAGTACTACCACTTTACGAGGCTGCAGATTTGACACAAGCACATTTACAGGCACAGGTTGCACCATATGACTTAGAAGTGAATATTACTCTAAATACAGAAGACACTAAGTATATGCAAAAAAGCATTTATTTCTGAGAAGTACTTTAATACACAAGTTGTATATTTCATATCAAGAACTCATTCTCCCAGCAGACAACTGGATCATCTTCCCTGTTGGGAACTACAAATTACAAAAAGTCCAAAAGACTGAGGTTTCCAAATACTCTGCTAAGTATTACATGCACAATACTGCTTGTATAATTAACTGCAATTCTTTTAGCTGGTGAAGGAAACCAGGTATCAGCTGGTTCCTCTTACCACTGATCATAAATTAATAGCCTAATTTCTTTCCAATTCTTCCAGTCATTCTTGTCATTATCAGTTATGGTTAAAGCAACACACAGACTACTTCGTATGTACAGTTATAGGGTTATGTACAGGGTATGCAGAAGTGTCAAACTTCCTGCCAAAACCAGCAAGTTTCCTCAAGTGCTTTACATGTTGCAAAACTTCAATTCAAAGTCACAGTGCTGCATTAGTTCAGTTTATTTAGTCCTTTAAATGTTAGTGATAGAACTTTTATGAATGCAAATATAAAACCAACCATATGCATTTCTAGCAGTTTAAGATCTGTCCTCCAAACTTACTCATGTTAACTGCCCTATTAGTTTGATTTGAACAATGACTTTATGATTAAGGAAGGACACATTCTTTAAGACAATGTAGCTTTATATCTTTATGTAGTTTTACTATCTAATGTCATCATTTTTATTGTATTTAATTACTGCTATTCCTTTTGTGAAATTTCATACTAAAATTAGAAAACTTATTTTGAAAAAATTACCCTCTTCAGCAAAAGAAGTGTAAGTAACAGTTCTTTTCTAGATGTGTTATGATTAGTTTTATCACTGGCATTCTGCAGGTTAAGTTAACAAAAAAAAAGCTCCCGGCTGCTGCTAAAATACTACTGCTTTTTCTCACTAAGTTTTCTTCAAGTTATTAGAGAGAATATGTAGACGACTTAAAAGAGACGTCTTTGATAAAGCATAATATGTCTATCTCTAGGTTTTCTATTATGAGGGAAGTCCTAAAAGCAGGGTACACATTTTTGTCAATCCGATAAACAATGAGTCTATTATGCCCCTAGAAAGTGTGTCCAAAAATACTTTATTTGCTTCAATAAATCAACAATAAATCTACAGTTCCAGGAAAGGTGGCTAAAGGACTGCTTCTTTTAAGTTTACATAAATCTAAAATCCATTTGCCAGACTGACACGATTACAAATTAGACATTGTTAGGGGATCACTGCAAATTCTTCACGGCATCTGGTAAAGACCACTGCAAGAATAGTCCATAGTGTGGGATTTCAAGCAGGCAAGAGAAAAGTTTCAGGATAAAATTTTGACAACCAGAAAAAACAAAGGGTTAAAATGCAACCATAGCCTTCTTCCCCATGCCCCCCCCAAATAAAACAACCAACCAAAAAACAAACCAAGACCCCACAAAGGCAAAGCAACAACTGAAACACTCCGGCTGTGTTGATGAATTAGCAGACAGCAACACACCTTTGACAGGCAATTGTGTCTACACAACCTTACATTATACACACCCACCCTCAGTAGGAATTTGTGCTTCTGAGTTGGTGGCAGTAGCCAGAAAATCCAACATCGAGGAACAGTCTCTTTCTGATAATGTTTGGAAAGCTACTGCCAATACTAAATTCAGCATTCCATGTATACATGGGCTGTACCGTACCAGTGAAGTGCTAATATCTATTGTCAATACGACAGAGAATGCATGTTTTGCACTTTGGAAATTATTTCAAGCCTGTACATAAATGTATGCTTACAAAGTTAGTCCAGCACGCTCTGCCCTCATTTTATCTTGAGTCTTGAGGGGCTACTGTCAGAAACAGCTGTCCTCTAAATGTACCACTTTTTCCACATCCACAAGGAAAGACCATGCACATTTTTTTATCACATCCGGTACACTAAGTATTGCTTTTAAATATGCCTCCAGTTCAGTTCTCTGAACCAAAAGCACGTGCCCTGTGACAGAGCAGCCAAAGACAGCACTGAGCTGAACTGAGCACAGCACGAGGTGGTCACTGGAGGCTGAGAACAGGGAAGCTCTGCCACTGCACGAAGAGACGGTTCCAGGGCAGCAAGAGCAGCAGTCAGAGCCTCACCAGGCAGCAAGACCCCACTGGTGCTTGGGGACATCTTGCTGTCCATGGGATTGTGCTTCAGTCCCACCAAATTTCTATCAGCGTTCTCAACTTCCAGTTTGATAAAAGCACAAATCTGGCAAATCCTCCCTCTTACAAGACTGCAATTGTGTTTCAGTTTAAACAAGTGATTGGCACAAAAACAATTTACCATCAAATATGACACAGGCAAGAGATCAAATGTATCCAACCATGTGCAATTAAAAGTAACCAACTTGTTACAAACTACATTAAAAACCAGAAAATGAGCTTTGTGCCACCAACTCAGATGAATTGTAACGTTCCATGAAAGAAGAGCCTGTTTAAATAGTACAAATAATTTTCTGAACTGTAACAAAGAAAAAATGAAAGGGCATACAAGTGTATCTTTTGAAATATCTAGTTACATACAACTGCAAACTACAACTGGACATAGTTCAATTCAAGACTTTGTAACAATTTCTTTAACAATTCCTATGGACTGCCTTATTGCTGAGGGCATTTCCCCCCGCCCTCTACATCAGAGTCAATATAGTGGAGGGTTTTTCTGATTGTTTGCATGCTTGCATGAGCTTCAGTGGTATTGGCAAGAATACTCTCAGTAGTGCAAACATACTTCTTCAGCAATAGTTTGCTTGTGTGTCAGCTCCATAAAAATTAATTTGCAGTGGCAAATAGGTTTTAAATGAGACTGAAGCACATGGCATGCATAGCACAGTATAAATGCACTGAGGAAGCCTTTGTCCAAGCTGCCGTACAATTCTCTTAAGCCCAACTTCCTGGCTTTTTCTTAAGACTACAGTCCTCCAAAACGGGACCACAACTTCTCCAAAGTCATACAGAGTTTAGAGTGGCTTCACACTGAACAGGTCCACTGTACAGGTCTTCTATTAATTCCTATAAGCTCTCTTAAGTAACAGCTGAATCATCCACCCACGTGTGGGCTTGGGAAACGTTTTTACACACTCTGCATAAAATGACCACTGCAATGCAAAATTCACACTAAAACATGGGGGGAAAAAAAGCTGACAGCCAAATCCACTCCACAGCAGCTCTACTAACTATTCTGTTAAAAACTAGCACTACACATCTCCAGCTGTCTTCCCTTTAAAAGGTTGCTTATGTTGTTCACAATCCTGTATTTTCTTTTGCTTTGAAGGCATAACCGTTCTGTTTTCCTTTAGAGTAACAATTGTCCGGAGCACAATGTCAAGCCAAGTTTCAGCAATTCTGCTGATCTGCTGTAGACACACACTGATCACAAAGCGGGTTATAGAGCAAAAATGTTGACAAAGTCAAAGACAGTAAGAACAAGTTGTGTCATACACTCAAAAGATCTGCCAGAAAATAAACTGCTAAGTCTTTGTTTCTCTTTGACACAGCTTTACATTAATGCTTGTCACTCCTCTTAAGGAATTTCAAGATTTGCCAGCCTTTGGTGTGAATAATTCAAAAGACTGAAAGAAGCATTGGGGTTTGTACCAAATCTATCCTCCTTGCAGCCCTCTATGTTCAATGACCACATACCAGCTGCTCTTTGGTGATCGCACACACACTCTCCTGCAGCACCACCAGCCAACCTCTGGTGTACCTTGCTCTTTTGTATGAAGGTGTGGTGGCCAGGAAAAACAGGGTTGGGTCCTACAGGCAGAATAAAGCACAAAAGAGAAGGAACTAGTTTGAGGAAGACACACAAGCAGCAGAGAATGAGGAGGAATTCACAGTACAGAATGAGGGGATGCAGAGAGGAAAGCAAATTTTTGTTTTTAAAAAAATTAAGAGCTTGTCTTAAAAACATTACTTGAAATTCTGCTTCAGCTACCAAAAAAAAACAGTATTGGAGCACTGCAACAGTATTCTCATAGATTGTTAAGCAGCAGCAAGAGTAGAAAGGATTTTGTGGTTCCTTACTCTGACACCCACTGCGAATTCTGGTAAACTGTTTCATCTCTGTGCACCCTTTAATTGGCAACTGAAGCGGGGCAGTATGAAGCATCCAAGCTCAATTATCTGCAGTAGACAAACATGAAGGCATGGAACAGAAAAAGGAGGTTACAGAGAAAAAAAACTACACTGCACTTCAAAAACATTTTCTAGGACAAAGAAATAACTCCCAAACACAGATGACTGCCTTACAGCATGAATGAATTCTACTGTTGGCAGTCGCAGAAGTAGAAAAAGTAAAGATTTCCTTAAATTTATTCACTTTGTGATAACAAAAACCAAAACAAAACAATGTAATTTTCCTCTATAAATCAATTGCCTTAGGATTTATACCTACTGAAATACAGATGTAGCAACACTGGAGTGCCAGACGCCTTGCAACATTCTCCTAGCTTTTAGACAACACGTAGTATACTTGCAGCTTTCTTCTTCACACATGAAACAAGCTTCTTCACAGGCAGCCATTGTTTGCACTAAACTGGGTTCATCAGGTAAAAAATAAATGCAGCATAGAAGTTACCTTTCCAGCTGGCAACACACAAGAAGGATACATAAACCAATGAAATATTTAAAACACGGCACACTGTGTTACACATATAATTTGTTTTTCATTTCAAGTTTATTAAAACTTTAGCAGTACAAATGATCCAGGTTTTAGATTATCAAAAGACCAAACTGAAGTCCACATCTTAAAAAAAAGGCGTTCCCCAAAATGTCTCTAAAACTTTGAGACAATGGAAACATGAAGTCCACAAACTCATCCGTGCCTGTCGTCATCTGTTCCAGGACTTGTTTCATGATCAGACTTTTTATCCTTACTAGGGGCATGATCTCTTTCCTGACTCTTTGATTTTTGGTTTATTTCTGTCTCTGCTGAGGATCTGGTCTTTTCCTTCTCTTTACTGCTGCGTGAATATGATTTTTTTGATTCTCTCTCTTTGCTACTTGGTCTCTTTTTTGAGTCTGGACTTCTATCCTGATCTCTACTAGACTTCTTATCTTTACTGGATTCAGGACTGCTACTTTCACGGCTTTTTGAACGCCTTTTCCTTTGGCTTTCACTATCGTTCCGCTTATATGAACTTCTACTTTCTCTATTTGAATACCTCTCTCTGTTTCTGCTTTGACTTTCTTCCCTCTCTGAGCTCCTTGATTCTCTCCTCCTCCTATTCTCTCTTCCTCTGTATTTATCTGGTGTACCTCTCCTTTCTCTGCTTCTTGATCTTCCTCTTCTTCTTGTTTCTCTATCTCTATTCCTTGAATAGTCTTTACTTCTACTACGATCTCTGTCTCTGCTCCTCGATCTTCCTCGCCTACCCCTGTCTCGGCTTTTGCTTCGATCCCTTGTTCTACTGCTGGAACTATGTTTCCCTCTGGCATGCTCACGCTCTTTGCTTCTTGATTTGCGTTTCTCACGGTCTTTACTCCTCCTGTGGTCCTGGTCATTACTTCTTGAGCCTGCCCTTTTACTTCTCTCCTTGCTCCTACTCCTTTCTTTATCTCTCCCTCTAGAATCATAGCGCTTTTCTTTTTCTCTGCCTTTCTCATGGTCTCTCTCTTTGCTTTTTGATCTTACTCTCTTTTCATCATGTCTACTGTGCTTAGAGTCTCTTTCTTTACTTTTTGATTTCTCTCGGCTTTTACTATGGCTTCTAGATTTAGCTCTTTTCTTGGCCTTGCTTTTGTTATGCTTGTCATCTTTTTCCGAATTCCTTCTTGTTTCCCTGTCTTTACTGCTGGATTTGTGATCTTTTTTCTTCTCTTTTTCCCCTCTTCTGGTTGGACTTTCAGAAACTTGTCTGTGGTCTGATATTTTTCTCTCTTTTCCTCTTCCTGGGCTTTTTTGATTATCTTTCTTGTTTTCATTTATTTCACTCCTTGGAGAGAGAAAGATACAATTTTAAAAATATTTTGGATCTCCTGCACTCTGAAAAATTAAGTCAGAAGTGAGACAGCTTCACAACCAAAACTTAAATCCCACCAGGTCATCTATATTAATAACTACATATTTACAGTAGTATGATTAAAATCAGACACAGTTAAGTAATGGGATAACCAAGTCAGCGCCCTGGATTTTTTGAAGTAACTGTAACTGAAAATCTAAGACAACACGTATTACCTTTAATATCTAAAAAAAATTTCAATACATGTACTCTGGAAAGAAATAACCTTACTTGTCCCCTTTTATCCATCTTTCTCCACTAGACACTCTCATTCTTTGAGCTCTTTGCATTTCTTGCCTCCAATGTGGAGGAGTTTCACTGCGTCGGAATCGATCTCTTGACCTGGACCTGGAAGGAGTCCGATAACGCTTGAAGGCAAAAAGAGAAAACTGGGTCTAAGTTTGAATTTCACATGCTGTGATAGCTAAGCAAGATTTTTATCCCTAGTGGCTGATTCTACACAGCACCTAACGTTATGCTTCACATGTATATACCAAGTTTACATGGACAAGTTATTAACTTACTGAAAAACATATTTGACATTCAGCTAAAGCAGGAGTACAAAATGTCTGATCAAGTAACTATTTTTAAGGTAACTCTATTTCAGGACTTTTGTACTCTGCTGAGAGGCCTTCTCCTGATGCTTCTAATTAGCAAAAATGCAACTTGCTTTTCTAGCAATGCAAATTCTTCTTAGCTTTGAGAAGCAACACGAAAACAATACTTCAAACTTCTGCTCTAATGTTTTTCCTAAAAATTTGAGGGAGAGATTGCTGTTACTAAAAACATTTGCTACAAGCAGCGCATAGCATATGGCTTCACAAAATCAGGAGAATCAGTCTGACAGTTCCCACCTGCCAAAAAGGGGAGAAGCCTTCCCCACATTCCCAGCACTAGTGTTGTACTGGTTCTGGTGTTCGCCAGAGCCTTTTTTGAGCTAATTCCATTCACTAATTCACAGAATACTACAGTAACATAAAAAAAGGTGTTGTTCCCCTCCATTTATACAAACTCAGTATGCAAACAGGAAATCAATTTCATTTTCATAATTTGTTGTCTTCCTTCAAGCCTCAATCCCCACATCAATTATGATGCACCATAAATCCTGCCTTTCTTTAAAAAAATAAACCATCCTAATGAAAATGGTCAGTAACGGCAGCACAGGCTTAATGCTGCTTCTTTTGGGGAACAGATTGTAAAAACTTACCCTTGGTCCTCTTCCTTTTATTTTCCTTCCAGATCTGGTCACTAACAGCCTCCTCTGGTATGTTGACTGTGAATTCGATAGATTACTAAAAATAATTTTAAAAAGATATATTGTTTATAATGTCAAAGAAAGAAAGGAAAACATAACATACTTTAAAATCTCTTGCGAAATGAAATAAAACTAAATGAAAACACATTTATTTTTTGTTAAAAGCACAGATGGTAACCACCACACAGTAAAAACTTCAGATTTTGTGACTACAAAATATTTTATAAGATTTCTGTTTTTCCATTTTTGAAAGAAGAATAAATTCTAGATTCAGATTGGACAGTTCTAAAAAATTCTAAATGAATGTATTTTACTTCCTTTTTCTCAAATAGGTCATTTTAAACTTTTCATTCACTAAAACCATGTTCAAAGGCTAACCCTTTGTTCTAGAATAGACACCAGTGGCAAATAAACTGAAAAATCCAATATATTACCTTTCTCTTTCCTTCTCTCTGCTTTTCCTCTCTTTTTCTTTCTCATCTGCTTTAGGGGGACTTTTCCTCATCAGGAACCGGTTTTCAGGTACAGGGGGAATTTCTTCAGGACGGACAGTCGACAATGGCTGTGCTTCAGGGTTTTCATCTTGACTTTCACTGGATGAGCTTTATTTTTGTGTAAAAAATATTTATATTTAAAGTGAGTTATACAGATGAGGGAAGCCCTTTCAATCTATTTAAATAATTCGGAAAAAATCTCTTGATTTCAATACACAATGATACCACAGAAAACTCAGGCAACAAGCTGTTTCCGAAGCAACTTTTTTTGCCCCTCTGATGACTTTTCTCCAAAATATACAACGGCAGTAGGTTTCTGACCAACATTTTTTTATCTATGAATTCCAATGTTGCAACACTAAACATACATTTACTCTCTATTTAGACAGAGCTTTTTTTTTAAAAAAAATTTGCTTTTAAAAGCACAATCAGGAGAGTCAAATTCAGATTTTGCACTAGTATATGTAAATGGCTACAAACTACTGTAATTCCAAGCAGTTGGTATAAACAAATCTGTGTGAAATGGGTTTAGACCCACAGAAGCAATGTTTAGGCAGCATTGCCCTAAACAAGTGTTCCTTACGTTTTACTGCTAGCTTAGAAAAATGTGATTTGCAGTGACACAACTTGTATCTCACATTCAACTATAAGCAAAAAACTATTAGATGAGAAACAACATTTTCAGAAGCAAGGGTGCCTTTTGAGTTTAATTATCTTCCAGTGAAACTGCAAGACTTTCGGCATATTAGACAGAAATAATATTGTTAAGTGTGTTCATTTATTTTTTTTTTGTTTAGTTTTGCTTATATTCCTGCACAGTACATTCTTGTAAGTCCCGCTGCATATAATTTAAATTGAACTGTACAAAAGTGAATTTAGGGAAACCAACTGTCACTACGCACTTCAAATCAAGCACTCCTGCAACTTTCAAGCTAAGTATACCTTAGGCCATTCCGTCACTCCTTTACAAGCTGCAGCATGTGTGCACATGGACATTGTCCTTTGCCATCACATCAGAAAAAGTGAGGCTTGTATATGAAAACAGCTTGCTTCCCAAACCTGAAAATACCCACTTTGCTAGTTACAGAATGCTATTCTATAGCTAGAGGACAACAAAATAGTACTGTATGGAGTACATGTAACAAAACAAATTTCAAAACAGACCTTTTCTTGCTTTTCTTTCTCTTTTTCTTTTCTTTCTTATGTTTTTTTGAATTTTTCTTGTGTTTCTTTTTTCGTTTCTTAGATTTCTCTTCTGAAGCACTCTCAGAATCCGATGATGAATCAGAAGATGATTCCGAATCACTTGAACTCTCTGAGTCACTGGATGAGGAAGACGACTTGTGTCTTTTCTTTTCGTCTTTCTTGGCTTTAAGTCAGAATAGCAAAGATGCATTTTAATACCAAACACTTCTAAATAAATCTCAGAAGCAGCAATTTAGCTAGTATCTGCCTGAGCTGCTTATTATTGTGTAATGAGACTACTTCATCAAAATACTTAATAACAAATTGAAATTTTGGAGAAAACGCTGTTTCTCCCAAGTACAATAAAGGATAGGTCTAGAAACACATAAGAAAACATATGAAGAATTATTTAAAATTTACTCAGAAAGTGCTTATAGAAAGGTTTAACCTGACTTCATATAAAATCTTTTCAAATCACAAACAAGAGAAGTTTTGAAATAGAGAGCAGGTGGCATAGACTAAATGATTATTCATTGAATTTAGCTCAGGAGGAAGATTCAAATAACCAGCCTTCCTGCCAAGTGAAACCATGCTCGGAGAACAGTTCTAATCCTCCAGCTCACCATGTGTTGTTTGCTTTTTTGGGGGGTTTGGTTGGTTGGTTTGGATTTTTTTTGTTTCTGGCACAAAGATACAAATAACTTCCTAACCATCTGCTATGAAAAGGAACCCTGATAAAGACCTGACTAGTCCTTAATTACATATTTCACCATTTCTTGTGTGGCTCCTGGAGCTGCACATCAGTGGCTTACTGGCAGCCTGATATTAGTCTGACAGGAAATAATCCCGAACAAACATACCTCCTTATGCCCTTTAGCTGATCTAAGACCTACCTACATCATTACAAGTGATGCAAGTATTATTTCAGTCACACTAATTTGAAAAAAACATATATATACAACAAAATACACACTACAAAAACCTCGCTAAAGGAAGACTAGGCTTCCAAGTTATGACACTTCAGGTAGATCAGTTACATGGTATGAATACTCTTCAAACATGTCATGAAATTCATACCAGGCTATTGTCCGTAAAGTTAAAAGCTCTATCCAGAAAATCCAGAAGAGCATACTGGTTGTCTTCAGACTGCTGCAGCTGACTTTTCTAATTAGCATCTAATATTATTTTACTTTGCCATTGAAAATTGCAAAGGCAGTTCATCATTCACCATACAACATACTTCATCCACAGACAGAAGAAACAGAACCTTCACCATTAAACAGAAGAAATATATACCAAAAATAAATATTGATGTCCACATAGTCTGTTTCCTCATCACAGCAAAAAAACTATATTTTAGGAGAAAGCTAAGGCAGTATCGTTCCTTATCTTCAGCAAAGTATTAGCAGGTAGCATTAGATCACCTGTGTAAGCCAACACTTCTTTTGTATCAACCCATATCCTACTCTGTCAGGTTTCCCATTCAGAATGCAGCAACATATTTATTTATTTATTTATTTTATACATATATATATATATATATACACATATATATATACACACACACACACATACACACACAGTGGTGAAAGACAGTGATACAGAACACCTCCTTCCCAAAGAACTGGCTGCAATAAGAGATCTGGATAACAGCAAACTAACTGAGGCTTAATCCAGGTAACAGTGGATCAGATACATGCTGCAGAAAAACCTCAGCAGAAACAACTAAATACGGCATCTTGGCCTCCCTTTTGTGTCATACTCTTTACGGACACTTTTTTCTCCCTCTAATATGACCAAATTCCCAAAACGGCACAGTGGATGAAACTTAATCCCATTGCACTAACTTTTCAGGTTAGCATCACAGATATAAGTCATATCCACATGACTTCTACAGTGACTGTTTTCATGGTGTTTTCTATGTTTATTCACAAGCCTCATTTGATACAGACTAATGAAAGCCTGACAACCAACTGAAACATAGCCTCTGTACTTCAGAGATTATATCAATCTTCTGGTCAGTTCTGGGTGCAGTATAAACTAGTAGGTCATCTTACCTGTTTAGGGTGGGCTGCTGATTGAAATCAGCTGGTTTTCATCAGATATATTTAGAGCTGCTTAGAGAATGCTTCCAAAAGACAGAGGTCTCATTATATTTTTTTACTCCCGTTGTTGGTCCAGACCAAGATACCAAATCTACTTTCTCAAAATTTTGCTCAATGTCTGTATTAAAGCACTATACTTAAT
Source organism: Streptopelia decaocto (assembly GCF_964273445.1). Classification (NCBI taxonomy): domain Eukaryota; kingdom Metazoa; phylum Chordata; class Aves; order Columbiformes; family Columbidae; genus Streptopelia; species Streptopelia decaocto. Next base: position 47,637,449 of record NC_138660.1, read on the forward strand.
AAAAAGTCTCTGTAAAACTAAATCAGTTTTACATTGTCTAAATATATATACATTCACAGGGTGTAACAAGTACATATTTATAAAAGAAAGGTGAATAGTTTCCAAAGTAATTTGAACCAAGGAAGTCTGATGTCATATAGGCCTGGTGACAAGCAAACAAAACCAGGAATCTCACCTGAGCTCTAAACACCATAAACAAAAAAAGTATTAAAAAATTTAACTAATTTCAAAGTCCCAAGACACTTTGAAATGCTTCCTATTTATCCAACACTTCCAGGTTTGGCCCATTCAAAGAAACCACTGTGTTGCACTATACTGTTCCCTACACGCCTTCAGGCAAAACAAGATGGCACCAAGATAAATTTCAAAATGTCTAAGTAGGCATCAATAAATGCAGTTATTCCCTGCACCTGTTTTAAGGGTGTCAAAAACTACTTGTGACGGTTTGATCTGCATTCTTGCAACAAGTTCAGGTATGTTGTAATTACCACTGTAAAATGGGTAAGTAATAGACACAAATGGAGGCAAGTTAGTGAACAAACACGTTTCTTAACATACCACACATAAGATCAATGGCAGATATATTTGGGAAATTATGTGTCAGGTAGGGAGTGAAACAAACAAACCAACCAAACCAAAAAAACCACACACCACCACCACACCAACCAAAAAGAAGCAACCCACAAACCAAAACAAAAACACTATCAAAAAAAACATAAAAACCAACCAACCAAACAGAAACACGAAAAAGCCCAGAATTGTTTACCCAGCAAAGACAATATCTGGCAGGAGATTTTTGATATACTTTCTGGTGACATCTAACTATCTCTGTCCAGCAGCAAATGCTATTTGAATATTGAACCAGCCTGGTGCTGGCCAACTGCAGAACACAACAAATTATGAAACCAATCCTGTAGCATGAAGGTCAGTGAGAAAGAAACAGACTTCTATTTACAGTCCAACTGTTCCAGTTCATTAACTTCAGGATCAGGTTTCAACTTATGACCACATCTGAAATAGATCTATTGCTTCCTGCTCCATTCACTGTGACCTGTAGTATTTGCCAGACTTCACAAATCACGTGAGCATGCCGCACGGCACAGCCAAGCACTCTCTGCATCTCAGCTTGTTAGGGACCGTAGCAAGTCTTACATGAGCCCCTTGATACCAGACTCCTGGACTTGAAATGAAGAAGTGACCTAATCAGAAAGCAGCCGGGCTCAGGCAACAAGAGTCAGAACAGATGATCTCATCTTGTAATTCACAGCAGTGACACTCAAATAGTTACTTTATATCAAGCCCAATAACCTGTATTAGACTAGAGCAGTCCCCAAAAATAGGGTGCCTTTACTTCAGGACATTTAGACAGATACTTTCCCCAATATTTTTTTCCCAGTGTTTAATCACCCTGCTGTTCAGAGCACCAGGTCCTTTTTTCTATTTCCCATGCATCTTGTTTCAATTATTTGCCACGGGTTCCTGGTATGCTTTTCACTGCTTGATTAAGGATCCACTGTTTCTTACAGCCAAAATTATACAGAGTAATCAAGTCCTCAGAGATAGCCATTAGGGAACACTGCCACGCTTGATTCCTGTTGATCAGATGACATTGTTACTATGAGGAGTCCTATATCACAAAAGCCTCTGGACATAGAGGTTTTTGTAGATGAGCAACCTACCACACAACTGCCAACAATAAAGAAAGGGGGAAAGAAAAAGAAGGATAAAAAAAAGACAAAAATAAAAAAACCTTCCCTAGCTCTACCTTAAACAGTTAAACAAAGCCACCTCCAGCTTCCCTTTGAACATTTTCAGCTGAAGCAAAAATAGTTTATACCTAGAGGCCACATCAGGAAAAAACAAACAAACAAACACCACCTGGAACAGAAAAGTCTGAAACAACTGTTCATAGCAACCAGCTTGTGGAAAGGGGGCTAAAAACCATGTGTAACAAACCTGCAGGAGAAATGAGTACTGTAGGCGTTGAACAGGTAAGAAAAGAGGAAAGGGAAGAGACACGAATCAAAAGTCCAAGTAAGATGGGACTTACCAGAATCATCATTTTCTAAGATTGCTCTTATTCCAAAGATATTTCATGATTCCTAAATGTGTAACTTTGTACTCTGTATCAGTACTTGACAATTTGTACTGATACTTTTTTAAAAAAGAAATTTGACTCATAGAATGATGTAATTACAATATTGTTCTTTGATGAATTATGAAGGCAGCAATCATCTGCCTTAAATTGCAGAGCACCCTTTTACAAGCAGTGATTCTACACAGGGACATCTATAACATCAATGACAATCATGAATCAAGCCTAGCACTGTTCCGTGCAGAACCCCCAGAAACACATTTTTCATGAGAAAACTTCATTAGAGGCTCTTGTTAAAAACTGCCCAGTGCACAAAACAGTTTAACTTTTTTTGTTCGTTTTGCAATCAGAACGTCACGGTCTTACATTCTTGAAAACATCCCAGACAGACTTTTGATTAACCAATATCACGATCTCAAACAATACAGCCAGGCTTGTTTGACTAGACCTCCTTCTGCAAAACTTTGTCAATTGGTATCAGACTCTTCATTTGTCTTTAAGAAATCAGTATTATGTTACTTGATCCACACGTTTTATTGAGAATTATATTAGTTTAGCTAGTCCATAATGACCTTTCTAAATACTGCCTTAATACTTAGCTTTCTTCGCCTCCCCCCTGACCCTGCTCCCCTCCCATCTTTCATGATTTTCCCTGGAACTTTAAGATTTTCTAAAAATAATACCACCTAGCCAGAGATGAGGTCCTTTTATAACTTGTCTTCTCTCATTCATTTTCATGAACTCCTCCAACTTGAATAAAAATAAAATTAAAAAACAACAACAAAAAAGGAAAAGACAACAAATGTTCCACTTTTCCAGGTTATCATCCTCTCAAATCACAGGTGAAAGCTGCTGATCTAGGCCTCTGCAATGTTATAGTTGTGATCACCATATCATTCAATTGACATAGCATCCAGTAAGTTAGCGCAGTCAAGAGCATCATCCACTCACCGCTGGATATTCATCATGATATCCGAAAATCCGACTGCCTTTCTTCAACTCTAACCTAAGAGAAAAACATTCATACCAAGCACCTACCTTCTACCGTGACTCATTCTGCTAGTGCCACCATGGCTTCTCTGCTAAACCCAAGAAGCAACAGCTCTCTTTTCATTCTATAAGGACTTGTCTAATTTCTTCCTTTGTGTTGCCTACCAGAGAAGCTCATACAATAAATACTTTAGTTTAAGCCTCTCTTGCTATCATAATGTACCCTCCCACAGAAATTTGCCATTATACTCCCCCTCTCAGGCAACCCCCTTATTCCTTCATCTTAACAATAAATTCTTAAAAGCAGTCTTCTCTGGTAACTGCCTCGTATTTCAGAGTATCAGTTTCCTTGTGCCTCCCATAGTAATGGGCTACAAACATTTGCACTGTTAGATGACTCTCTGTTGATGATCTCCCACGACACTGCTCCCTTCCCAGAAATGGCTCCTCCTATCTGGATTCCCTGGCCTCTTCCATATATTGATAGGTCCAATGGCCTCCCCTGCTCCACTTGTCAGCCTTGGGCTGCAGCGTCGCAAATTTCCTTCTTCTGATGTGATGACAAACAGTCCTCCTATCTCCATTGCCTCAGGTCAGCACAGCTCCTCAGTGGTCCCACACTGTGCACTTAGTAAACAGTTCCTGCCACACCATCACCTGTCACAGCAGCAGCAGACTTCCCTTTTCAAGTCTTACAGACAGCCCTTCCCTTCCAATAGCAGGACTGTCCACTCCCCAGGAGCTCCACTGTGGTCTGTCAGGCAGCACCTTCATCAGATTGGCTCTGCATTAGTGCCCCCACCTCCCTGCACTCAGGTCTGCCCTCTACCTGCCTGATCCTGCTGCCCAAGGCCTCTCGTTCTCCAAACATTCCTGCTGCTCAGCATTACCTAGTACTGTGTCGTACAGTCAGTCAAGTGGGCCATCCCATCGCCCTGGCACCAATTTCCCTCCGTGGCACAACAGACCAGCTAGAGGAAGCAGGTTCCAGGATCCTCGCATTACTGAGGCAGAGAGGTACAAGGACAGAGACAAATGGGTAGGACTGGGCAAATCAAATCTTTCCAGAAGCCTGTTCTCTTTTAGGAGAAGCTAACAGAAAAAGCTATTTTGTATTTAGTCAATTCACTCTTTCAATAAGTACTTTAACACCCTGACTAATGGCTTTAAGTCATCAGACTGCTGAGTGCCAAAACTTCCATGTAATCAATTTCAAGTGCTCCAGAATGGACTAAAAAGGGAGCGTGGCAAACCAAGGAAGACATAAATACAGAGTGGGTATCTCACCCACTAGCTTCACCCATTCTGTACCTGCATTATTCTATTTTCTAACCTATGTCATCTGGGCATTTTCTGACAGATACCATGTTCCTGAGTACTGTCCAGAACAACAAAATTATGTCCTAACACAAAACATGACTTACAAGTTAATCTAAGAAGTTCTAGAACCTTTGAGAAGTCAGAAGCCATAAAATAACTTTACTTGGAATTCTGTGGTATTGAAGAGATCACTGCAGGCTCCAAAGTCATTCTGCTAGACATCGCAACAGGTGAACACAGAACTTCATCAAAAAGGAGAAGAAAAACTAAAAAGCTCAAGTTTGAATGCCTGTATTTTCCTAAGGCCAAAGAAATAATTATTCTTGTCTTGTGCTTCAACATCCTTACTGCAACCCTTCACAGTATGTATTGGCAGAATGTGCTACAAACAATAAAGCATGATGACACCTATCATAGTTTCTCCCATCCTGGTTTTCCTCTGATGAGATTCTCCAGATTGACAGCAACATCCTAGTTTGAGTCTTATTTTGTAAGGGAAACAGAATCCAAACTCCAATACCATGTTCAGCTCTAGAACAGCACAGCAGGGCATTCCTTCTGGCAGGTTCTGTCATACCCCTGTTTAAGAATACAGTTTATAGTAACTTAAAAAGGACACATGCTATGGCCAATGCCAGGATTTTCTGCTTCAAGTGCCTGTTCTGATGATTTACCTGAAAGAAACTTGAAATAAGTTCAATACCTGCAAAAAAAGCAGTAGTTATCCAAAAGTCAGACTGACATCAATCTTCTTAATATAGCACTCTACTTTCTGTGGGAGAAGTGCTTGCCAGCTTTGTACTAAAATTTAGGTAGTATAGCAGGAAAAGCTTTGAAGAAAGCATATATGATCTTTCATTACTGTCTTCTGCATCAACACCTTTAAAGTTTTTTAGGAGACAAACCATATTGCAGTGTTATTCACCTTTTTACCAATTGCCCCTCCATCCATCACAAATAAATTTATAAATATTTTACAAGCAACCAACAGGGAAGAAAGTGAGCAAAATTACCTCATTATTCACATCTATGTAAATGTACAGTTCAACTTTACCTTTGGATTTTGGAATTAACTCTCCACAACTCAGTATGCGTACTTCAGCATATGGTTTACTAGATGCATCTGTTTTCTGGTTTTCTATTTCTCTCACAACTTCCTGACCTGAGATGACTTGTCCAAAAACAACATGATGTCTGAAGAATTTAAGCAAAAGTAAGAATTCTTAGTGCTTAATTATTTCAAGGCAGTTCCCAAACAAACATAAAAAGATAAGATATATTTACCCATCTAAGTGAGGTGTAGGTTTAGTTGTTCTGTTGTTTCCAGATTTAAATTTAAAGAGAAAAAAAAGTCAGCATTAGTGGAAAGCAGTCAGCGTTTGAAGCAGGTCATATACACACATTAAGGTAAAAGTTATTTTGAGTGAAATAATAAAATTGAATAAAACCAATATATATTATTCTAAAGTTGTGTGTATTTAAAAGTATTTAATGTTTTATACATTAAACTACCTATTAAATTCCTTACTTCAATTATCACATTTTATTGAACAAACACAAGCACATAAATTTTCAGACAGCATCCTCATATAGGATATAGTAAGTATTCTACTTATTAAATTATATAAATACTACCAGGAACAGATTAAAAAAATGAGCAACTGTCTCAGAGCAGAAAAACTTCTATGCATTAGAAAATAATCAGAAACCAAAGAAAGAAAAAAAACCCCAACTATCTGTATGTACATGCTATTTGACCCAGATGTAGATCTGACTTTCAGCTTTCCCCTACACTAGCATTACTAAGGTATACAGATTTCAGCCATGGCAGGAGTAAAAAACTAGGATAATTACAGGAATGATCAGTCAGAAATTCCAAAATGAGAGTTTAATGGTAAATGACATCCACAACTCACCATGTTAAGGTCATGAAACACAGCTAACTGTGCTGTATTTCAAGAATGTTTTCTGTATATAAATTACACTTAAGAAGAGCCTACTGCAATGTATTCTAAGAAACTAAGCTTTTAACTGTAAGGCTGCACTGGAAAGTTATTTTGTGACAAAAAAACCCACCCTCTACTAGTTTGAGAGCCCCCAGAGCTGTTTTGCTTCCTCCCAAGCAACACCTATTAGAGGAAAGCGATGGAGTTCTAGAGGGAACTAACAGGTTTGTTTTACTGCCCAAGTTAGAACACAGCTACTGAAAACTACCAAAGGCTCTTTTGCACAGACAATAAGCACTAAACACAAAAGTGCTAAAAACAGTCAGGCTCCCTAAACAGTGCGCTAGGAAAATGGCTATTTCCATGCATCTTCATGAAAAGCTTTGGGTTTGCACAGAAGCTAGTTTTCAATATTTAAAAGGATTACCTTTACAGTTTACAAATGGCAAACCACACACACATTTCAGGACAGCACAATACTTACATAAAGAACTGTGAACCATTTGTATCTTTCCCTCGGTTGGCCATTGAAAGGAGAAATTCTTTGTTGTGCTTTACAGCAAAGCTTTCATCTAAATAAAGTGTTTTCAGTTACTTTAAATATACCATATATGCTTAGATAAATGCTATAATCTAAGTAAACTAATCCTTATTTAATCTGCTAGTGACTTCAGCAAAAAGTTGTATTAAAAATATTCAAAATAATAGCTTGTTTTTTACTATATTATTCCTTTCATTCTAAAGAATTTAATAAGGAGAAACACGAATATATGGTTTATAGCCTGAGAAAAACACTAAAAAGTGAGTATTCTTGTTCAAGAGCTTTGTTTTCTACCAACATTAGCAGAGATTTCATCATTTTAAGTTGTTGCTCTTTCTATTCTGCACATTCTAGATCACTGTCTCTTTGGAGAAGAACTTGGGTTTTAGCTGTGCATTAACTATTAAGAGACCACTCATTTACAGTCAGTTTTGTTGTTTTATTATTTTTAATGCACATGTTTGATAGCAATCCCAAACAACTTCTCTTTGTCAGACACACAAATGAACTTATCAAGCTGGCCATTAAGAAAGTAAGTTTAACTTGAATGAGTCCTACTTGTGATGAGCACATCATTGTAACAGTTCAAACTAAATCCCAATGAAACTGTGAAACATAGTCACTATTCTTCATTTAAGACACCTGTAAGAGATGATCCTATCTCCCTCCTTTCCCAAAACAGCATAAAGGCTGTTGGAGGATCCAAACTCCTCAGACAGAGGAAGTTTGCTCAGTATTGTTTAGACACAGATGGCAGAAGTATTAACAAAGAAGGAAAGTATGCCATCTGTAAGGCTATGGTTTCACATCACACTGTGTCACTAGCGGTGAAAGGGACAGTCCCACTCAATCTCCAGTCACCTGAACAACTGTTTTCTGGGATCACATCAAGTATCAATCTAATCCTCTGGTGAGCTGGTTCCACAAGGGATCCACAAAGGCAGAAATTCCCACAAATTCAGTCTCATACTGTGTCCAAGTTGAACAGCCAGCTTGCAACTGCCAGAAGGTAGGCTGAGGCTTTGTCCTGCTTCCATCTCCCCCAACCATACATGTCCTCAAACCCCACTATTCGCTTGTGTTGGTTCTTTTTTTGCTACAATAGCCTTTGGGCTTTTGAGCAAGCTGGATCAGCTGGCTGAATGACAGTTGGTACAAGGTAAGACCTTCTCCCTCTTTTGTCAGTTGCAGACTCTTGATTCAACTCAAGGTCTGACATAAAATTGCTGCCTGGCCCTATTAGAATTATGAATAATTCTTTTGATTGTTTGCTGCAAGTTCAAACAAGAACCAATGCTGAAAGTGGCAGGGAGGAAGGAGGAGTATAACCACTCCTGCTGGTGGCAGCTAGACACCACATGGGTTTAGGTGTAATCCAAGTACTGCTCCAAGAAACACAGAGATGCTCCACTACTCTCTGGACAAACACAGGCTGAGAAACACACTGGAGTGCAGAGGAGATACTTCTGCAACACTGACCAAAAACGAACCAGGACTATGAGAAAACTGATGGCCTCTTTATCATTTATTCCTTTGGGGTTCAGGAAAGCAGAGCTTTATGTTTTCTTTTAAATAAAGATTTGCAAGGAAACCTGACTCTATCATGCCTTTCTCCTTTTCACTGTAAGAAAAGACAATTCCCAACTCTTAGCTAGCTGCTCAAACCAGAACTGTGTGTTTGAAAACAGTTATAAAAATGTGAATTGGGTAAAATGGACAAATACAAAGGAGTTTGGTTTTCATTTTTCCTTAATTAAAAAGGTTCATGTAAGTAAAACAAAATAACCTGAACTGGACAGTCAAAGGCTTCTAAGACCAGAGGAAATCTTAACAAAAACAACACAGTTCAGGTTTACGGAACAGTGACTATAGAATGTAAAGGTGAGAGCTTAAGGTAACACCAAAACAGAGCAGACTGATGAAACTCTTACCTTCAAAAAAGCCACCATAAATGGATTCTCCTCCCCTGCCATTTCCTTGAAAGAAGAAAAGCAACAGTTACAACTTCAACTAGTGATTAAAGAGTCACACTACGTGGAAGACGCTTTGTAATATGAAATACTGATCCAACTGCATCCAAATGGCTGACATTATTCTTCAAGATATGCAAAGATCAAGATGCATCTTTGTAATCTCAAAGCAAACTTGGAAAACGAGAAAGGATTCTCCCATGTATCCTGCTTTAATCTCCCTTTTTTCTTTATTTCCCAGCAGCAGATATTTTACCCTCACATTTAAACCTTTCAATAGAAAGTACTTAGCACTCTGAGTACTGAGGCAATGAAGCAAAAGTGTGTGCACCCACTAAGTCTATATAAGTTTACGATAAAAGTTTTCATGTAAAGTTTCTTATGCGGAAAAAAAAAGGAAAAATATCAGTTAAATCACAGAACAATTAATGTGAGTAAATGATACTACACAGAACTCTTATAGTATTCTATTACATAAGCATTAAAGCATACCTTCACTGAAGTCACCTCCTTGGATCATAAAATCTTTCACAACCCTGTGAAACAGACAACTTTTGTAATGCAATGGCTTTTGGGTGGATTTTCCTGTACCCTTTTCACCTAAAGGAGAAGAGGAGGAACAAAAACCAAAATTACTCTCTGTACCTGTAGAATCTCTACTACAAAAAAGTGCTATGTATGCACTTAATCAAAATCATCTACTAAGTTCTGAAAAATTAGCTTGTGAGGGAGACATGTACCTGTAATGCCAATAGGAAACTAGCATTTAAGAAAGCAGACCAGAAACCACCTTATGTCTCTACAATTCTGCTAGAAGAACTCCTCACTGACATTAGTATACAACTCTGGTCTCTTCCATGCAGACTGATTGAAATAAAACAGCCAGTTTAGGTTTAAGATAACTGGCATTGATCAGAAGCACATAAGAAACAACTCAGATCTTCAGTTAAAACACAGCAAGGTTAAGGTACCATAAAAGCTCATAACAAAAAAAAAAAAAGAAAGAGGCAGGGGAAAGGACATTCCCTCCTGCGCTTAGGATTACAACTGTCATCTTCCTCACTTATGTCAGCTCTGGTGCTTGAGACCCATAAGCAGACCCTCTGCTTCAGCTGCAACACCATCTACTTTCCCTGCTACCCTCAAATAGTGCCTCTGCTGAGTCAGCAAGATGAGTGGCTCATGGGGGGGTCCTGTGAATGGCACAGCCAACCTCAAGGTAACAGTAAAGTAACCAGTGGGACTATGTTAGAAGAAAAATGATCTCTTCCTCAGTCCTAGCAAACTATTAGACTGTATATTCCCATAATCCTATTCTGAGCAATTGAACTGAGCTTTTGTCAAAGGCAGTTGCCTCTGAACTCACCTGTAACACACCTGGATCATATGGATCTGACTTGCTAGAAAAAACATCTTGGAACTTTGATAAATGTGAAGCTGTGTCTGTTCCACTAACTTGTCATGTGCCTAACATAGGTTTTCGCCAGGAAAAATTGAGCTGTTGATGCCTGTTTTAAGAAGACTCCACATACTTGCCAAAACTTACCCCCAAAAATGAGTAAGCAAAACAAACAAACCCAAAATTTGAATTAATCTGCTGATGATTCATATCATTGACACTGTGCCTGTATATTTTCCTTATTATTTTTCAAAATGTTAAAGCAGCAAAGTAGTTCAGCATCTGATTTTGAATGTCAACAACTAAGCATGAACTTTGTAGTACATGCTTCTGACCTGAAAAGCTGTTGAAAGACTTCAAGTCAAAAATTTAAAGCAGTAGCAGGGAATAACACCTTTAGCCAATGCATCTGACTTTGGGTGGTCGAGGGCAGATCAAGAATGCCATGGTCATATCATAACATACAGCCATTAAAAATAATCCCTGTAAGGTTTATACTGGTTAACAAATTCTGATAATCTGACTTTGTGTCAGTAAATCTAATGCCAGATCAAGTAATACCTACATTCCTGCAGACATCATGAATGGTGCACTCAGTGTTCTAGCTAACTTGACATGAATGTAAATACACACCCACACCTGATTCAGATCATATTAGTACCACTGAGCAATTCAGTATTAACAGCTAGAGAGCCTTGACCTAAAAAACAGCAGAGCTGGAAGGAAAGGAAGCAGAAAATGCTGAAGACAGGAAGCATGTATGCTATTTATGTATTCAGAAAATTATTCTTTTGCTAACCTGTTTTGCTAAACTTAGCATTTTCAACAGAAGCATGCAGTCCACAGGACAGTAATTCTGTTTGGAAATGCTTCTAGGAGAGAAACTTCTCAGTATTTTGTTCAAGGAAATCATCTGTATTTCAATAGGAATAGAAATCACCAGTCTCCATCAACAAAGACAAATTAAAATGAAGAAAAAGAAAATACTAATGAATACCAGCAATACCTTTCAGATATCTTAAAAGCATCGCAACAGTGAAAAGTCTCCATGGTTGACCTCTCATTGGCTAACTTTCAAGACTGGATGATGTTATGTAATGTGAACAGTAATATCTATGCTAGTAACAGAAAATCAGCTTACTGTGTCCGTATTTAAAGTTAATTAGTACACAGTCCCTGCAACAAACTAAGCCAAAGCTACAACTGCTTTGATTCTACATGAAACGTATATGAGAAATCAGCTAAATCTCTAGAGATACCAAGAACCAATGTTTTACATACTTATTTTTATATGTAAGAAAACATCAGGAAAAACAACACAGACATCAAACTAGCTAACATGAAAAATATAAATAAAATTTAAAAACCTACAAACCTGTGCAAAGGCAGCGAAAATTCTCACATGTCTTTGGACACACATCTGAAAACAGTTCAAAGACCACTCTTCCAGCTAGAAAAAAAAAGGCAATATTTATTATGCAGGTAACTAGTAACCATATTATTCTTATATATCTTATATGAAAATCATGTTACCAAATGGATATTTTGATTTTCTTACCAGGTACATTGTTGATGGCTATGTCAAAAAAGCAACGAGGTCTCTGGACCTTTACTCCCATGGCTTCAAAAATTTAAATACTGTTAAAAAATAAAAATACAATTTAGTTTTTTTCTTTTGTGCAGTGAAGCTACATGTAAGTTAATACTGAAGATTTTACAAAGGCAACAAAAACTGCAGAAAAGCAAATCTTAAAAAAAAAAAAACCAAACAGAGAGTAAACTAGTATTTTTAAACGTTCAGAAAACACATTTAGGTCATTTTGATGTTTTGTGGACCCAAATGAGTTATTTTTTCATGTTTGCTGCAATAGTATTTAATGTAAACTTGAGTACCATACTTCATATGAGGAAATAAAAAAAAGAATAGGTACTGTAACATATGGGAATAATAAAGCCTGGAGTTTTCTTGCTATCCAGATGGCACAGGTAACAATCTAAGTCATCTGCTCCTAGAATTCTGTATCCTAGGTAAAATAAGTATTAGAGAGGAAAAAAAAAAAAAAAATAAAAAAAATCAGCTTTCAGACCAAACAACTTGAGTGCTCTCAAATTTTTTGCAACTGCCTTTCAACTGTTTAAAAAAGACTAATTTGCAATCTCTGTTAGGCTCACTTAGTGGCTGAGGAGGCTGCCACCTCCTTGCACCAGCCCACCCCTCTGGTCAGAGTTACCAGCTCCAGATCATGCCCCTTGTCCTCAGGAACACACCACCTGCTGCATCCACAGCCCAGTTCAGTTCATCTCAGTTATTATTAATTACCTGGGCCATGAGCTACAGCTGCTCAAGAGAGAACATGCTGCTTGTGCAGGAGCACAGAAAGGTGAACAGCCCAGGACGGCGAACTTCTTCAGGTGCTGTAGGTGAGTAGTAACTGCGCAAGTCAAGTAGGCATACTTTCCGAAATACCAGAACTTTTGCCACAAATAGAGAATGGTCAAGGAGTGGAAAATAACTTATGATGGTTATAACTTCACAAATCACCAACATATTCGCATGTTAAGACTTAAGCATTCAATTTCTTACTAATACATTTCCTGGATTCCTGTCACTGCAGTTATAAGGAGCTGCTCTAATTAGGATCCAAATGATTCTACATGGAAAAAAAATACGAAGATGTAGCTCTTCTGCAATTACTGCTAAGTGAAATTATTTTGGGTTTTTATTGTTTATTTTCCTTTTATGTCACTGCTCACCTCTTTTGAGTTACCATCCCTGGAGATACTTAAAAGGCATGTAGACATGGAGCTTAGGGACATAGTTTAGTGGTGGATTTGGTAGTATTACATTTGCAGTTTGACTCAATGACCTTATGGGTCTTTTCCAACCTAAATGATTCTATAATTCTTTATCAAGAATTTTAATGCAACCTTTCCCTTATCTTTGAGTATATAAATCCCCTTATTTTTATGTAACAAGCAATGTCTTATTCCTCATTTGTATCTTTGGCATTCCAACACTATGTATAATAATTATATTATTTTCTGCTTCTGAAGCCCCATCCTCTCTGAAGTAATTCATAGAAGGGAAAAAAAAATAACACCAATGACAGCAAAAGGATCTGTAAGATTGGAGTAACTTTGCCAGAATTTGGAATACAATCCATAAATTTTCTGTTCTAATTTTTTTATTGCCAGGAAACACTAGTCAAATCTAGCTGACATACTGCATGCATCTCTCGTAGAGCTTTATTCATAGCTATGCCACAGAACAGCCTTGAAAAAATTCAATTGTTGCCATCTGTCACACTCAGCTTCTAAACAAGAGGCTATAAGAAATCAAAAGACAGTAGTGCAATCATGTTAGTCTGTATTCTCTCTACTTGTGCTCAGTGCCACTCCTGACGTTTTGCCAAGGTTACACAGTGGAAATCACAAGAACAATGCAAGACTGATTTAAATTAAACACCACTCAGTTGTTTATTATTCATGTAATTTTTGGCATGAGAAGACTCTGCAAACGTGCAGAATCTCACTAGATATCCTCTAAGCTGTATAACTAATACATTAACTCATGTAAGTCAGAGACTCGTCAAAAGCAGCAGGCTTGCTCCGCTCTGCTTGCTCTTCTCCCTGAATTACCATTTCTCTTCTATTAATACAACAAATTTTGTAGGCCAGGCAGAGAAACAAATAGGGAAAACACCTGTAGCTGAGAACTTTGGTGTTGCCGGGTTAGCAGACAGCTGAGCAGCTCACCGGGCTGCTGCACAAACCCTGGGGCACAGGAGGCAGCGCGGGTCAGCCCTCAGGACAGCCCAGCCCAGCGGGCAGCAGCACAGACCACACGGCTGCACCTGGGGGCATAGGGATGTTTGTTGCTAGGAAATCTCTCAGAATAAATGCTGCAATAAATATTGTCTGGTGGTAGAACTGACAATTTTAACTCAGCTGAGATACCTACGGATCAGTAGTACCACAACTGATCGAACAATTGTACCCAAAGTTTAAATGTGTAGCTGTAGTGCTTGAGTGAGGAGGGATTTAACTCCTCCTTCGCAGTCAATTTGCTTCAGAAATGTAGTGGTATGCATCAACATTTATATATAGCATTTTGGCCAAAATAAATGTAAACTATCTTAAAATGTGACACAATTTTTACTTCAAACATTGACAATGACTAACGCTAAATTGCAAAATAAATATCAATATACCTACATCAGTCAATTTTTAACTCAGTTTTGTAAAGAAAGGGTGGAAGATAGAAGAAAGAAATAAAGAATTCTACCTGAACCCCTTATTCTCACCAACTTTTGCTCTATTTGATGTTTTTTGACCTTTACATTCTCTCATGAACAGTGGAACAAATGAAGTTCAGTGTGTGTTCTAAACATTGCCTCCAACATCCCCTGCACTTTCCCTAAATCCTCCAACACTATCCCCTAAATACTGTCTGCACTTGATTCTAAATGACAGTCACGTCAACTGGTCAGTGTGAACTCCCTGACAGGCCATGTAAATATACCACACACTCCAGCTGATGTTGCCCAGTAAACCAGGCTAAAATATCAGTGACATTTATCCTGCCTAACTACAAGTCAAGTGAGTGTTTTGTCTCAAATATGCTTAAGTATCCTTTGCACAGCTATTACTTCAGACAGACCTTCTCCTGAAGTGTACAGGGAAAACTACTGAGTTACAAATGATCCATAATTATTAATTTCTATTCTTGTAGTATTCACATACCAAATACAATCTTGTACATACTGATCATTTAAAACCTGTCTGCATTAAGAGCAAGTATGAGGTATGATTGTTAAATACAGAACCAACGAAAAACCGCCACAATTGGAAAGCACCAAGAATAAAGTCACAAAATTATAAGTACAGCTCAACAGATATATCTGGTAACAAAAGAGCTTACATGACTTGTGTATTTTTCTCTTCAGATTTATTTTCAATCAGAATGTGGATACTCTTAACCCACGATACTTTGCTTTTAATTGTGAACTTGATGGAATTTTACTACTGAAGGGAAAATTATTTTAAAGTCAAGCCAAGTCAATACACAAAAATGTGCTATACAGGAGGGCAATCCTGAGAAATCAGCTCCTTCTTCCTTCAAAAACTCTGTAAGAAATAGACAACACAGCAACCCAAGCACTATGCTGAAATGTTCAAGCCATTTATCATTCTCAACCACCTCCTGTTTGAGGAACCTCTAACCAAGCCTAAGTAGGCACTGTGCAAAAAAAAAAAAAAAACAAACCACCGAACAAAAACCCACACACAAACCAAAAACAAACACCAAACAGAAAACTCACTTCAGTATATTTAACAAGAGGCCTGTTTGTCAAGAAACACAAATATAGTACAAGCTGAACTGTAATTCCATTTTCAGAAAGAAAACAAATACACCAAAAATATTTAATCTTGTCAGAACAGCTACATCCATAACCAGTGCACCACCAGCTGTCTCTGTCAGGGTTCACATCCCTTTACACCTCCATCAGCCTCATATTTTGTTCAAATATTTGTATGATAAAGCTGGCCAATTCACAGTGAGGCTACAGACAGCTGTTTTCCTTCAAAATGATCTGTGCCAACGGAAAAAGATAACCATCCCAAACTGTTCACAAGCATCTCTCTGCCAGACATCATCACTCATTTGTGTTGAAATGCTCAAAAACACATCTTCAGGATTTTTTTTTTCAAAATCACCTATGCCAGCAAGGATCTGGTATTAATACTGTTTAATATAAACTAGCTTCTTTTGACTGAAACAGGCTAGAAAGCACTCACAGATGCACATCAACCAAAGTATCAACATGTCACGCACGTCACGAGAGCTGATGGCAAGCAGCAATACAGTAGTATTCCCCAGTTTTACGAGGGGCGAAAAAAACCCTTTATTTGTAACTATGTTGAACAGGTCATTGGACTACTTATTTGTTTCAGTCCCTGCACAGGACAAAACAAATTTGGAGCAAAGATGTATTTAGTAGGAAAAATATGTAGAGTATCCTATTCCTTCACTTCTTTCTCTGTCATCATCAGCTCTCCCTGGTTCTTAATTTCTCCTTTACCTTGCCTCTGTATTTGTTTCCTTGCATCATTTTACAATTATCTTCTGCACCGGTCTTCATACAATGCCCAAAGAAACAACAAAGTGCATAAAGTCACATTCCTAGCATTTTGTTTCAGGCCACCTACAAATGCAGGAAGACTAAACCATACTGATTTCTATTGCAAAAATAGCCATCTAGAATCTTCAGAAATATATTTTTAAGCAAAACTCTGAGGCTAGAAAACACAAACACACAAAGTGAATACAAAACATAGATCACATTCATTAAGGCTGTGGTTCCAGTCACTTAAAGCCAGTATGAATGCAGTCTGATACCAGACTGGAGGGCTCATACATTCACATGTTTAGCTTTCATGCAGGTGGCCACCCAGCTGCGCAAAAAATACCCTTTCCTGCTCCCAATCAAAGAGTTGGCAGCAGCACATATCAGCTTAATGTGACAGTGGAGCAATAGACTAAGAATGTTATATCTTCATTCCAGTATGGATTAAACTGGAAATGAATTTATGATTGTTAAATGGGAGACATCAAATTTTGTTCCCAGTTCCATTCCTGTCAGAGCTTCCAGCTATGTTAGGATGACACTGAAGGCACGATCAGCAAAAATCCAACCAGCCCAACACTCAGTTTCCATCATTTCCTCAACATTCTCACCAAACAACAGTATCTCTGCCTCTGTGTTTCACCATCAAAAAATTCTGAATAGCAGCAATGATAACTAAGGAAATTACTTTTATTGGTTTGTTTCATTTTACTCATCAGCAGCATATGATTTTTGTTGTCAGGAGATTTAGGAATTAGATACTACACTTGAACAAATTTCAGGTTTAGGATGCTGTCCTTGTAATCAGGTGAACTTTACACATGCATAAGAAAATAAAACGTGTATTTTACATAGAACATCTGTGAAATTTATGAAGGCAGACTTGCTACTCATCATCAGAAATCACATCCAGGTTTTCAACATGACTACCCCTTCTAATGGTATTAAAAGGGAAAAAGCCAATAACAAAAAAGCTTTCAACATTTCTGCAGGAAAAAGGTGATTGACACCACTTTACATCAGGCTTCCTTCTCTAGAATAATACTACAAGTCTTCTTTAGACTATTGACACGGTATTTTTCCTCTCCTAAAAAATAAATCAAATTAAGAGATACATGGCAATATCAACCATTGTCTTCCATGGATATGAGGCAAGAGCCCACTATCCTCTTGGGGAAATTTAAGAAAATACCATCCTCAGACAGGCCCTGACTAAATATGCAGTACATACTCCTAACACTACTACACTGTGCAGTTCATTTACATCACTTTCAGTATGATTTTTACAATGATTAACATGAATTTAGTCTTTTGTTACTAAAGTATGTAAAGAATACACAGCCAGTTATAACTCTCAGCTGGGATAACATCAGCTGAGAAGGTAGTAACATTATTTTGAACTATCATCTTTTATTCTCATGTTCTCCTCTTTACTACTTTAGCTCTAGATCCCTTCACAGCCTCATTCCAGCCTCCTACCTAAACCTCACTCCATTAGAAGATGGTCATATTTCCTCCCAGGCAGGCATTGACTGCTTCCAAATGGAAGATGTCTCCTAAATGCACATGCTTGGAAGAGTGAACTGATAGTGGAGACATCATGCTGCAGCAGAGGAAAATCCTCCATTGTAGTACATATTCTCCACTTAGAATTCCTTCATAATCCACAGATTTTCTGAAATCCTAAGATTAAAAAAATAAATTTTATTTTATAGAATCACAGAATGATTGGGGTTGGAAGGGACCTCTGGAGATCGTCTAGTCCAACCCACCTGCTAATGCAGGTTCACCCAGAGGAGATTGCATAGGAATGTGTCCAGGTGGGTTTGAATGTCTCCAGAGCAGAAGACTCCACAACCTCTCTGGGCAGCCTGTTCCAGGGCTCTGACACCCTCAAAGTAGTCTCTCCTCATGTTTAGATGGAAACTCCTATGGCTCAGTCTGTGCCTGTTGCCCATCATCCTATCGTTGGGCACAACTGAAAGGAGTCTGGTCCCATCCTCTTGACATCCACCCTTGAGATATTTATAAACATTTATGAGATCCCATCTCAGCCTTCTCTTCTCCAGGCTGAACACACCCAGCTCTCTCAGTCTCTCCTTATAAAAAAGGTGTTCCAGACCCCTTATCATCTTCATAGTCCACCACTGGACTCCCTCCAGTAGTTCCTTGTCCTTCTTAAACTGGGGAGCCCAGAACTGGATGCAGTGCTCCAAGTACAGCCTCAACAGGGCAGAGTAGAGGGGGAGGACAACCTCCCTTGACCTGCTGGTCACATTCTTCTTAATGCACCCCAGGATACCACTGGCCTTCTTGGCTGCAAGGGCACAGTGCTGGCTCATGGTCAACCTGTTGTCAACCAGAACTCACAAGTCCTTCTCTGCAGAGCTGCTTTCCAGCAGGTCCACCCCTCACCTGTACTGGTGCCTGGGGTTATTCCTCCCCAGATGCAGGACCCTACACTTGCCCTTGTTGAATTTCATCAGGTTCTTCTCTGCCCAGCCCATCCAGGTCTCGCTGGATCGCAACACAGCCTTCTGGTATGTCAGCCCTCCCTCCCAGTTCTGGTAACAGCTTGATGACTGCTCGGCTAACTTTTTTAAAGTTTCTGTTCCACAGAAGAATACTGGAAAATTTGGAATTCTTAATAAGAAATATAGTCCCAAAGGACACTCTCAGAGGATTACTGATGTTTGTATCCTGTATATGTCCCTCTTCAAAGCTATTTCATATACAGGAAACTACACTTTTTCTGAAATCCTTATTATTTTTAAAAACTGATAAATCAAGGTCTGAGTTTAGATAAACTAATGCTTCATAAATAATGTGCAATTTCCATATTTTTATCATGGTAGCATGTAAAGATTTTATTCATGCTGGACCCCAATGCATTAATGAATGGGAATTGTGAAACAAAATGGGGTAAAGAAAACAAAACAAAACACAAAACTAAAAACATTTACCTCTGCCCAAAGAACAGCCTCTTCTGCAGGCAATATCGAACTAAAACATGAAAACCAAAATATTACAGCAGAGGAAAAGATATATCTTAGAAAACACTTAATGCAAAAGAAATGGTCTCATGTTCCTCTTAAAACAGGTCTCAGATGATTGCTAAAACATAATTAACTTAACTAGTCAAACATTACGCAACTACTAGCAAAAGTAACTTATCATCATTAGGGAAGATACTTTTCTAATTTTGAGTGAATTTTAAGGCAATATTTAACACCACAATAGATATTTTGTCCATAGTTTCAACAGCTATTTTCTTCTCCTTTAAAGCCCCCTTAATGACCCAAAGTACAAGCATATGCACACAGTACTTATAGTTTGTGGCTGCAAACAAAATGAGTCTGAAGCTAATTACTTGTAAAAATCTCTGAAGTGCCTTAGGAAATCCTTAAGAGAGGCAGAGGACCCTCTTGCTGGTCATGGTAGCTCCTGTAGGCTCCACTTCCCCAGCAGAGGCCTGCAGAGGGAGGAGAACATGTGGCACGCAGACAGCCCAGTTACTTCGCCTTCTAGGGGCGGAGGGAGGACTCATTCAAACTCCCGAGCAGACACCCAGCAGCACCCGAGCCCGGCCAGGGCACTCGCAGGGGGCCGGCAGACCCGCGGCGGGCCCAGCCCGCAGCTCGTTAGGCTGCGGAGAAGCAACACCCGACCCCCACGCCTGGCGCAAGTGTCGCCAGGCCCCGTCCGCCGCTCCACCTGCGTCTCCCGCGCCCACCTGCCTTCGGGCCTCGCGCGCAGCTCCGCACACACGCCCCGTCCTCTCGGGGACCACCCTCACCTGGGACGCCCCGGGTACCCCCTCAGGGCCGCGCTGGAGCCCCGGCCGCGGCCTGCCCGCCCCTCGCACTCGGGCCGCCGGGCCTTGCGAGGGGGCGTGTGTGCGCGGCGAGGCGGCGCAGACAACCGCAACTACCCCACGCCCGTCCTGGAGCGGCGGCCAGGCCGGGCCAGGCCGAGCCAGGCCGAGCCGGCGTAGTCCCTTGGGCGGGCCGGGGCTCCCAGCCCTGTCCGTGACCGAGCCTCAGGCCCCGCAGCGCTGCGACCTCCGCCCCCCGAACCCCCAGCGCTCACACGGCGGCCTGGGCCGCGGCCCTCGCTCGGCCACATGGCGACCGGGTCAGACCCCGGCCGGCGCCCGGCTGCGGCACCGGCACTCACCCCGCTCGCGGCCCGCGTCGCCCCGCGCTCCTCAGCGCCTCGCCGCCATGTTAGAGCTGGTGCGGCACAGACTGCGTCAGTGGAAGGAAAGGGCGGGAGGGGGCGACCCCGGGGGCGGTGCGGCGCGGGGGAAGTGAGGGGTGCGGAGACGGCAGAAGCGGCACCCCGGCCCGGGAACGGCAAAGGGGATCGTCGGCCGCGGTGCAGCCCTGCCTGGCAGCGGGGAGGCAGCGGGGGCCGCTCGGAAGGAGCCGAAGCCGTTGGGGGAAGGGGGCGCCCGCCTCCTCAAGCTCGTCAGCGGCGCTCCGCCCCCTCCCGCCGCCCGGCTTGCCGGGGCCGCTGCCGCCCCGGCCCGCGTCGCCGGTCCCGGCCACCTGGGGCCCGGCTGGGTGCAGCGCGGGAAGGCACCGGTGTCCCTGGAGCGGAGGGAGGCGGTGCCTGCGGCGGGCACGGCGGGGTCCTGCCTCTGCCTTCCGCCGACAGGGACATGAGGGCTTCCCAGCCAAACGTGCCCCGGCCGGCGCTGGCCTTCGCTGCGGGCGGGACACTGCCGGCGCCTCAGTGAAAAGCCCAGAAAATGGCCAAGGGTAATGAAACATCCGAAACAGTACTGGAGGGCCTTAGGGTTACTCCGGGAGTACCTGGCATGCGTCATTAGGAGCTGTAAAGAATTAAAATGGGATTCTGTACCAACTGTACACAAAAAGTTCCTGATGATCTTCTCCTGTATCTCTGTATTGCCACTCAAAGTTAATTTCTATTTAACTTAAAAGTAAGTACATGAATCTTTATGACAATGCATCAAGCTGTGAGCACCTTCAAAATTTTACACAGAAGTATGTACCTCCTTTGAAGGGTTTTAATTCAGATGAATGGCTATTTGGGTTAGTAATTGTACATACCAGGAGGTAATCAAAGTCCTGTGACTGGCTGTTGAGAAGTTTGTTAAAAGCAGGAAAACTAATTATCTCCTGAATTTCTGGGGGAAAAAAAAAAAAAAAAAAAAAAAAAAAAAAAAAAAAAAAAAAAAAAGAGGAAGGTTGACCCCTTTGAGTCCTGAAATCCTGAAGAAGCTGGTGACTGGACTTCTGTTCAGTAAATCAATACTGGCTTCAGCACAACATACATTGGTCAATCTTGTTTGCTTTCCCTATGGTTCCAACTTAAAATTTAAGGTAAGTTTATCTAGCAGTTTAAATTTGTTTTAGTCATTATTAATTGATTTAATCCAAATGTACTTGACAAGTCAAAAGTAAAATGACCAGCACTTTGTAAATGAAAAATCCGTATGATTTGCAGAAGGCGCCTTCATGTGAACATCGAATAGTTTTTCTGTAAACCAGATGAGATGCCTTGGAGTTCTCAAGTGAGTTTGCACAAGGCCCGAGATTCTAGAAAAAGGTAAGAACCACCCTTTGGGATTACCTGGCAGGGTTTGGGTCTCACTCTGTTACTTGCACACTTGCGCAGAGTGTAACTAAGGTGATCTGGATTTGCTAGCAGAAGGCTGCAGGAGCTGTTCCAGCTACGAATTTTACAGTTAGAAAAATTGTTACAAACCCAGTTAAAAATTTTACATGCTGTTTCTCTACACCACTACAGATCTATAATAAATAAAATAGGGGATATTTTATTAGTTTGAGTTAGTTTCATATTCATAAGCATGCAATATATGAGGTATATATATGACAAGCAACTGACAAAAAGTCAAAAATCCAAACCTTTGATAGGTCCAGAACAGGTAGTCAAAATTGGTCATGGTAAAAGTCCTGGTTGTGATTTCAGAAAGAATTTCAGCACAATCTGAGGTGGTTATCATTCTATCTACATGTCCTTGTTATTATCAGTGGTGGTGAGAAAAGGTCCAGAAATATGACCTGGAGGTACATCTCTACAACGTAAGGAATATATATGTTGCAATATATGTTAGATTTGTGTTCCAGAACTCATAGATTTTTATAATTCTTTTATGCTTTGGAAAAAGTTAATGTAAAATAATGTTAATTCCAGTACAGTGAAGCCAAACTATTGAACTTCACTCTTTCTGAACTTCAGCTGCTTCGTGATTTTTCTAGACAAGGAGCACCTTTTTCCCTCCTCAGAATGTGTTATATAAACGTTGGTTTTATTAATATGACCTTAATACTGAAGGTGACCTTGGAACTTTGATTTTTTAAAAATTTCCTTTGGAAGATCTAACTGGCTGCATGTTCCCTTTCACCATACATTTCCTGACATTGCAGCTCATGGGGCAAGCACACAGTGAATAACAGTGCAGAGGCTGAACCTGCGCACGGTGTCCGTCTGTGGCTTGGCTCCAGGAAGGGCCTCATGAAAAAGCTGAGCGAAGGCCTTCCCGGGTTGTGTTCTGCGGACACAGGGAGGGGCGTTGATCCCTTTCATTCCGTATTTAACCGCGCTGGGTGCTGAACTTGGCCGTTTCAGCACCGTAAGCCCGCGCGGGCAGACGCCTCGCATCCCGCACGCAGGGCCGGGGCCGCGGCTCTGGCCCGCTGGCAGCTGACCCGCCGCCCGCCCCGCTGGGCAGCCTGCTCCGCCGCCGCAAGGGCTCTGGAGCCCGCCGGAACCACATCTGCGGTAGGCAGGAGGAGAGGGCGGGCTGTGGCACGGCCCGAGCAGCGCCGCTTTCCCGCTATTCTCCGGCGGCGTCCACCGGTACGCGCTACCGGGCTGGGGCCGCGGCCCACGACCCCTCCTGCGGGGGAAGGGCAGGCGGTGCGAGGTGGTTCCGGGGGCGGGCCCGACGCTTCCTCCCGCCTAGCAGGGCCGTGGTTATCTTCTGCCCCGAGCGTACGCGTTTCGTGCAGCCCCCGTTAGGCTAAAGGCGGCTGAGGGAGGGCCTGGCGGCGGCGGGAAACGAGCCTGACGTCGCGGTTTGTCCCTGTGAGCAGGGCGCGATGGGGCTCTGGCCGGCCCTCGCCGCCGCCTTAAGCTCCGTGTGGTGGCTCAGCCCCTTCCCCAGCTCCTTCCGAACAGCTTCTGGATCACAGTCTCCCCGCGGGAGGGGAGGAGGTGCGCGGGCGGGCTTTCCGCGGGTGCGCCGGAGCAGCGGGGGCCGAGGGCCGCGGGAGGGGGGCAGGGGGAGGTAGGCCGCGGGGCCGGGGCTGCTGGGCTCGGAAAACAGCAACTCCGGCAGACAGGTGGAAAACACTCTGTACCCCACAAGCAACTCTCTTAACACTTAGTTGCTTAAATACTTAATACTTTTTATATTTCGGGGGGGTAAGTGTTTTCATTTTCTCCTTTGTGGAAGGCTTCCTGGGTCACTGTAGTTTGTAATACAGCCTTGAAAATGCTTATTCTGTTTCAACTGATATGAGAGGATGTTAAAGAATCTCTTGTCCTTTTAGTATATATTTTGCATGGTAAGTCGAACACTTCAGAAACAGTTCTTTAAGTAGATACAAATTTCCTATTTTTAATCTGTGTAAGTTTCAAAACATTTCCTATTGATTTCATTTTTATAAGGTGTTAGAATTAATTGCAATTTAAAATTGCAAGCAAGTTTGTGGTAAATTACTTTTATTTGCTGAATACCTTCCAGAAAGAGAAACATTTGGAAACTTCTTGCAAATTGTTTTAGGTAGCGATCCTGGTTCCCAGTCATTAGAAGAGGGGATGTAAGGGCCACTGCAGCACGAGAAGATGCAAAGATGCATTACCTGGGCTTATAAGGAAATTATTATTTTTATATTCTCCATGTGTCTACTTTGTCCTGTCTTCTGGCAGTTTAGCTTGACAGTACTGTGGGGAAGTAAATGTGAATTGATACTGTAACTATTTTTTTCATCAGATGAACATTTGAACATAGAGGAACAGTAAGCAAGGCAAAAATACTCTAATAATGTAAGCTGTAGCTTACCATGACATTATTAGAGGGGAAATGCTTTTTTATCTCCTTAAACTAAGTAGTTTGTATCATTCAATAGCTGCGATAACTCTTTTGCAGCTTCTGGTAAGAAGCTGTTAATGGAACAGTCCATCACTTTTGCTTTTCATTATTGTCACTGTGTCTCATTTGCTCTATCTACATCCATCTACATGGCAAAAGGGAACAGAAAAAATACTTTTAATTAACTGGAAAAGCCGTGAGGTAAAAAAATTGTCAAATGGTCTGGTAAACGTGGTTAATTTAGTACTTAAGACTTTGTGGAAGATTACTAGATTGTAATTTAACAGTGGCTTGACCAACTCTTTACCTGTATTTTAGCTTATTTAATACACAGTATAAAATCTTGTAAGAAGTCCAATGCATTTCTGAAATGTAGCTAAGTACTAAGAGGGAAAAGCAAAAAACACTTTTAATGGAGATTACATGGAATAAATAATATGACACAACTTTTCTCAGTGATAAAGTGGAATAAATTCTTTGTAAAGACAACTATCATATGGAACAAATAGAAGTAATAAAAGCAATCTCTGAAAAAGGACTATAAACCAAATCATTATCGTAAAAGGTGCTTAATAGATACTATCTGGAAAATGTGCACCTTTTATATGCTTTCATTTTGCATAGGGAAGAAAACATTTCATATTAAAGCACATCATGAATTAAACTTACTTCATTTTAGCTTTCCTTGTATCAGCCCCAGTGTCAGCAAGAGCAGTATAGTACAATATGTCATATGGCTTTTTATTCTCTGAAGCTGATTGTGCAGACATCAAAAGAAATCCAGCTATATCCATCTGCTCAAATAAGAAGGTTTTTTCTTTCTCAGTAGACCCAGTATGTGCTGCTGCCATTGCCTTGATAATGTTACTCTGATGGAATCATGTCTACAGTTGAAGAGCATTCAAATTTGCTCAAGTTATGGTATGTTGATAATTTTCTGTTGCTAATGATTATGTCTCCTAAAGCAAGATTTCTAGGCTTTTCCGTGATCTCTGAGTTAAGGGAATTTGATGGGTGTTTTCTGGTGTACCATGATATTTGCTGCCCATGGTTTGTGTTTTACAGCTTGGAACCAATTTTGAAGATTGTAGAATACCTAGTTGGCAGCACTGTGTACAAATTAGGGGATATATTAAGAAAACAAATAAATACTTGCCAAATTTCAATAGATAAGGATGTAGCTTCCACTATCATAGACACAGAACGGTAGATATCACTGTGGGATGGATGTACATATAGGGCCAGAGGAATCCAGTTGTGCCAGCTCAGCTGCTCTTGCCATCTTACTTCCTTTTACCATCAATAGTTGGATTTTCTGGCAGTTCCCACACCTCAGTTTGGGATTATGGAGTGGCCTAGTGAGAACAAGCTTCACTTGACTTAGTCATGCAGTGCCTGCATGTTAAAAAGTTCAGCTTTGCCTTCTCAGTAGTGGTATGATAGTACATATGCTTTTAAAGGCAGATTTCTAAATTTCAAAGCTTACCAAGTGGATTGACTTCTCTTAGTGATTGTGAGCATGTCAGTGTTCATTGTTGGAAGCTTCTCTGAGAAGAAACCAGGCTGTAGGTTCTTCTCAAGCTTACCTTACTCAGAACATTGAAAGATAGAGACATTTGGTTTTTAGTGAGTAGATATGGCTGTACTTACCTGCTTTAATTCTGTCTCATTACAGATACCTCAGAATTGAATTCTTCTTGAGACAGTGACCATACAGGATGAAAGAAAAATGATCTTCTGTTTTTCAAATACTTGAGTTTGTTCTTTGTAACAACATGGTTTACTGTGAAAAGTGAAAGAAGAATCTTTCTGGACACTTTAAGAGATAACTGGGTGGCATAGCAAAATGCTTTGTTTGAGGCAAGTTTGTTTGTTTACTCTGAGACATTACCAAGCTCGGACTCTGAGTAGTGATCTCCTTTTGAGCCAGATAAACAGCTGTACCCATGAAGATGAAGTGTTCAGCCTTGTTGGAAGGAACAAGGCCAGGCTTTCTGAAAAACATGTGGGAATTGCACTGAACATGCTGTGGCAATTGCAAAAGAGGAGGCCACTTCTCTTAAGGACTAGTGACTATATTAGAAATCACTCCCAGTTTCTTGCCCTTTGCATTTTAGCAGAAAACAAGGTGGAACACATGGAAGATGAGGCCATAGTGGACACCCTATATAGTATTCTGAGGTAAGCAGCATTATGCTGACTTCCACATCTATGCATTTTACATTTGGTAATAAAAAGAGATGGAATTTTGATTACAAAGCCATCCTATAAGAGAATGAGAGACTACTCTGTCCCAGCTTCTGTACTCTGACTGTGTGACACAGATGACTTAATGTCCTGGACCGCAGTTTTTTAGATGCAGGCAGAACTGATCTGTTTTGCGCACCCAGTAAATGGAATTATGATTGTTAATGTGCAAATGCTTATCATCTGTTTGAATGGAGGGAGCAATAGAAAAGCAAAACATTATGATAAATAATGAAAGGATATATGTCTTAATTTTTTATAACTTTTGAAGCAAACTTCAAACTATTATGTCTTTCTTCTGAAGGCTCAATGTTGAAGACCACGATTCTCTCGCAGAAGTGCTTGTTACAGAAGCATGGAAAAGGTTAGAAAGGCAAGTACTGTATTACTATGCTTTGTGAATGGTGTAAGTTGCAAGCATGATTTGTTTCATGTGAGGCTCCACAGAGTTCTCAAAGAGTATTTACAAGATGTTTTAAACATTCTATATTTTAAGTGTCAGTTGTATTTTTGAAGGTTTTGGAAATTATTTTTGTACATATGGAGGCTTTGAGTATTGATGGACTTTGGTACACAAATGCTTGAGAGATTCAGATACTGCAACAACGAGACCAACACTTAAGATTTTGAAATATGTTGTCCATGTAGATTTATGTGTTTGAATTAAACCGGAGTTTTTAATATGTACGGTTTTATCTTAGTGCTTGCTGTCTCACTCTTAAATGGTTGTTAGAATCTCTCTCATCTCAATCTTAGTAAAAACCTTCTGTAGTCAAACATCAACATTTTCCCTTTGTGTGGTTTGTTGTTTTTTTTTCTTGGGTTGTGTTGATTTTTTTTTTTTTTTTTTTTTAAATTTTAATTTTCATTCTTTAATGTCAGGTTAATGGCAGAACCTAGTGTCAGTCTTGGTACCAGTGTCACAGAATCACTTCTCCCAGCTTAACACCTGGGGCATCTTGACAAGTGAATAAATTCAGTGTAGTTTGAACACAAAATGACATTCAGGTAACAAATTGCTCACATTCATTTTAGCTATTTCACATAATTGCTTGAGAATGTAGCCTTTATAGATTTCTTACACTGATCTGGTTAAGTGAAGAACTTCTGATTTTTTTTAGACCTCCGTATATACGATATGCTTTAATATGAGATACCTAGGTGTTTTGGCTAAGTCCAGGGTACCACTGTAGGTGATACCAAGGTATCACTGTAGATACTTAGATATTTTGTTTCCTTGTTTTGTAATTTGAGTATAACCTTGTCTTTTATGTAATTGTTGAAGTAGATTTTTGTCTATAATTATTCACTAGAAAGAAAAGGTAAATATTCTCTCTTTCTTTTTCTTGACAGGCTTAGTTTGCCAGCTTTGTCTAAATTTGCACTGTGTTTATACAAGCAGCGCAGACACTGCAGTCCTGTAACTGGCAAAGTAGCTCATATTGTGGACATGAAGCTAGATTCTATACAGGATATAAGGTAAGTGTCAGAATGAAACTGAGTAGCAGGAGAAGCAACACATCACAGTTACTGGGCTGCCTTTGCTGAACACGGTTCCTTGTTCTCAACTGGAGTTCGCTTTTCTTCAGTTTGGAGTTTGTTGGAAAGAGATGATTTGTCTTAGTGCATTGATTTTCATGGACAGGTCCTGCTGAGGTGAATTAATTTTCCCCATTATTTTCCAAATAATTTCTTTATAACCAATTTAAACACTTCATTAAAGCTAATGTTCTACTTACGGTGGAAAACCAGCAGATATTGCTTTATCCTGATTCTAAATTTTACATGGACTCTTTTTAGAATTTAGAGGCTATTGACTCACCAGAAGATGTTTTTCTTCCTTGACGTTGATAGTTTCTCTATAGTTTGTGAATAGCAATAAGAAGTCTTAAAGCAATGTTATTTTTATTTATCTTCAGAACATTTTTTTTTTTTTGGTCAAGCTGAATTAACCAGTTCTCTTGCTAGCAGGTCTAATGCCTTACCCTAATATTAAAATTACTTAAAACTCAGCCCTAGTCAAAGAAGTCCAAGCCACTTTTTCTTGCCTCTCTTTCCCCAGGGCCATTATAGCAAAGGCTGTTCTTCCTTTTTTCTGCTTTATACAGCACCAGCAGTCCCAACACTTACTTTTGTGGACCTGAGGAACCTGCTTGTGAAAGTCATTGTGTGGGACTGTGTTTCTTTGCAGAAATGACTCTCCTTATAGTCATAAGTTTTATTCTCTTAGGAAGGGATTCTTTCTTTAGGAGTGACAATGACTCTTCCTCCCATTCTATCACGTGAGAGTTGTTTGTTTGAGTTTTTTTAGTTTCCATTGAACATTAAAGATCGTTTTGCAAATTTGAATCAGGCAAGTCAGGATCTTGCCTTAGGCAAAAGCTTTCATCACATTCAAGTCTGTAAGGGATGGCTGAAAAATCCCAATCATTTTGAAAATTCACTGAAAGCAGAAATTTTACTTTGGTAGGAGAAATGGTTTTTACCCATCTGTTTTTTCTGTGTTAGATTTAAAATTCCTTTTTATGTGGAAGCCAGCAACACCCTGACTAATGTTCCTTTCTTTGTGTAGTTTATTTAAGAAATGTAAAATGTATTACTTATGCTCACTGTGTAAGTGTAAAATCTTTTGAATTTTTTTAGGATCTTGTCAGTTTTGATGATCAGCATATCTGATGTTATCTCGCAGAGTTTTAGAGATCGATTGCTACAGAAAGCTGAACAGCTCCTGGAAGACAAGCATGAAGTGCACTTCAACTATGCCAAAAGAATACTACAGTTTCTGCAAAGTACTAAACTGAGATATCACCCATTGCTAGAAAAATGCAATGAGATTTTCCTTAGAAGTGCCTCCCATCTTGATATACACAGTATTAGTATTATTTTTGGACTGTACGAGCAGCTGGGTTTTGACAATGCTGAATTTCGGTTGGTTGCCAAACAGCTACTGTCTGAAACTATAGATGATTGTTATGATCCTGAAACCTTTGCAAAATTATTTTCTACTCTTGGGCCTATGGCAAGCTCCAACGTAAGAGAAAGGTAAGTTTATTAACAATTTTGTCTTATTTATGATATTTATGTAGTCTTGCACAGAAATTAAAACTGTACAGGTATCAGGTGGAATTTCTGAGCTTATCCTGAGCTGACCATTTTGTTTCCTACTTGTAACATTGTAGCAATGTATTATTTAATGATGGAAACACTGTTGCAGCAGTTTGTCTTGAAACAGTTGCATAGGAAGCTGGATCCCTGAGCAAAGGGCTGTGTGTACTGTCATGCAAGGCTGTCTTTCACTCTTACCTCATAGAGTACAGCCTTCCTTTCACAGTGGATGGTAGTAAAAAAACTGGCTTTCTCCTGAGAAATATATGCAGTGGTATGTGTTGCTTTTTCCTTTTTAAGGCAGTAGGTGAAACAGCCTGGGACTTGTCCTACCCCAGTTTGCTGTACATCCTCTTCCATATGAAAGGTTGTTAGCAGGGAACACTTTCACATTTATTTATCAATTAGAGCATAGTACTGTGTGGCAGATTTTTCTCTGCTTGTTTTTCTTGTGCTACAAAATCCATTAGTCATAGTCTCTCGAAGTCTGCAGAATTTGCTGTATTAATTACACTTAGGCCTATTTTCAGACTTTTCTTTGTGAACCTCTATTCAGAGATCTGCATATACTGCAAGCCTTTGTTGGTTTTGCTGTACCTGATTTAGTTCCAAAAGCTTTTCCTAGATTTTTTTTTTAATATATTTTGCTTTTGTTAAAAAACAGTGTGAGGAAGAAATAGTAATTAGTTTTATTTGCCCCAGAACCAGTTCAACTCATGTTTAATTCTGTTATCTGTAGCTTGCTGATTAATAGTGAACTGTTCAGTGTCTTAGAGTCCTTTCCCTGCTTCTTGTCTACTCTCAGAATTGTTGGACTCGTTGGTTTGTGGTGTCAGAGCAATATGTACTGATCTAACACACTCACATCTTTTTTTCTGTGCCACACCGATCAACTGTTTAGAAGAAGGGTCCACAGAATGAAGGTCTCTAGTTTGGGGGAATTTGTTTTCCTGCATTTCCTGAAGTAGTGTATTGGTTCTTTTCCTCCTAGACAAAGAAAATGGCTGCAATCTTTGGAGATTTTCAACTGTTTTTCTTTAGAAAATATCTTTTCTTCTTCAGGTTGCTGGTAACTGCAGCGTGCATGGCAGAAGAATTTAGCGGTCATCAAGTATTGGTAATACTGAAGACAATGCAGAAAATGAAATGCAGAAATTCTCATCTACTCAAAAAGTAATTTTTTTGATACTATTAAGAAGTTGTATTGTCTAGCTAAGCTACTTCCATTTAGTGTGAAAAACTGTGATATCCAGTAAGCTGGGAGTGGAGAGTATGTCACTTGCACACAGATGCATGTACACCATACATAATCAGGTATTTAGACTATCACAGCTTGACCCAGAAGTAATTGAGCCAATTCAGAAATTTCACAGAAGGGCATTTCAACCCTAGCAAGTTAATGTAATATAATTTTTGGCTTATTTACAAAGGTGTGATCCTATCTGAGTAAACTTAGCCTCTAACAGTTATTGTAAACTGGTGGGACAAATGACAGTATAATAAGCTGCAGAGAACGTGTCCTATCTAGGAGATCCTGTTACTGATATGAATCATTTCTTCAAAAATTATTGTGCCCTACTTTAAACTACTAAGTCTTGCATCTTTAAGAACCTGGACCAGATTTTCTCCACTTGTAAACTGGGATAAATAGGGAGAGGTGATTTCTTTCATACAATTAAGGGAAAAGTACTTGGTGTTTTGGGCACAGAAGATATAGCATCAGGTATGTCACAGATGCAGTTAAATGCATGTTGTGAGCAATAACTGTGGATTGAACGTAGTTGTGTGAACCAAATAGATCATTGGAAGCAAAAGGACAAGTAGTACTGTGGAGCAGAGTGGTCTTAAACAGAAGACCAGGTGAATTCGTGCTTTTTCTCCTTGAATCTCACTGTCTAAAGAAGGTCTTAAGGTATTGTCTTTTCCTGGAAATTAGCCTGCTCTTGGAGCTTTAGACCGACGTCGTTGCAGCAACCACTATTATAAGTGAGTACGGAGGGGCTGAAGCTGGTGATACTGTTCTACTTTATCTCATTCTTGGTCCCCTCTAAATTTAGCTGATTGTAAAATCTACAACAGAAATTTTGTGATGAGGGCTGTAATTTTGCAATTCAGTAAGTGGAGAGATGCTGCTGTGTCTTAGTGGGACAGCATCAAAACTGGAGCAGAGAGGAGTGGAGCTGTGTGCAACCCTTCAGCTCAGTACTGTGCTCCACAGGACAGCCCTTCTTCAGGTGGGATGTTGTGTTCTGCAATATCTGCTGTACTGGCATAACACCATGTCATCTTTTTCTTTTTGTATTCAGAATGGCTTCTGTTCTGCACAAACACTTGGATAGCTATCATGTGTTACAGTTGGTAAAGTTAACACAGTACTTGGTGGTGTTGCGTTTTCACAATCTGGAGCTGTTTGCTAAACTGAAAATATTACTATTTCGGTAAGCATGTATTCTTGGAAACATAGCTATTTAAGTATTAAACAGTTGTCTATTTAATATTTTAAATAACAAGCTAAGATGTTAAATTGTTTTGTTTTCATAAACTATGAAGAAGTAGCAAACTGTTACAAATATTTGATTACATTAAATACATAAATCAGAGGATAGAAAGTGTATATTTTCTTAACTGTAGACTCAAAAGTATGTGCTATATTTTTTAAAATATATTTTTTACCCCTTACCATTTGGCTGCTGTAATATAATGACATCGAACAGGAAATCTTTATTGGTACTTTATAGGAAAGGTAGGTATTAATGTTGTCTTTCATGCTTGAAGGAACAAGTAATGAAAAATATACAGTAAGAATGCCGTGGTTGGGACAAGTGAAAGTGTGAAGCAGAAGTTTTGGTTGAAGAACTGTCTAGTTAGTTCTCAGGCTTGTACAGTTGCAGCATAGAAAGGGAAACCATTTCTAGACTCATGAGAGGAGTTATTTGCCACTGTTGCTTCCATTGCTAAGCCTCTATAGGAACGTAGTGCTCTGGCTGTACAGGTTTTTTGTGGATGATACCTTCATGTTCCTCAGGCACCTCAGACCCTGCTGCTCCCCAGGACAGAAATCACTGACTGCAATGATCCTTGTCTTCTTCCCTTTTTCAATTTTGAATAAATTATAAAGAAGAAGTTAATCTCAAGGAAAAAAGACAGTGGTCACTAACTGTGTGAATTTCTACCATGTCATTAATATTCTACTTGTTTTATATTTGATGTGCAGCTTTTGCCTTTAAAAGTAGAATCTTCATGCATGTCATTTACTTGTGGTTTGTTGTTTGTTTTTTGGGGGTTTTTTTTGAACATTTGCACTTTGTCAGTACTGATGGTCTGTTTTTATTTCTGTCTCTCTTCCAGTTTTTTGAAATCTAGTGTCATACCTGCTGATACTGCTGCAATAATTCGTGTTCTGGCCATGATTCCTTCATTTCAAGTGGAGGAAATAATTATAAACAAAGCAGCAGCAGTTCTGCCACAATGCAGGCTTCATCATTTGAATTCCATTGCCACAGCTCTTGTCAAATGGAGTCAGTATGACCAGTTACACTGGCAAAACAATTCTGAGCTATGTGCAAAGCTCCTGCAAAAGCTAAATGACTGTGGATTTCAGAGACTTCAGAAAGTCAACAACTTAAACCTTCTGTTGGAAGAACTTACACATGTGAATGGAGAGTGGTTTGAAGAAGTCCTCAATGAGGAAACTGTGGCCATGTGTCAACGCTTGATAGACCAAATAACGTGGGCAAATGTATTACAGGTGTCTTTATTCCTTGTAAAAACAAACCACCGTTGTACACCATTACTTGAGAGAATAGCTTCTGTGGCTGTTGAAAATATACACAAGGTATTAGAGTTTTTCCTTCTATCTCCTGTTTAAGTTATTCAGTAAGAAAGGACAGGTTAGTACTTAATGTGTGTCAGAGCACAACCCACACAGACTTCTTCAGTGTAACTGATTTGGAGCTCATCCTTTTCTATGTTC
Organism: Streptopelia decaocto; assembly: GCF_964273445.1. Lineage (NCBI taxonomy): Eukaryota > Metazoa > Chordata > Aves > Columbiformes > Columbidae > Streptopelia > Streptopelia decaocto. The sequence continues at coordinate 47,671,252 of NC_138660.1, forward strand.
ATTCAGAGCTGTTTTGCTTTCATGTATATTATTTTGTACTTGCTTTCTTCTCTTTAATTTTCTTTTTTTTTTTAATTGTATCGTTCAGTCAGTGTTAGGTCAAGCATAATCCTTTGTATTCAGCTTTACATTTGAACATCTTAAATATTTTTTTAAGCTCTTTAAAAATAGTCACATCACATGGTGTATATTTTTACATTACACGTTCTTGTAGGTATTTCCCCAATAGAATCATAGAATAGTTTGGGTTGGAAAGGACATTTGAGGGTCATCTAGTCCAACACTCCTGCAATGAGAAGGGACATTTTCAACTACATCAAGTTGCTTGTCTTTTTGATCAAAATTACTGTGTTTTCTTGCTTTTTTTCTCCTTCTCAATCTGGTATTAATATAGATCTTTGATTTTATTCTATGGCAATTTAGTTTATTTAAGAGCATTTAATACAAAACCTTTTCAAAAGCTCCTTAAAGTCTAAGCATATAGAAACATTTGGATCATCTACATGAAGTAGATTTTAAGTTTTCACCATGTCTGCAATTTTAATTATTTGTACATTTGAGGTTTTAAAAATATTTTTCTCCAGCAAAAGTTGACAAAAGAATTTAGAAAATAGCTAATCTAGTCTTCAATTTCCTAATTCTGAACGAATTATAAACCCTTTTTTTGTTGTAAAACAGTATTAGGATATTTTGCAGTGATTTGATTTAGGATGTCTTTTTTCCAGATCCACCCCTTAGAAATTTGTTTTATTCTCCACCTTTTCTCTGCTCTGAATTATGACCCTCCTGCCAATGAAGAGTTCTTTGAGAGCTGTATCCAACATCTTACTTCTAACTTGAGTAAGTGTATTAGACAAAGATATTCTGACACAAAATAATTATCATTGGAAGATACTATTTGTACTGAATAAAAATGGGTATAGATTGGCATTTTTTTTAAGCAAAGTGTGTCTGTATGTTACTACCAGTACTCTGCCTGCTGGGGTTAAACCAAGACAAGAATTTGATGTATGCTTCTGTTGTTTTTTTTCTGGCTTCATTTCACCCTTTAAAAATTACTGTTGGTAAGGGAACTAGCAAGGTATCTTGAGCATAGTAAAAAGCAAGTGAAAATTCTGAATAATTTGCTGTGCTGTTATTGGATAGAATTGTTGTGGCATTGCCCAAGGAATCATCATTTGAGGAGAGGATAAATTTTGTGATTCATCACAAAGAAATGGAGAAGTTGTAGAGGAAATGTGTAGAGACTTTTTTTGTTGATTGGTGCAGCCCTGCAGGACTGTGAAAATTTGGTGGCTACTGAAATATTGTGGAGTTACCTTGTCTTTAAGACTAATTAGTTTTCTCCTTCTAAGAACTGGCAAGAGTTACTTTACGCCTTGGTGCAGTTAGCTGAGGTTGTCCTTAATCTGCCTGTACATTCATTTAGTATGTTAAGAGAGAAACTTGGATGATTTGGGCAGGCATTGCAAATCCTTTCAACTTTATGTCATGTGTTAATATGAATTTCTGTTTGGTTTTTAAAGGTTGTTTTGAAACTCACCACTTGGTGCTGCTTGGTCATGTTTTGGCAGTGGCTGGGTATTTTCCGCCAGTTCTGATAAAGAAGATATTTAACATTTCTTTCCTAAGCAAATTGGATTCTCAACTTGAAGGTAAATACCTAGCACTCTGAATTTGATTATGTACCATTGAGCATAAAATGAAAATGTGTATGTGTATATGACCTCAGAAGTAGAATTACTCTTTAAATGATTCAGTGTTCTAGAAAGACCCCTCTATATAATTCAGTCATTATTTGAGTGCTAAAACGGAAGGAATGAACAAAAATACGTGCTTTGTTTTAAAACTACAGGTTCGTATTACAGGTGAGAAAAGCTCATTCAAAACAAATTTTATAGTCAGCTTATTGTACTCAGTATTTAACGGTTCTTGAATTTTATTAGAAGAAAAATTACTTGGGTGTGATATTTATTACTAGAAATAGTCACAAAGCTTAAGAAATAATGTGGGATTCTTGTCTGCAAGAAATGAGTCCCACCAATCTCTTCTCTCTAAATACGAGCCTGTTTGGTTGTTTCCTTCCTCTCTACCCATACATTGCTTGCTATCAATCTACTGTTGCCACTTTGCCTTCAACCACTTCATTAAAAGATAAATGATAGAAGAGAGTTTACATTGCTGCTTTCTTCTGTGTTGCTGTTGTTCTTAATACTGAGTAAAACTGTTATTTTTCATTTTTTCCTCAGAGATTTTGAGAACCTTTCTAAGATTCTGCAGCATGAATTTTATAAATGCTGTAGTGTAGATATTTGCATCTCCAGTAAAGACTTCAGAGGTAGCCATTTAGTTCAACATGTTGGATTTTTCACATCTTGGTTCACACCTTTTTATTTTGTTTAACTCAGTCCTGTCTGACACCCTAAAGCAGAGGGTCCACTCGCACCTCATGAAATTGAACAGAGCAGTCTGTCTGGAATGCCCAGAGTTTTACATCCCTTGGTTTCACGAGCGCTACTGCCAACGCGTCTTTCGTAACAGTAAGTAACTTAGAGGAAGAGCTTCCCTTGTTACTAGTAATAGCTGGTTTTCAACAGTCTGCTAGATGCTGCTTCTAAGACAGTCACGTTGACGCTAGCACACAATAGAAGCTCCAAAAGGCAAGCCCCACTATCTGCTGAGGATGTGTTCTTGAAAAGCGCAACCACTTGTTAGCGTGACAGATAGCAAAGCCGTTTTCCCAGTGAGAATCAATGAAATATTTCTACACCAGAAATAAAATGTACATACACAGAAACAGTGTGCAAGGCATGGGGGATGGAGAGGCAGGAAGGAGGATCATTAGGATTGTATACTGGAGGAGGTGGGTCACTTTGATCCAAGCTTCACTTGTAAGACTGAACATCTGACAAATTTTTGAAGGTGAGCATTTTTGCTGCCTCCTCTTGAACTCCGTGCTGTCATCTTCCTCAGAACAATCAAGATCCATCAAGGATGAGGAATGGAGAAGTAGGCTAGTGGTCTGGCATAGCAGCTGAGATATTTCAGAATAGTGATTAGTTCAGAAAATCCAGCTGATGCAAATTTGGTGCCTCCTTCACTAATTCTCATGGGAGTGATCTGCTTTTCTATCCATTGGACTCAGCCACTTTATTTCTGAGGCTGAAGATGTTTAATGGAGCAAGGTATTAAACAATCTGCAACAGATAGTTGGGTGTGCCTCTGATAGATGCAAAATAAGTAAATACTTATTTAACTAAGTACAATTAAAAGCAAAGAAAATCCAGCAGTTAAAACCTGAAACTAACATGTTTGTAGTATGTCAATGTGAAAAATCCTGGGATGGAAAGTCTGGATTTGAAATTTGTGCTTCATAGGCATCTGCCACTGTCCACCTGAAAGATGGTCACATGGCCTCTAAATTATGATAGAGTAACACCAGGGATCTCTAGAAAAGCTCTAATTCAGTAGGCTGGCTGACAAAAATGCAGTGTCACAAAATGCTATTTTCAAAACTTCAGCCATGGAAGTTTGATGTATGAATTCTTTATTTTGTCTTTGTAGGCAGTAGCCGAGTAAATCCACTGCGACAGCATGTTCACAGGATGCTGACAGAGATCTTAGGAGGGAGCAATTACGCAAGAATATCTGTTCTCACACCATACTACTATGAAATAGGTGAGAAGTTAATCCTCTAAGGATTGTTGTGGAAAACCCTGATATCACTATTATCACCAAGATTAGGAAATCCCTGGGCATGTGGCCACAAGATACTGCAAAGAAGAAATGTTGTGTAAAATACAGTTTCTAGAAAGTCCTGTGTAATATAAATAATATTGGGTATCTGTAATTATGGTTATCACTTAGTTTTTCTTGAAGTAAACACAGTACAGATCTAATTATTTTACTTTTTTTTGGTCAGTAAACAGGTCTATTGTGTTTTCTTGCAGATTTTGAGTGCATTCTGGATGAAAATAAAAAGCCTCTTTCCTATACGGCTCAAAATATACCTTTGGATGATGCGGAGGGAGTACATTTGAGACATGACATCAAGGATGATGGGAGAAAGGCTCTGCCACCAGGAGCTCAGAGGTTAGTACATCAAGTTCTTGCACATTAGTTCTTCCAGGCTTCCAAGTTTAGACGAGGTTTTTGATGCTTATGTCCTAAATGGTTTTTGCAACCCCTAGGCTACTTATTTTTTCTGTTCCTTTTTTCCAAAGCCTTGTGAGGTTTAGCCTTGCCAGGTGTGGTGGGTTGACCCCAGCTGGCAGCTAAGCTCCCACCCAGTTGCTTGCTCACTCCCCTGCAGAGTGATGGGGAGAGACTCTGGAGGGCAAAAGCAAGGAAGAATCCTCCTGAGTTGTAATTAAGACAGTTTAATAAGTGAAGAGAAGAAAGCAGAAGAAACAAAACAAAAAAGGGAAGTTAGATAAATTTATGCAAATATAGTCACTCAGCACCAGCAGACCAATGCCAGAGCAGTGACTGCTTTGGAAAAACTCCCCATTTTATTGTTGAGCATGATGTTATCTGGTGTGGAATACCACTTTGGCCAGTTGAGGTTCCAGCTGTGTCCACTCCCAAGCTCTTGCCAAGGCCAGCACTGTGGGTGCAGAGTGAGAAACAGAGGAGGCAATAACCAAAATATTGGAGTGTTATCAACACTGTTTTGATCACAGATCCAAAACAAAATGCCATGTGGGCCACTATGAAGGAAAGTAACTCCATCTCAGCCAGACTCAGTTCACTGGTGCAGACGGTGTTCTTGAAACATGTTCCATCAGATTGGAATACTGGTTTCCTCCTGCCTCTTCATATGGAAGCCTTCAAAGTGCCAGTTTGCTGGTTTTGCCATTTGCACAAAAACAGATGGAAGGAGGAAATGCTTTTTCTAAATCATGTGAAGTTCAGAAATCTCTAGATAAAAGAGAGGAAATGTTTTGTCCAGTTTCAGAGAGTTGTTTAGTTTTCTTTTTCTATGAATTATCAGGTTTATTTAGTAAAGGTCTTGCTGCAACTATCAGTAGTGAACTAGAGATACCACTTTTCACTATTCAGCTGGAATCTGAAAGCAAATGCACATTTTTGTTGTTTGCAGAATTGCTTTGGAATTTCTTGATTCAAAAGCTTTTAGCAAAGATTCACGTCACCTTAAAGGAGAACCTGCAGTGAAAAAACGACACCTAGAAATGCTGGGGTACCGGGTAGTTCAGGTGAGTGGTCAGCAATATTGTATGTCCTTTCTGAGTTGTATCAATAATGCAGACCTATACATTTCCCTTGCAACAGATTTAAGGATAGCTTAATAGTTAAAAGCACCTACTGGGTGAGAGGAGTTTTGTATTTAGGGTGGAAATTCCAAGTGCTTTCAAGATGGTGTAAGGACATGCTAGAACTTGCACCTTCTGTGAAAGTGGCTGCAGCAAAACTGAAGTCAAAAGGTCTCACTATTACATTACTGCAGGCAAACTAGCAATATCTCAATGTAGCCTGAGTAAAGGAGTATAAATGTAACAAGCATTTCTGTTCAAATCACCAAAGATTTCTACACTAGAAAAAGATTGAAGACATCCTCCTTGAATGATGGACAGTTACAGCAGCTGCAAGGTGGGATATAGACTCTGCCTGTCTGCTGCAGTGACAGTGCTGGGACAGGGGAGACAAAGGGCGAGAGAACTCACAGCCACCAGCACAGAGACATTTGGGTAATGGAGGCTCATGAATGCAGATTCTCCTGTACATATAGTTGCTCACCCACTCTAATTTTAACAATGTTAACCTCACCTTCCATGATTCTGTTCTACAGATTCCTCACTTTGAATGGAATTCTATGGCTCTGTCAACAAAAGGTGAACAGGTAGAATATCTGAAAAAGCATCTATATGGAACACAGTGATGCCAGACATGTAATCAAAAGCATTTTTTATATAAACCCTTCATGTACCATTGAACTTCTTGTGAACTTATTAAAGAAATCTCTTTGTCTGTGATTCAGCCAGACCAAGGCTTGCCATGAGGCATCAAGTGTCAAGAGATTTAATCCTAAATTTTTAGGGATTGCAAAAGGCACATCACAATGGGCCATGAAGATGTGATAAGGATGCTTAAAATCTCCTATTGTCTGGAAGCTGTTCTTTAAGTATGTGAGTCTGTGAGAATTTTGCCATAAAATTACATTATTGTCTCCTAAATAAAGCACAGAGGCTTAGCCAGATATAAAACTGTCCAAAGAAAAGTTGGAAATACTCTTGACTGTGAGGGAGGAGGCAGCAGATCTACTGGAAACTGTTCTCCAGCATGTGACAGAATGAGCAAGAGGGATCAAACAGTATCTGTACTGTGAAACCAAGAAACTGAAATGCAGATTTGCTAAGAATAGGACTGCTGTTACAGCCACACCGTTTTCATCTTCCAGAACAGAGGTACTGTGGGTGACTGTTGGGGGAGGGTGTTGTGTGTTGAGGAACCTCCACCTGCTTCTCCTACCCTGTGATGTGGCATGTGCAGAGGTAGTAATGGCTTGAGCCTTCTGCAACACCTTCACATTTGTAAAAGATGAAATAATTCTAGAGGTCTGGCAGCCACCCAGACCCCTGAAACACCAGTACTCCAGTTAAATGCAACTTGGAAAGAGATACCTGACAGATTTATACAAGATAAGGAGAAAACAATGCTTACGTCAGACAAGGCACTTACTAGCAACTGGTTAATTCATGAAAGTTATTGTGGCATTATGCATTGGACTAGCCCTTGTTAATAGAACAAACTTAGACAAACTATGTCACCTGCCTGTTCTGTAAAGATGACACTGTTCAAAAGAGCAAAAATAGGCTGAAAATTGAAACCAAGAATCAGGACCAAGAAAAGTCTTCAGAGAATGACAACTACCTTGGTTACTAGTGGTGAAAAACATTGCTGGTTTATTTATCATGTTTCAAAGCCATCTGCCAGTTCCCAGGCTTTCTGTGATCACTCAGCCAGCATTTGTGTCAGGAGGCACAAGATACTGGGATGTTGAAGGAAAACGTGGAATAACCAGGAGAATGTTCATTGCAGAGTAGTGAACTGTAGCATGGTCATACTTCTGCAGATCAGCCCATTTTCTGAAGCAGCAATGTGGTGACTGCACCTGCCATTACCTCACGACTGCCAGCTCTGCCCATCTCTTTCACACAAACAATGTGTATGTGTTTTCTTGCCTTTTTAGTAGAAGCAATAGACATTCTTTTAGCGCTTCCTTTGAAACCTGGCAGAGGTAAGTAACTGCATTTCTAAATTGGTCATTATGCACCTGGCTGTCACTATCTATATATACATATATATATATATATACACACATATATATATATACACACATATATATTTATACACACACATATATATATATATTTTTTTTTTTTTACTACTCAGTAGTGGAAGAATATATTTTTATTGACTGAACATGAATAAGGACACTAATGAAAAACCACGAAAAACCGACAGAACTGATCTACGCTGCAAGGTGCTCTCCTCCTGACGCAGCCCTTGTTTTTGTGGGATGACTGAAAAAAATAGCAGATGGTTGTCTGCTTATAGTATCAAGCAGACAAGGACTCTAAGACATAGACAATGAGTGTTTGAGGAAATGTCATTGAAGGCACAGAACACAAGAAAGCCACATGCACATTATATTTCGTATAAACTGGAGAAGACAATCATAAACAGAGATTAGGATTTCAGAATGTAGGTTACAAGTCAGAAGGCTCTTGCATGTCCCTGCTTCTGTACAGATGGCCTTCAAGTAGCAACCTTGGAGCGCAAGAAAGGTGGCAGTGGCTGCAGCTGCAGTGATCAATGGTGGATTGTCATGTGTTTGTGCTGAACCCTGCTTTTTAGGTAGCCGGCAGTCAACCTGTGCCAACTCAGGTATGTTCAAGTTACATATGGATAAAGTTATGAGTATTCACAATGGGGAGAGGACTAAAACTCGCTGTTAGTGGATTCAGAAAGGGCATCCAAGAAAATAAAAATACAACAGCATTTCAGTAAAATGTGCTGCTTTTGATCCTTGCAGTCATTCTTTCTAAAATACATCAGCAAGTGTTAGAGCAGATGGGCTGCTGTAAACCAGTGATTTAACTGGAACCAATGAAAAGATGCTAAAAACAGCTGAAGATGTGGGTACTAAAGGGGGGAACAGAAAAGATGTCCCACAGATTAAGTATCATGTACAGTAACATACTGAGATGAGCTATGATGGCTGTGCCTTTGCCATATGTTTACTTCTGCCTCCTAGGAAGGCAATGCAAGGGGTCATTTCATAGCTGGAATTGCTGTTCAGTCAGGTGTGGTGGGCTGCTTTTTCAGTTTTCCTGCTACATCAGTTGTAATTAGAATTAAGACATCCTTTAGATTTGTGACACCCTCTTTATTCAATGGAGAAATCCTTTGAAGAGATACTCTATAAAAATAGTGGGCATGCTCTACTTGAAGAAAACAGAGTGCCCTGTTTCACAGAATCACAATATGGTTGGAGTTGGAAGGAACCTCTGGAGATCACCTAGTCCAACCCACCTGCTAAAGCAGGTTCACCCAGAGTAGATCACACAGGAATGTGTCCAGGAGGGTCTTGAATGTATCCAGGAGCCTCTCTGGGCAGCCTGTTCCAGTGTTCTGGCGCCCTCAAAGTAAAGAAGTTTCTCCTCATGTTTAGATGGCAAAGGTTGTACTAAGAAACCTGTGTCTTGTCAATAGGATAGTGATGATGAGCTGATCATTAAAAGAGACACGATCAAGTGATACTTTTAAAGTTTTAAAAACAACGTTTAATTCTTAAAATTTTCAACATCAAAATGCATAAACTCTTTATTAGGTGGAAAAGTCCTCTCTGCCATAGGTATTTGCTGATGATCAGTTCTTCTAGGACTTGTTAATGAATGCTTGTTAATGGCCTCAGATCTCTGAGGAAAATCTTCTGTAAAATATTTGCTTTGGAAATAAATACAAAAGCATAAAAAAGTGGAAAATCTTTGTTACCAGAAGCCTAAACATAGTAGATGAAACAGTGGAGTTATTGACCTTGTGAACTTCTTTCTCTTTCCTCACGTCTAGCTACTAGTACAGCTTTAGCTGAGGTTGGCATTTCTTAGGCCACATACTACTAGGCCACTTTTCTTTTCAATATGCACTTCAGTTCCAGGCTAAATTATTTTTAGAAGGCTCTAATGAAAACATTTTCAAGATATGGCTGAAGAATGCAGGATTTACAAACATTGCTGAATTGGAAAATCAGGCTGTACAAACAACCAGCTAGAATAACATTAGCTAACTACTAGTTGTATTTAACTTAACAACTAATTCATGGGCATGGTTTGGAGGATAAGCCACCAATATCCTGGATTGTCTGAGTGTAAAAAAGCCTAACTAGTTTTACTGGCAATTTCACAGAGCAAAAAAATTGAGTTCTCTGTGAAATCTTCATTTATTCTAATCAAAGTTAATTAGAATTCTTCAGGATTTTAAACGCTGGCAAAAAATCAGTTGTTGATTTGCTAGTAAATATGTTAAGACTCGGACACGACAGATGAACTGTTGAACAGTTAACAGTATAACTAGTATGCTGCTACAAAACTGTACAATTTGGGGACATTTTCTTGCACCAAACCAGAGGAGCCTATCAAAACTCCCTCACCATATTGCATTTTCTAGCATTTTATTTACAGTTTTGATAACTTGAAGAGGTTTAAGCGTGTAGCCAGGCAGGAGGCTCCAGTAGCATATCGGATCTCTTTCAGTATGCCAATCCATTCCTTCTTTTCATCATCATACCTGCATTTAACAAAATAAGGTCAGAACATAGCTTCTTAAAATTTGAGTTTGATGCTTCATCACATATACATGGAAGACAGTTGCAAAGGCTTGTAGCACCCATGTGCTGCAGGGTGCCACAAAAGGCTGCTTTTGTCCTCCAGAACAGAAAGATGTTCTGGCACATGTGAGTTGTCCTTATCCTAGTCCCTAAAGCTTGTTGCTGGCCTGTGACATACTTTAATTACTCCTATAAAACCTTCCTCCTTGTCTTAAATACCTCTTCTGAATTCCTTCAGTTTTTTTATGTATAAAGATGGTTTTTCTAGAAATCTTTCCTATCCTCCTGCCAGTTAAAACTCCTGAATTTATTAATACCTTAGCAACTGAAGAATCACAGGAGGGATGTGATGTTTCATCACTGTTACTATAATTTAGATTTAAAAAAAAACTAGGAGATAAGGATTTCTGATTCTCTCAGAACAATTACTCATTTGACTATAAGCACATACAAACATGTACAGACCTCTGTGTATACAGGCTTTTCTGTGTAAGAGTATCACAAAAAAGCATGTTTTTATGGTACACTCACAAGGCTAAACCTGTCAAGAGATATGGCGACTTACTCTTTTGGAGAGTAAAAGGATCTGAAGATCATGATTCCAACTGTTCAAATTATTAGTAGGTGGAAGTAGTAATTAGATATAAATCTTGTGTTTATTTGTTACTTTCTGACAAACATTTCTATCTGTCAGCAAGTGCTTTAGAACCTGTGCTATGGTTCATTTCCAGACTTAAACAGGCAGTTAATTTTACCATCCAGTGTCTACAAACCTCAATTTTAGGGATTTCCACTGGGAAAGTGTGATTAAAATTAAACTTACTTCCATATGTCAGTGACTTCACTGGGTGCAAATTCTTTAGATTCAAGCTGAATCATTGCAAAGCCTCCAATAGCATACAAAGCTCCACTTAAGGTGACTAAACTGATGGAACTTCTCTCTTGGGGAAATTCAGGCATAATTTCCCACCTGAAAATGAAAAGAAAAACCTAAGTTAAACACACATGAGAAATATTCTAAACTTAATGCACTAAAATACACCTCTGGGTGACACAAATTCAGGTACCAAGGACCTCTTGAGTGAAGGGACCACTTACAAGTTTGAGCTATCATAATAAAGCTTTACTGATATTTTAAATGAAAGTTTGTAAATAAGATTATAGGAAAAGAAAAGAAAGTAACAAAAAGGAAAATTAAGGTAAGAAAGGTACAGAGGGTATAAACTCCTGGAAAATCATAAACATTTGAGGGATGCTGACTGCAAAAGATTCTGGCTGCAAGGAAAAACATTGGAAAGTATCTGGACCAAATAAGTGAGCTATTTCCAGGTACAACTTACTCTCTTTTGTCATTACTTTTTCTCCATAGTATTGCAGAGCATGCACTTAAAATTGAAAGTCTTCCTGGAGTTTTCATATTAAATAAATAAGCATTGTTATCTGTCTGTCACTAACTAGTAGTAAATGGTATTTGCCATGACGAGGTAAGTGAAAAGTGAGACTTCACAAGGCCACGTACCCAAAGGATGTTCAGCTGTTCCTGTTCAGGCACCGGATTTCTCTTGCTGTGGTTTCATGTTTAGTGCCAGTGCCATTTCAACTAGATCGAGCAGCCCTTGCCCATCTCTTCCACTTCTCCCCTATTATGCCAGCACACCTGTTTATGCAGCTGTGTGGTCAATTAAATTGGGACAGTAATCAATTAAATTAAAAAATAAGATTAGAGGGTGGGTTATTTTCGTTCCATGAGCTCTTTGATCCTGCTTGCAATGTAGCTATGTGAGCACAGAAAGTGCATGTGGGGGCAGGAAAGGCCAGAGATGGGTTCTTTAAGCTGCTGCTGCTGTTGCAGATGCAAATGTAGATCAAGTGTCTCAGTGGGAGTGCAGGCACCTGAACACCTTTGTGACTCTTACCTCAGAGCTCCTAAAACCCTAGATGATAAAATACTTATTTAAAAATAGCTTGAATATTGCACTCACTTATTGGTGGTCAGATCAAAAGCTTCAACAGATGCAGTAAGGCCTTCTTCAGTGACACCACCTGCAATGACAATCTTGCCCTTATGGATAGCTGTTCCAAACATCGAGCGAGCCACTTTCATTGGAGCCAGGTCTCTCCAGTCTCCTTTCTTGGGATTGTATACAAATAGTCTATTAGTACACTTCCTGGGGGGGAAAAAGAAAACCTGTGATAATTTCCAATGAACTTTTGGCTTGTTCCAAGTGAGGCCTAGTTGAGGTGGATTGCGTGGGTTTGTGTATAACACCTCTTTCCTCTCCATGAGAGGATGTATCTAATCTGGGAATCTTTGCATGTCTACAAAGCACTAATCACACCCATATAACTTTATTTCTGAGTGTAAGGACATATAATCTCTAAAGGACCAACCAAATAATGTAAATTGTCGTGAAAGTCTTAGAGACTCACTTGTCATCCGTTTTTCCACCAAGACAATATATCAATCCGTTGTTTGAGATAGTAGCATGCCCATATACTTTGATAGGCAGTTTCTTGATCTCACCCCATTTCATTGCTCTGGAACAAGAAGAATATCACTGTCAGGCTCTTTCAATTAACAATGGGCTATTTACATATCTTCAGTGGGCATAACCAAATTTTAAACATACACAGGATCATAGCACAATACTGAATCTAGAGAATCCTCAGTGCGAAGGTCCTTGCCTGCGATTACATAGATCTTGTTGTCTGACTCCCCTAGCCCGAAGAGACACCTGGCTGATGGCAGTGGAGGAAGAGCAACCCACTCACCGGCGATGCTGTCCAGCTGAAAGAGCACCAGAACACCAAGTGTTAGGAAAGGAAAAAAGTAAAAGTTCACACAGTTAACATAATACCACAAAATAGATCTAATTGCACTTAGTGTCTCTCAACAGCTCGTCTGCTTGTCTGAGCAACCTGCCCTTCCCTCAGTGCAACTAACGAATGATGACTTCTACCCACCCGTGCTTCATGGTACCGAGACCTAGCAGAGTCAGTGCCACACAGCTCTCTTTGCATCTGCTCACTCTCGCTCCTCTTCATGGTTTCTTTGCCCTATTAAGCTCTTCTTCCTTGTTGAAAGGACCCTGACTCTCTGGGTTCCCTATCCCATGTTGGAAAGCACAAGTTCCTCTTCCTGCCGGCAGGGAGCAGACACTCCTGCCATTCCACACCACACAGGTGCTCATCCCTACAAGAGATGCCTGATATCCTCACATGGCAAATGGCACAGATATTTTGCAATCCGTAGAGCAAAAGAGGTGGTGCTTCATCACAAACACCCTCAAAAGTTCCTGAGATCTCTGAAGGCACAAGGAATAAAGACTTCATTCCTCAGCAAAACTGGCAGGCAGTGCAGCTCCATTGGCAATAATATTAGTGTCATGCCTACTGAGAACTCCTACAACTCTCTCAATTCACATCCAGTGTGCTGAAAACATCTAAAGAAAGACAGTAGAAGGAAGACAGAAGAAAACCAACCAACCAACCAACCAAGAAAAAAACCCCAACTAAACAAATCAAAACAGTAATTTCCTAGAACTGTGATGCTTAATTTTTGTTTTGATCTGAGAACTTACAATTGAACCTGAATACTCCCTAAACATTCACAAAGAACATTTTCTCTCTTCTGTTTCATATAGATTTGCTTCAGGAAGGGAAGGTAAAATATGAGTTTCCATGGGTGTAAAGTATTGATAGAAAACAAGAGAAAGTTCAGTCAAAGTCATCATGGGCTTAGCTCAGGGACATCCTTTTTTGAGAATTATGCTCCAACAGTCAAGGGCCCCATGCTAAAATGCATCTCCCAAATTTGATAGACCACCCCTATTGGACAGGAAGTTTTATCGCAACAGTGAAATTCATGGACATGGACTGTCCCAGTAGCTGGGGCTGGGTAGGGTAATGATGAGATGTACCCATCACAGATCACAGCATGCTTAGTCAATCAGTCTTGAAGATGACATATCTACTGACTATCAGGCATAAACTAGTCATGCATTTTTGAGCTGGTGGTAGCTAAGTGGGTTGCTAACTACCAAATAGAACGGTAACAGGTGCTTCACAGATGGAGAAAGGGAGATCGGTAAGTGAAAATCAGTTTGGCATCACATTAATGTTTGAGGGAACAACAGCCAAATGGGTAATGCAAAGTATTTTAACTGTAGGCAGTAGCAGCAGCAAGAAAGCTTAAAGATGACAAGCAAGACAACAGTATTTCAGGAAATGATGTAGACATATAAAGTAGGATTCTGAAAACTTCATCAATTTTTAACATCGGTCTTGAGGTTTAGTTTTTCAGAGGCCCCTTTCTAGTAGCCCCAGACAGTTCTGGATTATAGACATTTTGACATTAACACAGTATTTCTATTGGAAGAGTATTTCTGTAAAACGTTCTGCACTTCAGTGATTAGTGTTTTACACCTACACAGGGAAATGAAAGAGTGTTAATCCCTCTCCAGCAACCTAAGACTTCCCTCTCATAGGTATAACAAATGCCTGAAACCAACTCTTTTATTCTGCCTGAAGTCACAGTGAGCCATACTGCTATAAACACTTAATATTTGCATTTTTTAATATTTAAGGCTTTAAAGTTCTATCACTGCTTATCACTCTGCTTTACTTAATACTGAAAGGACCTAATTTCACTCCTTTATGCCAATGTGCCTTAAGACAGGAAATGGCCAGCAGCATAATTCATCATGGGATAGTTTAAATATCCCCCAAAGCAAGTAACCAGGTAGCTAAAAACACAACAGAATTAGTTTATAGTGTAAGCATGCCAAATTGTATTTTTGCTAATTTTCTGAAATATGTTGTGGAAGTTAGTTTGCATTAATCATCCTTACATGTATACAGTTTTAAAAAGATGTAAAGTTATGCTCTCAGTTCAAATATAGTGTTTGGTCTACTGACATTGGCAGTTTGCCAAGAAAACAAGCTTCCACCTCTAAATTGTGTATTTTAGAATGCCCTAAGGCTTTCCAATGTAGATATGACTTCTAGAATTTGAGTGAAAAAGTGGCATTTAAAATATGCACATTATCACCATCCCAAAAGTATTTCAGATGCAAAAAAAGATGTCTCATTAGATCTAAAGCGGCTAAGCACTCAACTTCCATGGAAGTTAACAGAAATTCGTAAAAGATACTTTACAAAAATATTATTAGGCTTAAATTTAGGCCTTAAACAATGAAAGCCAGTACCTACATGTAATGTACTAATGTTTTTAATCTTTCTGAGATCTCACCAGGGGCTTGATCTTGAAAAAGGAGATGCAAGTCCCTCAGTTCCATTTATCTCTCTGAGAAAGGAATAGCTCCCTGTAGTGTACAGAGACCAGACAACTCATTTGCATAGACTCACAATACTTTTCAGTAACTCTTACAAGCACCTGTTATTGCACCAACAATGATAAAGCTTATACCTGGAAGAAGTATGACTGGAAAGGCTGATCCTTGTTCTCCTCTTCCACATACAGTCCTCCAACAATGTAGACCTGGTTTTGTTTGGTGACTATACTGGAATGATTTCTGGGAATCTGTTCTGCCAGGGCTGCTAGGTAGCATTCATTTTCAAGAGGATCATAAGCCACTGCAGCAGTGTCGTTAACCAGAAGAATTAGGTCTTTGACAAACATGCCGTGCCTGGGAAGGTCATTTAGGTAGCCAGGCAGTAAATCTTCATCTCCTACATCACCATTCACCTCCCCTGTGGTTGACTTGTCTGTACTTTTGCTAGAGTCAGGCAGTTTTCCAGCAAAAGCATCCTTAATAATCTTTACTTTTTTCTGAAGGTCTGAGTTGCTTTTAATTATATCATCCTTCTCAACATGTTCTTTGAAATATTTTTCTGGCATAAGACGAAAACGTATGCAGTCAAAAATTTCCCCCAGGCTCTTTACTCTGTTCTCCTTGTCTGTTCGGACCCATCTCATTACTGCTTCAAATACCAGTTCTTCCTTCTCTACATTTAAGCTGTCAGGTGAAATAACAGAGATAAGTTCATGCGGGGCAAGCTGTAAGAAGTCCTCTTCTTTGCAGATCTGCACAAAATGATCCGAAACAAAATCACGGGCAGAAAATGCAAGTCTTGGGCAATCAAGCAGAACACCTAATCGAAGGATGGCCAGACAGTTACCAACAGCAAGCCTCTTCTGAAGATAGGAGACGCACACAGTGAATACAGAAGGGATCTGAAAGCGACTGGCCAAAGCAAAAATATCTTGCACATTAGAATCATTAAGATCAATACTTGCTGAATAAAGGTATTTGACAATCATATCCAGGATGTTGGGGTCAACATTCTCTAGAATCACCTCCTTCTTTTTCTCTTCATTTTGTTCAGATAAGAAATACTCACGAAAATAAGGGCTACATGCTGACAGAATCAACCTGTGGCAAGGCAGGCTTCTGTCGCCAGCTTTTAGAGAGCAATCTACAAACTTTTTCTCTTCGAGGAGTTCCTTGAGACCATCCTGAAGAAGGGTGGATTGGTAAAGTCTGAGCTCTTCAGTGAGTTCCCTTTGGGAATCCATTTCGCGAATACTTGGGAAAGGGGGGGAGCAGAAAGCTTTAGCTGTTGTCTGCCCAACGCTCCGTCTCTAGAAAAGGCAGACCAATGTGCTTTGCCCTGCCTGAAGCCTCTGCAACTTAATCTCGGTAGCTAAATATAGGTACATACTCTCACAGGTCGGAATTTAGGATGGATGGTTTGGAAAAAAAGAGTTGCTCTCGCAGCTGTCAAAGACTGAAAGAAGCAACTGCTGCTTTCAGTTGCTCTGGTCAGGTTCTGCCATCATTCTCCACGTTGAATCAATGAGATTACTTGCAATGTAAGAATTATTTGACATGATTAAGGACATAAGAATCTGACCCTTAGTGAGACAGCTATGAGCAAGATTGTAAATATCCATGTTACCAAATACTCTGAAATAGAAATATTATTAATCAAGGTGTTAGCTGCAATTACTGTTCACTTTTTTGGAGCTGCTTAATAAATCTTATTGCCGCAGTCATAAAGATAGTAAAAAATTCCAGAACTTTGCAGCAATTGTCTATGCTCTAATATTATTTTTTACATACCCATATCACATCTGCAATTTCTTTAGACATTAAGACTTGGAAATTCATTTTGAGCTTCTTAATATCCATTTGGTTTTATATCTAAACAAAACCTTACTGTTTAGACATAAAATATACACTGTTTAGATGAAGTTCTGTTTTCAAAATTAATTTAAAATTAAGTCTTCACCCCCCTTTAATACACACCAGCCTTCATTTCAGGTAGACATTATTAATCCTTTAAAATTTGATTGTACTAGAAATGGTGTTGGCTGCTGTTAAACTAAACCAAAAACAGTATGTAGGAGAGGTAGAACAGAGAATGAAAAACATGTAATCCACCATATTAACATTATTTAATGGATGTGTAATTTAAGAAACCTAGAAAAAATCTGAATTTAAACTAAAAAAGCTCCAAATCATACAAGTAGTTTGAAAAGTGAATGTGAATTTAGAAAAATTATGCCTATGTTGAAGGTTTCACAATTTAAACTGGCAACATTTAGATTTTTATTGAGGGTGGTAATACAGATCCAAAACAAATTTGAAAATCTAAGTTGTTTAATGTACCTTGATGAAGGACTGTATTTTGCCCATATAGAGAATGCTTTTTACCCATATAGTAAAATGTTACATGAATGTAACGGAAACAGGATCAAAGCACAACTATTTGAATGCAAGATCTACAATGAGGTATAACATTACCAAAGTTTATTGAAATCACGATTGCTTTTCAATATAGATAGTATTGCATTAAAATATATACCTTGGAAGATTTTCTACAAATACCACAATGATATTCACACCACGGTTACTTTAACAGTCAGCTGCTAAAACAACAGCTGAGAGGAAAGCTCATTTGACTTTTTCCACTTATAGAAAAGAGCGCAGAGGCCTTATCTCACTAGAAAACGTAACAGCTGCATCTTCCTTTAATCAATAAATGACTCATTTCTCTCTAACACATAACATCATAAAGGTCTAATGACTCAGACACAAGCTACTTGTGTGTCCGATTTATTCTAGATCATTCCTTACAGACAGTGCTCTAGCCAAAAAAAAAAAAAAAAAAAAAGGAAAGAAAAAAACAACCATATGAGGATTACAGTTAAGTACCTGGTGGAATTATATGTGCTAAACATTTAACGAAATTATAAGACATAAAAAATGAATATTTGGTACAGTATTGCTTTTTGTCAAAGTTACTAGTAACACAGCACTTCTGCAAGGACACAGCCGGTATGCCTAGATACAAAGTGTTCTGCATATTATTATATTTCTATTTTGCACAACATTAAACAAGTTATGGAAATTTGCTTTAAATATAATCACCATGGGAAAGTACATTGCTCTGTATAAACAGACAAATACTTCAACTTGAGCATCAAAGTATATACCACACACTGCCCTACATGGCAGAGCCTGTGTTGTTGGGGGGGGTTCCTCCTGCCCTGATGGGCTGGTCCTGCTAATCATATGTCTAAGAACCCCCAGGGTATGAATGTGTCAAAACCTGGGGTCAGCAAATCACAAAGCAGGATGAAAACATGTGGGGTACACCATTTTGCATAACGGTGGCTGAAATAAAATGGCAGCTACCATGCTTGTAGTGAGGAGGGACTTCCAGGTCCTTATAACCTGACAGGACCAGGAGAGGGACCTCGCTGGTCTTTGTACCATGTGACCAGAGGAAGGGTGGGACTTCTGGAGTTGCAGGGGGTGGGCCCCACCCCTTCAGATATGAGATATAGGTTGTCCTCCCACTGCTTACAGAAACAATGTCATAAAGAAAAAGCTTTTACAGATATAAGGGGTTTGAATAATCTTTCCTTTATGACATATCCTGAGGGCATATTATATCATATTTGCCTGCTCTTTAGCTTTGGCATGTTCTTTCTCTGCTGCTCTGGTATTTCTAAATTATCTTCTACAGATCTCACCAGTCCAGTAAGAAATGAGCATCTTTCCCTGCTCAGGAACCAATGACATGCCAACCTAAATCAGGTCAGTACTTCCCAGAGTCCCTGGAGTGTGAATCCGTCCTTGAGCTTCTCTATTGCAAGTCCTAGTTCTTCTGAAAAAACAGGCTCCCCATCGTGTTGCTTTTTCGAATGCAATAGATATGAGAGAAAAGAAAATAAAACAGAAGGTACTTTTAAACTTGATTATCATATTTTAAGAACATGAATTTGACAATATGAAATAATATGCTCTTACCTTGTTTTCATCAGCAAAGTAAGCCTGCGAAAGAAAGAACAAATACTTCACAACCTTGAGAAAAAAAAAAACAGTCTAAAACCAAATTTCCTAAGAATTCCTTGGGGTCAAAGCTGTATTTGGTAAGTTTTCTTCAACAAATCAGTCTGTATAGGTGTTATTTTTGTTTTATAAACAACCTGAAAGCTTTTCCTATGTTTAAATAAGTAACAAAAGGGTTCTAGCAGGAGTTAGTGATTATGGTACTTTTCATTAAATGCCAGTCTTTAAATCTTCCATCATAATAAATAAAGATTTTTAAATTGTAAGATTTTCATATTACATTTGTCACACTGACAAATACTTTATATGGAATAAATGTTAATACAAAGGTAAACTGACAGTGTCCTACTATTTTCTGCCTCACATGCAGCAGCATTTATTATTCAATTTCAAAAAAGTACGTCAAATATATATAAGTAATATCAAAGTTCAGTTAACATCATAATCTAAGAAATAAACACGGAGTAAATGAACACTTAACTAAATTATTCTACTCTCAGAGATCTGGGAAAGAAATACAATCTTTCCCATTCTGTGTGTGGGGAAATTAAGACTCAAACTGTTCGGGAATTGATATATCTGAAAATAGCCACAGCTCTAGAAGTCTCTTGACCAGCAGGCTCTATATCTTCATATTTACCAAAAAGAGCCCGATCTTGCTTCGGCTTCCCCTATGAACTGGCAAGGGCCAGCAAAGGAAGCGTTTTCCTGCTCAATTGGATCTCAAGCTGTACAAGCCTCTACACCTTCTAGTCATTTACAGCTTCCAGTTTTTGTTTTAGAATATGCAAAGCACAGTTAGCTAATCCAGGTGACAAAAGCACCCACAGAGCAAACAGAACCTACGTTTAAGGAAATGGTCTTCAACTGTGTTGAAGGCTGGATAAAACTGTGCAGAAACTAGCAGAAGAAAAGGCAAAAAGTGAGGAAAAAAGAGAGAAAGGAACAGGTAAGAGCTTATCTGCATCGATAATGATAGCAAAAGAAGAGAGTGGAAATAAGATTTGTGTTAGTATTGCTAGTTTACCAAATTTCAGAGAAGAATTAAGATATGTCAACTGTCAATGGCTCAAGGGTAGCATTGCAAACATCTGCAGTCCACCTGTGCAGTCAATCACACACAGTCATTGTGGGAATTCCTAAAAGGAAGATCATTGAGCTCCTGGGCAATATAATGCACTTAGAAGTAAATTTTCCTGAAATACTGGGAGACAGACACTAATACGGTTTTCCAAACTGGTATTATCAGGAGTAAAAGGTTGCCAGAAGTGACTCAAAATTATTGTTTCCTTTCTAAAAATCTTTCAAGTTTGAATCTTAGGTGAGAGTTGAGCTTATAGATATCACCATTTATTAATCTGCTCCAAAATAAGGAAGACTTGTTTTAATACAATGTATTTGATTGTATTATACTGCTGGTTTTCAAGTTATTTCTGATCCTAGTGTGTTGAAAAACTACATACAACTACTGCTTTAAATATCTAGTACTATTTATTTTTAATAATAGTTTGTTCTAAAGTTAAAAATCCATACACAGAATAAAGTCCTATAGTAATCAGGATTTTTAACAAAAGGCATGTAGGTGTGTTTTAAATATAAAAAGTTCAGTTGTACCTTATCTTTAATAGAGGATTACAGCTGTATATTGCTTAAAATTGAATAACTAAATAAGAATTATTTCATTTTTTAGTTTTCTCTGGAGCAGCTTACCACAAATGCATCTGTATGTTCATCAGATTCTATTTCCATATCATCTTGAACCTGCTCCACTGTAAGGTCTTCAAGAGGTTGAGGCTGCAAATTAAAGCATTGAAGTAAGTCAGTCCATCTATCTGTTTAATCTATATTAACACAATATTGTATCTAATTTAAAATAAATGAATGGAGTACCTTTTCTTCCATTTCATAATCCACTCCAAATATAGGGTTAGCTGAATAAACTTTGTGAAGTGAATTAATTTCTTTCACTGCCTCCTGTAGTTTCTCCACGGGATCTATTTTAAAACCAAGTACATATCCTCCACTCTATATAACAGAGTAAATAAAAGACATATATTTATTAGTGTTGCTTATTATTTAAACAACTTTTTCCCCTTGATGGAGAATTGCAGTTTAATGATAGCAAATTTCAGCTTGCTAATAAAACATTATCTGTATTTTGGTATCATCTTATTTTCATTCTGCCACTAAAACCATGGATGAAATAAAAACAATAACAATGTTATTCTATGAGGCAAATAAGCTTTTAACTGTTACCTCATTATACAAATGGAAACAAACTTCTTACACAGAAAAACAACAGCCAACAAGGGCGGGACAAATTCGGAAGTGATACTAATGATTTATTACTAGCCACTCAGCAAATGTTTAGCCTGTTAGATCTTGATGTTACTGAAGAAGCTTTCAGATACAGTTAGCTGAACTTTAAAAAAAATCAGCATTAAAAGCATTTCTGATTAAGGTCAAATGGAAGAAAAATAATGTTGTCTTTTACAGCAAAACAGATACACAAGTGACAAAGATTAAAAATAGTGATCTTAATTAAGTATAGAAGTAATTAGATCCCAAAGATAATCTGTCAGAAGACACTGGTTTTAACAGTTATTTTAACTAGCCATACTGGCTTGTTGCTGCTTCCATTAGAGAAATCTTTACTCACAATAGCCATATTGACTTCAACATACGGACATTTTAAGCAGTGCAAAGAGGACTTTTAAAAAGTTCTGTTCAAAAGGGCACACAAGATAGTCTAAGTACCTTAAAAGTAGCCCTATAACATTTCAGAATTGTAGAACTATTATATATAAAAATGCAACAATGAAAAAAGGCTATTAAAGCTTCTTACCTGCTGAGAACTCTCTATCACAAGTGCCAAGCCAAACTTTGAGTCCCTTATTTTTATTGAACGCTGAGAGTAAAGAGGTAAAAACTGTTCGTTAAAAAATTTAAGAATTACTTGATAAAAATATGCTTTTTCTATTTTTAATATATATGTATTTTTTTACACTGTACTAATTACAATTACTGGTTGTGGAAGCTTGGCTGCCAGCGTTCCTTCACACTTGCCATTACAAATTGGAACTAGTAAAACCTCAGGGAAACATGCTTTTATGAGAAGTGGTAACAGTTCATTTCTGAAATCAGGTTCACAGATCATTCATCTCAGTGTATGTAGCTGACACGAAGCATCATCATAAACAGTTTGAAAATTATAAATACAAGCCATTTTCAACATCTGCACCTGCCCATGAAAGCCCCCAGTTGATCTGGATGGAAATCTACCCTGTGGCTGATGCTGGTAAGGCAAAATTCGTCCCTGACTGTGGAACTTGAAATACTAATTTTGGCTATCTGAGAGTGTTAACTGAAGACTTGAACTTAGGCCATTTCATTCCAAAAATTATTGTTTTAGGATACTTACGATTTGTAGATAGGGTATGCTGACATTAAAGCTGTCATTCATATTTGCATGCCAAACTATCCTCACATTAGTAACAAAAAATGTTCCTAAATTTCCCTATTAAAGAAAAGGTATGTTAGAACTGCTTTGAAGTATGAAACCTTTTTTCCAAATATGATTACTGCTATCTGTTTAAACTAAATCAACTTCATATTTAATTCGGTAAAAGCCCAATTCATTACCACCAAAACCAGTTGAAATGCTTCTATTGATTGCAAGGAAGCAAGGTCCAATCTTTAAAGGATACAGCACTTGAGTGGTGAAAATAACAGGGAGTACCTATTACTGCAGCAAAGCAGGATCAAATCACAGCACAGCAGACCTCATGGGACACGAAGCATCTGAGTGTGTTCTTAACTGTACAGATCTGGAATTGGCGTACCACGTAAGTATAATGGCATGTGGGTTAAACTTAGGCAATTGTAGAGATGTGTGCCAAGGGAATGCAGAGGAAAGAACTTTTCAGCTTGTCAGGATGGATCCTATTTCCATTCTGGACTAAAATTGCACAGAGAGAAATAACAGCTCCCATTTTGTTTCATGGCTCTGGGAAATACTTGCAACTAATATCCTGTAAAATAATAGATACGTTTTCTATTTTTTCCTTAAGGTCTTAAATTTTTAAGACATGGATTCCTATTCCAATATTTTCAATTTCCTGTAATTAAAAGACAATACAGTCTTACACTGTAGTCAAAGCCGCACGTAAACATACAAATATTCAGCAGAGCACTTTGGAAACAGTGTGTCTTTCAGGATGACACAGAGCTTTACACTCATAAATATACCGTTTTAATAGGAGCTGTATATCTAGTTCCTTGCATATTAACCAAGTCACGTAGACTTCAGGTTGCCAAAAAGAGACTTTGCTGTACTGAGTAGCAAATATATGGGACCACCTTCTCCACGTGCATCAGTTGATGGACTGAATTTAGGGTAATTCCTTTGAGGTTACAAAACTACAGCAGTACAATTGCTTAATGAAAGCCAAAACATTTTAACTTTGCTGTAGTCAACATAGTTTCATTTTTCACTATACCTGGTCACTTGATAAATTCCAAACTCCATTGATTTTATCATATATTTGTTCTTGTGGTAATAATCTCAGTTGCTTGTTTTGAATCAATGCACTTCTCAGCTTTAGATCACGATACATTTTAGAAGTTTCATAAGCTCTGCAAAAAAATAAAAAATACACATTATAATTTCAGTGTCTTTATTGTTTTTACTGTTTGTTTTAGCACCGATATGAAATGTTTATTTTCAACTTTTGTTATCACCACGTTGCACAGAAATGAGAGTACTAGTAAACCATTATATTTCAGCTTTCCTTAAGGATATTATCTTTAAACTTAAATGGGGGGTTTTTGACATCTGTTTTGATCTCCTTTATTGTGTATACTATTTCCTTCTTCTCCTTAAGACAGTAATGTCCCAGCCTCTATTGCAAAGCATAAGTCTTCTGGGTCTCAAGTTATATGTAGTATGGACATCAGGAAACCTTTATTTTTCAGTGCCAGTTAAGTCACAAACATTCAACATACGTATGTCAGTCTTCCAATGCTCTTAAATAGAGACATATGGTAACTTCTTATGCACACATTCATTCAGATGACTTATTTTTAGGTGGGAAACATCCACAGTCAGAGTTTTGACCAGGATTTAACTTCTCCTCTTTATTACATGGTCCAAAGTCATGGGACATTATTAGAGACAGAAATTATAGATAGAAAAAGCACAGTGAAATTCACTCTTTTGTACTTTTATTTGCTCAGATAGCTTATACACACTAGGTGTATATACTGTGATCAATGACTGGTATTAACAGACATTAATTTTCATTATTCACAGTTATCTACTAGAATTTGTGATCATTCTCTCCATTCCTGCACTCTCCTCTTTTGGTAAAGTTTTCTGAATGTTACATATGGGCAGTTATATACTCAGTCCATCAGCCGTAGTAATTCCATGTATTTAATTAACTGGATTTTGTAAATGAAGAAATAGTATTTTAAGTTAGTTACCTGTGTACAGCAATAACTGAAGTGAAGAGTCTGGGACTCCCGGGGACAACATTGGTAAATATGAACTCAAACCGTGTATTGTTACATTTAGTCAATATATAGAGAGCTTCTGTCTGCCCTCGTAATTTCTGTAAGAAAAAATATGAAATATAACATTTTGACAATATAGTAGCTTGACTGTACAGGCGATAAATAATCTTGACATATTTTCTAAATTCTTGTTCTAAATAGTAGATCTGAAAGTTGTAATCCTGATTCTACCACTGATCTACTGCTGTCTTCAAATGTATTCAGGTTTTTTTTTTTTTGGAAACTAGCAGTTCCATCAACAGTAGAACTAATGAAGCTTGGCTGTTATATATTTGCAACATCGTAACTGAAACAGAATTTTTGGCTTTTTTACCTGGGGAACCTATATAATCTCCCTGCTAGTTCTTTGCTGCAAGCTAAGCAAATGGCTTCACAGTTGTATGTAATTCAGGCTATATATTCGAGAGCTTTCTTGCACAAAACTGGTGCCTCTCTAGACCTTTGTTAAATTCAGACACAAGGAACCAAGAGGTGCTGACCTTACCTAGAGGGGAACAAAATCACCAGACAGTGTGATTACAGGAGTTTTACTGCCTTAGGAAACTGATTAAAAACACACTCCTACAGGAATGTAAAACTCTGTAAACTTTTAAAACTAAACTTTCATTACTATTCTATTACTGTTCTTGCAAGTAAATTTTTAGATTATTGTTGATATAGTGCAATAAGCATAAACAATGAATTACAGCATCATTTATTATTTTTAAAAGTATTTTTTGAAACTTACTGAGTTGGCAGTTCTTGTAGTTATATTTATAACACAGTTGTAACCAACAGCTAAAAGTTAGGGGATGAAAGAAAAAAGCATAGTTTTGAGAACAAGAAAAAATAATAGACAAAATTACAAGTATAATATTGAATTTTGTAGCACAGCTTTGGATGCTATTTATGAGAATTACACATCGTTGTTAATGGTCTGGGCCCTCATCGCAAAATCAATGACTAGTTTAAGCTGGAAAGGACCTTAGTCCAATGCGTTTCTCAAAGCAGGACCAGCTGCATCTGGCTGCTCAGACACTGTCCAATTCAGTTTTGAATATTTCCTAAGAAGGAGATTCCACAGCCACTCCAGGAACCTGTTCCACTCTTTGACTGCCATCATTGTGAATGTTTTTCTTCTAATATCTAATCAGAATTTCCCTTGTTTCATGTTTGACTGTTGCCTCAAGAAGGTCTGTTTCATCATTATGTTGCCTGTAAATTTTACCTTTATAAATAAAACTTTCCACATGGATATAATATTTTGTAGAAGAGGAGCTAAGGCCATGACAAAGAAAAAAGCAGCAAAATGGAAGTATAAGTGGACAAGAAACAAAAATAAGAGGAAAAAACTTATAAATTTCACTTTGCCTCTTCTGCTGTAGTGCTCTGACACAAAATAAGAACAGGAACAATCCCAGATGTTCTTCATAAAACAAATGGATGTACTACAATGGTGCTGAGCTAAATCTGAATGTCAATGACAACCCTGCTACTGATACCAACAGTAGCACAGACTGGTTCCAAAAAAAAGAACAAAAATCAAAGGAGAACTAGAATTTGCTTTGGGAAGATTTTGCTTCTCCAAAAGCTCAGATGTGGCAGCAGTTATATACATACCAATATTAAATTTTTATGGAATTAATACTTATGAAAATAACAAAAAAATACTATTTCCTATGTTGCTTATGAGAAATTGTCTAAAACTAAAAGAAACAGCAATGGTCGAAAAGAGCGTCCAATAATTTTTTTGTCAATTTATTATCTTAATATAAGAAATAATACATTATCTTGAAAGCTAGAGAGTATTTCAAACTCTAAAAGCCACAGGTTAGACTTCCTTGAGCTTCTATAGGGCTGAACTACTCCATAAGTTTCTTTGTGATCTCCTCTACAAAAGTCTATCCTCAAACTTAAATACACAAGCAAACTTTTTTTTTTTAATTTATAAATACATATGAAAGTAGCAGTGTATGTAGGTGCACTTGTATGTGCGTGCATGTATGAGATAGCAAATGCAGAAAAGCAAGCAGGCAGAGGACATAATTTTGTATACATTATGAACAGAATACACATTTTTCAATATTGACTAGCTTCTGGGGACAAAGCACTGGAAATAATTTGTGTACAAAGTGCGTCCTGCCTTGTTTATGCAAGTTGAATTAAATATGGGTAGACTGCTAGCTACTCATATAGCTAAAATTAGAAGCTTATTCAGAGCTTACAATAGTAAATTTGGAAAGGCAGGTACTTGTGGGGAATACAAACTATAGGACAGTACAGAATGTGAACAAACAGGTGGCAACAAGTACAAGTGAAGCAAGGTGTGAAGAAACTTTTGTTTCTTTCTAGAATAACAAATGAATCCCGCCCACATAGGCCAAATAAAAAATATGTCTGAAGTACTCTTCAACTTCTGCTTTGAGAAATGAACATTGAATTTTAAGATTTTACTACAAATTATAGTAACAGTTCCTATATTAGAAATAGATTCATTAGTAACCATTTATTTCAGACTTTCCAGAACAGTAGAACTACACTTTACTGTTCTATACTTTAATCAATGTGATTGTGAAAGAATAGCTTGCTACCACAAAGGAAATACAAAATTTGTAGTAATTCTACAGGAAATGATACTCACAGAGATTGACTCTGGGCAGTGACAATGAGCGCCAAATAATCCGCAAATTTGTCACAAGCAGTCTACCTGGAAATAAAGAGTGTAGATATTTTTAATCTGAATAACTGCTATTAAATTAAATGTTCCATTCTGTGTTACATAGTTACCTCTTGTTTTGAAACACCAGAATATTCCTTAACCCGACAGCAAAAAGAAGAAAAGCACAGGACATCCCTACCCCTGCCCTGAAAATCACTAAGCACTTTTTCTTTTTTTTCAAATTCTAGGAGAAAAAATCCAGCAAGAAAGAAATGAAACAACCTCTAAAATACACCAGCATTCCTCAAAACTAAACCAAGAACAGTTACTGGTTTCCCATCCACCTGTCTAAGGTAAAAATGTGGAGACACAATCAGTGCAGAACTGCTCTGTGGAGGAGAAGGGGAAGGCAGTGAGTTAACTGTCGCAGCTGTCTTCACAAATAACCTCCCCCCTTTATGTCACATGCAAATTTATTTGATTGTGTACCCTGTACAGCAGCACACCCAGCCCCAGGAAGGGTCACAGCATGCTGGCAGCTTAATGCCCTAGCATACTATATATATATTCCTTACTGATTCAGTTTAAACCAGGTTAGGAAAAACTAAGCATTAAAGAGGATTACAGCAAAAGATCACCACAATGTTTATAAATGGATTATTCTTATAAGGCTTTAAATTCTAAACAAATTCTGAGACAAGATTATCACCTTCCTACAACTTTGACCAAGAGATCCTATTTGATAGTACTCCAAGGGAGACAGATCTGTGAAACAGGCAGGATCTGCTTTCTGCAACAGACCATTGATACTGAGTTCAATGGAAACCCAACAAGGCTTTCAGGAACGTATACAGGTTAAATATTAGAAAGTCTACAATTTCCCTCAGTATGTGATTACCTCTGTCTCCATTGTTTCCTTTGGTATCTTCAACAGACTCTAAGCAGTCTATAAGGACCTCTCCAGGTCTCATTTTCATTTGTCTAAAAGAAAAAAATTACCTAATGAAAAATTTATTAGATTTCTCCTCCAAAAGAAGGCCATTTTTATTTCCCCACTTTGCTTTTGTCTCTCATCTTTTTTTGTGCAACATACAATGAAGAATCCACATATGCACACATACACACAGATCAATATTATATACCTGAAATTGTTATCACTGCATCTGGCATATGAAAAATATTAATACCTTTATTATTAAATTATAATAGTAAACAAATAATTACATAGCAAGTGTAACCAAGCAAAGTATACCCCAAAATAGGGAAAAGATGTGTGAAAATGGGAGGGAAAACCCCCAAATTTGCACTCACATAATTTTTAACTGATGGAGTTTGTTGCCCCTTGCTGTAATTTTAGGTTATAAGGAGTGGAGTTAGGGTCAGGAAAGAACAGATGCCAGCAAAGGAAATACCATACGTATACAGACATGTGAACTGCTCTGCTAAATTTTCCACAAATTGTATGGTTTGGTGGGTTTTTTCGATTTTTTTTTTTCTTGATTTAACTGCTCTAGCCACTTAATTACATAACAACGGATGTACTGTGAAGTTTTGCTATCTTTTAACTGCATTGTGTAAAGCAGCCAAAACTTTTTAGTGTATTGGCATGACAGAAACAAAATGCATTAGCAGGAGGGCAATTCCATTGGAGATCAGGATTGAGCCACTAGGTATGGACTCAGTAATACATCACCAGAACAGCACAAAAAATATTAGACAGGACATAGCAAGAATAGTAACATTAGCATTAAAGAAAATACGTAAGAAGGCTCTGTCCACATGACAATTCTACAACAAAATAAACCACAACTACTTAAACATCCAAAATACATTTTCACATTTCTAAAATTACTGCAGGCAGCACACTTGAGGGATGTGTCTGAGGGGCTGTTCTCAGTACGGCCAAAGGAGCAGGAGAGAGACAAGCATGGTAGTACACCTTCAAGCCTCCATCCTCAAAATCATCACCAACCAGCTGCTAATCTGTAGGTCCACATTACAAAAGCTACGCAGGTTTTTCCACAGAAACCAGAGCAGAAGTGTTACGTCTCGGGTGAGGCTTAGGGAGGCTGGGGCCCACAGGAGTGAGGCAGCACCGTCTGCCCGGGAAGGACCGGACAGCCCCTCAGCTCCGGCTGCCCGGGGGCTGTACAGCCACTGCTCGCTGCTGTGAGCTCAGCCTGCCCGGGGGCTGTACAGCCACTGCTCGCTGCTGTGAGCTCAGCCTGCCGACGCCGAGTCCTTGTTCACAGTGACCGGTATCGGCCCCTCAGACACGCACCTCAAGTGTGTTTTCACGTCTCAGCGCCAGGCAATGCTACAGGTGGCTGGGGAAAGCACACCCTTCCCTCGGTCATCCAGTGTGAAACCTGCTGTGTTTTTTCTTTTTAATTTTCTCTCTTATTTCACAGATTGGAAAAGGTAACTAGACTCCACCTACAAAAAACGCCCCAACCCCGCTCAGGCCTTTTCCCGCTCTGCCAAGTAAACGCGCTCCCCGCCCCGCCGCACGGGGAAGGCTCCCAGCATGCACCGCGCCACGAATGCCGACCCCGCTCAGCCTACGGACAGCCGCCGTTCCGGTCCGAGAGCCCCGCTGTGAGGAGCGGGCAGGCCCAGGACACTCACTGCGGGGAGATGTCGAAGCGGACATCTCTGTCCTCCCACAGCACGTCCAGCACCCCGCTCATGGCTGCCAGCCGCCGCGCGCTGCACCCTCCGCCGAGTCCGCGCGCCGCCGTGGCAACGGGGGTGGAGCCTCACGCCCCCGCAGCGCTCGGGATTGGCTACGGCGGTGCACGTGCAGGGGCCGCCCGTTCTCCCGCTCTCGCAGGCCCCGCCCCTCGCCCGGCTGAGGTAACGGCCGCGGCGGCAGCGGGTTGTGTTGCTTTGGCCCTGTGGCCGGCGCGGTTGCGCAGCCTCGCAGCATCCACGGCCTGGCGTTTCTGAGCGTTTTATGCCGGAGAGCGGAGCGCTCCGAGTCGCTGGTACATGTAGTAATAGCAGCTTTTCCTCGCGTCTCAGTTTTGTCTGGTACAAGGTAACAGTGGTATTGCCGTCAGCCACCGTTAAACCCACCCCTGGTACAGCCGGTGAGCCTAGAACCTGGGAAACCCTCGCTGACTCGGTGTGTTACAGCTCTTAAGTCCTCAGAGAGTTGGTTTTGTTCTGCTGGTTTTGTGTTTGTTTCTTTGTTTTTAAACGAGATGCCACGTATCATTCTCTTTTTAATTTGGAATAACTCGAAAATTTATCTGAATTTTAATTGCAGTATCCTGGCACTTTCAAATAATAATGAAAAAATACGAAGCATCGGAAGACGCTTGTCCTTTGACAGTTCTTCCCTGGAGCTGGTCCCTGAACGGGTGAGGAGCCCGTCAGGACCACCTGGCACTCGATGTAAACTCGGAGTGAAAAACCTCATTGACGCGGCCTCTCCCTGCGCACCCCTCCCACCCCCGCTCCCTGCGGCGCCGCTGGGCCGGGCCCTCTGCCGCCCCCCCGGCAGGAGCGCGGCAGCGGCTCTGCAAGTATGAGGGGCGCCATGTATTTGGCTTGACGCCAAATTCCTTTTTTTGTTGATATGCTACCATATGTTCAGGAAAACAAGCAAAAAACTAAAAATGATCCTGGATTTTCATATTCAGAAGTGCCTAAATCTGATATGTTGGGTCTTGTTAAGGGCCGTGGAGAAATCCAGTGGTCATCAGGTGCACATTTAACCATGTCATTTACCTGTGAGGTAAGTTTTCAGTCCTGTAAAGGTACCATTATACATTCTCTGCCCTGGCAGTAAAACCAGAAATGTTTTACTAGAAACAAGCTTTTAAGTATGTAAGTCAAGTAATAGGAAATACATCATATACAGGCAGACATAAATGTACAAAGCAATATGGCAGTGATGGGCAATAAAGAATAAACTCTATGCTGCATTCAGTGTTTTGAATATAAGTTTTAAATGTTTTTTTAAGGAACAGATTACTAAAATACATTTAAAAATTAGACTTGGCTTCCAGAAGAGAAACACGTGTCAGGAACCACTTTAGACAAGAACTAGTGTAATTTAGTGATGCCAGCCATTAGTTTAGTCACTCATATAAATCTGTGAATGTGTTTAAATTGTCTTTGTCATGTATCTTGCTAGGTAATGGCAATGGAGGAAAGTTTACAGAAAAAACGACTAAATGTAACTGTGATGTGGTTCGGAAAGGTGGGTAGCTGAGCCACCTCCCTGTCTTGTGACCTGGAGAGCATGTAGGCCACAATTTGCTATATTTATCTTGTAACCCCTGAGTAGTATTCTGCATGTAATTTGGAAATAAATATTTTTTTGCTTGAAATATTAAAATAAGATCGGTGGGAACACTTTCACTTAAAAAAGGTGAAGTCTTCCTTGCAGAATCCATGCCAAATATTACATTTCTGTAACAGAAAGAAAAGAAATTACATAGTTTTCATGACCAAAAGATTGCTTTCCAAAGCCACATATATAATCTAAAATCAGGTACACTTAGTGATTGTATAATGGTAGTATTTGAAGATCTAGGTGAAAGAAGGGCAATTACTATGGCAAATGCCATTTTGGTCTTAATATATCGTAGTAAAAAGAAAATTTTGTACTCTTGATACTGCTGAAAAATTGCTGTTTTGTTACATAAGGACTACATAATACAATATATGCAAAAATAATTAAGGTAACCTTGCACAGGTAGACTTTTTAAATTAATAAGCATATGTTAACATTCTTTAAATTAGTGGGTTCGGTTTTACATACTATGTTGGATACTTGATAACGAAACTAAACAATCAATAGCTTCAACTTGCTCCTTGTTAATGTAGAGATAAATTCCTACCTCCAGAAGAAAATACACAAGCCTCTCTACATTCCTCTTCACTCTCAAAGCGGTTTGCATTTCCATCGCAGCCACCATACCAAAACTGAGCACAAGCATTGGCCTGTTTATCATAATACCATTTTATGACATAGACACGGCATGGCCCTTGATCCAGCCTTAACTTGCATCGGAGGTCCAGGATACTTTCTAAAATAAAGGAAAAAAGGAATAGAAACAATTCCATTTTAAAAAGTCAGTTGTATTGCATAGATTTTACCTTTTAACCCCCCCCTTTTTTTTTTTTCTGCTAATGTTACACAGCAGTTTAAGATTCACTTCTAAAGATGGTAGCATTGAAGTTAAGTTGAAAGTTCACCTTAGTAGGTCAAATAAACTGTTCCTTTACTGGCATGGTTCTACTAACTCCAGAAATAATAGTATTATGGCTCCACATACAAGAAGAGCAAACAATATGAATCTGATAATTTTGAAATATAATTTTTGAAATTTAATTATCAGCAACCAGTCTTGTGAGCAACCCAAAACTATGAGCCAAAGAGCTATAAGTTTGTTGCATCTGCTGTTTTCAAACCAGAAGTATGACCATCATCCTTTTGTAGTACTTTGCTTTAGTACATTAGTTCTTTTTGCTGTGTGGGGGAAGAGACCTTAGAATAGTGAGACTAATATAAAACTTCACTCTTTTCTAAGTTGTTTGTGCTGCTTAATTATGTACACACTAGTTACGCTTGAATGTAAAGCTTGTTGATCTAATGATTCATACAGATATGCATTAGAGGAGTGTGACATACTGACCTAGTCGTACTCAGTTTAATAATACCATGAGATAGAAGATACTTTTCCTTCAAGTTCAATGCTGTGACATCAAAATTCTGTCAGAATAATAGTCATGCCCATGTTCCAGGAAACACAAGAACATGTTTCTGTTGCTCTCTTCTGTTTCTCCCATCATAATACACTGTTACTGGAACTTAAAGGGTGAATCCCCCAAATGATGAAGATAATACATCTAGACATTTCATATGAAAATAGTTAGTCCTTTGAGCAGTGAGCTAATTACTATACTTTCCTTCAAATGACTAAACACTGCTTTTTCCACTCTCCTCTGAAGGAGAAATATATTTTTTCTGTCCAGTTCTGAACTCATTATGTATCTTCTCTGTCTTTAATGAAGCCTTCCATCTCCATGGACTGACCCATCCTGGCTGCTCACTGGCCCACCTCAGCAAGCACTTCGTTCTCTTTTTGATGCCATTTATGACCTCTCAGGTTATAGCTGACATTGCTTCTGCTGTAAGTGGAACAGTAGGATTTGGTGTTTGGAAAAATAAGTACTGATGAACAGGCTGGACAAGAACTGCAACTGGATCTGTTATAAAATCCTGAAATGGGTTATCTTCCACAGCATGATCTCACAAAATCTTCAGAGTGTGGAACAAAATTACTCTGATTTAAAGCCTTATGAAAAGTCAGTATCAGGATAAGAGGGAACAAAATGAAAAACTGGTTGTGATCTATAACCTGGCCTTGGTGTGAGCCCTGCAGTTGAAAGAGATGATGTCATCGCTTTATCTGATGATGATGGTTTGGATGGCAATAATGATACCACAGCTGCAGGTGAAAAGAAACAGAATGAGACATTGATTTTTGATCAGCCAAAAATAACTAGAGGATGAAGAAATGAATGAAGATATAAATACCTCTAGTGTCCACTGTTAGCAAGGGTGACTGTTCCTCTTCTTGTTCCTCTTCATAGTCTTCATATACTACCACAGGAGGTACTTTA
The DNA here is from genome assembly GCF_964273445.1 of Streptopelia decaocto. Taxonomy (NCBI): domain Eukaryota; kingdom Metazoa; phylum Chordata; class Aves; order Columbiformes; family Columbidae; genus Streptopelia; species Streptopelia decaocto. The sequence continues at coordinate 47,705,279 of NC_138660.1, forward strand.
GTCTGAAATAAGCATTTGATTTTCTTTGCTTTTCAGATATTGTGAAGAGTCTCAAAATGAACAAGCCCTTCATCACGTAGAGGTTTTCTAATGTTTTTCGTTCCCATTTACCTTGACTTCAGTGTTAAGAATCAGGACTTAAACCTCACCTGGTTTACCAGGAGGGTTGTCAATCCTAAACCTAGGATTTTTTTTTTTTTTTTTTTTTTGTAGTTCACCTTTACAGATTTCTTTTTATAAAATTAGAATTATAGACAACAGTTGAGTTTAATTACTATTCTTAGGCTTAATTATTACAGTGTAATTGCATTTTAATAACATTAGGTTTCACGCTGTGGCACAAATATTACTGTATTAAACACAGGACTAATAATCCTTGTAACAGTATCAGGAATACATTATAGCCAATAGATAGCTGCCTGCATGCAACATCAGAACTCTTACTTGGAACAACCACTGCCAAGCATGTCAAGTTAAAGGAGCTATTACAGTACCTGTTCTGTAGAAAAGTAGGGGGAATGTTACATGTTACATCAGACAGCAAAACAGGAAATGTATCTAAAACTTTTGCTCGTTAAAGCCTGCTGCATTTTCATACCGGAACTAATGGTTGAGGAAGATCACCAAGGCTCAGAGGACTTTCTACTGTAGATACTCCAGGTGTCTGTGCTGAAAGTGACTGTCTATTAACCTGGTTGTTCTGAAGTATGTAATGTAAAGAACTTGAAGATACTGAATGCAAAGATGGTCCTCCTATGCTTGCACCATTTCCATTACGGTTGTATATTAAGGTACCATGTTCATCTTCACAAAATTGGTTGACTAATTTGGACTCCAGAGCTGTTTAAAAAAAAAAAGTAAAAAGCCTCATCATACTGAGAAATTCAATCTATTTTTTGAATTTGGATTATTAATACACAGAAATAGTACACATGTAATCCAGTACTCTTCTGGATTATTTATATGCATCTAATAAGATTATTTCAGGCTCTCTGGGCTATGGCTTTTATTTGTCATAAATTTGCCAGCCCGTAAGTCCTCTATGTGGTACAAAATATAATTAACTCACCTAAAGGTGTTTATCTGGGCTTAGTAACAACTATTAGTTGGTAGTGGGAAAATAACTGCTTACCTTGTAGTTGGGAATAACCAAATGAAAATGGGTTATATCCCAATGGAAGCGGATAAGTAGAATTTACCCCAGTGGGTTAGATTCTGGTTTCCAGTCCAGCAGATTCATGGTGCATTAGCATTTGCTCAGCTTAGAAAGCTGGTTTGAGCAACTCTTTTCCTGCACTGTAGGTGACATCTCTTATTGGTGTGATGAATCATTGCCTTAAAACATGAGTCCTTAAAATACGGGAATCTGTATCTTTAGGTTCCTATTACTTTGCATTGTGTAACTAAATCCTCATCAACATCAAAACACATGTCCACAAAGACAATGCTTCCCCTGCCCCCACCTCCCGGTTCTGAGAAGCATCAGATAAAATTCAGAATAAAACTGCAATGAACGCACCTGGAAGGGTATTAAAGTCATCAATGAGGTACATGTGTTCTCTGTCTGGATCTGAAGCAATCAGGTTAAGTTCACGCACAAACTCAACGTGTGTTGGATCTGAAGTATTTACAATTCCTATTGCATACATTTCGATGTTTGCTGCATGAGCCTCTCGAACAGCAATATCTAGTTTTACAGCTTCTCTCTTGTCTGCTTGGCCATCTGTTAGCACAATAGCTACTTTTCGCACTCCTGTTCGAGCACCGAAAAATCCTTCCTGGGTTGCTTTACGGATAGCAGTTCCTGTGTAAGTGCCTTCTCCCATGTATTGCATTTTTCTAATTGCTTGTTTAACATCCTGTCGAGTGGTGTACTTGTTGAGACCAAATTCTAGCTGAACTTCTAAACTGTATAACACAAGGCTAATTCTGGTAGCATTTCTGCCTACAGTTACTCTGTCTACTAAAGCAGTTACAAAGTCTTTGATAATCTCAAAATTTTCTGGTCCCACGCTCTCAGAGCTGTCGATCACAAATACAAGCTCCATAGGAATTTCCTTACATTTAATACCGCAACCTGCAAAGGAAAAATTAAAAAAAAAAAAAAAAGAAATCACAATGATTTTACTTGGTATCCTTTTGGAAAGGAGAAGAATGTAAACGTAATGAAGGAAGAGTCTGAATAATAACGGTTTCCTGAGTACTTACCACATATCTCTTTAATTAATTTAATTATATCTTCTCTCTGGATATGAAAAGAAAGTAAATATATAAAACCATTTTACCATTTGCCTCTTTCAGATGAGGTATAATATTGATACCACCAAAGATTTTGTTTATAAGGAATAGATGTGTCCTACAGGGACATACAAAAAATCTTACTGCTTAACTTTCAAACCTGACCTTCCAAGCTTGGAATGAATCCCACATTTTACAATAAACTTATATGGCATATAAGAACCATTAACTTGCCAACACAATGACACCTCTATCTAAAACAATTAACTACTGTAATGTAAATAATGTTTTGTGATTATTTGGTTCTTATTAAAACTTTAAAAGTCAAAATTCATTCATATTTTAGCACCTGAATAATATGGATACCCTTTCTATATCTATTGGGAGTGGAAAAATAGACCCAGCTGCAGGAAGTGTATTGCTTGTAGTGAACTGGCGTATGACAGTGTGACAACACAGAATGGAACTGGAACTGGTGAACTCGAGTGTGCCTGGCCCACTGTGTTACCCGGCTTTCAGTGCCAAAAAAAGAGCTGCTGCCTTTAGAGCTGTCTGATCAGAGAAGTTATAGCTTCATGACATGCAAACAAATGTTTTTGCATTACTAGAGCAAACTTTTTTTTTTTTTTTAAGTGTATGACAGGATTCATTTGGCACTGAGTTAGTCTTTCAAATACATCTTTTTGCTACTGCTGCTCAGCTTCCACCATAAACCTCAGGAGTATTTATATCTCACTGACATGTTTAATGTATTTGGGTCTGGTGCAGCTCAGACTTAGCAGAAGTATAATTAAGTCTGTAGCATGATATACTGTAACAGGTTTGAAGATCTTTGCTCTTTAGACTCTATTTCAGCACAAAGTAGAGGAGAAAAAGTCAGAAACCTTTGCGTGGTTTCTTTATTATTACTGAGACCACTTCTAGTCAGAAAGCTCTTTCCAAAATAACTAACATAAGATACATTTGATAGTATATTTCATTTTGTTTATATCTTGCATTAATGTGATTTAAATAATGGAATTTGCTTACTGTTAGGCCTTGCTCTCCCTTTGGTCCAGTTTTGCCCTGTAACAGTGATAGTTAATTAGGCTACTGCAATTAGTTAATAACATTGTAATTCAGAACATGATTTCATCAATACCATTATTAGAATAATACTTGGCCAATAAGAACTTTGGCTAGAAAAAGTAGCATTCATGTGATATTACTTTGTGCATACAGTATCTACAACCTCCTAATGTGATGAGTTTTTTATGGGAGTTGGATGACCTCGAGTCTCCCACTGGATCACTGGTTGTCAGTTTACATTAGAAAGGGAGATTGTGTGCAAAGCTCTCCTGTCTACCATGTTGTGTTTGTTTCCTTTCTTAAGAGACTACACCTGCCTGACACCCTGGAATGATCAGAATTCTTCTTCATCGTGTGTGGGTCTAACAGAGACAGCGTCAGGGCAGGAACAGCAGTGGTATTTATGTATGCCTACTTATTAGCATGCAAATATCAGCATAGAAGGGTATCGTATTTTGCTTTCCAGCTTCTGGGGAGCTGCCCAGCAGCAGAAGTTACCATTGCCTCCATCTGTTGGCCAGCTTGGAGGGAAAGTCTGAGCTACAGTTACTTGGTAGCCATAGGATAGAATTGCATAGTTTTGTCTCAGAACGTGACAATTTTATTTCACTGCCTTAAGAAAGAACCCATATCTGTGTTTTGGAAGTGGGATATTCAGCATGGAAATGTCTTCTTTATGCTTTTAAATGTTTTCATAGTTTCAGTTTCTTAAGTAATTCAGATTATGTGTAGTTAAATAGCAAGAACAACACACAACCTAGCTTTTTCATTAAGCAGCTTCAGAAAACAGATGTGATAAACCTGAGTTACTCACAGGTTCTCCAGATGAACCAGGGTCACCCACATCACCTTTTTCTCCTTTTTTCCCCTTTTCACCTGTAGCTCCTCGATCTCCCTTAAAACCACGTCGGTAAGCAAAGTGTCAGTTTCTATTACACTTCACATTTCTCTCTAGCTGCCTTCATCAAATTCACCTTCAGCTTCTGACATGAATTAGAATTGTACATTAAAGATAATTTAAATAAATTGGTATTTGTGAATTTCATGCATAACTTGTAGTATTGGCTAAGCAATTTTTGGGAAAAAATAGCTGAAGCAGTTTAAACAGTGAACCATCTCAAACAAATACATGCAGACAGAGGAGTTTCATGGGATATTTCATGATGGAAATTACCATCTGTGTCTGAGAAAAATAAGATAACAGTAGGGAAATTGAGAAGAAAGGCAAAGACATAGGTGGAATGAATAATGGAAATATCACTCTGAGAAAACTTTTTGCCCAGGAAAGGTGTTTGGAATCACAAACAGAGGAATTAGTGCCTCCTGGTTTGATTATTAATAGGCTGTGGGACTTTGTACAGTCTTTCTGAGCTGATGTGATCGCATCCAAAAACTGATTAAAACACACATTCCTGTAGTGCCTAAATTTTGCATGATGGGTGGGTAAAAGAAAGGCCATGATATTAAATCTAATATCTATCACAGAATTCACATGCCCCCAATGCGAGCTGACTGTAATGAGCATTTTCAGTATTTTGGCTTTGGTCTGAAACATTTTCTCTGGTTTAGATATCATACCTTCTGTCCCAAAAGTCCTTCTCCAGGGGGGCCTCGTGGTCCTGGCATTCCTTGAATTCCTTGTTCCCCCTAATGATAATCCGGGTAGTGATATTAACCCTTTGTAATCATTCATCGTGCATTAATTTTAAATGTTCAAAGTGTTTCAAACTGCATTTTAACAAGTATCTTGAGGCACTTCAAGTAATGTAGTAGCTAGCTTGTATTTCTCAAATACTTCGTCAGTATGTCTAAAAATACTCTAAAAATATATAATATCAAAATAAACACATTATCATTATTGGTTCTAATTCTCCTGATCTCTCTTTCCACCCCATCTTCTTCCTTCTCATTCCTTCTTTGCTATTTCTTTCTTTTGTGTCTGTCTCACCTAATCTATGCTTTGGGTAAAAGTGCATGTTACAGGGAAAAAATGAATATTATCCTTAGATTCAGGGTGGAGACTCTTTCTCTACCATATGCGGTAGTTATGTAACTACTCAGACTCTCTGTGGGTGTGAGAATTGGGTAAGAGAGAATGGTATTTTTAATTTAGTAAAGCTGTCTTTCACTGATAAAAGATGCCCTTGCTTCCTCCTCCCTCAATATACACACCTTTGGGCTTGCTATTTACAGCAAAAGAGACAGAACATGCTTTGTAGGTGCTCATGTTATTGTTCCCATTTTCTAGCCTGAGGCTCTCCTCTTATAAGAAACAATGTGAAATCTGTTTCTTAATTCCTTAACACTGTGATGGTCAAATTGACTACTCAACACAGGTTAAATATTGAAGACACTGAGTCTTTTTACCTTAATTCCTTGAATACCTTCACCAGGAGGTCCCGCAGAGCCAGGGAGCCCTGGGCGTCCCATGATTCCCTAGAGAGAAACTGCATAAGTTAAATACAATATTCATGATAAAAATACACAATAAATTGTTGTACCACCATATAATTTTCTGTCCTGCATCTACCAAATCAATGTCTTTTTATAAGTAGTGAGGATAAGATTGCTCTAGCTGACAAAGAGTCTTTCTATCTTTTATGAGATTATTTAAATCCAGTTCAAAGGAGTCACTCGGCTTAATGCTTATTGAACCTGAATCACCTTGCTGATAGAGATATACATTGCATTGAAAGATGGATTGTTTTGGTGGGACATTGGGAACTGAACTAAGATTTAAGACATGATTATTATTGCTATGTTACCTTTCATCACCATTAAGCTTACACAGTAAGGCCTATAGACATACTAATGTGGCTTTGCAATTAAACACTTGTTGCTAGTTCATCAGCTAGTTTTTAAAAGAACTCTAGAGAAAATGTTTCAGTTCCACATGTTATTCATAGGAAGCAATCAAAACCCACATAGTATAATATTCTCAATTTCCTCATTTGTAAGGATCCTCTGCACACACCAGCCCTTGGGATCAGTGCTGGCTGGGGAAGGCTTTCACCCTGCTCAGCTCTGGATCAAGACTTCATGCCAACATTAACTGAATCTCTAGGACCAGTAAGACACATTATGAAGGTAATATATTATTATGTTGCAAAATCTTTGCGTTTGACCCTGCTCAGTTTGTTTACATTTACATTCTAAGAAAGTTCTTTTGTATTAATAGACTTCTAAAGCTGAGCTGTAGAGTTTCCAATTTGGGAGGTTTAATAGTGAAAATTGCTTTTTATCGTTAGAATTATTTCCAGGCCTTTGCTGTGGTGTATATTGTAATTACACAAATAATCCTTTTTGCAGGGATGGGTCATCATATTGGTCATTAGATTATTATTAATTTACTTGTTACAGTAAAAAAGACAAATTAATTCCAGCAGAACGCAACAGTATGCCTGTGGCTCTAACAGTGGTATAGGCAAGACATAGTCAGTGCTTGCCACGCCATTAATTCTGACCAGTGCTAGAAGAAATTTTTGCTACTCAATTGCAGCTAACGTCTGCAGGAGCTAATATTTTGTCACTGATCTTCGTTGCAAGATTATCACTTTATAATTTATTGTATGCAATAGGCAGAAGGCCATGGTTTATGACTAGTCACCAGAAACATTTCTGGTTTTCCACAAAATAAAGACTCTGTATTTCCTAGTTACCTTATTTGTTGGCTTAGTTGTTTCTAGTGAAGAGTGAAGGGAGAAAACATGCAGATGTGTATGTATGATCACACATTTTTGCATTATTTTTTTTTTTTTTCTCCTTTTTTAAAAAAAATAGACAGTGGGAGACATAACTGTTTAAATGGCTTACTTTTGGTCCTGGCAGGCCTTCTCCTGGGGGACCTGGGAGACCAATTGGTCCTCTACTACCAGGATCACCCTGAAAATCAATACTTTAAAAAATAAGTAGTGAATACCAAAGTTCAATTTATCTTTAGAATTCTCAGCATCTGTTGTACTCAAATGGGACAAAGAGAGGAGGATGATTGAACAGCATGATGCAAGTCTAAACAATGCTAACCCACGAATACTGCAGGCAGGACAAGAAAGTTATTGGGGATAAACAGTGGCTGGTAGTCTAAACATATTCAAGACATGAACAGTCAACTATGCAATAGTTACACAGGAATTATTCTGAATCATATAATGAACTCCAGGTCCCCTCAACAAAAACAAAAACAAAAACAAAAAAATTTTTGCTTGCTGCCTGGCAGCTGAATCACAGAATCACAGAATGTTAGGGATTGGAAGGGACCTCAAAAGATCATCTAGTCCAATCCCCCTGCAGGAGCAAGAACACCTAGATGAGGCTACGCAGGAATGTGTCCAGGTGGGTTTTGAATGTCTCCAGTAGGAGACTCCACAACCTCCCTGGGCAGCCTGTTCCAGTGTTCTGATACTCTTACTGAGAACAAGTTTCTTCTCAAATTTAAGTGGAACCTCTTGTGTTCCAGTTTGAACCCATTACCCCTTGTCCTACCATTGCTTGTCACTGAGAAGAGCCTGGCTCCATCCTCGTGACACTCATCCTTTATATATTTATAAACATTAATGAGGTCACCCCTCAGTCTCCTCTTTTCCAAACTAAAGAGACCCAGCTCCCTCAGCCAGTCATAATGTATGTTCACATTGGCACTGTTCTAGCTTATTTTTCCTTTCAGTGCCTTCAGACAGCTGAGGCTTTGAAATGAGTGGAAAAAATATGTACATCCTTTTAAGAGACATTAAGCATATTTAAGTAGCTGTGGTCAAGCCTTCAATTGCCTTTATAATTCCAGTAATCCTGCAGTCAGCATCCAGATGAGTTCTGAAGTGAAGCTTCAAGATCTTCTGTGGGGTCTACCTTTTATATACTGGCAAGTAAATTAGAGCTGGATTTGAAAGGTGACCTATGGATAGGGATTATATCTGCATGAAGTAGACTACAGACATGCATTAACTTTCCTAGGAGTTAAGGTCTGTACCTTAGGTCCTGGTAGTCCAACTCCATCTGGGCCTTGTTCACCAGGAATCCCAGGAAGGCCTGGCAAGCCCTGAAATTACATGCGCAGACACAATATTAAGTTAATTTACAGCTATATTGACCGCATGCTTTTGTTAACATTGATATGGTAGTATCTTGAATATATCTCTCGGTGGGATCACTGTGGTCTAAAATTGATTAAATTCTACTCTGATAAACCTGAAGTGGTGTCAGTGGCATTTGCACATGCATTGCAAGTCATGCAGGAGGCTTGCATGTGTTTGAAGTTCTGATCCAGAGAGGCAGGTGCAGAAGCAGTTCTGCATTGGATTGCACAAGAATATCAGGAAGTGTTATAAATGAAATTCCAGTTTCCATTTTGACATACATTCATTAATTTTTGTGCCTCAGTGTGGCAATTGCTTGCATGTTTATAGTTGTCTTTAGCACAGATAAATGCTAGTGTGTCACCAAACCCCATGCCTCTGGCCAGCAATTGTCCTGGGATTTCCTAAATGCACAGGTGTGCAGCCGCCAGGGCTGGTGGCACAGACTGCAGAGCTGCACACATCTGCAAGAATGGCAGAGGAGGGAGCCTTTTCTCCTTGTATCCCTTTTGCAGGGATCAGTCACATCTGCCAGTAGAAACATCAGTAAAAGGCTGTAAAGTAGATCAACCAGTTCTTTGCCACACCTTCAACAGAACACAACTGAGGGCTGTCTGCTCTCCTGGCTCTTTGGACAGAAGCAGCTTTTTTAGTGGTTCTGGAAAGCAGTGTTGCCTTGAGTTCACACCCATGTATATGGACACAGCTTCTTAGCTGGCTATATTCTCCTGTCAGGGAATAAATTTTGTATGGTTGGGTGGAAGACAGTATCTTGGATCAAGATACTGAAAAAATTGATTGAAGCATCAGTGATATTAAAGGAAAAAAAAAAAGACCCACTTGGAATATGTTATGTTGTGTCATTGCAGAAGTTGGGGACATTGAAGGTCTTTGACTATTGGAGAGGGAGATTTCTTTTTCCTTTTGTGCTAAAATGCATTTCCACAGTTGAGGAGACTTTTTAGGCTTTTAGACCAGCAAATCTTTGATGGAATGTCAGCCGTGGAAGCTAATCACTTTGGTGTAGTGCCTGTTTTCAATTCACATTAAAAAAAATTGTCAATAAACTTACAGGTGGGCCGGGATAACCATCTCCTTTTGGCCCAAAGGGTCCGGGGGGTCCTGGAAGACCTCGGTCACCCTGAGGAAGGCAGGAGAAACAGCTGAGGTTAATGCCAAGACAATTGCTAGCAGGAAATTTTCCACAAAAGTGAAACTTCTTTGGCAAATATCCTGTAAGTTGATTTTATCTGTCTATCTGCTAATGTATTTTACTATGTGAATTATTACTGTAGGTTATTAATGCTGGACTAAAACTGGGACATTTAATAGTGCTGAGGATTCCCAGGACCTTTCACTTCTGAGCCACTAATTTGAAACTTTTTCAAGAGCTTTGTTGTCATTTGTGGCCTACCTGTAAGAAGGAATGACCTTAGTCATATTCCCCATAATTTTATCATGACAGCAAAAAGTGAAGAACATAGCAAAAAAACCATGCAGTGTCACCCAGTTGAAAGAGTTTTGAGGACTCAAGGCTGTGGGAGAGAGACTGGCAACTCTGAGCATAGGACCTGCTCCCTGTTAATTGATTCCTGTTGGATTCCCAGAAATAGGACAACATGCAGTTCTCTGAATTGACTGGACTGTACCAAAACATACATTATTCCATTGTTATAATCTGTTCCTGATAAAAATAAATCTAAGGATCTTGAAAACCACTAACTGATCAAAAAGGGATAGAGATTGTTACATGTTTCTCATGCCTCTGTTCCTGTGTTCGATTGACTCAAAGAGATAAGGGTTATACTCAAAAGTACTATCAAATTCACTTAGTAAAAAAAAAAAAGGTGAGGGGATCTGGATAAGCACAGGTTTTTATGTCCCAGACTTCTTGGTATTCAGACAAAATCAGCCCTGGAATGAAGGATGGCTTACAAAAGTTGAATATAGGTGACTCTGAGGCAATACTAGGAAAGTACTAGTGAGATTAGAGTCCTTAGAGATTAGCTACTTGTCCTTGTTCTTTTTGCACTACTTAAGGCACATCTTCTCACAGTGCCAGTTTGGCCCATATCCCGAGATAATTTTGGAGTCCGTGGATTACCCTGTGTCAAAATTAGGAATGAAGCAAAGGAGTCTGGCTGAGAAAAATTAACCGTGCTTGACAGATAGGCTGTTGTAAGCACATAAATCAGGTGTTCTTTCTGGAGTCACTCCTCATCAATTAAAAACAGTCATTTTTTTCCTGTTTCTCTGCCATATGAAAGCTTATGGTTTATGGAGTCTAGAAGACTGACCATCTATGGTCTTCTGGCGCTGCAAATCATTACGCTCTGTTAGTATTGTATGATATACACATTAAGAACCGTGGAACACTTGCCTATCCTAAGCGATTTGCTGTTGCTTCACTGAAATCCTGCTGTATTTTACAGTTCTATCAGAAATTAGTTTACCAACTTATGAGCTACCTTTGCCCCAGGAAGCCCCAAACCTGGATCTCCAATTGGTCCAGCAAGACCAGGTAACCCAATGTCACCCTGCAATGAAGAAAATATATACTCTAGTTACATATTTTATTAAACACCAATCACAGACTGAGTTTTTTTATTTCTGTTATACAAAAATATACATATCAAATGTAATAGCTATTTTTTTTGCAAGCATTAAGCACCAAAAGCAGAAGAAAGTATTTTGATATCCAAAGCTACCTAGAAGAAAGAAATGAACACAGGAAGGCCACGTGGCAAACTGGCATACAGTTAATACCAGAGCACGGTCATAACTAGACTGGATACAATTCATAACTCTGTTCATAGGAAAGAAGTTGTTTTAGTTTACCTCAGAAGGCTGGAATTATTTACATGAATAATAGCATGGCCTGCTTTACAGTTTCACCCTGTGTTGATAAGCGCTCGGAGCTGGAGTGTGGATGTTACCTTTGGTCCAGGCACAGCTCTTCCAGGAGGGCCTGGCATTCCAAGACGTCCTGGCACACCAGGCTCTCCCTGCAGTAGAGGAAGGAGGGCAAAAATGATGGATTTTTCTGAAAGTCAGCATGAGCACTCATAGAGAAAACATTTATGCAACTATTTATAGTATTCCATTACAATTCTCTTAGAACTTCAAATATTCTATGTGGATTGAAATCTAACTCTTTTAAGGACTGATAACAAGCATAGTTCTGATCTCTCAGGGGAAATGAGATTCTTCTCAGTCACTGGACAAATATACGTTATTAATAGAAATCCCTTTCATAGTGTATTTGAGGTTTGGTCCAGCATATCCAGTACTCAAGGCTTCCTTCCAAGCTGCGTAGGCATACTGAAAACACATATATTTTCCCGTGAGACTAGATTTTTTTTTAAATAGTCCTTTCAGCATATTTTTACCTCTTTTTATTTTTCCTCTTATGTGTGAATACATAGCAAAAGACTTAATAAGAAACTGGAAGAGAAGCCTGAAGTAACCCTTCTCTCACTTTCAGTGAGTACTGAGCATTTGAATAGAAACTCTAAATCTGTAAAAGAATATGAGCTATGAGTCAGTGTAAGGGAAAGTAAAGTCCTGGCACATATGTATGTGCAATACACTATATTATCTTCCCAAATATTTCAGCATAAAAATACCAGTATTAGTGTCCCTTAACTTTTTCCAAACTGTCAGAGAAGCAATATGGTGAATGCAAAGTTTTTTTAAACATGCTTCTAGACATTGTAGGGATCATGGCATGTCTTGCTAAGAGAAGCCTTAGCTGAACTTTTTTTTTTTTTTAAATTATTTTTCAAGAAGCAAGTTCATTCTGAGACAGATGTTTCTTACCTCTAAAACTAGGAACAGCTTGAGTGTGGTGGGGGGGCTATTTTACACACATAATGTGATAATAAACCTACTTTAGCTCCAGCAGGTCCAGGCACTCCTGTTGGTCCTGTTAATCCTCGTATTCCTCTCTGACCTTGATCTCCCTACAAAAATGGAGAATGTGTTAGCTGAAATTAATTGTAAATATCAATGAAAGATAGTGAAGTTCTATGTCATAGCTGGTGCACACGAGCCGTTCTTATTGCCTTCACTAGTCAGTCAGTTAATTCTGCTCAGTAACTGTCCAGTTTGGGATTTGTACAGTTAAAAGTATATAGATGTCATCCAAAATTAAATTAACCAACATATCAGTAAATACTGTGAAAAAAAAAAAAGAACCAGAAGAGTCTTAAAGATTGCATCCTTGCAGTTGAAACAGCTTTATTTCTCTTCTCTTGTGACATTTAATCTCTGTATGTCTTCTCCAACATCTTAGACAACAATTCCAGCAATTACCAGCATCTTCATTTCACAGGATACAGATGATGATCTGAGAAACCAGAATTACTTCACCTTTGAATCAGTATAGAAGGCCAGTACAAGAGCCAGAACCTAGAAGATTGGCCCAGTTATTCCTGCTCAGAGAAGTGGTATTCCTAGCAAAGGGTTTAGCTCTTTGTGAACTTCTTGGACCAGATACTGCCACAGGTACTGGAAACTGTGACCCACTGAACTGTTGTGCTGTCATTTAAAAAAAAAAATTATGAGAAAGATTTGCTGAGTGGTCCTTTATTAACTTTGCTATTTTAAAAAGTTGTTGGCTTAGTCTGAGGCTAAAATAAACTCTGTAGTTAACCACTTTTAGAAGATGTCATTAGCCTACTCCTCGAGATATATTTTTTCATTACTTATAATACACACTAAAAAGATAGCACTTTGACAAACCTATTTCTGGAACGTTATAATTTTGAAGGTCACCTTTAGTAAGAAATTCTCACCTTCTCCCCTTGTATTCCAACCCCTGGAGCACCTTCAGGACCTCTAAGACCGGGTAACCCTGGTTCACCCTGGAATAGAAAAACCAAAGCAGCATTTCAGAGCACTGCATAGGCATGGGGCAAGATCAATTCTGTATTCACTTGAATAAGCTCATTAAAATCATGGACCTTTTAGAGTTAATGGCAAAATTCCCACTGATGTCAGTGGGCCCAGGATTTTCTTCTCATATTCAGAAGCAACCATTGTAAAACTCCGTGTGGAATGCATGAAGCAGTCTGTTTCCTTTGTGATGGCTGAACACTCTGAGTATATAATCTTAAAGATATGGGGTTTCTGATTCTAGGAAAACACCATGATCAGGAGGCTACAAAAGGTTTCTTACAGCCATTTTAGTGGTCTCCCTTCTCAGTTGCAGGGCATTTGGTGAATTGAAAAAAAGCCAACAACTGTAAAAAAGATAAGACCCCCTCAACAAAAAAAAAAAAAAAAATCCCTAAAAAAGTAGGTTTGAAAGATAATTTTTTTCACTGAAAAATGTGCTACTTTTCCCCTTGTACATGAACACTCTCTATGTTTGGGTATTGTCACAGGGAGAACAGTAGGAACGCCTGGAGGGAAGCAGGTAGCCTGCAGCCCGACATGAACCAACCTTTTGTCCAGGGGCTCCATCTTCTCCTGGAAGACCAGGCAGACCTGCAAGTCCTGAAGGGCCTGGCTCACCCTGACATCAATAAAAAGTAAGTCCTTCTATTAAATACAGGCTTGGTACTATTCTTTCTCTGAATCAAGGAAATCTACTTTTAAAGGTTTACTAAACTATATATTTATAGCAAACATTTACGCATATGAACCCAAATCTTACCCTTTTTTTTAATAAAGACAACACTCATGTATCTGGAACTACCATATTGTCTGATTGTTTGAACTTCACATTTGATCTATGCAATTAATATTATTAGCTAGTAATGCTCCAGCTCATTGTTAAAAAACAGTGTAATCATTTCATTAAGTGGCAGCATTTGAAGTAAATGTCAGATAGAGCTGACTGTGACATGATGATTGATATCTTGCTGGTGAATATCACTGCAAATCTATTAATGGAAGTGGACATGCCATTGGCCTGTTTACGTAAGGTTCACGAGCCTGAACTGGTTTTAGAAGAAATGGGATCATTTGTGGTCTAATGGGCTCACTCAGCCTTACCATATTTTGTGAAATTAAGGAAGGAATTTGAGCAATCTATTTCCTTTTCTAACCACTGCCCCAAATCCCTAACAAGGAAGAGCAAAACCAGGACAGCCTCGTGCCTTTCCACTGTCACAGAAGTACTTTTTCATCTATTCCCATATTTTATGTTAATCTGGCTGCTAATCCCATAGGGCCTGGATTATATCTCGGTCACTTTAGCACTAAAATAATCTGGTTACAGCTTCCCCTCCTCTAAGCGAGTGTGCTTTCTGTCTGGTAGCACAGCTTGTTTCCCACACGAAGGTGTCAGGATGTAGCTGCTGCTCTGTTCACATCCTATCCTGTGTGAAAAGGGAAGGGACAGCACAATAACCACTGGTCAGTGCTTTTTTTCAGCAGCTCTGGATATAGCTTAGGTTTTGCTATAGATTGTGAGTTCTGGCAACTGTTTTATATTCTGGATGGTTTTCTGGAGAGAGCTGGAGGTGATCTGTAAGCAACACTGACTTGAGAATGGGCCAGGCATGTGGAAATTTTCATTTACAATAAATCTTCCAACTTTTCTGCAGAACTGGTTTATTTAAAATGTTCCCATTTCTGGAGGTTATTGAAAGTCTGTGTCAAAAATTGTAAAGACCAAGAACGTAAATTTTATTTCTGAACCTATCTTTAAGTGCCTACAGAAAGGATACTCAGGAAACACAAATCGCAAATATAAATAAATAAATAAATAAATACCTCTATTAATAACATACCTTAGAACCAGGTTCTCCAATACCTCTTTCTCCTGGCACTCCAGTCTCTCCTGGCAAGCCTTGTTCACCCTTAAGTAGCAATTATCATGGAAAAATATGAAAGCATATTCTAGGTTGCTTATATTTAAAGAAAGATTACTGTGATACTGTCTGTAGTATGATGTATTAAACCCTTGATCACAAAGACTGAGAGTCTGCAGGATGTTTTGAGCTGTGACCAAAAAGTTGGTGGAAGTGATTAATGCTGTAAATCTGTAATTATATGTCCCTGCGAATGTTTCTTGCCAAAGTAGGTGATATTTCAGGAGTATGTCTGACATCCACAAACAATTCACCCTTCTCTTTCTTTTTACCAGTAGTAAAGCATATCCCTACATTATCATGGAAAATGTTAGAGATGATCTCTGATGCTGCAAAATACTTTACGTGGCATGGACCCTTGACCCACTTATACTCCTAGTTCCTTTATACTACGCTGTAATAGCTTTCAGTCATTCAGAACTTCATCTGTCACCTCTTTCAGAAAATCACTTTAAATTTCCATTCCAAACACTTCAAGGATGATGTCTTTCATTAACATTTTTGTATTTTGCAAATCAGTCAAGGCTAAATTATTCAGACAGTTTTTCTTCAGCAAAGGTAATCTTCATTATACGTTGGTCCATTCTTAACTGATAGATACAGTAAATACACAAAGTCAGGCGAGACAATAGGCAGCAGAAGTAACAAGGAAGGCAACCAATCTGTACAGATGTGTATGTATTTTTCTGGAATGGAAACAGTCCAGTGAGGTTAAAAGATGATATTGAAATTTTGGTGTTCTTCTGTGTTAAGTGCAACTACTTTTTGGAATTGATTCACTGCACCTGCACCTGATAATGATGAAACTGCCAGTTTAAGGCAGACAACCTTTTCTATGGAAATGTATGGGACAAAGTGTCTGGTATGTAGTACCTCAAAAGGTTCTATGGTGAGCCAAGCCAAAACCTAAATAGATAGCCATGGCATTGGTTTAGCAAGGCTTTTCAGTGGAGTAGGATCTGCTGTACAGTTTAATAATGCAGCAATGTCAATACTTAGACTGGTGCTCAGCACTTAAACAGGCATAAGAATAGAGACAGATCATTTCTTAGTCAGGAAACATAAAAGTAAAAACACCACCATAGCTTTTACTTCACAAAATTCCCTAACCTTTGGTCCAGGTAGTCCCTGTCCTGGTAGCCCTCTAGAGCCAGGTGGTCCTTTTGGGCCTTCCATGCCCTGAAAAGATTAGTTAAGTATTAAAACCAAAACACTCTGTGTTACTGCACATTTAACTGTGGGGCGAGGGGGAAGTGAAAACCGCACCTTCTCTCCTTGAATTCCAATTCCAGGTAATCCAACTGGCCCAGGTAAACCAGGAGGACCGAATTCACCCTGGCAAACAAAGTACAATTGCTCAGTTGTGTAAAGATACAGAAAAAATCTGGGACAGCTCCCATGCCAGTACATGTTGACTTAACCCCTCTTGAAGTCAGTGAAGCTGGGATCTGGCCTTTAATCTTGCATATATGCATTAATTCCCTGCTGGTTCAGGTGCAAAAAACTGCTAGTCTCTTCTGCCTTTTGTAAATATTAACTTTCCCACAGAACTGGATGCTATTTTTAACATTTCCTATTTTAATATGAAGGGATGTTAAAATAGGTTGAGAGAATGTATTGGGCATAAATTTCTCTACAAAATACCTTATTGTCCAGGGCCTAATGTGGGTTCCTTGCCTCATTACATCTTTTGTAGTGAATATCAACTCTGCAGTCCCTGTATTATGTAGATTTATTGGCACTTTGCTAATCCTCTGGTGAATGTACTGCTCACCTTTTCACCTTTTATGCCGATGCCTGAAAGTCCACGAGGGCCTCTTGGTCCATCAAACCCACGGTCTCCCTACATGAAAAAAATATTTGTTGTTAACTCTAAAGACACAGCTGTGCTCTCTGAAGTAACTAGAGACACTGTTTACTCTGTTATCATACAGATATGTATGATAACACAAAATGAGAAGAACCAGGAAGTGGCTCCTGGATCTGTTTTCCAGGATACCAAGAGAGGTCATCTTTTCAAATCAGCTTGCTCTGCAGCTTGAAATTGCTGATGAAAGAGCTGAACAAGCTTATTTTTATGTTTCTGCTCACCTCGATTGCTTAAGGTCCTGTCCTGCTTCCTCTTAAATCAATAGCAAAACCACAACTGATTTAAATGTCCGCAGGGGTGAGTTCTGTGACTAACTGGAAGCTGAATTCTGCTTATTGCTCTCATGGGTTAATCTCATTAAAGTGTGGCAGTGAGGATGTAGCTCTCACTAAGAATTTTGCCAGAATAAAGACCAGGCCAAACTGTATTGTTACAAAAGTTTATTTGCAAATGTCATTGTCTTTCTACATGTTTATTTATGAAACAGTGGTCTTGGGAAAATGCAGGTTACTAATAAGGACACTAATATTGTGCTTTCTTTTACTTCTGTTAATGAAACATGCAGAGACAGATCTTAGTTTGTGTAAATTTTCACAAAATCACCCCAGGCTCCCTAGTAACCAATTGCACCATTTTAACTTTGACTGAAATATGTGTATTTCTATTTAAAATAACATTCTATACTACTGATGCTTTAGAACACCTGCCTTCATTTTCCTTTTTGTTGAACTGTGAGCTAGTAAAAATGTCTGAAGAAAGCAACTGTAAAATTTGCTTTAGATTAACAGATCAACTGTTTAAAATGTGTTTAAAAGCAGAGAGCTGACATGCTTGGCAGCCATAAATAGGATTAGAGATATGTAGAGACTCTGTTGATACACGCTTGGCTTCAGGTCAGATTTGGCAGCAAAAAGTAGTACATTTTTTAATAGAACCAAGGGTTCCAATAGTGCTGGCAGAATTCTACTTTGATTATTTTATTCTGCCTATCTCAGTCACTCAGTAGTTTTGCTTAGATTATGCTTTCTTCTCTACTTGTTCTTACTGTGCACTGGACCTGTACTTAGGTTACTAGCTGTAGTGTTTCTTCCCACATGAATTGGTATTTCAGTGGCAATGGAGTGATTTCTAAATGCTTTTTCTTCAAATAGATTTTTGTTTGTTTTCATGCATGAGATCCACTAAGCAAAATACAGACCATCAACAATGAGGTTAAATAATTTATATAATTCATCATAAAATATATATTGGATGTTTGAAGAGATTATGTTGCTAGCAGCAGTCAAATTTAAACCTATTATTGTTTTCCCAACCAAAATTTCCTTGGTGCATGCATAAAAATGAGTGAACCATTCAGTTAGTGATTTAGCTCATGTACAAGCTGTGTCACTTTGTTATTGTAACCAAAGGTTGAAGTGACAGCTCAGCCTGGGAGTAGGTTTTCAGTGGGCAGCAAAAGGAGATAACAGAAGGTCTAATGAGTCCATCCATGTACGTGCAACTACTGCCGTCATTGCTTTCCACTCTGTCTGAAAATCAGTAGCATTCCCTTCCTTTCCCCACAAACTGAATTCAGACTTCGGCTAAAAGGCGCAAGCCAGTGGCTGAGGTATGTAAGAAACTCAGAAGCCTGTCTTTAGTGACAGCAAAGATCTCTACTTATAAGGATTTAGAAAAAAAGCAACAAGATAAATTTTTCATCTAGGAATCACTTTTATAATATTTTAAGTCAGATGCTTGAGGCTGTTTTTAAATTACAGCTGGAATTCTTTCCAGGCTTAGATCCCACAAATCAAGCATCAGGTAAATTAAATATCGTATTTACAAGGTCCCAAAGGCTAGTTGTGCCTGAAAGTCATGTTTGGACCAAATGAATTCTATGAAAATATATCAGGTTAATTGATGCCAAATTTTAAAATTAATTTACAAGTTACTTTCTCAGATTCCCTTGTCTGCTATGGACTTGTTTTGGCATGCACTCATTTAATGGTGCTGCTCGAATCTTAAAACCCTTAGACTGCTGTACCTTTGCTCCTGGAAGCCCTTCTCCTGGTGGACCTCTTTCTCCTGGAACACCTTGTGGTCCTTGAGGCCCCTGTTAACATAAGTTTAAAATGGCCTAGAATATGTATTAATCACTCAAATCAACAGCAGCATGTTCCGTGTAATTTTTGGGTTTAAGCACGTCTTTAAATGTTGGTATAGTTACAACTTGTTAAAAGTAATACAGTAATACGATATTCACAGTGAATAAATGATGAGCATTCTGGCCTGCAGCAGTAACAAGGCAGACTGTTTTACCTTTCTGGTTTCTCATGAATCACAGGTTATGTAGCTGAAATTCCTAGTCCTTATGCTTTTGAAATCTTCGCTCTCTAAACTTTAGTTTGGTTTACAAGTTGTTACTAAACCTTATCGATGTATTACTTTTATCATGAGAGACAGGGAGGACCAAATCAAAGACTGTGCAGAGTATTACTGAAGATGATCCAGCTGTAGAGAGATTTGACTGTAATTGGTAAAGAGGACAGTGTGTCCTTCGCTTTTTGTAACCAGATCTGGTAGGAGGACAAGGGGCAAATAAGACAACTAAAACCTTTCATTAAATGCAAGTCCAACACCTGTGCATATTGAGGCTGCTTCACAGTGTTTTCCTGCATTTTTTTTCCCCTGATTTATTTCTTGAAATTACACACAATCACAGAATCCTGGTAGATTTGGGTCTAAATATGCTTCTGCTTCTTCTGCATAGAGATTTAGAATTATGCCTGTTTCTTAGGTAACGGTAATTATACTGCATTCAGCCATAAAAAGAAAACTCTTTTGGGGCAAGTATACTTCAAAGTAAATTTTAAAAATACCTTTAGTGTACATTTTAAAATCAGAATCCCTTGTTATATCAGTCCAGGTGTTGTGGCTAACAAAGATGTACATCGTAGGCGCCTCTTCCTCCAAACAGTGGCTCTTTTCTCTGTGCCATTATTGAAGAGACACAGGAAGCATCACTGCCCTGCTTTGACTGACTGTCACCACTGGCCTTGTTAGTAATGGTCGATTCCTTGGGCTCTTGAACAAGGACTCACTCCTCTCCAGTAGTGTATTTCAAGAAGGTTTGAGATCAGTCAGTTCAGTTACCAAACCATCTTTTTATTTTTCATGGGAACATCTTTTTTGAAATGAATAAACAAATCTTTCCTTGTAAATGGGGAAAAGCTACTTGTGAACAAAAATTGACATAATTTCACTCATGGTTTCAGTAGGGGTCTTTCATGCAGGTGATGAGAAATGAATTTAAGTCTGCTGTATTGGAAATAGCTTGGTAAAAGTTGCTGACACTTTGGAAGAAAGTGACCATGACTCTTAAAACTACCAGGAGAAGGAGAGGAAGGAAAAGAAGGAAAAGTCTTCAAAGCCAAACATACTATAAATTATGAAAGTAGATTTTTTTTTTTTCTCCTTCTTATTATCTCCAGTAAAGGTAATACTGGTCAAATTGTTATCTGCGACCAGTTATGCAATCTGAATGTCCTTATGAAGGTAGTTTAGATATGGCTGTTTCAGTGTTAGAGTGGTTGAAATGGAGTCTCTCCCTCAAAGCCATCCTGATGTCCATGTTCTAATGATACTGAAAAGCAGTAAACTTGAAAGTTACCACGTGTGGATTTGAATCTATCAGCAGACAGATTTATATAAATATTTATGTGGTTTTGCATAGAGCGTTATTTTTTCATATCTGTTTTGGAGACAAAGATAATTAGAAAAGTTAAAGAGCTGGAAACATTCCCAGTTTATTGAGAGAAATGAAAGTCAGACAATGTAGTATATATGAGAGTGAGAACTAGTGGAAGAAAGAAAAGAAATGGTATTATTTAACACACATACATTCCTTTTAATAGGGAAGCATCACAATTTTTTCCTTTCTGTCCTGCTTCCCTCTCACCAAATCAAAAATAGACATACCAGAAGTCCTGGCTCACCAACTCCAGGTGGGCCAATGGGGCCTGGTCTTCCTGTCAAACCGGTGTCACCCTTCAAACAAAGATGTATTTTGAAAATGCCTGATTTAGGTATTTCTGTGTGTGCAGCATATAACAACTCATCAGATATTCTGTGCTTGAAATACTTGATGCAGAAGAATACAGGAATGGCAGAGAAAATCTGAGTCTCCTCAGAGTCATATGGCACACAAGGCCCAACAGGCACTGAACTGGTGCAGTTTCACAGAACTAGGGGACAGCTTCAATTCTGCATTTAAGAGAAGACAATGTTGAATCTAAACGATTAGTTATTCCCATCATATTCCTAGTACATTAGTTATTGTCCTTTTCCCATAAGTCAGTATTTGTATCATAGTGTTTCTGTTCTCCTTATGCCAGTCATTCAAACCAACAAGCCTGTTTTTCACAGGATAAATTTTGTTTAAGACTGTGTATGCATTTTTACTCAGCCATACACTGCTTGGATTGAGTTATGTCAAGCATAACAACTACTGTAAAAAAGTTCTTTAAAGTACATGCTTAGAATGTTCTTCTTTACTTCTTTTTTCTTTTTTTTTTTTTCCTAGGCAGTTTTGATCAACATACAAAAGACCTTTCCAATACCATAAAAACAGCATTTGAGGGCTTGAACTTTCTCATGTACCAGCAAGTATATTATCTTAGCTGTCTCTGGTTTTATCCTACAATACATGCAATGTAGAAGATGAGAGATGCTTGTACCTTTGGGCCTGGGAGTCCTATTCCAATCTCTCCAGGAAAGCCAGGTGGCCCAGGGAGACCTCTCTCACCCTTTACAAAGAATAAAAAAGAAACAATTCTGATTATAAATTGGTGTCTAGAGAAATCAGCTTAACTCCACTGAAAAAATAAATTTTGAAATTCATTTTTTTTATATCCTGAATTTCAACCCATTGTAATTGTCTTACACAGTACTTCATCTGTTCACCCTTTCAATGCCTCAATTTTTTTCAAGTTTTTCTCCACAACATATTCCTTTTGATAGCTGAAGAACCCCTTAGCCTTGGCTGAATTACTCAGTGTAAGGTTTTTCTGAGAAGCAAAGTGTAAATGTGGTCTCCTTTAATAAAGTTAAAACAGTTGTCTATAATACCCAGTGATATTTGCATCTTCCATTGAACTACTATGATAAAGATATCAAGTCACCACAGAACAACAGAATCAAGAAATCTCCATTGTTATACCTGGAATTTACAATGGTGTGAGAAGTAAGCCCAACAAATCTTCAGGTCTTGATAAAACAGAAGTTGTTTTTTTTTTTAAAAAAAATATATTTTATGTTTACATATTTTAACTGTTTATGAGGAAAGACTGGAGTGTGATTTGGACCTGAATCCAATACAAAGGGCAAATGAATACCTTTCTTAGGAACCTTGTAGAATACAAAGAGTATATGATTTGCTAGCAATGTGACATTAAACTGCATCCCCTACGAGGGTATGGGGTATAAGGATAAAAGCATTATTGTTGTGAGGCTGTATTAATACCTTTTAATATAGAGAAAAAGAAGAAATAATGCAGTTCTTGCCTTTGATCCTTGAAGGCCTTCAGGCCCTTGATCTCCAGGCTGTCCTTGTGGACCCTATTTGAACAAGAGTGGTTTTAATGAGATTTTTCAAGCTTTCAGAACTATGGCAGTGTAAAAAACTCAATAATTCTAATTTCCTCTAGCCTGCATGAAAACATGAGTTATAAACATTTCAGAACTGAAGCTTTGCTTTCTGATGCATGTATAGATTCAACTCAGTCGGATCTGGGTCTGATAATCAGGGAGAGAATTTGGCTCCCTTCATTTGAATACAATTAAGGGTAATCTATAGTCAAGATTTACTGAAACATCTATGATGGACTAAGCTTCTTGACCTTCAGTCCAGGAGTACTGGGATGGAAAGAGACTGAAGTATTTCCATGTACTTCCATGAGATAATGAAATATTTAAGACACTGAATGGGAAATGAGTGACTTTGTTTTTTCTGCATTTGCTGTGGTCTTTGAGACTGAATGAATTCCAAGGATAATTTATTTGTCTAGACTGATCCTCCAAATTCTTGTTAATTTTGGTGTTTAAGAATGTAAGATTTTGGATGCCTTGAACTCAGTGACTCAAAGATTCCATGATGGTTGTGGTGTGATGTTATTTCACAGCTCTGAATCCCATGGAACCAGGTATTGTTGTTTTTACAGTTTTTGGTGGAGTTTACTTGTTTGGGGTTTTTTTACCTGTAGCCCTCTTGTTCCTTTGGGGCCTGCTGGACCTTCAGGACCCTGAAAGGTAAGTGAAAAAAGATACATGTATGTGTATTTAGATTTCATCAAAGCACTTTTAGATAACTTTTTGCTAAGGTATCTTATTTAGATATCTTCACATTAAAATAAAGAAAATATCAAGGGAAGCTCAGCAGCTAGCAAGTGTTGAATAAATATTTTTAAAATGGACTATGGTAATCAGAGTACAGAGTAAGAATGAGAAGAGTTCATTATCAAGGACCAGTAATCCACGATAAAATTCTATATGTTTCATTTAAAATATTGACAGCAATTACACACCCAATCTTGAAGACCGGAGTGATTTCATTTTCATCTCTCATTCCCTTAGCTTACTAGACTACTTTGCTTACAAGCCTTCTGCCTCTGTTATTGTTATGAACAGGCTTAGGCTTGAGGCTTAAGAGGAATCACATGAAAATATAGAAGGAGCTGAGAAAGTTACTGAAAATGGGATCCTTGCTCACTTCATTTCTTAAAAATTTAAGTTGTTAATTTCTCTCAGCCTTAGAATTAATATTTGCCCTATATCTATCACTGTGGTTGTTATTCAGAGGATTGTGGGTCTTCTCTATTTCAGCTTTGTTTCCTGGAAGCATAACAACTTTGTGGCTGCTTACTCTGTCTCCTTTTATCCCTGGGATTCCACATTCACCTCTTGCACCCTGGAAAGGAACAGGAATAAATATTTATGAGCTATATTGAGCATATCATCCTTATTCTTTGGGTGCTTTAGTTGAAAACCTAAATGTTATTTTTTTCATTACATATTATAGCAATTCTGCTGTAAGTTCATTGGGGAAGGGACACATCTATTAGAGCTTGAGCAGCAGCTGGTAAGATGATGTTATTCCTCATTACTAGTATTTTTAAGAAATATGGCACTATGTATAATAAATAATAATGTCATCAAACATCTATATTACACATAGCAGAAGTTTTGACTAAAAGTATTACCTTCTCTCCTTTGTATCCAGATTTCCCCTGGAAAAAAAAAAAAAAGCAAGGCAGGTTGGGAGGATATATAGACCAAATGTAGGAATGTGAGTATCGGCGCTATTAACATTTGACTCTCTCTAGAAAAACAGCATTTCAGGTTATAATGACCAATTAGGTAGAAAAGGTAGAAAATGACTCTAAATACTACACCTACTGGTCATGATAGATTCTATTGTATGTGTGAACAAATCTTACGAAAGTGTCACTTTAGACTGGGATTTTAAGGATGTAAAAGCAGATCAGCTAGAGTTCATTTTTCCATCTTAGTGAGAAACATGCTAACATAAGAAAGTAAGAAAAATGTCACTAATAAAAAAGGATGTACTGAATCAATATGAAAACATAGAGTGATTACTGTGTGAATGAATACAGAGTTAAGCCCTAAGAGACTAGTCCTGCAGTTACTTCTTATATGTATTTTATTCAATATTTTCATTGCTATTACTCAC
This sequence comes from Streptopelia decaocto, assembly GCF_964273445.1. NCBI lineage: Eukaryota > Metazoa > Chordata > Aves > Columbiformes > Columbidae > Streptopelia > Streptopelia decaocto. The sequence continues at coordinate 47,730,077 of NC_138660.1, forward strand.
TGGATCCTCTTTATTTACCAAATGAAAAATGTAAACTTAGATTAAGCTTAATCTTAGAGTGTTATATCACAGCTTTTCACACTTTTTAGGAGGGACTATGTGTTATTAGAGAGTATTTTCTAGATCACTCTTATAAGAAGGACTTATTCCCTTTCTTTAAGCAATGATCATGTTTTCAGTTCTTCTAGTGTTAATGAATCATTAGCCGGTAAACCAGAGTTGAAATCAGCTTCTCATTGGAGAAGAAGGGAAAACCCCATTTTTTTACCTCTATTCCATCCTGTCCTGGGATTCCATTAAGACCTGGCTCACCCTGTGAATAATCCAACACCAAGATCAGTGAAATCAGGAAAAGATAGTATTGTCCTGATATCTAGATATCTCAGCAAAATACAGAAAGCATACCTACTCCCTCTTTTTACACTCTCATGATTTTATATGTTAGATATAAGATTTTAATTTGTCAGAATCTTAGTCTTTACTACAGCAAAAGAGAGTAGATGAAGTTTAAGAAATTCACAGGTGGAAAATACATGGGCACTATTAGGGTAGTCTTTCCATATTAATGAGGTACCAAATCTTTTCCTAAATCTGAAAAATTACATCACCTTTGCTCCTTTCAGGCCTGGAGCTCCATCATCCCCAGTGCGACCCTTTTTACCCTGAAAACAACAAAATAAAATTCCTATAGTACATGTTAGGCAAATTATTTTATTTTACATCATATGCACTATTTTTTAAGATATTTGCTTCCTATAGATTTATTATTAAATCTCTTCATATTTACCATAACCTTGAAATTGAATTTCTGGGAACAGCAGGACTGCCTCAATAGGCAGCCATTTTTCTCTTTTTGTCTTTACTGTAAACGAAAATTGTTCAGGTCTCCTCTGAAGAAAAGAGGTGATCAGATATTTTGGTAGCTTGCCAAGTGAGTGTTTTGCCTTCTTTTGAACTCTTTGAGGTGTATGCTTTTGTTTTAAGAAGTAGTTGCACTCTCCAAGTAAATGCATAGAATAATAATAACTTTAGAGGACTGTGTATTGAACCTTGAACTTTCATTGTCTCAGTACTTGGGTTCAAATAATTTCTAAAAAAAACTCCATCAATGAAACAAATCTTGTATTTCAGTTGTTTGAGAAATGACAGCTACTTACAGCAGGGCCAGGAAGGCCTCTTTCCCCCTTCTCGCAGTTACATGTAGCAGCCTGGGGACACTTTGAATAAAATAGTCTGAATCAGCACATTTTAATAGAAGAAATAGAAAACACATAAACATTGCCTTTAAGTTACTGCATGGCAAGTCTGAGTACACCAGTAATGATCAGAAGCCAGTTATATTTACATGTTTTACAAAAACCTTTTAACAGTCAGTATATCACTCATCAGGAATGTGGCCTCCTACATTCCACCCACAAATCTGTACCATTCCTACTCCTGAAATGTCAATCATCTTTATAATGGCTTTACCTCCAAACTCTTCACAAGGCTGGTTTATTGGTATGCCATATCTGTGACTGGAGTGAAAAATAAAATGCTTCAGCTATTTCAAATGCATAATATTTAGCTATTTCCTTGAGCTGCTCATCAGAACAGTCTTTACCCGAGATAACTGTACCTCAAGTAGGACACACACCTTTAAAAGGAAAGCTGAATTTTTCCCCCCAAAATGGCAGGCTGACCTACCAACACCTGCAGTCAGGGTGACACTGTGTGGACAAACTGGAAAAGTGCACTGGTGGAGCCTCCTGAGAGTTTCTGCGCTTTAACTCTATTACATAGGAAGGGCATTAAGGGCTAGAACTGAACCCCATTCAGCTCTGTGTCGTGTTTTCTTATCCACTGCATGATGTGCCGAGATGTGCCGAGATGATGCTGCATGATGTGCTGAGACATATCAGCAAGTTCTTGCTAACCTGAATACTCACACTTTGTTCTTTTTCAACTTTGAAAATAAGGCGGGAAAGTAAATGACATTCGAATAACAATTAAAGCTCTGTCCTGCAAATACATAAGCATGTTTTACTTGAAGGCAATCCCATTAGACTCAATATTTAACCAACTCCCTGAGCTATCAATTTCCTTGAATGATGTTTCCATATAATTGTAAATATCTATGTTAAGCAGTAGTTCTGTAATGGAAACAAAAATACTTACCTCTTCCTCAGACAGATCTTTCTGTAAAGACAGATATTTGAAACAACATTAGAAACTTGAAGTCATAGTCCAGCGTTACAGGAAGACACTGAAAGATGTTAAAATGTTTCGGCAGCTAGTTAACTGAATTATGCAATTAACATATTAACTAACATAATTAAGCTTTAATTTCTGAAAACATTCTAGCAGTCTCTTCAGTCTAAATATATTTTAATTAATTTCAATTCCTATTACAGATTGTTGACTCCGCCAGTCACCGACTCTCCCTGTCCAGCCATAATCTACCAAAATTACAATAGTAACCAGAGCTAAGCCACCATAGTTAGCTGGGTAGATGAGAACAGCATACCCAGAAGCTACAGTTTCCAAAGTGCTGAATAGCAGCAGCCCTCTCTTTGAAGTGAATAATACATACCTCACACTTGAGAAAATCAGAAGCTCTTCTATGCATACTCTTAGGCACACACAAAGTGAGAACATTAAGAACACCTTAGAAAAGATTTGACTTCAGCATTCATTACATTGAGTTATCATCAAATTAGCTATTATTTTTTGGAAGATCTCTACAGCTGAAACACCCACATACAATGCATTTGTCCCACGTTTCGCAACTGATGTAGTCTCTTGAGAGGACATAAATGTGTTGATGAGCAGCAATGCAATATACATCTCTAAAATTCACGGATATGCACATAGAATTATGCCCAAGCCATTATTTAAACCAGACAGCAGCCACGGTCTCAAAAGAAGGCAGGTGAGGGTGGCTGCCTGTTTAGAACAGGTGAAATAAAGTGTGTTTAGTCATTTGAGAACTGGTTGCTGTGATGCAGAAAGCAATGGTAATACCAGAGAAGATGAGGAGGGTGATATGCAGGGAAACCAGTGCAGAGTGGCAGGCTGTCAAAGTGAAGGACAGATGGACAGATAGGACGGCCAGCTTGTGTACATGCTCTAGGCCTGTATGAGGTCAACTAGGTGTCACTTTGGCTGCATAAGTCTCCTGGTTTTTATTCATATTTCTGTTTTTTATCTCTTAGCATGCTCGAATCAGGACTTCATCCACAGCTTGTGTCACCAGATTTATAGGCTAGAGGATGGCTCTATTCTTCACACTTGACAGTGAATGTTTTTTATAAATCAGGTTCGTTCATAGAAAAAGGCAGAAAAAGGGCACCCAAGCAAAACCTCAAGCTTAATTTACACATTTCCTTTTGATTATGTGGTAGGTTTTCCCTGCATATATAAAGAGGTCGATGGCCAAGTTCAAGTTTTATCTAAAATGATGTATCTCCATTAAGGTCTACGAATTTATTTGCACTTCTGCAAGAGCTGCAACTTTTTTGGTACAAAGGGCAATGTCACATTCCTACTTGCTACAGAAGAAAGCATTAGGGTATAAAAAATTGGTTGTTTTTTTAAGAAAGGAGGTTTACTATACCTTTCTTAGGAGGAAAAACAGAGATAAAAATAACTTCACAACAGGTCTCTTTAATTCTAATTCAGTTTATAACTTCAAATATTTTGGCTGGCAAGATCTGAATTGTGGGGAGGAAAAGGAAACCTGGACTTTCTTGCAAGGGTCTTCTTAATAAAAGTGGGCTGCTTTAACATGTAAAAAATATGGGGTTCTTTAGTAGCAACGGTGTTTTAAAATATTGGAAATAAGACCATTTTAACATATGTTCCTATAATGATTTAAAATCCTTTCTCATACATACCATTTCTTTGAGAACCTTCTCCACAGTTTCCTTCTCCTGGAGATTGAAAACGAACCTGGATGCTGGGACACTGGCCAGGAGCCGGAGTTTGGCAGCATTGCTCACCTCCTCAGCCACTCTGGTCATCCCTATTGTGAAAAATACAATTCCTTGGTGTTTAGCATCAGCTGTAGCTGCAAAAATATCTGGGTTTCTTGGATGGTCCACTCCATCGGTGAAGAGCACTGCCACTTTCAGACTACCGGGAGTCCCTTCAGTCATGTAGAGTTGTGTGAGGTTAGTTATAGCATAAGTTGTGTAGGTGCCATGACCTATGTAGGTGATAGGAGCAATGTGGGATTTGAATGCTTCAGGACCTTTCCAGTCACGGAAAGTTTGCTCTATGAAAACAGTGCTGCTGTACTGAAGTAAGGCTGTCTTCCAGCTAAGGGTACGTCCAGAACTAAGCTGCAGACTTTTCATTCTGTCTGCTGTTTCCAGTACAAATCTTTTCTGCTGTTCATGATTATAATCCTTAGCACTTTCGGAGCTGTCCAGTAAAAAAGCAATTTCCAGAATGCAGTCTTCATCTAGAATAAATAGGGAGGTAGGTGAGTGGAGTGATTTCATACCAAGTCTGATTCTACCCTCACCCTTACATGTATTTTAGGCTTCAAAAGTGGGAGAGCAATTATGGAAATTTTTGAAAACATCTGTGATCACAAATGTCAGACCTTCATGAAGACAGAGCATATAGAGGCTGAGGAATTTGCTTCAGAACAGATGCCCTAAGGAACAAGAAACTGAAGGTGAGTTGATGTAATGAAATGAGGAATGTTGTAGTGGTTTTATACACTCATTCTGTCCTCTTGCCTGGTATTTCACTGAATATCCTACCAGCATGAGGACTGGGAAGGTGGAAGTCATCTACAGAAAAATAAGTCTTACTGAATAAGACACTGGAATGTGCTTTGACAGAGCTAGGTTTTGTCCCTGGTACTGACACTCACATCCAGTGACATAAAAGTTTCCAAAAGCAGAATCTGCAGAGTATTAATTTTGTGAACTACTGATGATATTACTTCTATAAAAATACAGTTATGTGGGCTATTATTCCTGTAGTAATAGTAACAGGCTATTAGCCATATCATAAAAAGATCAGAAGAAATCTCCTTTTCGGAAATACACAAAAGGAGAAGTAAATATGGGAGTAAAAAGACAGAAGTGCAAAAATAAGGCATGTGAAAATATAGGATGAGGCAAGCCTGGCTGATTATAATCAATATCTTACAGGGCAAGTTAGGTGTGTAGTACAGAATCCGGATAAATGAACCAGGGGAAAAAATCCACACCTGTTTTAAAATTACTATATTCACCTTTATCACCTGAGCTGGGATATTTTTCTACCATATTTGACAGAATATGTTTAGGTTTTGGTCTTCTCAATCCGTATCTCTTTTCTTCCCTGAGATTTTCTGCCAAAAATTCATGGTGTTCAAGTATCCACAAAAGCCACCAGAATCTGAAGAACATAATTTGTTTGGTTTCTGTTTCCTAAACAACACAAATAATAATACAGAATTACAGCAATACGAGGACAATAAAACATTATTCAGTTTTGCTTCAACAGGTTGCTTAGCAGTCTGTATTTTAAAATATGGTCCCTAAAAATAAGCTGATTTTTTAAATGTAATAAATAGTAAAAAGGGACATACTGGAGTGATTTTCAAGCATAGTGCCTATAGGTCTAGCACATGACAAACTGGAGACAGACATTTTACAAACATACTTCAGTTCTCTCTTGCTGCCTGGTAGTGTTTGTACAACCAGCGCTTCTCAAAGACTTTAACCATGGCTGGAACCATGTGGATACAGTGTGAATCCCAAGTGTCATTCACAGGGGTGTTTTTTTAAAACTTGCTTTTTTCAGAGTTGGCGTGAGAACAAGGAGGTATAGAGGCAGACCCAAGTTTTTCTCTGCTCTCTTTACTTAAGAACTGAGGGTCATGTACACTCTGCTTGCTATCACAGCCCCCCTGTGCTCAGCAGTCCCACAGAAAAACAGTAATGGCCTGAGGGTGATGTCCAGGCTTGCTGTGCCACCCTGGGGAGATGTGGGCCCAGAGCGCTGAGCCCAGGCTTGACAGATACCTATTGACAGGACTTTTGCCTTCTGCAGGGAGCAGAGCTGTTTGTCCTGGGCTCACAGGCACACCTGGAGCTCACAGGCCACTCAGGGTCTGACAAGTCAGTCCTGCCCAACTTTGGTTTCATTGTCATCTGTCTTCAGGCTCTCACCAGGTAGGCACAATACAGAGCAAAAGGGCAGCTCTGTGGCAAGAGTGAACCTGCCGGGGCTATCATCTCATAGAAATCCCTAACACAGCCATGTCTGCCAGGTTTCTCAGCTCCTGCTAGTTCAAGACAGAAATTCTGGTGCCCACAGACACAGAGAGGAGAGGGGGTTCTTACCTTGATGCTCCTAAACAGCAGGCTCTGCAGAGATGCACGATGCTGCCCTGGGCCTGCTGTCAGCCACCTTGTCCTGCCTGTGCTGGATGCTCTGTGAGGAGAGGAGGGAGCGGCTGGGCTGCAAGCTCCTGCAAGAATTGGTGTCGCGTGTCAGGAGGGGCCAGCAGAAAGAGGCAAGGAGAAAGGGGAAGAACAGCAAACCTGGCTCCTCCTTCTCGACACCCGCCCACTTTTCTCGTCCTCCCCAGGCTATGCCCATGTATCCTAGGCTTAGTCCCCCAAGGCCATTTCCACACATAAATCCTCGTACATACTTGCACGTGTATGGAAGAGGACTGCTCTCACCTCACCACACTTCCCTCCTCACCAGCCCAGTTGTATTCACTCTCTTCCCCCATCACTACCTCACACCTTTGACCACCATCCTTCTGCGCATCTGTCATGCTTTGGCAAGGCAGCTTTTGGTACTGGGTGTCATACTTTCAACATCATCATAGCGGTCCGTGTCTGTAGGATCTCTTTCAGACCTAAACGAATCTCTTCATAATAAGGGATTCCTGTTACTGCTGTAGTAGAAAGATATTTACTGTCCCATGGACTGGGCCAATTGAAATTTCAGTTACTGGTGAGATTGCCCAGCATGAGGAGGTCAAAAAAGACAGACCAGTCCAAAAGCCATGTTTCTCCAGGCATGTCTGTCACACATGTCTTTTCAAAGACTGTAATAGTTAGAGAACAAGGACTAAGACATGGTGTGATGCTTCAAAACCTGTTATATGGCTATGGATCGTACAAAGAAACATGTTAAACAAGTATCCCTCTTCCACATAAATACATACCTTTTTTTTTTTTTCTGTGAACCCATCATTTTCCACCTACGTGCAGACAAAGAGGACTAACTGCTAACTGAGGACAGCTTACTGCTAACTGCTGTCCTCCTTTTCATCTTAAATGTCCACCAGCTCAGCCCACTTCTGACAGTCACAGCCGAGAAGGCAATTTTTTGCCCTTTGGGGAACACAAATAATATGGTATTTAACTGAAAATAATATAATAAATCTCACACAGGTCCTAAATCTTACTGAGAAAAAAATCTGATTCTAGCAAGAAAATTAATGTTGATTATGGTTGGGATTGTGTGCCTCCCGTAAGCAAAACATTGTCATTCTTTCTTCTTCACTGCTAATTCCTACCTTAAAACATATCTTGCAAATAATTTCTTAATTAAGTAACTATTCTGTGTGTATGTTTGGTAGCAAGTTCTTGGCTTCAGGTGATTTCCTTTTCTTAATGAATGATGTCTGCCCTCAAGATAAATTTTTCTTTCTTTTTTTTTTTTTTTTTTTTTCTTTTCCAGGTGCAACTTTAAAAGCTTAGTGAGGCCTCCACATTTTTATAACTTTTTGTGTGGGATGCATGATATTCTGTCCAGAATTCCAGGTATGTGACATACCATACACTACACTTCTAGACTTGCAGCCTTCTGAAGTTGTGATGTTCTCAGTACCTGCACAATTCTTATGGTTACAGTTTATCAAAACTTAAATGATACCAATGTAAAATCTGTGTGCATTGATGCATCTGAGATAAGCTTTCTTTCCTCATTCACTACAAACTTTACCAAGTGTTTATTTAAATATTTTAATGGCATTACACTCTATGTATTCTTTAAATGGAATAAGTGTCTTAAAAGCTATGATTAAGAGCATTCATGCTGTCATTTAAATGTTATAAATTTACTGCTGGAATTCAAATTTTTGTAAAGAAAATGTTTTATATTTTATTAAGGAATCTAGACATTGGATGCTTCAGCACATAATTAATTACATTTCTGTTCACCAACTATTTAAACTTATTTAAGTATCTTTGACATCGCTGAGAGACGACACTACAGACTTTCATACTCAGTTGACTAAGTTGGGCCCAGCTGCCCCAGGTCACATATGCTTCCAACATGACAGTAGTTGACATTAAGGTTGGTAATCTTTGCAGGAGTCAAAGACTGAAATTAGTATAAAGGCCATGTCACAATTGCACCAGCTGAAGCTGAGGTCTCAAATATTGCTGCATATCCAGATCTCTGGATGTTTTCCATCACTCTTTGAAATCCAAGAGTTCTCAGCTGCCTGATCTCAGTATTCCAATCTGAGAAAAGAGAGGCCTAACATTTTTTCAAAGAATAAAGGGGTTTATGAGAAATATTTGAAACCACAGCTAAATAGGCTATACTAATTTTGAGGAAATTCCTTATAATTTTAGAAGCATGAGGAGAGATATCATGAAGAAAGATACACTTTTTCTGCAAGTGAGTGTGCACTATTAAGTGCACTATGCACTATTAAGGAAACCAAAGTGATATTACACCCCTTCATCACTGCCATTACCACTGCATAGGTGGTAACAGCTTCAGAGCTACATGAGGTTGCAGGGCCACTTTGAAGAGATATTGAACGAAGAACTGGGGCTTAGAGATGCCAGCTGCTGTGGTGTAGCATGACCTCTTGTGTCAGCAACAGCCATCATTATCACTTCCCAATGGGCAGAAGTAGCAACAAGCCTGACTCTTCTAAACATCTTTCCTGGTGCTCTCTTGTCTGTCCCTCCCGTCTGTGGGTACCTCTCTTACAGGCTGTTCTGGCTCAGCTGTGACCACTTCATCCATTGGTTAGCAAAATTCAGTACATTATTGAGAAGCCTTGAGTAATTTCTGTTAAGAGGGATTAACGTCTTTTAGCATGATATCATGTCACTAGAATGTGACAGAGCCCTGACTAGTCCTTCTCAAGGTGTCAAACAAGCCTGCAACAGGACTGGAGATAGAGCCAGCATAGCTGGCAAAGTACCATCTCAATGTTTCTATATGCTAAAGGAATACTCAGCCACTAGGGAGGCCAGTTTTTGCCACCTCGATGTGAATAATGCACATAGCTTGTCTGCTGTGAACTGTTAAAAATATGCACATTTCACACAATCTTCTTCTAGTGTTTCATGGCCTCAGGATAGTCTTGACCATTTAACCTGACTGTATCACGCTGTAATGGCATTTCAAGAGTATTAATTCATTATACTATACATGTCAGTACATGACCAAAGTGCCCAGGAGAAACAAAAACCTACCTGACTTGAACTTGTGTAAAATAATTAAAGCACACCATTTACAATATTTTCAATCGAGATATTGAAGAGCAGTATTATCAAGAATGTGGTTCACAGTCCCCGAAGTCGTATCACATGTGTGAATGTTAGGAAAAACAGTTCAAAAGTTCAAATAATCTAACAAGAAAATTTAAAAAATCAAAACTCAACTTCACTGAAGATTGTATCTGAAGAAGGATAAAGTAGAAACCTGTATTTAATCTTTTGACTGCAAAATGTGTTTTAGTGGATTTGACAGCTCAAAATTGAGGCTGAATAGTCATCTAAGTGTGGTAAGTCTTGATAAATTGACTTATATTTGCCAACTGTTGTGCCTTCAGTTTAAAAAAAAATTAATGTGGACCTATGTTCTGTGACAAAACCTGATTGTTCTGTATGAATAATGGTGTCTTAATGGCACAGCCTTATAAAAGCCTGTAATGAAATCTGGGGGTATGCAAAAGAACTATTGATCCCAGTGGGGCCAGGATTTGTCTTTGCTGTTTGGTACAAATCATGAGCATATAATCTAGAAGAGCTGATCAAAGCAAATCAGCTTTATCGTGTTTCCATCTAAACATGCTGTAAGCAAGGTCTTTGATGGCAAAGAGTTATTCTTTGTGTAGCTCCCAACAGATTTTAATGATTCTTTGGGACTGGAGTGGTAAATACAGCGTCCTCTTTGGCAGCTGGTATGAACCTGGCTCTCCATTTCCTCCTTTTTTTGATAATGCTCTTCTGCAACATTTTTCAGGACATGCAGTGAGAAAACTTTAATGAGGCATAAACTCTTCAGTACTTTCCCATTTTATCCCTATACAATACAGCCAAAAGCTTACTCTGAGCACTTTGGTGTCAAGTAAGTACTCATAATCTGTCTGTGTGTAATATCAATATATTAGCCTTTGCTTTGAAGATATTTCCTTATTTCTATTTTTATCCTAAGAGTTTTTCTTTCATTTTTAGTTTCCTTCACAGAGAGATATTTTCCACCTTACAGCATAAGTAAGTAAGCACATCTACAATGCAACTGTTATTTTCAAAAGTATTTGTAGCATTCAGCCTCACAAAGGCATGAAAGCATATATATCAGTACAGATAGATACATTTTTAACATACTAAATATTTGACTGAAGATTTGATAATAGTGAGCATTTAGCTAGATCAAGAACAGTCTTCAAATGAAAATTAAACCAAATCTTATGATTTGATTTGCTACATTGGTGCCAATAAAAATGTAGTTACACAATTAATTATTTTGCATATGCTGTTGCATACTTCTTATGGCAAAGTATACTTTGCACAACTGTTTTCTTCTACATGCCTGATTTCTGCCAGCATGGAAACTGTAATTAGCAATAGAAAACTATTTTATACTATTCCTTTTTAAACATAGTAATTCCGTTTTTCAGGAGTGGAAGCTCATATATTTGATGGAACTGCAATAAAAAGCAGATGCTTTAGTCTCACCTAGCGCATTTAGAGAAGATATGGACTGATAACTGGAAAAGGAATTACTCTGCTGGAAATATATTTAGCAAGTTAAAGCATGTTGCTGTATGTAGTAAACAGTATTTTGCAAATGAAAATTATAGAGATTTGGTAGAAAAAGTGAAGTTCCATACAGTTCTAAAATGGTAATCCTTTTAATACTGGGAATAAATTTAGTCTTTCAGAAAGGTGATAATAGTGTTATAAAAAGACCAACATTTATCTTACAATCATCGTTGTCGGTGTAACTCTAAACTTGCATAAATAACAGAGTTTGCATATTTTGACGTATGGATTTTTAAAAGTGCTTATAAAAGTGCGAGTTAGACTCATGGCCTCTTAATATGCTAATGAGTCTTAATGGTCCTGATCAGCCTCACCTGATACCCCGGCCCACACCCCTGGATCAAGGGACTCTATTTCAGCTCAGCCTGAGGCCACTAGTCCTGCTGGTGCTGCAGCTGACTCTGTCACAGCGCTGTCTGGATGGGCTGAGCTGGGCTTAGCCTGTGGCTGATGTCCCCTCCTGTCCCCACAGAGGTGTCTGACAGCCTGGGCTGGGGCTGCCTTAGCCTGCCCAGTACCCTGAGGACAGGGGGACAGGCCCTGGCTGAGAGGCCCTGTCCTGCATCCTTCCTTGCTGTGCCCTGGGGGATGCAGATGGCCATTGTTGCTCCTGACAGAGCTGGTGCCATCACATACAGTTCAGCACAAACACTGGTGGGCATCTGCACAATGGTGGGCAGCTGCAGCTCTTGATGAACCCCTTGGTGAGCCCCATGTGAAACATCAGCTCTGCTATGCAGCATTTGCTTGTGGCTGCGTGCTGTGCTGCTGGAGCTGGGGTAGGTCTGCACTTCGAGCAAAACTCTACCTCATTCTGAGGTTTTAAAAAGGTGAGTATGTTTAAATGTATGTTTGTAAATGAAAACTTGTAGAACAGAAACAGTAAAGAGTTGCTTCTGTGGAATGATGTCAGGAGGAACTCTGATCTATTCATCCCCTTTTTAAAGTGCTTGAACAGCTCTTTCCTTCAGGTGTGCCTGTGGCATGCCCCATAGATATGTTTTTACATGTGGATACACATAAGCTGCAGAAGAAGCCTATATGATGGCTTGATGATTTAAGAGCTTAATGAAATGCCATTATTACTGAATGGCATTGCACAGATACAACTGACAGCAGTAGGCAGTGTTCAATCCTGTCTATTCTTAGATAGTTAGAGTGCCAAACCAGCTGAATCTTGCTGTTTAGCCTTAAAAAATGTCTTTAATCTCAGTGTCTGATTCTGTATCTGACTGTTACAGCACTTCAGTAAGCAGTAGAAGCATTTTAGAAGGTGGTTAAGAAGATGATTTAAGATGAAGGGAGGGGTAAAATGAAACTTGGTAAAAACTGCACTGTGTTAGACCTTGCAAGAAAAGCGAGTAGATGGGACTGAGTTCAAGAGTTGCCCTATGGGAGTTAATTGACAGGCTGGGGGAGCCAGGAATGGCCCCACTAGCTGCCAGGTGTTGACATTAAATTGCATAAGCATCTAATATAGCCATAAAAATCCTCTGCAGGAGTGAAAGAGTACAGTTTGCACTATGAAGCTGAGGGAAGGAAGCTGTATTTTAAAATAGCTAGTTGTGGGCTTGTTAGGTCTGTATGCTGGAGAAGAGAAACAAATTGGTAAGGCTCTTCTTTACAATAAGCTGATGTATCCTTTTTCTTTACATAAAACATATAAGTGTTGAAGTGAAATATAAATTTGATGGCATGGCTTTACAAGTACTTCAGTCAAATGTTAAATAATGTATGCAAACACAACTTGAAAAAGTTTCATCTACACTTTTTTTTCATTATTAAAAAATACAAGATGGCAAGAACTCGGAAGGTTAGCATGACTTTAGATACTCTAATTGCCGCATGAACCGTATTATTGTCAGCTGTAGACAGAATAATATTTACTTAACTCCAAGGCCTTACCTCAGTGAAACTCAGCTTTACCTTTGAAGTGTAGAGGTAGGAAAAAATATTTGATCTCATCATCCAGATCACTTATGAGGATGTTAAACAGTGTTGGGCTCAATATTGATCCCTGAGGGACTCCACTTGTGACAGGTTGACAGTTTGAAAAGAAGCCATTTACCACCACACTGTGGATATGGCCTATCAGCCAGTTCCATAACCACCATGGAGACCACTTGTCTTGACTGTAACATATCAGTGTCTCTAGAAGGAGGCTGTGGGAAACCTTATCAAAAGACTAGAAGAAATCCAGGTAGACAATGTCCACTGCTCGCCCCACACCAAGCAAGCAGGTTACTTTGTCACAGAAGTATGTGTAGATATATGCACTTCTGGCTCATTTCTTCTCTCCTGTGGGTTATCAGTGTCTGCTGGCTACAGACACGGACCCACTGCAGGCAAGAACAGCTGCTACACAAGAAGGATTTTTACTGGTATTAGTAGCAAGCTTCTAACTCACTTTACATAGAGTAAAAGTGAATGTAATATTTTGCACCAGATGGTGTGAACACTAAATTGTAGACTCCAGTCCTCTGTGACTGTTAGCACTTTATAAATCCACGTAGTAAGTGGTACTCTACGCCTTTTGAGCAACAGAAAAAAATTCTGGCAAAAACTACTAGTAGTCTGAATGATTTGTTCCAAAGTGGTCTGTGTTTCAGCAGGTGATCTGATTGATCTGCCTGCAGATATTATTTGAGTGCATAGATGCTACTACAGTACTATCCGGTGTTATTGCTGAACTGGGTATCTTTTCAGCAATAACTCTTCTGGATTCTGCACTGCAAATCATGTACCCTAATGCTATGCGCCCAGAGTACTATGATGTGACTTGTGCTATAAAAAAAAAAATCTCCTAGTAGCCTGTTTGTGCCCTTTCTACTTTCTTCTCTTACTATTCAAATGGGAAGCTGAAACACTTCAGATCAAGCATCTGATTCTTCATAATTGTCATCATGTGCAGCATACTCCATCAAAAATGATTTTGAGAGAGGGTTTAATTTGCATCATCTCCTCTGAATAGGATTACAAATCATTTCAAGTTATTATTGCTGTTCTTGAAATGGATATAGTGTCTGAGGAAGACTAACCAGAGCCCAGACTCAAAATTCAGAGACTTCTGTCTCAGACTTTTCAGGATATTTAGGTTTCCACTGCTTATGATGGAAAACGTAGTGCATCTGAAAGAAATGATTCTTGGGTGTTTCAGCTGGTAAAACAGTGACCTCAATCCAGCAAAGTTGTATTTTACGAGATAAAACACGATTCTGCTGGATTGATGCTGCTCTCCCATCTCATCTGTTAGGCTGGTGTATGCTGTGTTAGGGCTTGAATGCATTTGCTAAGCTGCTTATAGTGTTAGTGAAATAATAACCACTTATCATGATAGCCTAGTGATATTTGCATCATTCTGCCATATTTTGTTGACCACATTGAAGGGTTATATAACTAAGCATTTACCAAAGATGGGACACATGACAAAGAAGGCACTTGTGGATAGACTCCAAAGATGGTATAGCAAAGTTATGTGATAAGCTGAAATCCTAACTCTATGTAGTTATTCCTGTCAAGGCACCATGCATGGACAAATTCATAACAGCTGGTGTCTTTGAGGGAGAATAAAATGAGCCTTTTTATTTTTAAGTATCTCACAAACAATTACATGACTGATCTGTCTCTCAGATTTAATGATGCCCTCCCCGGCCCCCCCAGTCAAAATAGCCTTATCTGTTATAGTACTGATGCTTCTGAAATAAATAAAGCAAGAGACATAGAAAGTAAACTAATTTTTCCCATGTATGATGATCATTTTGTGTGTATACTGCATTCTACTTCCACAAAAAAATTAGTTCCCTTGGTGTTAGATTGAAGTTCAGTAGCTAGAACCTGTATACTAATACTGCAATCAGTCACTAATTAATCACTAATACTTGAATCCAATGCTATGCTTACAGTTTGTAATCCTTGTAAAAGGGATTATGTGGAAATACAGAAAATAGATACCCGGTTCTGAAGTAGTTAACCTGCCACGATGCTTTGACATCAATAAATCTTTCTTCTCTCCTCTGATATTATTATCTATTAACCCTAATGAGTAGAGAGGTGGGACTAGATTCGCTTCATTTTTTTAAAGCCTGTGATATTCTAAATTTGTTAAATGCATGTGCATAGTGCTACAAAACATCTGACTTGTTAGAGGCACTTAAGGAAACAAGTTTATATGTAGTATGAGTTTTCAGCAGATTTATTTTTATTATATGTATGATATAGAACAACTGAAGCTTTTCAAGTCATTTTCAGAAGGGAAGGCTGAAGGTCTGGAGTAGAATCTCATTGACGAATCAGTTCTTAAAAAGCAGGTTGACATAAAAAAAAAGTTAATATATGGCCACTGGGTGTCGGTGTTGACTGAACTATGAACGTTTTGTGGGCATTGCTGACTGCAGAGCTTTGCTTTGACATGACTGATAGAGCAAGGCTATTAATATCAGTACTATGACTAATGTACTTATTTTTTAAAAACTTCAGGAAATTGATTTGTCATGTAGGAGTAACAGTGCTATGACTATAGCCACTTTGCTTCAAGAAGAGACCAAAACATGTAATGTGGGGGTTTATAGTTCTGTTTATCTGTTGAATGGTCTGTTTGGGCATTGTGCTTTTCCTACATATCAGAAATATGTATACCGGAATGGCTGATGTTTCCTTCTCCCTGACCTGTGGGCTGCTCATAAATAACTGCTGAGCAAGCACTGGCCTGTAATGGTGTCTGGGCTCCTGGAGGTGTCCATGAAGTAGAGGAAAAGGTGGTGGGGTGTAAGATCTTTTGTATGGATAGCATTCCCTGCTGGAATGACTGAGATACAGGTTTTTGTGAGTTAACCTAGCTTGCTTAGTATATTTACTGGCCTTTGCATGCACTTTTCCTTTATATGAGAACCTAATCCCCTTTAGAGTTAATCTCATGTGACAAACCTTAAGCCTTTTGCTCTGAAAACCACTTGAAAAGTTTCGGTTGTTCTGCATTGCAGAAAATAAAGTGGTTGGTTGGTTGTTTTTAATAGTATTTCTACAGTCTCTTCCCAAAGGTATTCTTAATTGAGCTTTGTATATTGCATATACAATAAATGTCTAAGGCTATAGTACCTTATGTTGTCTGTATCTTCACCTGGCAGACAGGGAGATTAAAAAATACTTAGGGAACAACAAACAGTATCAAATGAGTTTTGCCAAGCTTTGTGAATGGAGCTCAGGCTATTAGTGATTCAATTGAGATGAAAATGCCCATTCAAAATATTCTGTAATGTTTCTATGGTTAAAATTCTGTTTTGAATCGTCTCAGAGTATGAAGACTACCAGAGAAGTATAATCCAATTCAAGGGAGTGCATGATACGATACTAGTTAAGCAAAATTAATTTTGGAAGCTTTCCGAAATGAGGAAATTAAAAGCTCATCTTCCCTGTCTTTTTGGAGACTCAAAGGTAGCCTAACACTCTGCTCCTTCCCCCACTTATTTTACTTACCTGCATTTGTTGCTTGTGTTTTCAGGAAGTTTTGTTTTCCTCATGAAACTGCTTTTCAAGAGGGAGGTGGTAGAACTGAGAAAGCTGACATAACTGGGAAGGAATGTTCCACACAGTTCAAGTTAAGAAACTTTTTAGTGCTGGATTTCTAATATTCTCGAAACTGTATGTTGAACTGAGATAACATCAGATATAATTAATGCTAGCTGAATATTATAGGACATTGAAGGATCAAGTAGGATCTTGAAGCATCTTCATTGTGTCTTATGTTCTAACTAGGCAGTTTTTTATGTGGACATGTCAGCTGGAGATACATATCTTACACATTGGTGACTTTTTTTTTGTGGAACATCTTTAATTGATTCTCATTGGCTTTTGGGGATTAGAGTTGCTGGGGGCACTGTGGGACAGAATTGCCCAAAATAAGGTTCAAAACTCACTTCCATGAATGATGTAATGACAAATACCACATGCCTGTAGAGGTTGCTGAATTCTGGGATGATGCACTTGAGCTGTAACTGGGAACTAGGAAAAGATGGGTGATGCAGGAAGGTTAGGTTGAAGGAAACAGTTCTACCGTTTGTTTTTTTTCTGCATACTCACAAACCTGACCTACACAAATTAGCAACTGCTTATACCTGTGGTGCCTGTTGCTTGTAGTGTGGTGCAAAGCAGTGGATCTTAGACCTTCTTGCCTCCTTGGCGGGAGAGCTTCTTGAGAGCTCTGGTCTGGAATAGGTCTTCTTACCCCACTCTAAATAGATAAAGTTCTAGTGGAAGGATTTAAAAAAAAAAACAAACTAAAAGTGAAGTTACCTGAACTGAAAGTGGTTGCTCCTGGTCCTAATCATTGTATATTATAAACCATGCTGTGGCATAGTTAAGACCATAATTCTGCCAAATGCAAGCAGGAGGAATTTGCAGACTTTACAAGGATTTTGATGTAAGATTCTTTGAGTATTGTGTGTTTCTTTCCTGCAGTCTCTGCTGTGTCAGGTATTTGGTCCATCTCAGCCCTGTTGGTAATGGTTACTATCACGAGGAAGATAAAGTCACGAAAGAAGAAGTCTTTTGTCAAAGCATGAGATGTTAAGTGTACTGATTGCATTACTATGTTATTTGCTTTTAGAAGTCATTCCTGCCATAGGCCTTCCCGAGTGGACCCTCGTGGTCCGTGTCTGTTTCCCGGGTCTGTTAAATGTTACCTCAGAGATCGGGAAAAATTTCTCCTCCCCTTAAACCCTTTTAGCCAGGGGCAGCTGAAGTAAAGATCACTTCAAAGGCCAAGCATGGCTTTTATTTTATTTTTTTTTTCACTTGGCATTGCAGTGACAGTAGGTCACTTTACTGTCACAGTTAAATGTTTTGACTACACCTGTTGTCTTCATATTTGAGCATCTCAGGAACATCTCTTGTAAAGATGCAGGAATTGCAGTAGCTTAAAATTGGTATTGTAGAAATAGGATCTTTCCCCATATGTGATAAGAACTCTAAGGCAGAAAAGGCATGTGACTCAACATCCCTTATCTTCAGCTGTAAGTTCTTTCAGGAGTGCTTAGATAAGATTAAAAGAACCAGGCTTCCTTCCAGCCATCTCCCACTTTTTCACCTGAAGAAATTTGCTGCGAAGAGGAACAGACCCTTGCTGCAGAATTTGAGTCAGCTGCTAGCATGTCACAACGCAGATTCAAATTCAAGGAAAATAGGGCTCCTTTCTGCAAATGTGCGTGTGAAATCGTTAATGTTGCAATTGAGTTGATAGAAAAGATTCTGTTGACTCCTTTTCTGTCATTCATTCATTCTCTCTGGAAAATTGTGTAAACCAAATACTGAAAGAACTGCGAACAGAAATCTGAGATGATTCTGCCAGATAGTTTAAATAAACCAAAACTAAATTTAGCAAACCATTGGAGTTGAAAACTTAAGTAGTTTCTAAAAATGTAAATGCTACTGTTGCCCACAAAAATTTACCTTTGATCCTTCTCACCAATGTATTTTTTTATCTCAAGGAAACAAGTGACAGTAGCAAAGATCTCTGCTTTGTTTGGCAGATGAGGAATGCAGACATAAAGATCAGAATGACATTAAAACTAAAAAGGAATATTTCATCTTATAGGGCAAATCCCCCAAACCAATACTTAGTGTATTCAAATTGCTTATAGTGATTTGCATTTACTTTTGGCCTAGCCCTTCTGTGACTGCATTCTAAAATGAACAATGAGTTATACAGGCGCTACAAGAGCAATAGTGTGTGGTGAAGTCCCTAAAAATATTGAACTGTTTTGTACAGAAGGCTCAATACAGCTCATTTCAATTGCTTTTGTGCTTCAGCAAGCGTGCCAGCAAGGTACCAAAAATGTAACAAAAGCAGCATTGCTGTAGGTATTTAAATCAAGGGCAAAGCTGCTGTTGGGAATCTGACTATATAGTCACAGTTAAATGTTGGGAATCTGTGCTATATAGTATTTTCAGACTGGGCTTATCTGGGAGAATGGGCTGTGCTGGAGACACTGGAAGATGGACCCGTTTGTTTTTTGTTTTTTATTTTCTTCCTACTCCTCAAATAATCTAAAATAATGCTGGTTTAATTATATTCTCTTTTCTGTAAAATTTACAGGTATAATTGAACTTGTACACTGAGTCAACATCACATTTGTCTACTCTTTTTCTTCACAAATAAAAAATGGTTTGAACCCAATGAAGATATTTTCAATTGAACTTCATGAAGTACAGCTGTGTGCCTGGGCTGTCTGTAGCCATCATGCACATAGCAAGGGCTGCTTAGGATTGTGTCCTGCCCAGAGCTGGGTGGGGGATGCTGTGGAAGAGAGGTAGCAGGGGGAAGGAAAAGGGGTCCCTGACTCCCGTAGCCCCTGTGAGTCATTCCAATATCTTGTATCTTGTTGGCTTGTTTTCTAGTAGTGATTTTATATGAGAATTAAATCTTAGTGAGCAGACTGGATTTTCCTGTCTCACTTAGACACTGCTAATAATTCTTTAAAAGGTAGTACTGGCTTTTGAAATTTTGAAAGCAATAGATGTAGCTAGCTAGCATTTGCTATGACATAAGAATGGATTTATGATAAATCTGTGTAAGTAGATATCAAGCATCAGTTAATATATTATTGTGTTTTCCAGAACAGGAGGTAGCATTTAAATTTTGTATTTAGAATCTGTGCATGTCCATATGTAAAAATCAAAGCATCTGTTAATATCTAGGCTGCTTAAAATTACTGTAAATACTGGTGTTGATATTCCACACAGTTATTATTCAGGCTTTAGTAATAAAACAATTATTAGAATAATTTTACATGCTTATTTGATAGTGGCACCCAAAGGTTCAATTAGGATGAAGAGTTAATTGGATGGAGCAGTGTAAAATATGATTAGGATCCTAGATACTAAGTTTTAATGAAAAGCATTAATTGAAATATCCTTATGAACTCTATTTCAAAACAGTGCAACATGAATAGGGAATGTGACCCATGGGAATTACCTTTTGCTAGGATGAAAAAAAGGCATCTCCTGCTGCTTATGATTGAGGACATGGAGTGTAATCGTATGCCTGTGGAAACTGGTCATTTGTGACAGGTTTTTTTAGTCTCAGAAATAATAATGGTTCCCTTTGGTATTCTAAAATATGGGAGATACCTTGTTCTTAGATTTTAACCCTTAACTGAATCCCAGAGCTAATGATATTTTTTTAATAGCTTTCTTCTAATTTAGCCTGATTGTTTTACTGTTAAAACCTAAAGGTCAAACTAAAATGGAAAACTGTCCACAAATCCCTGGTCTTTCACTGTGTTTAACTCAGGATGAGTGTGAGATGTTGACAGGTGGCTTTAAAGTACCTTTTGTCCTTTCCTAATCCTGGTTTATGGGGATTTAAACATCATGGGCGTAGTAAGTAGTCAACAAACTGCTCTATCTCATAGATATTCAGGGATCTCTGGTACTAGGATAATACAGAGGGTGTAGTGTTGTACCTTCATCTCTTTCTGTTATGAGCTCTAGTTGTGGTCTGGAGTAGGATCTGCTCTGGTGACCCTAAATCATATTGAATTTGTATGAGGCTTTTATACTGGTAAGTTAGTTCAAACCAGCAGCTTCATAATTGTGAATCTGAGCTTGTATCTTGTACTGCAACTTGATCAATATGTCAGTTTACATAAGTAGTAATTGTGTTGTGCTATAAGAAGAGCAATAAGAACTACTGCACCTATTGATTACATTCTTTTTGTTTGCAGTCCTGTTTGCTGTCTCTTGTAACCTAATCTTTAAAGAAGCAGATTAATGCCTGCAAGGAGATATTAAGAAGAACGTATTGGGAGTGAGGGAAAGAAGGAAAAGGAAATGGCAATTTAGAAGAATGTGTGATCCACACTGGGATAAGAGAGGTTATAGTAACAAAAATAAACAAAGGAGAAAGCATTATGTCCTTTAAGAGAACAGTAAGTGGTTCTTGGTGCTGTAGCTCTAAGAGCAAGATTTGGCTTTAATGTTCGTTCTTTTTCATAAAAAAGGCCTCGGTGCAGGAATGGAAGAGTCCTGGCAATAACATTGTATATAATTTGAATCTCTGCTGATTGTAGTCAGTGCTTCAGTATTTGAAAGTTTTAGTCTGACATTTGGAAAAGTTGGATGAGAAGAGTTTAATGTATTTTGAATGTGTTCTGTAAGTTTTATTGAAGCTCACATACCTGAAATGATTTAAAATATGAAAAAGCTCATCTAAAGCTGATGTGTTACTACATTCATGAGACTTGTCAAAGCCAAGCAAGATGGAATCAACAGTGATTATTGGCAATGAGGTGCATAAAGGAACAGATATTGGCTAAATCATATTGCAAGGTTGATGTGGGATGCCTGGGTTAATTACTGAGGATGTAAATGTTTGTCTTGAATTTTCACTAGATCTTTTTGATTGTCGGATATAAGGAGAAAGATATCTACTTTGCTGGAAAAGCTAAACATGGATCAGCAGAGTTTCTGCTTATTAGTCTTTACTTCAGCATTTCTTATAATCTGCCTGTTGGATGATGACAGCTTTTTAAATGAGAATTTCACCATTCATGTATACCTGCCTTTGCTTTTCAGGTTGGATCACTTTATTATGCTTGAGTAACAGCTATGGGGAGCTGACGAATTGTAGCTGAAACTGCTAAACTTTGGAGTTTTCCCTTGTTAGTCTAATGGAGCCAGAATTTAAACTAATGTTTTTGGGTTGTTCTGTTGTTTGTTTGTGGGGTTTTGTTTTGTTTGTGGATTTTTTTTTTAATCCAGAAGAGAGCTTTTAAACTGTTACCTGTGGAAATCATCTGAATGTTTCAGGAATTGAAGACATAATAATTGATATGTACTTGCTCACCCATCAGCTTTTCACAGGTAGATGGCAATAGTAATATATGAGGACTGCTGAGTCCTCACTCTTTTTCCATGGTGCAATAATTAACTGGGTATCCAGCTTCATAATTCAAAGGTCTAAGGTTTGAGGCTGGGTCTCTTAATTATTTCTGGAGTTTTGACTACAACACTACAATATGAATAAAACATTACTTTCAGGTCAATATGAGAGTTCAGGCTCATGGCCTTCAAATTAATGAAACAACTTCTTCTACTGTACCTAATCAGCCACAAAGGATTATGGAGACCTAGGGCATTTTATTAGTATCTCTTAAAGTGCCTGACACAAAGTGACATAGCTCCAGTTTCTCTAGAAAAGCTAAATATTAAACGTCATTCTTAAGGAACAAAAGGAGTTTTAATATCTAGGGGAATGTGGTATGTAACCTGTTTACTTTTAATAGCTTGTGGTTCTGACTTGCAATGATACTTAAGCACAATTTTTTTATGTTAAAGAGGAAAAAAAAAAAGCAATGAACTACCTCCCCAAGCCTTCTGAGACATCAGTAATTACAATGGGTATGTTGCATAGCTCTCTT
The DNA here is from genome assembly GCF_964273445.1 of Streptopelia decaocto. NCBI lineage: Eukaryota > Metazoa > Chordata > Aves > Columbiformes > Columbidae > Streptopelia > Streptopelia decaocto. Next base: position 47,752,509 of record NC_138660.1, read on the forward strand.
CTTACATATTTTTTCAAACTCACAAACTACTGTTCCAGTGGAAATTTAGGCAAAATGAATAAAGAACGTGTTCCAGTTTCTTGAATATGTTGTTCAGTTTATGCTGCAGTGCAGCTGCGGTAGAAACTCGAGTGTTACCTACCTGAAATTTCTTAAGCACCAGAAAAGTATCTTTCTTGTTGGTTTTAATTTAAGGTCTCATCCTCAATAATGTTGATCACTCTGTATTCAAAACAGTAAAACAGCAGGAGGTGCCCTTTACTGTGCTGAGCTCTTTAGAAGTATCCTAATCAGGAAAAATCTTATCTTTTGGAACTGGATTATACAACAATAACTTCTGTATGCAAGAATAAGTGCTGAGAAGAAGGAAGAATTCAGTTAGATATCTTGTAAAATAGAAACCACATCATTAAGCTGCTTTTTGATGGCAAACTTCCACCTCACAATTGTGTATTCTGTGAAGTGGCTGTAAAAATATCGTATGCTCTCCTGATGGAAGCTCAGGTGGACCTGGCTTCTCCAGGCATGCCATCCTCTTCCTCCTGGTTTGCCTCTGATGAGATGTTGGCATGAGCAGTAAAGTTGGTTTCGGGGTGTTGTGCTCCTTACTGCCATTTGCAGCTCTGTCCCATGTTTGTGGCACTGTTGTAAGGCGGGCACAGCGGTCAGCGCTCTCTCAAGGACCTGCGCAACCGAGGGGACAAAAGGGAGAGTGAACTGCAATGCTACAGCTCCGAGGGAAGATGGAGAAAGGGGGAAGGGTGCACTTCTCAAGCCTGTTACCCTGCTTGCCAAAGTCTGTGCTCACTGAACTGTCCTATATCTCATTCCTGTGAACAAGTCCCCCAAGGAGGAGAGAGGTTGGGGTTTTTTTAATTATTGTAATCCTTTTGACCTCATGCATTCATGAGTTTGGTCTCTTCTTGTCAAAGTAGTTTTGCAGGTTGGCTGAATCAGGTACTATTTTCAAAGCAAATATTTTGGGTATTGTTCCTTAGCAATCAGTTAAGAATTGCTAAAATGTGGCTTATCTTGAGCTATCATTTTCTTCATACTTTTACATTTAATTTAATATAACAAAATATATTTATACTATCAATATCTCAGTATACACTCAATGGTGGGTGTGTGCAGGGTGTTGCAGGGTAGCTGTATTTCGGTCATACACAGAGTAACTTTGTTCTCAGAAAAATTGTGTTTCATAGGCTTATTACTGTCTAGTCCTCTTTTTCAATAAGCACAAAGGCTTTTTCACAGAAATCATGAAGTAAGAGCATATTTTCAGCTTTTCTGTTAAGTAGGAAGTGGTTAATCTCTGATGCTCTGAAATATGTATCAAAACTGTGAGAATCCATCCCCTGCAACCCCTATACTGCTAAACCATGTTCTTATTTGCATACTATTGTTACCCTGTGTTTGGCCTGAAATTCTAATTAATGCTACTAATCTGAAGGTTTATTATTAATCTTTTTCTCAGGTGCTTTTGATGGACTGCTTTTGTGATCCCTCAAGCATTTTGTCCCAGCTGTTGGAGGAATGAGACGTAACAGTTCTTGTATGTGAGAGTCCCACTTACAAAGGTGTTTATCCTGAACAGCCCTCAAATCTGTTATTCATAGTGATGTATACCAATGAAAATAGATAATTTAACATATGACACATGGTTGATACTGTTGCCTATTTGGTAATTAAGTTTTTAAACTAACTCTGTGGGAAGTGAGAGGAAAAGAAATTTGTAGGACATTCTAGCTTGAATGATATATAAAGGAATAATAATCTTGCCTCATGCTAGGTTCATTCAGTGTTAGCCCTTATAACATGACATCTATATTTACTTGTAACGATAGCTGAGACGGACGGTATACTGTTTTCTCCTGTCTTTCATACTACTTATTTTTCACTGAGAAGCAGCTTGCTAATTTCCTCTCAGATTTTTTCTAGTTCTCATCTATGAAGTGCCCAAGAGATTGATCTAGTTTTATATATAGGGAATTGATGCACAAAAGGATTACAGTTAAAATATCCTTTAGTTGTTGGTGTGATTTGGGTTTTTGTTTGTTTTTTGTGTGTTGGCATTTTTGTTTTCTTGTGGTTTTGTTTGTTTGTTTTTCTTTTATTTTCTTTTTTTACTCCTCAATTAAGATATTAAGAACTTGGAGTTTCAGAGTACTTGGTATTACACCTTTCAATCACAGCTCTTATCAACTTTGGCTACAGCAATGAGCACTTCAGGTTTTGCTAAGCAGGCCCAGGTGTCTAAAATCAGAAAATAATAAATGCTTCAGAAATTTTAAGTGAATTATTATATTAAAAAAGGCTATGGCCTAGGTAGAGCTAGAATAGTGTTCCCGAGTGTGGTAAGCTTGCTTTCCTTCTTTCTTGTTTCATTTGCTATTACATTTCTACAATAAATGAGGTAGGGTCTTTCCTTCACTATTTTATCCGCATGGATTACCCAAGAATAGTCTGCTGGTATATTGTATGAGTTAGCATCCTATGAAAAACAACAGGTCCTTGTGTAATTAAACTGTTCCTGAGTTACTGGATTAGGAAGTGGATACATTGGCTCTTATTTCAAAAGACATGCTACATGTTTCTCTCCTTTATGAAGTACTGTGTTGAGATACATAGCCTTGAAAGTGAGTATTATACAGAACACCTAAATACATGTGGGAAATGATAATGTTTCTATTTTTTTTGTTTTATATGTGACTGCAGAATAATTGATTTCTACCCTATGAACATTCTTGGGGTGTGCATCTGTGGTTTTGCAATGCTGCTCAGCCTTGTTTGGTAAAGTGTAGTGTGGTTGGAAAAAACATCAAGAAGACAAGGACTCTGGTTTCACCTTTTCTCAGCATAGCTCAATCTCCTCTTGTAAAAGGTGTTCAGAGTTATTCTAGCCTACCCTACTTCCCTTGTGAGTACCCTAAAAAGTTTTTAGAATGTTAAGTAATTTGGAAATGCCTCTTTACCTACCATTCCTTTTCAAGTATAAATTCTGTCAACTTCCTTGCAGAGCAGAGCAGGCACAGAAGGGCCACTGAACTGCAGCAAAAAATGAGGACCTCTGTTCTCAGAGACAAAGTGCCAAAGAAGTCTGCTTGCAGTAAGGCAAGTACCAGGAACTTCGGTAACTAGAGAGATAGCTGGAGTAAAGCATACCTGCCTGCCCTATGTCACTGTGTCTCCAGGATAGGGCATAGGGACTTGAAGGCTGGACCAGACAGTGCTGACCAAAGGGTGGAAGCTGTTTAATCTTTCTTCACTTCCTTCTGCCTTCCAAGTAAATAAACTCTCTCATCTCTGTACTGTTATTGTTAAACTCCACCACAGGCCAAATTCTGGTGGTGAAATACACTGGGGTTGTTTGGAAGCTTATTTAGTGACTGTCTCTCTGCTGGTCTCACATGTTCACTGGCAGTTACCAAAAAAGTGCATGGTTCCCATCCAGTGCATCTTGTTCCAGGGCGCAGTGATATGATTCCAGGTTGAAAGAGTGAAGTTTTAATGTGTCACTAAACAGGAGACCTTGAAGAAACTTCTTACCACAGTGCCAGCTGCATTGTGCAATCCTGACTGTGATTTCTGTTCTGGCCCAATTCACATCTCCTCAGTTTAATATTTCTCGCATTCTTGTGGGCTAGGGATCCACCTTTGATCCAGTCTTCTGGAAATAATCTCTGATTATGAATATACATTAGATGTTTTGGAACCATATTAAATAAGACCCTCTTTTTCTTAGTTTGAGATTAGGGGAGTTTTGTTTGGTTTTTTTAGTCCTTGGAAAAAGTACCTCTCTGGCAAATAACTGCCATTGTTTTAGATCCTGTGAAATGTGATGTAGCTTATATCAGAACTTGGTGAAGTCGGGGCTGTTTTCTGCTTTTTCCTTCCATATGTTGTGGAACTGAAATCAATACTGGTTCTCTGCATAAAACACAGCCCAATATCCTAAAACATGACCTCCTATTTATGGAAGCTTCTGCTCACTCTACGTGCACTTGGCAGGATTAAATGGTGAAGTCCAAATACACATTGCTACTGTGGACCCAGATGAAAACGACTAATCTGCTCTCCTTGCAGGCTGGTGGCTTTGGTTACATCTGAATTGAGCCCCAGGTGAGGGAAATGCCTTGAGAGTAGTACCTTTAAAGAGATCCTCCTGCCATTAATAGCCTGTTAAGAAAGGAAACCTCTAACACACGTGCACACATGTGAACACATTCATGCGCGTGCACACACACATTGTTGCTTGCTGTAAAACAGAAATTCAGAAATAAATGGGACACTTTAAATTGTAGAACAGTAAAGATGGATGAAATCTGATGACTGAACAGCTGCTGTTGGGTGCTTTCATTATTACCACCCAGGCAGAGGAACAGTGCCTTTAGATTCATATGACTTGTCATTAGCAGTGTTCTCTCACAAAAGGAACATGGCTACAGGTAGCCTTGCTTTAGTATGATTCAACAAAAAAAACAGAAAAGCTTGTCATTATAAAGGCAAGGAATTTAATGATGGAACTTAAATTTGAAATTGGAGACACAGCTTGTAATGTAAAATGTTTTCTATGTGGAAAAACCTGGGTTTAACTAAGGACAGATTGACTACAAGATTACCAAATGCCAGTGGCAATTACAGCTTTACTGGATAATGCACTGGGCAGATTCTCAGCCTCTGTAAACTGCCCTGGCCCTGAGAAGTTCAGAAGAGACAAATTTAGAGGTGCAGATCTGATCTACTGGTTTTTTAAGTGAATACATGTATATACATTTTTAATTAGCCATCACTTTTTGTCTTTATCTGGTCACACATCAACCCTGGTGTTTCTATCTGCCTGTTAAGAATTGGATGAGTTTGGACACTAAGTTAGAACTGAACCCTGATCAAAAATCAAGCCTTTTAATTTTTAACTTCTGTGCTTAGCATGCATCTTTAATGTATAAGCAATGTGGTTGTTCATTTCAAATTACACCTTTAACAGGTTTTTTTGATTGCTTGCTTACAGCAAACTCCAGGCAAGTAAACATATCCCAAACTATATTTTGAATTAAAAGCTGAGTTCAGTGAACAACTGCCCTTGCCTCTTTTCTCCCTCTAACCTTCTAACAGATGTGGTCTGCATCTTCTTAAACCTGAAAAAATCAATTAAAAATTCCTAGATCTAGTTCAGTCAGAAAATGATAGGCTGACATTTAGTCAACAGGAAGCTGAGAGGGAGAGGTGTGTTACACCAGCACGGGCAACTTTAGATGTGGTTATGGGAAAGCCTTGAGATGTTTGAATCTGATCTTACAGCTCTAGTCTCACTGAAGTCCCATTTGATGGTGTCCAGCAGGACATGGTCCATTTGGTTGGATGATAAGGTGCCATGGCAAAGTAAGAGAAAATTTTAGATGAAGTAAATGGAGAACCGCATTGTCCTATGCTGGCTCCTTAGTGACTATCATTCTTAGGCAGCGAAGCATCTAGGCTGATAGTTAATTTGTCTCTGAATGCAAATTTTGTTTTCTGCATGCAAAGAATAATGGATGATAAATAATGCTGACCCACTGTCTCAGCACAAGGTTCGCCTAACTACCAGCAGCATCTCCACCATTCCTGTTTGAGAATCTTTCTTGCCCACCACCCTCTGGGAAGAATAGATGTGTAGAAATGGCCATGGTGAATGGGGCAGGAGCACACCCTCTGGCTGCCAGCTCTGTGGGAGTGAAACATGGGTAGGTGCCTCCCAAAGCTTGTATCCAGGTCCCCTCAAACATTCAGTGCACATAGCTCCCAATCTGGTGATGCATCTCCAAAGCACTGTTTGCTCTGTCTGCATGTTGCTGGAGCGTGAACTGCTTTAAACAATTCCCCTTCTAATTAAGTACAGTCAATCTGTGTGTTGGCTTTTCAGGCACCCATCTGTACTGAGCGGATCTGCTTGTTCCCCTCTGAGGATCCCTTCCTTCCCTCCTCATCGGTGTTGTTGGGGGATTAAGGCAGCGGCCCCATACACAAACGCAGCTGGTTCCGTTTGGTCAGCCTGAGCCTTGCTGTGAAACCACGACAAGAATTCCAGTAAGTTGGCAACACTGAAACACAAAGAAAACAACAATAGGAAAAGTCCTTCCGTGCAGAAAGGAATGCTTCAAGCACTGTTCTCCTACAGTGAAAGGAGAGAGGGTGGGAGGGAGGAGAGAGATTTGAAGAGGGCAGGTCTCCCCCCTCCCCCGGCAGCTCTGGATCTTGTGATGGAGAGATCTTATCCTCTCTTTGTGATTCAGAGGTGCCAGGAAGCTAATTGAATATTCTGATCTGCCCCCAGTGTTTCTTGTGGCTTGACCCCGGTGCTGTGTCGTACCACTACACCAAACAGCCCTGAACCTGCATAAATCACAACCTTGCAAAAGCCTACACTCCACATCTTCTCCCCCTTCTCCCCCCGCCCCCCTTTTCTATCTTGATAGATAGAAAACCTTTACGGGAAGGTTTACGGAGATTAGCGGCCTACAGGACCCAGAGGCAAATAACAATCTGCTAATAAACAACAATATTTAATCCTCCACAACTTTGGCATGAATAATGCAGGCACCTCTACCCCTTAGTTGAAGTAGTCTATGGCAAAAAATAATGCTTTGAAATACCACTTAAGTTCTCTAGCAGTATCAGCAAACACCCGTTGCAGTATAATGAACACGGCATAAAGCTAACATAAAAAATATATACATTTTATATAGATTATGTTGATAAAATTAATTTGAGAAAGCCTCTTGCAAGACAAATAGACCCATCCTTCTCCCATAGTATGTACGCACAGCAGTAATTGTGGACTTGAATGTGTATGTGTGCACACATACAGAGAAAGGAACAGCTTGGCATAACTAAAGTTTATACGTGGAAGACTATTTCTGACTAATATAAAACAAAATAGTGATTTAACTTCACACAGTTTATGTATGATGCTTCTGATCTTGCAAGCAAAGCCTCCAAAATGCTTGCTCTTTTCTTAAGACTGCATTCCAACCTGAAGTATTAGGGTATTTTTATCTTTCCCTGTGCTACTATGCACTGTTTTACCCTCGTTTAGTAGGTATATGATTCCTGAAATGGCAGCAGTAAAACACAGGGTAGCATTTCATGTGTGCTGCACACACCGTTGGAGACTTAGAACCAGAGTAAGGTGTCTCCAGCTGGTACCTCAAGCATTCTCAGCCAAAGCACTTTACCGAACTGCTTTTATCTGCTAAGAAAGTGCAGAACTAAGTTTCACCCCCATAGTTCTTTTTTGCAATATTTCTGTGAGGAACAGCAGTTTTTAAAAAAGCATAAGTTTTATCCCCTACACTGGTAAGCAGGGGTCGTGACATTTTTCAAAGTTGTCAAAAATACTTTTCTTGTTTGGAGCACGCCTTTGGGACACTGAAACGTAGGACATATCTCACTTGCAATCTGAAATTGCTCTGATCTACTCAAAATAGGCAGTGTAGCAGCAGTGGACCCCGAGATCCGAAGTGTGCAAGTGCCGGGGCTGGGCAGGCTCGGGCCGGTGCTGCGGGGCGCGGAAGGAGGGGCAGGGGCCGCCCGCGGTGCGGGGCCTGGAGCGCTGCCTGATTCCTCATGCTGGTTCCGGGGCCGCCGGGTATAAAGAGCTTTATGCGATGTCTGGAGGGTGGGAGTTTATAGAAAACGCGATGTCTCAACAGGCGAACACGCCTTTCTTCTACATCTAGCGGGGTAAGAAAAAGACACCAGGCTCCTTGTGTTGCTGCTGTGCAGATCAGCACCCCGGAGCCGAGGAGCCAGCTTCTGAGGGAGCTGGAGCATCCCAGCCCAGATGGGACCTCGCCACTGGATGGAGGGAAGAGCAGCAACTGCTTGCAAACTGCTCATATTGTTCACTGCATGCATAATGCAGAGCAGTTGCCAAGGTAAGCGCTATGCTCCAGCGTCTCCGGAACGGGACTTGCACCGCAAGAAGCACATCCCTGTCCTGGGGTCTCATAGGAGAGGACCAAAGTGCCTGAAAGTAGAGGGTTAACGGGAGCCGATTCAAGGAGTTCTTTCTAATAGCTAGGGGAAACAGCTGACTCTTTCCAGGAGCCGTTTGATGGAGTCGATTTCTGTTGTGGAAAAGGGACGAGCGCCTAAGAAACACCACAAACACCCCCGGCTCTTGAGCTTCACTTCATCTTAGTTTTAAATTATCCCAGGATGTTTTTTCTTATTGTTTTTATCTTTTTTTTTTTTTTTTTTTTTTTTTTTTTCCCCTGATTGAACGAGACAGCAATACACAATTGTTGCTAAATTAGGAGGGACAGCTCAGACTTTACAACTTCACGGTCTGAACTCACAGTTTTACAGAGATGCGAGGGGGCAGCTTGCTTTAGTGTACTTGCTGTAGTGTAGTGAGTGCTGCTCATTGGTGGTGCAGAAGGTGGGAAAAAAAAAAAGCACCCCAAGAGTTTTTGCATTTTTTCCTTGCAATCTTTGTGCCCTTCTTGCTACAGGAGTGTGTGTAGGTTTGCAGAGCAGAGTTCACCTGCATTCCCAGAGCAGGTTTGGTGACCACTAGAGCTGTACCCAGGGTTGTTTTTGCTGAGAAGCGCACAGGCTGCAGCTCCTGCACGTAGGCAGGTTGTGCCTGGCGGGGTGTTACAGGTGGACAGGCTTGTGTACGTGTGGTAGATGCAGTCATTTGCAGAAGGCTCTGAGAAAGAACCAGCTGCTTAGTCTGGGGCACAATAAGCCCCTGAGCCGGTGGGGAGGCAGGCTGGGCTGGCCCAGGGAGCACTTTCTCTGCGGCTTTGCTGTTGCCAAGCGACCGCCGCCGGCATGTGACGGGCGGCCGCTAATCTGGCTGCTGGGGACGGGGCGGCCGAGCCGCCAGCCCGCTGCCCGGCTCTGCCGCAGCCCGGCTCTGCCGCAGCCCAGCTCTCCCGCGCGGTTTAACAGCCCTGCAGTGAAAATGAAGCCTGTCTTTCGGAGCAAGAGCGGCTGAAGTGCGTTTCCTCCGCCCCTTGTGTTGACCCGGCGGTCCTGCTGGTTGTGTGTCTATTACATGTGCGTTCAAATTGTTAATCTGCTTTCTTTGCTCAACTCTTAGTTTAAGCTCCTTAGACAGAATAAAGTAAGTAATTATACAGCAACTGCTGCTAGCAGCTCCCACTTACGAGCAGGGAAATAGGAGATAGCTAATGTGCAGCAGGAGGCCTGCAAAAGCTCTAGCCAAGGAGGTCACACTGGCCAGACTTAATCCTATGCACTATTATTTTATATTGGATAGAACGGAAGCTGCAGTGCTGATTTAAATGTTTATTTTTTTGCTCTACAGCCACTTCTGACTGTTTAGGACATACCTGGTAAATGACATGACAGGATAAGCAGGGAGAAGCTTTGAACTCACATCCATAGGCCGTGGAAGCATAGAAGTTTTTTACTTTGGTGTCATCATTCCCATCTATCTCCCTCCCGCCCTTCAGAGTAGAATAACTGTGCAAATGAAACAGTATAGTTTTAGTAATGGGTAACCGATACTAGTAGAATGTCCGGATAGCAGTCTTGGCCACAGTGTTATTGTGAAATATTTGGTACTCTTAAGTTCCAGCTCCATGAATGTTGAGATTGTGTCAGGCTTTCATTAAACAAACAAACAAAGAAAACCAACAACCCCCCAAAAAACATTACAAGAATAATGAAAGCCGTTCAAAGGCTCAGAAGGAAGATGGTGAAAATCATATTATCTTGTCTAATCCTCAGTATTTTCAAAGGCGCTTCTGTGTTGGTTTTGGAGGTTTTTTTGTTGGCACTACCTGAGTAAGATGGGTGTTTCTAGAAGTAGCTCAAATAATAATATAATGATTCTTCCTTGATTTATCTAATTCTGGATTTACTGAAATTAAACGTACCACTTACAAACTGAATAAAAATACTGCTCTTGTAACTGCCACAACGGCTCGCTCTGCAACCTTTACTCTATCAGCCTTGTTGCCTGTAGGGTAACGGTTATCAGAAAAAAAAATTGCAGCTGGAATCTAAAAAACTACCTGAGTGAAGGTGGTGTCAAGAAGAAGAATCACGGGACCAACGTTAGTGTTTGTTTTGAGGAACGTCAAAATGCTTCATGCTCCCAGTCATAAACTAGAGACACTGGATGGATGTCGCACTCGCAGCAGTTATGCAGAGGGTGAATGAGATCAGTAGGGCAACTTTGCATCTGAACAATGAGTTAGTTAATGTTACTGCAAGGGGTACCAGATCTACACACTCATGCAATATTCCACGTAGTAGCTGTTACCGGGCTCACCTTATCTAACATGGAAGGCCTGCGGTACTTTTTTTGATGAGGATTTAGTGCCTGAGAGTGTTTGAATTTTTCTTCTGTTCTTAATAGTTCAGCAGTTTCTTTATAAAACCATTCATATATAAAAAATAATATATAAATAATTCACAGAAACCTGCTTTTTGTTATAAAAAAGAGCTTTCTCCTCTAGACACAAACTATTAAAAACATTCTGCACAGATCTGCTATAGTTAATACTTCCATAAACTATATATTTCAGATAATTTAAATTTTCTTCATTGCTTTTTCATGTCCTTTAGGTCCTGACAACCTACTTTCAACAGAGATGATGCAAATCTTTCAGATAATAAATGTATGAGTATTAAAATAATATTAATTATTTAAAGAATTACATTGGTATTGATTTTTGCCACCAATGCTGTTAAATTAATGCAAGTTAGAAAACAATGCCAGTATAATCTTTTTTTCAGACTTGCATGTAGTTACACTGAAAGGCTGGCTTTTCTGCAACTTATTGCAAAATACCAAATTGCAGCGTAAAGGCCAGGATTTCACCGTTGTGTACCAATTGCCATTTGCCTCCCCTTTCTTTCTGGTGGATACTTCTGAGGATTTTTGCAGAAACTTTTGCAGAAACATGAAAGTTTAGCGCATCAAATTTTACATACAACCTAAATCATCATAAACATGATAAGTCATCGGCTTAGATGTGTCCCAGGTCAATATGACTAAAATTTGTTACCGTTATAGGGTGATGTGTTAGTCTGACAGTGAAGGCTGTTCTAAGAATGGATTCATATGGTATGATATCTCAGAAATCGCAATGAACATTTGCACAAAGTGAGGTAGATATGAACAGGTACAAGACGACCAAATAGAGAAGAGCTACAGCAGCTCTTTCCAGAATAGCACGGAGAAACATGCTTTCCCATCAAGCATTGTAATAGTTCAATCTCCAAATTAATAATTCAGTGTTTCCTAGGCATTGCCTTCACTCAAATCTATTTAATCTGTCTCTAGGCTGATGTACAGTGACATTGCTGTAGGCGACAGGCCAGAGTCGGTACTCATCCTCCCTCGTACAGCGCAGTGCACCTCTGAATGATGGAGAAGCCTGTCTGTAAGATTGTGCCTCTGCCAAGACCTGGTGTTTGAAGACCTTGAGTGAGATTCTCCTTGGGGATTGAGGATTTAGGAGTAATGAGAAGGGAGAAAGATGGCAAAGAAAATGAATATACCAATGCAGTCCTGATATACAATTTAATAGGTATTGTGCATGACCTAGGGGTTGTAGTGTTCATAATGCTTACAGGTATAATTTTCTTGGTTGTTCTCAGAGATGTACTCACACAAAATCAAGACCAAAAATCCCACTGAGAGTCCACCTACCTGGCTCTGAACGAATTTATTTCTTGTGGGCTGACAATATAAAAGTACCTATAAGCCAAATATAATCTCTCATTTTAATTAATGAGTAGTATTTCTGTGCACTGACAGGCTGTTTTTTTTAAAATGGTTCTTTTTAATGAGTAGCCCTCTTTTAGTAAATCTCTTGACTTTTCTTAATAATTTACTCTTTTTTCTGTATTCTGTTCAGCAAAGCATACAAGGAATTTGCAAACTAATCACCTAAAGTGAGGAATGGGACAAATCCCAGAATTTTAGTTAAAAATTAAAAGCAGTAATTGGATGACACCTGGGGTTAGATTTAGGGTCTGTGCCAAATGCTAGAATTACAGTAAATAATTAAGCTACAGAGTCAAGACAAATAGAGACAGAGCATCTAAGGAGATTTCAACTAAGATAAATGTGTGATGTGTGTGATGCTTCTATTTCCCTGTAAGACAACCCAAAACCTTCTTTCATGTATTGAGCTCATTGGAAATTTGAGCAATTAAATCCTACTTTAATCCAGATTTATTTTCCATGTGTTTTGCAGGAAATGAGCAAAGATTCATTTGGGGGAAAGGTAGAATGCAATTTCATTAAAGCCTTTTAATTCTTTTCCTTTTGGGTTTCTTGGATTGCCATGAAATCACACTGTTTGGAGCCTTTTTGCCTCCACATGTCTTCTTGCACTGTTAGATTATTGCCAGATCCAAGCCCAAATGTGCTTTTTTTAAACTTCTCATTATTGAGCATTGAACCTAGAGGTTCTTTTGTTGAGATTTTTTTTTTTTAAACTGAATACTTGTCTTTAATTGAGCAGTAAACAAGCACATTGTAGAGGCAGTTCATTTTACCTTTATGACTATTGGATCAAAAGCCATTTGGTCTTCCTACAATACTTATTTTTAGATCCGAGATCTTGTGAAAACTCTTCAGATAGACAAAAATGTAACTTTGAATCACATTGTATTGTCACTTTTAAAGCAAGATTTTATAATTGTTTATCCTCTTTCAGACCTCTGCTGGAACCATATAGCACTTTGGATGTTTCAAAGCAAATTATATTTTCTGGAAGTTGTCATTGTTGAAAAACATTAAAGGTCCCTTCTAATTAATGATCTACAGGTTGACATCTATTTAAAGAGAAGTTGATGTTTTTATTCTACTGTGGCTAATTAGCAATGAAATCAGATAATTTGTCAGCTTCTTTCTAACAGCTTACACTGAATGTGGCAGATAAAGGACAGAGCTGTTTTTAAAATTATTTAAACCTAAAGTGCTTCTTTATATAATTTGATAATTATATTTTATTCTTAAACATACCTTGAGCTGTTTCTGGATGAAGGAATAACAATTCTGACTCAATGCAGTACAACTCCCTTAATTTCAAAGAAATTATCCAGTAGTTGTACTGATCTAAGAGACAGAAAATAGGATTCAGTGAAGAGTAAACATCTCTTTTAATAGCTTATTACTGTTTGAGATCCATTTTGAAGTCCAGTTTCTTATGATAATGTTAATTTTGTCAACTGCTTTTTGATTCCTTAACTCAGCACGCTTTTAGAACAGTTAAAGAAAAGTTAAGTTCAATGAGTAAGCATAGAAATGTTTAATGGAATGGATAGCCTTCAGCGGATTCCATAAGCTTTACTGTTGGTTTCAAGGCTTTTAATGTTTCCTTTGTTTTGCAATGCTTAAAGTGGATTAGAGATCTAAGGATCACTGTTACAAGTTTTGTTTTGGATTAATGAAATGACATATAAGAGTTGACTGAAATTGTTCTACTTTTATGACCTGTTCTATTTTATGCTTTTAACATGAATCAATTGCCTTTGTTTTACAATCAAGAAGCCAGATCTTCAGCAAAAGGGCACTGTTTACAGCAGCAGTGTGTCTGCCCAATTATTTTCTTGCACAAGCAGGTCATGATACACCCTGCTGAGTTGAGTCGAAGAATGGGGATCTGTTCCAATAGGGACTCCCTCTGATGGGGATTGCAGGCTTATGCTTTTGTGGAGCAGGGGTGGGGGTTGTAGTCATGTTCTGTGGCTTCTCTTAAAAAAAAAAGTCCACAAGGTATCACAGGCACTGATATATTCACTCATATATTTAGATTCTAGGTAATGGTTTTTATCTTCAGAAACTATTGTGCACATTATCAGATAAATGTACCAGAGAGCTTAGTTTAGTTTAAGGCAGTATAGAGCCTGCAGAACTGGGGTACATACATGTATCAATAATCCTCCCCAGGTTTGCCCAGAAGAAGGAAGTTTGCTATGTAAAGTTCACATCATTCAACATCAGTGGGAAACCCCATCTAGAGCTGATCAAGCCTTTGTCATACCTTGTCACCCAAGGGTCCAGTTTCCTGAGCAGTGATGAGCCAGCTGAGCAGCTCACTGCTGCTGGGAGCAGGCAGCTCCACTCTCCTTCCCTCTGTCCTCCAATGGCCCATTCCCGTGTTGCTGCCAAGCCTTGAGTTCGTGTTGCTGCTTTGCACCAGCACCACTGCTCTGCAGATCTCTCTGTGAGCTGCTCGCCCTTACAAACCTGGAGGAAAACTAAACCAGGCCTAGGGAATTAGGTGGTTTCCTGGTGGCTTGGTGATTTAGAGCAGCATGCAGAAAGGTCTTGTAGGTGCCGGAGTGTGAAAGTGAACCTTAGCATCAAGTGGGAGTAGGAGAGGAGCTGGAAAGAGGGCGAGAGAGACCCCTTTTCCTATGGTAGGTCAGTGGGTTGGCTCAGCTGGCCATGCAGCCGCTGCTTAGGGCTACTGCTGGGAACATACAGGCAGTGCTTGGCCAGCATGCTGGTTGCCGGAGTGGTCCCACCAGGGCTATAGTGAACCAGTGCTAGCACTGCGGGAAACCCTTTTGTCAAGTTGTCGAGTGTAAACAGATGGCTTCACTTGAATGGGACTGCTCACGTGTTCACTTCTGAGCAGGATTGTAGGGCTATTCTCAACCTGCAATGCAATAAATGAGTTGGCTGATAACCAAGCACATGGAATGCTGCTGCAGCTTTTGTTGGCCTTCTAGCTGTGTTAATAAAAATAACTCTTACGACTATGAGATCTAACAAGTTTTTAAACCATTTCACGTGAAAGAAACAAGCCACAGTTTGTGTCTGAAATAAGTGACAAAGTTTGTGGTGTATTCCATATGAATATAGGAGCTATTTTTATTAGCTTTGCAGCTTTGACTTTTCTGTAAGAAGTCAGCCACAGAATGCACTTTAAAGCCTCACTGACAATGAATTTTTGTTCCTAATATTCTGTAGGTGTAGCAAACTACTAAACATCCTTTTGTTACCTGTGCAGTACATGATAGGTATTTAGTGGAGTAATTAAACTGCAGCTACCTGTTGTTAATCTGAGCCTTGATAAATTTCTGTTGACTGAACCAATGGGAAACCTGAGCAGAGCCGCAGCTGTGGCTCGGTTGTGGCTCATCTTTTTGGTGAGGCTGTCCGTCCAGCTGCTTCACCGGAAACTTTGCCTGAGGACAGAGGGCAACAACAACAATCAGGCTCCTCTGGCGCTTGCAGAAGTGATGTCGTGCCATGGAATTTGTGTTCTAAGTGTAGGCGATCAAAAAAAATGTCAATCTAACAGTGGAAATGCAAGAATGCTGTTATTACTAGCTTTTATCAGTTTTGCAGTTTTAAACTTTATTAATGCTGCCACAGAATGTACTATAAAATGGTTGTCTTGCAGTGAAAAAAACAAAGTATAATAAAACTTTAAAGCTGAACTTTAAATCCTTTAGAAATTTGGGTGTCTCTTGGTTTGTTTGATGAAAAAAGAAATTAAAAAATAGTTAAAATCAATGAAATAATTGGTAGCAAAATTTAAATTACTTGAGAGGTAAAAGCTCCAACCTTGATTAAGTACTTTATCCATACTAATACTTTAAGACTTCATCACCTATTAGGTAACAGAAACTATTCCTCACCATTTTTTAGCAATCAATTGCCTTTTTTTTTTTCAGATGTCCAATACAATTCTCAGAGACTTAAATCCCAAGAAATTTTATAATGTTGTAGAGACAGAGAGACACAAATTATCACCCAGTTAAGGGAAGATTGTGGTCACTAAACATTCTGTCTGGAGATCCTGACTTGTTGGCTGGCAGTAGAGCAGGTGTGCTTCCAATCTTCTGCCTAGCAGGCATTTTGAAAGACTGATGCTTTGAGGAGGGGAATATGATTTGAAGGTTGCTAGTCTGTAGGCAGATGCCTGCAGTTCCGTGGGCAGTGTAATTTATGTCATGTTTGCTACCACTATGTAACTTGGGAGACAACGTGCACCTTTCCTGTGGCTTTGCGTGCTTGCTGCCGGCAGTAAGTACATTGTACGCAGTATTATACTTGTCTGCTCTTGTGTTTCCAAGGATGCAGCAAGTGTAGGGCTTACCCAGATACACAGGGTAGAGCAGGGGACCCTTCTTCCCTGCTGTTCACCTCTGTGCCTGGAATGCTGCTTACAGGACGTAGCAAATGTCATTTAAAGAATTACTTAAAATATTATGCCCAGCAACCACCGATGAAGGGAAGTGTCAGCAGAATCAAGCATCCTTAATAAATCCAAAAGGGTGAGTAAATCTGACAGTTGTAGGGTTTGTCTGGTTAGGGGAGATCTAAATAAAATACTTCCATTTGGGCTGACAGGAAGGGTAATGTTTTTGTGGGAGATGTGTCTTCTATTTATCCTCTTCTGATGAATTTAGGGACTTTACCTTTTTAATTTGATGAACTCATTACTATTTGGATTAAAGGATTTTTTTAAAAAACTATTTTTTAAACTGAAAAGTATGAAGAATATATACCACATTTAGAAATCAAATAGCCATGGATGATTTAATTGTTATTGGTCATTTTCAGGTTTATTAAGATAAAGTTGCTTTTTGTGCAAGCACACTGGACAACATTGTTGTTTCAGTTCAGTTGATCCTTCCTTTACTCAGACTTGCCTTAGCACATGGAATTTCCGTTTCAAGAAGCTTGATAAGGAGTGACCATCCATAGCTCTCAGCTGCTCGCTGAAACTGAGTCACTGCTGAATAAGGGAGAAATGTGATGAGTGTCGGGGCATCCAAAGCAAAATATGTAGTTCCTAATGTCACGGGCAGTAGTAGTGAGTAGCATTAGAATGTCTGTCTAGGCATACAGGATGTTTGCAGCATATGATCTGTCTGTTCTGCATGGACACCTCAGTTTTTCTGTTTTTTTCTGAAAATGTTCTCACATGTTTAGTTTGCAACAAGTAACAGTTGCTATTTTTGAAGTGCAAAAGGATGACTGTACACGATGATTTTTTTTTTTTTAAGTGCAAAATGATCCCTGTAAAGCTTTGGGACACAGTTTAAACAATCTTTTTTGCTTGAGAGTCTCACTAGGCATGATGGTGTTACGCAAGTAGTGAAGAATTTTGTTATAGATATGGGTTCTGTGGTGGGAAGAGAGAAATAGCTTTCACTCTATGTGCTTACTGTGATTACTATCTGTAAGGGAAAGTGGTTTGTTTTTTGCATGACAAGTTTCATTTTTCAGTTAATAACCTGTGGAAGAATTTTCCAGTAAGGTTTATGATTTGACAAAGTGTTAGATTGCATAGCAATTTTCAATCTAGCAATAATACACAAAAGAAACAGAAAAAAATTACACAATTTCACTGTCACAAACTGGAATGAGTCTCAGTAAGAGGCTTCCAATCCTAGTGCTACAATGACTCATCAGCTTTCAGGAGAGCATGACTACATTGAATGCAGTTCACCATCTCAGCACGGGGTCTAACTTTGAGAACAGATGGGTTGAAAAATTTATTTAAAAAACAGTACAACTCTCAAAAACACAATAGCTTCCTGAGAAGGTTTTATCATTTGCTACTGCATCTATTGGACTTTCTCAGTGGTACATACTGTACATGTTCTATCTAAGTTTTTTAAGCACTTTTTTTTCATTTTCTACATACCGTGTAGTTGTAAATACATCCCAGTCTTGAAGATTTTCCTCCTTTGGTCATATTCCCCCCTGCTCTGTTACCCAGTTTTAATTTTACAGCAGCCTTGGGGCCATTAGCAAGGTTCATTCTTATGAAAATGTTTGGGATGCTTCCTTCTGTGAGTAGCGGGGGGGTGTCTTTATTTCTACTGTGTTTGCTTGTTCCTTTTCCTCTTTATGTCAATTGGTCAATTGGAACAGATTTTTGCATATTTAATGTGCCATTCATGAAAAGGAAGCTTCTGGGATTTTGGAAGGCTCAGAAATGCATGTTTCCCTAGAGATCCACAGGGCCAGCTAACACAATCACAACTGATTTATGTGGATTAACACACCTAACTGCTTGAGGTTATCCAATTTAGTGTGGAACGTGTTCTTTACGTGTGATGTGTCTTTAATCCATTTTTTGTATTATGAAGGCGAATCTTTCAGTACTGCAAATCCAGGTTCTCTTGAATTTGGTCATACAGTTAGTAACTTCACTGAATTCTCTAAGAAAGGAGTACAAATAGTTTTTAGTAGTCTCACCTTGGAAAATACTTCATATGCAGTTGGGGTTAAAGAAAGTGTCCAGTAACAATTAATGGCTGATTATCAGTTATCACTGAAGTACAATAAATTTGATAGTGACTTAAATAGAAGAAGCAGCCACATCTGCACAATATAAGGAATATTTTACCTCATCAGTAGAAAATACTATCACCTCCTGTCTGTTAGAATTAGCCCTTGCTTAAAAGGATTATTTCTTATTCCTACCTTGTTAAAGGACTAGGAAGACAGTAAGAGTTCATTTATTGCTTTTTAAAAAATGTGTGCATTGAAGTAGCATTGTAAAGGAACTTGATTTTGATTAATTTGTTTATAGTACTTTATGATGGTAAAGATACGAAGTATGGATATGTGCTGTTTGTGAGTGTGTATGATGAAGAAACCGTCATGATTTTATATTTAAGAAGTTTATTTTTTTTACATTTTGGATCAGTGTGAATAATTTTACAATACTGTATAACTTGATTTTTTTTCTACTTTTTCCAGAATGGCTGTTTTTAAAGAAATAATGTAGAAACCATAGTTATTTTGTTCTGAATATCAGAGCTTTGAGAGAGAGAGGAAAAAAAAAAACGCAACAAAACAACCACAAAAACCTGAGGGTTTTTTCTGAGAAGTTTATCAGAAAATTAGCGTCTTGTTCTCTTTATTATTAGTTTTGTTAGTCCAGGCTTATACTTGAAAAAAAAATAATAGATTCATTAAAAATGAATTTATAAACTATTTTTATCAGGCTGTTTGCATGCATTGCTTTTTCAATTACTAAAATAAGGTAGAGAGGATGAGGATTATGAATATCTTTAATGTTGCTAGGAGGCATTTACAGTGTCATTCCTTTGAACTTGTTGTCTGCAGGAGACTTGAACCCTTTTTGCTTTGCAGGAAAGCTTTCATGCTTAGTTTCAGTAGATTAAAATCCTAAATTTCTGTAATTCTTGGATTTATGTTGAGGCATTAGCAGAAATGAATCTAAAGTCCTTTTATAACTGTATTAACAGAAAACAAATAGTTTAACATAGAATACACTAATTTTAAGTATTTTTGTAAAAGAGTTTGCATGTGAGCATTATTAAAATGAGAGCTTTAGTTTTAACAATGATTTTAGTTGATGAGTGTCTGTATGTGCAAGAACATACAGACACAAAGCACAGAATAGAATGTAGATTTTGCTGTCTCCAGACTTTTTTTCTTCCCCCACTTCTTGGCAAGTGATTTTGAAAAGGAAACCATAAAAATCTGCTGTTGCTGCAGTGAAAGATGGTATTTCTAAGTCCATACTGAAAGACAAAATTTCCACTTTTGTTCTTGAATTTTGTAGTCAGTGAGTAAAAGTTCAAAATGTAGGTTTTGGGTTCTACTCTGACAGGCAAGATCTATTTATTACAGCTTCTGACCCCCATCATTCCACTGAACCTCAGGATAAGGTTTACTCAAAATTTCCTCTCCCCTGAATATGGAACACCTAGCTCATTTATGAGATGGAAACAGACTCTGCATATTCAGGTAGGCTTAGAGAAAGAAACAAATGAGCAAAAATTAAACTTAAGTTTCTCTTCTGTTTTAATCCCTCTCACCCTCCTGATATCAGTTCTATTTATAATCCAATAATATAAAAAGTTCTACATGTGGGTGGATTTTAGGAGTCAATGGCTAGAAGTATTGTTTTCTACTGTTTGGTGGAGTAAAAGCTATTTTATTGTTGTCATCAGTGGGTTTCTGCTCATTTTTGAGGAATCTGTGCAAGCGCCAGTTTGCTTACTCCAATTATTGTCAGTGCAGAACCAAATCTGTTGCTTCAAGTTCAGTCTTTTTCTCATTTCCACCTCTTTGCCAGCCCTCCCCAATAATCTGTAAGGTTTGTGTACCAGAAAGTTTTCTCAAGTGTCGCCATCTTCTCTTGAAGGCTGGGGAGTGAGTGCATAATAAAACAATTAAATTAAATAAACAAAGTACTTCTGCACATGCATCACATGGTGTTGTTGGCATTCAGAAGAATAAACAGACTCAGACCCAGAGTAGAGAACTTTTGTGAAGAGTAGTGCATGGATCACTCTTAAACACCACCAGAGTTAGAGAAAGAGTCTCTGTCTAGGAATACTTCCAACTCTGGTGGCTCTTTGCCTTCAGATTGTCCCTTGACTAGTCTTCTGTCCACCTATCCATCTGTATACAGAGATCTTGCCATCATGGGAAGTCGGTGCAGAGTCACATTTGTCTCTTTGTTGATGTTGTCTGTTAAAATTATTTCTCTAATATAATCTAGTTTAGAGACATGTAGGTACAAAAGACATTTTATGTTGCAAGGTCTTGAAGACTGAAGACAAATCTTGTACTGCTTTCTGTAACACCTATAAATGCTTGTGAGGTCTGTGGGTTTTCTTTAATCTGAATAGTTTATATTAAATATAATGGAGTTTACAGAATGTCGGAAGACTGGAAGTTAAATATTGTCTCAAGGTATACGAAATTCAGCATAGTTTTATCAGACTCTGTTTTTCTTTATATTTGAAATAATCTTTGTTCATTTGCCTGTTGTAATTGCTAACAGAATACTACTTTTCAGTATCACGGGGCATTTTACAATAGTAAGCAACATTTTTTCCTAAAATATGGATTTTATTTCTTTCTTCATTAATGTGGTAGAAGAGAGGTGGAATTTCCAGAGGTTCAGCTTCCCCTCCCTGAGCATTCCAAAACCTCAGGCTGTCTGACATGTAATTAAGCCAGGCAAAACTCTGACATCAAAGCGCATGGAAGGTGATTCTCCAGGATTCTTCTACCTGCAAGGCCACTGGAGTGGCTATTCTGTTTGGGGGCCGAATGGGAACAAAGAGGACCCTTTGTTGGAAGGCAGAAGGGAGAAAAGAAAGCTTGTCATTTATTTTTCTTTTTGTAAAATTTATGTGGAAAAATATTGCCTTGAAGAACGCTAGTCTTTCAAACACAAAAAATCTGTTGGGAGAGATGATTCCTGAAGTAATCACAGTAGTGGAAGTTTCATTTTTGAGTGGACAGTTTGAGAGTGGTACAATCTACCCTGGGCTTAATGCATTCTTCATAATTTTAAATCTTTTATTCAAGCTTTACTGTTAAAGAGGTGTTAACAGTTCTCGAAGGTTTTGTGAGCAGCAGGAAGAACAAACGAATGAGGGGGTTTGGCCCATTCTGTATAGTCAGAATAGACAGTCACAGTGCCCTTACTCTGTGAATCAGAAATATAATTCAACAGGTTTGGAGTTGTAGTTAAAAGTATGAGAGACTTCAAGGTTGAATAGGCAGGTATTATAGAAAATGTACGAAATAAGCAGGAAAGACTAGAACTGTTCAGAGAGGAACTGAAAGGAGTCTAAAGTACTGCAAAGTGGCAGAGAGTGGGCAGTATTGATTTCCATTATAAGCCAAACATAAAATTCTGGTTTTAGTACAAGAGGATTGAATTCAAGCTTTACTTCTCAATCTAAGTATTTCTGCACAAACATATTGGGGCAAATAAGTATGCTCCTGATCTTTGGTTTGCATTTTTCAGTACTAGACTGGTTTATATTAAACATGATATATATTTAGTTTTTCCTTGGTGTTTTCCTGTTGAGCAGTCAAAACAGATCTTCTATCTCAAAATTATTTTTGTTAAAAAATAACAGATTATTTTTGTGTATATTCTGGTGCAATTCATAAGGCCTGCCATGCATTTTTTAGCCCATATTTTAGTAGTGCTTTAATCACAGTCAGAAGACCAAAGTTGAATGCTAGTAAAAGCAGAGCAACACATTTTGGATTTTCAAATGCCACCTAGATTCTTCTCTTTCAGCAAATTGAAAGCATGACAGTGAACACTATCTGTTTTATTGCTTGTTATTAAACTCAGTGGTTATTTCCTCCAGGAATCCCGCTAAAAGGATTCTGTTTGCCTGAGAGAGATGTCTGGTTTTATCAGCCTCTGTCAGAGTATATCAGAATCTCTATGGAAATTAGCTCATTAATATTAATTTTTGGCAGTGTCTGACTGATTCATCAGCTGCCTTGCCATTTAAAAAATCTGTTATTGAAAGCAGAGTCTTCCATAAAATTGCTAGGTACTAATTCTTCAGTGAATCTAGGCTTCAAATAAAGGCAAAACCCAAGGGGATGTCCCCTGTCATCTGAGAGTCCCTGCCCGTGCTGGTGCAGGTGCCGCTGGCTGGCATGGCACAGCCTGTGCCACTGGAAATGGTTCTGTTGGGCTCCATGTGCTTCCTTTGCAGGTCATTGCATTGAATAATGCCTGCAACATTTTTGCTTAAATTAATACCGTTTAAAATCTAGAACTAAATTCATAGTAACTAAATCACAGTTCTTCAAATCTTATAGTTTTCCAGTACTTGTTTGTAGCAGAATGTGTTCAGTTAAGTTTTGAGCGAATGGTCTCTGTTGTTGTCTACAGTAACAAACCTGGTTATTGCTGATATGGTTATTTTTCTTTCATTCTGGATATTTCTCCTGGGTATTCATAGCAGTAATTTTGTAATTATGCATTTTTCCCCTGATGACTTTCTCCTTTATCAAGGTTAGAATTGTTTTTGTTTGCAGTTGAAACAGAGGCTTTTTAGAACCTTGGTGAGAAGTGCCCTTGATACTGCAGATAACTTTCGCTTCTTCCATATTAGTTATTTTCAAAGACTGTATTTTTAATGAATTAACATTGTTTTCTGCTGTGTAATTTTATATGTTTTAAAGATAATATAAAACAGTGATTAGTAAAGTATCAGTCTTTTGTATTTTTATAGGTGTTTCAGAGCTCTTTGCCTTTATTTATAAGTAAACATGGAAGACAACATGTGAAAAGCCTAATGCCATAATTAAATTAATTATAGCAGATCTGCTGAAGAGTTGTGTAAATGGACATTGATACAGTGCTTATTGTTTGTAGGTGTGAACAACTTAAACTGTAGTTCTGCAAAGTGTTACTGAGCATAGAGCTGCATGATTTGCAGGTTTTCTGTTAACATTCAGTTACAATTTCTCATACTGTACAAAGTCTGCTATGTTTATAGCACTTTCTAAAAAGTTTATCAGTGTTATCTCCTCATTTTTATCACTATAAGGGTATGTTTAACTATACTAACTTAATACAAGATAGAGGAGATAAATGAGCAGTGTTGTACATAGTGCTTTAATTTTTTTGGCTAGTTGTTATTTACAAATAATATACAAATTGCTCATATTACTTGTTTATAAGTGCCTGTTTCGTTAGAAGTTCTGTATTGTAACTTCTTTTTAAGTGGCTATGAATGTTTCAGTGGTTTTGAATAGCAATAATATACTAAGTATACAAGCAGATTTAGTATTCGCTTTGCATAGTAATTCCAACTGATAAATGGTCGTTTATGTGTTGTGTTTATTAGAGCTTTAACTGCTAATCTCTTATGGAAATGTTGCTCTGTAGGGCAAAATTCAGCGAGAGGGCCTGGGATTCCAGAGTGAACTTGTACATTCCTTCAGGGCATTTTTGCAAGGGAGGTTGTTGTGTTTTAAAGGTAGTTGATAAGAAACCTGCACCACCAACCCCAGACCTGCACCACCAACCACCATCATGCATTAGTCTATAGAAGGTATTTGGGTGAACATACTCCTGTACCACTCCGTACCACCATTTATCCAAGTGAAATTTTTGACCATTTGCAGGATACATTATAAATCAGGATGTCACTACCAGACAATCAGATTTGAACATTCCTTGCATAAAGTAGCTTGCCTATATCCCTTAGGAATACATCACTTAACTGTGTTTATGTGACAGTGTTGATATGCCTGGTTTTACATGAAAGTTAAGGTAGCATGTTATTTATGTCATCACAAATTCAAAAAGTAGGTGATTGTGTTTTATGCATACTGAGATTATCTTCTCTGGACAAATCACTTGGAATAATTGAAAGATGTAGTTTTAATCATACAGCTATTAATTAAATCACGAAACAGGATTTTTTTTCTTCAGAATTGGGCTTTGCTAATACCTCAGTTTTTTTCAGTGTTCCCTTCTCTGAGGTGCTGACAACAGATTAACATGAAGCAGAGCTTGGTTGAACATAATTATGTTATAGTTCATTGTTTTGGGGACCTATAAAACTGTTCACTCCCTTTTTATGAGGCCATAGTCACAACAGAAGGCCATAAACAGTGCATTTTCTCTTTCCTATGGGACTAGAGATTTCATTAGTCGACTCTAATAAAGGCCTGGTCCAGCTGCATTTACACCTGGGAATGAATGCTGCTTTATCAGGTCTTAATCCTTAGTAGGTCAAGCAGGAGGAATGACAGCAGGATAGCTGCTGATAACCATAAATGTCTGAAAGCTTAATTTCTTTTAAAATTATTTGCTATTCAAATATTGACTGAAGACATACTTTCCTGTACTTCAGAGGAAAGATTTTAAATATTAGGACATTATTAAGAAAACAAAATAAAACTGAGGTCTTTCTATACTTTCAAGCAGGTCACTGCTGAAAAAAGATTTCCACATCAGCAAAGGGGATTATTATTATTTTTTAAAATCCTTAGAGCGTCTGGAGTAGACTAATGTTGAGCACATTTATCCCTTAGAAATAATGTGGGAAATGATGTCTTACCTTTATTGAGGTCTATACTGCTTGAGAATTTAAATTGATTTATTCCTGCTAAATAGGTTTCTATAGTGTAGATGCTCCTCTGAGACTTGTTTAGGTTATTTTTGTTGTTGTTGTTTGGATAATATGCAAATATGTTAAAATTATGGGAATTTTCTAGCAATCTAGAGCTGGTTCTTTTTTTTCTTTTATTCTGGTTGACTGGGTGTGTAGACATCTAAGGAATTTTGATTTGACCCAATTTTACATATATGTATACATATGTATACATATGTATATATACTTATTTATCTTTTTGTATTATTATATTTTCTCTCCATGCTGTAAGGTTACAGTTGTTTGACAGCTCACTCCACTGTGTTTTTATGTGCTGGTACTAGCAACCTGCTTGTTGCTTTGCTTTACCACAGGGTGTGAGCGTGGGCAGTTCCGCTGTGGCAATGGTCGCTGTATTCCTGCGGACTGGAGGTGTGATGGGGCTAGAGACTGCGCGGATGACACAGATGAAGCTGGTTGCCGTAAGTGAAATAACTACAGAGCAGCTTTTTTGTAACACAAGAAATACTGAGATCCCAATGTGCTCAAATGTACATGTAGTACTAGAATGAATACTAGAGGGGGAGAAAACGCCTAGTTGTCTTGAGATTACCGGAGAATCTGCTTGAGAATCATATTTCTTGAACCTGTTTGCTTTGCTAGTCAGAAAATCAAGTGGTGCTCAACTTCTGACTTAGCCGTCCCTTAAAAATTCTGTGCGTCCAATAATGCTGTTTCATTTGATGACTAATGGGCTAGGTTCTATGTGGGTGTAGAAATGTACTGTATTCTATTATTGCAGTAATCCTGAATATTTGATGTATGTACAGCTACCACCAGCATCACTTGAGCTCCTAATCTTTATATCTTTCAGACCCTAGATGGCAAGCTGTACCTACTGCACCTGAAATGCAGTCTCGGTTAGTTGTCGTGTTATTCTCAGTGTCAGCAGCTCAGGGACAACAATTGCATTCGGATGGGCTGTAGTATCCATGGCAAAAGATTCTCTCAAGCTGAATGTGAAAAAGTTGTGAAAATGAAGAAATTCTCTCCATAGTCTGTTTTCAGGAACTCACCTGCATTTTAACTTCTCGGTTCTAGTGTTGAGTTCTTGTGGGCTGGTGTCATTATCAGCCAAATTCTAGGTTAGGCCAGATTTTGCCCCTCAGCTGATGGGGAGTGAAAAAGACTAATTTATATTGGTTCTTTTCACACTGGATTGTTTCTGTGCTGCTTGAGCCATATAATAGCTGGAAATTGTTCACACAGCTTGGTAGTTTGATTTGTTGCTTAGCACTTTAGTTAGCTCCAAAAACCAGTGCAGTTGTGGATGAAGAACACCTTAAAATGGTAAGACAACGTTGTTGTCCTATAGCTTGCTATTTCAGCTTAGTTCTGAACTGCAACTGGAAAGAAGTGGTTGGGCTTTGAACAAGGAGTGGGTAAAATTCACACTGACTTCGTGAAAGATAATAAAAACCCCAACTTGACACCTACTCTATTTATCATAAGCATGAAGTTAGTTGTTCTCATTTTCATACATGTGATGAATTAGGAAGATGAAAATGAAACTTTTCAGATTTTTTCAGTTAATTGGACTTTTAAAAACAATGGGTTAATGTGCTATAGGTACTGGGGCACATAAGTGTCTAGGAAGATAGTTTTAAACTGTTTAAAACTGGCCTAAGTTTAAAATTCTATTACAAGATCATTCTCCAGTTCTTAAAACAAGAACTGAGAAAAGTATGCACAAAGTGCATTCTGTAGTATGTGATCAATTTTATCCCTCTAATTACTTTACCTCTAATGTAATTTCATACTTCTCTAAATCTACAAGGTGATTTGATTTTCTCTCTTGATGCTTTGTTTACATTGCTAGTTGTGCTTGTGTATCATCCCATGAGCACAAAGTGTTTCTTGTTGACTTTACAGCACAGCAAAACCATGATCCTGAGAAAAAAGATCATTAAGACCAGAGTCCTGTCTAGTGGACTTTGTTGTCCTTGTGATTCTTCCCAGGTGTATTAACTAGGGATGGAGCAAACAGTAACACAGTTTCAAACATTTATTTTGATCTTTCTCTCTGACGGCTCTGTCTCGTTTGGCTATTTGAAAAGTACAGAGTGGAGCTGGGGCAACAACATTCACACTGTTCTGACCTGATGCTCCCTTTTGCCTCGTGAATTCACAGGGAAGGGTTTAGAGCTTGTTTTGAAAGACCTTTCTACCAGGGACAGAGCACCTGAGGTAAAGTGAGAGCAATTGAACAGACCCCTGTGAGACTAGGGAAGCTGCCATGATTCCATATATAAGTGGGAAAAAAAAGAGGCTCTGCCAGAGGGGCAGTTCCAAGCCTTAAGCTTTTGCTGTGACCTGCCTTATGGAGGAAACTGTCTCTCCAGGGGAGGATACAAAACTGATGATTCACACGCAGGAGTTCACTAAACTAAATTTTGCCTTCGAGCATCCTTCTGCTGGCTCACTTTCCCCTCCCTGCTCGGTCCATTTTCTTTCATTTGTCAAATGCTTCATATGTTTAGTGGAAGTTACAGTCAATCAACACTTGAACCTTAAGTCTTCTTTTACCTTATTTAACTCTTTTCTTTGAAAGTACTTTCCTACATGTCTGTGAAATGACATTTTTTTTTTCATTGCTTCCACTAGCACAACCTACCTGTGAGGGAAATCAGTTTCAGTGTAAGACTGATGGTGAATGTATCCCACAGTCATGGGTTTGCGATGATGAGGAAGACTGTGAAGATGGCTCAGATGAGCATCAACAATGTCGTAAGTTTTTGTGTTCTAATGTCATACCAGCTTTGTGAAATAAGGTAATTCACATAGTAGCGTATTGAGAGCATACAGAAACAAGCCTGCTGTAAGTACAGCTTTTACCAGAAGAGTCTTCCTAAAGTAGTTTCTAGAAATGAAATAATCTGAAATTGGAAACAGATAAAACATGTCCAAAAAGACGTATTCAGTTCTTGAAATCTGAAAATTACTGATGTTTCAGTTAATTAACAGGGGAAAAAAAATGAGAAAAATATACAGTGCATATTAGTTTTATAGTTGATGAAGAAAGTAGTAGCTCCAAAAATAGTGAAATATGCATAGTACTCTCATGTCCAAATACTGTCTCAGTCACAGAAAAAGCTGCTTCATTTGTTGCATAACAAAATTCACACTGGCATCTCAGAATTATTTAAAAAAAACCCATTAATTTCTTTGTAGAAAATTTCTAAATTTATTTGTGTATATAAAAAAGGAGGAATTATCAGGCAGTTGAAGTGAACATTGCTTAAGATTCTTGTACCATCTTCAGTGATGCTATTTGATGTCATTATTATTTAAAATACCCAGAGATGTTCTTTCTCGTATTCAGAGAGGAGAAATACCAAAAATCCTCCTGTGAGGTGAAATTCTAGTCTTTCATTATCATTGAAACAGCTTAATCTTAGGACATAATTCCTATTAGTATTTCACCTTAATATGCTAAACAGTATATTAACCATGTTTGAATTGCTGTTTTAAGCTAAAGTGTTTAATGTTCTCGGTATATTTTAGAGCAAAGAAATAATTTAGCAGCCTAACTGCCAGAACCATCAGCTCTTTCTTTTTTTCAGTATTGATAGCAAGATAAAGACACATAATAAAATATGTTACTCTGATTTTAGAATTTCATGACTAAGCAGTTTAAGGGCTGCATACAGTTAAGTACATGACAAAGTGATGAACAGCGAACTGAGATGATTATTGCACCAAAATACATCCTCTGCATTATTGCATAAGGCAAGAAGAGCAAGTGTTGTCATGTTCTAAAGAACGGATTTCTTGCAACTTCCAGTATTAGGAGTTACTTCAAGTGATGAGGATAAGATTCATTTGTTTTCCTTTTGATTCTATGTAATTTTTGGATAATATCTTTAAACTGGACAACTATGGAGCTACTCGCTAATGTCCTTGATTTTGGGGAGGTTCACAGGTTTGAGTTTTGGAAGGATTTTGCTCACAGACCCAGTTTTTTTTTGTTATATTTTGATACTGTTCCCAGTGAGGACTGACAAATTGGAACTAAGGTTAACTGTTTTTTGTTCCCCTCTTCCTTGAAGGTGTCAGCATAACTGCTGGTTATGTTTTAACTAAGGAATCTGTAGATACAAAATGTGAAATGAGCAACAGTTCTGAGTTGACTTTTGAACTGGGTCACTCTAACATTGTTCTTCATGTACTGGTTAATCATGAGTGTCAGTAACTATGCAGCAGCACTGTGCTGCTTGCTGGTTTTGAGCCAGCTCCTGGTATTTGTTTTTATTCTTCTAAACTTTTTATCTCTGTGCTTGGGAATCCTGGAGGAGCTTTTCCTTCATGAAAGGTTAGAACTATTTCCTGAGAAGAATGGCGAACAGCTCTGTAAGTCACACAGGCAGGATTAAAACAAATTTGTTTTTCTGTCTTGCTCTTGTTTCACCTCATGACACCAGTATCCCAGGAGCTGATCTTACTTTGGGAATACTGGTGACAGAAGAAGTAATAAAGAGCCCTTGTAAAGCAGCAGACCAGATGCCAGTGTATAGACTGGGATGTTGTTGCAATATAGCATAGGTTTGAAAGAAACATGCAGGGGACAGAAGGGAGGAAAAATTAGCAGTAATTTTGCCCTTCAGCTACCTCTTCACAGATTCAATTAATTTGCCTAAGAAGAACAGACAATGTAATTTAGCTGCAGTGGAATCAGAGTGGAATTGCAGAGTTTTATGTGGTTGCTTTTCACTGACACAGCTGTCATTAGAAGAGATGGACTCATTCTCAATCTTTTATTAGTTATGAATGTAAAATATTCCTGATTCTTGAGGCCCTGGCTGTATTAGAAACAGCACCTTACCTCTAGTTCTGCTGTGTTTACATGGTGGCATTCTAGTTGACCACATAACTTACAGTTATTGGCAGATTTTGACCTGGTAAACAAAATAATAGAGAAAACTTTAAAACAGTGAGAACTGGTAGTTCAGTCTTTTAGGCAGAACAATTATAGGGAGTTGATTTTTCATGTGGAGGTCAACGCCTTCAAGGTAGAAAACCAGACCTCGTAGAGCTGCGTTACCTGCCATGTGCTTGTCAAGTGTTCTTTAATCTCCCTGAGTACACAAAGGTATGGGAGGAGAAAGTCTTCTGCCACTATTTGTGAGAAGGATGGAGTAGTTAAGAAGAAGGAAGAGGGAAAATATTTTTCTGCATAAAAAATCTTGATTGATAGAAAAGACTGACTGATTGAGTGCCTGTTTCTTGCAGCGGGAAGGACATGCTCAAGTCAGCAGTTCACGTGTTCCAATGGACAGTGTATCCCCAGTGCGTACTGGTGTGATCGCGTGAAGGACTGCACTGATGGAACAGATGAAAGAGCCTGCCGTGAGTCTTAACTCTTAGAACTAGATCTGGTTTCATCTCATCTCTCTGTGGCATTTTAATAAATTTGTAAGATTAAAGGGCTTGTTGACAGACAGGATGACCACAATATGCTGCTTGTTACGAGAATTTCATTTCAGATTCTTTGGTGTATTAGAGCTGATGTTCTGATATAGATCCCGTTATTGCAGCACTCAAATGCAGACTGCTGCCATAGAATCAGGGCTTCTTATTTGTGATGATCTGAAAGTTAATATTGCATTGGAAAAAAGCAACCGTGTTTAAATGACTTAAAGCCTTAGGAGACTCAGAGCTAACTTTGCCAATTTTTTTCATATTTTTTTTGCATACTCCTTCTGAAGTCAGTGATAACTGTAATCTGTACAGAAAAGCGGAATTTGACTCCAAAACATTTATTTGAGGGACTTTGACACTTTTAAAAGCATTTGTATTCTAGATTGCAGTTGCCTGCGGAGGTGAAGTGGCACTGGGTCATACTGTATTCAGATAAGCTGTTTATAGTGTGCCAACAAAACGCAGATGCACAGGTAGTTTTTTCAGTCTCCACAGAGCTGAGGCTGCCTGACTGGTGACAACCTCTCTAGATCCTGGCCTGGGTTGAATACTGCTGGAAAGGCAAGCTGGCTGCAGAATAGAGGCTACATATTTCAGAGATGTTTTTGCCTAATACCTACACAGCAGTGGGTAACAACATACCAGGCCATTGTTGGTATTAAAGATTTACATGTCATGAGTGACATGTATAATAACATATGAGCTGCTATTTCAGCTATTAGAACTTAAGTGTGCCTTTGGGAAAAAGACATAACTGTAAACTTTGCTCAGAACCAAGCCCAGGGTGGAGAGTGGGGAAAGAAGCTAGGGATGCTAAGGATTGGATAAAGAAGCAAGAATTAAAATGTTGTTAATGACTGTGCTTGGAAGAAAAAAGGGCATATGGACATATGCTGTACAAAGGAAAACCAGCATGTTACATGGTCAGTCAACTGCTAGTGCGCTTTTTCCCTGACTCCCAAGTGGCTAAAATGTACATTCTGTAGAATGAAAGGTGATTTAGAAGTATATGCTACTCTGAAATAAAAGGTTACTGAGACAACTGGCTTGGAACTTTTCCATGTGACAGACCCACAGCCAGTTCTGAAGTCATCAACACACATGTTTAAAAGCCAAGATCCAAAGTACCCCATACCATTGCTGGAAGAATATCTTCTGTAGCATAGCATTTTTTATCTTAAAGTTTAGAGGAAGAAACGAGGTTGATAACTTAATTTAGCAAATTTATGACACGTTACAAAAATCCTGAAGAAAAGTTATTTGTTTAAAAAATGCATTGTCTGTGAATTAAAAATGAGGAACTGCTCGGCACCTCTGAGAAATCCATGAGTAGTCATTGAATGCGCTATGGAATAGACAGATGAAATGGTGTGATCGTTATAATGCACGGAATCTGCAGCAGACTGGGAGTGGAGTCCTAAAGACAATACTCACAGTTCTTTCTTCAGACTAGAAGATGCTGTGATGTTTGAAAATTGAAGTGCCCGTTTTATTTCATGTTTAACATTCTCCACTAGGTAAATGGAGAGGCAGTTAGGAAAAGGGCCTCTAGATACCTTAGCAGTAGCGCTCTGCTGCCATGTAGGAAACCAGTCCCTGCTGTGCCGGCCAGTAGCACGTGCAGCCCTGGGGAGCAGGACTGCCTCACGTCATTCAACAGCCTCCACTCTGCTTTATTACAATATGTGTTGACAGTCTCTCTAAGACAGAAGAATGACTGTGACTTAGAAAGTTGAAAGTAGGAGTGTTGGACTAGTTTACAGAAATGCGATGGTGCTGAAGACAAGATATTTAAGAAGAATGTAATGACAAGACCTTTCCAGAAAGACTGGTTAATTTTTTTGATTTTCTGTCTTTTCAAGGCCTGGAACTTTAAACAGAAGCCGTAACATAACATTAATAATTTGGCAATTTTTATGATCAGCTATACAGTATGGATTAGTATAAGTGCTATATTTTAATGTTTTAAAGCAGATTCTAATATTTGCTTTGAATATTAATTTTCCTCACTGCTTCATCCATTTCCTTTTCCACATTAACTGATATAAAAAAATATAAGATGAATGTATTAATAACTATTTGGGCCTTTTCCTTTGTAACTATTTTTCCCTTACTTAATTTACATTAAATGGTTTCATAAATAAAAATGAAACTTTCATGAGCAATGAAAGAAAAAAACTATATAGAATTGATACTGTTGTTTCATGGAACATAACAATATGCAAAATTATCATGTCTGTTTACTTATGCCTTGCACTCACTGATCTCTCTGGAAGCAGAGTTAGATTGTAGAGAGGATAAAATTGTGTTGCTGAATAAGTAACGTTATTTAAGAAACTAGTCAAATATAAAATGTCACCAATATGAAGTAACTCAGCAATTAAGCATGTAGAAAAATAGAACAGAGGAATTCAAAGCCTTAGTCCATTTTACTGCTAATGGGATTAACAGCAAGGGAAAACTACCCAAGTAGAGGCTAAGATAAACATCAGAACAATGTTTCAGCTGCAGGTCATGTAATTAGTGCGTTGAAGCTGTTATGATTTCATAAAATGCTGGGTTTAAAAAAGTTTCTTTAAATATATAGATATATCAGGTTGTTTTTCCGGCGTTCTTAATGGTCAGCAGCTATGAAATACTTCCATTTTAAAACTTTAGAAATGTAGAATGAAATGGCATATTATGTGGGGTAACAAATACTTTTTTGGAGTAAGCAGCCAATACTGGTGTCATTTTTCTGTGTTATGTACTTTATCTCTTTCAATTAAAGGTAGAATTCTCTCTCCTGCCTCAGCTTTGTAGTTGAAAAGTGAAAATCCCAGCTATGTCTATGTTGCTTTGTTGTGACTGACAGAATAGTCTTCCTGATCACAGCTCTGGTGGCCGAGAACTGCTCTAAGGCCATGAGAGGGAAAGGGCAAGAATTTAAAGATGTATTGTTTGAGGCTGAGGGGCTGAATGGAGGCCCAGAAAAATCTGGATTTTTAATTCTAATTTGGGTGTTGAGTTGCTGCCATGGGTCAGCTCTATAACCTGTTCATTCTTGCCTCTCGTTCGCTACGCTAAATAGCTGTTGTGGTCTGGAAGTGAGAAGCCAGGTGGATGCATTTGCAGAGATGAGGTTGAAAGCGAGCAAAAATCAAGAACTGAAGATATCATAAGGCTTGTACTCCAAGCAGGAAGGAAAGGGCCATGGTCAGAGGTTAATGTCCTTGATATTGGACAAGTTACATGTAACAGCTACAGGGCAAGGCAGAAGTTCAGGGTGAAGGAAATACTTCCACCAGGGACAGTTTAGAAGTGCAACTGTTTCCTGTTACTGTTTTTGCATGGGTTTGCTTCCAGCTTGGAGAACAACAGTGTTAGACAGAGGGCAAAACAATGTAGATTTAGCAATTCCTGTGATGTGGATTTCAAGCATTTTCCATGTGTGTATATCAAAACATGCCATTTAAATGTGTTTGCAACTGGTGCCCCAAAACTTCGTGGGTTACAAAGAGCAAGGTGCCTCATCTGTCATGTGCCAGTTGTTTATATTTTGCAACTGAGATGCTGGCATACCGCAGGGAAGACAGATTGTGGAGAAGTATTTTGGCTAAGAAAAAGAGATGCCTGAGAGGAAGGGGAGAGAAAGAAGAGCTCCCTTTCTTCCTGAGCACTGGAATGAACACAGTTGGATTTCCTCATTTTCACAAGGCTTGTATTATCTTCTAGGAACCGTAGTCACTGGGAAAAGATCTCTTATTTGCAGTTTGCTGCAATTAGCCAAAGGTTCTTGAGAGGAAAAGATAGGTGAAACAATGTTCATGTTGGAGGCTCTTCACAATTAAAAGCAAGGTGAAAGAAAGAAAATAATGTAAGCTTATTTCGTAGGTGATTGAAGTTTAGTGGGAATGTGATGATATACAGAACAGTAGAAGTGAGTTTGCCACTGCCTGGAAAAAAGCTTTTCTGAGTTCTGCTTGAGTAATTTTATAATCCATGTTTTGAATTCCAAGAATATGAATGAAAAATGTGCCTAAGTGAAAACTTGTTCTCTGCTTTATTAACTTGGATGGAAGTAAAATGGGATAAGAATTAAAACCGAAAATCTAAAAGGTGCAAAATGAAATTTGACTATTCTGCTTCTTGAGTTCATTTATCTGCCTGCAGGCATTTATTTGCCTGTATAGAGGCAAAGGTTTAATAATCTCACTTCTAAAAATGGCAATTATTTGCTTTCATACTTGCAGTTTTCTTGAAAGAAGTAACTTTTGTCTACATGGCAATGAGCTAAACTAAGCTCATGTTCTCCTACTCAACTCCAGCACGTGCACATGCTTAATTTGTTGGATAGTTCCACTGAACTCACTGTCTGTATGCATAAGTATTTTCAGAATTGGTTTTAAGTTGTTTGAAATAATCCCTTGTATTGACCTGTAGGCCACCTACATAAGTAGAACAGGCAGAAACACTAAAATAATTCATTCTGCAGAATCTTTTCTGGTTTGGGAATGGGAAAATAAGTAATAAAAACCAAAGGTCATAAAGTTGATGGTGGACTTAGAAGTTTAATGTATTTGGCTTAATTAGAAAAAAGCCACAAAAACTTGAAGTTTCTGAGTGTGAGAACTCATGACATTCCAAGAGGACCTAGGAACTGTAAATTTCAGGAATTCCTTTTCTACCTAAGCACTTTGATTGGCAAATATAAAACTGAGGTGCAAGTAAATAAAAATAAATGTTCACCACTTGATCTCCTTTCATGTTGCATTGTTTTTTATCATAGTGTAAACTGCTTGGGTTGCAAATCTTTTTGGAGTGCAGGAGGGCATCTGATTTTTCCCTTGTTTCTTGTGAGGTTTTGTAGCATCTGTCAGGAGGTTATTCTTAAATATCTGTTGGAGGAGATGGTATACTGAATAAATGGGTTGTTTGCCAGTAGTAGTATGGGAAGTTTTGTATTTCTTCTTTGTTTTCCTATAAATCAAGATATTCTGTTGACACTGGGTATATAAAACTCATAATACACTATAGTCTAACATTCGTGCTAATACTGAAGTATTTCTTATGTAGACTACCCAAGATGTGAACAGTTATCATGTGCAAATGGAGCATGTTTTAATGCAAGCCAGCGATGTGATGGCAAAGTTGATTGCAGAGATTCTTCTGATGAAGCTAATTGCAGTAAGTACCACATGCAGAGTGATCCCAAAGGAATATGCTTTATAGACCTTCTTTTAAAGTTAAAGACTGTAGTTTCCTGACAGATTTTCTGTATTTCTTTCTGTGCTAAAATCTCTTTCAGCACATGGATGTACCAATACACAGTTTCAGTGTGCTAATGGAGAATGCATCCCACAAGCCTTTATCTGTGACCATGATGATGACTGTGGAGATGGAAGTGATGAAAACTCTTGCAGTATGACTTTTTTTTTTCCTACTTTCTTTAATTGTTTTATTAAGAACTGGTTCAAGCAGATGGCAGGAAGTAGATCTCTTGGCTGTATGGCCATCAAAAGCTGGCCACTGTGCTGCAAGGACTTTTTTGTATGGAAAGGTGAAAATTGCAGTTCTACTCTGATAGACTTTTTTCAGGTGCTCTTTGCTGCTAAGTGCCTGGGTGTGTGGTTACAATATGAATTTGCTAGATTCAGTGACATTTTGCTTCCTAACCCATATAGTTTCACTTCTTCAGGTTGTTGCTGTTTTCTTATTTCAGTATAACCCAAAGGTTACCTACAGCATGCTATTGTTTTTTGTTCAAATGTGTTTGTCTCTTTCACATTCTTATTTTCCAATAGAAGGGAGTTATTCCCAGTGACTATAATGTACAACTTCACAGAGAGATAACTGTACAGAAGGTTGTCCTTCAGATGTTCACATAAGGAAATTTCTTGCTTGTTCTTTTCTTCACAATCAGGGTATTCCAAAGTATTGCATCTCCAGCCAGAATCATGGCTGTTGAATTATCACTCATGTGATGTATGTATTTAAAAAGGTCTTCCACTGATTATAGGATCTAAGTTAGCTCTATATTCTGCATTGTAGGAAGTCCACATATTGCCATTTAGTTGCTATGCCCTACCAAGGACCTCACAATAGTGTGATTATACACATCTCCTTGCACACCCCCTGAATATTTCTGTTTTATGTGTTTGGCAATGCCTGTCCTTTGTAGGAACCACAGATGTTTTTGAACTCTTAGCAGAGCATCCTTCCAACCATGGAGGGCTATGACATAAATGTTAATTGACTTTTTTACTCTTTTTCTCTGAGTACAAGGCATACAAATATTTCACCTCATGGTGTCTGGATTATTATTTCCTTGTCATGTCCACGTTCAGGAACCTTGTTAATAAGGTGCTCTGCATCTTGTTGCACTACTAATTGATAAATTTAGACTTATCTTTATTTATATAAAGAACCGGAGCATTCTAAAATAAAGTTCATACCTAAAACCAGAGCAAACCATCAGTGTTTACAATGGATACAAGATATAGAACTGGCTCCATTTTTTGGGAGAAATTATGAATGATTATTCATCTATGAGACAATATAACTATTTCTAACCTTTTTGTCACTTACAGTAGTTTCATTTTCTCATGTTTCTTTCCTTAGCTTACGCAACCTGCAGAGGAAACTTCTTCACTTGCCCAAGTGGTCGTTGCATTCATCAGAGCTGGATATGTGATGGAGATGATGATTGTGAAGATAATGAAGATGAAAGAGGATGCGGTACATACTAATGCTAACTTCTAATGATGATCTCCCTAAGCTACTTCTATGATTTTTTTTCCGATGAAGATGTTCTGAATCTATTTTAATTCTGTGAAAACCATAGAATTTCTTTCTTTTCTTTTTTTTCTTTTTCCTTTTTTTTTTTTTTTTTGTCTTATACAATATTTTTTATTGGGGTGTGTATGAGAGTTATCACTGTGATAATGAGTATGATGCAAACTAAGTTTAGCATATAGCATCATCATTTTTTTCTTTCTCATCTTTTCTTCCTCTTTTTTTTTTTTTTTTCCTGTGGAGGTTTTTTCAGGTCACCTATTAAGAGACACGAGGTGCCTAATAACAAAATCAATTGGTTAAAAATGAAAATAACTCAGTTTTGCCAAGATTTGTTATGTGAGAAACAGAAATTTTAATGAATGAAAGTGCACCATTTTCTTTTTCATCGGCCTTTCCTACAATGAGCATTATTCTATCTATCCAGACAGCCTTTGCCTGTTTTGAAACCAGAAAACTCTCATTCCATTTCTGGTGTACCAGTTAGTCTTAAGTTAAATGGTTCTACAACACAGAAAACTAGAAGGATTTACAAGTCTGCATGAGTATTGTTTGCATTGTACTTCGAAGGTAAAATGACAAGGAAGTAGAGATGGTTCTTTCTTAGTCTTTCCCAGCTGTGTGCAAGAACCAGAAACTGAGTAATGAAGGACAAAGATGTTTGGGAAGCTGTTAGGGAAGAAATTCTAAGTATTATTTGAAAGATATTCCTCAATTATCCTCGTTTTTCTTTCCCCCAGAAAGTGGCCACCATGAGTGCTACCCGGGAGAGTGGGCCTGCCCTGGCTCCGGGCACTGCATTCCTGTTGGGAAGGTGTGTGACGGGGCTGCCGACTGCCCTGCGGGAGAAGATGAAACGAACATCACGGCGGGCAGACACTGCAGTATGTATTAGGATCAAAAGCACACTGACTATAGCTTTGTAACTATTAGTAAGGCAAAAATATGTTCTACTGGTAATACATGTAATTGTGTTTCTGAACTATTTTATTTCCTTTTTAGACATATCAAACTGTGCTGCTCTGAGTTGCCAATATCGCTGTCATTCTTCTCCATCAGGAGGGATGTGCTATTGCCCTGCAGGATATATAATCAGTAGTAATGACAGCCGTACTTGTGTTGGTAAGTGAAGTACAGTGCCTGCAGATATCTAGTACCTTCTCATAGCTTATTGGGAAAGTCTGGATTCCAGAAAGGTAAGTTCCAGATGGGTGAATATGCTAGCAAATAGGAAATCTTGCGAGTCAGAAAAAGAATAAAAATCTAAGTAGTACCATGGCAGCAGGTTGACACAGAAACAAACCAGAGAGATAACATAAATATCTCTTTCAATAAAACCATTAAAGACATAGAATATGGTTATGTTTAAGAAGATCTACTCTTAGATGGTTGCTTTATTATCACGTTTTTTTACAGGTTTTTAATGGTTGGATGGGTAGAATTTGTTTCTGCTCCAGGGATGTGTTTTGTTGTATGCCTGGAAAAACACTTAATGATATTGAAGTGGTTTGTACTTTTTGAAAGTGGCTGCATGTGAAGGCAGTAGAGCATCATACTTCCAAATGAAAAGGGTGCTTTGTATTTGCTCTATGAAATGGCTGTATCTCCTATGACAGTTCAGTGCATACATTAGTTACATTAAAATGATGAATATTTGCAAGAACATAATGATAAGCAAGGTATTTTGTTGTTTCATTTCTATTCTATAACTGCTGTAACTTGGTAGCACAAACCCTTGGTAATACAAATTATTTTTCTTGGTAACTGGAAATAGAGTAACTTCAGAATCATGAAAGTTTTGCACTGCCTAATAAAAGAAACTGGATAAATACCTGTTATGGGTTTTCAACGCAAGCTATGGTGTTTGTGCCATTAGAAGTAGTCCAGGTGTTCGGTGTCTGATGAGGTTTCTGTATTTTCAAGAATACTGGGAGGCCTAGCAACAGCATGGTTGCTCTTAATAGAGAGGAGGAATCAATGCACTGACTCCAGGCACCGCATTTACTCTGTTCTTTCACTTATGTGGGAAATATGTGAAGGACACATTCGCAAACCTGGTGCAGACTCAGTGTCTTCTGTTCTTTGACTGCCCTGTAAACCCAGCTGTCTCTTTCTGGCTCATAAATCCAAGTCACTGTATCTTGGTTTGCTGAGATCTAGGCAGATATTTGTAGTGGGAGCAAACTTGCCATGGGGGAATGGCTCACAGTCAGTAGTGTATATTTCCAGATCTAAGTTTAAATCAGCTTTTTTGGTTTAAGACCAGAAGAATGAAACTATCATGTTAGCAAAGTGTATTACTGTTTGTAAACGTAATCTTTTCAGTTTGTCTTCTCTTCTGGTTTGCTTCTGGCTCACTATATACTGGAAGGTTACTGAGAACAACATATTTTGAGTACCAAAATGTACTACCTAGGAAATATTTCATTTTCACTTATGTTTCAATAAATGTTTGAAACCAGAAGTTACAGTAGGAAGAACATTCGAGTTCTCATTTTCTCCTTTTTTGGCTTAAGAGTAGAATTACCAGCTTCCAGCAATGTAACGTACTGATTCTACTCAGGTTTTCAGGTGAAGGAAGTCAGACTTCTAATGTCAAAACCATGAGTTAAGTAGTGTCAGAAATCTGGGCTTTAACCACACATAGGATGAAACACCAGACAGTGGTTTTTGTTTTAGAAAATCAAAGTCTTTAAATCCTTGTCTTTAAAAGATGACTAGTTAAATATTTCACAATTTTAGAAGTAAAAGATTCTGCAGCAACCCTAGAAATTGCTTGTACAGCACATCGGTGAGAACTTGCTGGGTCACCCTAACTGCAGTCTCTACCTATATGGTATTTTGCATGTCAAAGTGAACTTTGTCCTTTTTGCTGGCTGGTTCTGGTGCACAGCCAGCTTTCATTGGAAATCAGACAGTTGTTTGCATGGTACCAAGTCTGAGCTAATAATCACTGCCTCTTAGCAGGACTTCTTAGCTTGAGCACTGCACTGACATAAAGGTAGGGTTCTCCTTCAAAGTGGGCTTAAATTCAGCCATGAGTGTCTTTTTGGAAAGCGTACAGATTAGTTGCAGGAAGAATACCACGTAGACATATTCTGTATTGTGGAGGGTAGACAAGGACATCACTTCCAATGATTTTTCCTATTCCACTGGCAGGTGTGAGGTTATTTTTTGGGGGGCAGGGAGGAGAAGGAAGGGCACAGATAGGTCCCTGGGCAGCAAACATCAGTTGTTATCCAGAAATAGAAAATGGAAATGTTTGTGGAAAAACATATAAAACCTCTTTTCCCATGCCACAGTTTTGCAAACAGATACAAAGGAAGCAGAGAGGACAAACTTGCAGCTTCCCAAATCTAATGGCATCCCTTTTATACAAAGCATTGTTTATAAATATGCCTTATTCACTTGACAGATTTTGATGACTGCAAAATGTGGGGTGTTTGTGACCAGCTGTGTGAAGATCGTGTGGGACATCACCAGTGCCACTGTGTGGAAGGTTATTTCCTAGAGCATCACCGGCATTGTCGGGCCAACACTTCAGGTGAGTGTGCAGCAGTGCAAGTGTCTTCCTGTTGTTGGACTGATAGATAGAGCTGGGCAAAATGGGTTGGTTTGCATGGCTATGCCATACAACTGTCTTTGATTTTAACTTAATTCTGGCCATTAGGACATAAGGTCAGGACAGCGTTCAGAACAGCAGCAAACATCACAAGAGACTCCACACCTACTGGCACCTGTAGGCTGGTGGAGCCTCATCAGGGCTGCTTCTCCTCAAAACAATGTCTTCCAGGCTCCAGTGCTTTCTCAGCATTCCTGACTTCCACAGAGTTGGGAGGTCATTGCCAGAGCCCTCCTTAATAGACAAAATCGTGCTCTTGTGGGAGGCAGTTCCCTCACCGGCTCTCTGTGGCACTCAGAGGAATCAAGAAATCAGGAAACCTCACTTTTTCTAGAGGGACTGTGCCGTGCAAGAAGCTGGATTTGCTGAATGGTGAGCTCAGACACTTGCCTGTGAGTGAAGCCATGCTCTTGGCTTCCAGCATCCCCAAGTCTGAACTCTGCAGGAATGCTTGCCTTTCAGTAAGCCAGCTGCTCCGGGTTGTTCACCTCCTACTCTGCTTGGAAAGCTGGCCCTGGGAAGCCCTTCTTTGTGGAGATATGATAGCCCAACAGGCTTTTGTGTGAGGCAGGATTTCCTGCCTGCAGGAGCTCAGTGGGGTTGGGAGTCCCTGACTGGCATAGCTGATTAGCAGTCTTGCTTCTTAGAAAAGCAGAAACTGCCCAGTTCCCTCCTTCTTCCTTCTTTCTTCAGCCACGTCTGCAGAGCAGTCTCATCCTGCAATTTTCTAAGTATGTCCTCAAAAAATTGGGAATTTTTAGAGCTAATGAATTGTGCTTGAGTGTATTACGACACGCATATGCCAGCACTTGGGAACATTGTTCTGTTTCCAGAAAAATTCTTTATCTTTCATAAGAAGCTTTCCATTCAAATTAGTATGAGTTTTGGGCCAATGAGTTGTTGGTTTTCTGTCTTATTAATGGAGGAATTTCATACCTGCTCAAACTCAGTTTCCATGGATTCATTTTTGCTTTAATTGGTTCAGGTTTTATGTGTAGGGTGAATAGGATTTGGACTTAAATATATTCTTGTCAGACATAGACCAACAGGCATCTACTTTGAAGGTGAGTTTTCCTTCAAAGAGTTGCTGGAATCTCTTCTGTTGTAAGACACAGCAGAGATTTTCTGGTGCAATGACAGAATGAAGAAAGTAGATAGGATAGAGCAGTACATAAAAAAGATAAGAAACATGGCTTGCCTGCTAGAATCAAGGAATATCTGAATTGCATGGAACAGAAAAATCTTGAGAAGGTTTGTGCTTTGATTAAGGGAGCAAAAGCAAGGAAATAGAAGAGTAGAAACAGTCTTTTGAAGTTTAGATGCACAGGGGTTTTGTAAAAGTTTTACCTGATAAAGCTTTAAATTCCTATTCCTGCCTGGTTTGCTCCAGGTCTAGAAACCAAAGGCAAATCAGCGCAGGTTAGTACTCACATGGAAACATTTATACAGATTGTAATCTGAGCATCTATATAAACCTTTCTGTTCAGAGTGTATGAATGAGTGTTTATATATTTCAATGCCCCCTTGCAAAATAGCTTGCCTGCAGAGTAGTCATATATTTATATGTCGCCCCTGTTTTCAGCTGGTGTTGCATCACTTATCTTTTCCAATGGCCGTGATTTGCTGATTGGAGATCTTCATGGAAGAAGTTTTCGTACTTTGGTGCAGTCACAGAATCGTGGGGTTGCAGTTGGAGTGGACTTTCACTTTTATTTGCACAGAATCTTTTGGACTGATACAGTACAAGATAAGGTGGGTAGAAATTTCAGGAAGAATATATTTTTGTGTATGTGGAATTGGAGAACTGCAAGAGGCAGAATGTGTTGATAGCCCTTCATTTTTGAGACCTGAAGCTGGCTGTATTTTTGTTTTCTAACAAAAAAGCTCCTTGAAATGTTTTATGTTAATGACTGCATTTTTCAAGCTATACTATTACATGTGACATATTAAACAAAGAATCCTATTATATGAGAATGTCTTGAGCAACTTTTAA
Organism: Streptopelia decaocto; assembly: GCF_964273445.1. Lineage (NCBI taxonomy): Eukaryota > Metazoa > Chordata > Aves > Columbiformes > Columbidae > Streptopelia > Streptopelia decaocto. The sequence continues at coordinate 47,795,237 of NC_138660.1, forward strand.
TTTTACTCGAGATGGAGTCCAAAAAACTAATTAAGAGAAATAGTAGACATTCTTTCAAAACTGAAGAAATTTTTGTTGGTAATTTTTTGAAACATGATCATTTAAAATGTAAAAGCTGTGTGCCTTCCAAGATGATAAAAATCACATTTCTTCATATACTTCAAATGACACTGTAATTGAGCTTGGATAACAAAATATTGACAGTATTTTGTGTAATGAGCCAATATTTTGTTACCTTTTTTTTTTTTTTTTTTTTTAAGAGGAAACATTGTAGCTTCAAGATAAAGTAAAACAGAGTAATTTAAAAAACCAGTCTGGAGACCCTTGTGAAATTTGGACTTCACTCTTGTTCTTTTTCTCAGTGCATAACACTGAAACAAAAAATGTCCTAGGTTGAATGCTGAAACTCCACAATCTTCATCCCCATGTTGACTGTAATGCAGAGCGCAGGAGAATCCAGGGCTTCCTGCCTGCTGACACCACCTATGGATTGGTTTGGTGTCACTATAGTTTCTGCTACAGTGCCATGTTGGTTCTGTTGGACAGCAAACTGCATGGCTGTCAAGTAAGACAGGATTGATATGCACAATTTTTGACTTGTTTGTAATTCTGGCATTTTTATTTTCACTGCATTGAGTTCCCATTATTGCAATTGCATTGACAAGGGCTGAATTAAGTCAGGGTCAAATCTGAACTTTTATGAGACAGGAGATTTATGCTACCTCTGTAAAAAGCATCAACAAAAGATGATATGGATTTTTTTTCACTGCACCACCAGATGGCCAGGACTGCCTTTTTATCTGCCCCACTATAGTTAAATGCTAATTTATTAATTAGGATTTATTAATTTAATCAAGTCCTAGCTAGAACACCCAGATGAAAACAAGGACATAGGAAATTTTCTTATGGGATGGCTGTTGTTTTTTCCTCCTGATGTCTTGAAATAAGGGATTTGTTTTGGTTGTCTTTTTTTTGTTTTTGTTTTTGTTTTGTTTGCTTTGAGAGAGAGAGATTACCATGTAAACTAAACTAGAAAATTGTGGGTTGTGTTCTATGTCATCTTTATCTCACTTAGTGTACTGCCTGATAACCTCATGCCCATAAGCTCTTCTATCAACAAGGTTTCCAAAGAACAGAATAGGCAGTTAAATGGTTCGCTTGATTATTGTTACCTGGAGCTGAAGAATATTTAAAATGATATAACTATTTCAGCTCATATTTTTCTTGCATACATTTACTTGTGGTAATCTGTGTTTTCATTTAAATACATTCCAAATCTCATGCTTTTTTGGTAAAAAAGGGATAGTAATTCCTAGCTTTTCATATAACCCAGGCTTAAATAAAGGAGACCAGAAGCAACGTATAGCCTTCTTTCTGTCAGGAGGGAGAGCTTTCGCTTTCTTTTCTTTGCAATTTCCCTTGAGTGGCTGGTGCAGTAAGAGCTCCCCCTCTTGATTCTGGTCACTGATGAGAGCTTTGCTAAAGCATGTTGGTTTGGTTTCAATTAATGAAAATACAGGGTTTTGCTAGATTCCAGGAAAGCAAGACGTACTTTCCTCATCTGTTTTTCTTTAATCCAGGAATTTGTCATGTTTGCTAAAGCACAAGGCTATTTTAGTCCATTACGTTGTCCATTTTGCAGAAATGCTAGTTGAAGGCAAGCTTCCTGGAGATTTTGCATTGTTTTCCAAATTTTTGCAAGAAACCTTAAGCTAAGGAATAGCTTAGTGAGTAACTTGGCTGTATCTAGTGGCTGATTGTGGTTCTGTGTTCAATGTGATGATAAAGGACAGGTGCCATGTGTCTTGTGATTAGCAAAATATCATGTGGGTACTGACAATGTTTTGTTGTTTTCAGGTTTTTTCTATTAATATTGATGGCTCTGATTTCCAAGAAGTTTTAAATATTTCGGTTGACACACCTGAAAATCTAGCAGTGGATTGGGTTAACAATAAACTCTACGTGGTCGAGACTAGTGTGAACAGAATCGATATGGTTAACTTGGATGGAACAAACCGTGTGACTCTTATTGCTGAAAATCTCGGAAATCCTAGAGGAATAGCGCTTGATCCCACTGTTGGGTAAGTGATATGTGTTGGGCAATGGTAAAAGATGTCAGAAATTTCTTCATACCCAGGCAAGAGGAGGAGCACTAAGAAGTAGCTAGAGCGGTCATTTTAGAATCAGATGTAAAATGTTTTAAACATTTACATTCTATTCTGATCTATTCTACACACTGAATTGTTGTGGGAGGGCTGTGCATTGCTTTTATTCCCAGTGTGTGGAATCTGTTTTATGGCTAGAGTTGTATGTGCATGAGCAGCTCTGAAAACCAGGGGATCTGTGGAATTGCCCTGCAGAAGAGTAGAAGTTACCCTGGAGGATTGTGATACCATTCACAGACCTCCTACTGTCCGAAATAAAGTGGCAAAGTGACACCAGGGAAGCTAGTGTATCTCAACCCAACATGCTTCAAAAATGTGTGTGAGCCACGAAAACTTGGATCCTCAGAGAGTCGGAAGAGAAATTTCATGCAGCTTGTAGTGATGGGTGCTGCTTTCTTGATGTTTCTATTTGTCACTGGTTTATTTCTGGCAGTACACTATCATCTGTATTTTACTAAGGAAACAGTGTTGCTGATGTCGTTTGGATTCATTCTATAAAAGAAAATGCAAATTACTTCTTAGGCAGGAGGTATAAAGTGTATTTTTATAGTGTGCTAGCTAGGAATCAAGCTCTGTCCTGAAAGGGCACTGATTTTAAATTCCATGTAAAATGCTGAGTCTTTTGTAAAATCTTGAGGAAACACGGGACTTCTTTGCTTACTTTTTTTCCTTTACAGTTATTTGTTTTTCTCAGACTGGGATAGTCTATCTGGTGATCCTAAAGTGGAAAGGGCCTTCATGGATGGCACAAACCGTCAGGATTTGATAAAAACAAAACTAGGCTGGCCTGCTGGAATAACTCTCGATATTGTATCAAAGAGACTTTACTGGGTTGACAGCCGCTTTGATTACATTGAGACTGTAACTTATGATGGGCTTCAAAGGTAGGAGAAATACTATTCCTTGGAGGTTACAGATACACTGATTATTTTGTGTCAGGTTCAAAGCAAGATTTGTCTAACAAAATGAGATACACAAAGGATAAAAATTACAACATAATGAATGTGATGTACCTTGATATTTTTGGTGTCATGCTACTTCTAGACAGTTCTTAATTCCTCCATCATTCTTTGTCCTTTTCCTGCCCTGGATACCTATTGCACTTCTTTTATAATGTACATTTTTATAGTACACCGCTACAGTTCACATTTTTATAGCATTCGCTTTTTATTATTTTTGAGTTAAAAGCATTGTCTTCCATCATAATTTCTTTACATCTTTTTCATGAATGAATTTATTTGAAATATTCCACTCCAACACACCTCTTCGTGTAATGAGTATTAAGTACTCTTCATACATTTTATAGATCTTTGCTGTCAGAAATTAAGTCATTACTCACCCTACTATGATGCTGGGGAAACTGTATCACAGCATGCAAGAAAGGACTCCTTGAGTTTGCATGGGACTCTTTCCTTTCATGTAGTGTTTAGAAGCCCGTTTATCTCTGCATCTGTGATTAGTCTGTTGCTCAAGCACAAGGAAAAAATGGTCCCCTTTAGCATACCTCCTACATATTGACTTGAAAAACAGCCCTCTGCTCATTTGACAGGTTTATTGCTCAGTGTATTTTTTCACTAACAAGATTATAAAAATAATGTTGGTATCTTTGCTCCTTTATCAGAGTGTAGTAAGACAAGAACGTGTTTAGGGAAATCTCTGGGTTTTGGAGAGAAAAACTTATCACTTGCAGCAACACCAAAAATCGTGTAATGTTGTACAAGTGGGCAAGAGGCAATGGCAGAGTCTGCGGGGAACGTTAAAATACAGCTTACTGTCCACTTGTGTCTCATCTTGCATGCCTACAGCATGAACCTCAATCACCTGGCAAACTGTTAGAGTAGAGCTGTAGAATTCGTCTGATTTTATAGACCTTCCTTCATAACTCTATGAAAATAATATTGTAGGGTTATTGTTATGTATTATGTGAGGACTTGAAGGTCTCTCTTTATCTCCTAGTATTTATCCAGAAAAATATTGTCACAATATCTTGCTGTTGCAGTCATATTTTTTTTTCTTTTTAAGACTCAAGCATCCTTGAGTATTTAAAATTGCTACAGATGTCTTTGATTTCCTCTGTTTGGCCTCTTTCTCTAGTTTTCTCTCAGTAGTTATGGACCTTTTCCTACATTTCTGAGCCATCATCTTTACTCGCTATGTTTTCTTGGAAATTGCTAACACTTTGGTTGCTTTGTTTTCACTGCTGTATCTTTTATGTTTATGTACCTTGTATGTTCAGCTTCATCTTTTCAGTTCATTTAGTCTTCTTCATTTGTACTTTGGCAGCTTCTATGTACAATCAAGAACAAGTGAATGAATTAATAATCCTATGTCCTTTGTTAATAAAGTTATTTTCTAGATAATATTTTGTAAGTAATTTTAAAACTCTCTTTATAACAGGAGAACAATAGCTCATGGAGGCTCACTGATTCCTCACCCATATGGAATCACTTTATTTGAACACAATGTTTATTTCACTGATTGGACCAAAATGGCAGTGGTGAAAGCTAACAAGTTTTCAGAATCTAACCCTCAAGTGATCTACCAGTCTTCATTGAGACCTTATGGAGTGACAGTCTACCATGCTGCCCGGCAGCCGTATGGTAAGACAGCAATTCAATTATTAAGGGAGGTTTAGGAACTATCTTACCGAAAGTTGTTAAAAATTATGAGAGACTGTCATTTTGCTGTGAAGAACTAATAATTAATAATTTATATTGTAAAACTGGGTTGGATTTTATCACACAGTGGTTTCATCCAACTCCTGTAGCTAATGAACTGCCAAATGCAACATATAAGGGGGGCTTCTTATTAAATCGATTGATATTTGGGAGAGTCAAACTTGTGCTTATGAGCAGTATTGGTGTCTGGGACTGTTTTTTTTTTTTCCTGAACACTGCAATGAGGGTGCAGATGGAAAAGGCTAGCATTGCGAATGAATTCTGTGAGGTATAATTCTGAAGCAGATCTATATGCAAAAATTGACAGCCCAGATTCTGGCCTCAATGGTGTTTGCTGGGTATCTCTGTACAGAGCTGAATACCTTGATGGCAAGGTAGCTCTCATGTGATTTCGGTGCATTCTAGGGTTGAACTGGTGGTGTATGATTTCCATGTGATGTAATTCCTACAAAGTCCAAATGATTTATTGTGGATGTTGAAAAAATCAAGATAATGATGCCATTAGGTTAACAGATGAAGTTGTAATCCTGTCTGTACTGTTTTCCAGTCAGAAATCCTTGTGGAAGTAATAATGGGGGATGTGAACAGATCTGTGTGCTGAGCCACAAAACAGATAATGATGGACTAGGTTATCGCTGTAGATGTACACTGGGCTTTGATCTACACATAGATGGACGACACTGTGTTGGTAAGAAAATGTTGTGTGATTGTTGGAAATAACACTATTCCATTAACTCTCCAGTTATTTCTAGAACATCCTTCCTCCCTTCAATAGCTTTGTGGTTCAATATGCCAAGGACTTCATGTTTTTTCCATCACGACTCTTGTTGACAGCTTTAAATATAATCATTTCTGCTGATGTTCATTTCAAGCCACAACAACTTGAACTCACCACCTTTTATAAGCATTTTAAGAGAGTTAGATAAGCAATATTTGTGGATGACTGTATGATTAAGCTCTTAATACTGAAATCAAGCGTGGGTGCTTGCTGATATGCAGATTTTGTATTATTTTGAACAAATAAACCCGCTTTCCTATGCAGTAATGCGCAGATCAGGTTGATCTTCTCCCTCTGAACACATATAGCATGAATAAGAGATAGAGTTTTGGAGCTGTGTGCTTCCATCAACAATCCGCTGCTTCCTGTTTGAGTGCAGAATTGTCACGCATGGGAGAGTTTACCTTGTGTGTTGACAAATTAGGCTGGATATGTTGTCTATAGTTTTATTATTCGGTCATGCATCTGGCCAGCTCAGATATGGTCTGGTTATATGATGGCACCACAAAGCCTGTGAATTGTTTTTTTAATAGATTATTTTAAAGAGGTGAGCACAGAAGATGGTTTCTACTTACACAGAGATAATCTTTTCTGTAAAGGTGTCTTAGGACCACAGTAACAATGGAAGCAGAATACCTGACCACATCACATAATATTCTGGGTTGGGTTTTGTTTTTCTTCTTCAGTTTTTAGGTCTGTGTATATTTATATTCCTATTTTCTCCTTCTTTTCTCTATTTCTAGGCTATTAGTGTTGCCAGAGGAAAATAAAGCTTTACAGTTAATTAATGCTCAATTGTCTCACCTCATGAATAAGTAAAGACTATGTCTGATCTTTTGTTCTGCAGCTGTGCAGCAGTTCCTGCTGTTTTCATCCCAAATGGCAGTGCGGGGGATCCCATTCAATCTCTCCACCCAGGAAGATGTGATCATACCTGTAACAGGGAGCCCTTCATACTTTGTTGGAATTGATTTCTGTGCTCAGGATGAGACCATTTTTTTTTCAGATACAAGTAAAGACATGATCTATAAACAGAAAACTGATGGTTCAGGTGAGAATCATTCTTAGGAACTGTAGAGTAATTGTGGTAAGGAGAGTAGAATATTTATTTCTGAAAAGAAGCACAAAAAGTCACATTGTGAGATATACAGATAAATCTCAGTGTCAGTCCAGTAATTTGGAAGATATTTGTCAAAAATGTTCTAATCATCAAGCTCATTAAGTCTCCTGTTTTTTGACAAACTTGCTGAATCTGTTTGGGAGTGAACTATTTGTAGCACTTCTCACAAATAGCGTTTGTCATCACCAGGCTGGTTATGCAGACCAGTGTGCCTTTAGTAGTATGAAACTGAGTTTCTCTTTTTAATGTCCCTATCTAGAGAGCACGATATTCATTATGGTACTGTAATACAGAAAAAGAGATTTTTGGAAGTTATATTTGTGGTAGAATGAAGAATGTTTCTCTCCAATTTATAACAATGATCAAATATATATTAAGTCAGCATATAGTCTTCTGAGCTGCTTGCTGCCTTGGGTCAGAGTAAGGGCAGACTGCAACTGAGCAGGACTGTACAAAGACCAGGTCAGGTCTGGCTGCTGAGTGGGATGTCCTTTCTGCACTGACCTCAGTGACCTTCATTCATAAAACTCCTCTCGGCATAAACTTAGTGAGCGATTTTTGTCTTGTCTTTGGCTAGTCTTTATTTCTCCTCTTTTGGGTTTGTGCTCCTGAACATACATCTCCTTCACCTGGAGCAAAGGCCTTGACCTCCCCTCACTTATTGGCCTTTGTATTAAGTAGCACAGAAGCAGTGTTTTTACTGAGGGAAAACACTGGTTTTATGAACTGAATATTGCATTAATGTTATTTCCTCTGTTCCTAAACATTTACAATCATTATGTGTGTTATAAATTCTAGGAAGAGAAATCCTGACGGCTAATAGAGTGGAAAGCGTTGAAGATTTGGCCTTTGACTGGATCTCAAAGAATCTGTACTGGACAGACCCTCGATACAGGAGCATTAGTGTGATGAGGCTGGCAGATAAATCTAGGAGAGCTATTGTTCAGAATTTAAATAATCCTCGGTCAATAGTGATTCATCCTGTTATTGGGTAAGTTTAGCTTTGGTTTTTACTTGAAACTATATGAACAAATTTATGGGTTAAGCAGAATTGTTGAGGTTAGATTTACATCTCATTCTGGACTGTTTGAGTTTATGTTCTTTTCCAAAATACCATATCTTTTCAGCTCTCTTGTCTTTATTTTGTTTGTTTTATTCTGGCCTAGGATTCAGCAACCGAAGAAAAGGGTAGAGTGATACAGATTCTACATGAAAGCAGCACTCAAAAGAATTATCTTCAATTTTTTTTTTTTCTTTTACTTCTGTGTGTTGATAATCAGGCAAAAGAACTTTTTCTATTTCTCATCATTGGAGGTTTTCTAAATTATTTTTAATATTCTTGCAGTTCCCAGGTTGCTAACCTTGGTTCCTTTATTTTCTTCTATCTGAATTTCTTTATTTGAAACATATTGGATACTACTGGCTGTATTTCAGATAGACCTGACAATATATGATTCTGTGTACATAAAATGAAGCCATGCTTCTCTTTGTTGGAAATGCTTAATTCAATACTCTGTGTTATTTGACCATGCCAAAATAATGTTTCTTTCACAGCATGGTTCAGCTTCCTGCTGCTATACTACTGAATTTCTTAATTATTGGATATTGAATTTTCATGTTTAGTAACTAAGTATACTATTTTGGAAGTAATCTTGTAAGAATAGTGTTGAACTTGGATTCTTGGGTATTCCAACCTTTTTTGTTTGCTGCTTTGTAAAGTTTTTTAACACTAGCTTCAACTTTTTGACTGTTGGCATAAGTCAAAAGGATCAGGAGAAAATTCTTTGTAATATTCGTGCTTACTTGTAAGTATTACCTGGAAGGTGCACTTTTGCTTGATTCTTTCTCCCTAGCAGTACTTGAATGAAATCCTTAACATTTTTACCAGTTACGGATATTTTATGTCTAAAGGGACAAACCACTATATTTGGGAAGCTGTTGTACACAGAATAAATATTAATCATAGGTACCACTACCAACTCAGGAAATGATCAACATAAAATTGTATTTTTTTTAAGGAATGTGAAGATGTGATACAAAAAAGAATGTCAAAGCTGTTCAAATGTTTGCTCTCTTTAACTGTGTTATATTATTGGGTCTATGTGTCTTCTGACATGTGTCCTTTCAGGTATATATTCTGGACAGATTGGTTCCGTCCTGCTAAAATCATGAGGGCCTGGAGTGACGGATCCCATGCCTTGCCAATCGTGAATACAACGCTGGGCTGGCCTAATGGCCTGGCCATTGACTGGAGGTAAGGACAGCACAGAAGACAGAGACGGTTTTTGAGCAAATGTGGTTCTTCCTTTAAACTGTTAGGGATTAAAAAAAGGAATTGTGTCAAATTGTGTGCACTGATACTTTCATATTGAAGACCTTGATTTTCAATGTGTTGAAAAGCCTGTAAATGTCAGATTTTCTCAAATTCCCTCTCTACACACCCCAATAACCTCTTGTCTGGTTTAAGATGATTATTTGAGAAAATGTTCGTGCTTCCTAATGGCCAGAATATCATTTTAAGAGATAGCACATTTTGATTATTTCTAGTTCTCTAAGGCTTTACTGGGTGGATGCCTTTTTTGATAAAATTGAGCACAGCACCTTTGATGGGCTGGACAGACGGACTCTTGAACGTATTACTCAGATGACTCACCCATTTGGCCTTACTATTTTTGGAGGTAAGTTTGGCATGGAAAAATATCTGTTATTATCACAGATTTTTTTTTTTATGATGGTCTGTGAATATGTGAGATAACATGGTCTTTGTTATACTGCTATTCCTATAAAAAGCACTGCTGAAAGTTTCTGTAAAATACGTATTTAGTATTTGTTGCTTATTTTTAGGACTGTGTTATGTATATTTGTGTTTAAATAATTTGAGGCAGATCAGGTAACTCTTTTAGTGCAATGAGGCAGATATGCTGTACTAATTACAGCTTCCAAAGTGGGCTACTCATACTGGACAGACAAGGTAAATTGCCTCCCTAGAGATGATCAACAATTTCAGGATTTTATTAAATGTATGTAGAGTTTATGACTGGATTTATGTTGTGTGTGAAGAAAGATGTCAGCGTGTGACTTATTTTGATTTTGTGTAAAAATATCTTCAAAAATACTGTAAAATTTTCTGGAAAGTTTTCTTAATCAATGACTTTTAAAATTTCCTTGGAATTTGACATGTCAGTTGCGTCTGTTCTATCTCAATTTAATTGAAATCTGAGAGGGCTTGTGTTTCTAAGTTATGTCTGCTGATGACTGAAGGACTCACTTTGACTGCTTTAGTGATGAAAGTCCTTTTGACTTTTTCATGAAACAGTTACAAAAAATTAATAAATTTAAAGCCTTGCAGTTTGTTTTCTCATGATACTTGATCTGTTATGTCGTATTGGTCTGTAATTGTTATATGTTAAATGTCTTTCACACAGGTTATGCCTATTTCACTGATTGGAGACTTGGTGCAATAGTTCGAGTGAGGAAGTCTGATGGAGGAGAAATGACAATTATCAGGAGAGGCATTAGTAACATTATGCATGTTAAAGCATACGATGCTCATTCCCAAATAGGTGAGCTCTTTTGTTGTACAGGTGAAAGACATGGAACAGGGAATAAAAGACAAAATACCAAGACAGCAGGTTTCCACTCTCCATTTTCGAAATGACTTCACTGAATCATAGCTGACACACAGGGGAGTCAGCACAGACACATGACTTTCACTGTTTTGTGACTCTAGGCAGTTTTCCTCCACCACTTCTGTTACTTTATTTAATAACTTTGTAAAATGAAATGATGATTCCATTGTCTTTTGTGTAATGGTATCACCAGTTACAACCATATATTTCTTTTTTTTCTGGTAGAGGTTTTAGTTCAAGTGAACTATTTATTTTGATGAATTGGGTAAGCATTTATTAGTCAAAATACTATTCTTAAAGTAATCACTGTGCATAAGTCTCTAACTTTCATCTTTTCACTGCTGAATTATATGAAATTCTATGATCTGAAACAAGGGTTTGTTATTGTAGTTAATTTAGTAAAACACTCAATGGACTTAGCAAACGTATGATCAAACCATATGCCAAGGCTCACCACCTATTTGGTGTCAAAGATTGGATCAGCTCTCCCAGCCTTGCTCAGACAACGCTCCTCATTTGTGGCAGTGTGCTTGTTTCCAGACAGTTGCTGAAAATCAGTTGAAATTTAACTGTATGGTCTTGGCTTCCATAAACACTTGTGTCAATTAAGAGTGTATGGAATGAGAGATTTGCTATTGTTACTTACTACTGCTGTTACCGTCAGTGAACTTGACTCTGTTTTGCAGTGTATGCAAAACCAGGATTTGCTATGGCACCTTTTTTTGTAACACAGTCTTTTACAGTTACTATGAACCTTTAGTAGTTCCCAAGCTGTTATCAGTAGTGTATACAGTGATCTTCTCTCTCACTTTTTAAGGCTCTAACTACTGTAATAGAGGAACAAATCCCAATGGAGACTGCAGCCATTTCTGCTTCCCAGTACCAAATTTTCAGAGAGTTTGTGGTTGTCCTTATGGCATGAAGCTGGCTTCAAATCAGCTGACATGTGTTGAAGATCCATCCAATGAGCCCCCCACTTTGCAGTGTGGCTCCTACTCATTTTCCTGCAGTAATGGAAGATGTGTGCCTCAATACTATCAGTGTGATGGTGTTGATGATTGCCATGATAACAGTGATGAACAAAACTGTGGTTCTTTAAGTAAGTAATCCCTTATAATTTACAGTTAGTATTTGTTGTTTGCGGTTCAGAAAGATTGATGGATCAGTCTGATTTTGTTGGAATAAACCCCAATTTTTTTATGGTTGCATCTGTGCACAAATCCTGAAATCTACCTGCAAAATTAGTTTGTGTGGAAAATATTCGGATAACTCATGGGAATATGAGACTCAACACTGGCCACCTAAAGAGTGCACAAAAATATTAATATCTCATTAGTTCTCAAAATTCAATTTACAGAGTAGCAAAAATTTATCTTCTAAAGAAAAAAGTTGTCTTCTTTTTTTTTTTTTTTTTTAATTTGAAAGGTATTGGAATATCACTTATTTTGATGCATGGAGAGGAACAAACCATTGTAATAAAGATAAAGACATTTAAAAAACAGCTCCATAAGAAAAATAACAGATCCATATGCATTGTCTAACCTTCGTCTAAGATTAGAGCAGCACATTTTATTTCCTTTAACATCTGAATAGAAATTTTATGATTTTAATTACATTTGGGCACTTCTGAACTATTACTTACATCTGGATTTTTTCAGTGAAATGGATGAAAAGCACAGTGGCTCATTTCCTGGTTTGACTGTAAAAAGTCTTACACAAAATATTCTGTTGATTGAGTAAAATGAGAGAACAGTGAGATAATGATAGTTGATGAGATATTGAAAAGTTCTTGGCTTTTATTACATATTTGATGCTTCTTTCTTCAGAGTTAATTCTTTCTTTTAAATCACAAACAAGAAAATTGCACATGTTGATTAAAATTTGCTGCTTAATGTGTAGGGCTAACTAGTTTGACAAAGATATAAACTCTATTTCTTATTAGTGGGCTGTTTTAGTATAGCTAGAATGTCTGTTGGGGAAAAAGAAAGTATAAAGCAAATGGCTACTTGAGGTTATTTTTCTTTAGATTGTTTTGAAGTGCTTAACAATTTAGTTTTTTATTGATTCTCACAGTTTAAGAAAGCTGTTCAGCTCTGCAGCATGTTAGCATGACAGACATTTTCATTTAAACAATGTGCATTTTAGAATTTGATGTGTATTTTAGATGTTCTATAAGTATATTAAATGTACTGAATATTCTGGCAGGGAAGGCAAGTTTTGGAAATCTTTACAAAGCATCCTCCTGTTTTGTTTTTTTCTTTAGACAATACTTGTGCTTCATCAGCTTTTACCTGTGCCAGTGGACAGTGTATTCCAGGTCGCTGGCGTTGCGATAAACATAATGACTGTTTTGATGGCAGCGATGAATTGCATTGTCCTACACAAGGACCCACTTCATGCCCTGCAACCCTGTTCACCTGTGATAACAGAAGGTGTATTCCTAGGATCTGGCTCTGTGATACTGATAATGACTGTGGTGATGGCTCAGATGAAAAAAACTGCAGTGAGTATCACAACTGTCCATAAGGCGTGGAAAACTCATCTAATTTGAACTACCAGAGCCAAGTAGAATACAGAAAAAGAATGAAAACAAATAAAAAGGGGCAGCTGTGATAGTTATAATCATGGTGCTGCATAATATTACCCCCTGCAATTTACAGCAAAAAGCAGCTAAAGCTTAGATGTTCTAAGCACTTATTTCATGAGTGATCTCAGTAATGATTAATGGTATAATCAGCTAATCTAGTGTGGAAGATTTTACCAGAAATAAGACAGTAGTTTCTCTATATACTTTCTTTAGCCTTATTTACTGCTAAGTCAAATCTTCTGGGTTGGTTTTTTGCATGAGTCCAAGCCTACATATAACAAACAATTACCTGATACTAATGTATTAGTGCTTGCAGTTTATGTGATTTCTAGTTTCTGCATTACATGCTGCAAGTTAGCGATAGTGTCTTTCTATTGTCTCAGTATTATGCTGATTTTGGAAGAGAGAAAAGAAACACATCTGTGTTTACTGTCCCTCTTAATAGCTTTCGCAGGTACTTGTGAACCCAGGCAGTTTCAATGTCCAGACCATCGCTGTATTGACCCATTCTATGTCTGCGATGGAGACAAAGACTGTATAGATGGTGCTGATGAGCGTGACTGCAGTAAGTGTAATTTTGTTTGTTAGATGCCTCTTTATTGTTTCCTCAGTCTTGCCCCCTCAGAGCTCTTCGGTGACCTCATATTACCAGCTCCAAGATAGCAGAATGCATAATAAACCTATCCATGAATTAACCCTGTTTGTGATGCTTGTTGTAGCATTTTGGTAAGCCCTTTGATACCTAGATTGGTTGCAGAGTGCTGCAGTCTCTTTCCTCTGTTTTCTGTAGATTCCAAAGTCACTGCATTTTCTGTGTCTCCAGGCAGTCATGGTCTTCCATGGAAACTGGACTCCTGTTATTATATCTGACTTGGGCATCTGTAAAAACTTGGATGCAGTCTAGCTCTGTAAACAAAATAAATAACTTTTTTTTTTTTTTTTTTTGTAGTTTATAACTGCAGTGCCACAGAGTTTAAATGTCTAAGTGGAGACCAGTGTATCAGCACTTACTACCAGTGTGATGGTGTTTTTGACTGTAATGATCACTCAGATGAGACCGATTGTCGTAAGTATCTTGATGCTGAAAGAAAAGCTTCAGTTATTAGGTGATGCTTCTGAAAATTTTCTTTATCTGCTATACCAAATAATTGGCACTACCATCCTTAAAACCTCAAAGTTCGTTTTAGGGAAACTCGTCTATAAATTGTTTTTCTGAGCAGAAATTTCAAACACAGTAGGTTGCAGCTCAAGAGTAGATTCATCTGGCAAAGAATAGAGTTTGCATTTGTTTCAGCTCTAATGTTCTGTTTTCCTCGGCACCTCAGTCTCAGGATTTAAAAGTAAATTTAGGAAATCTATTCATCTAGAAAACTGAAAACCTTATATCCATGAGAGTTAGACTGAAACTTTTCCTTGACTAATTTTTTATGTTTAAATTAGTTAAAAAATGTTGCAATCCAGGGCAGTGAAAACTAGTTTCAACAAGCAATTTCATATTGCTTTGGGCACATATATAGATATCAATATGTGCTTGCTCAAAATATAACAATAATTAAATTGCCTTGTTCACCATATTGTAAAGTATGAATTCAATTGGACAGATTCTGAAATGTCATGTAGATTTTCAGACTGTGATTCTATGGCCTGTTGTAAAAGCAACACATTTCTTACTAGTATTCTAACTACTTATGCAAGTGGTCAGTTGAACATAGTGATTTTGCTTCTCTGTCTAAAATCGAAGCAGCTTCTGAACTGTTGAATGTCACTGTTTTAGCGACAAGACCACCAGGGATGTGCCACCAGAATGAATTCCAATGTCAATCAGACGGCAATTGTATTCCTGCTAATTGGGAATGTGATGGCCATCTCGACTGTGCAGATGGCTCAGACGAACATCACAGATGCCCTGCCAGGACCTGTCCTCCATCGCTTTTCCGCTGTGATAATGGCAACTGTGTCCATCATGCATGGATCTGTGATGGTGACAATGACTGCAGGGATATGAGCGATGAGAGAGATTGTCCGACTCAGCCCTTCCGGTGCCCCAGCTGGCAGTGGCAATGTCCAGGTCACAGTATCTGTGTGAATCTGAGCAAAGTATGTGATAATTCTGCCGATTGTCCTAATGGAGCTGACGAATCCCCATTGTGCAGTAAGTTACTGTTCAAGCATCTACCATAGCCTGCTATGTGATACCCCTTCAGAAAGAAATGGAATATTCAGCGTGCAGTATTTAGTGCATCAACATTCCTAGCAGAAATTGTAAGCGCGCTGAAATTAGAGCTCACATTACTAAGTGGAACTTGCTAGCAGTGAAAGGAGACCGTGACGATTACTGATTAGTTCATTAGCTATGTCCAGTCTTGTGCTTTGAACTCTAGTGTGACTTCTACTGACTTCAATATAGGTTTTTATATAACAATATGGGATTGAGTTTTGTGCTCCTGAACACATTCACAAAAGCATTGTATGCTTTAAGTTCAGGTGAAATGTGATTCCGTCCTTAATACTTTCTTTTAAATTTCTAACTTCAAAAATCATGAAGAAGATCTAAAAGCTCACATGTAGCCAGAATTTGTATTTATGTTGATTATGAATTGATTTAAGCATAACCTATTTCTTTCTTTCCTTCCTGCTTCCTTCTCCTCTTTAATCAATACACATTCTCAGATGAACCCCAGCCAGGTATGATTATAAATGATTTTAAATTATTGTTTGTTAATACAGTTTTGGAGTGGTACAGTAAATATTTTAATATTTCTAGCTAATGTTGGAAAATTTCTTATAAAGACTCTTCTGTTTAGCATGCATTTTGTGGGGTTCAGTAGTGCATACTGTTGTTGTTACCTGCCTTTATGTGCATTGTGTGTGTGTTATATTTTGCGTAAGAGCCTCAGTGCAGTCTCACATTGCATGACTGATGATTGTGCGGTCATGTTTTAGCAGCAGTCTTAGGCTAGTAATGCAATTGCAAAGTATTGCATTTAGCATAATAAGCTTTTGTTAATTGCTTATTTCCTTCCCCAACCCCCTTTCAGACCAGGAAAGCTGCTCTGACAATAATGCCGGCTGCACTCATGAGTGTATCCAAGGTCCCTTTGGAGCTCAGTGTACCTGTCCGGTTGGATACCACCTTGCAAATGACTCCAAGACCTGTGAAGATATTAATGAATGTGACCCTCCAGGCTTTTGTAGTCAACATTGCTACAACGAGAGAGGGTCTTTCAGGTGTTACTGTGATGAAGGATACATTCTAGAAACCAATGGAAGGACTTGTAAAGCAGCAGGTGAGGAACATTGATGTCAACCTGAAGAATGGCAATAGTGGCTGGAAAATATCCAGCTTTGCCATTTTCACACTGTTCTCTTTTAAGAGCTGATGTAAACAGCCATTTGAAGTTATTAATGGCAGATGACCTTGAATATTAAAACTGTCAGCTGAGGGGTTAATTGGATAGTGTTATTTCATTGAAATGATATATTTAACCCTGGAATGGTCAAAAGTAATATTCCAGAGAAAAGCAATACTAGGCACCTGTAAGTCTTAGGTTAAAGTTTGCTCTTTGTAAAGTTCAATGATCATGGAGTGTTTAAATCCCAGCCTTTCACAAGACTTACTTGGCGCCTATGCCATACTTTGCTCGTTACTAGTGAGCAAACAACACTGGCTCAGCCCAGCGGGCTATTGTTCTGTATCTCTTATGTAGTACACTGGCAGTATGGAGGATCCATCTACCCAGTGGAACTTGTCACCACAGATTTCCTGGTTTAGGGGTATACTCAGGTTGTGGAACACTCTTGCAATTTACCTGCAGATAAGTTTGGCCTTTACTAATAAAGAATTTCTCATAGTTGCTGTCTTTATGGTTGCTACTCTTCAGTTGTTTTTCCACAGCTTATCAGTGTAAGCTGCTGCACACCAATCCAGCCACAGCAGCTTATGGATTTCCTGTAGTCTGTTTATTCTCCTCTCTGGTCCCCAGGCAGTCTAAATGGGGAAAAAAGAGCAGACTGGCTGAAAAGTAGGAAGAGCCAGGCTGAGTAGAGTGGTACAAAGAACTTTGGGGTTCAAATCAGGACTGGGAACCAAGAGTGGCTTGTGGAGGAACGAGGGTTGGACATAGGCAGCAAGCTGTTTGGACAATGGGGAAGAGGACCCAAGTACAAGACTGGAAGTGAGGAGTCTAGCAGAAAGAGCAAATGATAGAGAAAGGGTGGAGAAAAGCTGAGGTAGATCCAAAAGTCAGGATGGACACATGGGATATGATAAAGTGTCTTGGCCTGAGAGCTGATTTGAATTTGGCCTTTCAATATGTATGTCTAGATACAACAGCTTTGATGCTATAATGCCATGTCAAATTACTCAGTGTTTCTTTTTCTTGCAGAATTACTACTGAATAACTTAGTGGCTTATTTTAATTTCTTTTCCTTTGACAGAGTCTGGGAATCTGCTTTTGCTGGTGGCAAGTCGTAACCAAATAGTTGTGGACAACATCACCTCTCAGTCACACAGTATTTATTCTCTGGTTCGGGATGGGAGGAATATTGTGGCTATTGATTTTGATTCAATCACAGGTCGTATTTTTTGGTCTGATACAACAGAGGATAAAATTTGGAGTGCTTATCAAAATGGGACTGACCGAAAAATAGTAAGTTTCACTAAGTTAGTCTTGTCCCTTTGTTGTGGAGAGAAAATGAAGACACTCTGTCTGCAGTTAGTGAAGGGGAAGAGGGAAATCCATACATAGTAAGAAGAGAGATGACATAGACAAAGTGAAACAACTTCGTAAATACTAAGCCAATATGTCATATAACTTTTTTTAAAAAAGAAAATGGAATGCTTTCAAGAAGCCCTTTTTTTAACATCAGGCTATAAGCTGATTTTCCTGTTAGGAGATGCTAAGTTCTTCAGTAGACCCACTGAAATTAGTAGGGGTGGGTACGTGCTTTGTCAGTGCTTTTAATAGCTATATTGTGACTCATTCTGCATAAGAGAGCTAAAAAATGTTGGAGATTTTGTTCCTCATGTTCTGTATCTATAGAAATGAAAAGTGTAAAAATTTGATATCAACTAGTTTGTTTTCTTCTTTTTTTCTTTTCTTGTTTCTTTCTTGTGTTTTTTGTTTTTGTTTTGTTTTGTTATTAAACAGGTGTTTGACAGTGGTGTCACTGTGACTGAAAGTATAGCGGTAGATTGGGTAGGTCGCAATCTTTACTGGACAGACTTTGTTCTGGAAACAATTGAAGTCTCTAA
The DNA here is from genome assembly GCF_964273445.1 of Streptopelia decaocto. Classification (NCBI taxonomy): domain Eukaryota; kingdom Metazoa; phylum Chordata; class Aves; order Columbiformes; family Columbidae; genus Streptopelia; species Streptopelia decaocto. Next base: position 47,813,448 of record NC_138660.1, read on the forward strand.
AATGGATGGGAGCCACAGGACTGTGCTGATTAGTGAAAATGTAACAAACCCAAGGGGACTAGTGTTAGATCCCAGAATTGAGTAAGATTTTTTTTTAATGTTCTGTTTTGAAAAGATGCATATTTTATGATGTAACCATATTCAAATTTGAGATATGCCCAAATTCTATTGTAATTGTAAATGATAAGTGGAAAAGAAAACTTAAGACAATTTTTTAAATGGTGTGTTTGCAGAATTGATTTAATATTTAAAGTAATGGTAATTATTTGTAATCTGTTGCTATGTCTCACTGTAACAATGTTGTTTTTTGGTTGGTTGTTTTTTTTTTTTTTCTGGTGAAGCAGATTTTCTTACATTTGCTTCCTAGTTAAGAATTTTTAATTCAAAATTCTGATGTATTGTCAGTTGGTGGTATAACACAAACTTGCATGTAAAATAATGTGGTATGCCTGCCTGGCAAGGAGCAGGCTCCTTCATAGCCCCAAGTCTAAAATAGTTATCTATACAATATTAATGTGATTACTTTCAGAGAGCGAGTGGCATAGAGTAAATGGAATGTTTTAATTTGAAATCATAGAAATATTAATGTACACATTTCTACAGCCTTGAACTCTGTTTACTGCCAGCCACGTGGGGCTCTTCAGGTGTAGCACTGTTTACATTATCAATGCATGCCTGTAAAAGTACAAACCCATATCAAATTCTTATTTAGCAACTGGAGAGTCAGATTATAATCACTGTTGAAAACCAGTGATAACAGTAGCTTCTATATACTGCTATTATTTACAAATAAAAACAGCAGCAGAAGTGTTGAAATAATTTTTGCAACAGAACTTATGGTTATATCTTAAGTAAATAATGTTGCTGAAATGAATAATTTCAGTGTTATTGTGTAGGACTTTTCTTAAAAACATGATGTCTGTTCTTTGGCTAATGAGTCTTCGTTAATGTTTCTCAATAGGCAACTAGTTGTTTTTCAGATTGATAACCATGAGTTGCTTTTTACAGTGCTCATGTAATGTTCTGGACTGACTGGGGCCAAAACCCTCGAATTGAAAAAGCCAGCATGGATGGCAAGATGCGAACAGTTATTATTAACAATAAAATCTACTGGCCCAATGGACTGTCCATTGATTACCCAAATAAACTTCTCTATTTTGCTGATGCTTATCTTGATTATATTGATTTTTGTGATTACGATGGAAACAACAGACGACAGGTGCTTGCAAGTGATCTGGTAAGACATTAATAAAAAACCATTGTTTTCCTGTGTCCTTGCTGATAGTACTTTAAAACGTATTTGCACTGTCTTAGACTTGGATGTATTTTTCTTCAAAATGCTTCGGTGAAGTGCATATGAAGTATTTTAGCTGTTTCCTACAAGCGGAAAAAGAATTGCATATCTTATTCACATTCTCTCGAGATCTTCAACAGAACCTGGAGCTGAGTGTAGATATAGTGCTTTAGATCTTTCCTATTTGTTCTGTCTGCATGCAAGAAGTCTAAAGATGACATCTGACACTGCTGCCTTGCTGCTGCATTTGCTGTAGGCAAATTAAGTACAAAAAACTTGGAACAGCTTTCCCCAGTCACCCTCTGTGAGCAATGATTGCTGCTGTTCTTGACATCAGTGAGGGGTTTTGTGCTTCCAGGACTTGTTGGTGAATACCATCCCTCTGGGATGCTCCCTCCCAGTGACGTGCTGCTGGCAGCCTGTACCACTGGCCCTGTGCCAGCACCAGAGTTCAGATGCTCAGCTGGTACACACAAGCTGGTATAAATAACCACATGTATATTATCAAGAATTGAACCTTGGGGCTTTTATTTTTGGCCAGAGAGACAATTCTTGTGAAATAGGAGCTGATACAATCTTTCTTGCCCTACCCCTGGTTTTCTGAAATTTAGATAACCCACTTTCTTAGACTGTCTGGTAAATTTTAGGGAGCTTATCAGAGATGCAAAGTCTTTACAGGTCCATAAGTCCCACAAGACGTTTTATCTCATGCCCTTGAAAATCTACAATTTGGTCTTTATCTGTTGGTGCCATGTGTTCTGCCCTGTGGTTAGACTGCTCTGTTAATTCCTCATGCTGTATATCTCACACTGCCTATTTAGCGTTTTCATTAAAAAAAAAATCTATATTTCCCCAGAATTAATGTCTTGTTGTTAGGCAATAGATGGTATTTCATATTATTTTGTTGAAAAATATCTTTTGAGACATAGCTGCTTTTTTAAAAAACAAAATTAAATTATGTTCAGCTCTGTTACTTCATTGCATGCTTTTTATATACAAATCTCCAGAACTAAATTGCTAAACATGCTTGCCTTTTAGATATTGCAGCATCCACATGCTTTAACTATCTTTGAAGATTTTGTGTACTGGACTGATCGATATACTAATCGAGTAATTCGGGCCAATAAATGGCATGGAGGAAATCAGACAGTTATGATTTATAACATTCACCAGCCTTTGGGGCTTGTGGCAGTCCATCCTATAAAGCAACCCAATGGTAAGTTTAGCAAATCAACTTTGATAATTACAAAAATAAGCCATGCAGCAGTGTCATGTGTGGGTACTCCTGGAATCAGTCTTGCCAGCTGGGTTAGAGTGAGTGAATAATTCCTGCTACTGACTTGCAGCTGAGGGTCACTTTAGCCTGTCCAACCTGGTGTTCAGGAAAAGTAACCTGGGCAGCATGTAAACATAATGAATAACCAGAAAGAATAACAGGAAAGTAGTGTGTGCCATGTATTAGAAAATTGGAGCATTTTTGGAAAGCATTTTAATTTAAAAAAATTGTCTCTGGCATACCAGACTCAATTCCATATATGTTAATAATATATTTCTTTAGACAAGGTTACTGTCATCAGCCTTCTCTGAAAACACTTCTGCATTGTTTTACTTAATGAAACAATAATAATAAATAAACCCCTTCATTGCATTCGAGTCCTCCCTGAGATAATATGCAAGTGATCTTTTGCAGCTGAAAGACTGTAAAGAAAAAAAAAAAGGTGTTTTTTCTTCCTGTTAGGTAGAGTTTTCTTCCAAATCAGACTTTTTCTTATTTCATGGCATGACTTGAAGGCTGGGAAATATATTGACATGAATGTTGTCTTTCGTTTTCTGCTATGTTTCTTGTGTATGGAGTGTTTTTGATTGATAAATACTATAATGACCTACATTTTTTTTCTTGAAAACTTTCATACCAGGGAGAGATGCAGACACTTGCATCTAAGTAAGGTGCTAATAAATTCAGCATTAGAATTGTTTTGGAACAAAACCTTCCTCAGTCATGTTCACAGCTAAGGCCACTTAGCACTCTCACTGCAAATTGTTCAGTCACCAGAGGGTACCAAGAATTTATACATCATAGTTCTGGTTTAAGAGGTTTTATTTTGCAACCCAGAGTTTAAAAAACTTTCTACTGCTGGTGGAGAAAATTGTTCTTCTTCATTATATTAAATGAGTACCTTTAATGATTTTTCATTTTGAATTGTTCATTGTACTCTATGTGGCCAGATAGAGAAGAGAATAAAGCACTTGCAAAATAGCAAAACATGCTAAGGTTTACAAATGTAGAAGTAATTATTTGCTGATTGTAATTCCAGATGCAGTATTAAAACTGTCATCTGCTTTCCTTTTTTGTAAATCATTAGATCTTGCATCAACTAGAGTTTAGGTTTGTTTTACTGATTAGATGAATAATTTTCTTAGAGTTTGAGTTCTGAGTTTATGCCATTGTTTTATTTTCACCTTGTTAATTTGTTTTCAATTCTTGTTCATTTTTATATTAGGAAAAATAGTGTAATTTCCTGGAACTTCCAAGCTTCTTAGACTAAGGCCTGCTGCAATTGCAAAGGACATACTCAAAATCTGAATTTTATTTTCTTATAAAGATTGGTCATCCTAAAAAGCCCTCTTTAGCCGCAAGTTCATAGAAGTGATCTAAATGGTTGAATTTTAGTGTATAGCAATAACAGCAGCCAGTAGACACCTTCTTCACAGTCTTTTTTACATTTTACAGGCTTAGACTGACAAAGTGATCCAAGAAATTATGCATTGAACTCCCACTACCTTTGAACAGATATAGGCAACTATTTTATCTTTTTAGCTTTCTCCAAAAAGCTTGTCTAAATAATTTATATTCCCCATCTAGAAGGGTTATATTGATAAAACACTAAAAATCCTGCAGGATCCTGCTACAGCTAAGCAAAGTTTGAAAAGGAGTTTGAAAGATTTTCTGTGATGCAAAAAATTGAAGAGACCACTCTGATAACTGTACTGGGTTTACATGAAAAATTATGTTCTGTTATGAATATATGGTATTGCTTGTGGTTCTTGGAAATAACTTGATTTAATTTTAAGGAAATAGCAAAACTAATGGCTTGATATTATCAGGAGCAATGACATTGAATATTCTTGCCAGCCACTCATATTGTTACAGTTGCTAATACTTTCGGTTTTCTTTTCAGGTATCAATTCTTGTGCCTCATCCCCTTGTAGCCACCTCTGCTTGCTTTCTTCATCTGGACCACTTTTTTTTTCCTGTGCTTGTCCTTCAGGATGGATGCTTTCTCCTGATAACAGAAACTGCATGAGAGGTAAGGCAGTAATAATGAGATGAAAAAAAGGCCTGACACTGTCAAATCCATCCCTCTGTCAGACAAAAAGCATACTTCAGATATGTGGGCTGCTGCTCACAAAATCAAAGTTTGCCATTGCAGGCAGACTTCATCCAGGAAGCATGGAATGTACTTGGCCTGAAGGTCTGGAGCCAGGTTCTGGAAAGAGCTTGGAGATTCAGATGCTTCATTTGGGGAAAATGGATGAACTCAATTTTCTTTTAAGCACTTTAAAGAAGCCACATTTTAAAATTTCTCAATGTATTGAGTGTTTTGCTGTTGGAATACATCTGGACAGAGCTTAATATCAGTAAAGAATGAAAATGTACTCTGACAGAATGTTGTCCTTCTCATTATAAATATTCAGCCTGGAAACCTGTTTTTAAGAGTTGCAATTGTAAGAATGTCAGGTTACAGGACTAGAAGGGACTTTCTTAGTTACTCAAGTCTGTTTCCTTCTTGTCCTTGCCTACCTTATCACATGTCCCCTTTCACCAGTCAAGGTCCCGTCTAAGATTAATTTGGTTTCTTGACCAAATTACTTATCGAAGTCACAATTATGATATTTGGAAACCTGATTTTCTGTTCAAATACAGTCTTTCCCCAGTTTATGCCTGTTTCTTATGCCATTTCTGTCATTCAGGCTAAATTGCATCACTAGTTTTCCATCATCCCTGCTATATGTTCTGTTGTATATTTTTGACGTGACCGTCACATGCTTTCTCAGCCTGTATTTTGCTAAGAAGTTAGTCACAATATTTTATTTTCCTCTAATGAGGAGATATGCTCTCCCTGTTCCTCATCACTTTCTTCAGCCTATCTGAACTAATGCATTTTGGAATTCAGATCAAAATTTCACAGCTTGAGCTTTTTCTCCTCTCCAGTGTAAAAAATTAGTATGCCAAATGCAGGAGGTCTAGAAACACAGACTAAAATTACAGATGCTACAGGCAATACAGCTGTAACAGAGCTAACCTTTGCAAACAAAGCTTCATATCAAAAAGTGCCCCTGATCTTCCTTGGAACAGTCCACAGACATCAATGATTTTGTAAAAATCATTTAGTCAATTAATATTTTTAAAAAGTCACAAAAAATTCATATTACTGGCAGGCAGCTTGTGACCAGAAATTTGGCCAGATTAATTTAATCAGATAAAGCATTCATTATTAATTTCTCCATCAGTTGTACAGATATAAACTGTGCTTTGGTGCCTCCCTAATAAGGAAACTTCAAATCATTAAAATTTAAGTAGAAATTATCTTTGGGATGAGCTGACACTAGAAATCTCCGTTAGTCAAAAGATGCTGAAAAGGTTTTAAAACTATCTACATTTTAAGAGCCATAACATGCTGTTTTGCTGCTTGATACTGAGTACGTGTTCTTTGAAGACCTGTGTTGCAATCACATTTTTCTTAGCAGCAGTAAGAGAATTAACAATTTATGTAATTTGAAAGGAAGTGTGAGTTTGTTTAATCTATTAAAAACAAGATGGATTCTTTTAGAAATCTGTACTGGTTTTAGTATGAGCAGGCTTATAGAGGGATCGTGATGAAAGCGATGGAACAAGGCAGTGATGAAGCACATGCATGTGTAGAGTCCGGCCACTGAAAAGAGCTGTTAATGGTTCTTGTCTTTACTTCCCACATGTTGCAAAGTTCCCTGGGTCTACTTAGGTACAGTGTGGCCCTTTCATAAGTTACATAATTAGTTAATATCATTTGTGTAATAGAGAAATAGAAATATCTTTCTGTGAAGTACAATTAATTTAAGTGGCGTGGGCTTATTTTTTCTTTTTAGATGGAACTTACACATTTAAAACAGTATGTAAAAAAAATCTACATATTTTGGTAATTTTTAAAAGAATGTTTGCTGAAGGTCAGCACAGCAGAAAAAGTTATTAAAAATAGGCTGATTCCTTTAATGGTAAAAGATTTTAATTATTGCTAATAATTACAAAGGAATAGGCATTTGCCATTTATTTTCTAATATTTACTACTATTCTTGCTGTTCATGTTTACTTTAATAGGCCAGCAAAAACTTTCAGAAGAAAGATTCAGAACTAAGCTGCATGCATTTGGTTGCCCAGTGTCTCTACAAAACAATGATATTGCAGGTCTCTGCCTGCTTAGTTTGTGTATTAAATACTGCTAACTACATGTTGATGGAATGACATTGGTTCTAGGATTGCACAATTTCTAGCTTTACATAAGATGAAGAATCCTAATTTTATAAGATTGCCTTTGCACTTACTTTACTTTAAACTGCTTTTCAGGTTGGTATTAAAGATGGTAATGTAGCAAGCCAGCTTGGAAACAAAGCAAGACATCTGTGTATATTAAAATATTGTATTAATATGATAAATTTGCATATTTAATATAACAATACATGAATTTTCGTTTGTCATGTAATCATGCATTAAGTTTAAAAATTGCAGAAGGTATATTAATGTCTATCTGGTGAAGCTATAGGGAATTCATATGTGTATAGCTTAGCAAATTTGCTCTATTGTGTATTACACAAAGGAGGAATAACCAGACTATAGATTTGCATGGGTGTTAAACTTAAAGGAAGCAGTCAGCAAAAAATTTTCTGTAGAACATGATTGCTTTAAATGAGCCTATCAAACTTCAAAAGTACAAACAGTCTAGCCCAGAGAATTCACATATCTGTATTTCAGCAGGATTCAGTAGTGTTGGATTGTGTGCAATCAGAAAGGGGATAATGACTCCAGGTCTTGTATGCATTGGAACAATTTCACATGAATTTAGCAGCTCCTTGCAAACATTTGATAGAAGAGCACTGGTGTGTCACATTCTTAGGAAGGAAAAAAAATGAAAGAAGTCCAAGAAATCTGCAGGCAGGGCTAGCTATATGTCTTCAGGGAATCATTTGCCAAAATATGACTTCTGTGCTGAGACAAATGATATGTAAGCTTCTGCCAAATTCGACAAATAGTTCCAGCTGCCAGAGAGAAATATGGAGAATGATTTTTGAGACGTGCAATGATGCTGTGGTTTGTGGTTTTTCATGTCAAAATTTTCACTGCAATATTATATGAATGTATTAAACAGCTAGTGAAGAAAATCAAAACAAACAAACAAAAAACCCCCCAAAAAAGGTCTTTGATCTATTATAAGAGAGGAAATTGCTACCTTCTATACAGCAGCAGCCTAATTCCCTACCAAGTGGTAGCTTTACCTATGGAGAGAAGAGACTAGAATTTGTTCTCCAGGGCAAAAGCTCAAGGAAGAGGGGAGCTGGTGTTCAGGAGGCTCTCTTCCCCTGCTCCCTAGCAGATGAGAAATGAAATTGCTGACTCACATTCTACAGGTCTCCAATGCATGTTCTCAAATGACCTGACTAGATTGCCTTTGTTAGTAAGATTTAAGCACAAGGGTACAAGCTTGCCTGCTAGAAGTAAGTATAATGTAAAGGAGTATGTCTGCTCTCTTAGAGATAAAACAAGAGAACACAGTGCTGCAATTATGTATAATAATAAAGATGAGCAGTTGCTGCTGTGACCTTGTATCTTGCTTGTGAGTCCTGCTCAGCAGAAATTAGAACACATCTAAGGAATGTCCTGTTGAGTGCTCAGAGCTTTGTCCTGTGGGTTCCCGTTCTCAGAGGTTTGAAGAGGCTGCTCAGAGCTTCTTCTCTCAGCCAGCAGTGAGGGATCTTGCCTCATTACTTGCTCTTTCTCAGAATTTACTTGCACATGCATTCTTGTTGCACAGTGCTGAAACTTTAAATGTACAGCAATTACAATAACCGATAACCTCACTCCTAGTGAGGGAATGAGTAGGTGGTTGGAAAGTATCACTGGTAACATTCAACCATTCCCAGCATCAGGGACTTCTGTGTGGGAGAGGGGAAGTATATCATGATGCCATTTATTTGATCGGAAACAACTCTAAATTACATTATATTTTTTCACAGTTGAACATCCTTTCCTTATTGCTGTAAGAGATAATATAATTTATGGAATTTCTCTGAACCCTGAGGAGAAGACCAATGATGCTATGGTTCCAATAGCAGGAGTTCAAAATGGTGTCGATGTTGACTTTGATGACTCAGAACAGATGATTTATTGGGTTGAAAATCCGGTAAGTTAGTATTTGTGTTCAAAATGTGCATTAAAATTAGACTTTTTTATTTTAAAATAATGTTTTTGACTGAAATATATTAGCCTGTCAGGTAACAATTTTGATATATATATAATTGAAAGAAATGCAAGTTGAGGTTGTTCTGGTTTTTTGGAAGGGTTTTTGTTCGACTTCCCAGGATAAGATAAAGAAGCTTGATCTCTTTTGTAAATTAGTTTTCGTCTTTTTCAGCTGCAGTATTTGATTAATGTGATTTCTGGCTCAGCCAGAGACACAAACAGGAAATATCAGAAAGCACTGACAGAACGATACTCTCAGCCCGTTGCTGTAGTTCACTCTTCTCTGTTGATTTAGAACTTAGTTCTGCAAACACAACCAGAACACATCTCCATGGCAGCATTACATTGGACACGGTGGCACTAAAGATTACGATGAAAACACGTGCATCTAGTCTGAGTGCTTAATGAAGTAAGATAGTAGAGGGGCATCTTTTTCGTTAAATAGAAGGTGGTTGCAGATTCACAAAAGTTTCCAGGTAGCTCATATGAAACTTATAGGTCGAAGAAATAGTTTGAACTAATTTTAATAGCTGAGTATAATTGTTTGACTGAGCATTTTTAATGGTTGTCCTTGCTGATCTAAGAGATGCTGTGTCTTCCCTAAGGCTAACTTGCCACAAAAAATTCCCAATTTTTGCATCATGAACACAAAAAAAAATCTGTGGAAGTCTGGGAGATGGTTGTGGTGGGAAACTGCAGATTCAGCAATATATGTGTTCACTCTTGGAAACATTAAAGCAGTTATTTTTTCAAGGAAAGCAGAGCTTACGTTTGGAGAAATATCGTGGTAGATAAGGAGATTTCCATAGTTATGTTTTACAGAAATCACACTAACTGGTTACCTTTCATCCATACGAGATTTAAGTGTTTTGTTTGTTGTTTTGTTATGTTGTTTGTTTCTTTTTTCCTCCAACCCATTTCCCTTATGTTTTGTGGGTTTCAATTAAAAATAAGTTCAAAAATCACTAATTTTAGAGGCTTTTCTGTGTCGCTTATAAAGGAATTATAATTTATTTAGTTATTTATTCTTCTAAAATGTTTCATTCCCATGAATTATTTAAATAGACCTATTTAAGCAAACCTTTCCCCAAGAAACTAGGTAAATATTCAGGAATCTATTTGATCCTCCACGCAGTCTGAAAAAATGTTCTCGACAGGTCTCAGCCAGCAGATAGAGCTGAGCGGGGGGCCCTGGGCTGTGTGGGGGGCCCTGAGCTGATGTGTCCCCTCACACCGCGGGAAAGGGAAGCGCTGGTGCAGGCCAAGTGCTGGGAAGTTCTTGAGCTCCAAATGCCTGACTGTGGGCTGTGTCCCTGTCTATAACCCTGGCCTGCGGGTCTCAGGTTGCTGCTGCTCCCAGAGCTGAGACACCCATGTCAGTCCTGGCTTGCCCTCTGAAACAAAGAGAGGAAAGAAGCAGACTAACCCCTGACCCTACTGACCACTTCTCCAAAGGGCTTAATAGTGTGTGGTAGCTGTTGATATTCCAATTCTGCATTAATACTAGTTGTGAAAAATTTGTGTGATGATACGCAGGATTTCTGCAGAACTCCCGTAAAACTGACACGGCCTGAAGAAAGCTCAGGAAGGCAGCTAGAGGAACCACTTCAGACCTTTATCTGGCTTATCTCTCTGTTTCGTGCTTGTTTACATCATGCTTTAGCATCACACACTGTAGCTAATACCATAGAATCTGCAAGTGATAAGCCGTCATTTTGAGGGTTACCCTTACAAAGAAAGCTGCAAGGATAATCTTGGTCTCAGTTCCTGTTATTACAGCTTATTAAAAATGTGCTTCCTAAGTATTTATGCGTGGAGAGAATACTATTTTCCTTTGCTAGATTTCAGGTGTATTCAAGATGGTTAACTGATGTATCCTGATAAAAATCTTTTGATAATGAAATACAAATTACAGAAGTGTGATTGTATTTAGCTTAAATATATACAGTTCAACCTTATATAATATAGTAATTTTATTTCTGTTGATCAGGTTTTGGTTGGTGAATGCCTCTTTACACTGGATAATTATGAGTTACAATAATATTTTTACTATGTTTATGCATTGAGCATACAAAAATACATTTCTCTCTACTGGATTTTCACTTTGCCAAGAAAAGATTGTATTATAAATAAGTGCTTGTGCAGTTGGAACTAAAGAGTGTTTTCTCCTCTTGACACTTCTTCACTTTTGTTAACTTTTTTTTTCCCAAGGGTGAGATTCACAGAGTGAGGTCAGATGGAGCCAACAGGACAGTTTTTGCTCCAGCAGCAGTTATTGGTGCTCCTATTGGTCTGGCACTAGACTGGATATCTGCAAACCTGTATTACAGTAACCCAGGGACACAGTCAATTGAGGTAAATATTTAAGAGGGACAATTGGAGAGTAAGAGCCTAGATTTTTCACTGCTGTATATACAGGTAGAAATTAGTAATGTTTTTTTAAGTGAAAAACTGAAATTAGATTTATTTAAAAATACAAACAGCCTGTAGAAAAATAGTTTACAAACTTGAAGAGATAAACCTAAATTTGGGCATAGTAAAAAAGATCGAAAGCAGTATATTCTGGGAACTTTATTTGTACGTTTTTTTTTTTCCATTCAAGTCATTAGGCTTCTGGTGTTTGACACACAACCCCTCTGATTGGTAGAATTACTATTACTATTACTGATCTCGCTTCAAATCAATGATCCCAATGCAGTGCCTCTGATAGTAAAGGAATGTTGCCATCAAATGCAGTAAGATGGACTGCCAAATACTTTGATATCATATTAATGCAGCTTTCTGGGGACTAGGAGTCTGATATTATGTGAAGGATAAAACTGCCATTTAGCTTAGGGAAATAGAGGATAAGCGATATATAATAACAGTAATGACTATGAATAAGCCCAGTTATCCATGTCTTCATCCCAAAATATAGATACATACTATTAAAGTAAAAGGCAGCTAATTTAACCAAAAAAGTAATACTTTCTAAATCAACATTTCATCAACCTGTTCAGCCTGTAATACTTTCAAGATATTATGAAAGCTGAAAGATTAACTATTTTTATACTTAGGATGGTTACATGTTAACATGGGCAGGTTCTGAGCTGCAAGCAGCTCATTCAAGGGGTGCAATTTAGAGACGGGAAATGGTCAGAGTACAGAACAATCTGCTTTTTCTTCCTAGTGCTTGAGAGACTCTTCAACTCCCTATAGATTTAGGCTTACTTCCTTTAATTTGAAAATCTATCATAAATTCTGTATTGCATGCCCTGATGAGTTCAATGTTTGTGTAGGTCCTGAAGCTGCATAGTGATGTAAAGTACAGGAAAACACTGATTACCAATGATGGCACCTCTCTGGGAGCTGGCACACCGATTGGTTTGACAGTTGATCCAGCAAGAGGGTAAGTTTCCAAAATTTCCGTTGTCTTTGCACATGAGTAAGTTTTCCACATTTTTCTTAATTTTTAGGGTCTTCGGCTTCCATCCTTGATTTGACCTGGTTTTGGTTTTTTTTTCATATTTGTGCAGAATATGTTTACTATTTTTGAGCCCTAGAGAATAATTGCATGGCTTCATAAACTGCTGCATAGTTGTTCATTCTCCTTAATTTAACATATATGTTAAAATTGTTTAATCTCAGAATATTATGATTGTGAAAAAAATCTCTGAAAAATGGTAACCCAGAGTAAAGAGAATTCTAAAGTCTTTCTTTATAAGATATTATAAATATCTTGTGATGTCTGTCTTGAGGCCTGTCTGTAGTAGAAAACACACTACATGAGAAGAATGTCACATGTTAAATAGCATAGCATTAATACAATTTTACTGCTCTCTCCCAAAAAGAGCTGTAATTTTTTTTTTTTCCTGGCAGAGTACTCAAAATTACAGTATGATGCCTTTTTCCCCAAATCACAGTGTTCCATAGGACCACATTAGTAATGAGACAGTTCTGCTGGTGACTTGGCAAGCTTTCAGATAAACTGATGCCTGACTTTTTGTCCCTAGTTGGGAGTGCGGCTGCCGTGTGCCCTACGTGTGATTCAGCAAGAGGCCAGAGTAGCGCACATATTCCCCAGAGCCAGATAATGGTATTCTGTTTCCTATAGATTTTTTGAACTTGTAGTTTTAATTCCAGATTGGAATCAAACTCACTGCTGAAACCTTGCAGTAGCCATCTGTGAAACAAAATTATTATTCTCCTGCTTTCTTGTTACAGTCCTAGTACTCTACTGAGTTTACCTGCTGATGGTATTGTGGGTGATACAGGGGAGGATATGGATTTGTAAAAGTGATGTAATTGGCATTTTTCTTTTTTTCAAGAGAAACAGGCATTTCTCTTTTTCAGGAGAACAAGCATTTTTCTTTTTTCAAACCAGATCTCTTTTTCGTTGTGACATGGTTCAGAGCGATCTCTGTTCAGCATGTGCTGAAGCATTTGGCTGAGGAAGGAGACAGATTTAAGCACATGCTCTTGATTCTGGTCCGTTGGTCTCTGATACCAGCTTTGCTAACAGATGTGGTGATGTGTGTTACAGGAAGCTGTACTGGACAGACCAGGGAACTGACAGTGGAGTCCCAGCAAAGGTTGCCAGTGCAAACATGGATGGATCAGGCGTACAAACCCTCTTCACTGGCAACCTTGACCATGTAGAGTTCGTTACCGTTGACATTAAAGAACAAAAGTTGTACTGGGCTGTCACAAGCACAGGAGTGGTAGGAGATGTTTTCTAATTGCTCACATGACTTATTCAGTTACTTCAGTTTACTTATGTAACTGGGAGTTGCAGGACTGAGTAAAATCTGAGTAACTGTTGTTACTGGTTACCATTAAAAATATACCATTAATTTGAATGAAAAACTGGAAAATATTATTGGCCTCCTGCTGGCCCTTCTTACCTTGTGCATAAAGATCTGTATGAAGAGACTTTAGTAGCATATGTTGCATTTTAATTTTGTATTGTAACACTGAACTTTTATTATAAGAAATGTAATATTAATCTTTAAACTGATTTCTTAGATTGAGAGAGGCAATGTGGACGGTACAAATCGTGTGACTCTGGTGGTTCATCTTTCCCATCCATGGGGAATTGCTGTGTATGATACCTTTCTGTACTACACTGATCGAGATTATGAAGTTATTGAAAGAGTTGACAAGTCCACTGGAGGAAACAAAGTAGTACTGAGAGATAATGTCCCAAGACTGAAGTGCCTACGTGTGTATTACAGAGACAGTGAGTATTTGCTAAAGAGATATTTCAAGATACCAAACTTGCAAAAACTTGAACTTTCCTCAGAGACAGAATGCATGTTCTTTCAAAGCAAATGGTTTGATTAGGCTTTCAGAAAAACTGTCAAAAGCATTTACCTGTTTTTGCTAAAGCACCATCTAGTTAAGGCATTTGTTAGCACATGTAGTTTTAGTAAAATATTGTCAATGTACTGCTGACTAAATAGCAGATTTTGTTAGTTTGGCTTCAAATATATCCATTTTATTTGATTCTTGGTGACAAGAAATCAGCAAATCCATTGTTAATGCTTATGTGCTAAAATGTACAGTGGTTTGACCTTCGTTTTTGTCAACTGGATGTTCATACTATGCAAGTGCATGAATTTGGTTATATACCTGTGGGAGTTTGTGATGATATGGTTCAGATTTTATGTCTTGTCATGTATGTCTTTCACAGATTCAGCTGGTTCTTCAAATGGCTGCAGTAATAATATTGGAGTTTGTCAGCAGCTTTGCTTGCCTCTACCTGGTGGATTATTCTCTTGTGCCTGTGCTACTGGCTTTCAGCTAAATCCTGATAACAGAACCTGTTCCCCATACAGTTCATTTGTAATTGTTTCTATGCTTTCTGCAATTAAAGGATTTAGTTTAGAGACATCTGATCACTCTGAAGCCATGGTACCACTGGCAGGAAGAGGTAAGTGAATATTATAGTAGGAAAAAATCTTATAATGCCTAATGTTTTTGCATTTCTTCCTGGCATAGCACATGTTTTAAATATGTTTCTTTATATCAAGGTTCATTAATTATTACTTTTCAAAATGTTTCAGGACGAAATGCACTTCATGTAGATGTTCACATGCCTTCTGGTTTCATTTTCTGGTGTGACTTCAGTAGCACGGTTTCTTCTCAGAACGCAATACGTAAAATTAAACCTGATGGTTCTTATTTTAGAAATGTTGTTACAAATGGAATAGGACGAAATGGAATCCGTGGCATTGCAATTGACTGGGTAGCAGGTAAGCATAGCTGAATTTGGAGGAACGTTGTTCTTCACAGATTGTAAAATTTTTAGACTAACAAAAATGGATCCTAATGGAAATATTTTGAATGGAATTCCTATGAATCTAACTTGTGATTTTAAAACAAGAGGAAGTAATGAAGGCCTCTTATGTTTATATACATGTGTAAAAATGAAAGTTTATCAGAGCAGATATATAGAACCTTTTCTCTCATGATGCTTTTGTAATTCTCTTGGGTCTCTTTTCCTGCTTGTTCATTCATTAGTAGCTGTTATCCAGTGTACTACTATACTTTATTACCATAGTGGAAAACCAGAAGAAGAGTGCACAAAAGTTGTCTGATGACATTATTGATAAGAAAGAAGGACCCTTTATCTACCCGCAGATTGCTGTAAACAAACCTTATAAATTATAGTGAAAAGTAAAGAAAGCAGAAGAAGTACTTTGGTTTTGAACTTTGATTTTCCCAGCTGCACTTCCTGTTCCTATTTAAACATATGAGAGATTAATTCAAACGTTAAGTCTTCAGAAAGTGATCATCAACTCTAAGTTGCTGACCATTGTCGTTAATACATTTATTTTATACATACTGTATATAATGTTTTGCAAAAGTTATTCTGTTGATGGATATGCTTGTTGAGATGTGCTTTAGAATAATAATCTACTGTATACATTTCATTTAGTTACTGTAGACAGTGCTGTGCCGTAACATTTCATAGTTGGGCATTGTAAAAGGTAAAGAGATAAGAATATGGAAGGGCAAGCCAAAGGCTTAGATTTAAAAGAAAAAATAAAGTACACCTAAAGAACAACTGTAGTTAATGCACTTTTGATCTTATGTCATTGATTTGCCCCATGGAAATCCATGAAGATTTCAAAGTTAATTGACTGTTGTCAGTTTGGGTGTCTTCTAATTCTCGAAGTGTAGGCAAGTTCCTTATGCTTCTGACTGCTGAGATGTTTATGGATATTCATTTTATAGTTCGGTATTTTATCAACTCATGTTTCTTGGGTGTTGATGCTATATGTTGACATCCTGTTTTGTTTTTCTGCCTTTTTTTTATTTTTCTTTAAAAACAGGAAATCTTTATTTTACAAATGCATTCCTGGCAGAGACTTTTATAGAAGTTTTGCGTTTAAACACAACTTATCGCCGTGTTCTGCTTAAAACTACCATAGATATGCCAAGGCACATAGTAGTTGACCCCAAAACCAGATATCTGTTCTGGGCAGATTATGGGCAAAATCCAAAGATTGAACGTGCATTTCTTGACTGCACCAACAGAACAGTTCTTGTATCTGAGGGCATTGTCACACCTCGTGGGCTGGCCATAGATCACAGCAATGGATACATTTACTGGGTGGATGATTCCCTAGATATGATTGCAAGAATTCAGCCTGATGGTGGTGAAGTTGAAATTGTGCGTTACGGTAGTCGCTATCCAACTCCATATGGTATCACCATATTTGGAAATTCTATGATCTGGGTAGATCGGAACCTGAAAAAAGTCTTCCAAGCCAGCAAGGAGCCAGGCAATACTGATCAACCAACAGTAATACGAGACAACATTAACTGGCTAAGGGATGTTACCATTTATGACAGGCGTTTCCAGTCACGTTCGCCCCTTGATGTCAACAACAATCCTTGTTTGGACAACAATGGAGGCTGTTCTCACCTGTGTTTTGCCCTGCCTGATGTGCAAACACCCAGATGTGGCTGTGCCTTTGGAACGCTAGGCAGTGATGGCAAGAGATGTTCCATTTCAACTGATGATTACTTGATTTTTGCTCTTGAGAATGCTCTCAGAAGTATCCACCTAGATCCTGAAAATCACAGTCCTCCCTTCCGCACAGTCAATGTGTTAAGAACTGCGGTGGCCCTGGATTTTGACAGCATAAACAACCGAATATATTTTACCCAAAGTTATCCTTCGGGGACAGGAAGAATCAGTTATATTAGTATCTACCCAGGAATTAGCTCTCCAACAGTAGTTGCGTCTGGTAAGTGCACTGAAATGTGACACAAAGTAAGTGTATTGAAAATAATGGACTGCAGCACCTAGCACTATTTCAGCAGGTATTTTTATGCTAATGATCAAGGTAGACTATTTAATTAAGATGTTTGAAATGCTCCTTTTGATTCTTCTCATTAGTTTTTTCTTCTTCTGAGATTCTTATTTCATCTTGAGGACAATGAAATGGAAATATAAAACTGATTAAATATTTTTATTATATATACAGAAAAGTATATGCAATAAATTAAAATTATATATAGCAAATTAATCTTACAGAGTGAGGGATGATTCCTGCTACTTGGAGAACAGCAACCAGAACTTAGGTCTATGTGACCAAAAAGTCTTTGTAACACTATTGCATACACAGAACTGCCTGAGTCTTAAGTATTAGTTCTTGAGTATTAGTTTTAAATGGACAAATTTGCATTGATACCAATGGCTTTTTAAGAACATCTTTGGTGTTGCCATATTATTATAGGTGAAGAGTATTCCAGTGTCTCAGGAAACTATACTGAATTTGTGTGTGTGTGTTTGCTTGCATGTGCCTAAGACCTGGGTACTCCAGATGGCATAGCCTTTGACTGGATCAACAACAGAGTTTACTACAGTGAGTACCTCAATCAGACCATCAGCTCAATGGCTGTGGATGGCTCCAACCGCACAGTGATCGCCCGGGTTCCACGACCAAGAGCCATTGTGTTAGATCCCTGCAGAGGGTATGTGTTCCTCTCCATATACTTTATTTTGACTGCAGGTGAAACTACAATTTAGACTTTGATGAAAGCTGCCAGATCCTTCCTGTCCTGAGCCATGGGTTCCAGATATGCATAGCCATCCTAGATCTGACTCTTCAGGTTTAAGTTTTCCAAGCTGATCTCAGCCTCAGAGATTTGAATTTTCTTCTGAGATATTTAGAACATTTGTCAATCTGTAGTGTATGAGGCTCCACTTAGTGCTGGTGGAAGCTAGGTGCTGGGGGTAAATGAGAACGATGTTCAAAGCAGGTGTTTGACAAGCAACTAACCATCCATTTGTAAGGCAGAAAAATAAAAAGGGTATTTCTTGAAACCAAGGTTTCTTCAAGAATATCATATCATATCATGATCATGAGGTGACATTGCCAAGAGATCTCTCTATTTTGAGTCTTGTATAATCTTTCCCTTTTTCTATCATATTTCCTGAGTGCCTCAGAGGAGTTCTTGTTTCAATATCAGAACATTCCCCGAGAGGCTGGGGGCATTATTCTATTATACTGTATTTCTTATTTAATCACCAATTATACTGTATTTCAAATGAAGAAAGATAAGAAAGAGATGAATTGACTTCACTGGATTCCCATAGGAGCTGGAAAAACTTTTCTGAAGTTCATTCAAGTGGAGCCCAGGGATCCCTGCTTGAAGATGTCCTTGTCAAAGTGGGCCAAAACAGAGGAAGAAGTTGTTTCCCACTAGTTTTGCCCTACACGCTTCAGTGAGAGACACCAGGGTGGAGATATCCGGGAGCAGATAAGAGCTTCATGAGCTTTATTTGTTGAATAGATAACCTTACAGTCATGTTATTGACAGGTATATGTACTGGACTGACTGGAGTTCAAATGCAAAGATAGAAAGAGCTACACTTGGAGGAAACTTCAGAACACCTATTGTGAGCACCAATTTGGTATGGCCAAATGGGCTTACCCTGGACTATGAAGAACAGCAGCTATACTGGGCTGATGCAAATCTGTATGTATTGATAGCATACTTGTTGATTTACATTTGGTTATTTTTTAATACATTGATTATTTATTTTCCCTCATTTTTTAAACTGTTTTTCAGCATTTCAATGGGACTTGATACTTTGTATTATAGAATGTTAAGAGTTACTTAATAGTGTTGCAAAGCTAAGTCTTGATATTGATGTGAAACTAGTGTGCCATAAGGAGTTTTGTTATGCCACAGTCTAGATTTAGCCCACTGCTTTATGGCATTTGTACCTGCTGGCAGTTTGTTTATCTTCCTTGCAACTTAGGACTTTTACAAGCACCCCCTGTAACAAATATAATCCTGGTGCACATTTTATGTCATTCATTGTTTGTGGTTAATTCTTGTCACCTGTAGAATTTGGCATGGTGTTCTTGTTGTTGCCTACCAGGCAGAACTCTACCCTTCAATTTATGCCACCACTATTTCTGCTGTCAGCAAGAAGGTTTTTAAAACTAATTTCCTTTGCATCCATTCAAATTCACCCATGGTCTCAGAGAAATCACTGCAGCAATTAGACCTTTCCCCTCTGGTTCCTTCAGCACAGCAGTTCTTTTGCAGGCTTCTCCTTCACTGTGATGGAAAAGTGATGTCTGTAATGTAGTGACTGTGGTGGTCTGTGCCTGTGTGGGATCTTCTGGGAGGAAGTTGATCTGATTTGGATTCATCTGTGTGCAGGAGGAAAGGGCACCTGTAATGGGACCCTCTGTTTTAAGGGGAATACAGGATGTCAAATGAGACATCCTCTTTTCTCTTTCAGACTCTAGTTAATAGAGCTAGGGAAGCATATTCTTAAACTGTGAAGTCTTGTTTATTCTGACTTTCATGGGGAGGGCCTTTACCTGTTCAGAGGGACAGGTACCAGAATGGGGTAAGATGTGAAGACCAGACACTCAAAAATGACAATGCTCTTTACCTCTGAAGGCACCAAGTGAACCCAAGGGTGAGCCATATATTCTCCTCCATTTTAACTCTTGCTTATTCTCATCTTGCTTATGCTCATTTCCCAGGGGTGCTATCTCTTTTCCTCTAAAACAGGATTTCTTTTATTTTGCTCTAGACCGTCCTGTTGGCTTTTAAGTGTTGTGGTACAATTAGGCACACCCAACTCTTTAGATTCATCTCAAGCAGATGGAATGTATGTGCTGGTTGTGTTCTGTTCCTTTCATGTAACTTCACAGGTTACTGCATGCAACATAGTAAGCATCCCTCCCAGATAGCATGCTGACACTTGGGAAATATGTACAGGGCTCTCACTAAAAAGCTTCCTGTGGCGTAAAAGGGTAAAATTACCTGACCCCATATTTCAGAAGAGTTGCATTTGAGCTTATTTTCTTTTGTAGAAGCACAATTTCATAGAAAAGTGCCTTTCTGCACTTTTCCCACAACTGTTCCTTCACATTAAAGCTTTTGCCTTATGAAGTGTCTGCCTGTTATTATTTTCCTATAATAATCACTAAAATTCTATGTTTCTTTCTACTGCTTTTATGAAATGCAGCTTTTTCCTTCTTACTAATGATGACAAAGGAGATGAGCTGTTCAGCTTGTTGAGAAATTCCTTATCGGCTCATTTTCTCTCATTAGCCATTTTCATTCTTATTCAACCCACACTGGCAGTCCAGTAAATGCCTTAAATACAATTAGTAATAATTAAATTTTGTCTCTAGCAGAGACTTAAACACACAGTTGCTTTAAGATTAGATAAAATAAGTTCAAGTGATTTTTTTCTTACTGCTAGTGCTAAGTTGTAGTAGCAATTCTCTGTTTCTGTGAGAACTCTTGGTGGCTTGATCCAGAGGGTGGAGCTCTGTGGCTCCTTGAAGTCCTGTTTGTTGGAATTTTGTTTATCATTGCAAACATTGTTCCTAAGATAGAATTAAAACTGGAAGATCAACTAGTAAGAAATGTTTATCTTACGCTATATATTTGTCACAATTAGATATATATTTGGTGCTTATATGTATATTAGAACTGTTTTTCCATCCGCTATTATGTGAGAAATAGCAGAAAATGCATGTTTATACCCTCATAGATTTGCTTGTATTTCCTGATTGTCTAAATTTGGATCTGCAGAAGATTAGACTGAAACGAAAGCATGTCCCATTTCATGGGACTGTTGGTTTGCTCCTATTAATAGTATAAGAAGTCATTAACATTGCACCCATTGAGGAAGTGTATTCTCTCATGAAGTTTTGCATTCATTTTATCTCTCAGTAGCATAGTTATTTAAACATTTCAGTCTTCAGCCTAATTGCTCCCAGTGTGTTATTGTGTCAGTATTACAGAGCTGCTACTCTGCCTCACTATTGAAGCCATAGATTGGAAAATTTGAGATATTAAACTCAAACCAGCACCCTACATATTGGTGCATGTTACTGAAATGGTGGATAATAGGTGCAAGACTAATTGGGGCATGGCTGTATACACAAGTTAAAATACTTCTTTCTTTTAAGATGTAATGATGTCTTTATTATTTTAGGCAGAAGATTGAGCGATGCACTCTCACTGGTACAAATCGTGAGGTAATTGTTAGCACTGCTCTGCATCCATTTGCAATGACTTTGTTTGATCAGCACATATATTGGACAGACTGGAACACACGAAGCATTTACCGAGCTAATAAGTATGATGGTTCAGATCAGATTGTGATGATCATGAATCTTCCACGAAGACCAATGGATATTCATGTCTGGGCAAAAAGTAAGCAGCAGCAGTGTACAAACCCCTGCAACCAATTCAATGGTGGCTGCAGTCACATCTGTGCACCAGGTAAGCTGTTATACTTGATGACTGGAAGCTATTAGTGTTGTCTGCTCATAATATAACAGTTTTAGTCACATGGGGACAGCTGAAATATTTATTTTTCCTTTTATTTTATTTATAAATGCAATCAAAATGATTGTCATTCAAGGTCACGGTATTTTACCAACACAACTGAGGGTTGTGTCTGAGAACTGTCACAAATAAGAATTACAGATTTCTCTGATGTAAACCAAAACATTGTTTTCTGGGTTTTTAACTTTTTTTTTCCCCCACGGGATGAGACAGGAAGTGAGCTCTGCAGAATATGGTTACCTTAGGAATACATACTGATGTGCTGTATACTGAACAGATGTTTCCTATCACATATGTAAAAAATCTTTATGGTCACTATTTCTTTATCCCATGGTATTATGAAGTCTTTCCCTAATGATTAATTTCTAAACTAAACATTTCTACTGCCTCACTTTAAATGTTGGACAATTACTAAGAAGAAAGCACAAAGTGATTTTTATCTACACGGTGGGGCAGGTGTCCTTTTGAGTCATGGACTCCAGAAACATGGTCTGTATCCTCAACTGCATATTGAGGTGAAACCTGAGTGACATATGTATGTCATCTTGTATCTCTCCTTTTGAATGTGTAAGGAGAGAGTTGAAATGATCCAACAGGTCACCAGTCCAGATGGTCAGGAAACCAGAATGGCAGTGTACCCAAAGAGCATCCCTGTTACTGGGCTGATTTGTGTGTTGTGGATTTTTGGAAGTTACCATCCTTGACTTTGCAGAACTCATTCAATGTCTGCTTTCGGTTTTAGCATCTTAAATGCCCTTAAAAATCTGTCTTGCCTGAAACCAACTCAAACTTCTCATTGATTTTGAGAAGAGCGGTTAATCTGGTGCTAGGACTTCTGAAACCCATTTAGATTTTGAGGGATAGTCTCAGCTGGTGTAGATCTGATATTTGAAAGTATCAGATGCCCTCTTGCTACACCCAAAAACTCTTTGGACAACAAGCAAATATTAAGATACTCCAAATTTTGATCTCAGTTCCTCTACGGAACTCTGAAATACCTCTTGTGGGTTTTAATGGGTTTGCAAATATGCTTAAATGAGATAAAAATCTGTCTAAGACACCACACTTCTATCTGACCAGATAGATCTTAAATGAGCGGTGAGCATTTCATTGCCTTTTCCATTGTTACAGGTAGAAACATTTCACAGAACCCTATCTAAAGCATTAATGCTAAATTTGTTTCATTTTTTGTCTCTCCCTTTTTTATTTTTTTTTTTTATTATTATTTTTTAAACTGTCAAACATAAATTTAGGTCCAGCTGGTGCAGAATGTCAGTGCCCCTATGAAGGTCGCTGGTATTTAGCCAATAATAACAAGCACTGTATTGTGGATAATGGTACCAGGTGTGATACTGGTTTCTTCACATGCCTTAATGGGCAGTGTATCTCTGAGCGATGGAAATGCGACAACGACAATGATTGTGGTGATGGCAGTGACGAGTTGGAAAGTGTGTGTGGTAAGCATTTAAAATAACTGCATGAGAAAGTGATATCTTGTCTGTACTGTATTCTCTGTCACTTTTATGGCTTTACGATCATGGATCTTATGGCTGTAGTTTGGAAAGAATCTCTTGCTTGCTCACAGACTGGAGGTCTGCATAGCAACTGATTTGCTCTAGAATCCAAAAGCAGTATAGTATTGAATTTTTATAACGTGTAGCAAATTTCTACCTTGTTTAACTCAAATACGTATTTTACTTTTCATGCAGTCCGTTTTGCTGCTGTGTTTGCCCTGGCAGGTAAAAACATTGTGATTGTACTTGTTACTTTGTCAGAGAACTTTCCGTTTTATCTGTGTATATTTTTTTCTAATATTTTTTTTTTTCCTGCAGCTTTCCATACTTGTCAGCCAACAGCTTTTACCTGTGGCAATGGGCGCTGCATACCCTATCATTACCGCTGTGATCACTACAATGACTGTGGAGATAACAGTGACGAGGTTGGCTGCTTGTTCCGAACTTGTGACTCCCACACAGAATTTACTTGCAATAATGGAAGGTGTATATCTCTTCAGTACGTCTGCAATGGAGTAAACAACTGTTACGATAATGGCACATCAGATGAGAGAAATTGCCGTAAGTTTATCCTAATTACGTAGTGCCTATTTGAGTCTGACTCTTTGGAGGCAAATGTGTTTGTGTCTCAAGAACTATGACAAA
Organism: Streptopelia decaocto; assembly: GCF_964273445.1. Classification (NCBI taxonomy): domain Eukaryota; kingdom Metazoa; phylum Chordata; class Aves; order Columbiformes; family Columbidae; genus Streptopelia; species Streptopelia decaocto. The sequence continues at coordinate 47,837,221 of NC_138660.1, forward strand.
AATCAGCAAGGAGGATAAAAGATTTCTTTACTTATGTTACACAAAGATTCTGCTTTGTGTTATTTGAAGAAATTAGAATTGTTGAAAGCTATTCCAGAGTACTTTTAAGATACTAAATGATAACTATTGCTTTAAATCAGGGGTCGCAAAGTCATTTTCATCGGGGGCCACATCAGCCTCGTGGTTGCCTTCAAAGGGCCAAATGTAATTTTAGGACTGCATAAATGTAGGTAGTAACATTCAGCCCTTTGAAGGCAACCGCTAGGCTGATGTGGCCTCCAGTGAAAATGAGTTTGGCAGATCTGCTTTAAATAGTCTGCCTAGATGCAATAAATGCCCATGCAGTGCTTAATGTTAGGTCTTGTGGGTAGTCCCATGAACTTCAAAAAGATTATTTAAGATGAGTTTGCTGCAGGGTTTGTAATTTTGCAGGATTAGTCTGGAGTTTGACAGTGGGTTTTTATTTTGTATCATGCTGTATTAATGTCACAGTTTAACCCCAGCCAGCAACTAAGCACCACACAGCCACTCGCTCGTGCCCTCTCTGTGCCTCCTCTCCCCAGTGGGCTGAGGGAGAGAATCGGAAGAGTAAAACCGAGAAAACTTGTGGATGGAGATACAGACAGTTTAATAAGTAAAGCAAAAGCCATGAACACAAGCAAAGCAAAGCAAGGAATTCTTTCACCACTTCCCATAGGCAGGCAGGTCTTCAGCCATCTCCAGGAAAGCCGGGATCCATCACACGTAATGGTTACTTGGAAAGACAGATGCCATCACACCTAACATCCCCCTCATTCCTTCTTCTTCCCCCAGCTTTATATGGTGGGCATGATGCCATATGCTATGGAATATATGGAGACACAGCTATCCTGCCTGTGTCCCCTCCCAGCTTCTTGTGCACCTCCAATCTCCTCACTCGTGGGTGGTGCGAGAGGCAGAAAAGGCCCTGACTCTGTATAAGCCCTGATAAGCAATAACAAAAGCATCCCCATAGTATCAACACTGTTTCCAGCACAAATCCAAACCATAGCCCTATACTAGCTGCTAAGAAGAAAATTAATTCTATCCCAGCCAAAACCAGCACAATTATACTAGATTTAAGCATTATTTGTGACAATTTTTTTATTCCCAGTGAAATCTGTATATTTGAAATTCTTGGTCTGTTACACATTTGTAGTTGGTCTGATGATTCATATAGTACCAGCTGGTTGCAAATGCAAGCATTGTAGTGTGAATACACGTCAGTCCACATTCCCTCACCCACAATTATTGGCATGTGTTTCTTTGGTCATATTTTTGTCAATAAAAGCAGTTGTCTAGTTGTTTCCATATAGCATGAGCAGTATTAGTGCACTTTAGCAGTGAGCGTCATGGGACTCTTTATAACAATATTATGTATCTTTCAATAAGATGCAGCTTAACGGTATTAAAAAAAGCTCTAAAGAACTTTTGCTTTTTTATTTTTTCCCCTCTCTCCTTAAAGCGGATCGCACTTGCCAGTCTGGTTTTACAAAATGTCAAAGTACAAATATTTGCATTCCTCGAACGTATTTGTGTGACGGTGATAATGACTGTGGAGATATGAGTGACGAGAGCCCTACTCACTGTGGTAAGTTAATAGGGAATCGGTTACTTTTCTTGTATGTCAGTAACTTACTCTACTGGTCTTTACTTTTGACATAGCTCCAAGTGTCCTCAAGACATCTACTCTTGTAAAACTGAAGAGTTATAAGGTATATGCATTGTATTATTAGCTCTCAATGATCATGCTTTTATCTAATAAAAAAGACCATAATTTTTTTCAGCATTTTTGTACAGCTTTTGGGGGATCATTACTTATTTTGTTCTGTATCCTTTATGGTTTTACAAGGTAATTGGCACTTAAGTATTATAGTGGGTTGGCTTTTTCGAGAATGTAAACATAAAAGTAGTTTTCCTTCTAACTGGATGAATTTGTGTATAGTCTCACATGTAATTTCTTGTAGCTCTTTCATGTAGTTATGTATGCCTCAGCATATGGTTCATTGTTCATTATAGCTTCCAGTTACTGTATAAATGTGTCTAGTTTTCAATCAGACTTAATTACAAACTAGTTTAGCTTTGCTAGTGCAGATATTTGTATTAGGTAGTAGTTAGGTAGTACATATGTACATAAAATGTTTCGGATCAGTTTGTAAAACATACTGGATATTTGCAGATAATATTTTATTTTTAGAATTGCCTGAGTGGATTATTTTTGCCTTCACTAGTTTTCCTAAAGGTAACTGCCTTGAATTAACTATGCCATGATTTTTCTAAAATATGAGTTCAATGTTTCTAGCCAGAATGTGGCCACTTTTAATCTATGGACCCCTACATGTCAAAAATATATGGCCATAGTGGGCCTTACACTGCTCATGAAAGGTGTGCTTTGTCCCATCTCCTGTATATGTGCCAGTGGCACTGCTGAATTACTTAAATTGAGAAGTGGTGAAGGGCAAGAAAGAGAGGGAGAATGGGAGATGAAAGAAGCCCCGAGATATAAATGATCAATGTGTTAATTGCCTTTGATTTCTATCATTAGAGGCACACAGAGGAGAGAATTAAAAGGCCAGACTGTGTCCTTTTTGGTGTCTTGAAACCATCAGAGGGTGCAAGAAAGTATTGATAACTACTGAAGAAATTATCAAAAACACTATACCTGCCAGGATCAAGGGAGTCAGCCAAAGTGCAGAAGGAATATTTGCAGTATGCTTAGCTGGAACTATTCGGTGTTACAGTTTGTACTTTAGTGTCATTAAGAAAATATTCCTGCCTGCAAGTGAAGAAAAATCGATGGGAGAACAAGGAAAACATTATCTGCCATGAGATAATACTTCTTTATTGCACATTTTGACTCCTTGTAAAGCATGGAGTCTGCTACTGCCTAGTTTGGGCACTGGAGAAATGAGTATATTGGACGGGGGTAATTTTCTTGTTCACAAGTCTTAAGTATAAATGTAGGAGATGATACTTACAATTGCTGCATGCAGTCTGATTTCCAGGGCAAATTCTGTCTATTTATTAGCTGATACGTATACCCAAGGAGAGAGTTAAGCCCATTGTTTGCACAAAGAGCTCTGTGCAGGTAGGCTGTGAAAAGACATCCTTCCTGGCATAATTTTTTCTCTTTCTTTTTTTGGTGTCTGTAATATTTTTGCATAAAATGGACTCAAAAGCAACTTAAAATGGGTTGGAAAGGTAACAGAAAGAAAGAAGTCATACACAGGTTTTCTCTTCCAGTCTCACTGACTTGCACAAATAGTGAGTTTCGTTGTACATCGGGACGTTGTATTCCTGCTCATTGGTACTGTGATCAAGGGACAGACTGTGCTGATGGCTCTGATGAACCTGCCTCTTGTGGTAAGTTTGCATTCAGAAGATAAAACACAATGAGTTGTTGGAAATCAGTAGTTTCGCTTGTAGGCAGCAGCTTGAGTCCCCAGACTAGGTGGAAAATATGTATCTTCTGAGTATTCACTGACTATAAGTAATCTGAGTCACTGAGTAGTTCAAGTCTTAAATACTTAAAGCTATGTATGGAATATGAAGGCTTCTAATTGCCACAATTGATTGCTTTTTATGTGATAACTCTTAATGAATAACCTCCTGTCTGTTTATAAGACTGTGATGGTGGTGAATTAAGTAACTAAAGTATTTTTATATTGTTTTGGATGGAAAAGCAGATGCAACGCTGTACAGGAAGCATGTGTGCAATAATGCATCTGGGAAGAAAAGGAATGTGGGATGCAGAGGAAGGTGAAAAGAAGTAAATTAGTCTCCAGGGGAGAAGAGGAGGGGCTAACTGAAGTCCCTGAGAACTGATATTGCAACATTGTCATTATTCTTGATGTAAAAGTGGGCATAACACAAGGCAGAACAGTCTTCTGTGATTTAAGCACGGCTGATAGCTCACTTTTCACACTTGCTGGAGTTGCATCTTTAGCTTAAGAAAATGTCTTGCAGCTTATACCTTAAGTGTCCTACCCTTAAGCTTCTCTTTTACATTTCACTATCGTAAGATTCTCCCTAAAATACCCTCCTCAGCAGATTTTCATGGCAGTGCAGGTTAGTTTATTATAACAAGCAGAGTGATTGTGTTCATTTTTAAGTGCCCCAAGTGCGAACTTGTTCAAGCGACCAGTTCAGATGTGATGATGGAAGATGTATCCCAGCAACATGGATCTGTGATGGTGATAATGACTGTGGGGATATGAGTGATGAGGATCAAAGACATAATTGTGGTAGGTGTTTAATGCAAATAGATACGGCACTTTGTTTTGCATGCATTTTTTTAGAAAAAAAACAGCCTCCAAAACCCCACTTTCTACCAATTTTTCTGTCCATAAAGGTGCACATTAATCATGAGGTATACCCTTTGTTTTCTTTATATTGAATTAAAATTGAATATTTTACTGGTAAGAAAAAAATATTGTTCAAATTTTGCAATTACTCTTCTTTGAGTTGTTGAGTTCAAATGGAGATATAATTAGCCTGGGTTGTTTGTATGATCTCGGCAGCAATAGCAGCTTCAGTGGAAAATACTCCCTGATCATCACGCATTACCTCTTATGCATATTAATAACCACGTGCTTTTGGCATAACTTCTGTAAAAATGAGTGAGCGAAGCAAGTGTGACTGTTTAGAGGGCAAACAAAGAAGAGACGGTTCACCAAGCCAGAGCTTGGAATACCTTGAAGAAAGCAGGGGACAGAGAGCTGAGGCCTAATACCTGTCCAGTTCCCAGAATATATGGCCAGGAGCATGAAAAGCTTGTACTGAGAATACAGCAAGATCCAGAGTTCTGCACATGCCAACATTGGCTAAGGAATTCTAAAGTGCTTTGGCTTGCAGTCAGCCTCCCTGAAGAGCAGTGCTCAGTGAAAATTAGTGGGAATGAGTATGAGTTTTGTACTTTGAGTGCAGTGGTTTCTGTCCCTGCATGTGCAGCAGAGCATGGCGTGTTGGGGATTAGGTGTGGGCATCCAGGCTGCGTGTGTGTGTGGAGGGAGAGGGTCTTACATGCGTGGAGGATGACGTGGGGTGTCAGTGAACTTGCTCTTCTTCCAGCAAACCACAACTGCACAGCGGCAGAGTTCACATGCGCCAACAACCGCCCCCCGCTCCGGAGGTGCATTCCTCGGGCATGGGTCTGCGATGGTGATGCTGACTGCAGTGATGCATTTGATGAACACCAGAACTGTACACGGAGATCTTGCACAGCAAATGAGTTTACTTGTAGTAATGGCTTGTGCATCCGAAACACATACAGGTTTGTAACTACCTGAGCTGCTGCAGAAATTGTCAAAATTTGCTTAAAGTGAAGAAGCTAATTCAACCTTTTTTTTACACTATGTATTTGTGTGTATTTTTTTCACAATATGTTGCTGCTAAGTAGATCTGCATATTGTAATGAAACTTTTTACCCACGCTGCATTCATGCACTAGTTTTAAGTTGAAAATGCTTTTGAATTTTCTATGCTAATATCCTTAGTGCTCACCATTAGCTTTTAATCATTTTTATTGTGCCTAATAACCTCTCTGTGAGTGATTCTGTTCAGCTTGTAATGCATACAGGGAATACAAGCGGGACTCACAGGATCAGATTCTATATAATGTGACCCTGTTTTCTGAAAGTCTTCCATTGAAGCTATTAATATCTGACCTTCTTTGTGAATCAGGAGAGTGTATCTATCCATCTTTCCTAGGGATAAAGATTGGCTTTGTTTATTTTTAAAAAGTGTTTATTCTTTTCCAGATGTGACAGGCGGAATGACTGTGGTGACAGCAGTGATGAAAGGGGATGCATCTATGAACCATGTCAACAGCACCAGTTCACTTGTCAGAATGGGCGCTGCATTTCCAAGGCCTACATCTGTGATGGGGATAATGACTGTGGTGATGAATCTGATGAGCTGGAGCATCTTTGTAGTACACCAGAAGCAACGTGCTCTCCCCATCACTTTAAATGTGACAATGGAAACTGCATTGAAATGGTCAAAGTCTGCAATCGGCTGGATGATTGCTTAGATAACAGTGATGAAAAAGGATGTGGTATGTGTAAATTTATTTGTACTGTCTCTAATTTAAAACGCTTAGGCAGCCCCAAAAAAATGAACCCTTAAGACAATTGCTTAATTATAATCGTATCTATTCCATGGTGGTCTCAGAAGCATTATAAGAAATGTATATATCTAATTTTTTAAAATTAAATCATACTTTTTATGTACTGTTTTAACAAACTGTGAAAATTATCTAAGTATATAAACTGTAAATATAGTTTATACGATATTATGTATTGTCCTTACATTTCTAAAAGACACAATTCATAAATGTATATTTTGCACTCAGTGTCTTGGTGGCAGACCTCAAAGAAGCTAGAATAATTTTACACTAGGTTAGATTATTTTCCTTGCTCCTTTATTACAGCAGCCCACATCACATTCAGCGTTTTCAGGCAGTAGCAGGGAGAGAGAGCCCAAGTACATTGGAAAGTGATGGCACTGTTTTCTCTGCTAGCTGGTTCCTTGAACAGAACTGCTTTCCTTCCCTAGGTATAAATGAATGCAGCGACCCTTCAATCAGTGGATGTGATCATGACTGCACAGACACACAGACAAGTTTCTACTGTTCTTGTCATGCTGGATACAAACTTATGTCTGATAAACGGACTTGTGATGATATTGATGAGTGCAATGAAACTCCATCAGTATGTAGCCAGATTTGTGAGAACACAGCTGGCTCCTACATCTGTAAGTGTGCCCCAGGCTATATCCGGGAGCCTGACGGAAAAAGTTGCCGGCAAAATAGTAACATCTCCCCATACCTTATTTTTAGCAACCGTTACTATCTGAGAAATCTCACAGCAGATGGCCAGTCTTACTCTCTCATTTTGCAAGGACTGAGAAATGTGGTGGCACTGGACTTTGACAGGGTGGAAAAGAGGTTGTACTGGATTGATGTGGGGAGGAAGGTCATTGAACGAATGTTCCTAAATGGAACAAATAAGGAGGCAGTGATAAGTGATGATGTGCCCAACGGGGAAGGTATCGCTGTTGACTGGGTTGGCAGGTAAGAAAATACGCTTTCTGTCTTTCTGAGCTACTAAGGAAATGGTGTGTGAGGGAGTTTAGCTTTGTTTTTTTCTCCTACTTCATATGAAATCCCCAGTGAGCATTGAGATTGTTTTGGGTTGTGGATGTAGTCTTAAACAACTGAATTGCTTATCAGCATCCAATACATTCATAACACTTTAATTGCTCTCGTATCTAGTGTACTGATGTTCTATTGGGGTTGCTCTCGTCAATAACAAGGTGTGACCCTTGTTGAAAAACTTGTTAGGAAACCATTAATGAACAGACCAGGCAAGCAAGCAGGTGGGATGCTACATGTGGCTGTGGGGTAGGGGCTCTGAACTTTGCATCTTCATTCCTTTGCTAGCAGTTGTTGGGCTTGATGCAGGCTTTGCTCTGTGCATGAACAATATATTACAACAGGTAACTAAATTCCAGTGAGGTAAATAATAATGAACATTAACGAAATTTAGCTCCTGTACCAATGTGAAGAGCACGTTTCATTGCCTCTTGAAAAATGCATCTTTAACTGACACTCAAACAATGTGATCCACATCATTTGCTGTAAGGAGAGCAGTAGAAGGGTGAAGTAATTGTGGAGCACTTTGCGTAGTCATTTTTAATTACCTACTGTGTCTCAAAAAGTAGTTTGATTTACTCCCACAGAAACTCCGTACATGAAGCCCTCTCTGACAGTCACCTTGGCTGGGTTTCATCAGGTTTTGCTTTCTGAGTGCATTACTATCAGTATGAAAAGTTTAAATATCATGGATCAGACTTTACAGAATAATGAAAGTGGTTGCAAAAGTCACTTTTGGAACTTATGTGAGAGTTTTTATATGAATATGTCAATATAATAGTTTGTATTTTTAAACCACTTTGTCTCTAAACCTAGTGATAATTAATGTTGCCAACAGTCTCAAATGCTTTATGATTCATGGAGATATGAGGAAGGAAAAGCCTAATTTTAGCTGAAGTGGTCCTACTGCTCCATTACTAATAGAGTTGCTGAATTATTTCAGCTACCATTAGTTATGTCTTGGGTCAGCTTTTGTTTAGGTGTTTCAGAAAGGCTGAAGGATGATACAGTGGTTGATGAGTTTTTTTGCTCACTTTCAGTACATGGAGAGGACTGCAGGATGCTGTGAGGTGCAGGCTGGGGAAGACTGGTGGGAATGGTGCTGCTCAGGGTGGTGCAGGCAGAGACTGCATCTGTCAGTCTGTTTCTGGAATGACCCTGTAGATGCTGGAGCCGATCAGCTGTGCGGACAGTTTCAAAGTAGCCTGATATAGTTCTAATTGTATTAAATGTTTTTGTTTGTTGCAGGCTTTTAAAAATCATTGCTTCAGCTTGCATGATTTCTTTGATTACAGCTGTCTGTTTTTCCTAGGCAAAGTAATAGAACTGTTAGAAAATTCTAGGCCAAGTTTAAATTAGGCTGTTGAACTGCTTAGGAATTTTCAAAGGAGAACCTGTAACTGTTCTGTCTGATGAAAGCAGAGGTGGCAGCATGGAATAGAAGATGACTCTCTACAATACTTTACATCCCTTGTCATGATCTATTGCACTGCATGGCTGTTTTCCTGCTCCTGTTTGCTGGCCATTGTTGGTACAAGAGGAAGGGAAGAGGAGGGAGGTTTAGGAATTTATTGGTAAATGGCATATTATTACTCAACTGGGCATCTGCAAGTTTGAATTTGGCACCAGTGACTGTGGATGCAGGAACAGAAGGAGTGACAAGGGCAGCCTGGAGCATAGCGTGGAAGGGATGTCAGTACAGCATGTGTATTCTTCCTTTATACTGGATATAGTGCTTTTAGGAGAAAAAACCTGAAATTTAAGATGCCGTGAAGCAAAATAAACAAAAAAAAAAAAAAAAACAAACCAAGAGTAAATAAATTAACTCTCAAACATTTCAGAAAATTGTACTGGGTGGATGCCTACAAAGATTGTCTCTATGTCTCTGAACTTGATGGAAGATTCCGGAAAAAGCTGGTGGATCGGTGTGTGGATGCCAACAACACTTTCTGCTTTCAGTACCCCCGAGCAATTGTTGTTCATCCAAAATATGGGTATGATATTTCAAGCATGATTTTCCTTTGTAAATAGTCTCACACTGTCTCTGAAAATATGAAATAAATTTTGGCTGCCTGCACTGAGATTTGCATGACATTAGATCTTAGTTGTAGCTTAGGAAAAACAGTAGCTTTCCTTTCATAGATTTGTATGCAGAGCTGTCAGATATCATTGGAAGTGGAATTTGGTTCCATGTGGACATGGAAGTTTTGATCGCAAGGCTGAAAAGGTTGATAGAAGTGTGTGTGGTTTGACAGACAAGCGGGGCTGTTGCTTGCATTCTTTGAAGACAATTGTGATCACACAGTTCTCTGCTGTAGCGGTTAAAGTAACAAATAGATTAACCTTTTTCTTATCTTCCTCAATCTCTGCTTCAGTTCTGTTGCACAAAATATTGTGTTTGAGTTTGGTCTTCTAATATTTACTTCAGTATATTTTTACTACAATCCTAACTCTAAGTATTTATTCGAACAGGCAGATTTACTGGACTGACTGGGCAGATCGAGCGTATATTGGACGAGCAGGCATGGATGGCAAGGAGAAGATAGTGATTATCTCTACAAAGTTAGAGTGGCCCAACGGACTCACCATAGATTACACCAATGACAAGCTCTACTGGGCAGATGCCCATCTAAATTACATTGAGTACGTACTCAGAAAAGAGTAACTGAATAACTGCTCATGTGAGATGGCAGTGGTAGCATTTTTAGATGCTGTAAGCATCTGAAGATGCTGTAAGCCCACTGACTCTGTAGGAAACCAGAGTCAAAGTCTGGAGTAGTAGGTGATATGAATCACTAGATGACACAGCAGCCCAGTTCCTATATGTGCATCTTAGGTCCACCTGAAAGTGGTCCAAAAATTATAGTGAAAAGGTTCACAATATGTACTCAAATATGCAGCATTTTTATATCTAGGTGTACGACCTGAACCGAAGCAAAACTGAGTATAAAATCACTATTTTTCCTGGTTCTCTTGTTTCTGCCTATAGATAAGAGTTGAGCTGTAACTAAGCTAGTTATGTGCTAATAAAATAGTGTACAAATCATTACAAGATCTTTGAATGGTTGTCAATAAGTATGGCATGGAATTTCCTGTTAGCATATGGGGGTTTTATGTTAATCAAGAGAAATCTATTAGTTGCTTCTCATGTTAGAAAATTTCCAGTAAAAATGGATAATTAGCATTGTTTTTGTCAAGGCATTGAAATACTTTAAGAACAGTCCTTAGTATTTATATTAGTATTCACGTTACATGTACATTTAGATATGTATTTACTTCTGTTTTTTACATTAATTCTTCTGGCAGCCTTTTCTATGCCAAAATCTTAAAATGTCTTTTAAAAAATATATCAGTTTTTCTGTCTTGCCCTTTTTCTGTCTTGTATTTCGTAATTTCCTCCTATAGCAAGGTGACAGTAAAAATATAAAATCTTATTCAAGGTATTTCATCAGAGGAGGCTCAAAATCATAAAGTCATGTAAAATTTAGGAATATAGAAGGCCTATTATTGTCTTAAGTGTTCCATTATTAGCAGTTTGAATAATCCAGGCAAGCTAGTCTCCCATGTGACAAAAATAACTTGCTGTAAGGTAGAAAATGTGCAGAATTTCATTGGACTAGCTGATACAGTTCTGTGGGAAGACTTCACATTGCAGTGGATGTTCCTCTATTCCATTTTTTTGCCTAAAATAACCTGTTTTACTTTCCTGCATATCTTAAAATGAATTCACTGAGGACAGTGCTCTATCATTAGGGACTAAAAAAACTGCCATTCCACATTGCACAGTCCTGGTCACCCATAATGAAGTCTTATACCATGAGCATACATAATAAAGATGTGAAGATGTTTTAGTCTTTTCCTGAATGCTTTGCACATTTTTTTCTTTGTGTAGGTACTCTGACCTGGATGGGCATCACCGTCACACCGTATATGATGGGACTTTACCTCATCCGTTCGCAATAACAATTTTTGAAGACACCATATATTGGACTGACTGGAACACAAGAACAGTTGAAAAGGGAAATAAATATGACGGATCAGACAGGACTGTTCTTGTGAACACCACACACAGGCCGTTTGACATCCATGTTTACCATCCATACAGACAGCCATTTGGTGAGAACACAGAATTAGATTTGCATTTAGAGGGTCAGCTGTTATCTGTAGACTAATTGTAAAGGATCCTGAATGCACTCAGCTTTTGTCTTTGTTGAGGGGAATAAAATGCACAGGGTAAATGTAGGCCTCTACATTTATAAATTGCCTTTTCTTTGAACAGCAATGACTAGAGAAATGCATAATTTTAAATTAGTTTCTAAATCGTCATGTCTTAATAGCATACATTTCCTGTAAATGAAATCATACATATTTCTCTCACTAAGTGCCTACTTATCTAGATTTTGGTTTTCAGTTTATTACGTTGAAGCTTTCAATGCAGTATTAGAGGAGTCTGCTGTAGAGTGAGAGCTTTGTGTCACGGGGTTCGCAAAGTATGATAATATTTGTTCTTCTGTTTTACCAGTTAATAATCCTTGTGGCACCAACAATGGTGGTTGTTCCCATCTTTGTCTAATAAAAGCTGGTGGTCAGGGTTATTCCTGTGAATGTCCCGATAACTTCATGATTGTACAGTTCGGCAATACAGCTCATTGCCTTCCGATGTGCTCCAGCACCCAGTTTCTCTGTGCAGACACGGAGAGGTAAGTCCACTGCTCACTGTCCTTTTTTTCAATCTCTTTTTAGGAATATATTTCACAGTTTAGTCCCTTCAAAAGGGCATGAAATTAGGGATTGCTTCTGCTCTCACTGTGAGTTTGTGGTGTGCTTGCAAAGACAAAGCCAGGGCCAGATAGGCTTCCATTTTGGAAAAATAGTTCTAGACTCATTGTTTAAATAGTACTTTTTTAACTTTCCTGTTATATGACATTGCTAATGTAGCAAAGTTTAGGTTGTCCTATACCTCTAGAAACCACTTCTGGTTGAATTCATAAACCTGGAACCTTCTCTTAGTTTTTGTACATCTTTTACAATGTATCTATTTCTGCCAAATACATGCCCTCTGCCAGTGGCCCAGGAAAGCCATTTAGCTGATGTGGGGGCACATTTCCAGCCCTTTTTCTGAGACAACAGCAGTGGAGGGAGAGGAATAGTGATACAAGAACTACTGTGCTGATATTTTATCACTCTGGAGCCTGTGAGGCAGATGTGCTTATTGGGTGGCCTTTTGAAGCAGTGTTGCAAAGGCCAAGAAGGTGGCCAAAAAGACCAACAGCATCCTGGCTTGTATCAGGAATAGTGTGGCCAGCAGGACTAGAGAAGTGATTGTGCCGCTGTACTCGGTACTGGTGAGGCCCCCACCTTGAATACTGTGTTCAGTTTTGGGCTTCTCATCATAAGAAAGACATCGAGGTGCTGGAGAGAGTGTGGAGGGAGCAACGAAGCTGGTGAGGGGCCTGGAGCACAAGTCTGATGAGGAATGGCTGAGGGAACTGGAGCTGTTTAGCCTGGAGAAAAGGAGGCTGAAGGGAGACCTTATCGCTCTCTACAACTACCTGAAAGGAGGTTGTAGCATGGAGGGGGTTGGTCTCTTCTCCCAAGTAGCAAGTGACAGGACAAGGGGAAATGGCCTCAAGTTGTGCCAGGGGAGGTTTAGATTGGAAATTAGGAAAAAATTCATCATGGAAAGGGTTGTCAGGCATTGGAACAACCTGCCCAGGGAAGTGCTGGAGTCACCATGCCTGCAGGTGTTTAAAAGGCGTTTAGACGAGGTTCTCAGGGACATGGTTTAGTGCTAGAGTTAGGTTATGGTTGGACTCAATGATCCTGAGGGTCTTTTCCAACTGAAATGATTCTATGATTCTATGATTATCTCTACTGAAATTCTTGTGCTGAAGTTCAGGTAAATTATTAGAAAGTGATCTTATTAAAAAGCCAGTTGAAGAATGATTTGAAAAAGCATAAGAGATGGTTACCACAAATATACATAAAAATTAAATCCTTATTACTTTGTTATGAACTTCCTTCTAGAGGCCCACCAATATAATCTTTGCCTGGTGACAGTATTCTAACATATTTTGTTAGCATTTGACCTATGAAACAAAAGACATGAAATTCAAGATGTCTTAGAAGTTTCAAGAAATAACACTAAGACTGTCTTTGGTACTCTAGAAGGATGGTTGTATATCTGAAGAGACATATTCTCAACAAACAAAACACCCTTTTCTCTTTGTAGGTGTATTCCTATCTGGTGGAAATGTGATGGGCAGAGGGACTGTCGAGATGGCTCTGATGAGCCCCCTACCTGTCCACACCGATACTGTCCTGTTGGGCAGTTCCAGTGTAATGATGGCAACTGCACAAGTCCACATTTCCTGTGCAATAGCCAGCCAGATTGCCATGACAGATCAGATGAAGATCCTGTACTTTGCGGTATGTTACAACTAACAAATTTAAGTGTTTTGCGAGTACAAGACATGTAAACTATACATAAATTTCAGAGTAATTACCCCTTTTTTACAGATAAAATAGTGTTGTAGACAAATGCAGTCTTTTTAGTCTTGCATCTGTTAGAGCAATTCACCTCAGTGCAAAAGCAGGCTAAAGGAGAGCAAAAAAGTACCATATCAAAACAGAAACATTTTCTGTACCTTTGAGACAGATTTGCACTGATGTAAATTACACTCTGAGATATAAAATACTAGAAGCAGGACACATTTTTTTTTTGTGTGAGTAAAGCTATGGTGGGTATGAAGAATTTAAGTCTTCTTAATGCCCAGGTCAGTCTACCAGCTATGCTCATTTACCCTGTATTCCAGAGATTTGTATTAGGGGACAAAATTGTTTCACCCTTTGCATTGCACAAAATCCAGTGCATGTGAGAAGCTTTGGAGAGCTGTTTGCGATGGCAGTATTTTAGAAATGTAGCCTAATTGTGCTTGTGGAATAATGTTACTTTTTAAAAAAACTGTCATATTTCACACACTTATGTCTAATTAAAAACCACACATCCTTAGTTCCCTTTTTAAAAATAATGTAGTTCTGGCAGTTGCAAGCTGAAGGGGAGGTGGGGGTGGCAGCGGGAAAGCGATGTGCTGGTATGATTGATAGTTTCATTACCTTCCATTAGCAAAGTATTTCTAACAATGACAGAATTAAATGAAACCTCAGTTTTACCTGTGTTTCAAATAGCTGGGCTCTTAAGTGTGGTACAGGGGAATATTAAATCAGTAGAAATGTGGCAGCTGCATAATCTGTCACTAGTTTTAACATTCCAGGAGTAATAGAAGTCAGTTTAGGTCTACGTAATTCCTTCTGCTCATCATCTTCTGCATGAGAATAGAATCCTTTAGTCTGGAAAATATATGGAAATTATAATATACTATTTCCTCTTCAACAGTTCGGCAACATATGTAAAAAAGTAGTAGAGCAGTGTCCAGTGAGACGTATAAAGTCCGGAAGCAGAGATCAGTCGAGACTCCTATTTTCATAGACTTTCAGGTCTTCCCAGTTTAGCAGCATGGCTTACATCAGTTTCCAGTGTTTTGTTCTTTGGGAACAGAGGCTGTGCATGTACAGGTTGTGGAGCTGACATTTGCAGGGTCTTCTGCTAAGTTTTCTGACGCGTTCCTTTATAGAGGAACAGGCTCACCAGGCAGTGTCCATCTAAGTCGGTAGCATGGCCAGAGCCACAATGTCACTTAGCTCCTCTGCGAAATGACTGGGAGTCCCTGCCTCAGTCATGTTTGGATGCTGACTTATTCCCCTCTGCTTTAGGACAAGGTAGTATCTGTGTGACTCCTAGAAAAATGTAAAGCCCTAGTGAGCTTGTTGAAGATGCCTGTGGGAAATATGCCATGTAAGGTCAGAAATCTGTACCTTAACTGGGCAAGTAAGTATAATGTTTTAAATTTTTACTGGCTTTATTTTTACCTTTTGGTGTAGACATGGTAACAGCTCGATTGACATAGCAGCAGCAGACTATTCCTGTATGTTTCAGTGTCCTAACAGCCAATTTGTATTCTTTCAGCTAATCACCAGTGTGAAACTCATCAGTGGCAGTGTGCCAATAAACGATGTATCCCAGAAGCCTGGCAGTGTGATAGAGAGGATGACTGTGGTGACAACTCAGATGAAGATAGTACTCACTGTGCCAGCAGAACCTGTCCCCCAGGCCAATTTAAATGTGACAACGGCCGCTGCATCCCACAGTACTGGAAGTGTGATGTGGATGATGATTGTGGGGATAACTCTGATGAGCCACTCCACGAATGCAGTAAGCACACAGCTGTAGTAAGCCTGCCTACATTATAGTGCACCAAAAGCAAAGCAAACTGCATTATTTAATTTTCCCAAAGTTGAAAATTTATTGGAAAGGAGTATTTTCTGCAAGCTAGTTGCAATCATGTAGTAAAGGGTGTTAGAAAACATAGAGGCTATGTGATGATTTTTTACTTAGTTATTCTTGAATGGGAGAAAGCTTATTTTTGCTTGCCAGTTTATCAAGAACTGGCAGCATCTCACTCTGCTTTGCTTGATGCTAGTAGTATCCTTTGCTTGGCCCCTAGCAACACTTCGTGAAAAGGATAGATGCTGAACTATTGCCTATGTGGAAGCAGTGAATGCCAGTTCACCAATTTTTACCTTGTTCCACTTTGCAGTATGACATGTGTCATATTTTTTAGAAAAAACAAGTCAAATTTCATTTCTTAAAGTTTCTCATGATGATAGGCACGTGATTTGGAAACAAATGCTTACAAGGAGAGTAAGTGCAGAGCACTTGTTTACCAGCAGGATTTTCCTATGTGCTCTGGTATGTCTCTTTGAGTCACCTGGCCATTTGGAAGAACTTGTGACTAAATGTTGCTGTCTGAGGACAAGCTGCCTCCTCTGGCTTCCATGTTTGGGACTTCTATTCCCACTGATACCAGCTCTAAATACTTCAGAGAAAAACACACTGAATGTTGTTTGAACCTGTCATGGGTTTGTAGCATATGCAGAACACAAGCAGCATAGATTGGAAAAGATAGTAAAATCAGATACATTTAACACTTTCTCTTTTACAACACTGAAGTTAGCAGATAGCTATTTTTAGTAGAAATAATTGACAATAAAGAAGGCAGAGTTGTAAGAACAGTTTAATGGCTAAATAACACAGCTAACTTTGACAACTGCCTTTTTCAGTGGGCCCTGCCTATCGGTGTGACAATCACACAGAATTCAGCTGTAGAACCAACTACCGTTGCATACCGTCGTGGGCAGTGTGCAATGGGAATGACGACTGCAGAGACAACAGTGATGAACAAGGCTGTGGTATGTTTGGAGAAAAGGTCATTTCAACATAACTTTGTACCTAAAATATTTCTCAATTTGCAAACACCTTCATTTTCTGAAAGTCTTCAGTAATGACGTACCTGGGCATATTTTGTTTAATATCAATTAATTACCATGATAGTAATTTGTCCTCAGGAAAAACTCTATGTGCAGCTCACATGTTTATGAGCTCTGAAGATCAGGATTTTATTACTTTGCATGATATGTCATAAAAGGAAACAGGAAATACTTTTACTTAAGCTGAAATATTTTAGACAACTAAAGCTATCAAAGTTTTCTAAACTTAACTTACCTCCTGTGCTGGTGAAACCATCAGTATGTGAAGTATGATGATGCTTTTCTAGACCTTTCCTAGACCCTCGCATTTGTGTTGAAGCATCTCATATGCTCGTACACAAAGCTTAGACAACATGAGAGCGCTACATCAGAACCAGAAAAGACTCGAAAGTGTAACACACCATAAGGTCAAGATGCCCTCCTTTGACAGTCCTAAGTTTATCTCTTTGTGTTTCCATCTCAGCTTTATATAGTTATGGGTATTTCAGCTGTTTCTTATGCAGTTCTCTATTACTTGGCCCAGTTTTTGGCACAAACATCTCAATCTACTTCCATTACGTTCTGTGCATTCCATGTTATCCAAAGAGTATGCTAATGTGTGCTGTGTCATTGGCAAACTCTCTACACTGCAGAGGAGATGACTTGCAGTCCTTATGGAGATTTCCGTTGTGACAATCATCGATGCATCCCGCTGCGCTGGAAATGTGATGGAGATAATGACTGCGGAGATAACTCTGATGAGCACAACTGCAGTGAGTTCTTTTTTGGCTTTCATTATGTAGTCCAGCTTTTGACTTAACTGTCTCTCTGTTTCTTATGAGAACGGGGCAGACAGCTCTCAACTGCAACCATTTTGTTGTTTTACTCTGCAGCCTATCTTTTCTTTGCTGGAATACCACAGTGGTTATCACAAGGAAGCATTTTGGATACATAAAACCACTGATAAATCCAGTCATCACAATAACACAAGTTCCCGTTTTCCACTAAGAAGTAACATTTGAATTCTGCACTGTGTGTAAATATAGTATTATATAGTTTTTTAAACAATGAGAGTGGATTTTTTTTTTCTGATTTGGAAAAAAATGCCTGCATCGTTAGGCGGTGAAACAAAGTCCACAATGAATTTTCTTTTTTCTATGTCAAGAGGGACATAGAATGTTTAACATAGTTAAAGAGTGTTAGGGGGAATGCTGTTTTAAAATCATTTAGTTTTAAGGGTTATACCACATTATCTGCCTATATTACTTTTGTCTGGTTTAATGAGACAGGTGTGGATGTTTAACTGTACATCTGGGGAACTTTTCATATTTGTGCATTCATTTTAAATGAAGGTCCTCGTGAATGCACAGAAAGTGAGTACCGTTGTGACAATTTGCGCTGCATTCCTTCCCGGTGGATCTGTGATCATGATGATGACTGTGAAGACAATTCAGATGAACGTGACTGTGGTGCGTATTGTCTGGGTGCTACCTCTTAAATGTCCTCACTTTTGATTTTAAAGTGATATTCTGCAAAATGGTCTTTTATGGAAAGCATCTTTAGTGCAGTAATGTTGACCAGATCATTTTAGTTATTCCACCAAAAGTAGAGGATACCACAGTTTTAATGGTCTGGGATTTTGCAGTCTTTTTTACGATGTTGTTCTTAAGAAGTGAACGCTTTATCTGAATTTGAACAAGGAGACATTTCAACACTTACTTCTGAATCTTTTTTCAGAGCTGAGGACCTGCCATCCAGGTTATTTCCAGTGCGACAGTGGCCACTGTGTTGCAGAGCGCTTCAGATGTGATGGAAATGCAGACTGCCTGGATTTCTCTGATGAAACAACTTGTCGTGAGTTTCAAGCTTTGCAATTGTTGCTCGTTGAGCTCAGTTCCAGAAAGATTTGCACTTTTCTCTCTGAGTGCGAGGACTCCTTAAAGGTGCAGAATTCTGCAACACTTAGTGATGTCAGTAAAAATTCAGGATAAGTATAACATTTTGAATCAACTTTTTAATATAATAATGGCTTTCCTATTTTTGTTTTTTCTTTGCTTTAGATTTTGGGTTTTGTTTTGTTCGGGGGTTTCTTGTTTTTTTGTTTGGTTGGGGTTTTTTGTTTTGTTTTGTTTTTTTGTGAGGTTCGTTGGTTGGTTGGTTTTGGTTTTTTGTTTGTTAGGGTTTGTTGGTTGTTTGTTTGGTTGTGTTTTTTACAGCTTTTACAGAATGTGAGTATTTTTTTGCTGTACCGACATGAGTTTTGGAATTAGATATATTAGGTACTTCTTCAGTCATTCACATCTGGTGCCAGTGAGATTACTTACCTTTTTTATTGAGGTAGATTTGTCAGTAACAAATTCTGGTAGCATTTGTTACATTCATGACAGTTCATTTTCAAAAGTTTCTGGGAGTGACTTATGTTGTTTCACTATTCATTCAAACCTGAATTAATTAGATTATAGCTACCAATAAGTCCTCAGTCGTTGCAGTCTGTTGTTACTACAGATCTTTGCAGTGCCTCACACTGTATCCCTTAGTATGGAGAGAAGTGTATTGAAAAAATAATATAAGGTGGGGCTGAATATTCATCAAAAAAATCTAAAATTTTCATTGTAAATGAAAATGTCACAATAATTTTCTTTTCTTCAGCAACACGGTATCCTAATGGTACATATTGTCCACCTATGCTTTTTGAATGTAAAAACCATGTCTGTATCCAGCCATACTGGAAATGTGATGGTGATAATGACTGTGGAGACGGCTCTGATGAAGAACTTCACCTTTGCTGTAAGAGAGAAAAATTATATTATAATGAACAATATGCATAACAAAATCTGTAATTACAATAGAGAGAACAATTAGAAAATAAATTGTAAATATTTTCTTTTCACTGGAGATTCTCACAGACTTATTTCAGGATGAGTGCTGAGAATTCTGCAATTTCATATGCAAGTTCACATTGTCTGCCTCTAGTATGTTTCTCACACCTTTGCAGAAATTTGTATATTTAATTCTAAAAGTAGGAAGAAACATAGCAGAGAAATAAGGACACTTCCAGGTTGTTTATCTAGATTAAGACCATCAGTTTGCAACTAAAGATTAATTCAGATAATGTATATTCTCGAAGGTGCTGAGCTTTTAAAGCTGTCAGTGTAGTTGGGACGTCTTTGTAAATACAGTGGAAGAGTCCTGACTTTAGCTCTAAAAATGAGGTGTTGGAGGTACTACTTAAACAATTCTTGTCAGTTATGCAATATATACCCACTTAAATAGCATGTTGGTTTTTCAATCAGTTTTCTTCATAAACGAATATAGAAAACTTTTCACCAAAGATGATGTACTGTCTTCTGACAAAAAATGTTTAGTGGCCTAACATACAATCACCAATACGTGGAGAAAATATTCTTTTGGCTCTGAATGCCTTCATACCTTTTAAAATATAGAAAACATATAAATGTTACCAGATGAAAGTGATTGAGATAACTTATGACCGAATGGCATGTAGTATCTGAATGTGACTGACTTGCTTTCTGTGGTTTCAGTGGATATTACTTGTGAATCTCCATTCCGTTTCCGATGTGAAAACAATCGCTGTATATATAGTCATGAGCTGTGCAACCAGGAGGATGACTGTGGAGATGGAAGTGATGAGAAAGAGGAACACTGTATGTTTACCAAAAAAATGAGCAGCAAATGCACTACTTGTGATGTGCTTAATGTTTAATAATACCAAAGGACTATGGAAATGTCAAAATTAAACATAAATTATGAAAACTACAGCTCAGTATGAAATAATTTGTACTGTGATTATAGGTACTATGTATCCCCATCTCTCCGTACAAGTAGCAAAAACGAGCAAACGTTTATCTGAAAAGAACAGAATATGGTTTTCAAAATCATATTTTATTTCATTATGAGCAGCAGCTAAATTGTGTCAGCTAATTAAGAACTCCACTTAAGAAAGAAAAAGTTCGCTATATTGTAAAATAAGGATGGGATGTATAGCTGGGACTTTTAAAATAGAGAAATGGATACTTCTGAATTTGTGGCACTGTTATGCACATAGTAAGACTGTTGATATTTAGGCCCAAATCCTGCAGAAACTCTGTTAATATTTAATAGGTTTTTGCCCCAGATATCTTATGTAGTTCTCATTGACTATGTTGATTTTTGTATTATCAAGTTCAATCATATTTTTAGTTGCTTAATGATATTATTTGCTGGTTTTATTGTATAATATTCTTAAATATTGTACTATATTGTAACTACTAATAGTTTACTAGTATCTCAATCTCTTGAATTCTGCAGTAGATATATGAAGTATATCATTAAAGGATATTAACATATTTGTGTTATTAAAAAGAAAGTTCAATCAACTGTTAACAAGAAGAATTTGCCTTCAGTCTTTCTCAAATGGAGGGGCTTTCCTACAGATTTCCAAAGTCACTCTAGTCGTTATTTTGCTGATTGCATCAGTGTGGAATAGTGCTGTCTGTTGGGATTGTGTAGTTGAAACTGTGACAGAGGAGTGTTTGTCTTCTTGACTGTAGGTAGAGAACCAACTCCAAGACCTTGTACAACTGAAGAATTCAAGTGCAGTAATGGAAATTGCATTCCTCTCCATTATGTCTGTGACAATTATGATGACTGCGGAGACCATTTTGATGAAATTGGTTGCAGTAAGTAGTAATATCAATAGAATAAAAGATTACGATGCTCTTGAAATAAAAATTTCTGAACATGATAACAGTATGTGTTTCTTTTTGAATAGCATACTAAGAAGTATTGATTTTTAATTAGCCTGTGCTAGGATTATCCAATTAGCCATGAGAATATCTCCTGTTTTCTCTCTTTTGGGGAAACCCCTATGAAATTAAGTGCTCTGAACAGTCCTTTTTAGGCTTAGAGTATTTATGCGTCACCAAAAAGGGTCTGATCCTGTTTTGAAATGGGTCACATTATCGAGGCAAAAACATCCAGATATTTCAATCATAGTTGCAATAGGCCCATCTACGGAATTATTCATGGTCAGACTGTGAACTGATGTAGGTTGCTCTAGCATTGTTAAAAACAAAAGTGTGTTGAAATGCTGTTATTGTCCTGTTTACAGACATGACCACAGAGTTCTCTGAGGACAGCCAGTCTTCAGGCTGAGGACCCTCTCAGATCCTCTGCACAACTTTTATTAACTATGCATTATATATCTGCTAGCGTCCATTTAGATGCAAAAGCTTTGACTTAAACTTCGAGGCATGAGAGAGTATCCTCATGGGTCCTGGGAAAAAAAAAAAAAATCCTAACTTTTTATATCAATATATAGACAGCTGCTCCAGAGTGGTAACATGAGCATATAGTTGCAATTTCAATTTGTCGGGTTTTGATGGCTTTAAGTGAAAGCGTGCCAAATGATGCACTTGTGATTTGCAATCCATGTGTATCTTTTTCTCATGCTCTGTCAATGAGCATATTTAGCTTTTCTACTTATAGAACAGATTTGAGTTTGAAAGTACTTGGTGTGTTTGTAGAGTATGTCAGAATTAACAGAGTTCTATGTGTACTTTATAGAATGATATAATTTTCATTACCTATTACAGAGCATCTATCATCCCTGACTTGTGTTGTCCATTATAGGTCTGTTTTAAAGGGTAGTTCATTCTGTGCAGTGACCTGTATTGCCTTCAGTAGGCATTAGATTAGGTACAACATAAACAAGCCATCATCTTCTCTCTAATTTCCAGATAGAAATAATGTAGGGTCCGTGTTATGCATGATAACAATTGATAACATTTTTTGTTTAGCTGATAAGAAAGGACTGGGTAAGAAGGAGGTAGTTGGCACAGGCAGGGGTTGTAGTCAAGTCCTTAAATAGGCTCTGCAGTTGCTGCAGGGTGTTGGTAATGTAGGGTGCCATTTCTCTGAAGGAAGGTGAGCTTGGGTGTTTATGGCTCTTATCCTGACTCTGGATACTTCTCGAGGTTAAACTTCTTACTTGACAGCTGTTTTGACCAGTGTTTACCATGCTCTTGTATTTAATTATGCCTTAGAGAACAGATGTTCATATTAATTGAGATTCAATTAGAAAAAAAAGGAACGAAAACTATCATTATAATTGAAAATGTTTTTCAAGTAGACAATAGTGATCAAAATTATGATGCCTGCCTCTCCGTAATAATTTTATTTTTTGGTTATAATTGTAAAAATTACTATTTTTTCAGATCCTGGAACAGCGCGAACTTGTGCAGAAAATATCTGTGAACACAACTGTACCAACCTGAATGAAGGAGGATTTATCTGTTCCTGTAGGCCAGGGTACAAGGCCAGTGAAACTAACCGAAACTCCTGTGATGGTATTTGCAATGTTCTAAATACCTTCTTACTGATAAGTGTTCGGTGACCTGTCACTTCACCATTCTAATGTGACTAACAGGATTTTTATATATTTAGCAGATGCTTCCTGAAAAGTTTTACTGCTGAATCGTGTTTTCCAACATGTAGGCCTCACTCAACAAAGAACTGGCTCCACAGTTCAGACTTGGTTTTAAGCTTTTGGTGGCTGTAGGTGTATGTTTTTGCTTTGCTGTATATAGGTTTTGTCATGTCTTTGCAATCTGAGGGACAGAAATTCGCTGAATTTTTTTTCCCTTACTGAAATATAACTTAATGAAGGTCATACTCTCCTTCTGTTCTGCTCCAGAACAGACCTCCAGTAAAGGGCCATGGTGCCATACTTTTGCCGTGGTTATATGCAGATATATTATGGTGAGGAGTTTGCCCAAAGGTCATTGTTTGTGGTCATGCAATATGGTACGTTCACAGTTACCGTTGCAGTATGTTTTGATGATAACATTTCTGTTTGTTGCTCCCAGCTCTTGAAGACAATTTGTGTAGTTTTATTAGACATGATCCAAGGCCACACTTCCCATTCCTTCCTGCTGATACTGTTTCTGAGGACTAGGTCTCTTTGCTTCAGCATTTCAAGATGGCTTTGCTCTTTCATCTCATTGTAGTCATGCCTCATCTTTTGTCTTTTCTTGGTGATTTAACACAAAAATGCGTGATCAAAAATGTCTCTCTGAGAAGCAATCTATCTCATAAGCAGGAGCAATGCAGTTATTAGCAATCTGTAGTTAAGACATGTTAAACAGTAGATGAGTGATGAGGGGTTCTGTCCGATAACAGATGCTGATGTTAAAGATCATTTATTAGGTCACTTATCTTTTAGAGTATGTGGGAAAGCCCACCACTTCATGGATTAAAGGTGACCCACGTGTGAAAGAAAGAGCGTAAGGTCTAGATATCTTTTCTCTACTTATGTCTAGATATCAATGAGTGTGAGATCTTTGGAACATGCACACAGGACTGCAAGAATTCCAAAGGAAGCTACGAATGTTTCTGTGCAGATGGCTTCAGGTCTGTGGGTGATCAACAAGGGAAACAGTGCGCAGCTAATGGTATGTTAACTGATACGCATGTTGATTGCTACCTGTAAAGAGCAAGTGGAGTATAGCAAGTTAATGAATATAATCATCTCTTTTTTAGGAAGGGGATAATGAAAAGCAAATTTTGTTCTGTAACTTAATATTATTGGTGTATTCTACCCATTCCATAATCAGGAATAGAAGTGGTCATCTCTGCTTCCAATTGTAAACATGAAAAACAATATCTTGATTTGGATGCCTGCCTTCCTTTCTCCTGAAATTCTCTGCAAACAAAAACCTGCTTATCCTGTGGTTGTCATCAGAAATTAATGTTGCCTGTTCCTGAAGTTTAGATTTTCTCAACAATATGATGCATCAGAAGAAAAGTGCATTAAACTCGTACAAATCCGAGGCAGTTTGACGACAGATGGCCATTCATTGTTCATGGACGGATGCACACAAACAGAAGGACTTTGCCCAGTGTTTAACATCGATCATTAGCTTTTTATCAGTGCAGTGACTGCAGTGTGTGACAGTCGTTGAATTGGTAGAGAGTTGATTCAGAAAATAGTAGTAATAACAAAGAGCTGAGGAAAATAGAAGGAAGTGGCAATGCAGCAGTATTATATAAAAGACAGAAACAATATGGTATTTAGAAAAGCACTTTAGCAGATTTAAGAGATACATGGTAGAAATGTGGTGTGACTATTGAAAAAGTAAAATCTTCAGAACAGCATGCCTGTGACCAAAACTGCATACTGCTGGAGGTTTTGAAACCTAAAAAATATTTGTAATATGATAAATGGTACAATAAAGCCATGTCTCCAGTTTCCAGTCCAGTGGCCTAATTCAGCCAGTATTTACTGTTGAGTATGAGACTGGACATACAAACAGGCATTTGCACCTGAGTTTCTGCCTGGCTGCTTGTTTATGTGCCTGAGACAGAAATCCAGTTCGTTGAAACGCTTCTTCATAGGCTTTATTCAAGAAGCATCTAGACACCCAAAGTTTTCAAGACTAAATGATAGAAGATATTGTAGCTAATAATACAATGAAGTTTGTTGTGCCTAAAGTTCTGCTTCTGTGTATGCTCAGAACTCTACCACCCTTTGCAGTACAAGCTCACATGACACGTGAATGAGGGCATCCTTTGTCTGTGTCTGCTGCAGGCCTGGTCAGTAGGCATTTTCAGAACACACGTAGAATATTGAGTCTCCTTTTTCCTGTAGTAGGAAATGCTGTCAGTTTCTACACTGAATTGTATGTTCATTAGGGAACAGAGTCACTTGCCCTATTCTCCCATAGTTGGGTGTGACTGAGAGGGAAAGGGTTATGTTCAAAGAAACACTTAATAGTAAATTGAGGATTATTAATTGGAAAAGTCATTGATAAATGAGATTTTCCTTTCCCAGGTGAATGCCTTGTCTTTTCTGATTGAGTCTGTGAAAATGTTATTAGTGTAGGAGAACTTCTTTGGATGAAAGCTTATGATTGAAATCCACAACTCCCAAGTGGACTTTGTCCTTAGCAAAATGATGGAGCAATTGAATTTTCTCACCAGCAAAAAGAGCCAGATGGGACTGATACTCTCTGTAGTCGTTAGAGTATTGAGGCAAACCCCAAATTAACCTGTGGCTGGATAGGAGAGCATTCATCTGGATATGGAGACATTAGAATTTAAAGACTTTCAGATAGAAGAAGTCAGGTTCTGGCTCAAGGTAGCAGCAATTTATTTGTGCTTTCAAAATTGTTTCCCATGCTTTGGGATGTGGCAGTGAATTGCATAGTGTATACTGGCATCCTGTTTTTGAGATGTGAGGTGTTGATATGCCAGCACTGTAATGTTTAAGAATTTTTGAGGAATTATTCCTTAATGATTACTGCTGCAAAATAATCTGTGGTGAAAGGGATAATACTGTCATCAGTGGTAAGTATTTCTAGAGTTTTTAATGAATTTTGCAAAGCCAATAAGTTTGAATAGCTCTGAAGCTTTAGAAGTGACCCCATGTTCCTTCTGCTTCTTATTTGAACAGAACATGTGAAAACCCCAGTTTAGTTTTGACCAGAAGTGACTTTCATCACTTTCTTCTAAAATGAGAAATACAGGGAAGTAAAATTCATTGTTATTTCCCAGGCAATCCTCCATTGTTGCTGCTGCCAGATAATGTGCGGATTCGAAGATACAATATCTCATCGGAACAGTACTCTGACTACATTGATAACCAGGAGCGCATCCAAGCTCTGGATTATGATTGGGACCCTGAGGGTATAGGCCTGAGTGAGTATGTGCAGAATGTTAATACTCAACCATGCAATGGTTGGCTTAAAAAGATGCATTTCTGCAGCGTAGATATTTAATTTATGCTGGAAATCAAATCAGATTAGATTAACTGTCCAGGTCTTGGTTGAATGTGACCCTCCCCTCTATTAGTTCTTCAGCATCAGTGTGGTTCATTTTCATGCTTTAATTTAGTTTAGCTAGGGTTTGTTCTGTTTTTCCCTTTGTTTTGGTGTGAGCTCAGCTGTAGAATTGTGGCTCTTCAGGGTTATGCAGTAGTAGAGGCTTGCTATAAATGAACCCCTTCCTTGACTTATGCTTCTGCCTGTCCCCAAGCCTGGTTCAAGTCTTGCAAGAACTAGTCCTTATAATAAACAGGAATGGCCAGTAGATCCCTGTATTAGCTTATGTCTTTGCCTCTTTATCAGCTTCCCTGCTTTTGCCCTTTTTACATGGCCACTGTCTTGGGCCATACTTGCTTCTTAGGGTAATGAGAGTCTAAATTACTCTAAAAATTCTCATATGAAGGCTTCAAAGCTAAGACCTTCTCCTCTTGAAAAATGTGATAACATATTTCTTGATAATCTAGATCAAGATGATTGTAGATGTGCATCTTACCTTAAAAATCTGCAGACTAACACAATGCAATTTAATTGAACAGATGACTCCATGTTATTAATGAATAAATGGGTCTGGTATCTTCACATAAGAGCCTTGGAAGGATTAGAATTTTCCAAAAATATGGAATGGACATTAAAAATGATCTTTGTCATATTTTTTGAAGGTGTTGTGTACTTCAGCATTCTGGGACAGGGTTCTGAGTTTGGAGCCATCAAACGTGCTTATCTGCCCACATTTGACAGCAGTAGCAACAATCCAACAAAGGAAGTTGACTTGAATCTCAAGTACATAGTGAATCCTGATGGGTTGGCTGTTGACTGGGTTGGGAGGTAAGTGCACTGAAAAGCACTTAGATTATATATATATAAGCTGAAGAAGAAGAGCAGTTTTATCGCTCCTGCTAGAAATTTGCTTGCTGACAGTCTATTGTTTGATTCCTTCGAGATGTAGGCAGTCCATACAGCCTTGACATCTTTGAAGGCCATTTATATTGGATAGTTAAAGAAAAAGGAAAGACTTATTCCAGTCTGAGGCTTGATATGTAGCTGTCATTATCTAGACTCTGTGTTAGGTGATGTATGCTGTTAGGTGTTGTGTCCTATGAAATACTTAGAGAGTTGCTCATGCACTATGTCACCCTTATTTCTAGAGCAGGATAAAGCCACCCTGGTTGGCTGAAGTGATTCACTAGCCTGAAAAATTGTGCCAGTCATGATGGAAAAAATAAGTGGAAAATTGTATCTTGCCTTCTAGCAGTTTAAAGTATGAGACAGATGTCCTAAGGTCTGGGATAGCCTTCAGCTTTCAGGTTATTTTGCTGTTTGCGTGGTGAACTACAAGCCACTCAAAAAAACCAAATGTGTCTGAGGGCAGAAGGAAGTGTCAGATTTTCTGATCACAAATCTATATGGTCATGAGAGCAAGGATAAAGAATATTTATCACCAGCATCCTTGGGAGGCTAGCATCTTCAGCACTTCAAACATGGTATTACACTGATTCCAGGACAATGCTGAAACGTATTTTAAAAAAACAGATTTGAGTGTCTGCACATTATGTAACTGATACATGATTTGAGACAGTTCTTCTGCCTATCTGCAAAATAGGAATTGCAGTATTTTCTCACATTTCCAAGCCAATTATGCGATAATTTTTTTCCATCAAAAGGCACTGTATGTTTAGTGAGTGCATAATAATAAATATGTTTATTATCTAAGGTGAAAAAATAATAAAGCCATGATGATAAAGATGGGCAAAATTCGAGGAACACTAGACTGAGTGCCCTGTTTGTAAGGACTGAAAGTATTTATGTCTGATGTGGTAACAATTTATTCATTAACATCTCTGTCAGAAAACAAAAATCTAGAGAGGACTAATAAGCCGGATACCTTCAGAGTTGCTGCATAAATTACATGGTAAATAAATTTTTATTCATAATGAACCTTATCATCTCCTGGAAAAACAAATATTTAAAGATGCTCATTAGCCACCTCTGGTGCTTAAAGTAACCATGGAAGTTCTCAGTAGCCTTTCAACGAAGATTATTTGACAGGGAACAGAGGCAGCTGCAGAAACTTTGTCAGAGGAGAAAACTAGTGAGCCGATAGATCACGTTTTCCAAACTCACCTATGTTTAGGGTCTTTAAGTTCCAGAATGAATAAGTTCAGATGTAATTAATGAAGCTTCATTACATTAATTTTGTTTGGGTTTTATATACCTTTTCTTATTTTGTTTTTCTTTTTTATTCCTCCCCTGGAATGTTTTGTGTTTTATGTAATTCAGGCATCTTTACTGGACTGATGCAGGGACTAATCGCATAGAGGTGGCAAAATTAGATGGACGGTACAGAAAATGGCTTGTCTTTTCTCTACTGGATCAGCCAGCAGCTATTGCTGTCAATCCAAAACGTGGGTAAGTGCTACAGGACTTCCCAGAATTATTTTCAATGCTATTCAACACCAAAAACTCCCAAAATGGTAAACTTTAAAGGAGAGACTAAGGGAGTGCCTTCTGGAGCTTCCCTTTACTCATGTTAGGAAATTTGTGTATACGTGGAAAAATAATATTTTAGGATTAAATTTCATATGGGCACTTGTGTTGGTGACAACAACAGGTAGGTCAAATAAAAATCTCCTTTTTGCATGCCCACCAAATTCCCTTGTTACTACTGAAATAGGGAAATTGATGGGAATGCCTCTTTACCAGCTCCAAGCAATACAGGCACAGCCTCCTTCACAGTGGTGGTCAATGTAAATGCACTGGTACGTTCAACAACTGTACTTGCTACATCTTGTATGGATCACCAGATGTCCTGTTCACATCTGCAAAATATAGGTTACTGAACAGCTTTATGTTCACAACTGACCTTTTCCATGACCTTTTCCATGAAACTCCAAAGGTTAATCATGGTGACCAAATGCTGAACTATATTAAATTCTGGTTCTGTCAGGCTCATGTATTGGACTGACTGGGGAAGGCAGCCAAAGATCGAATGTGCCTGGATGGATGGACAACAAAGACAAACTCTGGTCTCTGAAGACCTTGGCTGGCCAACAGGGCTTTCTATTGATTATTTGAACAATGATAGGATCTATTGGAGTGATTCTAAAGAAAATATTATTGAATCCATGAGGCCTGATGGGACAGACAGAACTGTAGTATTACATGGAGGTAAGAACTTATTAGGCATTACTATAATAGTAACCAAGATGTATGCTAACAGGCGGTTGGGCTTCACAAGTGAGGCTATGTTTAGAGTAAGTCTTGGTAGTGTTTTCTCCTCCTTTATACAGGGATAAATGGCATGCCAGGTTCAGAGCTCATTATGCCTGGTCACTAGATTCCCTGAGGGTCATTTACATGACCCAAATAGGGCACAATGTGGAAAATTGGATTCTTGCCTTTTTAATGTATATTATTAAGCAGTCTGCAGGTACAGTGGCATGAAGTGGTCAGGCACATGAGGGGTATATATAGCTGCAAATGTCTTAAGATGAAAGGCTTAGAATATATATTTAAGCTGGAGAAGAAGAGCAGTTTTATCGCTCCTGCTAGAAATCTGCTTGCTGACAGTCTATTGTTTGGTTCCTTTGAGAAGTAGGCAGTCCATACAGCCTTGACGTCTTTGAAGGCCATTTATATTGGATAGCTAAAGAACGAGGGGAAGTCTGGAAGAAAGATAAATTTGGAAGCGGAGAAAAAGTGAAAGTGCTGACTGTAAATCCGTGGCTTACCCAAGTGCGCATCTATCACCAGCACAGATACAATCAGTCCGGTAGGTAATGAGCATCCTGGCAAACTGTTCCTTGCTGTGAGACTGAAGTTGGTATTGATGTCTTCAAAGAGCTTAGTAATCTTCCCATAAAGCATCTATCAGTATGTGATAATACTCATTTCTGAAAACCTAAACATGGAATAGAGGCTGGCAAATATTTTCTGCATATCCAAAGTGAAACCAGCAGTGGATTACTACACACTGCTCCTTAGAGTCTCTTAGTTCTGAGTTATGACCCTGTCCTTTCTCTTCTTCCCCTTCATCTTGGAGTTGCCATAGAAGTGGCAGTCATGATATTTATTTATCCTGGTAACATGCAAAGTGCTGATTGTTAATACTGCCTCTAAGGGGGATGCTTCAGTTGTGACATGTCCAGAATAATCACAGGAAAGGATGTGCAGAAGAACATCCAGCATATCCCTCTTTAAAGGTGTTTTAACTTTCAGATTCAGAAAGCACCATGTTGTTTGGAGATGTATAGTTTCTTCTTGGTGCTACACTGGCTCCTAAAGGTCATGGTCTCTCCCTTAAGAACATAAGAAAAAGCAGAGAGAAAGTTTTTTTTATATAAATGTGGAATTTGGATGTCAGTTGTTTTAGGAAATGGTTCTAGACTTGTTCAGATTTTTGGTGTGTGATATTGATGAGATACACTACTGACTAGGGAATTCTGCTGTGTTACCTCAGGAATATGCTGCACTGCTCCTTCAACTGCCTTTCTAATTTTTTTTTTTTCAGTGCCTAATCCTTGTAAAGATGTCTGCAGCCACCTCTGCTTGCTGAGGCCAGGAGGGTACACCTGCGCTTGTCCTCAAGGGACTCGGTTCATAGAAGGCAGCAGCACAGAGTGTGATGCAGGTAGAACAATTTGTCAAACTGGAAATGAAAGCAAAGGAAGCTTTTCTTCAGGAACACAAATATGTTACTGAATTAAAAATGTGGAGGGATGAGCTAGCTGATATAATAGGTCTTGTAAGTTAGGACATCTGGCTTTTATTCTCAGCCATTACTGATTTGTGGTTACCTTGTGCATTTCATGTAATCTCTTTGTATATAATTTGTAAAACGGATATAGATATATCGCTCCAAATAGTCCAAGTTCATCACAGTTTCTGATTTCCATTTTGAAATGCCAAAATATTTTCATTTTTTTCCAAATGTGTTGATTTCAGAACTAGATAATCTCTGACAAATTATGGCTTACAGTTATGTTTGCAATTCTGTACAACGTTTGATCAGTATAATAGAAGGCAACAGATACTTGAAACAAAGCTTATGGAACTTAAAGTGTGAGCAGGGATAACTTCCAGATAATCATCAAATGCTGGAAAGCCTTTTAAGCACTAGAATTTAGTACCTGGTTGTTGCATTGCAGCAAAGCCCCCACAGTGCTTCCAGGAGCACCAACAAAATACAATTGCTCAGCCTTTCCTGAGAAGAAAGAGCATACCACTGCAGGATTTCTATTTCTCTAGCTGAGAGTCTGCATTCTTGGCTTACAGTGATGTGGGTGGTAGCCAGATGTCCTTACACTTGTCCTTGCAACAGCTTTCTACTAAATTATGCTTTACAACATCTGGCATATTTTCTATGGTTAATCTTCTCTGAATTATTTTCTTTTGAATTAAGAGAGAAGATGTCATAAATTTTTACACTGCCTTACCTCTAAATTACAATTTCTTGATAATTGTTAATGCTCTTTCTCTTGCCACATGCTGTGAGCTGCAGAATGCAGAGCTAGTAATGTGATAACAATAGTGAATGGAAGTGTGCAATACACGTTTAAATTAGGGTTCAATAACACTGTTGATAGCATTTGCTATTTGGTGCTTATTGCTTTGAGGACACTGCATTTGCTATTCTGTGCTGAAACTGATGTACAACGAATGTCCAGAAATTAAGAAAACTGAAAACTGTGCTTGACCTTATTGTGAGGAAAAGGAGGAGACAGCAAATAGGATATACCATACTGTCTCCATTCTGAACTTCAGTTTTTACCTTGACTTTAAGCAAATTTTTTAGCCAGTGAACTGTGACTGCCATAATTGACATACTTGCCAAATATATCTTTTGTGTATACATTTAGTTTATTTGGTCCTTTCCCCATATTGCAGCTACTGAGAAACACAGCCTGCAAGACCTCTGCATTTCCCTTTTTTGTATCCCATTTACTTGAAGGGAGTTTTACCTGTAGCGGACATTTTAGCAACAGACTTCCTCTGCCTCCGGCTGAAAAAAAAAGAAAACGACAAAAGTATTATCATATAACTTATTAGTGTATGACACGCTCTCCAAGTCCATCCTTAATTTATAGCCTATAATGATCTCTAAGATCCAGCACTTCTCTGATGTGATCTGCACTCAGGGCTCCTGGAGGGCAGCTGCAATGCTGGCACGATACAGAACAGACTCCTGCGCTGCCTGGCGCCCGGCTGCCAGCCCGTGCTCTGTGCTGACAGAACACTCTGAGCACTTGGGATTTCTCTCTAGTTCTCACTGTCAGAATGTATGAGAGTTTAGAGGGCCCTCCTGTTTGTGCATTTCCATCTGCTGCTTTTCTTCCTTAGTAAATGCATCACAGTTTGGCCTCTGTGCAGCTTCCAGCTGGTTGGATAGAAGAGCCTGGGCAAAGGAGATAAAGTGTTGCTGCTTTCTGAATGGAGTGGTTTGAAGGGCAGTGGTGGGCTGCATTGCACAGGCAAAAGAAAGTGATGGGACATACAGCTTTTGTGTTGTCTCTGCCTACTTTCCTGAGTAAGTTATTTTCCAAGAACAGGCTTTACTTCAATTAAAATAAGCTAATTTGGCAGAAGGATAAGAGCAACAAACACAAAACAGCAAAGCTTCTGAAAAGTAGCCTGTGAGTTTGCATACACAAGTTCTTTAGAGATAAATAAAATGGTCTATGGTACAATTTTTTTGTTGAAGATGTCTTCATAACACATATGTGGCTTTCAAATTTTGCAGCTATTGAATCCCCTCCCACAATGCCACCAGCATGCAGGTGCATGTATGGAGGAACATGCTATATAGATGAAAGTGGTCTTCCAAAATGCAAGTAAGTCAGTATGTTGTTAGGGTAGTCCTGGGTCAGATTGTGCTGATTTAGTATCACGGAACAAATAAACTCTTTGAAATGTGTTGGAAATGCTTCAGAAGATGTCATATATCTGAAGGAGCATATTTGTAACAACCACAGAAAAAGACATACACACATAAAAATATCAGCAAATAAGCAATGTAAATGCATTAGTTTGGGAAAAAAAAATGAAAAACAGGAAGGCAAACCACTGAAGATTCTAGTAAAGGCTATGCCAAAAAATTGTAACAATGGAGAAGTAATGCTCAGTAAATGTAACTTGGAACAGCCAGTAGATGCCACCAGTGCTCTGCTGAAACCAGATCTTTTGACTTCAGTGACTAGTTTTCTGACTCAGCACTTTCTATTTGCACTTTTAATTCTGTGACTATATTATCTTTACAGTCGGTGAAATAAATAATTACCGAGCATGGAGTTAAAAATCTATGTCTTGTTGATAAACATTACAGAATGTAATAATAATGCTGAGATTGTAGGCTTAATAAATACCATTCAGTCAGCTGTCATTATTATACTTACAGGTGTTCTTATGGCTACACTGGGAATTATTGTGAAATAGGATTCTCAAAGGGAGTCCCTCCTGGAACAAGTAAGCTTCAAGTATATGTTACACGTGATGCTGTGAGCTAAGGAATGTATAAACCTCACTATGATACTTCTTCAGGGTCAAGCTTATATTTCTCTGGGCTCTTTTTTACACTAAACTGTGCTTGCTTGAATGTTTGCCTATTCTTCTGTCTTTGATAGCAGCAGTAGCAGTGTTGCTGACGCTCATACTAATCATAATAACTGGAGTATTAGCGATTGGAGGCTTTTTTAACTACAGAAGAACAGGCTCCCTTTTACCAGCACTTCCCAAACTGCCAAGGTATGTTTTGAGGGCTTTCATAGCTGGAATATCTGTGCACTGAAAATGTTTGTTTGTTCCTAAATATTTCTGAAAAATTCCATTTGTTTGCCGTGTGCCTATTCTGCTGGAATATGGGAAGTGCACTGTTGCAGCAATTCTGGTGGATTTTTGATTCCAAGCAATATCATATCTGATCATTATTTTGTAACAAAGGACTATTGTAAAAGTCTTCTACATTGTAAATTAGCTTTTAAATAGTGAGCAATATAAAAGACTGTTTACCAGAACCAGAGCAGTATATTCAGTTCAAAAATATATGAAAGACCATAGTTACATATGTAGGTTTTTTTGTTGTTTGTTTTGTAAAAATTGTCAGAAGATCATTCTGCCAAAGAGGCCTTTTTGACATCAGAAGGCTGAGCTCATCTGCAACACTGTATTCATCTGTTTAAAAATAATATGGGGCATGTGTAGTGAATTTCTTTCTGTTTCCAGTCCCTGAGAAGTCCGGGATTTTTTAGGTTCCTGCTCTCCTGGCAGCCATACTGTCCAGTGAAATATCATTCAAAAATATTTGATGTTTCAAATCAAAAGAAGATGAAGAAAAATATTTGTAATGATTTTAAATTACTTTTTAAAAAGTGTCAGAACACGATGCTTTGAAATTTTTTTAGCTTTAAGCAAATTGTGTGTTTTTAAAGGCATGAAACTGCATCTTCATAGTCTTTGCACCAATTTCACAGTAGTAGCTCTTAAATCAGTGTAATTAAATCACTCTAATCAGTAATGTGGACATAGTTACAACTGCTTCCTCACTGGAGGATTACAGCGAACTAATTAAATTTATTTATGACTTGATGTAGTTAAATTGGGGCAAAATTTTTGCACAGATCGGTCCTGCAGACAAAGAGGTTGTAAGAGATCTCCAAGCCGCTCACTCAAATTCCCTGTTTCTTGCTTTCTTGAATGGAAGTTTTCTGCACTGTCGCATAGTGAAGAAGTAGAAATTTTAATGACTGAGTCGAATTCTGCTGTTCAACAACACTTCTCATAAGTTACGAGGCCATGTGAAATGGAGATGGCAGTCTTTTGTCTGTAAGGCTTGATTCACAGTTTTAATTTCTGCCATGAATATGCCTTAGTGCTGCCATCACTCAGTCCCTTCTTAAACCGTGAACTCTTACCTTTACTGCACAGTGAACTCGAGCTATAGCTTAGCTGTTACCCTTGACATGGAACCTGTCCATGTACAGGAATTATAGCTAAGATTTAAATTTTTTTTAAATTGAATCAGCTGATGCCCACGGGGCCAACTGGTAAAGTGTGTACACAACACACCAGCTGTATGCAAGAGTTTTAGCACAAGCCATCTCTAATGAGGACACGCACATGGAAAGATCATTTCAGCACTTTGTCTTCCTTCAAGTTAAGCAACTTTGACAAAATGAGCTCAATGATTAACAGTGGATTTGTAGTTGCATGGTTTCTGGGGAACTGCATGCTCAGAGTTCTGTGTGGAAGGTGCTGTATTTGCCTACTCACCACTGTCTTTCACTGCTCCTATTATTTTGAGCCTGACTGTTCTTTCAGACCATTTTCAATATTTCTCATGCAAATCTAATGTGCACTTGTGTAAGTCTATACACAAATTAAACATTTGCTTATATGGAAACAGTACAGTGTAGGTACCTTCACGATTTGCATGCATAAACATCTTTAGTATAGGTGTTGGAATTATATCCACAAATTTGTATGCCATTTCAGCTGCATTTTTTAAAAAATCAGTTTCAATGAATTTGAATAACTAAATAGATTCATGAATTTGTTTGTAAATCAACACTGAAGTAAGAGTAGTCAAAATGTAGGTAAATTTGTGAGAATTGTAATTCATTGAGTTCATTTGATGTCTACATGAGCACACATAAAGATACTTGAGATCATTCAAAATGGGCTAGCTCAGGTTAAAAAACCATGTTGAACTAATGCAGGAATACTACTTCTGGTGCCCTTGCTAGTGTGGTTATAGCCAGCAAAAATTCCAAGTGACAATTATGCTAAGAAGAACAAGGAGAAAATCTGTACTATAAGCTCTGTCTCTGTATAATTTTATATATATATATATATATATATATATTTTTTTTTTTTAGTTTAGGCAGTCTTGTAAAATCTACTGAAAACAGCAATGGAGTAACTTTCCGATCTGGAGCAGATGTGAGTATGGACATAGGAGTCTCTGGCTTTGGAGGAGACTCTGCTATAGACAGAGCAATGCAAATGGTAAGGTTTTGTTCTGAAATAATTTTTTTAAGTGGTGTTCTTTTAATGTCATTTTAACTGATAGAAATCTATGTAAAAAGATAGTGAGATGATAAATGTATTCTAGAAAAGTGAACATTGATTGCTAGTTTCCTATAAATAGATTGCTGTAAATTGAAGGCAAGGACAAATGTAGGCTGTTCTTCAAAATAATGTGACTTTTCTCAAGATTTATATGACAGAAATTAAGTCGATTACCCCCTTTCCTATTTCAGCATATTCATGGAATGTACGGGAAATGAATAGGCAAATGAAAATATTGTAACAAGGAATTCTTTTGAGGGCCTTTTTATTCCATAGAAGAGGTTAAAATGTGTGGTTTTCAAATCCAGACTGTATGTTAGAAACCCCAGAGGTAAAACTTGCGCCTGACCACAGCATACAGTACTTTGCACAACAAATTATAAATTGGACAGTTTCTTATTTTAACAAGTTTAAACAAATCATGTTTAATAGTTCTGGGAATATCTTAAAGTGTAACTTTAATTCATCTGTGTCTTGTTATGCACATCTGAGAAATAGCACATCCTTGTGTTTCCTAGACTGTATAGTTTTTCCACAGTTTTTCCCTGCTTACTACAAGAAGTATAATGTACAAAGATCTTATAGGAAACAGATCACAGGTATGTTTGAATAATAAGCATTTGCTGCAAAGTCTGCACTGAAAAATCCCTAAACTTTTAAAGTTAAAGATAAATGACAGATTTAACTGACAGTAAATTAATGTGAAATGAAATAGCTAGTGAAAAATACCTCATAATAGATCTATATGGCCTCTTTCTAGATGAAGAAACACACTCTTTGTTAAAACTAGGCAGTTCGTGTAATGAGACAACCAGATGAACATTTCTGTAATTGCTGAAAATAGTTTTAGTCTTGAATATTACTTAAAATCTTTTTCATGCATAAAAAACTTTACAGTACTTTCCATTTTCTGTCCTCATATTGACATACTGAAGTCCAACTAAGGCAGTTTTTACATTGCTAATAATAGGTCTGGATACAGGCTATTTCTACTTAAGTGGTGTTTAATTCTCCTTATGTATTCAGGATATAAACAAAAAATTGTATCGCTCAATGGGAAAGAATTTAAAGGGTTTGGTTTACAACAGCGAAGAACTGTGGCATGTGCCGTCTACAATTTTAAGATCACATGTGCATGAGTAGATGTTAAAGGTTTATTTTTCAGTGTGGCTGTTCCTAGCCAAGCTGGGCCAATTTGAGGGAGCTGACAAGAGGTCACTGGGCGAGTAAAGAAAGAGCCATACTCTGATGGCACAAGACGTGTATCCTTCTGGCACGAAGCAGTGGTTTGTAGAAGTGACACAGGTTTAAGTACTAGCTGATGTACTATTCCCATGTTATTCCTCACTATTCCTGTGATGGGGCTGTGACAAGGTGCAGGACAAGTGAGCCTGGGTGGGGTTTTGCTTTCATTACCCTTCTACCTGTTGCTGCTTTGCTGTCTCACCCTGACTGGCTGTCCTTATGAGGCACTAAATATTTTCTTAACTTAACTGAGCACCTTTGCCCCCCTGCTGTGAGCACCGCAGCCGCAGCTCAGGGTTTGGCACAATATGTGTGAAGCAGCTGCTGTCCACGTGGTGGTCTTAATGCATAGGCAAAGTATAGATTTGTAATAAGAGATATGCTAAAATCTGTGAAACATTTTATTCCTGACATAACTCAGATGTTTTAACTAAGGAGATGCACTTACTGCTTTGTCTCAAAAAATACAGCAATCTCCCAGCTGGGACAAAATGAATGAATCCCATTCTTTTATGTGTCAGATAATGCTTATTAGTTTGTATGTCATTTTGAAGTCTCTGAAATGAAATATTTATTTTGGGATTACACTTCCTTTGATATGTCTTCCCTGTTGAAGGTGTGATTTATGAGAGTCATCTTACCATAAAATACATTTAGTCAATTATTGAAGTGTGGGGTTTTTTTTATCTAGCTAGGAAATGGGGTAATATTGGAACAATCAATGGTCCAAGCCTGCTGAGTGAAGGAGTAAAGTAATGGATGGTAAACTAAAGTTATTGTTTTAACAGATGCTAGATTTTGTCTAAGCCTATGTGAAGTTAAGCATGCATTGTTCCCTGAGGTGAAGAACTGGACTATAAATCAATTCCCAGGAGTATGGAGGTGTTTATTGCACTGAATTGTTGTTTTGTTTGTTTTGTTTTTTTCCCTTCATAGAATGAAAACTTTGCAGTGGAGTCAGGGAAACAGCCGATCACTTTTGAAAATCCAATGTATGCAACCAGAGATGGTGGAGCCAGCACAGCCAGTGCAGTTACAGTCGTTCGGCCAACACATGTAAGCTTAGGCTTGACTTTTGCCTTTTGTTTTCCTTTATGACCTTCTTTTCTACTTTGAAGAACATTGATTTTCCTTCTTCTCCTACAGGTTGCAGCATCTGGTAGTGAGGAAAATGAAAATTTTGAGAATCCTGTGTATGCCTCTGTCATATCAGCTGGTCCTGAGGAGCCCCCTCAGAGTACAGGTTCACCTCAGGTAGGACATAGAAATGGCCTAAGGCTGCCTTGTTCATTTTGTGCTCCAAATCAGGGAAATTGAATTGTTAGAGAAGCTGCAGTATAGTTTCAGTTATCTTTTGAAGTGAATAGATTGGAACAGAGAGTTTCACTGTTTGTTGCGCTTCATTTTGAGGGCAGATAATAGTCTGAAAATTGTAACTGCTGTTAATTGTCATTGCTCCTCAACAGAAGTTATTATAACTAAGGCTTTACTTTGGACTTTTAACAATTATTTGTAGCTCCCTAATGAATCCTACCTTGAGAGAAGCAGCAAAGTGTGTGTTTTGTTATTTTTTTCCCCTATAAAATACAAAAAAGAAAACCCAAGAAAAAATACATTTTGGGTTAGAACAGTGAAAACGGAGGGGTTTTTTTGGTATGGAAAATTTAAGTAAGGCATTTAGTCAGTTGTGCTGTCATCAGTTTTTTCACATTTATATGTAATTTTATCCGTATTTAAAAGTGCTAGCAAAAACATTTAGGCCACTTTTTCTATGTGTTCTTGCAGGACATTTCAACAGTCGAGATCAAAGTATTGCCTCATCTAGATTATTCATGATTCATGGAAGATACATTTTTATGTCTTAAAATCCATCTGAATGAGCTGATGGTGCCTTTTTTACAGGACTATTTTCACACATTGTGCACCAAAAAGCACCTCCATCGAGCTGTGAAATGACAGTTCTGTCAACTTGTTGTAGTTTCATATCCCTCAGTAATTTCTCTTGTGTTGTTTTCCAAACAGTTTTTTCCTCTGACCTATTTTTCTGGAGTCATAGGCTTCCATTAATTCATTTAGTCACTGTTATTGCCTTCTGGCCTAGCCCAGTGAATAGTGCTTTAGGTAAAATAACCTTAACTGGTTATCTTGCAGAAAAGAAAGTTGGGTCCCATGCTTACAATTACAACATGGTAACAGAAGAACATACAGCTGAAATCACTGTGTTAGCAGTCAGTGCAAATGAAATCCAACAACAGTGATGTCAGTTTCCTGGGAAGGCTGGAAAAATGGATAATGTTCTAATAATTTTTGTGTTTCAGGAATCAAAGTGGAGTTTCTTCAAGAGAAAAATGAAACAAAACACTAATTTTGAAAACCCAATATATGCGGAGGTATTGCTTAATGTTGTGTAATTCTATTTTTCAGCTAATGTACTGCTGGACTGTGTTCTTGCTTTCATAGGATAAAGATTATGGGTAGATTCTGCTGCTAAGTGAAGCAGCACAGAAATTCCAGCCAAGGCCAAGCTAGGACTGAAGTGGTTTTGAGAAAAGTTATGAAGTCTCAAGCAGAAGGAGGTGTTCAGCAGGCATCCAGCTCAGGCAGCACAGCTGCACTGCCCACATCTCTGCTTTGCCAGCCCAAGCACAACAGCCCATTCCTGCTCTAGGATCTCGGGTGCCGGTTTCACCTTTGCCACGCGTTCTGGTGCAGCTCAGGGACCCAGCGCAAGTGAGAGGCTGTTGTACCGCAGTAGGAATGAAGTGTTGATTTCTGCCCCCTCAGTGCTGGCTTCA
This sequence comes from Streptopelia decaocto, assembly GCF_964273445.1. Classification (NCBI taxonomy): domain Eukaryota; kingdom Metazoa; phylum Chordata; class Aves; order Columbiformes; family Columbidae; genus Streptopelia; species Streptopelia decaocto. The sequence continues at coordinate 47,877,677 of NC_138660.1, forward strand.
GCATTACACAAAAATTCAACAGCTTTGTGTACTGCAGCCCTGTTTCTATACCAGCACATTTTTTTTCATCAATACAGCTGGATGAGACAGTTCTTTTAAGATGGTATGTCAGCCAGTGGTATGTGTGCTGGAGGAGTTCACCCCTGGCTTGGGTGTGAAGGTTTGGAGTTCTACTGACTTCAGCCAATAATTCCAGCCCTTTTCTTCTTACAGTTTAAAGTTTCCAGATGGCCTAAATGACTTAAGAACCTCAGTCCAACAGTCATGTGACTAAAACTAGGTGCCTTTTGTGAAGAATGTAGGTTTCTAATGCTTGAACAAGGTGAAAGAGTGAGAGTTCAGGAAGCCAGGGACACATTTCCCCAATACTAATGAATGTAACTATTTACAAACACTAGTAGTGCCCATATTGTTTATATTCATGGATATGCATGTAGATATAGCGAGCTACTCCTGACATTGAGCATTAAAATAGAAGTCCTGATGTTGATAGTAGTATATTTACTCAGCTGTGCCATCTGGGGTGAAATTAGTATTTAATTGTGTTACAGTCAGTGATTTGCAGAAATAACTATACTATGACATTTGGCTTTAGCAAAATACTTGGATATTTATTTAACGTTCCTGAAAGTTAAGGTTGGTTGTTTTGTACATTAGAATGTAAACTTGGATTTATCATTATTGTTTCAGATGGAAAAGGAACAGCAACAGGACACAGAAAATGCACCTCCCCCTTCTCCTTCACTGCCTCCCAAGATTACTCTGAAACGAGACCAACCGTTAGCTTATACAGCAACAGAGGATACATTTAAAGACACGGCCAACCTTGTTAAAGAGGACTCTGTGGTATAACTAGGTAACTGATTTAGGGAAAATTAGACACATCCATTTGCACATATATTTTTTATAAACAGAAGAGTAAGGTTCACATTCAAATGCTTTATAAAAATATATACATCTTTTAGCCAATAGCTGGAGATGTATTTTGAAACTATGCCTTTTTTTTTTTTTGACAAATGCCAATTTCTATTTTTATGAACAATTATCATGATGTACTATATGTATATCTTTGCACTGAAGCTGTCTGAAAGTAATGTTATAAATATATTGTACATTTGTAAATTTTTGAAAGATTATCTTGTTGGTGATGTTGCTAGTAGAAATCTGTATGGAATTGGTTGTATCTTTAGGGATAAATTCATTATATAAATGCTTAAACTAAAAAAAAAACAAATATAGGGACATCACTGATTTACAGGATCTTTAGAGTATATATTTATAACAGCACCTTTTGAAACTTCTGCTGGTGCACTGGGCATCTTTACCACCTATTTTGTATACTACTGTACGTGTCTTTGTTTATCTTGTGTTAAACAACAGATGGAGGAGTCAATGCAGCATCATTATGCTGAATAGTTACCTGTGCAAAATGTTGTTCCTACAATATTTTTACTGCCTGAGATAAAATAATTTCCTCTCAATTCATAAGACACATGTTTTTCCTCTAGGTTCCCATTAACACTATTCCATTAATGGCGTTCTTAAAAAGATCTGATATATTTAGATTTGCAGTGCCACAAGTACTAAATTTAATGGGCTTTTCTCTTGCTCATCAATGGAATTGCTCTGTTCTTGGCTGGAGTCTCTGGAAGTAACTTTTACTATTAAATGAAGTAGCTAGATTTCTGCAACAGCTTATTTCCGAACAGCAAACTATGAAAGATATTGGTTCATTTAAGAAATTATTCAGGTTTTTTAATGTGAAAATTTAATTTTATTGACTATTTATTTCCTGAGGTGGACATTAATAGAAAGGGAAACAATTTCTACTAATGCAGTCTTTGTAGTTATCTGGTTATTTCTATAGTCAGAAATATACTTTACATCTTATTAGCTTTTCTATTAATTAGCCAAGGCAGTTTCCAAAACGTGAACCATTTAAGGAAACTGAGTATCACTGCAGGAACGTGTTGTTCAACATTCCTGGCTAACTACTCGTATAATCTAAAGATTCCTAAAGTTATAATCATTGAGACTTCTGCTATTTGATTGTTTTATATCTGAGTTCCCAAAATATATACTATTTCTAATTAGAATGCTTATAATTCCTTTGTAATGTACTTTGATTAGAAAAGACAACTGGAAAATGATGCTGCTGAATAAATCAAATAAATTTATTATTTTATCACATCCTTATTCCATAATTTGTGTCAAGGCTCTCTGTACTTTTTTCAGTTGTGGAGACTTCAGTGCACTCTAAGATGAAAACAACAGTGCTTTAGGTAGAGTCAAATAAGAATAGTACTTACTGCTTCCCACAACTGTCTAAAGTTCTTGATACACCACCACTGACATCATATCACTCTAAGTGTGAAAACTGCCCCATTACACACCTGAAATACACTGGTCCTTGAAACAGGAAACTCTTATTATTGATTTTGAAAGACTGACTATCAAGGTAGTATTGACATAAGTGATTAAACCTTAGTTCAATTAACTTTCATATCTGAGTGCTTTAGCATAGAAAATTTCTTAGAATCTGGGATGCAGCATATGCATCTGTAAGGCCATGAGAAAGGATTTCTTTGAAAGGCAGGTTGCTGTTCTTAAGGAAAGTATTCACAATGTTTTTGTAAGAGAGAAGGCAAGGTCCAGCTGCTTACCACAAGAAAGAGTAGAATCAGTTTTGTGAATAGGCTTTGTCAACAGAAAGATTTGGAAGGAATTTTGGAGAAAACTGCTAATATGTCAGCCATGTATCAGAGTGACCTTTTTTTCCCCTATAAGAATTTAAACTTTTCAGATGTAAAAGAAAACCATACCTGGGACACTGTATAGTTAGGTAGTATGTAGATTTAATTGTTTAACGTACCTGATGGTGAAGGATTCCTAAGCTTCAACAGAGCCTCTTCCTCTCAGTAGCATACCACAATGCACCCTTCTGATTATGTAAAATTTAATTTTTGGTACTTCGTTCAACAGGAGCTTTAGATTCTATTCTTAACTTCATTTTTTCACTTGTGTTCTTTTTCCCCTATGAAAACAGTCCCTGCTTGGGTTCTTGAGTTCTGGACTTATTCTCTTTCAAAGAAGGCTGATTTTTAGGGATTTCAGCACCTCTCTGTAATCTGCCACTGTGGGGCTGACAAATTATACCATTAAGGTTTTTCATGCACATTCGCTTTACAGCTGTCAGGCCAGATAGACAGAACTATCTCTTTGCAGGCATTTATCATGAAATGAAGTAGAATAAATTTATTCTTGAAGCCATTTGCCAGAGAATAGAACCTCAATGAAATAAAGGTTACTAAACACTTTTTACATTCTGTCCCTTTCTTGCACGTGTACAAACACACACACACACACACACCCCTCACACACACAGAGTGATGAAACTCTTTTTCTTACGTTTGGAGTTCTGACCTGCACAGAGTATTTTTGTAAGCATAATTGAATTACACATTAATGATTAATCACCAGCACAGTTCTTTAGCAAATAAAACCTTTACCCCTTCAATTTTAACATCTCTAGGAACACCAGTTCGTGAGCCTCTGATCAGCAGCTTAACAGATAGAAATAGTGTACAAGAGGCACAGTAACCTCAGCTAACATTTTGCCATTCTCAACATGCTCTTTGTACAGTCGAAATAATTTGCTGTAACATCCACTAAAGACCTGTTTCATCTAATGAGTGAATTAATCATCCTTTTAATTTGAAAAGCACACTGAGGGTGGAAGAAATGTGAATGCATACTATTTTTAATATTTTGCCTCATAAACTATACTAATATTAGGAAGAAAATTAAAATATAAGTTTGGATACTGTGTTTGCGTAGTAGCACTACAATGTAGTTTTGATTTTTTTCTGTAATTGCATATCTGTAAAATAGCTTGTGTTTTATCTCTACACAGTTGAACAGTCAGGTGATTAGATGTGTTCAAATACCGTAATGGTAATTTTTGGAATATATTGCAATAACTGGGGTTTGTTATTATTTGATTTCATGTCTTACTTTCAGAAGCTTGTGAAGTTTAGCAACTCCTGAATATGACCATAAGCAAACCCTCAATGAAACAGATAACTAAATCTGACTAAATACATTCTGTAAGATACAAGTATAAGATAGATGTTCTGTAAGGCCATTGTTTCATTTCATTTTCACTAGCAGCCTATATGTTGATGAAATCTACTTGAAAAACTGATCATTTTTGTGGTTTTATTTACTTTTTTTTTTAATTGGGCGAATAGTATTAACCAACTTTGTAGCTGAATATTTTATGAATGCAGATCCTATAGAGGTGACATTTCTGAGCATAAAAAATTACCTTCAAAAGCATGCTGGATTTACAAGCCTGTCTGCAAACTCAGAAATTCCAGGTAAGATGGTGGGGGAGGAGGGGTGGAGAAAATGTCTTCTGAAAGGAATTTAAGCAGTCTAGTATGTGATAAAGAAGACGACCTCTGCTTTTGACAGAATATTTATTTCCATAGAGCTGATATTGGCTTAATACTAGATGTTAATTAGAACTCCAGGACGTGATCTCCCAGTAGCTGCTGGAGCTGGAAACATCATATACAGCAGCATGTCAGATAAACAGCTTGGGGCATAGGACAGAAACAGCCAAAATAACTTTGCATCCCATCCAGCTCCATATCGTGTCCTGGGGTACTTTGCCATCAGGGCATGTTCCAGGCATTTTATGACCTTAGAAATATCAGTGTCACACAGGCTTTTCACTGATGATCTTTGAGCTTTTATATCTGCAAAGAAGAAAATAAAGCTGAAAGCATTTATATGCAACATTGTCTGTGAGATCATTATTTATGTTTGAAGGTTTGGCTACAGCTTCAGGCTTTCTTTGAACTACTGACTCAAGTTCTGAGAGCAGTATAGCTACAGCAGAGCAGAGACCAGAAAGGCTGAAGAATACCCAAAAGCCCGGTAAAGAGAAACCACTCTGGCCCATATTGTGAGCCAGATGCTCCCTACGGTCAGTGTAGCATGACACAGCACAACTTCACAGATATCACTAAGTCATAAACTTAGCATATGGTCATAGCAGTTCATTCCCCTTGGGCATTCAAGCTCTAAGTATGGGGTGACTAAGGATGGTAGCATGACATCATATCTCACCAGTCTCATACAGAAACTAATAACACAGGCCTCATCTTAGATACACATAGTGCAGAACAGTTAGCAACGGGTTCTTAACGAACATTAATGAAGTCCAGCAAACGTTCACAGAATCACAGATTGGTTGAGGTTAGAAGGGACCTCTGGTCCAACCTCCCCTGCTCAACCTGTGTCGCTTAGACCAGGTTGACCCAGACCACGTCCAGACATCTTTTGAGTATCTCTAAGGTTCGAGACTTACCAACTTCCCTGGGCAACCTGTGCCACTGCTTAGTCACCCTCACAGTAAAAATGTTTCCTGATGTTCAGCAGGAACAACTTGTGTTTCAGGGTGTGCCCATTGCCTCAGGTCCTGTCTGTGGGCATCACTTAAAATACCCTGTCTCTTTTGTCTTTACAGCCTCGCTTCAGGTATTTATATATATTGATAAATTCCCCCTGAACTTTCATACAGTAGTTTTTCTACTTACATTCAACAAAGTATTTTTCTCCATAGGAGTCCCTGATTTCAGGAGTCAGTCTGTTCCAAAGTCTTAAGAGGTCTCTCTCGAACGCATCTGAAGTAACTACTCCTGCCTTAAAGAAACTGTGCTCAACAATGCTTACTTTCACTCCAAAATGCTGCATCTCTCTCCTAGACGGAAAAAAACCCAAACAATAACCATCCCTGAACACCCAATTATGGCATAACCACTAAACATAAGTAAGTTGAAAGTCTGTCACATAAATGGATATTTGAGACTTTGATTCTTATCTTCAAATGTCAGAATAATCTTGAGGTGTTAAAATTGACTTCGTAGCAGTGTACCTGTCCTGTAAAAGTGCAGGAGACAATTAACTCTGAGGAAAAAAAGCAGTGTCAGGTAGATTCACAGCTTCCTGTGTGGTTTATGTCAGACTGATGCATAGGACACCACAGCCAGCTGCATCTTAGCTGTGTATTATCAAACTAAACTTTTGACTCTTTCAAAACTGTTGCATCATTTCAGCTTCCAGCAGAAACAGATTATTAAAGTGCCTGGGAAAAAGTAACAGTGAGCAAAAATTTTCTATTGAATTAGAACTTTGTTCTCCATCATATAATTAAATGGTTATGGTCAAGTGATTAAATGTTAGTGAAATAAAGGTTAGCATGTTTTCTGGTAGTGTAGTTCCCCCTCTGCGTAATTTTGAGTTGCATGGCAACTCCTTTGGGATGAAAATGACTTCTTTGTCTTGCTGGGCAGCTCAAGAAACCCAGGCAACTACATTTCAAAGTGTGCAAAGGAATGAATCATGTGTGCATTAGCCCTTAGTTATATTATATTTTCTTGGGGTCTATACTTTCCTTATGTGACCATTCATAATGGTTTGCAACCATCTTTCCTAGTGCTGGTGAAGACTTAACTCATTGGGCTAGGCCTTAGCCTTCTCAAGGCAGTACAACACAAGTGGCTTCAATTAAGTGTGCTCAGCTTAATTTTCAGAAGGTACAAGTACCTTTGTTAATGTGGTTGCTGCCTGGAATCTACCAGCTCAGATTGTTGTGGAGCATTAGACCAGAATAAAAGGGGTTGTAAATGGGTAAGTACAACTTGCCCAGGAATCTCCAGGTGTCTCACCAGGTTATACTGTTGATTTACTTTCGTGTACCCAGTGGATTCTCATGCCCGAAAGTTGCATGTTAGCTGTTTCTCCAGGATATGAAAGTTTTTCCCTGTGCATTTTCCTAGCGGGTCTGTTCATAGACCTGGAGATTGAAATCCCAAACAAGTGACCAATATCCTGTTGTTTTCCTTTCCCCCTTTAGGCAAGATTTCCAGAGAGAAGATGAGAGCGGCAAACATACAGTCACTCTTCCTGAGCACATCTGGAATCTGTTCTTAGATTCAGGCATGTATTTCTAGCTACTCACCGTAAGGTGTCAGAGAAAGCTTCCATGCCCCACTTGGACAGGCTGTAGCCACCCCCTACAAAAGCCATGAGGCCTTTGGCATTGATCAGATTGACTACTCTTCCCTCAGCTTTTTTCAGAAGTGGCAGAAGCTTGAGCGTGATTTCAATCAGTCCCAGGAGACCCACACCCAGCGCCGAGTGGAAGTCTTCAATCATCAGCCAGTCAGTGGGTGCTACAGGTGCTGTTCCTTCAGCATTGCTCACCAAGCCAAAAAGCCCTGAGAGGATTACAAACCGATTTATTTTGGTATGTGGCAATATCTTACCCTAGAGTTTCACATGTAACACTGAGAACAAAGCACACAGTCTGCAAAAATTTCAGTGAGATCAATACAGTTGTTTGGGGTTTGCTTGTAAGATCTACTCTGTACACCTGGCAAAATTTGCTGAAGAGCTTAGGCAATGACTCTAAAAAAGCACGGGTAAAGTATTAAAGGAAAACTATTTTGGTTGGAAATATGGGCCACCATACAGGGCTTTACGATACAGACCTCTCAAATATGTGAGTTCCTAATATGAACTTACAGTCTTGTGAAAATCAAATAGTCTACATAAAAGTGGAGAGACTGATTTTTCTGGTTTGGGGTCTAAAGGTCTGAACCAGACGTGCAGAGTCAATGCTTCTAAAAACATTAGCTTAACCCTGTGTATTGATAATGCTGCTTTATTACCTTATAAATTACTTGAAGAACTTTAGATAAATAGTGACACTTCCAAGAGTTTGCTGAGGACAGCCTGTGCCTGAAGGGCGAGGCTGAAAGTCCAGCACTCAGCCTCTGTAAGGAGTTTCTGAGACTGAGGTGGCAGCATTAGCAGCGGTTACCGCAACCGAGAACGTGTGGCTCTCCACAAACTCGAAGCAGGCTCTACTTGAGAAGGTAAGCACTTATGTTGTCCTTGCCCTCAATCACTGCATTCAGGAATGGTCTGGAACCCTTATGATGAGGCCAACACAGTTTTATAAGCTTTGAGGAGAAATGTTTTGCTGTTTTAGCTAGTTAGTTAATTAACAAGCCTACTGAATATTTGGCGCAACTGTGTGATTCAGCTGGTAGTTGCGGTGCTGTGATCCCCTTTGGCAGCCCTTAATGTCTAGTCTGAGCTATCAGTGCTGAGAGAGAAACATACATTGCCACAGTTGAATATATTTACTATGCAGATCTTTTTATCACCCTTTGGCAAAACCAAGACTTAAGTCTTGTTTTTAATTTCATTCATGGGTATCCAAGGACAAACTCTTCTTCTTAGAGACAAGTGCTCAGAGGTATATGATAGCAGCAGTGAGAGTTCCCTGTGTAACAACTCTAAGAAAACTGGCTGAAATGGCAAATGTTTAACTGTTACAGTCAGTGCAGTTGTCATGTGCGTTGCAAAAGCTGCACTTATTCAGCCATGCAAAAACACTCTTGGGAGTACTGGAGGAGGGCTGAAGAAGCCTTGCACCAGCCATTTTTAGTTGGGTGGGCTGGCTTTATTGTCAAGAAAGTCTGTTCTGGTACCAGTTAGCACCTTCCCCCCCCACGCTGGGATTCTTCTACTGCACCAAAACGAGTCTGAAAAACACACTTGGGAATGATCTAGTTCTAATAGACTGAGCAACTAGATTTTTAGGTACCCTATTGGTGAAAGCAAGGGGAAGCCCAAAAGCATTGCTGGAGAAAAGCTCTTTGAACTGAGAAATGACAGAACTGCAGAGCAGATGTGTTTCATCAGTAAGATGAAAAATGCGTCTGCAGAGAGTGGAGAGGCAACAGAACTTTTAGCCAGACCAGGTTTGGTTATATTGAATAATTTTTCTGAGAAGTTACCTTGTCACTTACCCTTGCCGGCTGTCTCTTCAGTCACAAACACCACAGCCCTGGCAACGCTGTTGGGGTCAGCTAAGTTCAGTTTCACTGTCTTCAGTGAGAGTGAGGAGCAGGACTGTAGCTCTTGGCCTCCTTTTACTGTGGAACATGCAGCAATGACACAAAATCCCCTTTTGTCAAGCCATTTAGCCAATGAGTTTCCAAGTCCGGTGTCACAGCCGGTTATGAAGACATGCTTTCCACTCAGGTTTCTCACTCTGCAACTGTCTCTGATGAGCCAGTAAATTATAAGAGACAGTATGGAAGCCAAAATCGCTATGTGCACTGAGTCTGAAAGTGAGAGCTACAAGCAAATACATTAGTGATATAGAAAATGAAGCAAATGTGCTCAGCCAACCCCCCAGCTTCCTCAGATACAATTCCTGTGAGGGGCTTTATTTCTGCTGGTGGCCCTTCCAGCTCACTCTGAGTTAGGGGAGAGCATGGGTACGAGGTGATCAGGATTCATGAATAATATGTTCCTTGGCAAAACCCCACCATTCCTCCTTTTCAATAGATTTCCACTGTTTTCAAGCCTTGCTGACCCGTCTTTCTAGTCAGCCCCATTCTTTCAATATAATTCAGAGTGAAAGGAATGACTGTACCACTTCTCACAGTAGTGTCTGAGGTTTTTGGTGGACGTTGGTGATTATTTGTGCTAGTACTGGAGACAGAAATTCTACTGGGAAGGAGGATGATTCTCTTTGTCTGCCTGTATGATGCCACCCAGGCTGCTCTTCTAATCTGTAGCACAGAAGCAGACTGAGTATTAAAGGAAACCCACTGTATTAGGCCTGGTTGCTAGAGCTCGTCTGGTGTTCTTGTTCCTACTGAGTTCATGTAGTGATTTGGATTTATTCTGTTTCTAAATTTTGCTGTCACCTCACCAAGTATGAATGGAAGGAATCTCAGAATCTGATAGTGAATGGATGTTGGACTGTCATTAAATAATTAAATCAGTCACATAGCTGATAAATGATAAAAGGTGATAACATTAATTGCCATTTAATGATCTTATTTTACATAGTGGGGTGCCTCAGTAGCCATCTGATGTTGCAGGAGCTGATCATGGATACACCCAGTCCATTTGCAATGACGTGCCAGGCAATGGCATTTCCTTTAACTGCTGGTTTAGAATTTGGAGCCAAGCTAGACACAAAGAGAGAAAGTAGTTGCTACCAGCAGTCTCTCGTAGCCACATGCCAACAGATCTCAGCAAGCTAGTGCTGTATAATTTTAGGACTCAATTCACCTTTGTCCCAATATGAAATGAAATAATTAGAGATTTGGGGAAAAGATTAACCTAATTGGAAACAGGACCTGTAAATCACACCTTCCTTGCTTCCTTGGCAGTGCTGTAGGGAGGAAGCAGCAGGCAGTGATCTTGCACTACTGGAAAGTAGGTTAAATTTGAAACTGGGCTCTGTGGAGAAGTCTTGGCCAGAATGCCTGCTCGGCTCCTGCGAGATAAACACCTGGGACTGCTCTGGGTAGTGTTAGTTTTTGTGTTTAGGTAACAATAATTAGCACAGAAGTGCTGTAAGATAAGGGCCTGAGAGGGCAGCACCGCCTGCGGAGCCTCTGCTGCTCCTCACCCCCCTACCAGCCCTGGGCCAGTGTTCCTAAGCCTGTAATCCCAAACTGCCTAGTTCTCCCTGAGAACCAGAGCTCCTTCTCCGATAACACGTGGGCATTTGGTGCTGAGCACCATGGCGGGTTTTGCTCTGCTGGAGCCTTCTGCCAGTGTTTATTCTGCTAGATGATGCCGTTGCTGCTGGAAGGAGTCTAGGTGAGACTCAAAGGAGATAGTCGCAGTTAAAATTTTCTTCCAAGAACATTGTCTAGTCCTGTCAATGTAAAATGTTATGCAAAATATTTCTTGTTTGATAATTGTGGAACACTACAAAAGCCATTTTTCTTCCAGGGGCATATTGATGTAGAAATAGCTGCCGGGAGTGGCAAAGAGCATGTTTTCAGAGAAAATGTCAGAGTGGTATTTCACAAGTATTGATATATCTTCATAAATATTGAATTCTGGTTACTAATGTAGCCAGTAAATAGCTAAAGGCAAATTCTGCTTTCCATTAGAACTCTGATATTTGCCTGGCAAATTGAGAACTCTTGGGATAAAGCTTGGCTTCTTATGCCTAGACAAGTGCCTTTATGAAAGCAATTGATTTTAGAGAAAAGCAGCATGATGACACTGAGAGCCCTTTGAGATCCTTAGATGACTGCAAAATCCAGCAGTCCTCTGCTTCTCTGCACCAAAGGAAACTGAAGCACACAGAGACCACATTGCAGGGGGGTGTTACTGTTTTAATCCCACAGCAAGTTTGCTTTGGTAGTCGTGCCAAAGAACCTCAGGTAGGCTTGAGGGTTGGGGTCTGGGTGTGCTTTGCATTCCTTCATCCACCACTGTCCTGGCAGTGCAAACCTCCAGAAGTAGTGCTCTGCAGTGGGCGAGTGTCACCTGTTAGGCATGCTGAGGAAGAGCTGCCAAGGGGAAATGTAGGGACTGGAGTTCTTCAGAAACAGCACTCATGTAGCACGCAGGGGAAGGTTTAGATGTATCAGACAACGCTCTGACAGATCACCCAACAGGTCTCGTAGGAAGTACAAACTTTAGTAATAGAAGAGCGGCAGAGCTGCAAAACCCCTGGTCTTCAGTTAACAAATTGAACAAATATGCAGGCACAAACACATCACATCCCTCCTTCTTAGGTGTGCTATTCCTGCACATGCAGGGCTTTGCACTTTTGTTTCATGGAAAAGGAGTGCTTTTTTCATATCCTATGTAAAAATATCAGTGAGATAATTCAGTCTGGTGGTCAGCAGAGAACTTAAGATCTTCCTTAATATGTCGCCTTAAAAGAGGCACATCTCCAAACTTAACTGCCCAGCATTTTGCCAGGAGATGAATGTAGTCCAGTACAATGGGGGCTGATTTCTCAGCATTATTGTCTTTCTTTGTATTGCTTGCACTTCATAATTTTAGCACAACATAGGTAAAAGCCCCAGGAAAATGAAACATGATAAACTCTTAGATGAATGAGCCAGTAATTCAAAATAAAGGAGTAGAGAAAGATTCCCGATATTGTGAAGAACATTTCTGAGTTAGCATTTTCTTCAGACCCTGTAGGTGCTTAGATAAGCAACAATTGTTAAAATCATTCTCGAAAGGAAAGGACTGCATGTTCTCTTGTCTGTGCACTTAAAAACAAGTGTTTCATTTGTTCTCTTAGCTATTCTGCAAATGTATGTAATGGTAACTACTCACTATAACAACAGACACGAGTTCTGGTTTTGTGACTGTACTCACATTCTGGGGAGACATCTGCGAGCTCAGTCTATGCCTCCAGGTGGTCACAAGTTGTCTTCACCAGTTATTTCCAGTGTCAGAACGTAGAAACTGTGCAATTCAAACTCACAAGCTTGTGCACCAAGACCTGCATGATAGTTTCCAGAAAAATCTCACTGTAAATTCTGGCTGGTGGTGCTTTCTGATCGCTGCACATCAGCTGACAAGCACAGCCTCTCTCCCTCCTGTTGATAATGACTTGTGCTGTGACACTTCTACCTTAGGGACTTACTTGGTATTAATCTTCTGTCCATGCCTGCCTATCTTGTCTGTGTTGTATAAGCATTGGTGGCTAAATATAGTAATAGACAGAGCCTGGGGGACTGTCAAGACTTATTAGGGAGGACTGATCTGCTCAGCTGGGAAGGACTGATCTCTTGAAACCAGCAAGAGTCTTTCCATTAACAGGGCTTCGTTCAGACGTCTGCCTTTTTCTTCTGCATGTGAGCGAGTTTTTATTTATGTGGCTTAATCTTTTAAGAGACATCCTTGTGTGTGAAAACTTTCAGGGATGAAATTATTTTACCTAGTCTGGGGGTAACTTATTGATACTAGAAACAAATCAGTTGCCCGAGTAACCAAGCAATGTTTTTCAAATAAAGTCTCAAATTCTACAAACTGCGCAAACAGCAGCTCTACAGTTTGCATGGGAAAAGACTCAAAGATATAAATGTTAGGCCACGTGTTTTCTACCTGGCCATACCTGGTTATTCACAGTGCCGTGCAGTGCCAGATGCTGCAGGGAGGGAGGAAACTTGGGCAAAGGCAGTTCTTAATAGCAGAATGAATGAATAAGCTTTTTATGACAACTGATTTTAAACTCAGTGAATGAGAAGGAAATTAAAACTGGGGGAACCAAGCAAGGTGGTAGGATGGAGCGGGAAGTGATCTGACCCCATTCAGTTGAGCAGACCATGGCAACGGCAGCCTGTCCCAGACTGGCCAGTGACCCCTGCCTGGCAGCTCCCCACCAGGAGCTGCAGAGTCGTTTGTGCATCCTCTGCTTGGTGGGCAGCTCCTTCCCCTCCAGTTTCTCTCCTGCTCATTTTGGCTTGGGCGTGGAAATTCTTGCTTCTTTTGACACTCTGAGGCAACACCAGCCTGAGTTGCGGTGTTGGTTGTTAGAGTGCTGCCAGCACTCTTGGGGCACTAGGGAGATGTGTGCAGCGTGCAGGAGTCTTGGGGATTCAGCAGGTGGCTGGGAGAAGCCTGGCAGACATGCTTGCTAGGCTTGCCTCATCCTGTCTGGCCTCATTCAAACAACAGGCACTACCATGGTTGAGATGACCACGCAACAGCACTCCACCGGCACGCAAAGCCCATTGCAAGGGAATATTTCTCCAGCAGCATCAGGTCAGGAGTCCTGCTATTGTAGGTAGCAATCCTTTGCCACACAGATGTAGGAGAGAAGAATATAAAAGGAGTTTCTCTTCCTCTACTGCTAATGTTTTTCTCATCAAACTGCTTTTGAACTGTAGAAACTAGTTTCAGGAGGCTGAATAGATCCTGCTTAGCATCTCGGAAACCACTGAAATGGGGAATTTTTCCAATAAGTTCCCTTTTTTTCCTGCAGCTTGCTCAGAGCACAGCATGTGAGGGAACATAACGGAAGGGAAACCACGTAAGCAAAATGTGAGCTCCATACGTAGCTTTCCATTAGAGAGCTTGGCATGAGACAGCCTTTCATCTTCAGAAAGCAGCACTTGGCATCTGATTTCCCATTGACTCCTTAGGTGTATTTCATAATGAGATCCCTGAATCCTAGAAAGCATGTGGAAAAATTACCCTGCCTGAAGCATAACACTGGGGAAGGAAATTTGATTCTCAAGTGAAAAACAAGAAGCTAACATTATTCTTGCTGGACAGGTGGAGGTTTTGGAGTGCATCTTTGGACACTGGCTTTAACAAGCTAATCGAAGCCAGGTTCTGTGTGTGCTGTCTCCCAGGACTTTCTGACCTTGTGGAAGTCATGGGTCTTCTCCTGAGCAAGTCCCTTCTAGTCCCTATTCCCCTGCCTTATACAATCTTGTGAGCAGGACAGGTGTTGATAGCTGTAGCAGGGCACTCTGTGCTTTGCTCATTTCCAGAAGTCATTGGCTTTTGTTGCTGACATCTGAGTCAATGAGGCACCTGGTTCCGGGAGAGAAAATGCCAGCAGAATCTGGGCCTCCATACAGTGAGAACCAGAAGCAACTTAAAAGGTGAAGGAACTGAAAACTCACAGTCATTTCTGAAAGATTAATAGTTCTTTTGTTCTTTCTGGTTTACACTTAAAAATGAAATGATATAATGTGTTTTTTTAATTGTACCAGATACTGGAGAAATAGATGTATTTTTACATTTATAGTGAATGCTTGTGTATTTCATGTGTAGTTTGTATCACACTGATATAAAGGACAGATCTTATAGAATCAGCCTTGTCCATGATGGGGGATATATTGGCAAATATTTACTTCGCATGGGAAGCTGCAATCTCTACTCTGTTCCACAGCAGTAGTCTTGTATAACTGCTAGCATTCTTGAGAGGGGGTTCCAAAACAACTTAGCATCCTGCCCAACAACATAGTGGGCATGTGGATGGAGGCTTGTTAGGGCATGCTCCATGCACTGAATTCCTGGTGAAATGTCCTTGTTAAAACAAATCTTGGCCAGTTTCTGTTTCTTGGATGCATCTGTGAAGTTCAAAAAGAGATCATGTAGTGACAGCCAGGCAAGGTGACTTTAGCTCTTCCCTCCACACTGATGTGTGCTGTTTCACTGAGGATTTGGTATTTCTTGTTTCTCCCTACAGAAGAGTTCATAGCAGTTTCTGAGAACCAAGTCCCCATCTGTAATGACCTTGTGATATAGTTGACCCCAAGAACAGGCTAGTTACCCTTAGTTGTGGAACAGTCATGGCAAAACCAGGCCTGTGTGGTCTGAGGACAGGCAACCAGCATTGACAGTAGTTCAGAATAAACATAGCTAGGTAAGAGGCAAAGGGAAAAAGAAATTATGTAGTTGTAAATTAGTCTCTTGTAGCAAGGAAATTGCTTTGTGGAAAGTTGTGAAATACAATTGCAAAGAAGAAATTTGAGGGACAAGAAAGTCTAAAGATCAAATGACAAGTAGCCTGTTCAAGTTCAAGCAGGCTTAGCAAGTGTGTGTCAGACTGTTCCTGAATGGTTTCATCACCACTGGGGCTAGCAGAAGCAAAGGCAATTGATCTCTATTTGAGTTCTAAATAAATAAACAGTAATGACAGAAAAAGAAATCAAGTGTATTGATTATATCATCAGAAATGTTTCTGTTTGGGAGTTTGCTCAAAAGCCTCATGCCAACACGAATCACTGAGATTTGAATTAAAGCTTCCCAGAACAAGTCTTTTGAGTGGATGGTCATATTGTGGTGCAGATGCATTTGAAGAGTAACTTTTCACACTACAGTCTTTCAAAAAAGTCAGAGCGATTAGAAAATATAATGTTACTTTGCAAGGCTTCCTCAGCAAGAAATGCATTACTTGTTTTTACACAAATATCTGGAAACTGCCTTACCTTTCTGAAAATACCCTTCTCCATATTGCTTTTTAATATCAAGAGGGAGCATATTCCGAATGAGATCTTTCTCTTTCATAATCTTTGCTGGATTGGATAATGGTGTTTTGAACAGTCCAGGTTGAATGCAACAAGCCTTATCTCCAAAAGCTTTCATATCTCTTCTGCAAAGGAAGCACAATGATTCAATCACATTAGACATTATTACTAATGCTGTGGGATTCTTTTCTGTACTAACACTTTCATTTCTGTGTTTACATGGCACACCAGCACACAAATACTGTGAGGTTTGTCCATGGTTGTGAACTTTCAGCTTGTTATCCCTAAATGAAAGAGGGACGAACTTTCTTACTGGCTTCACAGAGTGAGAGCATGCATGGGCAGTGACAGTGCAGTAGCTGACGTGGTGTATTTCACATCCTAGTTCACCTTGCAGTAGCTCATTAGTTATGTGACTTATCTGCAACATTGGCTGGCTGCCTAAATGCAAGTATGTAGAGCCATTTTACATGTCTTAGGGAAGCCCTCTCAACCTCTGGCTGATGCTCCAGATTGGTACCGTTCCTTCTGGCCCCATCTCATATCTGTCAGCCCTGTTTAAGTGTCCTGGTACCTAAAATGGCATTATATATTTAGGCACACAATTTGTTCCTTGTCTGTCTTACAAGTGGTGGTCCTCAGGATTAGTTTGCAATTTTCTCTATCTCTCTTTAATGATTGGTATAATTAAGAGAAGAGGCTTTGAAGAACAAAGCTTAGACAAAAGTTACTACTGTGCAATAACTCCTCTTATGTATTTTTTCTGGATGGGCAGCTGCTGGAAATTTTTAGGTGCACCTTTAAATTAGGAAAATTTGGTTCATATTGCAAAGACATTTTGGTTCTCTTGAGAAGAGCTGCTTCTGCAATAAGGCCTCTGTGCACACTAAGATAGGTTAGTTGTAAATCTATAAGAGCACCAACTATGCCACGGTAATACCTGAGGACAGCTTATGTGCCCATCAGGCTTTATACCTTAGTCTTGAAAAGCTGGCATAGTCTTATGGTTACCAAAGGCACTTTTAAGAGCTAGTCCTAAGTGTCTAACGTTTTTCAATTTTATACCAAGTGTCAGGATTGTAAATCAGCTTCTATTCTGCGTGTGCCAGTTTTCAGTCAGTATGTGAGCACTAGGAAGAAAAAGAGTGACCTTTCCTCATAGTGAGTGTTATACCTTAAGCTGTCATTAAATCCTTCTACCCCAAACTTTGTAGGAAAATAGCCTCCACCACTGGATACATTTACTATCCTCCCATTTGCTTTTTTTATCAAGAGAAGCATATGTATTGTAACATTTATGAGTCCAATTAAACTAACTTCAATTGGTTCTTTAAAGTGGTCAATATCCAACCAGTCTGTAGGAACCGATGGCCCTATAATCCCGGCGTTATTGACAAGTCCCCAGAGGCCTGCAGGGAAGAAAAAGTAGGAAGTCAGGAAGCAAATTCTCATCTAATGCGTCAAATAAATTGAACCGGGTGAGACTTCACAGAAAATCAGTGAGGGAGCAGGTGAGCAAAGAAGATTTGGAGGAATTGCTTGAGACTGTCCTGCAATATTCAGCTTTATTCTCAGTGTCCAAGTTTTATCACCACACTTTCCATCACCTTTTGCATAGTCTTCCCCTTGCCACAGCATTTTGAGCAGGGGGTAGTGTTTGCTTTTTGTGGGAGAAAGGGCAGTAGAGGAAGGCCAGGTATGGCAAAGAGCAACTGCACTGAGTGATGGGGAATGTGTGAGGAATAGACCTGGTCCTTGGTACAGGTAGAGTGTTCTGAGACATAGGCAAGTGTGCCCTGGTTCTGAGAGCGATGAGGTGCCAGGACAATAAAAAAACAGCTCTCGTTAACGACAACAACAAACAAATCCTTCTCAAAACTTAGAAAACAAGATGAGAACTGTGATAGAGAAAGCATTTGCTATTCATTTTCCCTCTACTGGCATTGTATATTGTAGCAGAGAACATATGGCTCACATTGACTGACGTAACCCAACTGGAAATGGGAAGTATTTTTTTAAAATGAACAGACAGCTCCAAAAAATGAAGTGGAGGCAAGGAAAAAATACTAGATTGATTCAAAAAACATTCCTGAGCCCTCAGAAGTGGGAGGGGAAAATACCAAAATTTAAAACCAGGTCTTCTCTTGTGTCAGCTTTTAGAGTCGTGTGAATGAATTCTTTTGCTTGTCTGACTTTACTCATAGTTTTGCCTGGGGAAAAAAAAAAAATCACTTTTGGCCTGAAACCAAGCAGTTTCAAATAAAAGCAATTTGTCAAGTAATAAGGAAATCTATGAAGAGACAAAAGGTCAAATTGAGATTGAAATTTAGCATTAAGTATAATTGGTACTACGACACATTGTAATAGACCAGATTTAAGACTCAAAGGTAGCTGAATCCAGCCCATAGGATCTTGGGCCTTTGTCAACTCTACTGCAATACCGCTCCTACTGAAATCAATTAGCATCAGTAACGGCAGCAGCATCTTGTCTTGCACAGCTTGTCAGAGATATGGGATTTTTCTATTTTTCAGAAGGTCTGCAAGCAGTATTCCAAAATAGTTCTATTCAGATTTATTTGATAGACTTCATATGTACTTTTTGCTTTTGATAGAATGAGTAATTACTTACAAGTAATTTATTACATGTACTCAATTTTTTAAAAAATAAGTCTTTAAGCTTGTAACGCGGAATTTGTTTAATTTGTTTCCTAGCTGGGTAACACAGCATAGGAGGTGCTGAGCACTCGTGATATGTATGCAAGTGCGAACAGTCCCAACAAAGGTTCCAGAATCTGGATAACTGTTCTGACGATGATGAATCCATAAACCTGACACCCCCAAATTTTTATCTACCATTAACTAGATGTATGAAGCATCCGTTTAGTGAGATCTTCTTCCATGTTCTTGGAAGATGACAAGACGTCCATACACACTTGTCAAATGTCAGTTAAAGTAAGCTGTGAACATAGCATGGTAGCATGGTTGGTTGGGGTTTTTTTCTTATTTTTTTCTTCAGTTGGCTAACTGCAACTATTCAGAGAAGCAGGCACAGTGCAGAGCAGTGACCTCTTTCTGCTGAAACAAAACAAAAATTCCTTCCTTGAGCACAAATGAGAACTTGAGATGTACTGTAATAAGGTTACAAAGAATAATGCATATTAGGTTATTGCTGCCAGGTCAGTAAGCTCTCATCACACATATCTGGGAGAAACACTAACTAGAAAAGAGTAGCAAAAATGAAATATTTGCATGGAAAGCAACAGAAATGTCTGAACTTATTGTCAGTTCACAGAAAAGCAGTAAGACTAGGGCCAGCCGATAACAAAAGGTCAAGCAAGATGAGTAGGACCCAGAACTTTTATCTTTACTGTGAATACTTAATCAATGATAGCCAAGAAGCAGGATGTACTTTATTTTCCTAAACCCTTTGTTTGTCAGTGCTGGACTCTCAAGAAAGGGGATAGCAAGTACTGCTGCTTTGCCTCTCAGTAATTAAGTTCCTGCATCCAAGCTGTGGGAGTGCACGTGTGTGTGAGGTCCCTGGGCAGCGCAAGGAGGCTGCAGGTTGGAGCACACACCTGCCGGAGTGTGACAGCATCGACACTGCGAAGTATCTTTGAGAAGAGCCTGCCTATCTGAGGGTATACTCCAATTCACTTAATAGCGAACTTACAAGTAGCTACAGACGATGGATGAAATTCCACTCAGAGGAAACAATTCAGTTACACTTCTTTGTGAGCGCTCATGGCCCAAAACACAGGAGATGCAGTTGACTAACATAATAATTATAAATAGCCATAAAGGAGTACATATCTTTTTAGAGGTTACTTACTTAATTTAAAAGGAAATTGCAAACATGTTTTTAAACATCATAATAGCACAAAAGGAAAAAAAACACAGGGCTCATCAAGAAAAATAATATATTTTTCTCTAATTTCCAGGAGGAAGAAGAATAAGAGGCGCTCAGAAGCCCCAGAGGCATTTGGGTGGTGGCATTCAAGAGTGGCTGGGAAAGCAGAGGCACAGGGGACAGGCCACCTCTAACAGGAACAGGTGAGGTGGTCGAGGGAACCAGAGGGCCAGGCACTCTCAGAGATGTCTTTTGGGAATAATTTTTTTATTTTAACATGCTGAGTCACAGTTCTAGTTTGCATTTTAAATTTACAGGTTCTTTTGTGGCTTGGTTTTATTTTGTTTTTCAGAAGTGTTGTTGCCATCTCTGCTATTTTTATTTGCACGAGTGCCTGGAATGGAGAAAAATTCCTTGCCTGCTGCCAGATTTGGGTAGGATCAACTGGATAAATGAGTGCATGTCCTGCTTCTGGTGCTTTCCAAGAGCAGATGGTGAGAGGCTAACTGTAGAAACGAGGTGAGTAACTAGAGGTAAGTCCCTTGCTGCCCACCTCCCAAACTCCTGCTGGGCCCACTCTGGACGGTATTTTGCAGTTCCAGTGTAGCATATTTTTGTGACCAAGAAATAAATATACCATGACTTAGTGTCTCTGATTGTGATTTAGGTCACGGGAGAAGAAATAAGTTTGCTTCTTTCTTTGCGCTAGCCTTTCACCTCGAGGTATCTGTTCCCAAAAATCACCAACTTGGACTTTTTACTTTCTATAACAAGAGAAAGTCATGTTCACAGAAACATCCCTGTTGTGCCCAGAGGTACCTTCCTTATTTCATTGCAAAGAATGTAGGAGCTGGTGTTTCCTGTTTCAGTATGAAGAAATGTGGTTTGCTTGCAAAAAAAAAAAAAAAAAGGAAATGGACGTCTTATCAATTATCAGCTTTTTGCTTGCAACAAAAATTATAAAACCTGGCCATCAATAGAGGAAGTCTTGCTTTTAGGTGCAAAAAACAAGTTTTCCATATAGAACACTTGCTAAAGATCTTTGGAAAGGATAGTAACTATTTCAGAAGTCATGCTGCATTGGAAGAAATAATGTACATATGCACCTCATGGGATGGCCATAATTGTATTTTTAATAGCATAAATCACAATTCAGTAAGTCATTTTTGTATAACTGATTTGATGCCAAGAAGAGAATGAAGACACAGTGTATAGTACTTGCCATTCTGACCAACTGAATTTAGCTTACCCTCTGAATCAATTTTCATATTATTCAGCTCATGTTGCTATATACTGCAGGGACAGTAGTGTACCCTGAATTATGGCATGGCTAATAAAGTAGTTCTATATTAATGCTGATAAAATAATGCCATACTAATCTCTTCCTGGACATTTGTTGTGAGCTTTGTTTTTTTTCTCCAGAGAACTGTCTGGTCTCCTCATGAATGATTGCTTTCCAAGTGCACTGACTTTATGTTGTGAGATTACATTAGTCAAATTTAAACCCTTCATTAGATGTCAATGAACTGTAGCCATTGTGACCGCATGGTTATTGACCCAGGTGCAAATAGTCAATGCCTGATTTAAAGATTCAGTTTTGAAAAATGGGTTAGAATAATGAAAACATGATGGAAAATGGTTGGGTGCTTCACTGACTAATTGAACAGGATCCTTGCAGTTTGTTCTATGATAGATTATTTTTCACAACCAAGGGTGAGTAACAAATCTATCTTGTTTAATATTTCAGAGTTAACTGATGAAACTTCCTCAACTAAAAGATACCTGCATTTTTCCTTCAGAACAATTTAAGCTAAATGCTGAATTCCCTTTGCACAGTTAGTGTTTTTTTCTGGTTCTTGTTTTAATTCTTTTCAATGGGAATGTTTCAAGAACAAGGCATTAAACTTCTATTTCAAAGCAAAATGTTCTTCTGCATATATGCTGAGAAACCTGGTTTTAAGGAAAAATGAAAGATAGTGCTTTCAGGGACAATTTTCAATGTTTCCTCCTGCCCTCTCATGTTAAGTAGTGATCTGATCTGGATAAAGATGAGATATGAAAAATATTTCAAAGGGCTTTGAATCAGGTCCTAATGTTACTTCATTCTATAGGATATGTTCAATTTTTTGGCATTTTCCAAGTATTGCCGGTTTAATCTGGATTTTGAGTTGCTTAAATATTTTTGTTTATCAGAAGTGCAGAAGCCATACCTTAAATGTCTAGAATAAAATGTTATTTCACTTAAGCGCAGTATCTGTTTCCATTTTGTATTTTGCACACGGGGGTAGATGGGATGATTTAGTACCTCCTGTTATCTCTGATTACTACTATCTAAATAATTTTTAAAGCCAACATCAGCAACAGTGTTTTTCAAGATGTTGTAAGTGATCCCCAGTTAGACGTTCAGACCCTGAGGAACGTTATTTTAATATTCTAATACAGCATGCTAATCTGCTATACTAATCGGTTTAAGTCAGCTAATGAGTGATGCCTGCTGAACAGGATAGTATGTGGATATTATTTGATGTGTTGAGCTCTAGAAAATATAGGAAAAATGTGTTTCCTTTCAAAAATGTGGGACAGTCACAATTTTATTTGAAAAGTGACATAATTCCAGAAAGTTTAGCTCTAGCAAGTGTTTTTAACTAGAATCCTTTTTCAAGTCTATCAGTCATTGGGGTTTTCCCCATTTTTTCTATTATTTAAAACTGCATCAGCATTCAGGCTTAAAAATCAGTTGCAAAATACATTTCATAGTGTTAAAATACAGCATCATAGCAAACACTGAAATGAGACTTCCCAGCATGATACTCTATACCAACATTTAAAGGACAGATTGATTTTTACAGTGTTTCAGTACAAAATTTTGCATAGATGTTATGATTGCAAAGTCCAATTATAGCTGAAAGAGGAGAGGCAGAGAGTGACTTTGCTCTACTTTTGCCTTCTTCATCAATTTACAGTATGACATTATCCATTATCTTTCTGAGGCAGAAATGCAGTGGCAGTGGATTTTTAACCACTTCATAGCTTTTCACATTCATTAGCATGGTTCAGATAGTTTATATCACTTAATTTAAATAGGTTTATCCTTCTGTGAAGTTATGAAGTATTTTAAAGCTGCTGGAATGTGTGTGTAAATACCAGCCTTAACATTTAGATTTATTTTGATAGCAGGACAGGTAGGAACATCACTTCTTTACTCCATCGGAACACTTTTTCATAATCATGACATTTCCAGTTGTACTAATTACAGTGTAAAATAAGCAGCTTGTCTATTAGCTCAGCTTCCTTTATATAGTTCCGTTATTGGTGTGCTAAACAGTGCAAAGCAGTCAGTACTAGATCTAGAAGCAAATAATAGCTTCATGTTTAAGTAGAAATTACTAGTAAAGTTATCATTGTGGTCAACAATTTTTTGCAGAAGAAAATATGAGTGTATGGTTGCAGCTGGTATCTTCTGCGTATTATTAATTAAGGCAATAATGTTTTACCCATTTGAACCAAAAATCTGAATAGCTTAACAAATAAACCTTGTTAATTTATTATTTTTCTCACACTGATGGCTTTCTTTGAAATATATTAATTCATCTTTTTAAAGTGTGCCCTTCCGAAAAAACACATACTTCAGGAAAAAAGAAGCCAGCCAGCCTTAGGCCAATTGCATATTTAAGGTGTATTTTCCTTAGAATTGTGTCTGCGAAGGGCTCCCCCGTCAGCGCTACCACTGTTTAGCTTCTTTGTCAATGGAGCAAAAAGTCTGTGTTTTCAGATCTTCAACCTCACAACTGAATTTACACATTAAAAAAAAAAAATGTCTTGAGAATGTGATGCCTGACAAAACTGCCAAAAATAAGCTGGCTGAGAAACTTTTCTTTTTTTTTCCTTAGGAAACTTCTGGAACTTTAGGATGATTTGAACAAACAGCTTTTGGAGATGTTCTCTTTCAGACTATTTCAATCAACCAAACACAGCAAAAGGCGGGAGGGAGCAGAATAATCTCTATGTCATCAGTGCAGAATTGAGTGAAATTTTTGTTTCCCATGTAGGGAAAATTGTCACTCTCATCTTCAGTGACACCATACTTTCAAGGGACTTACAACTGCCGGAAATATATGCTTGCTTTTTTGAGGAAGCTACATTTATTTCAATATAAACTGAATAATGTCAGCTGGCAATTAAGCTTGTTAAATTCTCTTCCATATGCTTAGTGCAAATCCAGCTGAAGTGAGACTTGATGATCTGGAGATAGGGTCCACGTGAAACAGAGATATGTATGTGACGCTTTCCTTACTTTATGGTCAGAAGCAGGTGTTACATGCTTTCTCTGTTATATAAAAGAGCAGAAAGAGGATGTGGGAATGTGCACATGGTAGGGACTTTAACTAAGGAAGTGCCATAGCTTGTTCAGCCCATTTGCCGTCTGTCTGAGAGAATGGAAAAATTATGATTATTATTTCAAGTTTTTTCACTGTATCCGGGGATTAATAAAAACTCCGGTGGTCTCATGTTGTTAGTGACTAGTCTAGTTTTGGCCAGACATTTTACTGTTGCAGTGGGGATTTGTCTTTACACATTTACATTTTACATTTAAGGAGAGAATGCGGTTCACAGTTTAGCGGGTCAAAGAATGTGAGGGGTCAGAATTTACAGACCAGTGGATGAGTAAATCGTGTCTGCTCATCAGAAACTTTTAGGCAGAAAAACCTGCATCTGTAGAGTAGCAATCAATGAACCGAGGGAATGGATGTATTGAATGAAGTCCTGCAGATGTCTGTGTCGCTTCTGGTATAATTCAGTAATATTAATAATGATGTGGATTACACAATGGAGAACATTTTTATTAAATGTGATCATGACATAAAGGTAGGAAAGACTGCAGATATGCTGGAGAGCAGGACTACCAATCAAAATCCCCTTAACAATCACTTAAAATGGGCCAAAGAATGTAAAGTGCTATTAAATATAGACAATAGCAGGCAGGATGAATCCATTGTGAAAATATAGTTTGGAAAGCAGCTGGCTCTGTAGCAAATTGTTTGCAAAAAATGAGCAGCTTTGGTGGATTACAAACTGAATAAGAAGCAAAGTGGTACTTTTGTTAAAAAACAAATATCATACTGGGTTGCATGAACAGGAATATAATCAGTGAAATGTGAAACAATCATTCTCCTTTGCTCAGTGTTGGTAAGACTGGTGCTGTAGTGCTGTTATACACTCATCACTTCAAGAAAGATGTGCCAGAATCGAGAGGAGACCAGTGGAAATTATCAGAGGTTTAGGAAATACACCCTACCAAGGAAAATTGAATTATTATTCTAATAAATACAGCCTACTTACAAAGTGAAAATAATTATTATGTTCCATATCCTTGGTGGACTGCACAAGAAGTAAGTGGTTTAAAGTATGACAGGTAAGATTCAGACTAGACATCAGGAAAAAAATATTTTAGCAATAAGATAGTGAATAACTAATTGCCTGGGGATTTCTTCAGGCACCTTTGATAAACATCAGTTAAAATGACACAAGAATAATTGAACTTTGCCTTGGATGCTTGGAATTAATCAAGAGACTTTGGTCTTTCCAGCCCAACTTGCTGATGATTCAGTGGTGTGCCAGAGACATACACATAAAATTCAGGAGAAGAGGATAGGAAAGAGAAGGGTTTGGTTGGGAGTTAGGAATTCTTGAATGCCAGTTTGAAGGGAAAATTAACAAAATTGAGAGGTTGGGATTTTACAGGGAGTGAAACTATTGAAAGTCACACATGCATCCTGAACCATGGAACTGACTCCTCTTATGTTGCTCCATTTTGATCTAGAAATGGGTGTATTTCCTTCATCCTCCAGTAATTTCAGAGCCAAGCTGAAATTCCTTACATGTGGAAGGGCTTCTTAGCAGAAAAGAGGTTGTTCCTTTGCAGGGCTAAATAAGTAAAACCTCAGCTGTCTGGGAATTCCGGTGGTGGAACGCAAATAATGTGTGGAAATGTGCCTTTTACGCAGAAGACTTCTTGTGTTATTTGGGAAAAGATGTTAAAGCTTTGGTATCAGAATGTGTTGTAACATGCTTGAAATGAGAGGTTATGGGAGGTTTATATAGAAGTATAAACATAAAAATGTTGATGTTGAATGACTGGAATACGGTAACTATGTTTTGGGATATATTACGTTAAACAAAGGTGTGGATGAGATGACTTTGGTTACAAAAGGTAATGTTTTGGGGCGGGCTTTGCAGCACTTTCCCCCAGGCCGCATCTTGGATGCCAGGCCCGCTGGCCAAAACTAGTGCCATGAGCAGATTTTGCATCACGAAAGTGCTTCTTTAACAAAAAAGTGTTAACTTTTGTCTCCTTATTTCTGTCTGCGTATGACATCTGCTCAGCATGTCAGTGTGAATAGTTAGGAATAAACCTGTCCAGAGGAGCAGGTCTGCCGGCTAAGCAGACCCAGACAAGAGCTGTGGTTGTGCAGCTGTTGGTGGTGATGCTGCAGGTGTCAGTGTGGCTCTGGGGTCCCCCTCGGGCACCCCTCTTGTCCCCCAGTTGTCCCCCATCATGGTCCTGCTGGCTGCTGCCAGCCACAACAGGACAAGTCAGGGGCAGGTCTCCTGCTTGCTGCTGCCTCATAACTGAGGCAATATCTGTCACATTAATATCTCAGTCTATAACCTAGGGATGTCACCTGCACAAAAGCAGCAGTTTATTTTAATACGGCTACTAATGAGCTGTTTGCAGTGGGCTGCAAAGCCCTGCGGAGCAGCCCTCACTTGATCAAGAGGCACTGAAATCTTTCAGAGGCTTTGCACTTAGGAGGGAGCTGGGCATGCTTCTCTGAGGTGTAGTTTCACTGTGTCTGGGATATCTATTCTGCTACAACTTGTGCTGTAATCAGTGGCATTGCCCTGGGATAATAAGAGCAAAACTGAGGTAAGCAGGAGTTTAATGTACTATTTTTTTTATGTTCACAGACAAATGTATGCTGATACTCTCCTTTTTTAATTTTTTTTTCCCTTCTCTTCAGGACTTCTGATTTAAGTAACTAATCATCATGTCTGACCCTGTTATTCTCCGTAGCATCAAGAGGTTGGGAGAGGATAACTCTGCTTTTGACTTGGATGGCAAATGTAAGAAATTTATTCTTCTGTCAGCTCCTTATTTTCTAGACCATGTAAAATAGGCAGTGGGTGGCCTAAGTGGAGCAAATAGTGTACATAATACAAAGCAGATAGTCTGTGGAATAAATGTCAAGTTGTGTGGTACCTGCTGTTTTGGGTATGCTGCCTGCAAAACAACTTTTCTGTAAAAACTACATATAACAATTCCTACTGATGGACAATCTTCACTTACTAACCTACAAGTTCCACAGTATATAGCCAGGTTTTTATAGTGAGCACTTTGCTGTACAAGTAAATGGCCTTTACTGGGAGTGGGGGGAAAAGTTCTGTCTTCCACAGTTTCTACAGCTGCTTTTCTTTTAATTCAGCAGACGTATTGTTAGAACAATCAAGCTGGGTAGTGGTTAAGACTCTGCAGTTTCATTAGTATTTCACTTGAAATATTTTATGACAGATTACTTCCAGAAAACTGGAGGCTCATGTTGAAAGACAGTTCTTCTCTCATGGAACTAGTTTTCACCAACAAAAAGAAATCTAAGCAAACCATACTAGACCCAAGTTACAGTGATTTTTTTTTTCCCCATGCCTAGACAGCAGCTCAGATTTAAGGCAGTCCAGCCTCAGCCTCTTTTGTTCCATGGGAACCTCACATCTACCTTCTGTTACAATTTGTGGCATGCACCAGAATTCTTCACATAACCATAAATATAATGAAATTTCAGACAATAATCAAACTTTTTCAGGACCTTATGACAGATTTTTAATAAGACACCCCTCTTCAAACCTCTCTCCCTGCCATATAGCGGCACAGTGTCCCAGCTATAACTTGATCTGTGGTGTTGTTATTTTTAAACCTTAGTAGTTGCTGACTGATGCTAAGTCTGTATTTCAAATCTAGTATCATTCATTGTTTGGGTTTGGGATTTCCTTCCAATCTTTATCTGTGATAGGATGTCTCATAGGACTGTGGGCATAACTTTGGAGTCTGAACACATTTGGAGTATTCAGTCTGAGCTTGGAATAAGCCTTGATTGTGGTTATCTTTGTAGAGATTGACTGATACCTGCAAACATAAAAGCAGCTGTTCCATTAGAAGACAGTACATGTGCATTTTTTGCTCTGACCTTAGAAACTGAACAAGAGCTTCATGTGCAGAAGGTGTATGTTCCAACCTTCTGTCTCTGTGTTAGCCAGACAATTCATTTTATTTTAACCATCCTCGTCAAATCTCTTTCACTTTGCTGGGATTATTCTACTAGACTAGATAATCTCCTGTTCAACAGATTCAAAGGTCTGTTTTTGTTAGGAACCTTAAATCTGTTGTTATAGCTGGTAAGAAGATAGCATAGGAAATTATTCTCTGAATAGCTTGAATGTGTTCTTAAAATCAAAGCTGGCATGCTACATTCTGCAGCTGATTTTGAAGTCTGCAACACAGCAGCAGCAACCTCAGCTCCATGACTGTGAAAGAAACCAGTGTGAATGTTTCCTGAAAGTCTGCTCTCAACCCAGTACATTGCTGCCCCAGCACACTGCCCTGCATCCTGCTGCAATGAGCAGTCATCTGCGTGCTGAAGCAGTACTGATCTCCCCACTCCCTTCCCCAAATGTATTTTGTTTTGCTTTTAAAACTTCTCATCCAGGCTGCTCACTAAGGGCAGTTTCAATGTATGAGGCATTGTGGGCTCTAATATTGCTGGAGAGGGAGGAGGAATGACATGAAAAGGGAGTGAATAGGTAAAGGGGTATGGTCCTACTTCTGGGACAGAAAACTGTTCATCTTTTCTAGCCCCTTACTTAGAACTCCAAACCTGCCCAGATTTATCTAGGTGGCTTAGGGGGTTGGGTTTATATCTGTTAATTTATCTTACACACTTGCCGCTTTTACTTCTCATGGGATTTTGGCAAAAGACTTTGTTTTGGAACCAAAGCTATTCCTCTTTTCGCAGTTGGTTTTGTTTTGTTTTGTTTTGTTTTGTTTTTTTGCCTGTCAAGTGGGTTTGCCTCTGGTTTCTCAGTTTCCTTGGAAATGCACTGTGATTTCCACTTAATGTAATGAACAGTTTGTTTGAACTACTAGAGCACATTTCCCAAAGCAAATCTCACTGCTTTAAAACCTTACTGGCATTCTGATGATTGATTTCTTCTGCTCTGTAATCTCCAGTGAGGCTTGTTTCATTAACCACCTATTGTATATATTAATAAGAATTAACCCTCTGTGGTTTAGCTCTTGAAGGCCACATGTGTAGTTAAGAGACAGCTTTAGCTGGGAGCCTTTTGAGTATGATTTTTCATCATTTGAATCAAGTAACACATTTCTTCAGGCTTAACTTTTACTGTGTTCTCACAATACCAGGAAAAACTCAAATTCTTGGCAATGTTTGTCAACTTTTCCTTGATTTTGTGCTTTTTGTAAAATTTCTTTCTTAAATGCCTTAATTCCTCTTTCAAATTTTTTTGAGCATTCAAAGTTTACTATAGCTTTTTTCTTCAAGGTTAATAAATTCTTTCATCTCCCCTACATTCTTTTATTTTCTATAAAATCATTTTCTGCCCTGTTTTTCTACTTTTTCAATTGTAGCAGTACCTGTTTCTTTCAAAATAAGTATAGGTACCATCATTCCAAATTCTCCTCCTGCTTAAAAACTTCTGGCCCACAAGAGCTGGCCTGCAGTTCCTCACACTCTTGCATAGCATTGATATACTCGTTTCCCTCTTCAACTTTGGAGAACGCTTATTTTGCCCTGTAAACCTAAACTGGCATGACTCAGAAAGCTATTTCACCAGACTTTCTTGTTCCTCGCATTTTCCTTTCAGCAGCCAATTAATGAGCTGACTTTTGGCAAACATCCTGAATAATGTATTTAGTAAAAACTATTTGTTCATCTGGAGGACTGAAAACTTGAGACTACTTCATCAGGAGAAAGCAGGCATAAATTGATATAAACTTACCAAGAAATTTTTGGACCCATGTCAGTTCATGTCCCTGGCTAGATGTCTCAGTGGGAATAAGATGCTTATAACTCAGGAATGATCAGGTCCCATGGGGTTCTAGTGTTTATGTTTCACATGTCTACAGAGGTTATGTACTTGAACAATAATTATTAACTAGACTGTGCATTTATTTTTCCTGACAGGTAACAGCTTCAAGAAAAAAGAGTAAGTCATGTACACAAACAGAACAATCAATATTTCTTGGAATATTCAAAGAAGTTAATGTAATCAGATCAAATGGATGCATTTATAGAATACATGGTATTTCATGGAAAGCTGTTCTCTAGGACTTGAACTGGTTTACTTGATAAAACAGACAGAGATAGACCAAAAGAGTCTTAGAAACCTTTAAAAACATAGAGTAATGGCAGCAAAATATGGTCTTTCTTTTGTGAAAATGTTTTTGATATTCAAATTTATCTTCCTTCAGTTTTTGAGTTTGAGAAATGAGGTTTTCAGGAATTTTAACTGATCCTGGTTAACTTCTCTAAAAGCTTAGGTGTGAGACTAAAATAAAAAGAATTATCACACTTTATTTGAGCTCAGATATTAAGATTTATATGTACAATTCTAGACACTTAAAAACTAAAATGATATAGAGACCTTAACCTTCAGCTATAATCTGAGATTTGAATGGGGCTAAGAGCCTTCCTCTTCCTAGATCTTGGGACCGGACAACCTTATGGGTGCTGTAATTCATGCCAGCTCTTTCTGACACAGTGTACACAGTCTAAGAACTACTCCTAGACTAAGGAAGCAAGAGCGTATCTTAATTTTTGTCTTTGTCAGGTTGCCCATCTCAGAGAGCACCAGCCCCGTGTTCAAGGTCTACCATGGTCCTCACACATATCTTGAAAGCCAAGTTGTGTTGGACTTTCATGTGTAACACATATATGGTCCTACCTACTACACAGGCTGTCTAGGATCTGGTTTCTGAAAACTGTTCATGACAAATATAGCTTGAATTAATTTATTTCATTAAAAAAAAAATCCTAATTGAAAATCCTTACTTATTGATCACTGAATGTACGCAGCTGATGATTACTTGCTATAACGCGCATCTCATCCATAATGGTGTGCCTAGTCCTTTAGATTTTAACTGATCATACAGAATAGCAACACATAGTGTGAGCACTGAAAGAAACCTGTATGGTAGGGTGAGAAATTCTACTGCTACTATGGACAGATGAACATACAGACAATAAAGAGGGAATGGGAACAGGACCTTTCTCTGTCTTAAAGAAAGGACAAGCAAACAATTTGGTTGGTAGTTTTTTCCCTGACCTCAGAGAACCCACAATCTACATTACAGCAACAGTGTTTTGAGGACCTGCTTATGAAAAAAAGCATAAGCCTCCAGATCATTTTAACCTGACCTCTGTTCTAGTCACTGTCTAAAATTTAAAATCACTGGTTCCAACAAAGTCTGAAAGAAACAGCTTGTCTCTTAAAATTCTGGGCAAAATATCTCAAGTAAAATATAATTTCAGAAAGGGAACCAAGAGAAAAAAAAATAATGTAAAATCTTATCCTTTTTGCTAGGAATTTCCATACATATGAGGAACCTCTTACAGAGAAGAAAAGTGAAAAGTGAGTTAAATCCAATTCCGAGTACTATGTTTGCATATAGAAGAAAATATGTACTAAAATACAAGTTTATAATTTCATGTTTTCTGTTCTTGAAGGTCATCAGACAAGAAAGAAAACAGCATTCGTGTTGGCTTCTTTCAGCTGGTAATGAAAGCAATGGCCGTAAATATTTTATGTGTAGTGTGCTGCAGAATAAGTGGCAATAATCTATATGGTTGTTCTGGGGAATAGCTGTGACTAAGCCAAACTTTTAAGGATTAAACCATTTGGCATTAAATCCTGCCATTAAAGTCAATAGGAATTTAATAGAAACCTTTGTCATTATGTCACCTTGGTATTGATTATTGATATTTGCATCTGCATCTATTAAACACATTATATTGAACCTACATGTAGATATGGGGAAACGTGTTAAGATGTACAGCAGGGATCTACATGACCTTGGTTCATTCTTATTTCTGCCCAAAATTTGTTGTGTGATATTTAGCAGATAATTTAGATCCCTTATAATTGCTCCATGGGTATTAGAAGATTTGGTAACTACAGAAGCTTGGGAATGCAGAATACTGTATGGTATGCCTCGCTTTGATGGTTCTTGGAATCCCATAGAGTGCATCTAAATTTTAAAATTAATGTAGTAGGGAGATGTCCAACCCAGCAGCATGCAGCTAAGAGGTTTTATTATTTCTATTTTGCATATAGTCCAGGCAGTTAGCCTGTAATGTGTTCAGAGTAAGATGGTGGTACTGGGCTAGTCCAGTTACATCCATGTGGCTTGTACTCTACCTGGCTAAGTATCTCAGCCTTTAGTTGGGTGGAGAGAACAGTCTGTCCACACAGAGGGCTATGTCTGTCAAGCAGAGGGGTTTGAATTCTGTAGCCTGTTATGCACAGACACTTAATTTCTAAAGTGCAATTTGTAAACAGTGTGTTTGCATCAGATGTACTGAGATTAGATCTCACATTATCTGTGTATTTTCTGTGGTTTTTTGGTTTTATTTTTACTCAAGGGAATTTCTAGAGTTTTTATGAGCAAGGTTTGCAAAACTATGATAATGCTTTAGTTTTCTTCTGATGTTGTTTGTAGAAAGACCTTTTATGTCTCTTTTCTGATTACAAACTTTTTTTTCCCCCTTTATCTTGTCTGCCATAGTGTCCCTTTCACATATGTGCTCAAAATCCTCACCCTTATTTCTCATAGACACATTATAGCACCTACAGAACCTGGACAGGTTCTTCAGCAGGCTATGATTCCTCTTTACACTCCTATTTCAAAATATACAGCATTTGATACTGATATTCTATATGGACAGTTTGAACTATATATTTACGCATTACTTCAGCCTGAGAATCAGACTTCACACAATCACAACAAAGGTAACTGAAGCCGCTGTATCTTAGCTGAGTCTTCAGCTGCATGCGTGCATGCTCTTAGCCCATGGCAAATGTAAGGTAATAGGACTTAGTTCAGTCTTTTTTTTTACTGCATACGGTATCATATTTCTGTACATTTTTCACAGATTAAGAGCCAATGCACAATTGCCTGGCTCAGCCAACATGTCTTCGAGTATTAACAATGAGAACTTGCTCTGGGACATTTAGTTGGCTTTCTGCCACCGCACCCCAGACTTGAGAAATTGGCTAACTTTATGCAGAGGCTCCGCATAATGCCCTCAGGATTTTTCCTCCCTTTCCTTTCCCTCTGTCCTCACAGGAAATCTGCAAAGCAGACTATATGTATGAATTATAATTACTATTCTTAATCTTTTAGCTAGTTTCTGGAATGATGATAATGTGGAATGATATTGAGCTATTAATGTTATATAATATATTCATTCAAATGGTCAGATTCTGCTGTCAGCTAAAAGGGAGCTCATAATAATTTATGAGGCTGTAATCACAGGTGCAATTACATTAGATTGGAGAGAGAGATTTGTCTTCTTTCTGTGTTGAAGATAATTCTGAAATTTAGAGAGAACGGTTTTGTATCGGATTAATGATTTATCAGTATATAACCAGCATGAAGACTGACTCTCAGCAGAGACCATCTTTTTTTCCTGTCTCTTTAGTTTCGATTTTCTTCATCTATGGAAATTTTAATGATGGTTGTTGGTAGTTTCTGTGCTATTGTTCATGGAGCAGCCCAGCCAGCTGTGTTGCTTGTGCTTGGTGCAATGGCAGACACGTTTATTGAATACGACATTGAAATGCAAGAGCTTGAAGACCCAGGCAAGACATGTGTAAATAACACCATAGTGTGGATTAATGGTACTATCCATCAGAATGAAAAGAATGCCACAATAAGATGCGGGTAAGTAGTAGATGTATTTGTTTCTTTTCCTTTGTCATTGTAGCTTGCTAGAGAATGCATTGCTAGTGAAAGTCCACGTCAGCCTTTAAACCTTACCTTTTCAATCCATAAGGCAGAAAAGGGGCATGGTTCTTGTTACAGAGTCCCATTTCTGAGCTGGAGTTATTATCTTGAGGGAAAGAAGGTCATCCTGGGTTTTGGTCTTTCACCTATTAATATCAGCGAGGATGTTCTTTGATGATGATTCTTGTGATAATAGATGTATCTGCTACACATCTGAGTTCATTAATCTGTTTTCTTTGATAACACTGTAGGTAAGAATGACTTCTGGTCATTTCTGTTAGGACTTAGGTGCCTACAGGTGCCTGCTGACTTTTGAGCTAAACTTTGGTCATTGAAGAGAAATGAATGCTTCTAAGATGCAATTCATCTTTGCTTATGGGAGATGTCTAAGGCAGGTCAGATGAACTGCCCTATAAGAGTGCCTGTTCCTTTCCATTAGCTATAATAAATGAATTCTACATGTTTCATTCAGATACAGATATCTGTCAAAGCCAAATTTGAACGGTAACCTTTACTAAGGCTCATTTTTCAGTGGATCATTCCAAGAGTTTTCTAATCTCTGAGTGACATTTAATTAGGTATTTAATTAGAATTAGAAGTTACTTGTCTAAAGGTCTCTGAAATTCAGAGCACATGAGAACTAGATGTGGGTGACTGGGGCCAAATTACTTGCTCCAGTCTGTCCAAGCCAGCCCGCTGAGATGGGGCTGGCAGATAGAATACAGAATACAGGGCAGACCTGTGTTCCTCTGAAGCAGCAACAGTGCACCAGGCAGGATAAATTAAGGCATTAAAAGTGGTACTGGATATTTCTGTCAGGCACCTGAGCTGTGTCCATGGTTGTTTTTTGCAAAAGATCAGGTCAGGTGCATAGTGTTCCCTTTTGGCTTAAAATTTCAGTCTATCAAATTCTGGATAAACAGAATAAAATTTGCTGTCTGCAGGATGTTTTTTGAAAGTTCTCTGAAAGCATAAATGATAACAATCTGAAATGCCTATTTCAAAGTAATCTAAATGCAATAGCATCAACTCAATGGCCTTAACTGATGTTAGGATTAATACTCCTACTTGAGCTAAAACAACTGATGATTTCAGATTAGCAAGCTTATGGTACAAAGTAATACTTGAATTGACTTTAGCAGCTGTCATTTCTCTTTGTAAATTGTTGTTTAAATCTGAGTGTTACTAACTGGTATAAATGCATAAACCAAGCTAATTCTACATCTAATGAAAACTTGCTGTGCAGCTCTGCCTTGAAACACCCTCTCACCTGTGCTGTTTCGGAGCACGCAGCCTGGTGAGGTTTCTCAGGGGCTGCAGGGATGCTCCGGGATGCAGAGCATTTCTGGTACCTGCCAGCACCCTGCCCTGGCACAACAGGCATAGCAAGCAAACCAGCTGCTGCCAGTGACAGCCTCAGGAGTGGGAAACAATGCCTCTATTACCAAAACAAGCTGACTTGCCAGATGACATGACTGAACTGAAGAAATGCCAGATTAGAAATCTACAAGGAATTTGAAACAATATTGCTAACTCTTTTTTTTTTTTTTCTTTGTTTAAATTTTTTCAGGCTCTTGGACATTGAACAAGAAATGACAAAGTTTGCAGGTTACTATGCAGGAATTGGTTGTGCCATACTTGTGTTAGGATACCTCCAAGTCAGTATTTTGTTCCTTATTTTGATTTCAAAGTTTAAAACACTAAATAATTAAATGTAAAATAATTATGTTCCCTTTAACTGCTTGTTCAGCTGTCCATTTGAGCAGAGCAGACACTTTCTGTCCTCATTCTATTGGCTGAAATAGGCTAGTTCTGGCAATCTGAGAGCTCCTTGGATTTGTGCGCGCATACCTTTGTACACGGGCACGTTTTGCCCAGTGAGATGAATGCATGCCAAAAGAAATACTTGCTCAAGTGTGGTTACTGTGGAATCCACATGCCCTCCCAAAATAACAGCTGAAGGGCTTCAAGATTCCCAGTAGGCATCTCAACTGTGTTGAGCCCTGTGTTTCTATTACAGAGATATTACAGAGTAATATTGGTGTAAAACTAGTGTTGGAGAAGAACCACATCCTACATATTCTGTGGTAATGGTTCAGTCCTTCTAACTGAGAGAAGCCACAAGCTTGGATGATTCCTGCATAATCTGCTAGAGAGTCCACTGCTTTTGAAGCTTTTTTTACAATTGCAAAAATCACTTGTCATACTCCTTCCTGAAAACTATCCCAGAGTTTTGCTGAGGTAGGATGGATGTCATTCTTATATTACTTACAACTGTAGATGGAAAAAAAAATATATCTGAATGACATTCATGTAATTCATGTGGCAGAAATAATTCAACTTGCATCTTCTCTCAGCCTATCAGAAGTGAGACAAATCCTTGATCGAGAAGCTTTATAAAATTGTTAGATTATTTGAAGATAAAGGGCATAAAACAACTATTGTGTCTGTGTAGCTAAAATATATTTTACCTGAATAGTAAGTTTCTCAATAGCGAAATTGCTCTTTCCCATTTTAGCCAAATTGCTTTTTCCCATTTGGTGGGAGTAGAAAGACTTTTTCTTGCAATTTATCAGCCACATTATGCTCTTCCCAGATCTGCCTTTGGGTTATGGCTGCAGCTCGTCAGATACAGAAAATCAGGAAAGCTTATTTCAGGAAAGTAATGCGAATGGATATAGGCTGGTTTGACTGTACATCTGTAGGAGAACTGAACACCCGAATTTCTGAGTAAGTAATCTACAAAAAAACATATGCTACAGAAAACATTTTGTACTTCCTTCCAAACACAACAGAATGCCAATAACTAGGCATTCGACAAACATTTTCTAATATAAAATACAGCTATGTTTCTGGGAGCAGGGACAGGATGATTATCTCCCCCATCTTCGAAATGAGTGCCTTAACTGTTAAGCCACAGCTATTTATCTTTTGTTCCCTGCCCGTTATTAAATGTGGGGTTTTTTGCTGGGGTTTTGGGTGGGGATTTTTTGCCAGTTTGTCCTTCCCTTCTTCTGTGCCCAGTCCTTTTGGGGTGATCTATAATTTGGCTGCCAGTGCACAGTTCCATGAGGCTAAAGATGTAGGTTTGAACCATCTCTCACTTCCCAGAAAGGAAAATTACATTAGGGGCACACTTTGCTTAGGGTGGCTTTAAAAGAAAAGAGCAAGCCTTGCTTAATCTTCTGCTAGAGAAGGTACAAGCATCTACCTTTAGAAAGGGATCCAAGGGACCCACGGAGAAAGCTTCTTAATCTGAACGAACAGGAGAAAAGCGGAGTTTAAGGCTTGCTCCTTTTTTTAGTTCTTCCTCTTTACAGGCAGCTGCGAGGTAAATATGCCAACTTTAGATGGCTCCCTGTTCACAGTCGTGCCTGATAATATGCGTTAACATCTGCAGAAGATTTTTCTGTAGTTAGGGATTTATTTGCCTTTACTCACTGCCCAGTGGTATCTTTGAGTTTCTGTGGTGTTCTTTTTATGAAGAATAAATGCCAAGTGTAAGTCACTGTTAACAATTTCTCTGACAAAAAGTAGGATCTGAGCACGTATCTGTCTAATAAATAACAGTTCCCCATTTCTTCAAACAACATTGTTCTGTGCCTACAAAAAGCTTTCTGACTGCAAAAAACATTCTCCAGAAGAAATATAAACAAGTTCTTCAACCAAACACTCTTGAATTTTTCAATCTGGACTGTAATTTCACTCGATATATCAATAAGCTAACAACTTTGCACTTTAAAATGCAACAACACTTGCTCCTACTTATTCTGGCAGTTCCCAGTTCTTCTAATGTCAGGAGCAAGGTAGTAGCCCAGAGCAGCAGAACTATAATGACTGTTTTTCTTTAAGATATTTTTTCTGTGTTGACAATGCGTAATAGAGAACAAATGAACTCTGCAGCTGCCTAGAGGTCCAGGTGATGTTAACCACTGCACCACTGTCCCCCGTGTGACAGAGCTGTCAAATTTTCCCACTGCCTCCAGTGATAAAGTAGCCCTCCTCAGTTTTTCCACTCTCATTTAGAGAACAAACTACCTGATAGAGTGGAGAAGGAGCAGGGAGATGGTGGAAGATGGAAGAAGAAGAGAGTTGCAACCCTCCACCCTTTTCCTTGCCCCTCAGCAGCGTGGTATGGTGCATTCCCAGTATCCGTGATGGGAGGAATGCCATATAAGTTCTACTGCTTTTCCTTTATGGGATAGCTGCATCCAGTTGGGATGTCTCTGCCCCATCCTTTGAATCAGCTGGGACACAGTAGTAAGAACCAGCT
Source organism: Streptopelia decaocto (assembly GCF_964273445.1). Classification (NCBI taxonomy): domain Eukaryota; kingdom Metazoa; phylum Chordata; class Aves; order Columbiformes; family Columbidae; genus Streptopelia; species Streptopelia decaocto. Next base: position 47,915,722 of record NC_138660.1, read on the forward strand.
AGCAAATGTCTTCTGGCAGGACCACTTCCTGGGAAAAGACAATGTGTTCTGTGCAGTATCCATGCATAAAAGCCTTCTGCCGTTGCAAAGGCACCAGGTTTTCTCACTGTAGCCCAGGTTTGGAAGGGGTGATGGTAGAAAGAATAGGGGTGAGACAGAACCCTCTCCAAGGGAAAGCAACTAACCCAAATGTGGCCAAGACCTGCCATACAAACAGAAGATATGCTCACCAATATTATGGTTTTATTTTTGTTTTGTTTTGTTTTGTTTTTTCCAGTGATGTTAACAAAATTAATGAGGCTATTGCTGACCAAGTAGCAATTTTTATCCAGCGCTTAACCACCTTTGTATGTGGATTCCTACTGGGATTTGTCAGTGGCTGGAAACTGACCTTGGTTATCATTGCAGTCAGCCCTCTGCTTGGGGTCGGAGCAGCTGTCTATGGTTTGGTAAGTGAATTGTGAGCAGTTTGTGTTGAAGTATGAGGAGCTGGGAAGGTCATGCCATAGAGCTGGGAGGCTTGGTGGAAGAGAAGGTTATTACATCCCTTTAAAGTCAAGACAGGCAGACTGTGGTCACATCAGCACAGGGGCTGCAGCGAGGCAGGCGCTGCTCCCACTTTGCTTATTCTGATTCCCAGAATAGTATATCCTGCTTCTAAGACTGGAGCATAAGCATACCTTCTGTTGGGTCCTGTGGGTGGATATTATGGTTGCTGAGATCAGAACCTGGCCTTACACCTTCTCTTTACTACTACAGACCCAGTTGAGAAGGTTACTAGACACTGTGCTTGATATCTGTATGTTGATCAGGGGCTTTTAGAGATTTAAAATAGTTGAAAACAACTACTCAAACTTACCTCAAGCTGTCCCTGCTTCTGGCAGCTGCTGTATACTCTCCTAGTTGTTCCTGTTCTGCCTCTCCATCGTACTCTACAAACTGCCTCTCACTGTGCAGAGGAAGGACAGTGAAGAGTGAAACTGCAGGATCCTCTGCCCTCTCACCTCCTCTCCCACACCCATCAGGGCTGGGCAGCTCCTGCTCCTCCTCTGCACTCCCCCACACTTTGCTCTTTGGTTGAGTTCAGCCCTTTGTCAGTCTCGCTTCTTTCACATCAAGAACAGGTTGCTATCATTTTGCTATAAAACCTGTAATATAACTCTGACTAATTTCTTGTCTTCCTGTGCTCTCCTTTCCACCTTGTACTGGTTGCTAGTGGATGACATGAATAATGACTCACGGTGACGTGGAAAAGCAGAATCCTGGCAGGGAATGAAATAAACCCCCAAATGCCTCTCTCCTTCATTTGCAATGTCTTTCTGAGCTCATTCCCCTTCATGCTTGTAGTTTTCCCCTTTTCTATTCTTATTCCTCTGTCCCCATCTCTTTCATTTCACACACTCACTGTTAAATGTTTCCTCCTTACAAGCCTTTCCAGCCCAAGTCTTTGTTTTTTACCATCATGAAAAAAGACTCAAGGTCAATCTATCCTGTTTTCCTGTCTCCGAAAGTGGCTAATAGATGCCTGGGACATGATATTTGAAGAGAGAAAGAAAATAACGACACTTTACAATTTCTAGTGATATGTAATTCCTAAGTTGATGAGGTATCTTTGTGTGGAATTGTACATGACTACATTTGCTTCCATTAATTTGGGCATTTTTTTGAGCCTAGGTAAGCTTTTGACATCCAGTGTGCTCTGGGCTGCTGTGTAGGGACCTGTTTGCTGCCAGCCCAAGAAACAAAGCACAGTTGTGGGCAACATCTGTTTCCATCCTTCCCCATCAGTACTAGTATCTCTTCTTCCTGAAGCTGGGCTCTGCCACAGTGGCTAAAGGGCTGCTCTTGCTGCTTAAGCTCACCCTTCGTCCTGCCATGCCCAAACCCTCTGTCTGCAGTCTGCTTAAGCCCAGTTAGCAGCAGTGAGAGAGGGAAAGCAGTTGTTGTCAGCTGCTTTCTGCTGTTTTAGCTACTTAGCAGAGCTGTTGGCCAAGGGGATAACTGTTCTGCACAACATATGCTACAGAGGTATATGCCCTAATACAAGTCTTCAAGTGTGCAGCATACCTTATAAAAGCCTGCTTGGAGCAGAGGAGGTGACCTCATGCAGAGGAGACAGCACAGTGTGACAGCCAGCACTGCTTACTCCTGTCCTTGTCTGCACTCACAGTTCAGGTGAAACCAGCACTTCTTATGCTTTTGTAGGCTGTGGCAAAACTAACAGGCCGAGAATTAATGGCTTATGCGAAAGCTGGAGCTGTGGCTGATGAAGTGCTCTCATCCATCAGAACAGTGGCTGCTTTTGGTGGAGAGAAGAAAGAAGTTGAAAGGTTTGTTTGGACAAATTGTAAGGTCTTTGGTTTCTTTTTCCTGTAGCAACATAACTCTGTAATGTACTTCAGAGTCATGGAAATTAATTTCCAAATTCTACAACAACAACCATCTGTTAGCTTTGAGAATTGTATCCATGTACGTTACAGAAATTTAGGTTTCAAATAACATTACATACACAAAACCAGTTTCATAATTCAGTTAATCAGTGAAATAAAACATCACCAATGCTGTCTTCAAGTCATTTCCGCTTGTAGGAACGTGCTGTCAAATTTCCCCTAAACATTGTCTATTACTTTTGCAGCACATCTGAAAACTTTGGATACTTTCAAGCCAAGTAGGAGAACTAGTTCTAGCAAGATATAATGATGATGACAATATTAAGCTGCAAATTTCTCTTAAATTTGTGTAAAACATAACAAGGCTGCAGGATGTCCTCTGAAGTGTTGGCCGTATTCTCAAATCTTTTGTCACTCTGCTAAAACGCCAAACCCCATGGTGAGGTGTCTGCAGTGAGTGTGGCTTTTCTTGTACTTATTACACTAGAATATACAAGGATTTAATGATCTGGGAGCATTACTGGTTTCAGCAGTGATCTCTCACTTCACAGTGAGAGGTATCAACCTTACATGGACCTTCTGTTAACTATAGCACAGCCAGTCTTTGAACATGCCTCGTTTTGTTGGTCTTTCCTCATTTTGAATTTTCTGTCAATTTCATTTCATCCCCTTTTATTTTTCTCTCTTTCTACAGATATGATAAGAATCTGGTGTTTGCTCAGCACTGGGGAATTCGAAAAGGAATAATAATGGGAGCATTCACTGGTTACATGTGGCTTATAATTTTCCTGTGTTATGCATTAGCCTTTTGGTACGGCTCTAAACTTGTCCTTGAAGAAGAAGAGTATTCACCTGGCACTCTTCTGCAGGTACCCATTTTAGTTTGATGCAACTTTTCTGGACTGTTTCTTAAAACGTTAATTCTGGAACACATATTTGTTCTTGTATCTGGTGGCTTCATGGCAACAAACAGTTTTAAAGATCAATACTCAGTATATGACACAATTGGATAAGATTAAAAAACAATTGTTTATTTTAAAGATTTGGAATGCTGCCTATTGCGATCAGAGAGGCTTCCATTTGAGAGCCTGCTACATAATTGACAGAGGCTTGAAACTAGCTTTCCCATTGTGTGGGTCAGCATGTGGCTTCTGGGATATTGGAACTTTATGATAAGAAACTCCGTTGTGATAAAGAGAAACCTAAGCAAAGAAAGTTTGATCAAATCTAACCTGTCTCAGGAACAGTTTCTGTTACTTTGAATCACAATTTTCTGTTGTTAATTGCCCACCAAGCTCTATAGATGACAAAGAACAGGTAAACATATATGCTGATATAAACACACATGGCTGTGGCTTCTGCAGTTGTATACAAAAAAACATACTAACCTGCATGGCACTCATGCATCCACTTCTGCACAGTAGGTGCTTTAGACACTGATGACCTAAATGCAATAAAACTAACATCTACAGATATTTTGGTTATTTGCTTTAAGCCAAGACTGCCCAAATGGCAGACTCCAGTCCAGACCCAGAGTAAATTTTTCCTGAACCTTGGTAAATCCTGCGTGTTCTGATGAGACATCTATTTTTGCTCCTTCTCTCCCTGTTGCACACTATGAGAACACCCAACCACCAGCAGCATGCAGTACGAAACTCCCTGCTAAATGAAGCTTAGTAAATTACTCCAGGAACATTGTAAAATCAAGTCCTTCTGTTCAGGGATGATGTCCCTCAAAGGAAATAATTTGCAACTGCTCTTGACACCAGCAGTTGATACAAGGTAGTGCTTTGAAAAACAAAGTGAGCAATTTCCTTGCCTTGCACATGGTAACTATAGTTCAGTGCCTTCAAATGACAAACGGCAAGCAGGGGAGGGAAACTACCCTGGAGCTGAAAAATTGTAGCTGTCAATGGAGACATTCTCCCTTATGTTCCTCTTCCTCTCATTTTCCAGTCATTTTTCTTGTACTTCATGTTTTCTATCATACACTCCTACTCTGGCAGGGGGAGGGGGGAAGAAGGGAGGTTTTGTAGATACAAAACATTTAAACATTATTTTTCTGCTCGCTGAAAAACTGTCATGCACCAGCCCTACTTCACTGAGACACACTAAGTGTTGCATTTCCTTTTTCTCCTATGAGATGTACAGAACCTGCTTCCTTCTGTTCATGATGGATTCTGACATGCATATAACCTACTTGCTTTGGGGACTCATTCACACAAGAAAATTAGTTTGGAGTAAAGCTGAGTATGAACTTATGGCATGATCTATACATCACAGTGTTGATGTTTGTAGTGCACAGTATGTTCACAGTAGATTCTTCCACTTTAGCCATGGGGTTATTCTCAGTAAACACCACTACGGTGCAAGGGAGAACTGAGGCCTGTGTACTTTTTGTCTTTCTCAACAGTAGTGTTTCCTTATACAGCTTGCCCATTTATCCTGACTAGGGTTTGTGCTGTATTCAAAAGGCTAGCTGAGTCCTTGATTGCTTCTTAGCTTGTGGGCTAATTATGCTCATACAGTGAGTCCTTGCAGCTCAGCTGGTGCACAAGAAGTCATTAAGCCACTGTGGTTTGATTTGCCTGTCTAAGCTCTAAAGTGTAATAAAAATGTGTTGTCATGTTTTGTTAAAATATTTTTCCACTTCTTCAGGTTTTCTTTGGCATTTTAGTAGGAGCTTTAAATCTTGGCCAAGCATCTCCCTGTCTGGAAGCCTTTGCCACTGGCCGTGGTGCTGCAGCAAATGTTTTTGAGACAATAGATAAAGTAAGTAATGCATTTCTAAGCTGTGTCACTTTGTAGTGGAAAAATAATCTAAAAAGCCCCAAGCAGCAGTAGCTTTATCTGCTGTGCAAATGAGGAAAAATGAGTGCAATTAAAGAAAAATTGACTGTGCAATAGAAAGGTCTAGTGGTGTGCACACGGGCTCAGAGAGGGTGTTGAACAGATGTCTTAAGTGGCCTGTTACTGAATAATGAAGTTTTATCCCTGCTACTGCTGTATTTTACTCCCATTTCTCCTATGTACAGTTACCGACAGGTGCTGCCTCCTGGAAAGTGTACAGGCAGGCAGTAACAGTCACCTTGCAGCCAAACTTGCGGCAAGCATCTAGCTCCCAGCCTCCAGGTGGCATCACAAGATGTGGCTTTATTGGCATTAGTGGCAAAGGTGGATTCTGTCATCTGTCACAGAGTTAAAATGAGTTAACCCTGAGTTAAAATGAGACCAAATTAGCATAGGCACTGGTCACACAGCAGTCATAAATGTTAAATCACAATATTATCTAGACAGATAGATATTTGAAATAAGGTTGTATGAGAAAGAGCAACTGGCATTTATTGATGAGCATCCCTTTCTATATCTGTATAAATTTAGTGACTGGCAAAATGCTGCTGATTTCTTAGCAGCACGTAGTATCTCTGGGCATTGACAACCTTTACTGTGCTAAAAGTTGTGTCAACACATTAAAATGTGCTTGTCTTGTACAGAACACATAAGGGTATATAAAGAATGCTAGAGGGGCTGTGGTGATACTAATGGACCTTTTAGTAACCCTTCAATGTTCTGTAACAAAAATAACACATATGCCTTATAAATGCACTCTTTGAGCTAAAGCTCTAAAACACACTGAAAAAAGACTTAAATGGGGGAAATGTTTTGTAGAGAAAAATTCAAAAAGCACAAAGAGTTGCAACAGTAAGAATTAATCACAAAATTCAAGATAAGGCTGAGCCAGATAACCTTAGGGTAAAAAAAAAAAAAAAAAGCAAACTAAAGCAAGACTTCATCTGTCTAGAGAAAGGGTGACAAAATTAGATCCATCTGCTTGCAGCATTTGTAGATTTGTGATTAGACAGTAAAAGCACAGCCCTGCCCTCGTACAGCTTTATTTCTGGCACTAAGCTTATAGCCATGCTGAGGTTCCGATTCACAGGATCAGTGAAACTTTGCTTCATAGCTTAGTATCTGAATTTAAGTAAGACATATTCCTAAAAAGGAAGCAATCTTTTAGCTGTTCTTAACATCTGAGAACATATACATTTCTCATATTAAAACTCCCTTCAATCTGTTAGACCTGGCCAAAAGTTTGTGTGACCCAAAGCACTTTATGGGAAAACTTCAAATCAGGATTCCAGCTCTTAGGACTGGCTGAACAAGGATGGATGTTTTAAATGCAAAGTGGTGAAGCATGCAGATCTTCAGCAATGAATTGGTGGTTCAGTGCTGTAGGAGAATGTTTACATAGCATGATTTTATTCCTGAGTAACTGGTTAAATTAACTTAGTCAAAAATGCCTCAGTCAGCAATGCTGGTCCAGCAAAAACTAGCTAAATGGTTGACTGTGGTAATTGCAGGAAGCCTCAAATGACAAGAGGGTGCATTCGTCTTGCCCATACTACCCACCACTGACAACTCCCCTGTCACTTTGGCTTCAGTTCCATGTCCCCGGGGCAGAGCCTCCTGCTGGCTCCGCACAGCCAAGTGCTGTTCAAACAGAAGTGCCATGGCTTTGTAGGATATTTAGAATATTTATCTACTGCAACAGCGTTGGTTGTTTAACAGCAAATAAATAACAAAATAAATTCTATCCTAGAAACCTGTCATTGATTGCATGTCAGAAGATGGCTACAAGCTGGATAAAGTACGAGGTGAAATTGAATTTCATAATGTAACATTCCATTATCCCTCCAGACCAGATGTAAAGGTAATTATTCATCATTCATTCTGTGAACACAATTACTGTAAACAATCAAAATACCCTGGTTCTGCCAGCAATTTATAGATTTTCAGTAGAGTTTGTTTTCCAGAATCCCAGATGCTCTGTTTAAAAGTAGACAAAATAATTCTGTTAAAGGGTTCTTCTACTTGCCATTCTGCTTATTTTACCATTCTGACATATCCTTTGCCATACATATTCCTTGCTGCTGAACTTAAACTTGTAGTAATTTCAGACAAAATTACCTGCATGCAGCTTTTCTTACAGTCAGTTATGCACTTGTATCAACATGTGCTAGAATAGGACACAAAGTAATGAGCTGAATGGTGCGGGAGATTTAATAAAACACTTCCATTACCCTGGGGGTGTGTCATGTGACCCACTAAAATGCTAGGGAAAGGTACAGGAGCACTGACTGTATACCCCATTATTTCACTACTACTGTGTTTGAATTAACAAATTTTCCTTGGAAAAGCATATTGTTGGACAAGCAAATGAGTGCTATTTCTTCTAAAGACAGAGGAATATGAAGCATCAGATTTTTCTACATAATTTCACTGTTACTTACTTAATGTTTATGCTTTAACAGGCATTTATAATACCTGTACAGTGTTCTTTAAAGAGGATTTATTGCCAAGTTCTCCAGTGGTGTTAACTTGACTAATTCTTGATGATGAACAACAGGAAGAAACAAAGATCAAAATCTGTGTCCATCATGGAAAACAGTGCTCTGTGTTTATAAGCTGTTCAAACAATGTAAAATATTTGGGTTTCTTTTTCCTCTTCGTAATATTTTGCTGAATTTCATGAAATTACTTTGAATCTTCCTTTTAAGATACAGAATATACCTGTTGTATGACTATGAGAGAATTTTAATGGGTAGATGCTGTTTCTTTTTTTTTTTTCCTCTCTAGATTTTGGATAACCTTAGTATGGTTCTTAAAGCAGGGGAGACAACAGCTTTTGTCGGAGCTAGTGGAGCTGGAAAAAGTACAACAATACAGCTCATTCAGCGTTTCTATGACCCCACTGATGGCATGGTGAGTGTACCAGCCTAGAATGTGTTTCTCTAGCCTTAGGGACATGACAGAATGTCATGGTTTCTTCTCCAAGGTGGGAAGGAAGACAGCTAACTTTTTATTTTATTTTATTTTATTTTATTTTATTTTATTTTATTTTATTATTTTATTTTATTTTATTTTATTTTATTTTATTTTATTTTATTTTATTTTATTTTATTTTATTTTATTCTGAAATACCCTCTTGTACATTTCAGAGGAATCCTGAACAGTCTTATAAAAAATAATTATGTGAAAGAGAAAAACTGTTAGGAGAAAATAAAAACTCAGTGCTACTTTGAGTAAAAACTTTACCTATAGATACAATAATTCAGGAGTGACAAATCATTTTCCATTCTGGAAAACACAGTATTGAACATTAAACCCTCTTGGACACATTCCTCTGCAGTCTACTCTGGGTGACCCTGCTTTAGCAGGTGGGTTGGACTAGGTGATCTCCAGAGGTCCCTACCAACACCAACCATTCTGTGATTATGTGATTAACCTATAATATTGCCCTGGTATATGTAATTATCATTTAATAATGAATTGGCTAAGAATATAAATTACATCTATTAACAGCCTCATTCCATTTGCGTGATCCTAGTTGGCACAAAGCACATACATGGTGACTTGTATTTGAATGTATAAAAGACAAAGAACCAATCCATTGTAAACATATAATCATAATTTTGATGGTTACTTTCCACCTGGTTTTACTTCTGAGGCCAAGCAAAAAGAGGTATTGGGAAATTAAATCAAAGGGCACAACACCTAGGCCCAAGAACGAGCATACACTACTGCCACTGCATTGTATTATTTATGTCTGAAAGCTGTTTTTTACACTGATCACTCAAACGCAGTATCACAGGCCTTTCATTTCCATTGTGTCTTTCTTTGTCTCTGAACTGTAAGTGATAATGTCCCTGACTTTATTTTTGTCCGTGTTTTAATTTGCTTCTGTAGATTACCCTGGATGGCCATGACATTCGTTCCCTCAATATCCAGTGGCTACGCTCACAGATTGGTATTGTTGAGCAAGAGCCAGTGCTGTTTGCCACCACGATTGCAGAGAACATTCGCTATGGTCGGGATGAGGCCACCATGGAAGACATAATCAAAGCAGCCAAACAGGCCAATGCTTACAATTTCATCATGGATTTGCCGCAGGTACGCTGAACCTTGTAAAATGTTTGGCAGAATTTGATAAAAAAAATAGAGAATCCTTTCGTCCCTCCCTTCGTGCAGCCATTTGTGCTCAGGTGGAAGGGCAGAAGATTGATACAGATAGTAAGCAGCAACCTTTCCTTTGACTAAAGTTAATTAGGTCTTACTACATATATGTCACCAAGTTAAAAAACAAACCAAACCCCCACAAACCAAGAAGAATTAGTTCCTCAGGAATCATATGCACAACATACAATATCATGGTAATAATCATAACATGATTTTTAAATATGTATTTTTCATGCTATGGAGATGTGTTTCTGCTCAGACCAAAAGCAATTCAGAGCCCAGACTCTCACTAGCCAGCATACGTTTTTGAGCAGTCTGTACTGATCCTCATAACCTCCTTTCCTTCTACGAGCTCTATAAGTTACTTGGAGGTTCCCTCTTCCCTGGTTCCTTCCCTCAGGATGACAGGGCTTTGATCAGTCCTATGTTATCCTCCTTACAAAGCCCACATTTCATACTACTGGGCTGTTTACTTTTCTAGAATGTTATTTTGCCTAATAGCTTCTCAAAGGCATAAATTACAGCAGTGAATCTGATTGACAGGTTTCAAGTACCATTAACTAATGTCAGTACGTACTTTTTATCCTCCATCTGTGCACTTCCAGGCTTCCAGGAAACTATTCATAGAAAAACTGTGTAAATGCCCCTCCTGGAAATGAAGGACTAAACAAGATTTGGCTTTAGGTGAATATAATTATCCTGGCTCTCGAGATGATAGGCTGTATGTGTTGTCTACCTGAACCCAATGCCACCAGAGTATGATGTCCCTGAGTCACAGACACAGTGTTCATGAGTCACAAGCCATCAGCAGACAAGTCCAGCTCTGTGAAAAGTTTGCTGGCGAGTCATCTGATGGAGAATGGGCAGGTGTTTCCTCTCCATTCCAGCTTTTGCTGATATAGTCATTTTGAGCCAAATCAGAACATTTCACTTTTTCATCAGTACATGCTTTTGTCTTGGGGTTGGAACCTCAGTATAGGCAAAATGATGTTGTTCATCATGAAGTTATTTCATCAGCTCTCCTTTGAATCTGTTACACTAACAATTTTTTGTCTTTCAAAGATGATATATTTTTAAAGTCTACTCCCAGGACAAATCTGAGAGACATTTTTACCAATGTCTTCACCAGAAGCATAACAGACCCTTTTGTTATTTGTTTAATTTTCATTTTTTTTCCTTCACACAGCAATTTGACACTCACGTTGGAGAGGGTGGAAGCCAGATGAGTGGAGGTCAAAAACAGAGGATAGCTATCGCTCGAGCTCTTGTGCGAAACCCGAAAATCCTGCTACTGGATATGGCTACGTCAGCACTTGATAATGAAAGTGAAGCAACAGTCCAAGAAGCGCTTCATAAGGTTTGCTATAGCATAGCATAAATAAGACTTAAAGGGGCAGAAATTATTTTTAATGCATTCTGCGGAGGGTCCTGCAGAATTGCCACAAAGCAGTGAGAAGCTTTTTTTAATAGCTGTTTCATATGCGCAAGTAGAACCTTAGTATTAGTGACAGTGAATAGATTTTTTCTTATGCTGGGACATTAACAGAAATCCATAGCTCCCATTGTTCCTGTTGCTCAAAACAGAAGCTCATCTATGGGCTATGGATGGAGTTCAAGTCAGAGTCAGCTGAAACAACTAGGATGACTCCTGTTGATTTGACCAAGCTTTAGATTACATAGTGCTGGTTCCAAGCATTTCTGTTTGCTGGGAATGGGGCTGTTGTTGTTCCCTGGCAGGCTCGCCTTGGCCGCACAGCAATCTCGATAGCTCACCGCCTGTCAGCCATCAAAGCTGCCGATGTCATCGTTGGGTTTGAACATGGAAGGGCTGTGGAGAGAGGAACTCATGAGGAACTCTTGAAGAGGAAAGGGGTTTATTTCATGTTGGTGACCTTGCAAAGCAAAGGAGACACAACACTTAGCAGAGAAGCAACGGAAAGTAAGCATTTTGTTTTCTTTTATAAAATGACATGAAATTCCACAGAATGCAGATTTTTTTTTTTTTTTTTTAATGAGAGCTAGTTGCTGCTTCTTTTCTTATTCCACTTTTATGACTGAGTTTTAACATTCATAGAAGTAACACCCCGATAGCCCTGGCCAAAGTGTTTTTCTGCATATGCACTTAATGACCTTCCTAATATAGATCTGCCCTGAAACATTAATCCTGACCTGCAATACCTGTCACTTTATGGCTCCATTTAGTGCTGACAGTCTGGTCCTGCTGCATTTGAAATGCAAGCAAATTACAGAGTATGCTGAAACCACCCTATTTGTTTTACTGGAGGCAGATTTGAATAAAAGCTTCTGGAAATAGAGGTGTAATAGAATGAGCTGTTGTATTTTTGTGGATATCTTAGATACGATTATCTTAAGAGAGCAATTACAGCGCTAAAACAGGGAAACAGCCTTTAACAGTCACATCCCAAGTGAGATGGTCCTTGGATTAATATTCAGTTAACTTCATCATGTCAAATACAAATATAAAATTTATGGTACGTGTAGGCTGAGTAGAAAGGTTGTATCATATTTCTTACATTCTACAAAGAATTCCAGTTATGACTTGGAGACACTGCACTTTTTTGCAGAGGGACAGTGGACTTAGATAGTATGCAGTTTTAGCACAAACTGAAGAGCTCTATAAACTATATTTTACAGCAGCAGAAAATAACGTGCTTGAGCCAAATCTTGAGAAAGTCCAGTCATTCAGCAGAGGAAGCTATCGGGCCAGTTTGCGGTGAGTCTTAAAAATGATTGTAAATCTTAATATGTTTCCAGATCTCTATACTTCAACCCACTATTCCAAAATCCCAATAGTGCTAATGAATTGCTTCTCTGTATGTTGCATGAAAAAGAGTGGAAGGGCTCCAAGCATTTTACAAAGACAGAGCTCACTTGGAAAGAAATAGCATGGGTAATACATTACTGATTGAAGGCTCATGGATAAATAGCAAGACTCTTACTTTTACTCCCCTTTCTATCCATAGTATTTTCTCTCTAGTTCTGGTTCTACTGTGTTAATGTTCCATTCTTAATATTACTGCCATACAGCCATATATTTGTATTACCTAATGCACCTTCAGTCTAGTCACTTGAAGAATGACTTGCTGTGCAATTGCTGGAGAAATCAATGCAATGTACAAGGACATTTCATTATGGATTCTACTCGATGAAAGTTAAAGCATTTTACGAGCCAGACTGTCTTATAGCTAGACACTTATTTCTTTCAGGCAAGCTCATGTCAGACATGCAAGTGAATATGTCTCCTACATTACAGGGTTAGGTTTTGTCGGGGATAGTGGTGGATTGTTTCAGTATCCTGTTTTGCTGGACTGAATTACTTGATAGTCATAATGGTGAATTGACCTGCTGTCTTAACAGCTTGTGCAAATAGAGTAGGACACACCAGAATTTTGCTTAACAAATACAAGTGCAGAGTACATATAAGACAACATCTGAGTGGTGGGGGTGCAATATGATTTTGAAAAGTATTTGTCCTTGTGGGATATTATCTTCTTGAGAAGCTGAGAGAACATAGAAAACGAACGAAAAGGTCTGTGAGATTCCTGTGATTTGCTTCAGTGAATCCTGATTTAGTTCATATGAGAACTGCACCTGCTTTGCAAGCAAATATTGTGTTATTGAGCTGTGAAGAACAGACCATTTCTGTCCTCTTTACAGAGCTTCACTTCGGCAGCGCTCCAGATCTCAGCTCTCTAATGTGGTCCCTGACCCTCCATTATCCGTTGCAGGAGATCATGCAGAGTCTATGTATCTGATGGCTTCTTATGAAGAAGATGATGGACAGGCAAAAGAGGTCAGGTCCAATAGTTTGTTATTCAGTTTTTAGCCAAACAGGTTATATTACTTGGTAATGATAACCTGTAGATACATGCCTCTATTACAGTTGTTGTGGGCAGATACATCTTCTTGGATCGATCCTTTACTTAAACTTATACTGTTGGGAAACAGTATACACAATACTTAAGGTCCGTAAACAAAAGGCTTTTATTTTGCAGCTTGGCCCGATTGGCAAATGATTTGGTGGCAGAAGGATTTATATTATTGTAGGTTCAAGTGGTAAACATAAAAGGTTTGTGGTACACGTGGAGCTGTAAATCTTATGTTACTATATTACTTATAAAAAAGAAAGCAAAAGAAGTATAGGAAAAAAAGAAAAGAGAGAAAGATTTCACAATCCTTATGGCTCCACTTTATGTATGATGGCGTTCATAGTCTCCAATCCAGTGATGTGTGACATCCCCTGATGTCTTGTTCAGTTCATGTGGCAAGACTGGTGGGCAGAGTGGTCCTCGGGATGGTGGGCGTGCACCACCAGTGCTTGTACAAGGTGGGCCTTTATAGTCCTCTGGGTTGTGTGCTTGCGTAATCTTTGGTCTTTTGTGCAGGTGTTACTGAGGGGGTGCTTGCAAAAGACCTGAAAGGTCTCAGGCCATCTTGAAGGGTCTCAGCTTTTCCCTTTGTGTCATACTGGGCCTACATGCTCTCCAACACATCTCCCACCTCCTGTATCAGCCAGGTGGCCTTGGTCTGTGGCTTGTTAGCTTGCCGTTGATATGTCAATCGCAATCCACCTTCTCACGAATGTGTCATCTCCTGCTACTAGAGATGTCCCATCTCCTGTCGCTGGATGAACTGTTTTTGCCACAATGTTTGAGCCATTCTATTTTTCAGTCTGTGACAAATGTCCATTTTGGGCATTTCTAGCCATATGAACTGAGGGAGATGAGCAGGGCTCAGCATATTGTGTATTACAAAAACTCTGTACAAATTAAACTGCAGGGCAAGTTGTAATTTGATGATGAATATTCTGCTCTTCCTGGGAATAATTATGGGAACTCAGTATGTAGTCTGAGGTTGTTTCACAGAAGGGAGGCATAATTAGCATGTATAAAGCCTGACTCCAGCTACCACTGAGACCTCCCTTGTTTTAATTACATAGCATACCTGCTAATTTGATGCAGAGTCTGATCACTGTGTTCACCCACAATACTTTTTAAAATAATATTTAACAAGATTCCGTGAGTGACACAAAAAGATGTTTGTGAGGAAGATGTTGCATCACACCTCATCTGGAGGCAGCAAAAAGAGAACAGCTTAAGTTTCAGCAGCAGAAAATCTGAAATGGGTCATAATTTACCTCTTAAGTTAGAATAAGTAGAGCTGCACAAGGCATTAATATTTCTCTTTTTCTCCACAGACAGTAAAGGTAATCGGTTATGTAACCCTCTTGTGACTCCCTATGCCCACAAGAGCTCCAGACAGCAGCCAAGACCCATCACTGCCCCTTCCTGTGCAAAACTAGAGCAGCTGTTTAGGCCCTAGATGGCCATTTAACAGATTATGCAATTTAACTCACTGTCCAAGGGAGAACATCCCTGGGAGACTGCATTTGTTTCATAAATCCAACCCTTTTTTTTTTTTTTAGGAATCCGCTGTTGTGGAGGAAGATGTCAAGCCTGTACCATTTACCAGAATTTTGAAGTACAATGCCTCTGAATGGCCATACATGGTGCTTGGATCTCTGGCAGCAGCTGTGAACGGAGCAGTCAGTCCACTCTATGCTTTGTTATTCAGTCAGATTCTTGGGGTATGTTACACTAACGTTTTCAAGTGTATTTTAGCTCTGAAGCAGAGGGGAGTGAATGTATGATGCAAAGCTTGACATGTTTTGAGGAAATCTTCAGATCTCATCAAGTAAATGGGATTAGCCTTCTTGCCTATAAAAAATTATTCAGTAGACATATTTATATCACTGTCATCACACTATCATTTGAGCTCTTGAAGGAGTAGGTTTGTTAGCATTATCATTTCTTCTTCATTATCTCTCTTGTCACTTTCCAGGAACTGCTGGGAGTGGGTTTCTATAGATGCATACAGTTTATTTTAGATGAGTCAAGATGTACCTTGTGCAGGTACAGTGGAGAGAGAGACACGCAGAGGTCTTTCCCTGCAGGATTTTCTTCCACAGACTTGGCCAAGCTTTGGAGAAAGCTTCGGATTGGAGGCAAAAAATACTTCACTTTTGTGTTCATAAATTTCAGGGAGCTCTTTGCTGCCTGGTCCCTGCAGAATGCCCTGGGAGAGGTAGATAATTGTATATCATTTACTAAAGTATGCATTACCATCAAAATCCATGGCCTCACTTGAAACTTTTCAAGAGTTCAGCCATGATTGTTTTTTCATTCGAAAACTTCCCATAATAGAGAGAGGATTCTTCCCATTTTGTAAAACAGCTTTTTGAGGAAACATCTGCCAAGTTAGTGGGAAACGAGTGGGCTGCCTGAAGAAATTCAGCACGGCTCTAATGCCTAAGAAAGTGTCCTAAATTTTCAGAGGCTAGAGAAAAACCTCTCTATTGATGCTGTTCTTATTGGGTAAAGTAATGACGCTTTTACTGGGAGGAAAAGGGAATGCCACTATCGCTTGTGGTTTGGGTACCCACCTGAGATAGGATAAAACTTGTTTTGTGATTCCCACTTATTTGTTTAGGTCATTGTAGGTACATACATGTGTAACAAAGAATATATGACCTAAAGGGCAGACACTCCTCCAGGTACTGGAGATCCAAAACCTTTCAGGCACGAAAGTCTGACTGACTGAATGCCCCAGCATCTGAGCTACTGATTAGAAAAGAACTGAGAAAATGCTCCTAATAGCAGTGCCAGCAACCTGTCAAAGGAAAACTTGACTTTTTGCTGGGTTTTTTTTTTTTTGAGGAGGGTGTTTTGCCTTAGACATTTCTGTCTGGGAAGTTACTCAAGACTTTCAATCACATTTACTTGCAGCTTGACATTTGCTAGCCAAGATCCAGGGAGGGGCAGAGCAAAAGACGTCGCTGTCCCTGTTGATTCGCTTAGTGACTCCTGGCCCATGTGCTCGGCCTTCTAGCCATAGGTGTGCTACCTCCAAACACTTTTTGCGTGTTTAAACCTCATGCCAAGGACTGTGGCTTTCACTAGACAACGGGTGAGACACTGCTACATGCATTCTGCAGTGAATGACACAGAATCACAGAATGTTACGGATTGGAATCTAACCTTTGATTCCTTCTGAGAGAGGTTTTCTAGACACCAGGAGATGTCATCCTGCAAGATGCTAAATGCCTTCATTGCCAAGGATTAATTCCTTCTCTGAAGGTTTCCGTTCATCAAAGGAGAGAGGTTGCAAGAAGAAAACAAGCCATAAAGAACATGAGCAAAGTCCAGCATCTGTGTTTCATTATTAATAAATTTAAAACATTTCTGCCTGGTGCCAAGGCAGTCAGGCAGATGGAATATGCATCTGCTTTCCAAGCTGTCTGAATATCTGCGATGATGTTGTGACAGACATGTGGGCTTGTACTTTGAGACCAGTATGCTGGGGAAGTGAGGGAAAAAATCCCCACAGCTATGAAATGAAAGGATAAATTTAGCAAAGGCTGCCTTGAAGGTTCTCAGAAATTAATCCTAAAAAGTGAATGAAGAACTGGATAATACTGCATATGTCTTCTGATCAGTTCAGATCAGAAGTGTACCTTTGGAACAAATTTCTCAGTAGTTTCTTCTTACTGTGCTTTGGTTCCCACTGTGGAACTGTCTCAGAGTATGGGAAATGGATCCTTTCCAGTGAAACTTAACTGGAAGATGTGCTCCCACTGCTATTGGGCATGGAGCCCATGGCTGCAGATGAGAGAGAGTCCATGCTAAAACTGTTGAAACTTGTATAATCTGAACATGGACACCTCAGCAACAACTCTTTCCTTTTATAGACCTCATGCTATTGTCCATGCCACATGTTACTGTAATTCATGTTATTTTTTTAAATCAACGACATAGGTGAAATACACAGCTGAGCATGTTAGGATAGCTGCAGAATGGGATAGTTCAATTTTACAGGACAGACTTGCAAGGGGAAAAAAACCCTTTGTTTGCAATACAGAGATCTCTTCTTTTTATTGAAACATACCTAGTGATTTTTTTTGGTAGAAAAGATTAACCCGAGGAAGTAATATGCTTTGGTACTGATAAGACAGCATGGCATTGGAACAGCTCTTAGCTTGAAATGCTAAGTGCCGTTTTGATACTATCATTTTGGATTTTGTAGGATTTGTTTTGTTGCCAAGGTACGGATGTACAAAGTTAAAATACTTGAAGTGGAATTCCCGCTAGAGAACAGCAATTTCTTTTTCTCAGATTCATGCTCTAATTCTTCCCTGTTACTTTGACACATAGCTCACTTCAAAACGCAAATAGCTTGGGTTGAGCTTGTAAGACTAGTACTTAAGCTTATTTTTGTGGATTTTTTTATATTTTGCAGCTGTAATTAAAATTCCTTCTTCTCTCTTTACTGTTAAATACTTACCTAGAAGAATTCAAGGTGATTTTGATATGAGTCAAATGCACAAGTTGTTCTTAATAATGCCTTACAGACAACAGGTTGAGAGATTAGTCAATTTATAGTAATTTTTACTTGTGAAATCCAGTCAGAATTAATTTGAGGTTAGTGGAGAAATACAAACATGAGCTGTGGCTTATACCTGAAAGCAGCAGAAGTAGTTTAACAGCTTCAGGTAGGTTAACTGACCTACAGATGAACTGCTCTGACTGAAAGGAATTGCTAAGGGACGGCTACTGAGATGTGGACCTCTACTTCAGCAGCAGCAAGTAATGCTGGCAGGTGTTGAAAACGAGCAGATATTAAGACCAAGCAATAAAAGGAAATACCATGGAGACGGAAGGATGGGAAGGACTCTACTTGACGCATTAATGCTTTTTCTCAGTAAGCGAATAGCTTGTATTCACACTCCTTCAGCAAAAGACCATAGGTTTCTCCTGAATCCTACTCATAAAGATGATAATCTGTTAGTGTTGTGCAAGGAGAGTCATGCTAGGGTATAATTGTTTACACAGACTCCACTTTTTATGGCCCAATAAAGTTGCAATTGTCATAGATTAGAGAGGAAGTGAGGGAGCTGCTGCACTGTTGCTTTGCTGCTAGGCTGTTTTTTCATTACTATTCACTGATTATCACACTGGATCTTGTTTAGACTAGGGGATGATTTGTTAATTGTATTATAAACAGGGATGGGCAACAAGTAGTAGCAGTATGTGGAGACACCAAGTATAATAAACTTGTTGTTTAACAGGAGTAAAAAGCATTATGTTGTACCCAGGCTCACCTTAGGAAAAACAAGGAACCAGGTCTTGGCAAGGGCTGAGGGAGAGCTCTGTGTCCTGGCTTTGGCTCTAGGGTGGGCTTCTGCACTTGGCAATAGGGAGTAATGAATAAACTTCACACGCAGCAAAACTGACACTTCTAACATGATGCCACCCATTTTTTTTTAAAGACCTTCTCCATTCTTGATGAAGAAGAACAAAGAATCCAGATCAATGGTGTCTGCCTGCTCTTTGTCTTGATTGGAATTATTTCGTTTTTCACACAGTTTCTACAGGTAATAGCAGTCCAATATGGGTACATTTTCTTTCTGATCCCTTGCTCTGTGCATATCTCTTTCTGTGCATTATCTGTATTTATTCTTATGCACCCCAGGGATACACATTTGCCAAGTCTGGTGAGCTGCTTACAAGACGGCTACGGAAAATTGGTTTCCAGGCTATGCTGGGGCAAGACATTGGGTGGTTCGATGACCGGAAGAACAGCCCTGGTGCTTTGACTACAAGACTTGCAACAGATGCCTCTCAGGTCCAAGGGGTAAGACTTGGTAGCTTAAGAATTCTTTTACTATAAGCACTGATTGAAGTCCTATTTTGGCACATTGTCACAGAAATTAGCTAGCATGCAACCAGCACAAATAAGGTCACCATTTACTGCCCATCATTCCTGCCTGTATTACCAGAAAAAAGAACACAAAAATCAATAAAATATGAACCATTAGTGGAACCTGAGGGAGCATCTAGTGCAAAAGTTTAAATTTCTTTTTTTTCTGGAGATTATTTAGCTTTTTGTCACAATGCTTAACTGTTTAGTTCAAAAACATCAGACTGCTATTTTAGCAACATTCCTCACTAATCCTGTTTTCAAGTTTTCAGCATGGTATTTTACTTGTTGTGACAGTTTTCATTTAGACTGACAGTCTACTTGAAACACGAGTTTACAGTACTGGCTGGGGCTCTGGTCAGGGAACTAGGCAGCCAGTTTTAGTGTGACTTACTATTTGGGAAAGTGAACCACTAACTCCGTGTGTTGTGTTCCTTAGTGGATGAGAGTTAAATTATGCTGAGCTATAAAAGGTACCGACCTGTCTGAATTGATGCTTTGGTAGGAGTGAGTCAGATGCCATTTTACTTGGCTCTAATGCAAGCAATTTTCTAGAAACAAAGAGGGGAAACATACAGATTTCTTTGTTACAAAATTGTCCTGTTTCAACTTGACTGAAGATGGTGGGTTAGTTTTTAAAAAGTATTAATTGAAGTTTTAAGAATTTAAAAGACAAATGAGAGAAGAGGCTCCCCAAACCCGTATCAGCAGCAATTTCTACAGAATCAGAGAAACCAGCTGCAAACCTCTTCAGCCCTTTCAGGCACTTACAGGGTATATTGTAATTGAAATAAACAAACTTGTAAGTCACTGACTGAACCATTTAATAGCCTCCCAAGGGACATCTTTGTTCGAAGCATGTGTAGAGCAGCGGGGCACAGCCATTCCACCCACAGCTGTGGGGAAACACCAGAGCTACCTGAGCAGCAGTGTCCTCCACCCTTCACTGCCTGGCACAGAGTGCAGCCAACGGCTGCTGCTGCAGAGCCAGCTGAGGTGACAGGATGCAGGCGAGTGTCTGGGCTCTGAAAATGTCTGCATCTGCACAGGAGTAAGAAGTGGAATCTTGGAGTGTGTGGGGGGTGTTAGAGCTGCAGGATCCCATTAAGAGCAGCCCCATGGCTGTTCCATTGGGTTGCAGATCTGGGAGGAGCACCTTCTACCCTGGCCACCCCTGAGCACTTCACACTGTCACTGCTGGTCAGAGCAGGAGCAGATGATGAGCATTCTGTGCTGCAAGGTCACATCCTGTGAATGAATTTGACTGAAAATGGTCAAGGATAGCAAATGTATTTTTTTTTTTCTAACGCATAGCAGCCTAGTTCCTATCCACGGCTGCTGTTTACTGCCATGAAAGGAAATAACTTTTGAGTAAATAAATCAAGTTTGTAACAAAGAATAGTGTTCTTGAAGTACATATGAGAAGATGAATGCATTCAATAAAGGTGATGTCAAAGGCATATTTAAAACCCTTCCTTAATCATAGAATCATTTCAGTTGGAAGAGACCCGCAGGATCACCGAGTCCAACCATAACCTAAGTCTAGCACTAAACCATGTCCCTAAGAACCTCATCTAAACGCCTTTTAAACACCTGCAGGGATGGTGACTCCAGCACTTCCCTGGGCAGCCTGTTTCAGTCCCTGACAACCCTTTCTGTGAAGAAGTTTTTCCTAATTTCCAATCTAAATCTCTCCCAGCACAACTTGAGGCCATTTCCCCTTGTCCTATCACTTGCAACTTGGGAGAAGAGACCAACCCCCTCCATGCTACGACCTCCTTTCAGGTAGTTGTAGACAGCGATGAGGTCTCCCCTCAGCCTCCTTTTCTCCAGGCTGAACAGCCCCAGCTCCCTCAACCGCTCCTCATAATAAAGAGACAGGCAAAAATGCAACTTTAATTTGTCCTTCCTCAGTGATGTTTCTTATTGATTGTGGCACAGCTGAGACTTTGTTGTTAAGTTGCAAAAGGGTTCTGTTTATTATTTGAATCTAGATGGATAAATGTAGGGGCTAAACTGAGTATTCAGATGAGTGATTCCCCAGGGAACCAAGGGAACTAATGTCAACAGTTAGATTACCTTTCTCACAATTGTTAGACACGATTTTCTGAGTTCACAATGGAAAGTTGGATGGATAAAAGGAATATTGGACATTTGCAGTCCTCTTGATACAAGTAATTGGAAATAGTATATCCAAAGTGGTTAAATTCCAGTGAAGTCAGCAGCCCCTGGTGCCTTATGATATTTTAATTACATTTTCCTATAAAACTTTAGAAAACTCTAAATTGTATTAAAGATTATTGAAGTTACTATTGGAGTACAAGCCAATCATCTCTGTTTCTTTTCTTTGAAGGCAACTGGATCACAGATAGGAATGATTGTCAATTCCTTTACCAACATTGGAGTGGCCATGATCATTGCTTTCTACTTCAGCTGGAAACTCACTTTAGTTATACTGTGTTTCTTGCCATTTTTGGCCTTATCTGGAGCTGTGCAGGCTAAAATGCTGACAGGCTTCGCCTCTCAGGACAAGAAAGCGCTGGAAGCTACTGGACGGGTAATGTTATTTAAAAACTAGTTTATATTTGCAGTCATGGGTAGCTGAAAAATCGGGCATTTGGGACCATCTGTAATTCAAATGTAATGAAACTGGCAATGTTTTGCAAATAAGTTTGAATATTTCATACATTTATGGGCCACTATTGAGTGCTGTTAGGAACAATCTTCAGTTCCAGAACTCAAGGAAGAATTAGGACCTGACCAACTGCCCACATTCAGAATAGTTTAACTATTTACAAAAAGTGATAAATCAAAATACTGTCTTGGAACTGACAAGTAGAAAAACTTCACTAATTACTCAGGGCATCAGCTTTTATTCAACAGAATGCCCCAGAGGCTGGGATGAAAAGGGCACTCAGCAGTTTTGGGGATGATTGATTATGTCTGGTGTTATTTTCTAATCTATTTACCAGCACTGCATCCAAATGCTAAACACTCTGAGTTCTTCCAGAGGGATTGCTCATCAGCCACGCTAAACATGGAAAAGAACAGTCCGAACAATCCCATTCACAGCACCTACTTATCTGCTCCTTTGCATATGACAATGCAAGAGATTTGACCCTTAATTCTGGCCAGGAAAAAAAACCCTGAAATTGGAAGGAATATTTGAAAAAATTTATATTCAGATCTCTTCCTCCATGCTGAGAACATTCATAAGCCATATGAGTATTGCTTCCCAAAGAAAAATGTCACACTGTGAAGCTACTGTCAAAGTCCAGGCATTTAAAACCAATTTCTTAATAAAATTACTTGAGATAAGTATGGTGAAATTAGGATCAGTCAGTCAATTTACTTCTATAGATGAAACTCTAATACTATTTTTTGGGACAGAAACTTGAACTCTGACTGGCAACAAAACACAGTGCATAGCCAACCATTAATTAAGGCTCCAGAGAGGTTTCCAACTCAGAGAAAGATCACAAGGACTAACTCATACTTTCCTGTGTTGCATTTTTCTATTTACAAAGGCAAGCATTTGTTTATTCTTCGTCTCTGTATAAGGTAAAAATCCTGGCAATTGTGTCACTGATGTTAGAGGAATCAAGGTGTCACCCTCCATTTATATGTGCCATCTCATCAGGCTTTTTTTTGGACATAAACATGAGAAAGAGGGAGCGTGAGGAAACGTAGTAAATTCAAGTGCTTTTAACTTATGAAGCACAA
Source organism: Streptopelia decaocto (assembly GCF_964273445.1). Classification (NCBI taxonomy): domain Eukaryota; kingdom Metazoa; phylum Chordata; class Aves; order Columbiformes; family Columbidae; genus Streptopelia; species Streptopelia decaocto. The sequence continues at coordinate 47,938,629 of NC_138660.1, forward strand.
GTTGGGGATAGCATCCTTTCTCTTTTCCTGACTATTGGTATTCAGTAAAACAAATAATTTAAATAAACATTTTTAATTATTAAATGCATTCAATCGAGGAAATATAATAACAGTGTTCCTAAAGCCATTTTTGCTTTTGTGAACATCCCACTTATTCACATTATGTGAAAGGAGTCACAAGTGAGAGCATGTACCCGATTTCCAAAGTGTCCTTACAGTATGTTGGCTGTAGGGCAGCAGACAGAGCATTGCTATGGAGGATGTTAGCGGACAATTGCTTGTAGAAAGTTTCTCTTTAGGTTGGCTGATGTTTGAGTCAGTCTGTATCATATCTGAATTAATTTATATATGATGTTAGTACCCCGTGTTCATGAAAGAATCATGCACTTGTGAAAGAGAACACTCCTCTTTTCCAAGGAAAAATTACGAACTTTTACCCTTTCTTTCTTGCTTTCTTCCGTTTTGTTTTATTTTGTTTTTGTTTTGTTTCTCCTCCAGATTTCCAGTGAAGCCCTCTCTAATATCAGGACTGTAGCTGGGATAGGGAAAGAGAAAATGTTCATCAGCAATTTTGAGAAGAATCTGGTTATGCCCTATAAAGCCGCAATAAAAAAAGCACACGTTTACGGACTCTGCTTTGGCTTTGCCCAGAGCATCGTGTTCGTTGCCAACGCTGTCTCGTACAGATACGGCGGGTTTCTGGTTAGCGCTGAAGGCCTCCATTACAGCTTCGTGTTCAGGTGAGTCTGACCCGCGCCAGGACCAGCCTGGTCTCGGTGCAGAGTGCAGGTTCCCCGTGACTTCCCAAGAATGACCGTGTCCCCCTTCCCGCAGGGTCATCTCTGCTATTGTGACCAGTGGAACTGCTTTGGGAAGAGCTTCTTCCTATACCCCAAACTATGCCAAAGCCAAAACATCTGCTGCACGCTTTTTTCAACTGGTCGACCGTCTTCCAAAAATCAGTGTTTACAGTGAAAAAGGAGATAAATGGGTAAGAGTGGAGATGAGTAATTGGTGACGTTATCCAGCTCCATATAAGCACTGAAGTTGCACTAATGGTTTACAAGTTGATGAGGATCACTGTGTTACAGGAAGGTTGTGCTGGTTGTATAATTGTTACTTGCCTTTGCTCTTTTGGGAGCAGTGAGGCCGGTACTAGAGAGCAAGAGTAACATAAGTGTGGCCATCAGGAATGTGTCAGGGTAAAACTGTGACCAGGAGCAGGGCCAGTCTGGCTGACTCAGAGGAGAATGTTTGTTCTTTCTGCTCTGCAGTTCGCACACAAACCTGCCTATCGCTGGCTTATAATGGAGGCTTTTTTCCTTTCACATCAAAATGTTCGGGGTGTTCATGAGGAGGCGAATCATCTGAGTCAGACAAAATAAAAAAGCTCAAGTTTTGGTGAATTCTCAAGTCAGTCCCAGAAAATTCAAGTTTCATTTAACTTATTTTTCCAGAATTAAACAAAAACTTTAAATAACTGTTACAAACTAAATACATTAAGTATTTTGCTTCAGACCATGAAAATGAAGTCTCTTCATTCCCTTCAGTGTTTTGTAAAAGAGTTTTTTAAGAGTTCTGGGAAAATTGACCTGAATTCATGTATTAATGCTGCAAAGTTCAATTTATTTTTTTTTTTACCCAATCCAGGTTTTTGCACATTTATATATGGACTATCAGCAAATTTACATTTACACAGTGTCCACATTAAAATACAAAACTTACCCGCTTGCAAGGCAATCCTCTTCCCGATTGATGCCTCTGACCAGCGCAGTATGGGGAAGCATAAGCAGCGCAATAGTTTTATGACTAATGGCTTTATCTCTAGGACAGCTACTCCAGTATGGTTATTAATCTCTCTTTCTGGGCTAATTTCACAAGTGCTAATGTCACATTTTAAACAAGAGATGCAAGAATGGAATCTGAGGAAGAGTTACTTTGTACTTTACAACTCAGTTTTGAGCTCAAGTTCACTGTAGTATCTTTCTCCTTTATTTTTTTTTCCCACCAGGAAGATTTCAAGGGAAGCATTGAATTTATTAACTGTAAATTCACATACCCTTCTCGGCCTGATATTCAGGTCCTGAAAGGCCTCTCTGTAGCTGTTAACCCTGGACAGACTTTGGCATTTGTTGGAAGCAGCGGCTGTGGTAAGAGCACCAGCGTGCAGCTTCTGGAGCGTTTCTACGACCCTGACCAAGGCCGTGTGGTAAGCAACGGAAACGTGGTTTGTGCACTGTTGTTTTCAGCCATGCTACAAGGGCTGTTCGAGTGTGTTCCGCTGGGCAGCCCAGCAGCAGTGCCATGTACACCGGCAGTTTGGGCCTTCAGCTCCTGCTCGAACAAATGTGGACTGTTCTGACACTTCCTGAATATCATCATCTCAGATGTATTTGGGCAGGAGCACAGTAGTCCGAGCCTCAGGTGTACCCTCATGCATTAGGTACGCCCTAGGCATTCACCCTGGTAGTTCCTGTACGAAACATAGAATGTGGGGTGTACACTGTGGGAGCACAAGCAAAAATCCAGCCTGAATGGAGCAACAAAAAGTCTGGAACATCCCTAAATACATAGCTTCAATACACAGCATCTTTGCAGATTGAATTTGCCTAGGTTTAACTTCCAGTTATTTAATTACTGATAGTTTAAAAGGCTTTTGTGTTTTTTCCTCATGTAAATACTTAACCAACTACGTCGATTCCTCTTTCTTTGGAAAATGTGGTGATCACTTTGCCAGGAAGGCAACAAACCATGTGCTTAACCTTAAGCAATTCGTTCCCTTGGACTTAAGATTACGTGAATGGTTTAGTGTTTGGCTGGATCACAGACATACCCAGAAAATACACATCACACACAAAGGAGTCAAATATAAGCAGATTCTTCAAATCATTTAAAATCAGTTGTGTTTGCATTTTAGCAGAGCTAAATGATTTAGCCATTTTACTATGAACTATTTGGCTTTTGCAGGCTGTTGTTTTGGAATGATGTTTCAAGTTTTCTCCTGTTTCCTGGTAGTTAATAGATGGACACGACACCAAGAAAATAAATGTACAGTTTCTTCGATCAAAAATTGGAATAGTTTCCCAGGAGCCTGTGCTATTTGACTGCAGCATCGCTGACAACATTAAATATGGCAGCAACACCAAAGAGGCAACGATGGAAAAAGTCATACAAGCAGCCCAGAAGGCTCAGCTGCACGATTTTGTCATGTCACTGCCTGATGTAAGTACCCGTGAGGCCTTGGCTGTGGAACTCCAGATAGGCTGCTCCGTGTTCATTGCAGCTGGAGTTGCTCCAAACCCAATTAAAGTTGCTACACACGTGTCCCTTTTATTTACTTTTATAGCTATAACAGTAGGAGCACAGAGGCTGTCATGACCATTCCTTATCTTTCCAAGAGTTTGGGTGTGAGTTGCTACTGGATTTTTACACAGTAGGCAAATATTTACAACATGGAAATGAGCAGTTACAACTCTGAACTAGGAGAAAAGGGCAGATTTTTCAAAGCCACTGACAAGAAAGCAGCAGCACAGTTCAGCAGTCAAAGCATGACACTCAGTCAGGAAATAGAAATCCTGCTCCCGGCTGCACGAAATTTGCCTTGTGACTGGGGCGTGATACTTACACAAAAATATTTGCAGCTGGCTGCTTACATGCACTTAAGAAGTATTTAAATGCACTGAAATAATACGAATATAAAACAGAACATAAAAGGTATGAATAGGATTTAGGCACCCAAACAAAATATTTGTCCAGAAAGGCCTTAAATCACTTTTAGCCTCTTGTCCTAAATTGCGGGTGGGGTGGGGTGTGTGGATGTCTTTTCTGTCAAGACAAAATCAGCCAATATCTTGCTATCAGATTTTTCTTCCATGCCCGTCACTGTACTGCCTGCACCCTGTGCGTGGCAACATGTGTCTTCAAAATATCCCCCAAATACGTGTATCACTCGTTCAGTATTTCTGCATTGCCGGTTTGTTTAAGGCGGAGGCAGCCATGGTCAGTGCTCTTGCCTCTCTTCTCCTGCTCCTCCTTCAGGCTGTGAACGGCTGTGTTTGCTCACACCCGAATAACTTCTTCCTTTTGCATGTTTTTCAGAAATACGAAACTAATGTTGGAGCTCAAGGATCCCAGCTGTCTCGTGGGCAAAAACAACGCATTGCTATAGCAAGGGCCATCATACGAGATCCTAAGATTTTACTACTGGATGAAGCTACATCTGCCTTAGACACAGAAAGTGAGAAGGTAAATGTGCAGTGATATGCAATAAGGGGAAGTTAATACAATGGCTGACAATGTACAACACCTTTGTTCTACAGAGACATCCCAACGTATTCCACTACATGACCACAACAGCAGAGGGGGGGGCCTAAGAACTTGGGCAATAATTTGCGCAGCTTGGTTGTACTCAGAGATTAGAGAACTAGTGGAAATTTAACAGCATGTCCGCGCGGAGCTACCATTCAACATGTCAGCTGAATAAAGGCCTTACTTAATTTCTGCTGCTGTCAATGTTTACCTGTCCGTTCTTTGTACTGCTAAGGAACTGAGTTCATGACCCAGCTCAGCATATAACCTTTGACTTAGCCTCATAGTCACTTGCACAAATGTTGCACAATACGGTTAATAATCTGAAGCAATAAGTTGTCTGCAGTGCTGAGCCCCAGGTGGGTTTGCACGTTTTTCACTATGACACTTTGTCTGTTGCCTTTAGACTGTGCAGGCAGCGCTGGATAAGGCCAGAGAAGGGCGTACCTGCATCGTCATTGCCCACCGCTTGTCCACCATCCAGAACGCCGACATTATCGCTGTGATGTCACAAGGACTCATCATTGAAAGGGGCACTCATGATGAACTGATGGCCATGGAAGGAGCTTATTATAAGCTTGTTACAACTGGAGCCCCAATAAGCTGAATTACTGTGATTCTAAATTTGAAAGACATATTTTCTGTAAGCAAATCCTCCGCGGTACATATGTGTATGTTGGTACCCCATCATGCTACAAAGTGCTCTACAATATTGGGAGTTCTGTGATACCATAAATGTATGTAGTTTTCTGCATCAAGCAGAAAAAGGGAGAGAAAGCCTGAAAAGGGGGAAGGTCTTTGCTGGTGAGCTGGGGAGGTGCCAGCACCTGCAGTCAGACTGCACAGTCCTGTCCATCCTCAGCTAGCTCTGGTGTCCTGGAAACTGCCGCCTGTCTAGGTAAGCTGTATGAATAAAAAAGATTCTCAAGAACAACGCTCCATTAATAGAATTACTTCAACAGACCCTACTGAAACCACGTGAAACTGAAATGCAATTTTTCCCAAGGAAGCCTGTGTTTTAATCCTTAACAAAAATGAAAAGGAAGCTGCATTATTTGCCTTCTGTTTTAATTCTTTTTAGCCTTTTAATGTTTCAAAACAATCATTAGGTTGGCTGACTCACTCAGGATAGAAACTATTGACAGTGACTATCACCAATCTATTGATATACCTGTATGATATTTAATTTATATTAGTATTTAAGGCCATGGAAAAATAATGACTCTTTATTAAAACTCCAATTACTATGTGTAATTTTCCCATAATTCTTTTTACCTAAAGGACACCACTTTTGTGGCCAAAATTATATCAACAAATTATACTTTTTACTGGCTCTTGCACTTCATGTCCTACCCTTCAGACAAGTGCAGGACTATTTTGCAGCAGGTAACAAGTATTTCTATGTATTTATATCATGTCTGTAACAAGGGTATGCCATGCAGGGCGGAGCTGTTGAGGCCAATGCAGCTAAACCAGCCCGCAGGTGCAAAAGAGCTGGCACAGGGTGCTGCTGCTCTCCATCGTAACACCATCCTGGTTTTAGGCAGCTGGTAACTATTGGGAGCTGTGTAGGGGGACATATCCCTGTGTAACAAAGGCACTCACAATGTAGACAAACAGCTACATTGGTTTTAGACAGTCTCAGGTGCAATGTCTGTGTGCTATTGACAACCAGTTGATTATAAAGCTTCAGTACCTGTGTGAAGGGATTAAAGTGAAGTGGAGCTACACGGTATGTCTGGGCATGAGCACCAAGCCTCACTGGACTGCTCAGAGCAGAGCTGGCCGGGCCTTTCCTCTGCAGCTGCCCCACAGGTAAGAGCTCCCAGGCCTGGAGCCTGGTAACAAGAGCCCTGAGCAGACCCAAAGGTGTTTGCTTACATCTTTCAGAGCCAGCCCTGAGTTCTTAGTCTTGACAGAAGTAGCTGGGAATAACAGAGCAGAAACTTGAACATGGGAGAAATCTTTGTCATAGCTGTCTTTGTTCTTCATTATCTAGTCCAATTAGCTTAGTAATTTTGCTTAAGGAGTCACAATTACAGAAGAGACTGGTTTCAGGCCAACTGCAGGAAAAAAAATTCAGAGGACCATCAAAGAAGGTATTAGCAGATGCATAAAGCAGAATCCTCCACAGACTGTTTAAAACCAGATGATTAACTTTCTTAAGTCAAGATAGGCTTAGAAGGCTCTTAAATAAGGACACTTATTTCAGATTGGCTTCCACAATTTGTATCATGTTAATTCCCAAGGGCCATCTCAAACTATTCTCCTCGTTTTCCCAATTAAGGAAGATTCTTTCCACTTCAGTTATCCCACAACTCATTGGAAGTCTAGAAGCAATATCACGTTTACATCTTCTAAGTCCCATTGCTATCAGATCATACACAAACAGCCTTCACAACACATATTACAGCCTTATGCTGCTTGTGTACTAAGTATTATGAGTTGGTATCAGCAAAATATCGCTTAAAGATAGTGCACTGAAATGGAATATGCAACAGTAGGTGCTAAATAATGAATAAAAAAAGAAAGTACCTACCTTTGGCCATTTAGAGCATCTTTTATGTAGCAAGCATATATATAGCAAACATTTACTTAACATATTAGTTAGGTAAAAAAAGCTGACAATATAAATGTGCAATGACTTAGTCTGCCGTCACGTTTTCATGATTTACACAACTACTAACAGTGATTCAGGCTTGTGAGTCAAGAGACTTAGACCAATTTACCTTTGCAATACAGGAGGAACATTAATAACATTATTGAGGTGATACGCTGAGATAATTTCATTATTGACAACTTTCTTGATTTGCTTCTCTGTGTAGATGTGCAGAATCCAAAGATTTGTTACACCATATTTCTGCATTTCCAATGTCAAACTGTAACCTGTATCATTCATGATTTATGTGACCACTTTCAAAAAGTGACAAAAACCACACAGCAATGCAAAAATGTATTCTACAGAGTCTAATTGAAATAAACTTTTATTTTTTTCTCATCTGACTTAATTAGAAGCTGTTTTGCTCAGGAAGCTCAATAAGTTAAATCTTAAGCCTTATTTATAACTATGCTGACCTTTTTCACAGTGCCTGGGTACAGATACACAGCTGTGGGTGGTGTGACACTGTTTAACCTAGCAGTTAAACACACAATATCTATAGATAAAAAAAAATAAAATCTTGAGTATCACTGTACAACTGAGGCTGGAGATAGACAGAACTAAAAGACCAGCAAGTAGCTACATAAAACTAGTTGATTATATTTCAAAACTTCATTATGTCCCAGAGTATTGGGTCATTTCTAACCATACTGCACTGTGGTTGCAATATTTCTAGGAATAAAATCAGCAATTAGTATTTCTGAGCTGCCAAAGTCATTCTTGAACGTACTGATTTGGGATGTACTGGTTACTTACCAGGAGCACAGCAAAGATGCAGTGGCATCCTCCTTGTTAAAATGAGTTAGCAAAACTGCCTTTGCAGCGGGTTCTTGAACAGTTTGTATCCATCCCACATTGCTAACCATTTGGAAACTTTATCTAATTAAGTTTCTTTTCAGTTGTCCTCATTAATGAGTGGACACAGTATGGAACCAAGGCAACTACAGTCAGAGGCATAGCTGCACTCTTACAAAAAGAGAGAATGTAGAACAAATACTCAGTATGAGTAGGTATCTTAACAAAATTATACAGCTGCAGCATAGCTAAAGAAGCAGCTATACATAATATGCGGAAACTCATCTTACAGCTATTTTTACCTTTGCAGCTTGTGCTGAACATTTCAGAATTAATTCCGAGACCTAAGCCAAAGAGCGCACCTAAATTCCTCACCAGTCCAGCAAATGGAGTTGTGTCAATGTTTATCCAGTCTGGGTTGGCGCACCACTTCTTGGCCTTTGGAACAGACCATAGCAAGTCAATATCAAGAAGCTTGAGGATGAGATAAAAGCCAAGGGCAAAGATGAAAAGAAACAAGTTTGTCTGGATGTACGTTCTCAAGCTCGCTGTCTGAATAGCAGGGGTGCGCTCAAAGGCTGCCGCCACAAGAATGCCTGCGGATTAGAAACTGAGTGTTACAGGGAACAACACACTCATGCTTTGAACAAGCACTTTGTACAGTGCTCCTGTAGAATTTCACTTTTGAAGACAGAATAATATATCTATATATTTTATATATATATATATATATACACACATATACACAAACAAATTTACCACTTCTGTAGTACAGTACAAAACCTTTTCTCCCACTCAAAACTGCTAATTTGAAGGAGAAAAAAAAGAAAAAAAAAGAAATTGAATACCAAGAAGTATATGTTTTTGATCTGAGGCATACCTTAGGCTTGACTGCATCTCCCAGATGACAACCTATCAAATATTAGATGTAAACTAGAACACGCCTTTTCCAAAAGTATCCCTTCACTCAAAGACTGGCCCAAGCAATGCAGAATTCAACACCAGGTCCCACACAGGCCTTGAGTGTTGAAGGAGAAGATACAGAACATGCTTATCTTCTTTCTTACTCATTTTATGCTGGTTGTGAAAAGGAAGAGCTGGGCTGCAAGCTGTTAGCCAATGCTGTCCAGGCTGCTCTGCACCCATGCAAGAGAACAGGAGCAGGCAGCTCCTGTCAGATAGATCCTATCAGACAGATACTAGAGAGACTGTTCATAGTTTGAACCGTCTAAATACCAATTTGAAACATATTTAATTAACTCTGAAAGATGTACTCTAGCTTCTTACATCACTGTGGGGAGTATGCACAGCCAATTTGCCTGTTTCTCTGTTTTGACCCAGGTGTCTGGCCCTGTGCTTGGTCACACTGCACACATGCTCATTTGCACCGGGACACCACTGGAAGTGAACCAAAGAGCTTCCTCCTGAGAGGAAAGGTCAGGAACATACAGGAGCAACTTCGTCTCTGATCCCTTCCACAGGAGCAGGACAGATAAAGATCAGATGCAGCCAGTACAAACCAGATACCATAGTCCGTGGCAGTGTGGACACAAAGCAGGCAGCACCAACTGGCGCACAGACAAGGGCTCACTCCCTGTGTGAAAGACATAGACAGTGGACACACACAACCTCACAAATTTTACCTTTGGACTGCCATCAAATCCTTGATCTTCCAGAGAGCAGAGGGGCTGCAAGCTGAGTAGCACTACTACAAATCTCTTGCCTTTCTCCTACTGAATTTTTGTCAGATTTTGCACATATGTTGAAAAGAAAAAATAGCATCATTACCAGCAAATACTCCAAGAATAACTTGATGAGGGAAATGTGTTGCTATGAATACTCTCGAGATGCACACACTGATCTGGATAATCCAAAAAATACTCCAGAGGATTGACCATGTCAGTCTAAGAGGGAAAAGGAAGATGCTTAAAAATTAAGAGAAGATACTTCATCTAGTAATTTATACCAGGCCCCTTCATGTCAGGCTCATATTTTTACCAAGCAGAGGTTTACAAGTTTACAAGTTTAGAATCAGATTATTAAAAACTTGAAGTCAGTACTAACACATTAGCAAGAGTAGCTGCTCTTGCAGCCATGTCTAGGGCCGCAGACACAGATCCCAGTAGTTTCAGGTCCAAGACACCACTGTGGTTTTAGTGATGAAAGTCATCAATGGCAAGTTAAATTATCACCAGTATCGTGAACATATTTCTCATTATGAAGTCATACTTAAATGCAAAAGTTAAATCATTTAGTGACAAAATTCACGTATTACAGGAACAACCTTGTCAGGCTTGGAAAGAACAAGCATCAAAGCAATTACAAGACTTCCTCACAGAGCTGAGTAACATGTTACACTGAACCTCCCAATATTATGTGCACTTGTTTTAAAAAGAGGTAAGAAGACCTGCCATCAAAGCAGGAAGTTCATGTACTAGCCAAAGGATCCAACACATACAGAAAATTAATAGAATTCCAAATTTCCAACATTGAAGACATGGCACAACTTTTAATAAGGGCTGATTCAGAGATAGTGTATGCAATGAGTGTAAGTTAATAAATACCAACCTATACAAATGAATACATCCTCTAAATAGTCCTTCTCTTCAGCTGAAGTAGATTAGAATAAAGATTTGGGTTTGTTGTTTTTACAAACTGGACACAACAGACTATGAATATTTGGTTAAAATAAATCCATTAAAACACAGCATGCATATATAGAAATAACTGTATGAGCTAGAATAATGGAAAGACACTGACCTGTGAAGGGTAACTGCTGATTTATCTTTCCATCTCACTGTGTAGCTAAGTGCTGCTGTGACCATTAGGTACCAGACACAGGAAGATCCCATGGCATGTCCAGATGGGCTTCCTAGTAAAAACAAAAATGAAATATTCAAGCTTGAAAATGACGACTGTAACATTTGCCATACAGAAAATGTCTACTGGCAGTTACTCAGGCACCTAATAATTTAGAAATAAAATGGTTAACAAAGGCTGAAAGGATGTCAACTGCTTCTCAAAAGTTAATTTCTCAATATGAATTTTTCAGAATACTCATCTATACAGAATCCAGAATATTTGTCTGAAATCAAGTAGGTAACAGCTGAATCATCTTATATTGATGTGAGCTGGTATCTTGATTGGAAAGCATAGTATTTTTCCAGTACTTAGGTTTGGATTGTCATTTCAAAAATAGAGCATCTAGCGCTCTCCTAGGGCTATAACACACAATGTATAAATTATATATGAGGATTAGATGAGACAGGTTTTGAATAGTCTACCTCTTAGTCAAGACACGCGATGGAGATTTAGCTGTTTGCAACATTCCAAATTAAAGTAGCAGTATAACTTTAGATGGCCCTTCCAAATTGCCTTTTATCTGCTTCTCCAGTTACCATGATGTTAGTGATTATGATCTGTGTCTCATTAGTAATATTACAGTCCAGGTAATTTACATTTTAGGTAGGCTTGTAATAAATTTAGAAATCTACCTGAAGGGTAGTGGAAGAACTGTGTCTTTATGCTTTATTTTATAAATTTTATGGTATACAATGTCCACTAGCTTCAAAACAGATTATCAGTGGAAGTGGCACATGAAATTATGCTGTAACACACTGGACTAATTGCTGCACCCACAATAGTCTGTAACAGGGAACACGCTCTCACATACAGATCAATAGTGACTTTTTTAATCCAGGTATAATAAGATACGTGTAATTTGTTTTAATTTAATTAAATTTTAATTTTACTGAAACAATATGAAGCCACGGAGAAGTTCCTGCAACTGTGAAAATCACAAAAAAACCCCAAAGTATGCTGGCATGATGCAAGGGAAACGATTCCTAAAATTACTCTGCCACTTCTTTTCCCCTGTTCACCAGATTTACATTCAAAAAGTTGAAATGGGGAAGGAGAGAAAATTAGATCATTAGAATCTGTCTACACCAGACTGTACAGCTTGGCTTTCTGTGGAGACAAAAGAGAAGTAAAAGGGACAGGGTTCATTTCACTGGCAGAAGAAATCACTTTGGCTGAAGAATATGTTCTGGCCTAGCATTATAAAGTCATTTGCAAAGAAAAAGAATATTTCAGTGAAGCAGCAAAGCAAGAATGTCTAGGGAGGGCAAGCAGAATGATTTCTGGCTCCCTGTACTCATTTTTGGTATCCAGCTTGGCAGTTATCTTTAGTAGTCACGCTACCGACTCTGTGGTTAATCTCGTAACAGATGTACACTTCTAAACCTCACAACAGAACAAATGTCACTGATAAGGAAACCATAATGTTGTATATCAGCGTTGGGAAAGCTTCTCTTTGTTGTCATCTAGGAAAATGTTTCATAGTTCACCTGCAAATAACCTACTAGAAACAGCATAAACTCCACCTTAAGGTTTAAGTTAAAACCTTACAAATACTAGAGAAAAGATGGTTGCAGGGTTTTAATTCATTCCAGAGGTACAAACCACGTTCAGATCCTAGATTGCTTGCCCTGCAGTCACATAAAATGCTTCCTCAGCTTTCCCTTCTGTTGAGCTGCCGAGTTTGGGGTTCAGGCTATCCTACCAATATCTGCATATGCACTTCTCACCTCTGTGGCTGCTTCTCTAATCTCTTCATATAAACTGCACTTTTAACAAGTATGTGAAGTACCATGTAAGCTCACACCAAGACCGTGTGCACCTAGCAGTTGCACTGACTGTAACAGGTGAGTGGACAGGTGTTGTCAATCGTCAAGGGCAAATCTGGAGGTGAGAGAAAATGTGGTCCTTAAAAGTGCAAACAAGGCATCAATGACAGTGGTACCCCCTAGACAAAAACAGGAACGACTTATTGCTTCAGGAAGAAAGTAACAGAAAGGAAGGCCTCTGGTTCAATGAATCCAAAGGAAACACTCTGACTGGTTCCTTAGCCAGGGCTTGGAATCACATGGTGCTGAATGGGCTCAGTTCTCAAGTCTTTTGAAAAGACCTGAAGGGCCTTAATACTTTGGGTTAGGTCTCAAACGAATTAACTCAAAACAGACTGCAGACCACATATAGACTGGGCATTATTAAATCATGCCTGATACAAGGGCTTAAGCTTCCTGTTCAAAAGTACAGTAGGATATAATGCAGGACACTGTTAACAAAATTCAGCTCTGCAAACCACTTAAAAGCTTGCAGTGGCATCAATGAGGCGCAAAGCACATTCTTTTCCACAGTCAAAATTTTCATGTACAAAGAACTAAACTAAATGCAGTCAGTTAGCTCCAAGCAAGTTTACCTTACTTCTCATATTAGGGTTGCGTAAGCTCATTTAACTTCAGCAGTACTGCATTTGACTTCCACAGAGAAGACAATGAGATACGAAAAAAGTGAAAATACATCGGAAATTAATTTTTTTTAAGGTTTTTTTTTCATATATTTGTACACGGACCCCACACACACACATGTTCAGTACCAGTGTCTACTTCTGGGAAGAGTGGTTCCATTTTCTACTTGTGATACATTACATGATCAATTGTTGATACTATTGTTATTTACACTGAAATACCTACTAGATTTTGTAGTTTGAATAATTCTTTCGAGACTGCACAAGCCCTCAAACTCAGCAGCCCCCTGTCCTGTTTTGGAACACTCTTACACAACATGGAATTCCCTCCCCAAGCTGATGTCATTAGCACTGCAACGGTTCCTAACAGTGACCTCCCAAAGCAGGTGTATCACTCTTTCTGAACCTATGACACAAGTTTTGTGAAATTCCTTTCCAATACATCAGTTCATTCTAGTAGGAGTTATTTTTAAAGGCAGTCCCCCTCCGCTGCACTAATTAAAGGCAACGAAGTAAAAATTCTTGTCATAGAGCAATCAAATACCTATCACATTTTATTTCTTCCTTTTTCTCTTCCCATGTTTTAGTGATAATTTAAATGTGAGGTCTGAGATTGTGTATCAGTAAGACCTTCATAAGTCACATCCTCTCTCCCCAAAAAGCCGCTATCTTTATTAAATGTACCAATGTAATCTCCAATATTTCTTACCTGGTCCAGTTTCACATGTTATAGGAAACTGTTCAAGGCACGGGCTTGACTGATTGGGATAAATCATTGTTTCTTGCACCCACCAGTATGGGCGATGGCCAAATAAAATCCTGACAAAATAAAATAAAATGAAATGAAGCAGAAACACAATAAAAATATTTTTATGTAAGAAGGCCTCAGCAAAGCATGATAAATAATCTTACAAGGAATATGAAAAGCTATATTGCCAAAACTATTCTATAATAGTTCCATAAGTTCCTCTTGTCTTATCAAAATGTCATTTCAAATATCTTCATTGTGAATTGCTGTTTTATAATTACAGGGGAAAGCCTATTTGTACATTATTCACAGAAAGTTTTCCAAACTTGAGGAACATATAGTAACCATCATTAAAAATACCAAATTTTAAAATAAATCCAACTTCTTACCATTTGAATATGAGGTTGAACCAATCACCAATGACTGCCACCCATATCATTTTAGTACCAACCACTTGGTTAAGCTGAAACCAAAGAGGAAAATAAATTGAGAATATATTCCGGGGATCTCCAACATGTGACATAAAATTAAGCAAATCCTGGTAAGCCCTGTAGTCCCTCTGTAAATGCTGAATGATAAGCACGCCATTGCTATGAAGGAGATCCATCTTAACGGATTAAACTGTACTTGAAATACAGTAAAGTTCTTTTAATCTTAGGTTGCTAGTGATGGAGAATAAGAACCATGGAAGGGAGCTATTAAAAAGTGAGCGAAGGTGATTGACGTTGCCTTTATATTGCATCGGCGTGATGTACCCAGCCATGCCTGGAACACGTGCCTCCAAGTCTCTGGGAAAGAACATGAGTCTGTTAGCACTGGAGAGCTTTTCTGTTTGCAAATTTTAATTGGACGAAACTAAGTAAAGCACATGCTGAGCAGCAGCAAATTGTGGGGAAAGTTTTGTGGAAACACAATGCGTGACTTATGTAATCCTTTGCGTGAACAGTTGGAACATGTTTGCTTGAATTTTTTCACAGTTCATTTCTCTGCAGGATGGACATTAGTAATGTGTATACTACATTAAGTGTTGCCCGTATAAAGGATAGAAAGAATACACAACTAATTGATCTTTGCAGAACTGTCAGTAAAGCTGTACATTTCAATTTGAAATAGAATTTGGCTACCATGCTGCATATAATACTTTGCACAACACATTTTTAACCATGGAAAATACAACCAGCATCCATACATCAACAATGCTGTTGAGCTCTAGATTCACTTTTAAAGCAGCAATGTTCTCAAAGCACCGAAAAACAGTTGTTTCCTTCACACAAGAGGCCTCATTAATCCAGGGCACAATGCAGACAAAGCTTAGTCTCAGAGTCACCTCATTCAGCATCGCCATTCTCGCATGTTGCTCACACCACGCACATCCCAGCCAGCGCCGCCAGCAGGAGCTGCAGCCTGACCCGCTGCTGCCCCTTGGTGCTGCCCAGCCCAGCAGCAGGGACACCTGCTTCCCAAACCACACTGGGGCTGGGAACAGCACTGGGAGGGCTACCCTGCAGTACTCCCTAGGGAAGCACTTGGGTTCTCCAGGGGCAACAGCCAAGAGGAAACTGAGATTCTGCCAGACAGAAGGATTTTAAGAACATACAGCAAATAATGCATTAGTACATCAGATTTATCAGTATTAGTACGAATAACTGTAGCACAGGAAAAGGTCATGTTCATTTGTGAGGTGGCTACACAAGAAACTTTTTTCCACAAAAGATTTAAATAGATACCAAAAGTCTGATGATACTATCATCTGATATCATCAGAGTGGCAAGAGGAAAACTTCAGTTATTTATCAGGCCCTAATATTCAGACATAATCTGTTACAGATTATGTATCTGAAACAAAATCAGAAAACAAAAGCAGCTGTATGCACACATTGTGCACTTCCCCACTACTCTCTCCACAGCACTTAAGCTGAACTATACAAGCTGTGGAGACAAAGAGATGAATCACTTTACTGTTTTTGCTGAAGAGAGACTTAACGACTTAACAGGGCTTTATGATGTGTGGTCAGGGAAGTCACATGAAAACATTAAGTAGACTCAACAAATAAGGCATGACAATTAAATGGACTTAGAAGACCTCTCTTCCTGACACAATCTCGCATTTACCTTAGTTACTCACATTTATTTTAGTTATTAATAGTCCGGTTTTAGAAACTTTTTAGCAGATTTAAATCCTATATGCTTATTGCTACCAGTTGCATTGAGCCATGTAGAAAAACTTAAAGTTAAAAAGAGAAAATTCTGTGCACTGTTTCTGAATAACTACTATGATATTTTTCTGTACATTGACTGAATTATTCACTTCAACTGGTATCCCCTGATTTCAAGGATGACCCTTCCAACCTCAAAATTTTAGGATATTTCAACAATAAATATTTTCTAAGTGGAGAACTTGAGGTTTTCTTCTGTTTTTAGTCCACTTTATAAAGAATAATTAGCTTTAAACATAATGGAAATGTCAAGTTAGTCAGTGGCTGAGTAAGAGCCATCTTCTAGTACTTAGTTAAAACAGCAACTGTAATGAAGTTGAGTCTAAAAATCTATTGTTCTATTAGGAAAAATATTTTGCAGTAAGTAAGTTTCCATCAAGATACAATTTAATGTCCTCAGGAGAGTCTACCAAATAACAACATAGATCACTTTTTAGTCCTTCTTCAATGCCACCGTTGTTGCTCAATAGTATCAGAAAAATTGCCTCTCTGACACAGGATGTGCAGGACCTGTGCAATAACTTTTTAAGTGTTTGTTTTATTTATAAATATAGAAACACTCACCCCAGCTACTCACTGAGATAGTGCTGCATCTGCTCAGGAGGAACCTTTCTTCACACAGAACCGCTCAGGCACACTTTGGTTCTCAAAAAACTTTAAGACAATGTTTGAAGGCACGTCTCGGCAACATTTCAGTAACCTAATTTAGGATAAATGCTATAGGCCTCCTGATATTAATTTTCATTTTAAAGATTTTGCTGATGATTCATACGCTGATAATTATCTTTCTGCTTAGATAGAAAGATAAGCACCTTAGACATAATGAAGACTAAGAGCAAACATAAATAAGCTTTAATTTTCTCCTACATTCTTTCTGACTGTTTCAGAAGCTCCTACATCCACATCTTAGACATACCAGAGGAGTCACGTTTATAAAAGATGTTTTAAAAAACCCCAACAAATCCACAATGTACAAAATGGAAAGCGGGAGGACTTTGCAGCAGGTAAGGAGGTGTCTGGAAGATGTTGTCATTGCACCTGGAAGCGCTCATGGTTCTGCTTCATCCAAGGAGCAATCAACAACTGACATGTGAGCCATCTCTTGTCCTGCCTGTGATATTGGACAACCTATAAAAGTCTGAGACACTAAAGACTTCCCTAGTTCTAGTAGCCAGCAGAGAAAAGATGGCAATACGTCTTGAAATACTTCATTTATTAAATGAAGCATTGTTTAAACTAACTAAGGAGAAATACCTCAATAGGCCTTTTCCCCCTCCTTTCCTATGCAAAGCACTGCAAAGTGCTTCTATAATGCACTTAGTATTTCAAAGTCACTTGAGATAATATATGAAATAAAACTATTTGCTGTATTTTAGAACATGGGATTGCAAGGAAAACTGGTCAGGAAGAAAAAAAAATGTGATGCAAATAAGTTTTTAAATCAAAGCTTTGTCTTGTTTTGATATTATAGAGTGAAGGTTTGGCCTTCACATCATCAAATGAGTTCTAATTGCAAAGCAGAAACCTTTAAATGCCATCTGTTAATATAAAGAGTTATTAATTTCTTGATATTTTCTTGATTTATTTTCCAAGATGTACAAAACCAGAGACTATCCAAAACTTTGTGTGTTCTTGGTAATAATGTAGAAACAAGAATCATGTCGATGATCCACTGAAGGGAGGAGAAAATGTTTACAGCTGCTATACACCTAGAAATTAGAGCAAGTATTACATAACAGAGACCAGGTGTTGTTAAGCAAATGTTTGCAAGGGAAGGAAAAGCCATCAAAGCAAACATTTTCTAAAACACTGTTAATGGAGGCCTGTGTACTGGGCCTAACTTTCTGGTACATTATGCTTAGTTACTTGAACAATAACATTAATTTCCACATCATTATTTTCTTTGGCACTGGACCAGCTACAAGGATTAACGAGCAATTTAGCAAGTTCACAAGTAGACGCTGTGTACGACAACGGACAGCTATTTTCTTAGGTATGGATATTTTCCAAATGAAATACTGAAAAGATACATCTTAATTTTAGATTTAGGAAGAATCTTTCAAGAAGTTCTTTCTCTCCATATGTCATTTCCTCAAGAATTCCTCATTGGATCTGGGCAGCTCTAAGTAAGGTCAGGCTTATTTAGGGCTGGACTGACCAGTAGAGGTTTAGCAAACACTGACACGAACCAGTTGCTTTCTCTTGGTTCTGCCACCTTAATCTAGGTTCTGCCACCTTAATCTAACCTTTCCTAGTTACTACACTGTCATTATGTCTGTATTTGCACAGTTAACTGTGCAAATGCAGGTAGCTAACACACCTCCTGTTTGCAATATAACAAATACTGCCAGACCTTAATACTTGTTTATATTTATGTGTGTTTGTCTGTGTAACAGTGTAAATGATACAAACAATGCATGGAATACAATTCTGGTATGTCCATGAAAAAGTCACATCTAAGGAACTCTAGTTATTATAAGAATGAAGAGCTACTTTTCAGAAATCACAAGCAACCTAGAGTTTAAGAGCAAATAAAAATCCCTCAAGTTCCATAAACTACAAGCAGAAACGCAGCCTGGACCCATAAGGATAACAATCTCCACTGCATTTTTTTGTTCCTGCTCCAATAAGATCACTTGTTATTTATTGGCATTCTCTAATCCCTGAAACTATTCCATGCCAACCATAGCCCAGTAAGGTTAGAAACCTGCCAAGAGAAGCCTGTTTATTAGCACCAGCTCTTCAATTTTGTGTCCCCTGAGCATTTCCACCTCAGCTGCAGTAGATCTCCAACAGATTTCAACGACCCCTTAACCTAGCATTGCAATATACCACTATGGACTTTGAGCTAGCAATAAAATAAAACAATAGACCTTTATTGGCAATAGCCTGCCCTTCAGCTTGACTGCAGGTTAACCGTCACCCTGCTGCTGTCAGAGCACATCTCGGAATCTCAGGTTTACCCAAGTACCCTGGCGTTACAAAGACACCGGTCAAGAGCTGACAAATGCAGAACAGGGTACATGGTACAATTACATTGTCTCCAGCAAAGCTCATAGTGGTAGAAAGAGGGCAAACAGCTGTTGAAACTCTTCTATCCCTGAGCACCCTGTGGCTTGATATGACAGACATTCAGAAAAAAAAAAAAGAAAAAAAAAGAAAAAAAAAAAAAAGAAAAAAAAAGAAAAAAGAAAAAAAAAGAAAAAAAGAAAAAAAAGAAAAAAAAGAAAAAAAGAAAAAAAGAAAAAAAGAAAAAAAGAAAAAAAGGAAAAAAAGAAAAAAAGAAAAAAAGAAAAAAGAAAAAGAAAAAGAAAAAAGAAAAAAAGAAAAAAAGAAAAAAAGAAAAAAAGAAAAAAAGAAAAAAAGAAAAAAAGAAAAAAAGAAAAAAAGAAAAAAAGAAAAAAAGAAAAAAAGAAAAAAAGAAAAAAAGAAAAAAAGAAAAAAAGAAAAAAGAAAAAAAGAAAAAAAGAAAAAAGAAAAAAAGAAAAAGAAAAAAAGAAAAAAAGAAAAAAAGAAAAAAAGAAAAAAAGAAAAAAAGAAAAAAAGAAAAAAGAAAAAAGAAAAAAGAAAAAAAGAAAAAAAGAAAAAAAGAAAAAAAGAAAAAAGAAAAAAGAAAAAAAGAAAAAAAGAAAAAAAGAAAAAAAGAAAAAAAGAAAAAAAAAGAAAAAGAAAAAAAAAAAAAAAAAGAAAAAAAAGAAAAAAAAGAAAAAAAAGAAAAAAAAGAAAAAAAAGAAAAAAAAAAAGTTACAACAAGTGTCTGGGCTAGAGTTACAGTAGGGTCAGGTGCTACAGCTTCTAACTAGGGAGCCCCTTGAATCAGACCTAACAGGGATTTAAGAAGTGTATGACCTGCCCTGGTTTGGGTCATGAGGCCACATTTCTATTTGTGGCTCGTAAGAGCTGTTTGAAGAGAAAACTAGTACCTGATAAAATAACCATGCTTAATTTAAACATGCTGTTGGTAAGATGATTGTGGAGTTTGTTTCTAGTGGGAAACTAAAGATGAGGATAGGTTATACTATAAGTTTACATCTCCAGAAAACTCTGAGAAGAGACTCCATATCAGTCAGAAAAAAAGATCACTTAAGGTATGGATCGTGCCAGCAAATGTCACAGGTTGTATTTAGACTTTGGCTGGTGAAAGTCTAAAGCAAAAGAATAGGAGTAATGAAATCTAGAAGAACTTCACTGATGAAAAAGGATACCTGACATTACAGAGCTAGCGTCAACTACTGCAGGGAGAACCTATTATCTGTTTTAATAAAAGGATTCAGAAGAGAACAGACTGAAGAACCCACCGAAAGATTACAGATTAGAATTCAGGACTTCTTTACATTAGTTGAATTTGTATTTGCTAAACTCCAGAGGCTGGGAAAATTGTGTATTCATAAAGTTATGACCACAAATAACAAAGGTTAGTGATGTTAGGGGCAACATTTAAACTTTATACTGGCATTATTTACTCAGCTAAGTTTAAGGTCTGATTGTGAAAAAGAGATAAATGGTTCTAGTTAAAAAAGCCATAAGGTATAGGGTCCATCATGCTGAAATTTCTATGCACACAGGTAATCATTCTTGAACCAGCCCAGCTTCAGTACATTTGAGTCTGAAGCAGATAAGAAACAGTGGCCTAACAATTAGTTTTAGGACTAATACTGAGGAAACTGTGAAACCTGAAGAACATGTGTCCAAGTCAAATGAAAAAGAACTACAGTTGGGTAGAAGTGTTACTCACCAGCAGGAACGGTTTATACAAGAATACTGCAATTAACTCTTAGTGGTCTCAGCTTAGACTTTGCTTTGGGTCTGGTGGAGGGGAAGAGTAATTAATGGTTTTAGACAACAATCCTCAAAGCTTTATTAAGTTTACATTACTCTGAAATCATCTAAACAGCACCGAAGTAAATAAAAGCCAGGAGAAACTCACTAGCCATGGCAAGAAAATTATTAGTAAGTAGCTTCCATGATAGACTGAAGGCTTCTACCTGGGATCACAAACTAGTCCTTATCCAGAGCCGAAAGGGAGTATACGCAAGTGGAGAAACAAGAGGTGCGGTGCTGTGCGGAGCACACGCACCATGACAGACGCCTCTGACTGGGCACACGCGTGACTGCTGTGTTGTGGTTTTGTGCATACCAAAAAGGACAAGTAATTACCTCTGCTTGCCAGTCTCCTATCATAAAGATCTACCTTAGAGATTAAAGGTAAATTTTTAAGATTTAAGGTTTACATATCATAAAGACAGGCAAATAGTTCCACACTTATGAGAGAATTGATGCTTGGGGAATTAAAAGGCAATTCAGGAGTGTCACAAGACTTACGCCTAGGTTAATCCAAGTACTTTCTGTGAATAAACCAGACACCGGAAACAAGTCCTAGCTTCAGAGGAAGGTAAAGGAGCCAGCCTGCTCCCCAGCTCGAGCCCTGTTTCATTCAGCATGGAACAGTAAAACCCACAAACCGCGCCCGGCTTTTCACCGCGGCCCCCGGCCCCGCACAGCCCCGAGAAAACGTCTCAATCCCAGTAGGCGGTTCCCACGGGAAGGAGAGGGACTCACAGCGCTCTCGCAGCACCGCCAGCGGCCGCCTCCGCCAGCCCCGAGGGCAGCCCGGCCCGGCTCCGCCCAGGCCAGGCCAGGCCAGGCCAGGCCAGCCATGGCGGCTCCGCCTCGGCCCGGGCCGTTACCGCAGCAACCACGTCCGCAGCTCCCCTCACGCCCTACGGCTCAAGCCGCGGCAGGAAGGACGGCTGAGCCAATCAGCGGCGTGCTTGTTGCGAGGCGGGCGGGAGGCGGTGCCCAGTCAGCAAGCAGCCGTTGGCGAGGCGGGAAGGCGCGGCCGTTTGAACGCCAGCGGGTGCGGGCGGTCTCGACGTGTCCCTGGGCTGGGCCGGTACGTACCGCGCTGGGCTACGGGCCGCAGCGCTGCGGCCGCCGCCGTTAGCACCCTGTCGGGCGGAGAAGGGGGAGCTCCCCGGGCGGCGGGCCTGGGCAGGAGGCCCCGGCTCGGTGCGGGCTCCGCGGGAGGAGGGCGAAGGGGCGGGAGAGCCACTCGGCAGGAGGGCCGGGAGCCTGGGCACGGTGGGCCCAGCGCCGGGCGGAGCAGAGAGCCCAGCGCCGGAGTAGGGACGAAAGAAACGCAGCTCCTCCCGCTGTTAGTGCGTGTTGTAGTAACAATAACAGCAACTGACCGGAAGAGGCTTTAATAACAACCCAAGGGGATAAAACCAGCCCTGAAGGTTTATCCTGTGAGTTATAACTGCTGTGATTGTCCTGTGTGTCTTGACACTGTATTTATTCACTTACATGTCTGTTGCAGCATTATGGCCAATATAAAGACAGAAGATGAAATAATTGTCTTTGAAAGAGAAATGAAAGAGTTTTGGACCAAGTTAAAAAGCGTTTATGGCACTGAACAGATCAATCAGACATTAACACTGAGAGATTCATGCAAGGAGTCCATAAAAGCACTTTCAGGTAAAAAGGCTTCATGTTCCTGTTACCTCTGCTTTTTCCAAGTTATCATTAAACTTATTCAGATAACTGAAATAACTTTCCATTACAGAGAAATGGTCCAAAAGGCTGAAAGAAGGGGATGTGATGCTTGATAAAATTCAGGACTATAACAATGGTACAGTACTATGTTTTATTTATCATGTCTGACACTTCTAAAACTAACTTGATACAACTGAATAATAGGTGTAACTTCATATTTCAAAAGGCAAATAATAACATCAGAATGAAGGCAGAATTAAAACTGAGCATATTTCTGTGGTTATGGGATGTAAATTGCAAGTCAAAAGCAGTTTGTTAGAAAAGTTTGTTGATGATGCAAAATATAAAGATCGGGTAAAAGTTTTCTGTATAGTGTTTTTGGTGCTTAAGTATTTAAAACAACAAAGTACCATAACTTGCTGACTGCAATAGGAAAAGTAAATTGCTCAGTAAACTTAAATATTGTGAGTTCACCTGTGCCTCTTCCAGAATAATTATAGAATACAGTCAGTGTATCAGTTCAGGATTAACTACTCTGAATTTGGTAGTTAAATTCAGAATATCAGGTAAAAATACTTACAAGTTTAATAACAGTCAGTGTTTCCATTCCTTGCTTTCTGTCAGTTTATTTATCTGTGGACAAGATCCACCATCCTCATGTTTTCAAGATGTACATAGTGCTGGCATCAGACACAAATTGCATCTGACTGAAGTACCTCCCTACTTAGTAGCTTGTCTTTTGAATATCTTTCACTTTAAGTTTTTATTTGATGCTCTTGGTATAGTTATGCTGACCTTTCAGCTCAGATAGCAAGCATTTCACTAGATTTTATTCAAATGAGTCATCTCAAACTGTGTAGGTAAGTACTAAATAGTGGGGATGTAATTAATCAACTGTATATATTCATATTTTCTTGCCTCCTTTACAGAGATTCTTCAGCAGAGCCAACGGATATCAGAAAATCAAGAGCATTTTAGAGAAATAAAATCTGAAGTAAATCAAAAAGAAGAGCAAAAGAAGGATTTGACTGCCAGCATTCAAGAGGTTAAAGAAGAGTTGATGAAGAGAAAGGAAAGTAAGCAAAGGATAAGAAGTACATTTTACTAATTAGAGGAGGAATTGTTTCAACACTTACTCTTGAAAGGCTTTTCTACTGTTCTACTAAATATTTTTCTGTGCTTGTCTTATGTTTACTTTGATATTTACGGTGACTTTTAAAATTCTAGTAATATCTTCTAAAAACAAAGCCAATAAGGAGAGAGTGGAACGACTATGCAAGTCTAAAGTATTGTTTGAAGAGCGGCTTGGACTGGAGATACGCAAAATTCACAGTAAGTTTCTGCAGTTTCCGTGGTTTCTACGTGCAGTGATACAATGTGGTCAATGTTGGATTGTACAGTGAATAACATACCAGCTTGTACAGCTGAAGAATTTTCCCAGCCCAGGTATTACCATTGTCTCTCCAATGGCAAAACACGGTATGTTAAAACACATTTGTCTTTCAAAGAGACCAGGCTCGCTTAACTTCTAAGTATTCTGAGAATCTTAGGTGAAACTGTAGCTTAATATTGTGATTTTTACTTGTCATTGTGACTCTCCAGCAGAGGGTAATAGTGCTAATTAACTCCATTTGTGTTTGCTTTAGATGAACAGTTGCAGTTTATATTCAGACACATTGACCACAAAGACCCTGACAAGCCGTTCATGTTTACACTTTCCATAAACGAAAAGGGAGATTATGAAGGTATGTGAATTTCAAATACGTAAGAGGACAGAATCTGATTCCCCTATTTGAAAAAAGCAAAGAGGAGTAAAGTTTAGTTGTAACCTTTATCTTCCAATTTCTGAATGAAAAATCATGCAATTGTAATTTTTTTTAAAATTAAATCTCTCTTGTTAATTTCGATGAAAATACAACTGCTTGTTTTTGTTCCCCTCCATTTGTGGAGCTGCTGTTTACTTTGTATCAAGCAAAGCAGGAGAGAGAAGAGATAGTGGGATGGATGGATGGATGGATGCTTCAGTTTGTAGTTTGTTGCTTCTTCCCTTTATGCTGGAGTGAGCATCTGTGCTGACAGGCATATTTCAACCTGTTTGAGAAGCCTAGAGGGCAGAAAAAACTATGTTTCCCCTACTGTGGAGAACCCTTACAGTTGAGTGACACAGGAGAAAGGTTAAAAAGTCCAGCATTCCTGTTCTACATGGGTACAACCTTTCAGACCTTACAGCTGGTTTGCAGTACAGATCTTAGGAAGAACAGCAGCAGTAATTTGAGTATTGTGCTGAGTGGCTTCTAGACAGGTGCTACTTTTGCTCTGCTACACCTCTAGGTACGGACTGAATAGATTTCTGCTTTTACCAATTCAAATCTCAACTGTGCTGATGTTAAAAGTTTATCACATGCTGGGCTCCATCTGTTTTCAGACTGCCTGCCTGCAGAGCAACAAAAACCTTTAGGAGAATGTTTCAGTTTTTGAACAGGCTATGGATTACTGGAAATTGCTGTGGCTATTCAAGCAGCAGCACAGCACTAAGTGGGAGGTCTGGAAATTAAAAAGAAAAAAAAATTCTATTATTTGAGGCTTTGTCTGTGAAAGAAAATAATTTACAAGGTTGCTCAAAAATAATACTGGATGAAGCTAGAACATACAAAGATAACAAACTATACTTGTATTTCATAAGCATAGAAAACCACTAATATTGATTTTTTTTTAATTTATTTTTTCATAGTAGTCTAATCTTTTGGAAATTTCTGTCATTTTAGTGACTTCCTGTACTCCTCCTCTGGACTGTATAGAAGAGTTCCAGCTCAAAGTGAGAGAAACGAACAATTTTTCTGCGTTCGTTGCCAACATCAGAAAAGCTTTCACTGCTTTATCTTATAAACAGTCTGCATAAAGCTGTTTTATACCTCCCTTTCTAGCTGTAGAGCACTTTTTTCTTTCCTTCCCATATTGTGAAATTATGTATTTATCTGTATCTCACTCTAATTTCTAAATAAAGAAAAATAATGAAATAAGTATTTTAGTCTACTGTCATCTAGAGACATTTTGGATGATTCCTTGAACAACAGTGTAATCAACTACTTCCTTAACTGAATGGCTCCAGACATGTAAATTCTGATCCAGTAGGAAGTAGCTTAATGATGTAATGATCTCTATCTAGCCACCCCAGGAAGATACAAAAATAAAGTATTCCCTGTAACTTATGTCTCCTCCAAAAGCACAGAAGTGTCTTTCAGGTTTGTATGTGGTTAGAATAGGCCTGAAACCTACCAAAATACTGCAGTGGAGATTAGCCATTACTTCAGTTGCCTGTGTCACATGCCACTACCTTAATTTTTACCCTGTCTTTTGCTCTCTGGTGTTATCACTCATTTTCATACATGTAAATTGCTGTTTTCCATTTGGTCTGTTAAACTATATATTTTCCTGCCTGTTTCTTGTCTCAATGCCTATTTCTGTTGTCAGTAACAAAACATGTGCTGTTATGGAGTAAAGGTTTTAATAGGAGCAAGTGGGAACTTTGTACTGATTTGATCAGAAATCCCAGAGACCCAAAATAGAACCCTGCTGTATCCCAGAGGTTCCTGGCTCCCACAGCTCCCAGCCGGGCAGGAAAGCCTGAAACTAGAACTGCAGTGGTGAATGAGTGACACTCAACCTTGGTGTGTTATTGGGTGTGGTTTAGAACAGACTAGTCAGTATGCTTTATGTAATAAAGCGTGTTGCAGTAAGCTCCTATTTATCATTGTCATTGGAAATCTTAAGATCTGGCAAAGCCTGAGGTATAATGTATTAAAGTATGGAATACAGTAGTTACTGATAAGCTGCAAGATACACAGATGATTTATCAAGATGACTATTACTGCCACAGTACTCAGTTTTTATTACAACTAATATTTTTCTGTATTATTTGTAAAGCCTTCACCTTTTCACAAAATATTTAAACTGGCAGCTGCAACAAGAAAGAAAACTCTTCATTTGATAATATAGCATAGTTCAAATTCACTTGAATTGAAAACTAATGATCCTTCTCAACACACAAATAGCTAAGTACATAAAAATGAAATATAGTGTAGAGAGTAAGAATACCCAGCACACTGAAAACTGAAAAAGTACTTAGAATATTAGCATTTTCTAGATAATGAAGTTAACCCTTTAAAATATTTTTCTGAAGAATGTTCCAAATTGTTTTTCAATAAAAACAAAACTTTATTTTATGTGAAAATTCTTCATTTAAAATAACACCCTGTCTCAAAGCACCTGCAAACAGAGGCCCCCATCTTTCCTGTGAGATGCTAGTCCAGTTAACTTCTTTAAATTTATACAGCGTGTACATACATTAGCATTACATTTTTTCATCAGGAGTGGACTTCTGGAGTGAATCTGATCATCACCATTTTGGTTCACATCTCAAAGGTAAACTGCATTCCTTTTAGATGGCAACTAAACTGGGAGATGCACATATATAATGCATTCCTGTTCCATAGGACAGACCAGACCTGTTCCAAACCAGCATTTGGTGCAGATGTTGGTCTTCCCCTTTGCTAAGGAACTAGAGCAGCACTTGCTGTTCCTACTCTAACCTATAATCTCATGCTTGGGCAAAAACCCCCAAACACCACTGCCCTCAACCCTCCCTTTTTCTTATGCCTTCAGCAGCTTCTTAATACGTAAACCGGGCCATTTAGGCCTGTTTAAACCTGGTGATGCTGACAAGATACTCTTACTACAGTTGAGAATATTGCCCAGCCTGATGTGAACTGTATTTTAAATCACTTGGTTTGCCTAAACAGTACAACTTGCTGGTTACACACAGCCTATGGACTCAGTTTTCTATGAGATGGCTAAAGTGCGTCTTAACAAAAACCAGCAACCCATGTTTGCACATGTTGTCTCCAAAAAGGAGATAACCTTCCATTTCTTCTTCCCTGTAGGGCATAATTTGCTGTTTTCTAAATAATGCATCATTTTCCTTAGTATGCTCTATTGATTTTTTTTTGTTGTGCTACAGCCAGCTATACACAAAACAGGAGCAGTAAGAATGGTAAAGGTGCCAACTGACTACATCACAATTTTAGAACAGAATAGCAGCAGAGATTACTAGGCATTTCTAAAATGACATCTCAATTAAATACATCCTCAATTTCTGCCCTGTCCATAAACCCCACGTACTCTCTGCGAATCTCATAACCAACAACACAACAAACAGATGCACAGGCTGGGAGAGTGCCTTCAAGTACTGGGTCCAGTTGCTCAGTAGCAGATTTTGCCTCTTTTTCAACCATACTGACAGGAATATTTAAACAGCATATATTCCTTTCAATTAATTGCTTCTACCACCAAAAGAATGCTGTACACACTTCTGTGTAGGTCAATAGACCAGCCAGCAGTTAAAAAAAATGCATTCAGCCAGCTCTCTCAGTTTCCCCTAGGAGCTACCGATTGCTGCATTACCCCAGTTGGTTGGTATCTCTTCTTGTCTCCCTTCCTTGGACAGAAGCCCTCACTTCCATGCCAGAAAGCCTGTCCCTTCTGGCCTCTCACTACTGGCATTGCCCCTGTGTCCAGAATGACTGTGTTCATTTTGAAGCACAGTCCTGCCCTTTTCCACCTGCCTGTGCCAAGCAGCTCTCAGCTGCTCTGGTAAGTAAGAACTTCAGGATGATCAACCAAGTATCTTAGAGCTGTGAATGGAAGCAAAAAGACAGGCAGTCCGTAGCCACCTCATTTCTGTGTTTTCAAATGAAGCTATTTATTCCTTAAGAGGGTGGATATTGCTCAAATGTACTCTGTAGCATATCTGACTTGATCATCATCTTCACAGGAGAAAAAAATTGAAACACCCTAAATAACAAAGACAAATGCTCAGACTTACTGCCGTTTTCTTTTCATATTCATCTCAGGAATGAGCAGTTCGTTTATTGCTTCTAAAAAAAATAACTTTGACAATATTGCCATGCAAGGAACATAAAATATATGACAACCACTGCACTGGAATTTACATTCCTATGAATTATTTGCTTGAAAAGATCACGTGCTTGGTTGTAAATGTTCTGTTCATATGCCTAAAGCAAGAAGTTTGAAATGTTTATTGTGTGTATTTACACCTTTATAGCTCCTTTTGGAGTTTGAATAATCAGTCTGCTTATATTTGTCAAGGCAAATCAGATGCAGATCTCACTTACTCTAAAACAGAGCCAGGCATTCCAAAAGCTAGGAAAGTGTACACAATAGATTTGTTTCTTTGCTTATTATAAAATATGAAGTAAAACTGGCTTGTGACATCCCTAAACCAGCCTTTATGCTAGCTGAAGATCTGTCTTAAAAATCTTAAAACCTTTGTGCCTTTATCAAATGCAGTTAGTGCTTACAGAATTTCACACATCTGGATCCAGAGTAATTTGGAATTTTCTATTTGTTATGAAGCTGCACAATACAGAGATATCCGATAATAGTACAGACAACAAGGATAATACTATATACTGACCCAACAGATATATTAATTGGGAGCCCAGTGTACAAGATAGCATACAGTTTGGACTGAAATGCCCCAAAGAGCATATGGGAAAGCTCTTGAGCTCAAAAGCAATATGCAGCTTACGGACTGTGAGACACAACCAACCTGCCCCTCCAGCCGCTGCTCCTGGCCCATCTGTTAGCAGGATCAGGTTTATCTTAAGGCAGACACAGATTTTAGTGGAGGTCAGCAAAGGCTTTTCCTTTTCATGAATCAGTTTGCCTAACCCTGAATGTTGCTTTCCCTTTCAAACTGCTGACCTGTACTTAGCTACCAAGGGTCCAGCCTGAAACGTGTGGTTCACCAACTAACGCTGACTGTACAGAAAATGGCTGAGGTACTGGTGCTGAGCACCCCATCAAATTTATCTTGTAATGTAAAAATCTGGAAAAAAGGTATTGAATTTATCAGATATTGGAAATACACTGTGAATTTAAGGACTGCTGGGAAGACAAAATAGTATTAAACATTAATAACATACGTACTAAATGCATTCAATCACAATTGGTTTTGTATGCTAGCTGGAGGTCAAATTTGAAAAGAAATCAAATTACTGCAAGAGTCCTACCGGCTAACAGAACAGTTTTATTACACACCTACTCAACCAAGAGTGGAGGTGGTTAAGCTGAGTTTGTTGATATTTTTCATAAACCCTCTTGGATGTTGCTAGACATTTTAAAATGCAAACAAACAAGTAATGGCTACACTTGTAAAAATTAAGAAAGACAAGAAGTTATGCTTTGCTTCTGTCATATTCCAATTGTGTTATATTACTTGCTGTATTCTGTAATGCTTCAATAAACTTTTTGAATTTATTCAGTACCTTGATATTGTCTATATCAGTCCTGTCATTTTAATTCTCTAAAATCACTGCGAACTCATTTATGAGTGATTTATAACATTTTAAAGCCTTGCCAAACCTGATATAACAAATGTGCACACATAAATCACTTAGTCCCACAGGCAGATTACAGTACATTTTTAACTGTATGAATAAACCATACTAAGTAATTATGGTAATAACTCTTACCTTTTTGAAAGCAATATTTGCAATCCAATTACACAGAGATTGACTGCTGAATAGGATTGTATGCCTGAAAGGTTGGGGGGAATGGCTCTGACTACCAGACAGTGAGCCTCTATTCTTTTTGTCCTTCTTATTATCCCTAATCACTCTAACAATTATGCACAATGAACCGTTTAGAATCTTGAACTTATAAACACGTGGTTCCAGCAGAAGCAGAGGTAATGAAGCCTGATTTCCTACAGATCTGTTTGTGCTTATATGGTACCATTTTCTTCACTGCAACATCCCAGCTCTTCTTCACCATCTTCCTCCTGGACCAGGGCCAGCGCTGCTCCCCAGTTACGCTGGTTCAGCCTCCACTTGGCTGCTGCTCAAGCTGCAAGACAAGGGCTGTGCTCTGCTTACCCTTCCTCCAGGGCGGAGCATTGACCTGTGGTTCACTCCTTTACCTGGCTGCTGATTTTTAGTACACTGTAAGAACAGTGATAGCTGCAACACAATCTCCTTTTCAATTTGAGGTAACTGAACAATGGGTTCAAAAGTTGTCAGGGAGACCGACAGACTATGCTAAAAATAGTGTTTAATCATGCAAGTGCCTAGTGGTTTTTTATGTGACCTTATGTATATTTCAAAGTGAGTATGCACTGAAATGACAAATTGAAAGAAGATACAATTAGTGTTAATTTTATTTCCTTCCTCTTCAGACACAGCATGTTGAACAATGGTAATTGCTATTGACTCACCTGGTCTGTGACTGTTTGATGGGTAACTCTCTACATGGAAACATGCTCTTTGGCTGACTTGCCTCAATGGATTCTTTCACACTGGCCATCAGTTCAGTTCTTCACTATCCAGTATCTTCCGCACCACAGCTTCAGCTGGAATAACTTGCTTGGCAAAGAAACATGTCTGTTGAATGAACATCAACTTTGCATCATTATTGTTTTGATTTAGAAGCATGTTACACTTTACATTGATGGCAATTGTCATAAAGGATTCCAGGCATTTAAGAGCAGACTGTGTACATTAACTTTTTTGCTAAGTGAGGAGTAGCTAGAAGTGGCAGAGGGGTGTTATCATTTAGTCGCAGGCTGGCAGCCAAACAGCAAACAGCTCCTGTCTCCCACCTTTCCTTCCCCAGGGAGAAGGAATGGAAAAAGGAGAAAGGCTTGTGGGTTGAAATGGAAACATATTTAATAGAATAATAATGAAAAGAGTGATACAGAGCAATACTTAGCCACTGGAACGCATGCTCCCAGCAATGAGTGCCAGAGGCAGACCCTGCGAGCACAAGTCCAGCAAAACGCAGAGTTCCCGACCGAGCGTAGAGAAGTCAGGGGTCAGGCAATGGGAGCAAGAAGCAGGACCCCTCACGGACGGCAGCCATCGAAGAAGAAGGGCCGCCTCCAGCAACTTCCCGCTTATACATTGAGCATGATGTTCACGGTATGGACACCTCATTGATCAACCTGGATGTCAGTTTAGGTGCTGTCTCGGTATGTTCTCTCCCAGAGACTGTCTTGCACCTGCAGCTGTACAGTTGGAAAGTCCTTCATCCCACTGGCAACAGTCAAAATATTGGTGAGTTCTTCATTTTTTAATACCAAATCCCAAACACTGGAAAGCTACTGGAAGACAACATTAACCCTGTCCCAGGGTGCTATCTTATTACTCATGAAATCCAAAACAAAATCCAAAACTGAATCCAAAACAAAAGACCATGCTAGCTACTAAGAAGAAAAAATTCTAACTGCATGGAAAATTACCTCATTCACCTAACCCAGCACAGGCTAAATTACAGCACAACACATTCATGTAAATTCTTACCTCAGAGGTTAAAAATAATAACAGGCAAATAACTAATACATTTTTTTTCCAAATGAAGCTAATGAGATAAACTTGCTTGTCTAACTCCAAGTCTGACATAGCCCCATTAATGGAAAGATAATGCAGCAAACTGGTAACTGTATTCTTTTAACATCAGTTGTCAGTATTGACATGACTTACTGGCCTGTATTTTCCTACACTCTGTGCAAAGGCAGACAAGCCATCTGATAAAATAACATTTCTAAAGCAGAGAGGGAAAACCTCTTCTGACATGCAATCCTCATTGCTGTCAACTGCAATTGTGCAGCAATTCCCTGTCATTTTAGGCTCCAGCCTAAGGTTAGTCCACAATTCTGACAGTCTGCTTGGGACTGTTTACAGTAGGCACCACCTTTACTAAGTACTTTGTTAATGGCATCATAATGAATCAAAATACCAAATTTACAGTCAACATTCATGCAATTTACATGAGAAAGCTGTTTTACTTTCCTCAGCTGTTTTTGCTGAAGTTTCCCTCAATTGTCATTTCTCAACCATACTCTTTGGTTCAGAACACACATTAAAAATTTGCATCCAATCTTGCTTTTGATTGTGCATTAATCCTATCCAGCTGCCAGCTGATGTCACTGTTAGCAGTCCATTTTTCCTCTTCCAAATGATATAGTTAGCGTTTTAGAGTAGTTACATATCAAATCTTACAGATGAGTTCTTATATAAGAATTCTTCCATGTGACACAGTTCAGTGTGTGCTGGATGCCTGGACTAGTTGCAAGAGTAGCACAGCTCATCATAGTTAAACTATGAACCATCTCAATGGTTCGCATGCTCTTTATTGACCAATATTGATTTATTTGAAAAAAGTGGATTCAGTTACTAGGAAATTGCTATGAAAGGGGAACAGCTATCTAAAGAACTTCATGTGAAGATGAAGCTGCTTCTAGACTGGACAGCAGTCCCAGCTGCCTCCTACATCCACCTCGTCCAGCTGGTACCACAACTCAGATCATCGCTGAAGGACCAAATGTTGGAGCTACATTTTAAGCAAACTATGCTACTAATGTGCAAATCCTTTTCTGGACCTGGCATATGGATTAGGTTGTCCCATAAAATAACAGCTATAGCCACTGATCTCCCTTGGAGATTGTTCAGTAAGAAAGTGCATATAAAAATGAGATACAGTAACATCTAAATGTTTTGGCTGAATTGAGTTTAAATTAAAATTGGATGAGAGACTATACAAATATACCTGTAAAATAGCAAGCCTTTCCAGTACGAAGCAGCTTTTTCAAAAATACCTTAGAGAAGTAACAATTACTAAAATTACTATTATTGGGAGATCTAATGAAAGGGGAGGCTATCTTTAAAACAAACCCAGAAACAGGACAGAAAGTTGCTAGTTAGGTTAATGCAGGAGGGAGCTCATGTAATTTTAATTAAGGATTGCATTCCACCTCTGAATTTCATTATTATTTTTTCATGTGTGGAGACTGCAAGAAACACTACTGGCATGCAGTTATAGAGGACCCTTACTCAGTCTTATTTTGGAATGAGTGAAAAATAAGCTGCATAGCATTTCCTAGGGAGGGGACCTTACACTTGGAAGTGTTTAAAAATATCAGAGGTACAACGATGTTTTTCAGATGTTTAGGAAAGGGTATTAATTTGGGAATGTAAATATATGTTGTCAGCAAGTAGCTTTTAAAAGTACCTTACCTTTTCATGTAATTAGTGAACTATAGCACTCACATTACAAGCTGGTCATGCTGCTCTTACAGAATAATATTTGGTTTTATATTGCAGTTTGCAGTGACTAAGAGCTAATGGTCTTGTGTCACATCTAAACAACTACATTTGAAAGTCAGAACCCTACAAACACTCCAGTGTTGCACACGGCTCTGCATTTAAGCAAACCCTCTACCAGGATCACCAACGGCCTAGCACACCCAGGGCTGAAGACAGGTATAAAATTTTCCTCAATTGTGTGTTATCTGATAGCAATAAACCTGCCTTCTAAGGCAGAAAAGGGATGTGAGCCTTACCCATGCTCTCTGCTCCCCTGCATGGCAGAGAGGCCTCCAGTGAGCAGTTGTCTTCTGCTGGCAGAGCACTGCAGAGTTAGGCCTGGCACAGCAGGAGCCTTAGGTACACTGTTATTCTGCCTAGTTACCGTTATTGTTTCATTCATTTGCTTTGCACAAATAGGTGTTGGATTATTGAAATTAACTTTTTACAGATCTCTGGATTTTACAGTCTGGGGGGAGGGCAGTCACCAGTAAGAAGTCTGGATATGCAAGTTCGCCCAGTGTGCATTCCAGCAAGGTCCATTTGGTATCTCTCATAGAGTGCGTTCACATTTTAAAATTCCCCAGCATGGGAACTCTGTGGAAAACAGCCTGTGATAACCATACGGCAACCATCCTGGGCTCCTCTGTTACCTGAGCACAAACTGGCATCCTGCTCTGTGAAATCCACTGAAGAAGGTAACCCACTGACAAGGGTAGGCAGTGTAGAATCTGGCAAGGGGCAGGACTAGCATCCTGCAGCACAGGGCACAAAGAGGAGCAAAAAACCAGCATAAATTAGGGAATCAGCGACCCTCCACCCACAGTAGCAGAACCAGGACTAACAGGGTGGAATGGAAATCCCTCCACACAAGCTCCCAGCCTCTGTCCATCATAGCATGACAAGCCACCAAGTCACATGGCAATTTGCCCATCTGGCACAGTTTCACATTTGGATTCCTTCCACTCACCTTCTGTACTGCAGGAGACTCTGTCACCACCTTTTAGCTCTTCTAAGCAGCACAGACCTCATATCTTCTTCTTTTGAGAACCACCGTGCTTCTTGTACAGAGGCACCTTTACAGACTTAAAGGCAGCACACAAAAAATTTTTGCACTTTTTCACATAATCCTTAGCTATTTTCCATACACAGTGGCTCTCTCTTGTGCTATGTAAGCTGAGGGGTAAATGTGGACTAGGAAGCAAAAGACATTAGACATGCAACTGGGCAAATTTCCAAATTTCTTCAATAAACAAGGATTTAAATGTCATATTAAATACAGTAAAAGATTCTCCATATATTTTCATGGGGACATATTAACAACTACAGTAATTAGTTCTTTAAACACAGAGCAAATCCCCAGGTTTACTTCTCTTCTGGAGGCAAAACTTCAACTGATGTGTGGAGATTCCTATATAATTGGTATTTGTGTTATGAGAACTGTTGTCTCAATTTTCTGCCGAAGTGGTAAGAATGTATTCATGCATCCCATTTCTAAATACTTCCTTCTTTTAATGCTGCACCAGAGCCTGCCAGACAATGGTATTTTGTAGGCTTTACTTTGGTGAGTGTATGAAAGCAATTCCAGCTCAGTGCATTGCTACACAAAGAGAGCTCCTTGTTTATATGAAAAACCAGCAAAACCCTTTATCCCTCTTCCTTTTAACAGTAGTGAAAAAACATAGAATCCTATCATAAATAAGCCAGCAGATGTGGTCTACTCTAATGGTAGAGGTCTGAAAGATGCGGCTTCCTTGGCAAAATCAAGAGCTGCAGCTTTTATTCAGAAGAACCATTGTACAAGAGTGGCCCTTGCCTATTCTCTCACTTCCAGAACTGGTTTGTAGGTGGTGCTTTGCTGACTGACAGTTTAGCCTGAAACACTGGACTGAACATCTACTTTTAAGAAACTCTGACTACCTAGACTGAAAAAGGACAGTTTTTCCAAGGTGGACCCAGCTGGACATTCAGTAATTATTAACATGCAAATTTTTACTTTTTAAATTCTAGTAAAATGTTTTTTTTAAATAAAAATATTTGAATTTCTATGGACAGAACTTATCCTTCTAACACTTACTGTTACAGGTTCATACCAGAAGTACCATCAAATACTGTAGTGATGAACTCAGTAAAGACCTACTTGAATCTGCTCTAAAAATGCTGGAGTCTGCAGTGTGGATAACATTTTTTGAGCTAAAACAAATGAAAATATTGTTTGCATTGCATTTCATGGAAAAGAGAAGAAAACCGACACTACATTCCTAATACTTATGTTTATTATGAAAGTGTCTCCAAATCAAAATAGCCCACAATACTGATTGGTTCCAGAGATTTTATGAGGAATAATTATTTTCCATATTAAAAAAACCAAAACCAACCAAGTAAAACACAAATTAACTCCCAAAGTTCTACACAACAGCTATACATGAAAGGACTTCTAGCTAGCACATCACTGTGTCTGGGACAGTGGAGTTCCTACACATCCCTGCATTTCTGAGAGAGTTGCTCAAGCACAGGATTGTCATGAAAACACAGGTGAAACAGTGTCATCTGCCTCACCCTGACTTGCAGCAGGCAGCCAACATGCACAGTACGGTATGAGAGCTCGTGTACAAAAGTTAAACCCTGGGACTGCAAGAAGCTGAAGCTCAACAGAAACCAGAAAATGTGTTTTGTTGCACAGATCATTTTAGGTCATGTAAGACAATTGTTTTGGTCTTTGTCCAACATGCGTGCTCACTGACCCGGCTCCTAAACATAACTTCATAGTATTTCATCCAGTTTTTAAACTGAAAGCCATTTTAAAGACAGAATTCTGTAGAGACGCACTCAAACACTGTGTTTTCATTGCAACTACAATCAGAAATTTTTACAATTTAAAGGCTATATACATACACCACTTTTCCAAAGTTCCACTAGTGCTTTTTAAAAGGAAAGGAAAAAGAATAAGGTTGTTTTACTGAAGTTCCCATTAGTTCCCCATTCCAAACCAAAACCAGTGAAAACAAGTAATACAAACTGGTTTTGCTTTATTGTTTAAAGGCAACTGTAATTTGCAGAACACTGAAGTTCGGCCTACTAAGGTCTACATTACAAGAAGGGTAAAAAGTATTCGATATCTCCTCTCACACAAGTGTCAGAAGAAGTAGACAACAGGAGACATACAAAAATGAGTTGTAGCAAAGAGATTAAAAAAATACCAAATCATCAACTGTAGAAAACCAATGTTAGCCCATAGTTCTGTGAGAAGAGGAAAGGCTGCAGTAATGAGAAGATGAATGGAACAGGCATTAGGCTTCCTACTAAAATACTCTGTGTAAGACACACGTTGTGTCTAAATCGATCTGTGTTGATCGTCATTGACATTTGCTGCAGGGTAACAGCTTTCGCCACCATGTCCTTTTCAGAATCAGAAAGTGATTTTCCCTTGAAACAGATACGCATTTAAGACACAAATCACTTCACTGTAAGCAAAGGTTTAGTGCAGGTACTTGGGACTCAGAAAAAGGATTTAGCATTGGCAGTCACACAGAATGGTCACAGGCTGAGACAGGAGCATATGAAGCTGTGACACCTGTTCCAATTCTGCTGGAATCATTAAATAAATAACACATAGAAAAAACTGCAAACTGGCAATAAGGAAACAGCATGGGACACTTCGGTATTTTAGAACTAGCACTACTGAACATTGATCAAGATCCAAAAGATTCGAACGTCCACCCTTGTTGTTTAGTCAGATATTTCTACCATTTTCTGCAATGTTTGGTTTTAGTTTCTTATGAAAAAAACCTCACCATTTATTTTCCTTTTGGTACAAAATATGTCAATATGGGAAACAGTAAACAAAGGGAGACCCGAAACTTACTTTACTATATTCTGGGCTGGCTAGGAGAGAAGACAAATACTTACTATTTATTAATAAACTCTAAATACCATTTCCTCATTTTTCTACTTCAACATCTCAACCACTGGGTCATGTACTGTACTATAAAAAGAGAGCACAGAAGTTAGAAGACACAGAGGTTACAGATACAAACTCTCATTTCTAAAATGACTAAAATGACAATTCTACAAAAGGTATGAATATACAGAACCTTTTAAGATCTCGCATTTACCGTGAGCCATGTGAATAATTTCAATCAATTTTCTGGAATATGTGTGGTCATCCTCTAAATACTTGATGGCATCCAAAAGCACCTTGCAAAGCTCTTCAGCAGAGAAGC
Organism: Streptopelia decaocto; assembly: GCF_964273445.1. Taxonomy (NCBI): domain Eukaryota; kingdom Metazoa; phylum Chordata; class Aves; order Columbiformes; family Columbidae; genus Streptopelia; species Streptopelia decaocto. Next base: position 47,976,542 of record NC_138660.1, read on the forward strand.
AAACAAATTCAGATTAAAAAAAAATAGTTGCATGACATTCTCTTTGCAGAGTAGAAGATGAAGTCGAAGTTTTGACATCCATTGGTTAAAGCAATGAATCAAAACATATTGCTGTGTGTGAGTTCTAAAAACACTTGGTCCATCCCACTAAAGACAGAAAAAAATGGTACGAATTTTTTGTTTCCATTAAAAAAATGTAGCTTGAAAGTTTAATGATTGTTCAGCATAGTGAAGTTCTCAGTGCTTCATTACTCTTATCCTATTTCAGCAAATCTTTCATCTCACCTGCTTCCCAGACAATTCTGTATTAAGTTTATTCTAGGCTGCTAAGAACGGACTCCAAAAAGCCAGGTTTATAGGGGAGAAGGAATTGGGACTCAGCTGAACCATGGTAACTATGTATATGCTTTAGCCCATGACAGGTGCACCTGAACCTCAAAGGAACAGTTTCAATCCCAGTTGCATGTTTTAAGAGTGGGGGTACACTAACAGCATCTGTAGCCGTGATGGTAAATCATCTCCAGGGCTGTACCTTGACTGTACATCTGAGGCAACACTAGAGAGCACAACTGGGGAGGACCAGCAGGGACAAAAGGTCTCCTGCCTCTGGCACAGGGATTGGTTTTGGGAACTGCTCTCTGTCCAGAAACATCACAGTACTATTGCATGTTATCTATGTTGTGTATGTTGATAGTTCAGAGCAACATTCTGTTCCCTTGTAAGACAAAATATTTTGCCAAAATGCCATTTCTTTAACCATCCTTGCAGAAGGGAAATGCTCCATTAGAGGTAGTAATCAACAGCATGAAAGAGGTGTGTCGAGATTGTTATTCTCAGTCATCATCTTAGCAGGTCAGATTTCAGAAATTATAACATTCATTCAATATATCCCAGGATAGTTTTGTTTTAAAATCTTGGTTATTGACAGTAACTATTAAACAACTGTCACCTCAAATACTGAGGATGGGATACTTTCTGCTGCAATCAGTGTATTTTCACATGTATAACCTGCCTTGCAGATAACTGTATGAAATTAGAGGCACAGGAGACAGATGAGAAATATTAGAGGCAGAGAAACTGTTGAGGGAGAAGGAGATTTAAATAAGACTCCATTGCTCCCTCACAGTACACTCATGGACACAGAAGCTATGCAGCAGCTGAATTACATTACCTGGCTTTTTCAAAAGATGCTCTGTGGGTAGCAAAACTGACAACTCTTCTTCCACGATTTACAATTTTTCAGTTTTCTTACCTCTATGGTCTAACTAAATGGAGGTAATATTTTCATTCATGCCATTCTGCCCCTACTTTCAGCACATCTTTTGCTAACTCACAAGGGTCTTTAGAGATAATAAAGGTTTCAGAAGTTTTCAAGAGTGACTAGTAGAATAGGACAAATCTCAGTTTTTCAAAAGAAAGAAGTGGCAACACAACTTTCTTCACTGGAGTCTGTATAAAATAGAGCCTTTAAACATGTTTTATGGCATTAGAAACCATCCATATTTTGCTATTTGCATAGGTGGAAGGAATCAGAAAGAGTTCCTCACTTAGAGTTCCAGCTGAACACAGCACTCCAATCCCTTTGTATACAGATGACGACCTATTACGTTTTTTCCTGGTTTGTTCCTTCCCTTTTTTAATTACTTTTTTCCCTTTTTTTTTTTTTTTTAATTTTTATTTATGTATAAGTCTTTGGTCTATAAGCACATTGGTTCTGTGTGCACATACACAATACTGTTGAAACAGTAGGTTGCATAGAGTCTTTTACCCAAGAACCTCACAGACTTTTGGCACTGCTGTCACAAATCACAGGAAAGTGTCTTGCAAGAGCTGTATGTTCCTTAGCATCCTACATCAAACTATGACCCAGAGACTGGAAGATGTGTGTATATAATGTCTAAAAATATTTTTATTTTGGGTGTTACTTTTTCTTCTTTGGGACACAGTTTGTAAATCTTGGATGAAAAAGGAGAGCAAAATTATTTTACAGACACCCTTAATTTTATTTCCAGAGGTGATGAGAATTCAAAGTTTGCTGTGAATTATGTTAATTCAATTTTGCTCAAGTTTTCATGCATTTAAAATAAACTACTTCTAGTGACGTATGACATTCTGCCTTCTCTCTTTTCACCCTACCAAGAAAGTAGCAGTAAGAATGATACCTAGACTGAACTGTGTCCGAAGAAGCAATGAACTTTTCATCTGCTGTTCTTTCCATCACATCTCTGCTCTCATCCATCTGAACTTGCAAGCAGAGTTCCAGGAGTGAGGTCTGGATTCTCAATGCTGCACATGAATAAACACCTTTCAACATGGAATCTCTGCAAAAAGCTAAAACCTGTAGAAGTCAAAAATTGCAAGGCAAAAGAAAAAAATTGAGCACTGTTAACATCAATGCTTTTGGGTATTTGCACAACTACTCAAGTCTACTTCTAATGTGATAAACCACCAAATTGAATTTTAAATTACGCTACAGTAATATCCCACAATTACCACAGTTTGTTTTTTTTTTTTTCCCCCAAATTGCTAATTGAGCACATTACCTAATATTTAAAATATCAATCCGGTGTTTTAAAACTTTATGTTGGAGGAACGGCCACTGTGATTTGATAGGCAATTTCAAAACCAGCACTTTAAAACACAAAGATAGCAAAAATATCTGAAGCAGATCTATAATCTATAAAGCTATACTCTATCTTACTGTAAGTAACAAATCAAACAACTATTACTTATAGCAGACTCAGCAAAAGCAACAGGGATGGACAGAAGAGATCTGAGCATGATGCTCTCCACCACTGAGAATCGCAAGAGATAAAAGTTAAGAGAATGGATATTCCCTTTTGTCCAGAAGTTCCCAAAAGAATACAAAATAAATAATATTTCAAAGACAGTACAAGTGAAAATACTGCTCCCATTGTGTCAGTTACATACACATACAGCATGCCTACGTATACAGAATGGTGTGTTGTCTTCATTCACAAACAGGAAATATGGCAGTGCACTATTAGAATGCTTTGATACTCCTAATTTTTTTCTGATAGTGAGATATATGAAGAAACCGCATTCACAACTTATAATTTACTTCCAGCAGCAAACAGTTCATTCTGTTCATGCCTGACAATTGAACTCAAGGATTAATGCTCCTCTGAGGAAGTGCTGCCGGTAAGATACCCATTTGTCCCATTGGCACCGCTGGTTCCATTAGTGGTGACAGTGCTGTGAGGGGTTTTTGAACGAGGTACTGTTTCTTCCTCATCTGAGCTTGACTCAATGTCACTTCGGTCATCCTTTGCTACCTGTAGAATTTGAAAAAGAAGCAAGCAGTAGGTGATTCTAAGGAAATGATGGAGCTTTTTGGTTCAAGCCAGAATCAAGGAATACACACAGTAATACAACAATAGAACAATAATTAAGGATGAAGATCTACTGTAACGTATCAGTAACATGTTGTGAAAACTGCCTATTTTACTGCAGAAATGAAAGAATGGGGTTGGAAGTGAGGAAGTTAGTTAAGATCTGAAGGAAGAAGAATCCTCCATTTTTATGTCATGCATACTCATCTTTAACCCAGTCCCTGTCTTACTGTGAGTGCCTAACTCTGCTCTTGTACCATCTAAATTTTCTCCTGTGCAATTTTTTGAACTACAAGGTAGAGGACTTATGCTCTCAAGTACGCTTCCTGAATGGTGACAGAGCAGCTGCTTATCCTGCTGATATATATGTCTAAAAAAGGTTGTAACATGATAGCATCCAGACACTATAGACAGAAGTGGGTTTGAATGGTATTAGGCAATGCACAGGTGAGAAGTAGAAACAGCCTTTGAAGACAGCCTTCATTTAAATATATAAACACAAACAATGGATAAAAACACCACACAGAAAGCACAAATGAAAAAACCCCACAAACACTAGTATTGTGCAGAATAAGTCTTTTGGATAGTAAATATGAAGACACTTACATGCAAGGGGTTCCACTTCCCAGCCTTCCAGCACAGCACAAGGGAAAGGATAAACAAGCAGAGTAAGAGAGAGCAGGAAGCACCGTTTGAAGTCACTGGTGTAATTCAGACAGGAGAGCTGAGGATAACAATTGCTAAAAGCAGAAGAGACTGAAGTGTGGCTTCCAGGCAAAGTACAGTTCACGAATGCACTGCCTGTCATACAGAGCAAGTGGCAGATTCTGGGCTCTGTCCAGGACAAGGCTGAACTCTCCAGCACATTCATAGAAAGCAGTTTTCTGCAGAACAATCCTATTCACTTTGGGGGCGGTTACATGCCCAAAACATATACTCATGAGCTCCTTAAGGGGAAATGATATTTTAATATTATATGTAAGTGTCACTTCTATCATGTAAATGTGAGCGCCATATCTGCACAGCAAGTGTAATGGGGCTAGCATTTCTGTGAATTGTACCTCCCTGTCAAATGTAACTATGGCAGCAACACACTACATTTTAGCCCAAATGGTCTTGCTGTAGGAATCCTAGAAAGAAAGTACATAGCCCTTTGCAGAACCTCGTTAGTACCAAAAGAGGCTGTGATTTGTCACTTTGCCATTAGCAAAGGCAGCAGAATTTCAGTTTGTCTTATTATCACTATCACTACCAGCTGGGAAATGAACACTTAGCTAACTACTGCTATAAAGACAAAAACCAGAACTGGTAGCCCCAAGAAAGTAGTTTGCCTTTATTTTTTTGTTAATCCAATTTCCCTAATGTAGTTTGGTTCAGTGTATCAGAATATAAAAAAGAAGTGTGGAAGCACATATAAATATAAACACTATAAAGAGTATATTAACTTATCTGACATTTGTTAGAAAGAGTGGAAAAAAGTTTCCATGAAAGGAAAGAACAGTTTACATGAAACATGTGTCTTCAGTAACATGTTACGGATTAGAAAGAAAAAGTAACCAAAACAAAAAGTAACCAAAAAGTCAGTGACTCTGTATTGATAATGAAAAAGTTAAAATCATAAACATGAAACAGAACCATGCTGTCTTACCTTGCCCTTTGAAATAGCTTTGTAGGCTGCCTTTATGATTAGGTAAGACCAAAAACAGTGCAGAATTTGAAGAATCACAAGCAACACATTGAAGACCCACAAGGCAGGAAAATTGCCCAGAGCTTCATACAGTTCAAATAATGTTGTGTTTAATATCCTGGAAGAGAAAGGGACAGAAAAATAATGACACTTTCCTTAAGCCAACTATCTAAAAGAAGCCCTTTTTAAATCAAGGTGACAAGTACTTGATTAGATGGGATTCACACAGATAGCTGGTTCTCAAAGTAAAAGAGACTCTGACTGAATCACACAGGTGTCTCCAGAAACATCAAAACCTTGCTTTCAGTATTTAACTTCATTTTGCCACCTACAGAAAACAAAGATCCTCGGTGTGCATTCTTTTTTCATTTTATAAAGCTGGCAGGTATTGTTTGTCTCAAATACTTCTTTCCCTGATTAATAACAAAGATTACTTCATTCAATTTTTTTTTTCAAATCAAGCTTTTCCATCTCAACTGCTTCCAGTTAGGGTTTGGTGCTCCTGTATTAGCACAGGGTAAGAGCATGTAGGTGACTCTTACACCGCAGTGCAACGCACATGCAGCACCATATTCTTCAAACCATGCTTCCAGGCTGTGACAGCGAGCTGCAACCTGTACCACATTACACCAGACACACCTGTACCAAGAGCAGGGCAACGCTTCCTGGCTATGCCCAGCTGAAGCCCTCTCTCCCAAACCCCATCTCAAAGCTGAGGGGTTCGTGTTGGTGTTTGTACACAGCTCAGGATGCCTTTGCCCCCCTGGTATCAGTGACACGAGCGATGTGATATGCAGAACCAAAACCAGACCATGACCATTCAATCAAAGCGAGGCTTCAGCAGCTGTAAAACCATGGCACACACATGGCAGGATTCAGCCTCTTATAGGGTTTTCTAAGAATGGGTGGAGGCTTTTGCTGAGTCTTCCAACAGAAACTCTTTAGTGGAACCTCAGCACCAACAGGAATCTGAGGTCAAAATAATCAACCAGTGAAGGGACTTAACCCTGGACCTTGAACATCCTGAGTGTCTGTACTAACTACTAAGGCAGCTCTGGTGGCCACTTCTTGCACAAAATCCAATTTGCACACCACTTAAGTACAAGTAAGAGCCAGGTTTAGCAGTCACATACAGGAGAGGTGGACAATAGGGATACTTTGGGGCAGCAAGGCTTGGGTGCCATGTCAAAGAAATGTGGGCAGTAGTAGGCATTTGAACCAAGTTTTTGAGAATCAGCATTTCAGATGGAGGCAGTAACAGTGATGTTACAACATGACTTCTGAAGCTTTGTGAATACAGCACTAATCATTCTGTCCAAGTACTCCGCCATAGCAGACAATTTCAGACCTCAGCAAACAGCCTGAGAGCAGAGAATGGTCAACAGACAGTAGAAACAATGGCATTTTTGGAAACAAATAACCATCTATGAATGCCTGTTACTTAGGGGGAGAAAAAGGTGGCAAGATGAGGATTTGTCAACCTCCATCCATTTTCCCTGCTGTGTAAAAATGCATTAAAAAGTCCATTGGCTTTATGTTCTTTTTTGTTTTTAAATGAACTATCACCCGCTGACGTGCCACTAGATGGCACATTCCATCAGCAAACCGCTGCACCTACTGGGTCTGCAGTCCGGAGGGGCCTGGGGGCTTTGTGGGGGCTGCAGAACAGCCCAGCTCCACCTGAAACTTCACAGCACTGGGCTCGGCTGTTTAAAAAGCCAGCACATTTGCTTATTCCATCACATCCTTTCCAACAACATAAAAATCAGCTCAAGTCGTATTAATAAGAAGCATGTACAGACAGCAAAACCAGAATATATCATTAAGTGCTGATGGTTTACATGTATAAAACAGCACTGGTCAAAATCAACCAGTTATTTCTAAGATACTGGCCTTAATAATGTAGTGCATTTCATAATAAATTTCCTACCTTTTTATTTTTGCCTTCTTATGCTAAACTGCATGTTTGCTTCATAATTTATTGAGAAGTGGATGTTTTATAGCATTACTATACAGCTGTGCTTTAACTCTGTCTCCTGTTTATGAAGTGTACTCTAGAAAAAGAAACTGTTTTCCAGTTTGCAAAAACCTCGTCATATTATTGCTTCTGTCAGCTAAAACCCCTCAGTCTCAGCTTTGTGTAATCCATTTTGCCAATGGTAGCACAGCAATACCCCCTTGATAATTCAAGGGGATGCTCTCATGCATATCAAAACACAGCTGTAGTCAGCACTGTTTTACTTCACCAGCACTTACTTCAGTTCCAACCACCATATCAAATTCACACTTGAAATCAACAACTCCTGTACATAAAGCTATGTAAAGCTCACATCCAACTGTCTTTGTCTAACATTTTATATGCTCCAGAATTGTAAATCCAGTTTCTACACACTTTTGTTTATATTTTCATTCACTGGATCAAATTCACCTCTGGGAACTTCCATAGCAGTCAAGTAAAAAAGTAGCATTGGAGATGCAGATGGTCTGTTCTTGCAGAAGTCTAAAATATCAGGAAGACAGCAAGGCCAAAAAGAGTGCTTCTGGTTCCAAAAGCAGTTTCACCATGCAAATGACTCATCTACTGCGTGTTAGGTATGGGAAATAAGCCTTCATTGAAAAAGCAGACCTCTTTCTCACCTGCTCGCGTCCAGCAAACTAAGGACAGGATTGGAACTCTCCATCAAAGCTGCATAAAGGATCTCACTAATTGCTCAGTCATGCCAAGAGGGGTCAGAGACCTGGTGAACAGGCTGTGTGCAGGCAGAGCTAGGGCTATGTCTAAGCATGTAGAGCTAAGCAGAAGCTGAGTGAAAAATACAGAATGCTATCGAAAAAAGGAAGGAAAGCAAATAAAACTTTTTCTCGCAGAATAAATAATTTATTTCATATCAAAAGTCTGAAATAGGGGAGGGGGGCGGGAATCATAAGGTTAGTAGGCAGAATACAGAGAGAAATTGTTCTCGCAGAGATCGAGGAAAGCAGGGAGGGAAGAAAGGTTAGACAAATTTTCACCAATTCCACCACTGAAAAGATTCAACCGAAGCTTTTTAACCACCTATACAAGTAACTGGGACTGGAAAAAGCAGCATGAGAATGGATTACATGAAGGAGAAAGTGCCTATGGGTTGTATATGCAAATAAATCTTAGGTTCAAATACTAAAAAAGGCAGCCAGGCACTTAAGTCTGCAAACAGGCTTGCTGGAATTTTTCAAAGCTCTCCAGTGATTAATTCCCAGCTTTTCATAATGAATGGCAGAAACTTTGATTCTTGGTTATCTGACTGGAAACAGCTGGACTTGATCTCACAGGGAGAAATTACTTTAAGCTGCAAGTGCTCTACCTCTCTGAAAACTTTGGTCATCATTTCCCAGGTCTCTGCAATTTGAAACAAAATGTTAAGTTTCTGCTTTTGAAAATAGGTTCTGGACTGCAGCAATTTTTCTGAGGCCCTGAGAGATTTTGATAGCTGGACAAAAGAATACAATCTCATGGACGGTATTATTCTCTCTTCTCTCATTAAATAAATCCCAAGTGGGCCTGCGTACCCGGCTGTGTTTAGCATTTTGAATTAGGCACTGTGGCTGATGAACGCAAATGTAAACAAATGTAAACAAATTCACCACTTAAGATCCAATCCACTCTCACAGAAATCTGTGGTAGCCTTTCAGGAACGCTGCCACAATATCTGAGCCACTGGGAGAGGTAATTCCATCCCTTACTGTACTACCACTCTAACTGAACACTCAGAATACAATTACCACATTTTCAACAACTACTAAGCAATCAGATGCATCACACGAATAACAACGCAGGTTTTTCCTCTACCATCTAACTCAAGTACAGCTCAGCAGTACTTGAGAGGCTGTTGGCAACAGGCCCACACAGTGACTCTGGTAAGATTACACTCCCTCCCCTCAACTTAGTGGGCACATGCCCAGGCTCTGGGACAGCAGTTCCTAGTTCTTGGCAAGCTGATCACTTGTCTTGCACCAGGGATGGAATGAGGAAAGGGAGATAAAGAAAGAAAGATAAAGAAAGAGTGGGATGGGTGGAAGAATAAAATGCTTATTTACATTCATCTGAGAACTGGCAAAAACATGCCTTGTATGCTTCTGAAAGGGTCCCAAGAGGAAAGAAAGGAGGTGAGAAAGAAAGCCATGTGGAAGGAGCCAGCGTTCTTGCAGACAGGCAATACATTCATGACGAACTCTGCAGAATGCAGCATAACAGGGTGATGGGCACTGTTATCACATACAACAGGAGCAGAAACTATGCAGCTGAAATAAATGGGTGCCAGCCACGCTCTGCCTTAACTTCTGCAGCACCGTCCAGTGACCAACACACTGTGTAACATGCTGAATGAAAGGCTTCCTGTCACTGTGGTGCAACAGCCAGAAGCCTCAAAGCATAACCAAGGACAGCAAAACACGGTAACAGCTTGTTTAAATAATTCACAATAAATGTCTTTATGTCCTTTACCATGTGCACATTACCCAACAGCTCTCTATATTGCACCATAACCAGCTGCACTGGGACATCCTTCAATACTGCATTCATTGCAGAGCAAATGGATAATTACATCTAGGAGGGCATGAATGAAATTCAGATCGTGTTTAGTGCAAGTAATCCAACAACACTAATGCCTGAATGCTTCAAAGTTTCTGCCTTTTGATTTTTTTCCTTTGAAAAAGAAACAATTGCACTTACTTCTGCCCCAAAACATAGTAGTTTATTCTCCATTATACCTGGTAAAAAGTGACCAAAACCAGAGAACAAAGAGTCAGGAGTTCTAAATTCTGCATTCAGCTGTTCCACTAACTTATTATGTGATTAAAAAAAATTTCTGATTTATTTACATAGTTTACTTCTTGTTGAAGGTGGGCACAATGTATTGGTATATCTTGTCTGCCACACAAAGACGCTGGGAGTATTAATTCATTAGCTTGTTTATAGAACACTATGGACTACTTGTTTAAAACATCCCATAAAACTGATAGGTAAAAAAAAAATATCACTGAGATTCACAGACAAATGAAGAGGCAGTGGAGTGTGAAAGCACACATATATGCACATGCTGATCAGCCATAAATCAGCTACATTTCATTAGTAGTAAAGATTTATCTCAGGATTTAGACCTTGACTGAAATCTAATAGGACTTCATAACTCAGGCTGTTCTAGTTACTTACAATGACAATGCTAAACTAACTTTATACAACAGGTGACCTGACACACAGCTGTTTCTGCACGAGAGACTTCAGATGAGTTACCCAACTTTTTACTTGAAAAGGGTATGAAATGACATGCAAAATACTCATTAAATTCAAGAAACTTAAGTCTATAGCACTTTCATGTCCTGGAGCCCTCAAGCTGCAGCACAGCTAAATATTTAATTACAGCAAATCCAGTACATAAAGGGCTGTACTGCCAAATTCTTTCCCTTCTGAGTTGCAGCTCGGCCAGCTGCTGTTAGGACTGGTCTATATCGCTGTTCTGCTCTGAACAGATGCTTCTTGGTTCCTGCTGACTGGAAGAACAAGCTGGTTTCCCTTCTCAGATCCTGCCATCTCTTAGGTTTTCAGTCCCTCAGAGTAGGATTTATTCTACTAAGCAGTGCATGGCAAGGATGAAGGGAGCAGCAGAGACCCACTGTGAACTAAGAAGAGTCATAAGAACCAGTCACCCACACAGCATCAATGAAATAGGGAAGGAAGGATGGGGAGGACAGAGAGATGATCTTTCAACAGCATCTGAGATGGATTCCACAGATTTTTTGGTTGGTGATGCTCAATACACTCTTCTTTTAGAAAGTAAGTTGATAGAAGATCTCTGCAAAATGCAGTGACAGAAAATATATTAACTGTTGAGTCAGTATTCAGAACAACATTAAATCCACACGCTTCAATTTTACCAGTGAGCTCAGCATCATGTGTAGTTCTGCTCACCCACGCCAACCCCACATCGGAGGGTTTCCTGACATGGTGCTCATATGAGTTCAGCTGCTGTAGAGATGGGTGGCTCCTGTTCTAATAGTAATAAGGAACAACACCTCTTTGCAGAAACCACAGCCCTGCCACTGAGACTGTGCTATTTTAAGCCCTGTGTAGATCAATAAGATTTCCAATTACTTAACTAAAGTAATGGAACAGACAGGAAATTATTCATGTTTCATGTGCTGTAAAAGAGACCATTCTGATCAAGCTGTCACTGTCCTGGGTTCAGTTGTGCTTTTCTCTTCACTCAATTCGTTCTTGTCAACAGTCACTGCCCATTAACTGATTTTTGCAGCTACTGGTATGAATAATAGCATTTTTACTCTTGTGGACAGAGAAAAACAATAACAAAAGGTCACAGACACCTTCGCAATCCAAGCTCAAATCTCAAGAGAGTCTTTCAATAGACATTAGGTTATGGAGAGAATTCAAATTTCCTAGCAGAATGTAATTATACTCAGCAAAATGTTGCATCAGTAATGTGCTCTGGCAAAATGCTTGTGGAAAGGCCTGTGATCATACGAGAGGCACAGAGAAACTACGTTATGTGAAGAATGACACTTCCAAATCTGAACATCTCCAGGCACACATAAAAATTTTATATGAGCAACAGAGAATACATATCTAGATCCATTTGCCTAGATTTCATGCTATTAACCAAATATTATAGGAAAGGCATTTGTTGTAAACTATTGGAGGCCAGTTACCAATATTTGCGAACCAGGGTATCAGAGAACACAAAAGCCTTCCCCATGCCTTCTAAAAGTGCGTGCAGTACCTCTGCTCAAGGAATATTTCTTCCTCTCGCGTTTGGAGCACATACTGACACATTGTCTTATGCTCAGCTATATGCCATGGCAAATATTTTGGGAGAAAAAGATTACTCAAATCATGCAGCTTAAGGAAGTGTAGTGGCACAGCATCTGCCAAGGACTTATCTTTCAAACAAATGACTCAAGGATTATTGTCCAGTTGTGCAAGAAATGCCAAAAGACATAGATGCAAAGGGGAAAAACAACAACACCAAAACCCCAATCAACTGTACCTCTGCCGCCATAAGCATGGTGTGGAGCATTTCCTTTGCACCAAAGTCTGGGAAATCAGCCTTAAATAGTTGTCAATTTAATCCAATTTTCTTAATAATGATCTCTACTGTCATAGCTATTGTGCAGCATTGATGAAACCAGCTCAGATAGATGCTGGGTTCCTCCCAAAGCGTTTAGCCATAATGACCTCCTCCTAGCAGAGCCCTAACGAGACTCTAGCTGCATCACGGCTGTTGATCATGGTGTTCAAAAGCCATTTACTATTTCAAGCTGGTGAGTTAACTATCATACTCCCATGCTTTTGCACAGCTATGATTTTTATGTCCCACATACACCAGCAGCCCACAGTGAACCAGTAGCACTGTTTCGCTTTTATATCAACTCTGTAGCACCAGAAAATATGCTTCACCAACAGCAAACCCCGGTGCTACAGATACAGCCTTTAAGAGAAAAGGAGTGAGAAGAGGCAGGATTTCTGTACATGCTCCAATGACCTACAGCCACCCAGACCATCAGCACCTGTATAAGCTGGCTGCAGTACTGCTGTCCCAGCACAGCTCTCCCCATCATAGAACAGGCAATGCTTTAAGATGTATTTTGGGTCAAAGTTTCCTTGCATATGTCTCTCAAAAAAACACAAAACAAAACAAACCACAGTCAAACTGCAAATTCCCATGATCAGCCTCTTTTTTTCTGCCCTCCTTCTTGCAAATGATGCAACTTCAGAGGAGACCTGGAGAACCTCTGCTGACTATCATGGCAGAAGCAAACCTCAGTTCAGCCTCCTCAGGTCATCCTGCTCTCCAGTCACGACACCTTGCTGGGCTGATTCGAAAGTGGCTGATGTGTCTGGCCACAAGAACAACACCAATGCTGTTTCCCTTCCCATGAGACATTTACATTCATCAGAAAAATTCTGAGCAAAAGAAGTGCCACGGCAATGGTTTCTGTCCTGTTTTCAATCAGAGCACAGGTTTTAGAAAGGACATATTTTCTAATAAAGGGAGGAAAGTGAGAACACTGGCTGAAGAGCCTATCCTTGACAACAGCAAGCATTATTACGGCTACAGGGTACAGTCTGTAGAAACTAAAAATGAGGATACGAGAATCAGCTTTGGAAGTCTGATGAAACCCTTTTTCATATAATTTTTTCCTGTTGTGATCACATGAAAATCTTAAAAATGGAAACACTGAGCAAATGCCACTTCTTGTTATTTACACTGCAAACCCACAATGGTGAATGACACCTGTAACCTTTCCATTTCTTATAGCTTTCCTGTAAATAGCTGGATAAGTATTAAGCCAGCACTCCAAAGACATCAGCTTTGCTTCATGTTGCACTTAGAGGCTTGAGTTCAGAAGTGCTGTAAACAAACTGAGGAAATAAAATAACCAGTTAGGAAGAACCACATCAGATAGCACTTTGTTAAAAGTAGATGGGATGACAACATTATATATGCTTTGCTAAAGAGCTAAGACAAGAGTTGTGAGTAAATTTATGGAGACTTATTTAATTAAACCTTCTTTTTCATCCATAAATTGGAACTTATGAGTTCTTCAAATACACTGTAGTTAGCTTGCCAAAAACTTTATTAAATGCTCTTGATAAACTGACAGGTTATAAGTTGCCTGCTGAAACTACAAACAGGCTGAAATATAAGCATATTAGATAACTTTTGTTAGTTCTACAGCATCCATTCACTGATAGCACAAATAAAATCAGGAATCAAGTACCCTGGATCAAAGTCATAATTTATTCCTTTAATATCTGCTACCCACAAACAACTTAGATTGTGCACTGGTTTAGACAATATTCTGAGCAAAACAAGCTCAAAACAGTGTCAGAAGAGATTTATGTTCTTAATAAAAATGTAAGTTATTTTACCATAGAACAATCAGAGATGTTTGTCCAGCTCTATACATAATACTAGCGAGGCTAAAAAGGCTTTCACTGACTTCAGGATCCAGCAGGAGTAGCTAAAACCATCACAAAACACTGTGCTCATTCGGAGTCCAGACGAAGTCTGGGCAGTTGGGATTTATCTGGCTACCTAAATTCTTACCATGCAAGTAACCAAACAGTATTCTCACTCTAACTAGTGCCTACATATAGCTTTGAAACAGTAGGATGCCTTTTAAGGGCAGGTTGGAGCTTCTGTTTTACTCATACATTCAGAGGAATGAAGCAGGGTGACTCTGTCAGGGTCCCCATGCTGCCTTCCCACAATGTACATGCTTCAAGGGTCAAATAGCAGAAAACATTCCAGGAAAGAAAACCAGTGTGAAAGACAACAACCCAACCTCCCTGCATGTTAAGAGCCAAAAGAGACAAAAACAGTCAGTATCAGCTAGAAAAAGAACAAAGCTCACAAAAAGAGAGGTTCAGCAAATCTTTGCAGCAGCTGCTACTCATGGGGGCTCTGTGCTGCCCTGTTTGTGACTCAGGCTGCAATTTTGCTCAGAGAGAAGCTGATTCCAGGATAAAAGAAAGGAGAGAGAACAGTGCAAACTAGCAATAGTGGATTGCTATTTGGAGACCCAGTGTGTGCATTAACAGCATGGCTATATTCCACGCTGTTGTTTAACCAGTGATGAAACTCGGGAAGAGCAATTCAGCCAGTCAAGCAGAGATGAGAGAATGACTAGCAATAAGTAACCAGGGTTCATTACAGCACACCATGGTGAACAGAAGTTAATTTTAACTCAGTGAGGATCATGCCATGCTTGTCTGGTTCATGCAGATATTTGTTGCCATGAAAAGGCAATTAGAAATCAGCCATGAGCCAGACTGTGTATACTCTGGTGAGCTTTAAAAATGAAAGAACGACAAGGAACAAAGTTGTTCTTCCGATGACTGGCAGATCCATGCTTATATAGGATTTTTTGGCACAAAAATCCCATTTAGCAACTGTACATTGCAGTTGATGAGACATGCACCTGAAACAGCTTTGAGTTGTAACAGTGAGAATTATTTTTGCCATCTTTTTCTTTGAGAGAAACTTTCCAAACAGACTAAAAAAATGGAATATCCAGTTGAGACATACCTACCCACATTAAACAAGACCATAACGACTAACTAAAGTGGTTGACTGTCTGTCCTTGCTGTTTTTAATGTGGAACAAAAGTCCAGGCACTGACAGTATCTGAAGAGATCAAGGACAGGACAGAGTACAGACTACCTGGATTGTACCAAATTTGCCGAGGTGAGGATTTGGTGGACAGCACATGCAGAACATGACCTGTGTTCTTTATAATCAGCTTGAATTAGGCTTTCATTTACATTTGTACAGTTAAGCCACTGTTCCACGTTTGTCAGTGCATATATGTAACATGTGCCATGCTGAGACATCACGGGTTGCCCGAATGCCAACGCCGTTTCCCTGCTCCCTTGCCTTTTGATAGCAGTACTTGTCAGCAACACCTCCCTGAAACCCACTGCGTTCTACCTCTCATACAATATAACTGACTCTAAAAATAGTCAAAAGTAGGGAAAAACAACTACATACTAGTACTAGTCAGAGCAACCTGAAAGAATCTGAATTTACCCAGCTTGGTGACTTCACGTGGCAAACATCAGCCTAGCTTTCCTGGGAGCCTTCTCCTTCTCCTTTCAAACCCAAAAGTTACACTTTTACCTGCAGTTACTTTAAGCAAATTTTTTACTCATGTCTCCTGGAATGGAAGGTGCCTGTTTATCCTCTGCACACCTCAGAAACTGTTTAATAAATATTACAAACACATGGATATTGAAAGAAAAATCTAACTATGGCAAAAAGCAAACCACTCTCTTATCAAGAGAGAAGACTATGCCCACGTAACTACAGCAAAAACGAGCATTTGAGGCTCAGGGAAGAGGAATTGCAAGGCTTATTGAAAAAAAGAAAGTCTTGAGGTAACCGCTTTGTCCAGCTTGATTAGACTAGCTAAGGGCTCACATAATGTACATAAATTCTTTGGTTTGAGACTGCTTTCATTCCCCCTACAATCCTGTATCACCTGAGAAGACATCATAGTCCCCCTGACCCATGGAGAGCTGTGTTTTATGTTGTAATTTGCTAGAACAGTGATTATGTGCAAGTGGGAGAATTTCACAAGCAAAATGTCTTGTCAGTGAAAATAGCAGCTTTACTCCTACATTCACTTAGCAGCAGGAGGCAGAAAGCGTCCTGGGGTTTCTGAATTATTGCTGAAATGAACTCCAGATGCCTGCAGAAAGACTGCTAAATATATACCTAATTGCCATTTCTTTTGTCTTAGCCCCGCTGCTAAACAACCTTCAAACAACAGCATTTGATACACTCTGAATTGTTTATTAGTACCTTTATGCAAAATTAAATGGCACTTGTGCGAAGCCGGAGCACAACAGCATGCCAGTGCTTCATAAGCCTGGAAGCCTGTCTTGGGTATTCACCTTACTGCGTGGGGGAAGTTTTCTTATAAATTACAGTCTTCCTTTTACATTACGCACACACCAATTTTATACCTCTCAGTTTTTATGCTAGAAAAAATTTACATTTTTATGTAATATTAATCAGGCACCAAATTTTGTTATTTTGAATATTCAGCAAAGGAGAGCAAAACTACGCTTCCTGGCCTGCTGCCACTCCAATGACTCATCTTTGCTGACATGCAAGCTAATGGGGGCGAAGATTTAGAATTCCTGCTTTACAGAGGAAAAGGATTTGGGAGAGACAAGCTCACAGTCCCATGCTTCAGCCCTGCAACCCTGACTCACACACAATGCCCACAGTACAGCTGAGCTCTGTGATCATACGCCTATGTAAGGGTAACCATTAGGGGTACATGCATCAAGGCTTTGGTCTGAAAATAAGATGGTCTTAAAAATCAAAGATCATATACACCACACTGAACCATCTGCATATTCAAATAAACAAATGTGTTCTTTCATTGATTAAGGGAGAGGAGCGGCAGGGGCATCGCCAGTGTAACCACTCTGTCTGCGACAGAGGAGCACAGAGCACACTGTCGGCTGCTGCATTCCCATAACACACAACCCCTCCACCTTCACCAGTCTATGCTGATCTTTTCCAGCCCAGCAACAAAGCTCACCTACGGCTGTAACCTGCTGCCCTCATTAGCCCAATATTCAGTACCAAGGGAGCTGACATCAAGCTCAGAAGGTGCTGTTCAGCCCTTTTCCCTTTCCCTCCATCTACTCACTTTGATTTTTACCCTGCTTTCAGCACACTGGGCCAGTGCTACTCTGTAGAGCAGGATTCAGATGGTTCAATCTCAAGTGGCATGGAAGTGCTGCTGTCACCTAGCATATACGGGAACAGATGGGCACATTCAGAACACAGCACAAAATGCCACAGCTGTAAAGCAGGGCTCAAGTTTTGACACTTGCTAGATAACTTATCACCGTGCTGGTAATCTCTTGCGGGACTCTGCCAGTCAGACAGCATGAGGTATGTATTGGGGACCCGTATATGGACTTCAGCTCTGTGATGTCTGATTCCCACTAGCCACGTCATTCTTTAATTTATAATTTGCCTAGTCCTAGCAAGGGCTTCCTGCACAGTGTGACACTTGGCTGCAACAATTCAGAGAGATCACTCGAGACAGTGAGAACTCCCACTTTCTGAGCTTCAGTTCCAATTATAAACACACAGTTCTATCTATTTTAAACACTTCAGGTTTAAAGTGGGGACTTCCCAAAACTTGACTACCATATTAAGGATGTAAAGGATGGGAAAATCTTGACATTGCTGATTTTCAGATGTCTCAAGAGAAAAAGCATATTGGGCAGCTGTTTCTAGTTAAATGTGTGAAGACAAATAACTTCCTTCTAAACTATGCACTCTGGACAAGATTAATCTGCTCTTTGTTGACTATTCAGCAAGGCAAGCACATAGCAGTGATCTGGTAAATTTTGTGTTTGAATAACAAAAAATTTCAAGTCAGCAGTTCCTTCTTTGCCATTTCAAATAATAGAGAGTGAGGTTTAAACGCTGGATTCAGAGCTAAACACATAAGGCAGCTCACAGAATATCAGGATGGCTGACATCATCCTGTCCAACTGCCCTGCTCAGGCTGGGTCACCAGTAGCAGACTGCCAAGGATCATGTCCATACAGCTTTCCAGTGTCTGCAAAGATGGAGAGTCCACAACCTATCTGGGCAACCTGTGCCAGAGCTTGGTCACCCTCACAGTGAAAAAGTACCTCCTGATGTTCAAATGGACCCTTCTGTGTTTTAGTTCGTGCTCACTGCCTCTGGTCCTGGCCATCACTGAAAAGAGCCTGGGTCAGTCTTCTTTCTGCTCTCCTTTCATATATTTATATATATTGACAATATCCATCCTAAGCTTTCTCTTCTTTATGCTAAACAGTCCCACCTGTGTCAGCCTTTCCTCATGTGAGAGATGCTCCAGTCCCTTCATCAACCTTAGTGACCCTTTCCTGGACTCTTTCCAGCAGCTTTGCGTCTCTCTGGTACTGGGAAGCCCAGAACTGGACACGGTACTCCAGGTGTGGAGTGCTGAGCAGGGTTAAGGATCCCTTTCCTCAGCCTGCTGGCAACACCTCTCCTATTGCAGCCCAGGATACCACTGGCCTTCTTTATTGCAAGGCCATGTTGCTGGCTCATGTTCACCTTGGTGCCCACCAGGATCCTCAGGTCCTTCTGTGCAAAACTGCTTTCCAGCTGGTCAGCCCCCAGCATCTACTGGTGCAGGTCTTTGCACTTCCCTTTGCTGAACTTCATGAGGTTCCTGTCAGCCCATTTCTCCAGCCTGTTGAGGTTCCATCCCTCTGGACAGCAGCACAACCCTCTGGAGCAGCAGCCGCTCTTCCCACTTGGAACACGAGCAAACTTGCTGCGCGTGCACTCTGCTACACCATCCAGGTTATTAATGAAGATGCTGAACGGGACGGGACTCAGTACTGACCCCTGGGCTACACTGCTGGTTACTGGCCCCCAATTAAACTCCACACCACTGATCACCACCCGCTGGGTCTGGCTGCTCAGCCGGTTTTCAACCATGTCCTTGTGTGCTCGTGCAGCCCATGTGTTATCACACAAAATCACAGAATGTCAGGGATTGGAAGGGACCTCAAAAGACTGTCTAGTCCAATTCCTCCACAGCTTCTCTCAGCATCTTCTAGAAGGCAGTGTCAAAAACCCTACTGAAGTCAAGGTAGACTATATCCACTGCTCTCTCCTCATCTACCAAGCCAGTCATTTCATCATAGAAGGTTATCAGGTTGATCAAGTATGACTTCACCTTTGCCTTCCCCTTCGTAAACCCATCCAGTCATCATCTGACTTCCCTGAAGCAGAGTCATGCACTGCAGTCTCCAGTGGCAGAACTGCACTGGTAGAATTGGGTCCTCCCTTAATTTCTCAATATAAACCAGAATGCAACAGGCAGATGAAATCCTACGAGCGGGAGTGCCACCATTGTTCCTGAGATTATGCAAGTAGAAAATCTAGCTTATTAATACTTCATTTACAGATATTCAGTGAATGGCCAAGTTATCTTCAAGGAAAGACTGAGGAAAAGGAAGCAAAGCTGTTTAAGAAACAAATAATTGCTCCTTGGAAAAAAGTAACAAGCATTTTTAAACATGCAGTTTGTGTGTCGATCCATTTTCTCCATTTATCATGGTCCTTCACCAACTCATAGTGCAGCAGGGACCAGGCATTATCACATTATCTTTGTAGTCATTAAATGCTAAATGAGATTTCTACATTGTACTGTCAAGCAGAGCTGATGACACAGCTCCCTAAGGGCACCTTGGTCTTATCCCGTTTGCAGTAACAAAACCCCAAAGAGTTATCATTATAGAGGATTTGAAAGGAAACTGTGGCAGAGAGGTTGACACTGGCATCTGTAAATCCTCTGCATGCTCAAAAAATTAGCTTGATGGTTATGTCTCTAAATAAAACTCTGCAAAAGGTAACATTTTTGGCATTCTTGGTGCTTTTCCAAACCAAAACTGTCACTTTTATTGCCTTCTGATACAATGACAGACCACTCCTGATCTCATACTGATACAGGGATTTGGGTTAGTTCTGTGCATGCAAGAGAAAGCAAGCATCCAGAACACAAGAGCAAGGCCAATGACTTCTCCTAGCTCTCCTCATATATAGTGCACAGGTTACAGAGACACTTTAATGCGTTTCTACACTGAAGTACATCAGTGTATTTTCTAACTAGCCAGCTGTCTTCTGGGTGTTGAAGACCTGAGCTAAAAAACTGAACATTTACATCCTGTTTGTGTGCATGACATGTGTGTACCTACAAGAGAGAGTATGTGCACATGCAAGCAGCTGCCCTTGTCTGGGAAGAGGTGAGATTACAGCAATGCCTGTATAACTACCTTATAGACATATGTATTACACAGCTTTCCCAGGACCCCCAATTCAAAGCAGGAGTGGAAAAGGAGTAGCCTGCAGTATTGCAATCTGCATGGCAATAACATCCTCATACTGACTTCATTGGGCCAGACTTTCCTTATCTCACCATGTTTTTCTTTAAGCTGAACACATTCAAAAAGTGTGCACTGAAGGCTAATGAGAAGATCCTAGCTTCAAGCTTAGCTTCTGGTCAGTGTTTTCAGTGACTAATATTTTATTTCTCCTCTAACTTCTTACCAACACAGGCCACCAACTGCTAACCTGGAAACTATGTGGTCTCCAACCCACTTCTACCTTAAAAGCAGCAGAAGCCCCATATATTTCTTGTCTAGCACACAGTAAACACAATGGCACTCTAGCAAATAAGCTATTTCAGTACCTGGTTATATCAGAAACTCTCCTTCGTGCTTTGGGAAACAGAGTAATGTCAATGAATCATGTTCAATTACAACATAGTTATTTTCAAGCTTGTTTGATGCCTAGCATTTGAGGAAAATGATATGCTTACTCACCACAAGGGATATATGCCAAGCCTACTGACAATGAAGACAATGGCAAATGTAAGGAACAGAAGGTCACTCAGTTTTTGACACTTGCAATAGTTTGCCATTTTGGCAGCCTGTAAAAGAAAGAAATGTCTGTTTACTTCTGTAAGGCCAACTGAGTTCTCTTGTATTGTGTATAAGCTGTAAGAAGAAGAAATCAAATTTTAATGAAATGGCTTATAGTTTCACTGGGCCACCTCACAGTGACCTTGCAACTCCTCTCCACCATGCAGGTGGAAAATGTTTTCTCAGAAAAAATCTCAAACTGTGTAAAACCAGAGGTACATATCTCATTTCTTCTTTCCCCATTCAATTTATCTGTTGAAATCCTACAACTTCAGATTCACAAAACTGTTCTAAACCTTTTATTGAACCCCACTGTGTTTAAGCTGTGTTCCCAAACTATTTACCTACCTGTCTCTCACCTTTCCAGTATGCTCCACTCGCATTTTCAGCATCCATCCATCTTCCACCTGCTCCATGCTCTCTGACCTTCTGGTGTTGCTATATATAAACTTTGTCTCAAATCCTCTATTGTGTCCCATATCCTATGTTCTCCTACAGCATCTCTTCCTTTCTGGCCTACACAAAACAGTTTCTACCTCTAAGATTATAGCCCTCCCCTTCAAATCTTTTTCTAAGTCTCTCTTCCCCTCTCTTTCCAACTTTTACTCTCCAAATTCTTTCACTACACCTATTTTTACACACTTATCTCATTTGTCTTCATGTAGTCTTCCAACTCCTCCTCAGTGAAAGAGTCTACTAATTACTCTTCACTCAAACCACCCATTAAAACACTGACCTTCCCTGAAGGTTCTTTGCCTTCTTCTCCCTGAAGAAAACAGTATGTACAAACAAGCTTGTTTTAAGACATCTATACTTCTTCCAAAGCCTTAATGTGTGTAAACAGTTACTTATTTTAAAACATCTGCATCAAGGCAGGGACAGTCTTTCTTTATGTTTTCTGTCAAACGTGTCCAGAGAGTCACTGCACAATGAAGAGCCTAATTTAGTGTCTACTTAAGTCACTGGGAACCCTTTCAAAGCCCCCTCTGAGGGGGCCTGTATCCTGCTCCCATACTGAGAAGATGCTTAATTGTGCAGACTTTCCAGAGGGCTAAGAGGGAGCAAAATTACCACAACTATACATATACAACACTACTCTGAATGCAGAATTCAAACCAGAGAGTTGCCTAAAATGGCAAGAGAAACTCTTGCATTCTGTCTTATATTTTTGGTACAAACACACTCAACCTGAAGTGCTCAATACTCATGTCAGACAATCTGGATGCCAAAGCCAACTTGCACTTTTGCATGTTATGTAACTTCTGCAATGTTTCCACATAAAATATGAATATAAAGGATAACCTCGCTAACAGAAAACAAGTTAGGAATATGAGGAAAGCCACCAGTCCTGCACAGAAAACATAACTCTTCTGAATCAGCTCTATATTCTATCGTAGACACAAAAGTGTCTCCTAGCAGTTTGTACTCACAGTCCGGTTTATGGAAAAGAGAACACTTTGGTGCCAACATGCAAAGCAGGAGAGTCAGAGTCAAAACCTTGATTTTTAGATGATTGAAAGTTTAGCTATGAATTCTGGATGTATTTCCATGGTGTCAGTCTAAAAAAGCTGGTTTCATAGTGTGTGGAACTAATATTGCTATGGCAACTTGTAGTAGGATCATGCCATTTCTCGAAAACCATATGCCCGTTGGGCCATCAGTTCTCAAATAGCAAATCTAAAAATTACATTGATAAGGAAAGACTACAAAAAAAAAAGGAAAAGAGTATGTTGTTGGATGGAATTTGGCCACCTAAGACCATGCAACACAATTTTCAAAGCTTAAAAACCCCAGCTACAACTGAGTAACACAGCTCTTCCAGATACTCTTGCTAGTCTATTTAAATCCACTTATTTCACAGTGCAGCTATTTGCTTTGGTCTGAAGTGTCCATTCCCTGCTCTTTAAAAAAGTGTTTTAGGAGATGGATGGAACTCAAAAGACAGGATTCGGGTGAAACTGTCAGCTATGTGAGGCTCATATGCCAGAAACATACTAAATTGGCATATTTCTCATATCTGTACACCAGCATCAAAATTGTCAGAGTGCTCATTAATTGAAGCTGATAAGTCTCAAGGTCCCCAAATAGGTGGGATTTTAAGTGCTTCAGCAGATTATGTTACAGTGTTTCCAACCCACACTTTGTACTGCAGTCCACTCATAACCAAGACCCCTTAAACAATTCAGCTGGGATTCTGAAAGCTGCCTCTCAGTAGCCTAGATTTCAGCTTAAGCTAATGTAATGGCTTCCTAGGCAAGCAAATGGCTCTATGTCTGGTCTGTCCTGCCCTGGCTGGTCTGCTTTGAGTATCCAATATAATGTTCACTCAGATCTAAGAGAACAGCTACATACTCCTGAAAATCCTGCTATGACTCTTCTGTACCTGCAGACACCTTAAGACCTACGGAAAAAACCTCAAATCCAGTATTCTTAACAATATATACTACGTCCTGCAATGAGAATAGCAAAAATGTTCCATTCCAGCTTTCCACTGGATGTGTTTCATTATAAAATGGTAGGTGGAAACAGTCTAGTGGCCTCTGGAAATAGCTTTTCATTTTTACAAATATATACTATGTAAAACAGGTCAGGTGCACAACTGACCCATTAGGGTGATATATTTTACCAGCTTCTTTTGTAGCTTGGTAATATTCTTCCTCTGCACTGACTTTCCCCTCAGCAATGCCAGCGGTGTGCAGGAGTCCATTTCTCTCATAGGGCACCAGGGCCATGACCCACTGCCACAGCAAAAGTCTGTTGAGGGAGTTGTAACGGCCCTCCTAGTAAATGCTTCTCAGGAGTTTATACTTTCTTATACTTTAGCCTGGCTTCAGTATTTCTAGTCAGAACAGACTGAATGAATCGACTAGAAAGACCAGTAAAGTATGGGGAAGTGTATCTGCCTCATGGGGAAGTGTATCTGCGCATCATGTCGGAATACCAGTAATTTCGCTTTGTCTTAGCCACTGAAGAACAGAGGAATTGAGAAAAACTATGTATCTCACTGTGTTCAAGGTAAGGTTTTGGCTAGCCTATTGCAGCTGCTCTCCAGTGGCTTTATAGTTCCACAGCCACCGGTCTGATCTGGAATGAACACTGTCAAGTATGTTTGTCCGGTTTTAAGAAAAGAGGAATGAAGAAAGCTTGGGTGAACCCACAGCTAGCAGAATGGATCTACACACATGGCTAAAACACAAAAAGAGACTTGTAAAGATGTAATTATTTCTAACAGGAGAAATCCAGATAATGTGTTGCTTTCTATCTCAGGCAGTCATGTGCCTTCTAGATTATAAAAAGATTAAAAAATAAAAACAGATTGACAGGACTATCGAATCAGAATGGCAGGATTTTGATTCTGTAATAGGTGATTCACACAGTGAGACTATTAATATATTCTTGCATAACAGGATCCCTGCAACTACTTTAGTAAAAAATAACTTCAGACAAAATAGTTATTAACTTTGGCTTGATCCTGATACAGAGGTCACAGCCAGAGCTGTCTAAAAATTGATGCAGATACAGGATGACAAGATCTCCAAATTGCTATTATGGAAGTTACAGACCATGTTGACTTAAAGGAATTTCAATCATCCCTTCTTCTCCAAGGCCAACTGTTTAATACTAGCATCTGGATGTGGAAGCAAAGGAACCTGGAACATTCTGGAGCCTAGAGGCCAGCTCACTGTCCATGCACAGAACAGCCACTAAGGTGTCTGTTGGGCACCCTCTGCCCAACAAAGCACACAGCAGAATCAAACTGTGACACCTCGATTCTTTTGGAGCGAGGGTTCTTGCCCCACACTTCACTTCAGAAGGGTCAAAAACCAGGAGCTTCTATCTCATACAGTCATCAGTTTCCAGATTTTACAGCTTTGAGCTTTTGAGTTTACCACATTATATTTCAAATCTGCGTGCAACCCTCCCTGGCATGCAATGCTTTGCAAGTGTCTGCTTTGTCCAAGCAACTTATCAAGAGATAAGACAGCCTGAAGTCACAAACATGCACCGCTACAAGCATAATATATTTCAGCAAGGAAATATACTACATTAACCACCATTATTCTCTTGAACTTGCTGCTTTGCTTAAGAAATACTTGTTTTGAATAGCAATAGATTCTACCTATTGACATGCTAGCTCTCAGAATAGTGAATACCATGTACAGACACTGATGATATACATATTTTCTCACCTCTAGGACAACATCAGCCGCATCATGGAGACATAAGGTCAAGGTTCCCACTCGTGTCAAATTGGTTACATATGAGAAGGTTATCAGGGTGACTGTTACAATGTGATGTGTAAACATGATGCCAAAATCCTAGAGCAGCAAGAAGCAGGGAAAAAAAATGAACCAAACAGAGTGAGATTCAGTACTTTTATACAAAAACAGATGGATGTTTTTTAAATACAGTATTATGGTTATGATACATAAAGATCTTGCTACATAAGTGCATTAAGTACCCTGCTACATATTTCACTTAGATTGAATAAAATAACTATTGTTTGTTAACAAAATACAAAAAGGTTATTGAAAGCTGTGCAATATCTACACTTCTCAGTTCATAGTAATTTCATCTAATGAAGCAAACATTTGTGGCTGAAGTTACTTTGAAAAGCCATATGTATATACAAATCAAATGCCACCATATTTCTTACACACCAAGCAAAATACAATATGCAAAATAACACACCATTCACAAGAGTTCAAACAGCTACACAGGAATGGGAAACACATTTCCACTGCACTACGCATTATTGACAGTCACCTGCCAAGCCCAACTGAGAGCTTTCACAGAGCTGAGAATCCCAGTTCCAGATTTTTATCTGTTTTTAATGAAGTTGCTTTGTCTTAACACTGTAGCAGAGTCAGAAAAGTCCTCAAATGAGCTGATACAGCTCCTCCTACTCCGATCTAATTCGTTGCCTCCCAAATGATGCAGGTTCAGTGGTCTCCAGATCACTAACTCTGAGTTATTTGACCAGCAAGTAACTATTACTATTGAAAAATACCTGGAGCAGTGAAGCTCCTGCAACACCACATTCCCAGGTACATGTCAAGGGGCAAGCAAAGCAGAGAAAGCAACCCTGCTTGGCCTACACACTTGACTATTGAGAGAACACAAGCCACAGAGATGAGACTTCCTCTCTGCAAGGCATCAAGTCAGTCAAAAGCAAGTCTTGCTGGGGTTTGCTGAAGTACCCACACAGCTTTGAGAAGTGGTATCAAAACCCTGAAGACCACAGGCACGATTTGACCATGCACTGGGTGCAAAGTTACTACAGTCTTCAGCTAATGACCCACAGCAGAGAAGCTGTAACTGAGACCCTGCAGTCTTTAGAGAGGCAGCATCTGGTTTGCCAAGGGACTGAAAGTACATGTTGGGCAGGAGGGCCCCGCGGAAAGTGCTGGTGATCCCCCACCAACACAGGGTTAACTCCAGAAAAGCAGCAGCTACAGCTGCTGGCTGCTCTGTCTGTGATACGCTGGGAAGGGGAACTGCCCTGTGTTACAGCACCTCTCTTTGGGAACGCAGCAGGCACCACTGCTTTCAAGAACGTGCAATGCCACTGTCTCTCAGTACCAGCACTTGCTTTTACTGCAATATACACCTGCACTCCGTGGAAAAACCTGCAGCTTGAGCAGCCTCACTAGCTGAATTGGGACAGGACCTCTGCCCAGCCTGTAACTTTATGTTTAATGCTACCAGGTGCTATAAGGTCCTATTTCCTCCACATACTCATCAATGGGCATTACCAGTATCTCCAACACAAAGCTGATGCGGGGCAGGGAGAAAGAAAAGGAAACAAAACAAAATAAAACTAAAGACAGAGAACTTGATCCTAGTTTGGTATACATACAATATTTCTCAGCCAGGCTATTTGGTCCCCAGCAGTGTGAAGCACAACCAAATACATTCAGCAGTCACCTCAAGCCACTGCTTTACATGCATTTCCTTAAAGCAGACTGAACAAAAAGAGAATTAAAGGCTCTTTCCCTTTCTAAGAGCCTTAAGGGAAAGCAGGGGTACAGCACCTTAGTAATTTAGGTAACTACAAACCCACACATGGGCACCATTTCACCGTACCATAATCAAAACAGTAAAGCACCTACCTTATGCTCTGGGACTGTAAGTAAGATACTAGCATTGCCATGTGGCCATACTGCAGCCTAGCTCTTCACCTGCTTCAGCCGCAGGTGCTACGGCACTGCTCTTCATCTCCCTTCTAACTGCAATTATCTTAGCACACAGGCAGTCCAAATGGGGGAAGAAGACAAGTAGAAAATTCTTGTCTGTTTTTCTAGCTGACACATTCGTGTTCTACAAATACATGATTTGTGGTCCCTCTTGGGAACTCTTCAAGGCATTCCTGACAATATGGATTATTCCCAAGTAGCCCTAATGCTCTTGGGCAGCAGTCTTCTGCACTTTTGCATGAATCTACTTACAGAAATGCCATCCAGGGAACGCCTTCTCTGACAACATTTCTTAAAAGAGACAGTTATCTGACTGTCAGCTCTGAAACGGAGATGCTGCACTGATCTACTGAAGATTGTTAGAAAAAAGTAGTAGTGATATAAATATGACTATTTTTGCTATTCTGGTCCCTTCTTTCCTGTTTGTGACATCTCTTTACGTCAGTAATTAATATCATGCTTTGAAGATGCTACCTGCTGGATTTTAATTATACATAAGGGTAATGAATACACAGAAACTCATGGTACAAGGCCCCATAATGTCAAGTGGTACTCGTGTTCCCAGCCTGCTTGAGCACTTTCACCCATACACAGCAGAAAAGCATCTATACAGGAAGGAGCTTTTTATTTTTTTTAAATATATTTCAAACTGTATGTAAGTTTGTGCAAGATGCATTTATTTACAGCAGATTTGTAGCCTCCACTTATAACTGCTGAAAGATATCATGTGCCTGCATCACATAAATATGGGGCTAGGAACCGGAGAATGAACCTTCTCCTGACACCATCAGTGGGAAGAACACAGGGCAGACAACAGAGAAACCTCACGGGTCTCAACTTGTAGAGAAACCCTCTGGCATCAAGGTTTCTGCTACCCAGTTTTTTTTAATGTGACACACTCACTGACTAAACTGCAAAGTGAATATGGAGCATTAGTGCCACTGGAGGGCAAAACATCATCTTTATTAGTCCCTCCAGCTTCTGGAAATGGGCTTCAACAAGGAAGAGGAGTATCACCAGCTAAAGGTTTCAACCATTACAATTCTTCTAAAGGTCTGTAAAATGCACACAATCTAAATTCCTTTCCCCTGAAACAAAAGAAATCAGCTCTATGGCCCTTTTCTTACTGAGTTCAAAGAAAGAGATCTAGGATCTAGATTCAGTCAGCCAAATATAGCATAAATTTTCTAGACTCAAAATGGAATAGTCAAGAAAATTAGCACCTACAGGTTATTTTATTGTGGGAATGAGTGAACTGTTATTAAAAAAAAAAAAAAAAAAAAGAATAAAAAAAAAGAAACACAGAAGCTCTAGGAATTGCAAAATGCTTGGAACTAAAAGGTGTGAAGACCAGAAAGGTCTCCAAGATATTCTACGAACCTGTTAAAACACTGAATGAGTGGAAAATTTTACATGTTCTTTTAAATACACAGATCAAATATTGTTGTATCAAACAATACTTCAGGTATCCAGAAAGTATACAAATAAGCTTCACTGCTTTTAATACTCATGAGGGGCTTGGGAGGCTAACAAAGTTCCCAAATCTAATGTTTTCTCTGTATTTTACAAAAGCAGAGTATGGCAAGCTGGACAGAGATGATACAAAACCAAATCATACTAGGTTTTAGTCTTTGCAAATGAAAATCCTTAAGGGTAGAACATTGTTACAACAACACAGTAGATACTTATGAAGCAAAAAACATGCCATTCTAAAACGGTAACAGTTAATCTACTTTGTTTGCTGTCTTAATGCCAATAGTAGACATGTGCAACAGCCTAAAATGGTTTGCTCACACCTCTTCAGCCAGGCAAAGATAATCTGGTGGAATTTATAACACCTAAATAAACAGGTATTTGAAAGTCAGCAAACCAATTGGAAGTCATTTTAAAGTCAGGATTTTGCTAATAGAGAAGAATAAAACAGAAATGGAAAATGGCAAGTCCATTTCTCTTGAGCTACAGTGAGCAGGAGTCAGGCCGGAGCTGGGTGCTGGTGCTCACAGAGAAAACCTCCCGCACCTCGCCCTGAGAGGAACCCGCTGCATGGAAGTGGCTGCCTGAGCTCCTGCTGGGCACAGGGCTGCCAGGACACTACAACACAGCCACTGCTGAATATAAAGTATATGAAATTATAACCAAGGTTTAGATAGAAGTATTCCTCTCACTGTAACATGAAAACATCAACAGGTTTCTCAGGCTGAGAACTGTTAATCTGCTCTGTATAGGCTGTCATGAAGTATTACAATTACATCTGATGTTAGCTGGCAAATTTCCTGCTTCTTCCAGTTAAAGAGAGCCTTATTTCATGCAGGCACCATTTAATATATTGCATATTGAATACATTAAAAGGTTTCCACAGTTTCCACAGATTTTAAACTATACCTGCTCTTGAAAAGAGAACTATTACAATGCTGCAAGAGCTGGTGGCTCTGTCAAGCTTATACTCCTTTTTGTCAACTACCATAAGCTCCCAGTACTAACATTTTTCAAATCACGGGTTTCCTTGACAGCTTGCACTCAGGGTTGGCCACAGAACAGTTTTACTGTGTGACACCAGTGCACGGCCGCCTTTCTCCAGTCTGATCTTCCTAGTTATCAGTTTCGCTTACATTGCAAAAATAACTGTCTCCACAGTGCAAACTGGTCAGTGATCTAATAAGTTATTTATAAATATGGCATCTCCATTCTCCCCTGCAGAGTGCTTATAATGAATGGCTTCTGACATTGCACTGCAGATATTGTGCTCCTGCTGGACATTGGACGTTCTCAGACACAGCAGATGCACAGGACACTGCTTTGCTCTGGTGCTTGGGGTTCAAGCACTGCAAATCAGCAGCAGGGGCGTCACTTAGTTATTACCGCTCCGCTTCCTGTCCTCCTTCTCCCATTCTATTTCCACAGCAGGCTGCTGCAAAGTCTTCTTGATAACAAATACAAATCATTTAAGAGACTTGCAAAAGATTGTTTACTTGCACCTATGCTATGAACAGGACCAGGCTTTAGCTCTGTGCTCAGCTCACCATAGGGAACAAACCTTCCGGGTCATGAGGGGAAAAAATACAGCATTTGCTCATGAGAAAGGTATTACTGGCCCTCCTAATGGCCCTTTTCAAAAGTGCACTTCAGTGCTGAACCAAGATGCTTCCAATTTTCACATGAGCAAAGTGACTAGTCAGGAACTGATCAAATATTCTTTAAACATAAATTGTACTGCAAAATGGCACTATTGTTGCACCTGCAATGCTGTTACATTTTCCTATCCCTCAACAGGTACACAATGAAATGTGACCAATGGCACAGTGCAGAGGGCTGAATATGAATGTTGGGGGACTGATTAGACACAAAACTTTTCTGCAGCAATAACGTGAACAATTCTGTAACATTGCTGCAGAGATTACGTTTTGATTGATATATTAACAAATGACTCTTCAATATTTCTGGCACCTGCATCTTACATATGGTAGTCTATGTTACTCTTCATTTGAATTCATCTCCGCTACCATACAGCTCCGCTGAGCACTGTTTTTCTGCATCTGTTTTTTTGAAACGGTGAAGCTGTATTCATTTCAAGCTCATGATTAAGAGAATGTTTAGCATCTACAGATAATGCAAGCAAGGGATTTACACGTATTCATCTTACATTGGTGGTTTTGTTTACTATTTACCATCCGATATGAATTTAAAATTTGTGGATGTTTTCTTGAGATTTCTACTTCTGGAAAAATTTGAAAATTCAAATAGAGGAGTGTTTTCCTACATACATAGCTCTGACAGAAGACTCTTAGGAGCACACTGTGTTTCCAAACAGCAGCTAAATTTATTCAGGATATACTGGATTCTTCATTTACTCTTTTCAGAGTTATGCTCCTGCTAAAATTCTACTAATGGATTTTTCCATTAGCATAGCCTACAATCATTTAATTAAATTACAATAGAAGCAGGTACATAAAAATATTATAACATCTTTCCAAGTGTTTTAAACAAATAATTTTGCACATTAAAAAACCCTGCAAGAATAGCTCAATGGACTGGTATTATAGGATGACCGTCATGCTCTCTGTTCTGCTATGGACCAGCACTCTCTTTGGAGGAGAGAACTTGGATGAAGGAATATGGAACGGGTTGCTACTGATACTGGAAAAAGGTTTTTATCAGGCCAGAGTTTGATTTTCTTGATTAATAACCTATTAACAGCAATGCTCTGATTCTTGAAATTATGTAACTGTAAAGGTAAGATTAAACGTAACATCACTTTTTAATATTAAATGTATCCCAGTTTTTACCATCCCTTTGCAGAATAAATTGAAAGCCCTCATAGATTTTACTGAAGCGATACTGTGAATTTTTGAGGCAGTCTTGCTTTGTCATTGATATTTCATCAATATTTTCTTAGAAAAAACAGTATCTCCACTAGCTACTACATCTTCAATTCCATTCAAGTCACTGTATGAGAGCAGAAGGGTTTTTTGGCTGATGCTATTTCTCCTTGAGTATTTGTTTACTCAAGGTTCTTCTTCCCATGTACAGAAAAAACCCACACCATAGTAACAAGGAACAGAGTAAGACAAGCACTTTAACATTAGTTTCTCAGTGATAGATATCTGCAAGACGTGGTGACTAGAAACAACTGTATTTCTAGTTCACTGCACAGGTAATACAGGTATTCCCCAAGTCAAGAAAGATGCGGGCTTAAAGCTTTCCATGTTTTTAGTCTCACTCTTCTTACCTTTCTTTTGATGTCAATGAATTGAGAAAACATTAAGGACCAGTAGAATGACAATTCAACTATGTAGTAATAATGAAGGTCAGGCATCAGTGGCTGAAAGATGGAGATGAGAAAAGGTTAATAAAATCTAACTGACATTTCAGGCAGCTCAGGTCTAGAGGAGACACATAAACATCCTATATAAGAAAAACAATCATGGTTGACTCTTTCAGACTTTGATGGCTGTGGAAAAATAAAGCTCCGCAACCTACCCTCCTCTTACGTTTTAGTCTTGACAGTATTGTAATATTGTAATACCAAAAAAATATGATGTTGTCTGGTCAGAACCTAGAACAAACTGAATTCTGAATACTCCAAAGCGTTTTGAAAGATTACTTGAAACATCTTGCTGTACATCAGTAATGTGGGTTTAAAGCATAGCAAAAGAAAGAATGCTGGAGCAGATTAGAGATAGGTAATGCTAGTATATAATCTCATCTGCTCACGATGAAAATGTTGTGAGCTTTAAACAGGAATCTTTCAAATATAAAAGCCTACTTCTAAAAAATTTAACCATTTTCTGGGAACATGTTAACATTTGTTAAGAAGAAAGTAAAATAAATTTACCCAGGCATCTTGTTTGACATACAACATGGTTACACAGATGTTTAAAAGTAAAACTAAACTAAAAACTCACAGGAACTTAACGCACAAAGAAAACCAAGCTGGGGGAACTTTAAAGAAGGTAACCGGTGGCACACATAGGCTGTTAAGCCCCCAGCCTAAGAGAGTCAGTCCCAGGAGCAACTCTAATTTTCCTGTAATTGTGCTTCCCTGCTAGTCATGTCTTCCATTGCTGTGATAAAGAAGGGCGCTGGCACAGGAGAAGCTCCCAAGGACATCTCCTGAGGGATTAGATGAACTATCTCTAGTGCAGTTTGCACTGGCACAACCATGCACCCAAGCAGGGCATGAGCTATTTCCATGGGCAAGACGCATTTCAGTTGCCTCTTTTACTCCCGTTCCCTTGTGCAGACCAATTCTTTGCAGATTAAACACAGTCCTTAGGTGCCCACTGCATGGTCTATGTGGGTTATTTAAATATAGACAGATGTTTATGCTTTATGAAAAATATATACACTCAAAATCAATCTCTGAAAGACATTTCTGGGTCCAATATAATCCTTTTCTGATTTAGTGAGACTGACAGCAGGCTTTTAATTAGGTGTAATCAAAAAAAGGGAAGAGAACATGAGTTAGCAATGAACCATGACTATTATACTCATTGCAAGAGAATTCACCAGGGAAAATTTCTAGTAAAGCAATTAAGGTTGTCAGCTGCTTGATTAACAATAGCACTAGTATTTCTCAACGCATATATAATGCTAATGTAGGGGGATTCTAAAGATATCGTTTCCCTCCATGAAATGATCCATAGCATGTGTTTAAGTTCGTTTTAATGTTAGGTTTCACTTCTTCATAGACTTCAACAGGACTACTCTGTGCTTATGGATTCATTGTCACCCAAATGATCCATTTGACTACATGTACAGTGAGTCCAGCTGGATTTCTGCAATGCTGTGTTGAGTAACTTACAGAGGATTTGTAGCAAACATGAGACTAGGAATTTTATCTAATTAAGAAAAAAACACAACCAAATTGAAAACCCAGTACTTCCTCCTGATTAGCACCCAGTAGTCATTTGTATCGCCAAGATAATGACTATGATAATGACTTTTATTTGATTATTTGCTTTCTGTTGGACCCTCTCCACCACTATCATGTTTTTAGATATAGTAAGCTTAGTTGTCACTCTCTAAAAGTTGTAACCAACCTTCTGAATGTCCTCATTCTTCTGATAAGTCTGGGAAATATATGTTCTTTAACCAGACAGATTCATGGTCTTTCGTCAATAAGTAAATCTCTTCTTGCACGTAATAACACCAAAATACAGGACTGAAAGGCACCAGTGATTGCAGTTATATCAATTCTGATAAACAATTGTTCCTAAAATTGCTGAGGGATAAAGATTCAACACTTCCCACATTCAATTTCTTCTGCTGCTTGCCTAATGTTATTCAGTTCACCCTCCGGTCCCTGGTGTAATTTAAGTCATTATTTCTTCAGAGGCTCAATGACCGAATTCCTTCAGCCCTCCTCAGATCAAGATTTCTGATCATTCTTGCTGAACTTTCTCCACTGAACTATTTCCAACAGGTACACAACTTTCAAGAACTGTAGCACCCAAACCTAAATACAGTTGTCCTGTTTAGCCTGCCCAGGGCTGTTGGCTGTCACAGGGAATTCATGTGTCTTTCAAACAATACTCTACTTCATACTTTCCAGTTTGGTGATGACTCTTTTTTTTCCCCTCTCCCTGCCCCTCAGGGGAAGAAAGGAAAAAAAAAAGGCAATATGCCCTAGACAGGTTAGACTCCTTAAATTTGCAATTCAGTGTCAATTATATTTGAATAGCAGCTGGTACAATGTCTCAGTGACCTCTACTGGGACTCCTGGATGCTGAATTTAAAAAAAAAAAAAAAAAAAAAAGAAAAGGCAAGCTGCAACATTTTAAGGAACTCAGAATTAGAATTTAGGCTAATTAAAAAAGCTACCACAAGTTATTACAATTTTAAAGGTCATCTTACTAGGTCACATTTGAAACATTTGTTACCTCTATCTTATAACAAAAGAAAAATTATACTTCATAACTTTAGTCTCTTGTTGCCTCCTGTTATACAAAGGGTATTAAAGAAACAGGTGGTTCTTCATTTTCCCAAAAGGGTTTCCAAAGTCCATTCCTAGGCCATATGCATGATGATAATTTTTCCTTGAAAAGGCTACCTTACTGTTGTTGTTATTATTAATAATAATAAAAGGGAGCATTCAATTAATTCACTGATCCTCACAACATCCATGTTTAAAGTTTCTCATATCAGACCAGGAGGCAAAATGAGGCAGTGGTAAAATGAGGCAGTGGTACAGCCAAGGCAGAGTTCAGGAGTTATCTTTTCTGAAAAATACATTGAATCCTTTAGAGCAGGTTGACTGCTCTGTTTAAACACATCCCATACTTTAACAGCTAGGTGCAGTAACACAAACTAATGGAAAGCACAGGAGAGCTTTCTCAAAGCTCTTTGGGTAACCAAATTTTGCAAGCCACTGTTCATGCAGATAACGATAGTCAGAATTTCTACCCTTCTGCTTTCACTTGTCCTACTCCTTTTTCCCCTGGCAAAGAACAGTCTCCAGAGTTGGTAATCCTGGTGTTACTGCAGCACCTGCGTGTCGTTAAAGCAACTGTGCTGCTGCGCAAGATGGCCAGAACTTGGACCTAGGAATTAAATAATCCTGGAGCTAGTTAAAATCTTAGCAGTGTAGTAAGGAATAAATATAGAGTCATTGTTCTTTTGAAGATTGTTTAAAGGAAATCAAATTTCAAACTTAAGGAAAATTTTTTAGAGGACTGAAAGAGGGAATGAGTGCAGCAGGACAAAACCTGAAAGAGCATTTTTACTCCAATGGTGGCATTCTTCTCCTCAGTAAAGGAGGTAAATCAGTTAAGTCCTTTCTTTGAAATTAAGTTATATACTTGGACGTAGAGCAGAGTGAAAGGCTGATGCTTTTTGAATCCATGAGAATACAGACATTGCTGAAGATAAAGATTTGAAACCATTTTCAATTCTCTCATGGATTTTACCTTCTTTCATTGCAAGCTTCCATGAGGCCAGGACTGGACAGCCTCTATGTAAATACCTAAAGGAGAAACCTGCCTTCTCTCTTTAGTCTCCTCTTTGATCACACAAACTGCCAGGGATTAGTTCTTACCCTGTGTGCAGTGTAACAACTACAAGAACTATACTGGCTTTTCCCATCCAACTGAATGTGAAGCATTGCTAAAACTTTCAGAATCCTCAGAATTTTGTAAAAAATTACCATCCTACTGCCATTGCAGATGTCTGCTTTCATGGTTAGATTTCCCAGATCTGTTTTCAGATCCTGTGCTTTACTTCAAAACAGGTGTGGCAGCTGTATTCATCTTGCCTCTCCTGAACTTGAGCAAGATGTGGAGCATCTAACAATGTTCTGAAATACTGAGTAGCCCATTCACATTAACATATTGACAAAAAGCTCCACCATAATAAAAACAGAGCTCTGGCAGAAGTGTCATGGTTGGTTTTAGGCAGCACCGTAACTTTTACCTGATATGGATACCCGTTCCAGCACTGTCTGGTATTCCAGAGCCAGGGTGTCTGAGAAGAAAGAAAACAAAAAGGTCTGTACACACTATTTTGGGCAATGCAAATGTATATGGTTAACAAAAATGAAGGACAAAACTACAGGAACAGCTTACAATTTGCAATTTTTGACAGAAGTAATGAAAACCGAATACAACAAGGTGATTCCTCCAAGATTCACAGCATGAATTAGAGCAACCTGCCTGTTCACAGAGGTTTTTGGTTGGTGTACCATGACTTCATATGAATAGTTTTTGCAGGAGCGCAAATTGAAGATAATCAGCTTGTACTCAGGTGGTCAGATCTCACATTACCTTCTCAATAGCACGGGAAATCTTGGTCCTTGGCTGCTCAAATATTTTTTAAAAATGTCCCTTGCATGTGCTGTTACATATAAGCATCCTTCTTCCATACAGGATCCATCCTTCATCCCAGCCACATCAGCTCAAGACAGAAAATCATACTTTTTGCTTTCCTGGCTGAAGACAAGTCCATCCAGAGATGACAGATCTTGCTATCACACAGAAAATACTGTGATATCTTAGGGCAACATGAAAGGTGCCAGAGACAAATTTATTGTAGCATGCATCTTACAGGCTCTTGCCTTGCAAAAAGCTAGGCAAACTTAAAGACTTTGGGACAAGCAGCCCTGTTATGCTTCTTGTTTCTTGGCCACTTGCACAAGATTTACATGATTATTTCTCTTTCAAAGCCACAAGAGAGCCTTTTAAATCTTCTCTTGTAAGCAGGTTGTTCTTTTAGAGTTCTTTAGTTTTTATCTCCTTTCTGTGCAACTAAATGGACTTAAGACAGAAAATACCATATGGGCAAGCTCTTCTATGCAACATACTCAATCATTAAGTACTTCTATACTGGGTAATAAGAACGTGACCAAACAAACAGCTACCAAGCAGCCACACTTCCGTTCTAGTGCATGAGCAGGAACAACTCCTTTCAGATATGCATGTCTTTCACAGCACAGCTGCATCTCAGGTTCTGGCACATTCAGAAGCACATGTCTACAGTGCAAGTACCCACCCACTGTGTGCCTCACTAGAAACATGAAATAAAACTGTGTATTCAAGATCTTTGTGCAGCTCCTTTACACAAGCTTAACTGCTCTACATCCAAGTATAAAGAGAGCAGAACATCATTAGTAGGTCTCCTGGACTGAGGCACACATACCCTTATGGCTTCCAGTGCTTCCACTAAATTACATTTTTTAAAATAAATCCACATTGCATGAGAAGCAGCATTTTCTTGTTTTCATGGAGCAGTTCAGCTCAGGCAAAGCCTAATAACAAACCCATGCAAAATACAACGGGTGAGCATCAAACCAAATATAATGAACACTAAGCAGAATGTTAAAGCCCCAGGCTGAGAATCAGGATAGTAGAGTCTTTATAAGTAGGAAGGATTTGTTCCATATCAAAAAGACAGGATGAAGTCTAGCCATAATGACAGCCCATTCCCAACCACTACTTAAGTTCTGTTGTGATTTGTCTTACAGAAGGTCCTTATAGCCTTTGTTGGTTAATAGTGATGTAGTATCATAACTAAAGGCTCTTCCTAGTTTTCTGGATGTGTCTTCACTCAGAAAACAAGATAAAATATAACTTCCACACTCATACCCCCAATGCTCCTGAAATGAAAAGGAATAATTCTTACAGTAACCTGAGCAGTATGTCAATATTTAAAGTAACAGACGTCTCACAATTTCTGATATGCCTCTCACAGGATGCTGTAAGTATGACTGAAGTCCATCCAAACTTCCCCTTCTCTCTGTTAGGAATAATAACTTCATGAAAGCAATTTATTTGTTCAAATATCTCCACAGTAGTTACTGTGCTGAGTTCTCATTTCACACAACAAAAAAGATCTTTGGAAACAGCCACAGCCCCTCTGCAAGTATTACTAATATACAGAATCTAAAATATTTCTGACAGCTGCCTAAATTAGACGCATACAAATATTGTAGGATAATTCATAGTTTTAGCCAGGTTTGAAAAGCTGTAACTGTCTTTCATATCAGATGCAACATGAGATAAGAGATGATTCCTACCCAATTACTTTGCTACCTAAATTACAGGTGCTAGCAAAAAATGCACATTTTTCTCTTTCAAATATTATGACATCTTAAGGCTTCTTCAGAGAGATGCTTGCGGTAGGAGCTGTAGATACAGAGGTTTATGTGCAATTAAAATGCTGAATGCCAAATAAAATAGGCTTCACTGGAGGAACCCATAACCACAAAGCCTGAAAGGATACCACAAACTGACAAACAGTATAATATATGCATTAAGCCTCAAAGACCAATACACTGCAGAACATCTGCCTCTTCTGAACCACAGAAAGCTCAGAGAGCCATCTCAAACAAAATGCTTCTGAGTAGCTGTTTGGAAACATAATGGATCCTCTGTGGGCAACAGTGGCTAAGACAGCAAGGCACATCCAGCACCTTCCTACCCCTCTTTCGTCCCCAGCAGTTTCCCCTCCCCTTGACTTGCCCTGGCATCTCTGAGTTCACTCTAGCACCTGTAGCAGCGGGGGACTTGGTTATGTTTGCCCTGGAGGGTTTTAGGGGAGAGGCAGAGAAAGAGCTGGGTTTAGGCACAACTTTCCCTTCTGGCCCCCACAATGAATACAGTCCTAGATTGAACCCTAACTCTTCCACGTAGGCCATGGTTACAGTTGTAGCAAGAAGCATCTTGTTTAGTCCTCTGTGAACCTCTCAACTGTGGGATACTCTATGCAGGCTTCAACAGGAAGGAGAGAATAAAGTTCACACAGTCTGCATTGTGACACCTTGACACACGGGGGAAAGGTGAGTTAATCAGAAAGGACCCAATACCGGCAATCTCAGGGCTCAGCTGAGCCCTGTGTGTGCTGACCGGACATGTCTGTGCACCTCCTTCCACCAGCAAGCTCACTGTGAAGCAGAGCCCAGCTCTTCCTGAAAAGTCCCACAGTGGACAGGGAGAAAAGGTCAGTGACTTCGCGTTGCAACAGATCCTTTTTTGATAAACATAATGATAAAAAGTGTTCTACTGTTTCCACTGCCTGTAGAATGCCCCGGTTTCCTTTTTACTTCTTGCTGTCAGTACATGAACTCTGGGGAAGGGACGAACCTGAGGGACTGGAAAAGAGAGGAAATGCAAAGATCCTTGTAACAAAAAACATCCTTAAGCTGGAAACAGAATACTGAAATCTTCAGTACCAATTATGTCAGGCACAAAGTACCAGCACTACAACGCTGACACCCTCCCTTACAGAATATAAAGGAGTTCAGATGAAACTTAAGCTTTTCCACACTTTGGTGCAGTGCCTCATTGGTGCAGTATCGATGACAGGGGAGGATGAGAAACAGCTGTTGAATCTGCTGTCAACAAATCTATTATTTTTGTTTCCTTACAGAAATATCTGTCAAAAGCTCCATCAAACCTCTCCAACTCTGTGATTAAGGGGACTAATTTTAAAGAACTCCTGCAGAAATAAAACTTCTCTTGAGACAAGGCAATGACTGAGGTGGGGAGAAGAAAAAGAAGAAAAAATTTAAAAGGTGGGGGGAAACAAACAAAACCAATCCACAACTAAACCAAAACCAGAACAAAGATCTGAAACATCTGCATACTTAGCTAGAAGCCTCAGGTTG
Source organism: Streptopelia decaocto (assembly GCF_964273445.1). NCBI lineage: Eukaryota > Metazoa > Chordata > Aves > Columbiformes > Columbidae > Streptopelia > Streptopelia decaocto. Next base: position 48,016,404 of record NC_138660.1, read on the forward strand.
TTCTGTATCCCTTGTCCCATTCACTTATCTACAGAGAAAGCCCTGGCTTTCAGAAGCCCCAAAGCAATGATAATCTGCATGTGTTGCTTGAAGTGCTGCTAGTAACTAGTATGTGAAAGGTCCGTTTTGATAGTAAATGGAGGAAAAAAAAAAAACTACAATAAAAAACGCCTTCAATTTATGATATGTTCCCTAGACAGCTGATCTGGCTGAAAGGTATTTTTGTGTGTTTTTTATCAGGGAAAAAACAGATGCACCTGATTAAGGATTATTTTAAAATAACAATGTAAATTTCAGTTCATCATACAGTAATACATATAAATACATACATATAAAAAAAGAATACTCCTCTCTCACCCATATGTGCCCAGCAGAACCCACTGAGCATTGGAAACACATAAAGGCCAGAGGGCAGGTTCTCAAAGAAACCAACAAGAGCTGCACACGTCACAAGCCATCAGATGTGTGTGTACCAGGCATGTCACGGGTATCAGTGAATTCCACGTATATTTTATAGAATCAGCATGTCAGCCACTATATATGTACATATATACATATGTAGGCCAAATAAATTCGCAAAATAACTGCTTTTGGGAAGACAAATTACTTCCACAATTCACCTCACTGGGAGTGGAGGCATTTTTTCTTGTACTCAGCACAACTCCAATATATAAGTGGCACCAACAAGCACGGGTCTTGCTTTGCCCTTGGAAGTGTGAGCCTACAGACAAACAAGAGATGTGCAATAAACAAACACAGCATTGCAGGCATTCATTTTTCTTTTCGTAGTCCAATAACTTGTACAAGTAACATATTGAAGAAACACTTGCAGAAGTATTCCACTAACGACAGCAAAACCCTGTGCTCCACAGGGCAGCTTCTGCCCTTGCAGGTTGGAGTATTGGATAGAGCTGCTACATACCTGATTTACATGGGCATGTTGTAACTTCCAAAGGGCTTTTTCCTAAATTCCCAGGTAAGTAAGAAAAATCTTTGACTTTTCCAGCACATAAACAAATACAATCTGCCTGCTGTTTTTATCAGAAGTACAGCATGTAAAAAGCCAGGAACATCATGACAGAACCCCCACATCTTACAGAAGTCTAAAAAAACACATTTCAAACCAAAATGAAAGAGCCTCAGTCCAAGAAAAGATTTTAAGTTGCTTTTGAAATTAGAAAACATTTGATGCCATAGAACAAAACCAGCACCATACAGAAATCCTGAGCCCTCACTGTGTATATGCTCACTACTCTGCAATCTGAAAAGGCCAAGATTTTATCTGGCTTAGTTACAGCTTTACATAATTTGTCTCTGACAGCTACAAGCAGCATTAAGTGGAACAGAAATTAGCACTATTAATTGAAGTCAAGATAATACATACTTTTGGCAAAGTTCAACCCACCTCATTTATTTTGGGTTGATACAGGCAAAGATGTTTCAGGGCATTCATATCTCTACTTCCATCAAGCTACAGCAGGTCCTTGCTCTTGATGGAAACAAGTGGTATAACTGAGGCCAGAAGATTTCATCTTCCTTTACTTAGACCCCAAATGCTATGTGCAGTTTGCTCTTACCCATAGGCCTAACATTAGCTGTCTGATACACACGTATAACATATGACACACACATACGCTTTTCCTTGCACTGCTGGCAGAACACTATCTCCTCCTTGCCATATTCAGAGCTTATACCTTGTCTACCTAAAAGTGCAATTGTAGCAGCAGGGGAGGAGATTACAATCTTTCTGTTGACTGCAAAATATAGAAATATTCAACACTTTCCACCTCTTTTGTATTATCCAGGAACTGAAAATATAAGCACCCTTCATAACATATTTTTTTTTCATTTGATTTTGTACATGCTTAAATTAAATAGAATCTCAGCGTTCACTTTTTTCCCCACTTATGGCTAGGGATTATCACAATTTTTTTCTTTTTCAACATATCAATAAGCATTCCTCTTACGCATCACTTGGTTGAATAAGCACTCGCTTAGAGGGGAATTACTTAAATTGCTTGCTTTCTTTTTCTTTCTGCAACACCTGCATCCTCTTGACACAGTATGCTGAATGGATGCTGAAGTTAGGGACAAAGTCAGAATACCAGGCAGCACAAAGCATCCTTCTATAGTTTCCCATGCCACGGCTCTATGTTCTAGTGTAAAAATGGCTCCAAGAGATTTTACAATAAATTAATCCCTTAGATGCAAATTCCACAGTGACCCTGGGCTTTCTTTCCCATCTTCTTACTTGGTTCAGTGGGGATCAGTTTAAGTGTAGACTACTGCAGCTTTTCTCTCTTAAGAAGTGTATATCCACTAAAACATCTGCTTTTGTCTATATTGCACAAACTAATACACTTTTTTTTCCTCTCAACTACAGAAAAACTCATTGGTATTAACTGTTGTAAAACAAGTAACAGTTTTACAAATCACAGAAAGTAACCTTTCTTTTTTCACAAGTATCAGTATTTTGCAGCATTTTTTTCCTCCAGCAGAAAGAAAAAGAAACTCCTCCTCATTTTCCTTGATTTTTAGAAGATTTATAAAGGAGCGATCAGAACGTTCTGAGTCAGTTTTTCAAAGTTTCCAAAGATTATAATCTTCCACTAAGTTTGCCTGGTCTCCAAGGGCTTCAGATTTATGGTGTCTTGGGAACTTTCTCTGATTACCTAGAAATGTGTTTTTTTCTTGTCATCTTCCAAAAAAATACCCTGGCTAAGACAGGATCTGAACCACGTCAACATCATCCCTTGCTACTGTTGCATTTGCCTTGCTACTACTTAAGCATTTCTCCTACTAAAGTCTCACTGATTTAAAAACCACATCAGACAGTTTCCAGTCTTTACTGGCCACCGGTGACAGGCACTGAGGGCACAATGTCAGCAGCAAAGGACGCCAACAGCATGGGCTGGGGTTGTTTATGGCAGGATGAACTGCAGAATGATCTGACTCTCTGCAAGCGCCAGTGTCTAGCCACCTACACATCAAAATTAAGTATACTTTCACCTACCCACAAAATCACTAAGTTCTGACAAAACACCATGCTGGGAACAAAGAGAACTCAGCAAAATGACAAAATTCATGGCTACTATTTTGCACCAATTCTTGCAGTGCCTATGATCTGGCCTGGGATGCAGTTACTTCTCACACCAGGAACAGCATTTTCATAAATTCTTCACAGGCCCATGCAGTCATTCATATTTCTTGGCACAGCTGACAACAGAAGTGAAGACACATTGCTGATGAGCCTCCTGAGGTTCTCTTCTCATATATTGTGACTAAGCAAGCTGTTACAAGTTTCTGCAGAACTGTTGGGGGTTTTTGTTGTTGTTGTTGGTTTTGATTTTGTTTTTCTCTAGACATTAGTGCTTCGTATATGCAGAAACAAGGTGTTTCGGGGAAAAATGCTTTTGTAATGAACAGCGCTCAGCCTTTCCTCTCAGTAATCTCCTCTGCTGATTTCCAAACATAATTAAAAATGATACTTCTACTAATTGGAAACTATGAAGTATATGGAAGGATGCATAAAAGGCCAAGATTAACAATAATCACTGGAAGATGCACTTGACATTTTAAATGCAAATATACGTGTGTGCACAAAAATATTTGTAGAAAAAAAAATGAATTCAAGTTTGGATTTATTTACATAAAATGATCTCCAGAAAGGCAGAGAAAGCTCCATGCACCACATCCATCCACTTTTCCCTTTAAAAATATGATGTATAAAGATCTGGTGTTTATGTCTTGTGCTGATAAACATGTAATTTCAACTTCCAAATGATATGGAAAATGAAGGTGGCAAAAGGAACAGATATTCCTAGAGTATCTGGAAGGGTCCTAATATTGAAGCATCACATGCATTGAACAGAGCTGAAGAACACTCCAGCTGGAGAAGCTGGTGGCTGTATCATCTCCTCCCACTGCTCTGACCAGTCCCCTTACCAGGATCAGGCATCCAAGTATTTGCTCTCAGGTGCACACCTTCTTCCCTGCCACTTTGTAGTAAGCAAAGCTTCTTAAACTTTTTGCCTTCATTTGTAATGGTAACATTTTCAAGCATTTTTGTCATGAACAAGCTGGGCAGGCAGTGGTGCTATGACAGATCAGAGCAGCTGAAGGTCTGTATTTAAACACTGCAGAAGCCAGGCTGAAGTTCCTATTCCTTTGCAGATGCCAGGTTTCCCACTGATGCTACTCAGCGTATTTTGTAGTCGCTCTACCTGCACAGTAGGAAGAGTCCATAAAAAGTAGTGGACACATTCAGCCAAGCACTCCAGATGCCTGGTAACACTTTGGTGAAGAAAAGAAGCTCTAAACATGTGAGCTTTACAGCTGCCTTGTATTTTTTGATCACGGGCCCAAATCACATTGGTCAGCCTAGAATTTGCATCTAAGAGGATATTCATTAATTTATCTTATTAAAACAGACAACGTGCAACCATAGGTCTGGAATTAGTTTGTAAGGAGAGGGTGCTGATGTTTACACTAGGCAAACCATACCAGGGTAGGAGGGTGACCTGTGTAAAATTGTATCTTTAAGAGACCATCAAAAATTCCAAGAGCAAATTATTAAAAAAAAAAAAAATTGGGCAGTTCACGCTTGGTAGATCACTGCAGAGCTGCACAATTTCAGAATACTCCTCGTTCTCCTACAGGATACAGCTTCAACAAAGCCCCAGGGCTTTCAGTGCTCTCTATGGTCTGGTACTACGGTTACTCAAAGGCATACAGGAAAGCGGTTAATAATTAAACTTATTATTACATATCTACTTTCTGTAATTATAGTTCCTATCTGTGGCTGCTCTGCCAGAAGAGTGCATCTGTCTGACTTTGCCAAGCCACTGACTTCCACCCCCTGTGCTGTTGGGAAGTGATTACCATGTCCTTCATCATACTCCTGACACCAGCTTTTGGAAATCCCCAGGGAGCTGCTTTCCTTTGCAGGATTCACCATGTGCGCAAGGGCTTGCTTCACTGACATATAACATGCTCCATCACTGCCTGCTGCCCACAGAGGGAGACAGAGTAGATTTTTAACAATAACAAACCCACTCCTTACTATGTGAGCGCCAAGGTACAATTTCACACACAAAACCAGATGTTTAAGATTGTGGTATTTATGAATGTACATTGCCTACTGGAAAAAAAAGTAGTATAAAGAAAAACCAAACAAAAGCCCTCTCCAACTTCCACTTCTCCAGCTGTTGTATTTTGCTGTACCTTTGTACAGGCACATCACAGTGAGGTCTCCAAATCATCCCCTACAGCCTGAAAATTAGAAATGTATTGCCACTGCAGAACTTTTAATAGGAAATATACAATTTCTCTAGCTTCGCAGGGCCAAGATTTATCCCATGGGTCACAAGACGGTGACTGAATCACATGGCGTCACCATGGGCAGCTGGTGAGGAAGACTTCTGGCAATGAACTCCTCACTCTCAGTGCTGCCACTGAAGCCCTGACAGAAGAGCTGGCTGCTTCTAAACACGGAGACACCACCAAGTGCCACCCAAGGACCCAGGGAGCAGAGCTCCTTCACATGGATTGCTGGAACAGGCAGGCCAAAAACCACCCATCTCCAGCCACACCGGTGTGATTGTCACTAGATAAGGATCCATTTCTAAGCACTTCAGTCACTGGGCACAGCTAAAATGAGGCATAACTCTAAGTAGCAATGCATAAGGGCAGACTAAAGCAGCCTCTTCCCCACCCGCTCCTGCAACCGCTGCATTTTTCTGAGGTTAGTGCATATTTACTGCACCAGGGCAACTCACCCATGGGGCAGCAGATGTCTTCACTACTGAACCACTTCTTGGTGTATTTAATAATACCAAAAATACTAAGTACTGCCTGGAAGAATCCCAGTGAGAAAATCTCTCTCATATTTTCCTCTAAAAAAATGGGAGTGGGGGGAAATGTTAATAATTTTAATATAAAAACAGTTTGCAAGGAATTCTTTCCTGCTCGGTTCTGAGTCAGTGGTCATGATAACATTTATTTAACTAAAGCAAAGAAAGCCAAAATAATTTCCCAAATCTTTAAAAATATGTAAGCCTGCATAAAATTTTACGTTCATTTCCTCTTCATTTTTTACCTTCCCCTTCATCTGAGGAAGTGCACAAATACAAACCCCTTTTTGTTTCCATTTGTCATTCTCTAGGTGGATCCATTCAGACACAACTTGCTGTGTTTTCCTGCAACGGACCTATTAAAACAGCTATTATAGCAATAAGAGTGGCTGGTAGTGATGAGAGCAAATGACTACGCTTATGTTTTATAACTGCGAAATTTGTACTAAGTTTTAGTATAAAACCATAACTTAGCAAGGGGCAAGAGGAGTGAGTTTGCTCTCCCTCAGTTTCTTGAGTCTACAAATCTTGGGGATGGGACAACAAACAAAAACGAGAAATCCCGGGTGAAACTCTTGAAGTCACATGTGAGATAACAGCAGTTAAAAAACAGTAGCAAAACTCTGAATTAGATTTGAACTTAAAGCAATATTTCCCTGTGCTAACTTCTGTCACTGGAAGGGAATACAATACGGAAAAAAAAAAGCTCACCAATAATATATTTATTTAACTGCAAGCTTCTTTTCCCTGCTACTTCAAGGCTAAAGTGAAGCAGCTTTATAACTCAAAGCCCTTACAATGTAAAAATACGTATTGTTCTAAAGGTTACACTGGTTTAAATGAGGTTACAGCTATCCTGCTCCAAGTCACTGCCTCAACAGTGAGTTGAACTCAATAATGGCAACTCAAAGCACCAGTCAGATTATTAATAACCTGTGCTTGTATCCAAATGTGTATTCTTTGCTGAGGTTTAATTAGCCGTGGAAAATAGGACTGCTTCATTCATCTGAATAGCAAAACATGAAAAGCTCCTGGCAATAGAGGAGCGCTGTGCTAAATACTTTGCTACAGGTACAAATGAGCCACCTTAGTTTTCCAAATGAATGAAAACTATTTTTATCACAGAATTGCCCAAATAAAACACTTCAGGAAGCACTTCCTCTAGATCTGCCATTTTTATGTATAGCATACTGAAAAATGTTATCTTCCAGAAAGCTGGGCTGCCAACAAGATGAATACTGTGCTGAAGTCAAAATTAGCAACCAGTCTGCAGGGGAACACCAGGGCTGGCGGCCCCTCTTTCACCAGCCAGAACAGCAGTGGCATGTACAAGCAGTAAAGATGCTGTGTATGGCTCAGTACCAGCTTAACTCTCCAAATCGCTGATTACAGAGCATTTACTTATTACTCTGATGTTATTAAATACCCCCAGCTGGATTTCAAGCAGATAAAGTGAAATTCAATTGTAGTTTGGTTTGGTTTTTTTTTTAAATGAGTGTGTTGCTTTTCCTCCCATTGCTTATGTCAAATTTGACCCCACTGTCTGCATTTGAAAGTCCTGTTGCTATAAGTGTCCTATTACTGAATTAGGAATATCATTGATATTCCCCTTTTGCTTGCTTCTTTCAAAAACCCTTTATTTCCTTTCAGCCACAAATAAATTCTGCCAGTTACTATGTAAACTTCAAACAGCATAGACAATAAATTATTTCCTGTGCTGAGTGGCCTTCTCTTATGAATTGTCATTGTTGAAAATGCATTCATTTTCCTTGTTGATGTACGTTGAAGTGTTGGAGTCATTTAAAATTAAGTTTCTCCGCTAACTTTGATCTTTCTCACAGCATGACTCGTGATTTGTATCTCAGACATCCAAAGCACTCTATTAATCTCTCCTAAATGCCCTCAGAAATTTTTATGTCCTTTTGAAGAGATATCCAAAACAAATTCTTTTTCCATTAGACAGGACCTAACTTTGTTCTTACGGGAAACGCTTTCCACTTATGATGCTTATTTAAAATGTAATATGGCATTTCCCCTTTTTCACAATAGCACCTTCCTTCAGGAGACTCTGGCAAAAGTGCTCTTCCCTGCTCACACAGTGAATGAGACATTGCTTTATTTAGCACCTAATGCTCACCCCAACTTTCACTGAAAGAAGTAAGACTATGATTGGATTTAAACATCTGAAAGTATTTTAGCTTAACAATTTTCATCACTTACAGATACTCAGCAGTTTCTTTTCCAATTAAAAATAAAAATAAAAAGTAGCAATCAAGAAAAACGGTGTAAATTGATTTTACAGCAAGTACAATCTGCCAAAGGCAGGCTTCATTTCCTCCCTGAGTGGCACATGTATCACATTATCCCTCTGTTAATAGCACAGTAGAATATCAAATACCAGCATTTTGTTCAAAAGGCTCCAGAGTGGCCTCTCACATTCTTCATTTAAATGAGAGTATTTACCCAGTACCAGGCAGATAAGCTCCCTGAACAAAAGTAAGGACAAGGTTTCTGTAACAGATAATGTAATAACCTTTCAGGTACAACACAGGAAGGAAACATCTCAACAGATGCAGAGTAGACTAGAAAAAGTGCCCAACTGAGCACCTGCTTCAAATAAATCAAAAATGAAGGAGACAGAGGGTGGCAGCAAGGGCTCTACAGACACACCTCCTGCTTCCAGCTCTTGCCACTGCGTTGTTTCTTAGAGTCAGTTCTACTTTAAACCAAAGTGGTAGACATTTCACAAACTCATGCTTTGGTATCACTGCGTTAAAACCAGAAAAATTTAACCTGGTTTAAGCAGTCTCATTCTAAGAATCAGACAATCAGATTTATTCCGAAGAGCGGTGTGAATACTTCCCAGATGCTATGTTTCTTATATTAATCTGTTCTGCAAAATATCCAGAAGCAATAGCTTCATGAAAAAGTAGATGTAACAGGTATGGCAAGATGACGTGGAAATGACAAAATGAAATACTGACCATCCTGATGCAGCTCAGTTTTTTTCTGCTTCAAAAGACCTAAGTAACAAGTTCTGTGAATAGCTTTCCAATGGTTGAGAAACTCCTACAACAGAGTCAAGTCTGTTCTATTGCTAGAAAAACCAAAAACTGTCCAGGGCATTGGATATTTTCAATACAGCAACTTATTTTTCAATTTGGCAGCTCTTGGTGTTCTGCAGTACTTTTTATAAAACAGAGGTTAGATCTACCCAAATCAATACCTACCCATGGATGAATCTTTGCAGTAACATCAATCCAAAAAGTTAAAAAAGACACAGCTACCAATTGCTACCTTGGGGAACTCAGCTATTACAGGTGATCTTTGGTGTAGCATAACTTCCAGTGGGCAGAGCTGTCAGTTCTTTACAGCATGAATGATGTCCTCTGATGATTCCCATACAATATTGAGGAAAAATAAATTTATTTTTTATTTCTAATGACAGTAGCTGCCAAGAGTCCACATGAAGGATGTTCTCTGTACACTTCAGAGACTTGCATGAAGAATTCAAAACTATTCATTTCTGCATTCAAACTTCGTCATTTCCTCCAGAACAATATCATTAATATTTTAACTAAAACCCCATTTAGACTGCAGCACACCCTTTGTTTTGAGATTATGAAAAGATAATTTCATGGTCCTGAGGCAGATGAAAATCCAGAAGTCCAAGTAAACACACTTGACACCTTTGTATCTGTTGGGTTCAGAAATTGTGCATTACTCATAAACCAGAAGCGAGGGATCAGCCCAGCTGGGAACAGAGGGGAAAATCTTACACAGGGATCCTGTGAGAGTGAGCTCAAAGTAATATTACTGTGGCTAAAAGTAAGAGTCCACCATGTCTTGAAGGTCTTTTAAAACATTTTACCATGATCAATCAGAGTAAACAGAGTGACAGTAGTTGCATTTCATTTGGTCCTGAAGCTGACTAAAATAAACCATCACCAACTTATCCACTTAGTGACCAGAAACTGAGACACATTTTCTTTTAGGAGGAAGTGTATGCTAGTGTTCCCAAAATTGTTTTATTTAACAGCTAAAATAAATGGAGATGTATTTGATGACATCTGAACATATGATAGCATCCACAGACCTCCGACTGTTCTGAAAAAAATCTGACCTATCAGTGATAGAAGAGATGAAAGACACAGCATACAGTGAAGCTATTAAATAGTTTAATACCAAAGTAGCCGCAAAATTGCAGCAGAAAGATAAATAGGACGAAATTTTCAAAACCAGAATGGCCAATAAGACACCTCACAGGTAAACATCCCATTGTTCCTGTGTCCCAGTCTCATCTCACACAGACATAGGAACTCACAATCTTCACCACAGAGATGTCTCTTTTCCTCAAATACAACAATTCTATGAAGCTGCTGTGCATATCAACAACTCCTTACTTCCTGTAAGGTTAACAAACACAATAATGAAGAGATACAGGTGAACTGTAATCCAGAAACAATCTCAAAAACCAATCACCACACCAGGAAGTGATAAGTTGTTTTTTTGTATTTCAAATGAAGGTGGTCTGACTTTAGGCTCTAAAATTCTTGACTATAAGCAATCCAAAATGGCATTTACAAATGCTATACTACTCTCCCAGGGCTGTAACATTTGCATGTATTTTATTCCAAAAAGAGGCAGAGAACATGCCAACTCAGCTGAGCAGCAGAACAAAGCACACTCTCGCACAAGAAAGCATGAGGCAGCCAGGTTCTCTCCAGGCACACATAGAAACTGCAGGCCACCAACAGAGCATCCCCTGCTGTCACACAGCGATGGGTGAGCTCAGGGTAACCACTTCATTTTCTTCTTCTGAAACATCCTGCAGTTCCAAGGAAGAGGAACTTTTCTAACAGTGAAACTGTACCTGTTGAGGTTTTTTCCTCCATACTACGCTGCTGTTTTTCTAGCTGCCTTCCATATATTCGTACCACTCAAGTAGTTTTTTTTGGGTTAAATTTACACTTCAATAAGGCTTTCCTGTTGTTTCGCAATCTAACTGCACCCATAGCAGTTACAATTATCTGGCAGATAGTTGCGTTGTAGGGGATGACTCCTCAGGAAGGGAGATGCAGAACTGACAACTCAATCAGCTGCACACATACAGCAGCTTGTTGCACCTGGCATTTTTTAAACACAGTATCCTCATGTCATCAGCTTTACTTCAACACTAAATTTGAAAAAGAGCAAGTCAGCAGTTATTTGTTTCTGCAGGCAGATGGTCCTCTTCCCAGTAGGATACCTACCTTGCAACCTGAGGTTTCCAGGTCTCCATATAGACTTCACAAGACCCTTACTGCAGGGAATTCATACTCTTTTGTGAGTTTGTAATTCTCATGGGCAATTAAAAGAAGGAAACTGAATGTGAAACATCACCATATGTCACCAGGAAGCTTAGCTTCCAGATGTTTGTAAAGGTTTTTTGTTCTACAGCATTATACAGATACTGCTGAGCACCAAGCATCAGCAAGCAAGTAACAAACCAATCCTGAATTCCTCACTCTGTTTCTTTATCACCAAAGCTAATGCTAATTTTTCCATTTAATGGGAGCACAAACAGATCATTAACTCTTAATGAGTCAATCCACCATTGATTTAATTGCAAATATTACTGAAGATAACAAAAACGTTACCCTGTTCCTATGCTAGCTAAGCATAGCAGTCAGTTTAATGTCATTACAACTTAACATCTCTTTGGCATCAATATTGGTGTGGTGCTATGCAAGAAAGAGTTTTGTAGCCTTGTGAATGAAACAAATGGTAGTGCCGAAAAATCTCAGCTGCAATCAGAAAGGGGGAAAATTTGCATATACATGATCAGAGTGGAAATATAATTAGTTACTTATCTTTTAGGCTTAAATCTAGTGATTTATAAAGATACAAATAATGTTGTCGTATATTTATTACCAGGATAAAGGAACATGCTTCTGGGCATAGAGGTTATTATGCCAGCTTCTAGGAAGACTTAGGGCCATATCATATTTTCATAATCACACTTCACAGTGATGATGGCATTTGGGGCCAAAGGCCTCTGTGTAAGCACCAATGTCATTACATGGCAGATCAACTGGGACGCAGGTCTTCTAAGCCATTAACTTGCGCTACCTTGTCATTCATTACCTATGAAGATTAAAATCTTTTCAACACTAGCGGGGCTCTGGTACCACTCACACAAAAATGCTGGTTTTGTTTTAGATGATTTCTTATCACTGTCTTCACTCTGGATGACTCTTAGGCTAATCAAAGAGTAAATACAGAACTTGTAAAATCTACCTTTAAAATCATTACTCTAAGCATTTATGTTCTGTATCTTGTATGCATATATCTAAATACCACATGAAAAAAAGTGACTTTTATTTTGTTCCACCACTTAATTTAAAAACATAATGGAAATTAGTTTAAAAAGTAAAACCAAAAGCAAATCCTACACTCTGGTTTCATAATTATAAATTACAGGAAAACTGTGAAACAGGAAAATTTAAAAAAAAAAAAAAATTGGGCTGCACTTGAAATGAAGCACTGAAACACTTTGGTGAAAGGAGTGGCTTCAGTACATACTGCCAAAACGCACTGAGGCTTGACCTAACTTCTCTTTCAGAAACTTCAGACTAGGATGGGATGGTCAAATCTAGCATTTGTCATTTTTGCCAAGAATGAGGGCAATAAGGAGCGGACAGGAAGGTGAATGCTTTGCATTAAAGGATTTTGTGAGCCACTCACTCTTTAGCTCCAAGTCATTTAAATCTGCTGTGTAAAGCAGTGAGTAACAAACTAGGCACTGATGAAAGAAAAGGTTCATCTTCTATGTGAAAGGTATTGACTGTCTGTTTCCTCACACGGAAGGATAATCATCACCAAATCTGCCCTTGAAAATGGTAGTATTTGAGGCAGAAAGTGAACCTACATTTACATTGATTCCCTCTTCTCATAAAGTATCAGAAATGACAGAGGTGACTTCAAATCCTAATGACGATAACCTCTTTCAGCCCCTCAGCGCATGAGCCACCATGCTGGGAAGGAGGACAGAGCATCCTGCACCAGTGGGTCTGCAGGAGAGGGGAGATCAGCCCGGAGCAGATGGTGCTTCTGATCGTGGGGCATGTGCTGAAACACACAGCGCTCTGGGGCACACGAGGGAGCGGCAGACCCATCAATCTCCCACTGTCTGCTTTATTCTCATTATCTAGAAAGTTAACAGTTCATTTTCATTAACCCTACAGTTCTGGTCTGGAAGAGGAGAAAAGACATTTCACTTCAACAATGAGAGAATGGGAAGCAAAACTCTCATCCCACGATTACACCACTCGGTAATATAAATAAGATAGCTACAATTGAAACCATTATATTAGAGAGGACGTTTTCAAGAAGAAGCCAAAATTCATAAGTAACATTTAAAAAAGACACCAAGACCAAAGAAACCATTTCATCTTTGAGATGTTTTGACATTGAAATCTCATTAATTACTTCACTAGTAAGAGACAATGACAGCAAAACCCCTAATAAAATTAAACCTTATAGCTTTGAAATATTCAATTAGAGGAAAACAAAGGCTAAAGGTCACACAGGAGCTGGGCAAGGAAGGAATGTCTAATACGATAATTAAATACTAGTAACTCTGTGGTAAATACTTTACTGAAGTCTGTTGGTCTCCTACGCATATATATTAAGACATGATTTACAGGTGAGGCAATAGTTTGGCTGAGTATCTGTGAGCTGTTCCTCTACATGTGGCCTATTTGTGAGTAAGAAAGCAACCACCTTGCCTTCTCTACTCTCTTACCCACAACTTAATTATCTCACTCCACTGTAAGTCTTGAAAAGGGCACATTATTTCCTTGATATTGCAAACGTTTGTAAGACATACCAATCATACAACTACACTCTGCAGTTAAAATCACCTCCAGAGTGAAGAAGGCAGACACCAATGGTAGAAGTTGCACTTCTACTGTTTCTTTAGGCCCAAGAAAAGGACAGAAGTAGAAAAGTCGAAGCAGCTGGATATGGAGTGTGCCATCAACAGGACACGTAAGAAAGAAGTTCATTCATACAATGCCACTTTATGAGTGACACGTTATCACAACAAAGGCAACGTTGACAACCTACACCCCAAGGAGTTAGGAGTCACCAAGGAGACCAGTGCAAACTCTGTAACAGTCTCCTGCCTTGAGAGGTCAGCGGTGGAGCTGGCAGGAGGTGAGACAGTGCTGTGAAGCAGCTGCTGTACGATCCAGAGGCTGTGGAAAGCACTTGTCCATATGGACAGACAGAGGGAGGAGAGTGGAAGCACAAGTTTTTGTGCACTTTGCATTGCTAAAAGGATTGTATACAATATCAGTGCCTGATCATGACACCATAGCCTACAACAAACAGCCACATGCAGAACACCCTACTGCCAATCCTCCACCTTCCCAACCTGGAGGATTTTCCTGAGTTCACAGTGAACTTTATTCAGCAAAATGTCCAGATCTAGAGCATCCTACAGACAGCACTAATACAAAAACTTATTTAAAACATACCGTTTGATAGGTTCTGTTGCAGCAGAGCAAACTTTGAAGACAAAGCTTTATGTCAGGCATTTTTTCCCTGCGAACTGCTATTCTTTTTGAAAATAATGTTCAACGAAAGTTGTTGGTTTTGGTTTTTTTTTTTTTCTTTTTTTACTTTATTTACGACTTAACAGCATACATCTGTCACTGGAAAAAGACATAACCCAAGAAAACAGTTCAATAAAGAGATACAGCTTTCAGTGAGAAGAAAGCTTTTAAATCTCCAGCAATGTACTCATCAATCACAGCATGGCAAAAGAACTGATGTATCATGTGCAATTATTAATACAAAGACTTATGGGTTACTTTATTGGGTGCAGGAATTTCTTTTCTCTACATCAGCCATTAATTGGAGTCATGGACAGAAAGAAAGACAAGCTTGCCACAGCATTTTAGAGAGAGCTCTGATTGCTCCAAATGACAGCTTTATTAGCTTTATGTGCTTCTGTAGGGAAGTGAGAAGCCAAGCTGAAACCCCAGGCCGCTTCCTCCTTGTGAGATGCTCCAGCCAGGGAAATGTAAACTTCCATTCAAAAATACACTAACTTTGGCACGTGTGCCACACTGACAGTATCACATCTTCGGAACTAAAACAAACAGAGCTGATAAGCCTGCTAACTAGTAACTGCTTATCAAGCTTGGGCACATCTTCCCAACAAGCCAGATATGTTTGTCAGCTCTACAAAGCCACCAAAGACCTAATGACATTCTTTGCAGGAATGGTGGTTTGTCAGAGCACCCTGGTCAGATATTCCTCAGGTGGTTTGGTGGGCACAAGGAAACACAGGCACCCCCCCTTCTGCTGATACTGCACTGATGAAATAATATTGCTTCCTGCAGCAAATAGAGAAGGTGACAGCACAATATAAAGTAGCAATGATTCATGGGCTGAGGGCATTATGAGAAATGAGTTTTCAGAAAGAACCCAAAAGGTGAAAACCACCTCTAGGCAAAGGGCCAGCACAAAACAAAGGACCTCGAAACTGGCTCAAAGTGGTGCTTAAGTAATTGACGGGCTCAATGCCAGCCTTGTAGGCCAAGATGAATTTCACGCTCACACTAAGGAAGGAACATTTAAGAGAGTCAAATGAGCAGCAGGTTGCAAGGAGACTAGGTCAGCTCAGGAGGGAAGGACACTAATATAGAAGTCAGAGTATTTTGCTGCCTGGCAGTTCAAGAGCCAGCAAAGAAACTATAAAAGAGGCAATGCATTGGGCATTGTGTTTTAGGGAGAGCCTTTTGTACAATTGAGTTGGTTCACTTTTCTAAAGGGAGTACCTCATGAGAGTAAAAGTGATATGACCAACTAATAAGTAGCACTCCCCACTCCAGATGGCAAAACCAGCTCTCTCAAATCATCCATCTTAACTATCCAGAAATGGGCAAACTAACCAATCTTGAATGATTCTGTTCATTTGAAAAACATCAAAATGCAGTTTCCCTTTTAAAAATATATTCTTATCAGGTTTGGATGTTTGAAAGATACACTGTTTCAAAATGTCTTATCCAACTATCCGAAGTTATATATTAAAACAGGAATGTCTGTAGTATTTACTCTTTGTCTCCCTGTCCCAGCAAGGGAGGCTGTGTCGCTGTGATGGAACCGCACCCCTGGAACTGCCGCTGCACTGGGGCTCACCCACCACGCTCAGGCTTCCTGACACGGGATCTCAGGAATGGTTTTAAGAGGATCTTGTTATTGGAAATGATGCAGATCTCTATTGTGCCATTAGCACAGCAAGACACTGCTGACTATGAAATGGACTTTCCAGGCAAAACAGCGTTTTGAAGGCAAGATCTTCCTATTGAATTTGCAAGAGAATTTATTATGCTTAACTTTTTTCACTAACTTCCTAAGGAAGCAATGAAGTGTTTATTTGCAATGGTTCCATTGAGAAAGCCCAGACAAATTAAAAAGGATTATCTACTTTGGTACTGTAGCGAAGCTCTGAAAGAAGTGTCTCCCTCCAGACTTTGGGGTCTGGCTTTTATTCCTTCCAAACTCAGCTTTTAAGTGGAGCCAGGAAAATCTTCGGCGTTTGATGAACGGCAAAAAGCCTGTCCTTTCTTTTAGTTACACCATGTTACTATACGGAGATGGTGTAAATATAAATAAAAACACAATAATAATTTTGTTAATTTACATACATTCCCATGTGAAAAGCCTGAGTATATGAAGCAGAACACTGGAATAACGACTATAGCATAAAGTGTTGCAAGACCCATTTACAACACTGGGTGAAAGTGAGTAATTAAACATACATGCACAATTACATAATGTGCACGTTCTCTTTGTAAAAATTAAACGTGTTGAAAGCTAAAATTACAGTAAAATTACACAACCAATCCTTGTTAAGCAAGCAATGGTATACCTTGTTCAAACAACCCTGCTATGTCAGCCAGCCTGCCTCAAACTGCAGGGGTCTGTTGAATTGGGAGGAAGACACCCTGCACTTTGTATGTCAGCTCAGCCTCAGAAGCAGCTTTCAATGGCTTGGAATGAAGCATGCACTTACTGCATTCTTCTTAGTCTTTAGAAAAGCTGGTATTCAGAGGTTTTCCTAGAACAGACACTTTTTTATGTTGCGACAGATTTGCTTTATTAATCATAGGTATGCTTTCTAGTAGTGATTTTGTGATCCTTGCTAATGGTGTTCGTGGCAATCTGTAATACACTAGAAAAACTTAGAGGATAAAGCCTCCGTGTCCTTGTGTATCACAGAATCCTATAAACCCACAGTCACGATCTCTACACGCTTGCAAGCTGAGTAACCTTTTAGGTTGTCACAATTGCTTATTAAAACTATTTTCATATTTAATACCACAGACATGGAGGCAATCAAAGGCAGAAAACAGAATATCAGATCACAACCACAGAGCATGTTAATGGAGAAGGAAGGAAGAGGCTGCATGTTCCACGCTGCTCTGGTCCCTGGGGAGGACCGGTGCACTCACTGTACGTCCCCTCTCCACACAGGACACCATCAGTCCTGCTGGACCAAGCTGACCTCGAGAATTACAACCTCAAAAATGACAAGGATTTTTTTTTTTTTTTTTTTTTCAAATAGCTACTTTTTCTTACAAAGCACCAGAAGCATTTAGGATATATTTTCTAGTGTCAATTTTTTGTCCAAAATTAGGGAAGATACGCTTACATGAATGCACTGAGACCACACGTTCCCTTAATTTCACCTCTCGGAATTACAGAAATATGGCCTGACTTGCACAAAACCTCTGAGAACTAGTCACACTGTAAAAACAATTTGCACCATAAATCCATATTGCTGTCTATGGAAGTGTTAATAGACCTGTGCCGGGGTGTTTAAAGATATCAATATAACTTCTCTACTTAAATATCCAGAAATGCAGCATTGATGGGAAACCTCATGGAAACTTCACAGTATATCAGACAAATAATGGGCAAAAAATAGCATTTTATAAAACACTAATGGATTTTGTTTGTTAATAAAAAGCAACCTCTGCCAGAGGCCTTTAAATAAGGATGATACAGAAATTGAGATGAATACTCTGGTAAACCTTGCTGCCAGCTTAATGCCTATAATGAAAAGTAATAAAGTGAACTAGGCATGTTGCTATACTTATTTCTTTTTTTTTTTCCTAGCCCATTAAATATTGATAAGAACTTATATACCTTGCCAATGCCAGTAGCAACTCATCTTATGAATGTGAATTAATTTTTCATTTTTATTCTTTGTGAACACGTTTTATGCCTGTGCTTTATATTATACCTATACAAGGCTGCAAAAAAATCTGTGATGTGTTATGAAAGCATAGTAATATAAGTGCCTACCTTTTTCAGGAACCGTACTCCATAGGTAAATATATAAAGGTAAAATGTAAATCTCCACCTGCAAAAGGTACAAGAGATTAACTCTGGGATATCAGGTTTACACACTTTAAAGTTCAACACATGATTTTTTTACAGCACTGCCAAACCACCATGTCCTGGACACAAATTTTTGTCCAGTTTTCTGCAACTTATATTACCGAACATTGTGCTCGTTTGCCTGCTTTTTTAAGGCTTCCCATTAGCCCTCTGAAAACATTGGTTAGTTTCACCTTAACATGACAGGAAAAAAAAAAAAAAAAAAAAAAAAAATCAAGGGTAATTAAGTTTTTAAAAGTTTAATGAAAACTAGTAGGACGGTGGAGGACAGAGGACAATTTGCACACCTACTGCAGTGAAGTTCACTTGTTTTAAGACACTAGGACAATGATAATGAGAGATTTGATAAAGGCTTTGACGGGTTATGTCAGAGCACTGCACATCAAATACAGTTTTTAGTAATGAAAAGCATCATCCACAATGAGCTGGAATTTTGCTTAGCAGATTCTAGCACTTCACTCTTGCTTTTAGGTAGTGCATTGGTGTGATACAGATATGCTGGATACAGATCCACCATTTAAATTCACTTCCAAAGAGTTTCCTTTATAAATATGATTCTACATTTTCCCAAGTACACATGAAATAATTGCTGGGCTTCCAGTTTTTCTTTTCTGATAGAGGCAAACTAGATGCTAAGATCATGATGCCATGGAAAACAAGAGAGAAATGAGCAGGAAATTTAATACAAAATTATCTTCTCATCTCTGACTTTCTTGCTTACCCAATAAAAGAAGACATACAGAATATCATCTATTACTGGCTTAGGAAAAAAGAGTCAATGGAAGTATTATGAAATAAAATCAAAACTTTATACAGTGTAAATTCTCAGAGGAATTATTGAGGTTTTTTCTCCAAAGTGGAACAGCCTACAAAAATATGCTTGACATAAACACCAGTGTGGTACTATTCATAACGTTTATCACAGGATGAGATTTAGTTTCCTTTGTGTGAGGCAATACTGCGGCCTGAATCATCTTCAATTACATATTTTACAGCACTTACAATTGGCAAAACTATTAGCTTATGGTTAATTGGCATTGAAGCATGTTCAGACATTAATGGAATGGTTTCAAAACTGAAAATGCTCCTATGTAAAAGAAGGTTAAGCCAAGTCTTCCTCTTCAAAGTTACTTTTACAAGTATTTAAAAGGGAAGATGTGTCATACATAAATAGCCCTCTGACAAGTTGAGGACATCAATGAGATTTAAAGCGTGATACTTCAGCTAAACAGAAACTCTCTCTTAACCTGTAGCAGCCACAGTATTGCACAGATTAATTTATTCAATTGATACGATACAAATACCAATCCCTCCAAGGGTTCAGCAACACCAGCAACACTGCTCGCAGCTTTCATGCTGGCAGTTTCCTCAAGATACTGCAAAAAGAGAGCACTCGGGTGCAAAAGGTGAGTTGTGCTGGTAGAAACCTTCAGATCACTTGCATGGAAGAAACAGCAAGGACAGCAATATGAAGGAAACCTGTCATTTAACTTCAGTGTTACATACCTCATCTAGTGAAAGTTCGAAGGCTGTCACTGAAAATAAAAGTATTGGGAGGGAAAAAGTGTCTAACCTAATCTTGCTACTGAGCACTCCCAGTACCCCTCTTTCATTCCTATGTCTAAGTAGTTATGACGAATTCCTCACCAAGAGTTTTCTTGTTTTAAAAATACCCTCAATAACACCTGTATTTCACATTTCTCCAAGCAAAAATACAAACATATTTGATGACATTTATAGTTTGATGCTGGGAGACGCAATATTCCAAAAGGAGTTCAAAGGCAGGCAAAAGTATTTCAAATATGTTAATGGTTAACATTAAGATGGTGAGTCTCAGGGATTTTCCAGTGTGCGTGGACATCTGAAAGACACCGGTTGCAGCGTTTGCTGGAGCTATCACGTCAAGAAATAAAAAGGTCCTTTCCTGAAACAAGCAAATTCAGTAATGCCAATTTCCCAGTTTAGCTTTCCACCCACGCTGCAAAGTACTGCTGTAGATCTGCACCAAAGCCACGCGTCACCCTGTTGAACAATTCCTGGAGCTTTGGAAAAGATCTCAGAGCCAAGAGCCACCAGGTACTATTTGGGTCTTCCAAAAACAAACAACTTGCTACAACTGTTTGAATGCTACAAAGGTGATACATGCATATAATTATGTGATAATATCTGCTATTGGTCATCTTTCCTCTTTTTCCCTAACCTGGCAAAGAAGGTTACTCAGATTGAGCATCAGAAGACAAATCAAGGCTCAGAACTGGGTGACAGGCAAGGCTGGTCAAAGCGCTAACTTATTAAAAACAGAAGTAATATTGGTAGAAAAAAAAATAATTGCTCATTCCTGCTGAGCAACATCCACAAAAGCTATTCAACAAACTTCTGGCTTGGTCAAAGTGCAATAAAATAAAATTCAGAACAAAGCAAAGTCAGAAATGGCACCCAAAATGTTTATCATCATTAATCAGCTAACTCTGGTGGCAGCAGAGCTACAAAGGACTTTCCCCTGCTGTGTACCAGGCAGCCAGCTGCCTTTTGTGTGTGCTTCAGGGGGAAGTTCTGCTGGCTCAAAACCCCAGTTGGAATGTCAGTGCCACACAAAGTCCAAGGAGTTTTCCACGTTGCTTTACCACTACTTGCGGATAGTTTATTGCTGCAATTAACAGCCAAAAATCCACTGGACAAATCAAACAGATGAACACAGGAAGGTCTGGAAGAAAATTAATTCTAAGTTATTGAAGTATTTAGTATTATACAGTATGGGAATATATCTGGTCTAATTAGCTAAGTAACTATGTTCAGCACTTTAGTAAATGTTGCACATTAACTGCTATCACCAAAGACCTTAACAACTGGAGACACCTCATTTGTAACTGTCTTTTTACATAAAATAAAGACGAAGATGTAACTAGATGCTTGTTGCCTACAAATTGACATCCATTGACATCTATAAAATCTACATTAAACTAAATCAACAGTAAAGATCATTTACCAAATGAATGACATCTATGAGGCATTACAGTCAGAAGACATATACATTCCACAAGTGATAAAAATTAAGGTATGTTGTTTCCACCAGCTCCAGTTGTAGAGTAAAAAAAGGTAAGGAGTCTATCTGTAGTTGTCAGCTATGTGCTATGAGAAATTTAATGGTAGATACACCAATAGTCCTTTGCACAAGGTCTCGTACAGATCACTATGTCTTTGAACACACCGGGAATTGAATTAACATTCAGTTCTCTGCCCACTTTCCTACCTTGCTGCAGGGAGACAGTAACCTAAAACCCCACAGATGCTTTGTTGGCATGAGCAGCCCTTGCTCCCCCTCAGCTGCCCCTTTCACTTGCTAGCCTAGCAGTAAGAACATCTGCCAGGCTTTGGAAAACCTAGGTTCAATTTCCTCCTCTGCACATCTCTCACATACTCCTGAAGAGTTTGTTAGCCACAAAATCATCACATGTAGGACCATCTCCTCTTGTTAAGCTATTTTATGTAGCAGAAAAGTCTCCATTACTTGGGAGGAAGGACAGGGAGGAAAGGGACAGGAACTGGGTTGCAAAGCTGCATTATTCACTCAAAATCATGAAGACAAGGCCAGAATATATCAGATAAATTTTTCATGCAATGTAGATTTTTCCAGCAAGATTCCTCTAAAGGTGAACTATCAATTCTTCTGCAACAAGCACTCTAACAAAATCCTTCATTCACTATCTACAGTACATACTTTTTTATCCCACTATTTGGGTCTCACTGCAGAAGAACAGATGCAAGTGGAGGGAAATAGTTATGATTATGAATCACATCCACTCACAGTACAGCCCAGTGTCCAAACCATCTCAGTATTTTGGGAACTTAGGCAAAATGCTCTTTCTCTCTGCAGAGGACATCAGAGAAGAGAGGGACACCTTTTTAAAGTGTGAGGTTATCAAGTCTCATTCCCAACTGAATCCACAAAGTGGTAGTTGATTAAGAAAGGTCTTTAATTTGTCCTGGGTAATAATCCCAACACTCATGGTTGGAAAAAGCCCTCAGCCTGAGCACAGTCTGAAGAGTCTCAGACCCCAGGGAAAGGAAGACATCTGGCCAGTGGCATAAACCCTCTCTAGCACTCTCTCTGATATCCTGCTCAAAGTCCTTCTTAAGCACTAGGAGCTCATGTGGAACATCCCTGGGTCACTGGGGACAGTTGTCCTTTGTGTGACGGTTGTCTGCAAGAGGGAAAATAACCAATGTTTCTAAAGTAGCAGTAGTACAGCCCAACAGAATAGGAAAAGCAAGGCAAGATCTGTACTAAGTCATCTTTTGTTCCCCTCTCCTCCCAGTAATATGCACTATCCTGTTAAAGCAATATAATAGAGGCCAACAGGTCAAGCGCCCCATTGTGAGTGACCACCATATCAATTCACACTCCACTGGAAAGATGACAACAGCTGAAGCTGCTCTGAAGTCTGAGAATTTGCTCTGGCCCTCAGACCTGAAACACTCATTCAGTCAGTTGTACAGAGACACAAAACCTGGATGACCCCACACACACACACACAAAGTGTGCTGCTAGAGAGACTTCTCAGCTTAATTTAAATCCAGCAAACCCAGATGAAAGCACTCAAGGAACAAGTGTTCTGGAAGACATGATCTGTCTGCTCACAATAGGGTTTACAAGGTTCACTTCAGTCCTGCACTAACATGCCCACAAGGCTTCCAGATTGAACCAGGCTTGCATCTGGCCTGCTCAAGCTCAGGGGAAGACCTTCTAGCACCTTCCAGTACCTAACGGGGCCTACAAGAAAGCTGGAGAGGGACTTTTTAGAAGGGCATGTAGTTAGAGGACAAAGAATAATGGCTTTAAACTGAAGGAGGGCAGATTTAGATTAGATACAAGGAAGAAATTCTTCCCCATGAGGGTGGTGAGAGACTGTAACAGGCTGCCCAGAGAAGCTGTGGATGCCCCATCCCTGGAGTGTTCAAGGACAGGTTGGATGTGGCTTTGTCCAACCTGGCCTAGTGGAAGGTGTCCAGGCCCATGGCTGGGGCGCTGGAACTAGAGGATCTTTAAGGTCCCTTCCAACTCAAGCCATTCTATGAGTCTATGAAGGGGATCAAACCTCTTCACATATGGCCCTTCTGGCAAATCCTTAACTGGTGCCTACCAGTTGGTGTTGTTTCAAATATGGATGTGACACGTGGCAGTGAAAAGTCAAGCTAAAAAGTGACTCTTAAGTAACAAAAAAACCCCCCCTTTTCTAACATAGTCTTAAAACGAATGCTGTAGGGCCCCTCAAGAGTGCAGCAACAGATCTGACTGCTCTTGTTCAACACGTGAGTGCATTCCTGAACCAGAGTACAGACAGTTTCTTAACCCCTTGCTTCCCCAATTGTAGCTGTTATTTACAGAGATGCTTTTGCCACTGATTTGCTACAGTCAGGGCAAATGTACGAATGCCACCATTTGAAACAGTTATCATTAAAATCCCTCTCCTATTTATCAACTAGCCATGGGCTCACCACATTGCTTCCAGTCAAAGAAACTGGCTTTCTGGCTCTGAAAGCTATTTTCAGAGAAACTGGAGACTGCTGAAGTTTTTCCCATGGAAATCCACTTCAATAAAACTCCAAGATTACTGTTGTCTGTCACCCAGTGCTCAGCTCCTCGCAGTGGCTGACTGACCTCTGGGCTCAGGCTTTGGGCTGAAAGCCAAACTGAGCCTAATGCAAACTCCAGAGGTACGGGCCCTGGTTCTGGAGATGAGAAGGCTTGAGCCACCATCATGTCACTTGTGCTCCCTTCCCTGTAATCCCCATGGTCTGACTGAACTGCTCACTATTGCAATTGTGAGCTGAGACTAAACAGTCTCTTTGCTGCAATGATCTCCTGTGGCTGTGCAGAGTGTGTTCACTGTGAGAGTGCTTAAAGGAGCATTTCTGAGGCTGAATTTAAACGATACTGAATATGTTTATTTCTTTTAAATGGGAAGCATTACTAAATTCCCCATGTGACCACTGTGACTTAAAGCTGTCCATGTTTTATCCTCATATTACACTTTTCTGCTCCCCTAAACACAGTACTAGAGCCTTCAACTTTCCAATTCACTCAAGGGGACTTAATCCAACTAATGCTGCTCCTGACATTGCCAGTGGTAAGCATTCCTTCTAGACGGTGATCTCAAATCTGACTCTGAACTTTTGGATCAACTTCCAAATATTTGTGACATTGTCTACTGACCTGTTACAGTTCCCATTTTAGGTTAAAAACAAACAAAAAAACTCCACACACAGACAAAACCAAACACCAACAAACAAACAGCAACCCTTCTTCCTTAAAACAATTAAAAAAAACAACCCACAAAGATATTATTTTTTTAGGTGATGAACCACACAAAAATACAAAACAGAGCACAGAAAAATAATGTTTAATCCATCCAAAATCTAGGAGGACTGCTAGCACACCTCGAACATTTAATAGTCTCACAAATTCAAGATTCAGACCTTTTGTATTGTATCACACGTGTTGATCTTACAGTATTAAGACTTCAATCTTACAGTAGTTAAGTTGCACAAAACTGCACTTCTGTGTCAGGCACATGACAATTGAGGTGTTACTGTGTTTCACTCTGAGCAAGCTTTTTGGATGTTTTGCCTTCCCTGAAAGAAGCCCTAACACACACAAGAGACGAGCAGTGCTACCCCACAGGACTGCAAGGGAGTTGTGGTTGATGACTATTAATATTTCACAGCCTGCATCACTATCTAGAAGAGCAGAGCAACACATTGCCACCTTCTCAGACATCAGATTTTTAAGGAATTTAGAAAATCAGAGTTCTAACTCTTTTCCAGGCAGAACTCAAAGTAAAACAGAGTGAAGGTAATTTGATAACCCAGGTGGCACATGCTCAGCATTTGGCCTGGTACACATGGATGTATGTTTTTACTTGCAAATTTTCAGAGATGTCCTAAAGAATTTCTACTTTAAGTTCAAATCTCACAAATCTCCTTCATCTAATAAAGCTCTTTTAAAATAAACTAAGAGCTTTATTAAATCCTACATCTGGACTGTGCTTAGGTCATGACATACCTGTATACTGAAAACCCAAACATAGAGCAGATCAGAAACACAGCCCCATGGCATACCTTCATATGGTTCAGAAACCAGAGCAACTCTGCTGCGAACAGTCTGTTCCCTCCACTAAATTTTTACTTATCTTCATTCCTGATAACTAGTCTCATACAAAGCTGCAAGTGTGACAATATGTTTGATGGTAGTAGCTCCACTGCTCCAATGTGCTGCCTCCCAAGACTTTTGTAATGATGATTTGCTGCATTTCTGCAAAGCCAGGCAGATGCAAGTGGGTTAATATACAGTGTTAATTTAAAAAAAAAAAAAAATAAAAAAGAAATCTTGTTTCCCTTTTTGGCATAGTACTGCTGTTTAGTTAGACTGGAGCAACCACGCAAATGGTACAAAGCTCCTTCACCATGGTTAAGCAGAAGTTATTTGAGGAAGGAGACAGTTATATGCAGCTCAGTCAGATGTGTGAGATATCAGGTATGATAAATTGAGAAACTTTCTTGCTTTCCTTTTCAATTTTCTGGCTTAGGAGTTTATTGTCATCTGATTTTCCTCTTGGCTGCAGTTTGAATCAGTTATTTAATATTTAATGTTACAGTGCCACTTGAGACTAGTCCTGTTCTATATCTGTATGCTCAAAATGCAGCTCTGAAAGTCTTAAGAGCAAAATTTAGTAGTGCAGAAATAAGGAAAGGAAACACGGTAGTAAATTTCAAAGTGATGCAGTTTTATAAATAATAAAGCATGTTTATATAATTAGACCAGTAAAGATGCATAATATAATAGGTGTTTCAGTAATTCCTTCTAGGTTACCTAGCTTCTGTTCAATGGTTATGCAACTGTTCACTTCTGAGTGCTTCAAGGACCACATGAAATAAAGCTCTGACAAAACCTCACAGATCTTTTAGCATTGCCAAATCTTGTCCTGCAAAGAGGTACTACTATCTGGAAAGCTCATGTGAAGAGCACACAGAAAACACAGATGTCACTGCCACACACCCTCCCCTGTGGTCTGATCAACAGAACTGTTTTCTCATCAGCGATGTTCAAGGCGCACAGCTGACAAGTCTTGGAGAGAAAAACCCATCCAAAGTCTTTCCAGCCTGAACCTCTAGTGTCCATTCCTACTGCTGATCTCCCACGTCACCTGTTTCCAAACACGGCATTTCAGCTCCCCATGGATATCACAAGAGCTGCTCATTGTCCCAGTCTCCTCCAGTTCTAGAATGATAAAAAATTAATATCTTCCAGACTGTATTTGGTTTTCACCTAGCAATGTTGTCCTAGTCATGATGGCCAACATATACACATAAGGCAACTTTTGTGACAGGCAGTTATCTTCAAATCTCACCCTGTCCTGAACTTTATTTTCCGTTTTGCATCGTGAAGAAGTACATTTACTTAGTGACATATGATCCTCCCCTTTCCCTACTTCTCAGTTGTAATTTGTTGCATCACCGAAACTTTAAAAAAACTGCTACAAGAGGGTTGTTACAATGAATGTGTGTTTTTTGTTTTTAAAGATTTAATATTTTACCCTTTGGTATTACAAGCACACTACAAAGAAACAGGAACAGGATTTTTTTTGTATTATTTTTCATGTAAAAGTGCTGTCATCAGAGCAACAAGAATAAAACTAAAGAAGCTGGAAACCTAAATTTACCGAGAAGTACCATCTAACCAAACTATACTCATTAGTCTGAAAGTATTTAAATAACTCATCATAAGGGATAGCGTTAAATATTTCAAATCACAGTTTCTGCAGCACCTTGTACTGAATATTTCCTGATAGTCACAATTTCAGCCTGTTTCAGGGCCTGATACTAGAAGATTTAACCTGCAAGTAACCAGGACTACACGAGCTGATGAATTACTTGACTTTTCTGGAGATATCCATGACAAAACTTAAGTCTCATGTGCTCTTTTTATTTCCCATCTCCCAGTTCAGTGAGGTGAAAAACAAAGCATCCCTGAATGGGCGAATGCTGGTCACCAGTCAATACAAACAGAAGAGCCCATCACACTAATGATATCGGTAAAATGGAATGAGTGGAATTACATGGACATACGTGAAGTGCAAAACATGTAGCTTACAGACGAAGTTATAAGAAATGTCTAGACTGCAGGCTGGGGTCTGTGTTCTGCCACAGCAGGTCTGTGTATAACAACACTGGTGAGACACCAAAGCAGAAGACAGAAGCTATATTGAACACTGGGCTACCATATACCTATGGCTACACCATAACTACTTAGTACAACTACAACAGCATCATTCCAAAAAGCATTAGGGGAACTAGCATGTTTCTCACCTCCACCAGCACAGCATACATATTCTACATGTTCTTGCTGAGGCCTTTGCCAACACCGATTCAGCCACAGGCCACCACTTGTATCTTTTGAGCCTAACATTAGTCTAGTGACACCCACCTTGCTGTTCTGCTTGTACATATGAAGTTGTGCCCAAATATCACAAAAAACTATTCTGCCAATCAAAAATTTCTTTCCATGTAGGTACAGGGGAAATCTTTACATAAAAGCATTTTGATAGACAGTCATACAAATGCAACATTAGGCAAGCATCAGCTTGACCCAGGTCAGTTTACAGCTTTCAGCTCTCAGCAAAGAAAACTGAGGAGAAAAAAAATAAATCAGAACAGTATATGACAATCTGCCACATTAGCTTACAAAATATTTACATCTGAAGGAAATATTCAGTTCAGCTTTCTCTAAAAAGCATTAAACTACATTACCGGATGACTTATGCCAAAATCAATGTAGTTAAATGTATTAAACAACATGGAAGCTAATTCTCCACTGTAACTCTGTGTCTCCATGAACAGATGCACAGAGTCCATGTATCTACAAAATGAAAGGCAATCAAACGTAACATAAAATTGTGTAACAACATAAATATGAGGGAGAAGAGAGAAGTAAAGACTTGCATGCCAATTCATTCATTGCCATGTAGAAAATAAAACCTTACTGCCACTACCCTTCAGTGAGCAAGGTATTTTGATAGGGTTTGGCTGTGACTAGCAACCTGTAGTGAACAAGGCATACTCAAGTTTCTTTCTTTTGGTAGAGACTGAAAGAAGGAAAGATACCAAATAGTTTGGGACTGAGTCTGCAGTTTCCTGTGGAAGAGAACAAGGCATCCCTGGGAGTTCCCACTGGACCAAATCTGTACAGATTCAGGGTGAATTTGGCAAACACCATTTGCTGGTGCTACACATGCAGAACGGCTAACAACTCTGAAGAGCAGAAATGGGAGTAAGAAGGGTATCCTTCTAAATTAGCATTTTGTTCATGTTTGTCTTTCTTTTTAAATGAAAACAAGAATGGAACTTGGTGGACATCTGCATTTACTGAAGATCCAAACATTTGCATCCACATAAAAATGGAGAATTTATTCTGAATCTGACAGTTACTCTTCAAGAATAAATACTTGCTTACAGTGCACCTCAAAGTTATTACAGCCTAAGACAACATTGCTCACATCACTTTCATATTGCAAATACACAACAGGTTGAAGAAAAGCATAGTTTGGATAGGTAACAAAATGAACATCTTAGAAATTGAAAAGAGAACTTTCTAGGAAAAGATTAAGCAATAAGGAGGTAAAAGGTACAAGGCAAAAATTGGAGAAGTAACCATTAAGGTATATAAGGGAAGCAAACATCAAACCTACAGGATAAAAGCAAGGAAAAGTGCATGCTGTGAAAGGGAGGAAGATAAATCTTTTTGCTGTCTTTCCCATCTTCCTCTCATCTTTTAAATCCAACATTATAGATGAAATAAAGAGCTGACAAGCATTATTGCATAGCTGAGAAGTAAATGCAGTCATTACCATTAATAAATACATACTATTTTACGCTATTTGCTATTCTACTTGGGCAGGAATGATTTTATTATTAGAAGGTTAATCTAAAAAAAAATAAATAAAAACCCTCAAATTTTGGCAGCAATAAAATATTTTTAACAAGAGAAGAAGAAATATCAGTACCTGAAATCTACCACTTAGGAGAGATGAGTATCACAGACAAACACACTAACAAATGGTGAAGAAGACCCAACCCAATGCTTCAAGTAGAACAAGAGAGACAAGCTGGGAAAAAACTGTGCTAAATTTGCAGAAGATCCTTCCCAAACCATCAAGAGTCAGTTTTTAAAGACTGTAAATCCCATATAATAAGCATCAAAAGGTCTCAAAGTCTACAGCATCCCAGACTGAGCCCTTGCTTTCTGGGCTGTACATCTCCTATGGCTCTTCTGAAAAATCCCTGCTCTGCCTCCATATTTCTTCACTTTCAAGCCACTTGTCTGCAGTGTTTGGCAACTTCAGTTAAAGCTAAGGCTGACCAAAGAAGGCAGTCATGCTCTGCCATAACCAAGAGCCAGACAACTCAAGCTGCGTGGAACATAAGAAAGCAGCAGCTACTGCAGTCTTTGCAGTTTTCCTTTAGTTGTCTTAAATTGTTATGTTGTGACTGTAATTTTGAACTAGTGTTCACATTAACTAGAACTTAAGAAAGGATTATTTAATTTTCATAACATAAAATAATGATGAGCACACACAAACCACAAGAGAATGGAAACCTAGCTAATTTATTACAACCTTGCTTCATGTGCAATGATAATGTTAGCTGATGGTGTCTTTGAAGGACCTGCACATGAGTTAATTTAAATTTATTAATTGTGTTAAAAACTGTGTCTCAGAAGGCAGTAAGGGCAGGGAATTCAAAGTTTTAAGTAATCCAATTTGAGGGAAATGCAATTTCATGAGACGCAAAATGAAAAGTGCTTACAGCACAGTCTAAAAATACGGTGAGCACAGTTTGAGGACATGGCATGGACATCTTTGCTTGTCTGCTCCAGCAGAACAGCATGGGAAGAAGGCTGGTGATTCCTAGACACTTAACCAAGGTTTTAATTTTCCCCTAATCTTATGTTTGGGCACAGAGATGTCCTGAGGTCCAGATTAAAAAGAGAAAGCAGACATCATAGACCAGAGTCACACGTGAGCATGGCAGATATGGTAGGAAAGGAATCATGAGGGAAATGTCAGCCTTGCCCGATTCTGGGGTCTGTTTCATACCAGTCCCAAACTAACTGGAGCCTCTTGAGCAGCATACTATGGAGTTGCAAGAAGACTGCTCCTACCTTCCCTTTCACCAGACTGTTCAGCTTTCCAACGCAGTGGGCTATCAGGGCAACAAGAGCAGAACCAGACCCATTTACTATTCAAAATTGAAAAATAACGATAGGAAGAGTTAAATAAAGGGTGTAAACACAGCCATAGGAGCAACTGTTCAGCAGAGAAGCATTCATTCTCTCGGCCAGTGTTTATCTAACAGAGCTGGCAGCAGGCAGAGGTGCACCTAGAGCACTGCATGGCACAGCATGCCCTGCTCCACCACACCACGCCCTCCCACCTTGCCCCATCAGAAGGGGCCAGGTGGCTGTGGCAATGTCCACCCATCACACCAAAATCTGAGCTTTCACATTGGATGCAAGCACTGCACATACCTCCCCGGTTTCCCTTCTGTTACTTGCACACACACACCTTCCCCACCACCACAAGCAACAGTACTCCAGCATGCTTTATGTGACCACCTTGTGACCCACAACAGGAAAATCTGACTGACAAGCACCCTATGTTTTTATGCAGGCTGAACTTTAACCCCAATAAGTATAGTGTGTTGCCCTGTGGAACAGCTGTATCACAGCTGTCTGGCACAGGCAGGGCAAACAGGAGGCAAGGACACCGCGGTCAGGGAAGCTGCCTTTCCTAGAGCTGCCAGGGCAGCCTGTGCCAGCCTGTGCGAGCACTCCGCAGCAAAAAAAGCTCATAATAAAAGGATGTATAATTAAGCTCCTTATCCAGCCTGGATACCCAAGGAATGTGACTAGTCTGGAGCCTGATGCAGAAGCTCCAAGAGGCAAAGCTGGAGGCACAGACCCCCAGCAACTCAAAGCGCAGCTGCCGGGCGCCATCGCCCAGACTCTGCGTTTGGAAGAGGGAGTGCCGAGCGAGCCGTGCGCTGGAGAGCAGGGGTGCGCGAGGTGTTTAGTCCAGATTCATCAGAGAGCAAGTGCTAAGGCAAAATTAAAATTGCTGTCAGTGGCTGCACTGTGCCCTCACAACTTTAAAATTAGTACAGCTTTCCAGCCATTCACTTATTCATGTGTCCAGGGACTCAGGCTACAAATTGCTATATTTTATGTAACTCAAGTCAACTAGTACTGTCTTACCCTCCTACTGTTGGATTCGGGAAGCCATCAATGAACCAGGTCTGAATTATATTATACGAAAAAGCATATTTACACTAAATAAAAATCTTCATCACTCTTCTGCACTGACTTCACATGTGGCTTAGAGAGAAACATAAATTCAACTCAGCCTACCCGGGTATGAGACAAAGGAATTGGTAATGTACAGAACTATTGAGTGCTACTCTCTAGGAGCAGGATTTCTGTCTTAGCTTTATACACCCAAACATGACTCTAGGCCTTTTTGCACAGCTCTAGTTTCCCTGATGGAAGTCTCAGTATAAGTGCCTCATTTTTCTTTATCTTCTCTTGAGGCCTTGCATTCAAGTACATCTCTCTTCCTTTTCTGTGATTAAATATAACAGTCTTAAGAGAATAACAGGTCCTTGAATGTAGCAATACCAGAATCTAGATGTAACTCTAACAGTACTGTGATAAAACTGCAGTATTTTACATGCCTACTATAGATAACAATTGCCAGACCGCCTTTGCTACTCTCTACACTTTAGTTGCCACCTGCTAAATACTAGATTCTCCTTTTTGGCATCTGTGACTCATGCCAACTTCCCTACTTGTGCTCAGTGAAGGTCACATCTTCCCTGTTCTGGAACAATTTCATATACTCCAACTCCCCTGATGTTTCATTGAAAACCTACGTCATCCCTCACCAAGCTGCCTGTTGTGGGCTGACCCTGGCTGGATGCCAGGTGCCCATCAAAGCCCCTCTATTGCATTCCCTCCTCAGCCGGACAGGGGAGGGGAAATAAAACAAAAGGCTCATGGGTGGAGATAAGGACAGGGAGGCCACTCAGCAATTACCATCACAGGCAAAACAGACTTGACTTGGAGAAATTAGTTTCATTTATTACCTGTGAAAAATAAGAGTAGGGTTATGAGAAAATAAAAGTTGTATCTTAAAACTCCCCCCGCTCCCCGCGCTTCTTCCTGGACTTAACTTCACTCCCAAATTCTCCACCTCCTCCCCCTGCATGGCACAGGAGGACGAGGAATGGAGCTTGTGGTCAGTTCCTCACCCGTTGTCTCTGACACTCCTTCCTCCTCAGCACAAGCACTCCTCACACTCTTCCCCTGCTCCAGCATGGGCTTCCCAAAGTCTCACAGCCTCCTTCGGGCATCCACCTGCCCCAGCGTCAGGTCCTGCCCGAGCTGCAGGTTGGTATCTGCTCCACCATGGACCTCCATGGGCTGCAGGAGGACAGCTGGCCTCACCGTGGGCTGCAGGGGAACCTCTGCTCTGGCACCAGGAGCACCTCCTGCTCTCCTTCTTCACTGATCCTGCTCTTTGCAGGGTTGTTCCATGTATTCTCACTCTTCTCTCTAGCTGCTGTTGTTGATGTTGCACAGGTTTTTTTTTTCCTCCTTCTTAACCAAGTTATTCCAGAGGCACTACCAGTGTCACTGATGGGCTCAGCCTTGGCCAGCAGTGGGTGTCTCTTGGAGCCAGCTGGCATCGGCTGTATCAGGGGAAGCTTCCAGCAGCTTCTCACAGAAGTCACCTCTGTAGCCCCCTGCTCCCAAACCCTGGCCACACAGCCCCAATACACCGCCTCACAAATCTGACTGTGCCGACACCTGAGTCCCTGCTCCCTGCTGTGCCCAAATGCCACAATTGCTATTGGCTCACACGGCTCTTCTTCACCCCTGTACTCCAGTTTCAGCATGTGTGATACTCCATTGTTAAAGACATAAGATTAGTCTTCACAACACTTTTCTAAGCAAACTATGGATAAAATCCATTTATCAGCACAATACCAAATACCCTGGTTGCCCAAATAAATAAAACAATGTCTTCAATTACAAATTACTGCTGAATTATTTCCTCAGGAGAGCAATGAATTCCACAAAAGAAACATGAAATCCTGTTAATTACTTGGAGTGTGAAAAACTGTTTTCAGTATTCAATTTTGAATATGGTCCTTTTCTTTTTCTTTTAATACCTCCTGATTCTTGCACAATGAGATAGGCAGTTGCTGTTCCCCATTTATTTTCTTTATGCAAGTCATAATTTCCACACGGTTTTATCTTGTACTGAGGCAACCCTCTCTCTTCTTCCATTGTCTCTCTGATCTCCTGCACAATCCTTCTAGCATCTACAGCTGCTGTGCTGTTATTTGCATCTGCAAAGCACCATACTTTCACATTGCTTTTAATGAATATTTTAATTTAAAATGGCAATGGAACAGTTTGTTCTGATTCCACCAGTCTAGCAGCACACTGGGAAACCATGTGCAACCAGCTCCATGTGATTCACCGGTAACAGTTCCATTCCCTTTAAAGACAGCTTTCCCCAAGCAGTGTAAGAGCTAGCCTCTGTTGCTCCCCCTTGCTCTACACTACATCATCAAATCTGTATCACCTGATGTATGAATCTTTACTGAAACATTTCACAGAGTTCAAGTTTGCAAGAGACCAACTAGTTTGGATCAGTTCATATCCACAGCACTCAGAGCTGGAACACTGGATAGCACAGACTCAGGACCTACTTTACATTCGTATGAAACAGAGCTCTCAAACATCATGGGGACTTATGGGGGTTTTTTTGTTGTTTTCTGAAATCCTGATGTGGTTGAGACAGACAAACGACAGGTGCTATACCGTTAGCTCGGGCAAATTCTCAGCTTGACACTGGCACTCAGAGAAATTAAGTCAACCACAGCAGCTTTCCCAGCTTCCCCTTTACAGGTCTGGTTTAACATGGTGGTGTTCTGAGTTAGGAGCTTCAGGGAGAACACCTTTTTTGCCTGACCTGAGCCAAAGCAGGGCTATAAACACAGAACCCAGCTATTGTACTTGAAGAAATACTCCTGCTCTTACTCCTCCTTCCCAATTGCCTTTATTTTGAAGTCATAATGCAGAAAAAGGGGAAAAAAAGAAAAATCACAACCAGACACAGAAAGGTATACACAAATACACATTTCCTACTCCTCAATGACATCACACAATACTGTGTTCTTGAGACACCACTAACAGAAATATAAAATAGCTGCTCCAGCATCATAACAGTTTCTGTGAAGCACCAATGAATATTTCATTTAAGGTCACAGGAAGCTAGCTGAAATACTGAAAAGAAGTAAAAAAGTTAAGGATCAGCAAGAAAAGCATGCCAATGCCACACTTTTTTCACCTGTATAAATATTTATCAGTTCTATTAACTCTTTCAGTACAAAGTGTTCCAGAAGAAAGAAATCATAGTAATTACTTAAAAGACAGTTGTAGCAATAGTTACATATACAGTCCTCAAATTACACTCAGCCCTTTAAAGGCAACCATGAGGCTGATGTGGCCCCCAGTGAAAATGAGTTTGACACCCCTGACTTAGAGGGTACTATGCCTCATGGCAGAGTTTGCTGCTATTTCACAGTGACTTCCAGAAAATATCTATATTCCTTTATGCTTTTTCTTTCAATCAAGACTGCTGTCCCATGATCATGCAAACAGAAGCGCCTATCCCAGGAGCACCTGGGGGCAGCATGCTGCCCATGGCAGGACACGGCCCTCTGCAGGATGTTACAAAGGGAAGGATCAGCAGAACCAAGTATCTGCCCAGTTTAAAAAAAAACAACAATCAGGAATTATAACAGCAAGAAAAGCCTCTCACTTCCTATCAGCAGTTTCTTTTTCACCGAGCAGCTGGTTGGGTTACCAGTGCTTAGATCTCCTGAACAGACCAGAGCAGCAGGGGAGAGGTTGTGCCTCGTACCTGTGGAAGAGCCAGGAGGAATAGCCATTGCTGCATCATGGAAAACAGCAGAGGAAAACAAAGGAGATTGGGTAATTCTGTGGCCTTTGAACAGTAACTATCACACTCGCCCCAGAGCACATAGCCAGGCTTTACAGACCCATCTCCTCCTCTTCTTTTCTGGTTTTGAAGCACTGGTGTGCCCTCCACTGCATGTAGCACTGAGGCAGCTGCAAACCAGTATTCACAAATCAGAATTAAATGGACCCATAATACCGTCTACCACATATTTTTGCTTGCATCTCAAAGATCATTGTATTCAGCAGTGTTTTAGAAGCTGACTTAAAAGGGCCGGAGGCTACTGAAAATTCAGAGCTAGAAGCTTTTTGACGCCTATTTATTTTCAAGTGCTTTACTGCTACACACAAAGCACAGACTGATGAATTCTTTTATGCGCTTTGTAAAGATTTGTATCAGCACAGTTCAGAATTCCAACAACCAAGCAGCTGTCTCAATTTCTTTCCCTTGCATAGTTATTTTTCCAGTATAATTTTGTAGGAAGGAATTACTCTGCTAGTCAAGAAAAGCAATATGGCCAACAGGTTGCAAACTGCCAAAAGAATTTTTACACAAATGTGCATGATAAGCAAAAAAAAAAAAAAAAAATCTGTATAAATCTGTCTCTATCTATACACATACACGTGTACACACACATATATACAGCTAGAGATAGATAAAATCTCCCCAAAAGCAAGATGCATAAACACAGTTTCAAGTCCTTAGGAGAAACACTATGTTCTCGTTAGATGAGACAGACTTTTCTCTCCCTTACATCAAAACTAAAAGGCACCCCACTTACAGTTACTTTAGTATCCAAGCTTATTTTAGAGAAGAATGAGGAAAAAAGAATCTGGCTTTTCCGCCTGCACTTTTCCATGTTTTCACACGCAGACTGTTGCATAAACTCAAAAAACTCTCTTGGCCATATGTTTCTGCCAGCCACTCCTTGGAAACTGTAAATGTCTCTAATAAACGGCTTGCTTAAATGTACATAGCTGTAGGACAGACAAGTCATGAGCATGATAACATTCCAAAGTCCCAGTAACTTAAAGTATCACAGGTTCTTTCCCTTTGCTCCAGACAACAAGAGAAAAGACAAAACGGTTGCTCTTTCTATACTTTTCATATTAGGTCTTTGAGAAAAGTGGACACACCTACACATCCGTAGTGTGAGCAGCAGTGCAACACACTGAAACTGGGAAGAACCTGGAAGTGGTTTGGGAATTACTACAGTATCAGATTTCTGACATGTCAGACATTAACAAAGACATCCATGGATCCTGCATTCTGTTCTGGTAAGCAGCAAAGTCACCATCCATAGTCTTCCAAGAGTTATATCCTCCAATCGTCTCCACCATACCTTGAAGGCTTTAGCCCACTAGCTTATACTATGCCTGTAATTCCCATTCCACTACGTTCAGATGCAACATTCTTCCTCAAGGCATTTTTGGGAACTTATTTGTGGTCAGACATCTAGCTGTTTTTACAATTAAAAAAAATAAATTCTGTGGTGAAACTATGCTCCAGCAGAGTTATTGCAGCATTTGATCCAATTTATATCATCTGCCTATAAATAGATTGGTAGTTCTTTGCAGAAACAACTTTTAGCCTTGTAAAGTACTGCAGATGCTCTTCATGATCAACAAAGAAACCACGTGACCTTCAGAAAAGATTCAAGGTAATCCACTTTCTGTGTTTTCTCATGTGTTCCATAATCAAAGTACAGAGCACAAGGTCTTTACCCTACTCTTGTTCAGGGGAAAGCCTGTCTTTATGTTAGGCTGTGCCATGGGGACAAAGAGAAAGAAATAAAAAAACAACAGAAATGCACAGCAGTAGACAAGTCCACTCAGCACACTCACTTCACCACTTTGTCCTCTGCTTTATGCACCCTGGATCTTTCAAGTTGAGTAAAAGAACAAAACTGCCTAAATTCCCACAAGAGAAAGAAAAGCTATGGGCAGACTCTCCCCAGCAGTGTCTGAGCACTATGATCTCAGGTTTTACTAGGTAGATGTACCTGTTCTAGTGATTACAAACACTCTGCCGTTAACTCTAAGTTTCATGTCAGAGTCACCAAATCCTTGAGAAACAACCCACTGACTTGCTAGTAAAATAATCCTCAGCATCCCATTTATTACTGTCTTTCTGACTAATGCTGGAACATGAATCATCACCTGGTAAAATAATCTATTCCATATTTCATATATTTTCACTATAACACCTGAAAATCTTAAGGAGGTATCTGGTGCCACTGAAATCTTACCATTAATGACCTCCACAGCTCCAATAATTGAATGGCACCTTCTCTTTCAGATTGACACACGAAACTATGGGGTGATTGCTGGTTAAGGTCCATGCAAAGTAGTTTATTTTCACTACAATGCTGTGGCACAAACGCTGTCTACAGACAAGAAATTTTATCATTGCCTTTTTCTTCACATAACCACCATCTGCTACTACCCAGGACATCTGACAAAGGCTGGCAGCAGATGAATTATTCAATTTGGGGGGAAGGAAAAAAAAAAGGTGTAGGTTTTTGGAGTTTCTCTGCACTCCATTTAGGACCAGAATTGAAGTTGCTTAAAAAGAAAAACAAGGGAAGGGGTAGAGAAAGTGAGAAATCTGGGACAAGAAGAATCTAATTACTTGGTTACTGGTTTAATCTGTTTGGACCTGGATCTTGGGTGTCATTCATCCCAGCCAAGTGTGTTTATCATTGAGTTTCACTTTCAGCCTTTGTCCTATTGAAGCTCCTCTACCTTAGATAGTAATCAAATTATTCATTTGGCAAGACCGATAAGGCAGTCAGAAACAGCCTACAGCTCTTCTGGCACAGCTGCCTTCTCCTTTGCATCATGGGAAAGACACTCTGGGCCCAAGGAACACTTTTTCTAGCAGTAAATTGCATAGTCTCCATGCAAAAAGAGCTGGAGCTCTTTTTTAAGCAGCTCCACGTTTGCTGTGGGTTCTGTCACTTCTCTTCCCAAGTCACAGTCAATCAATGCAGTTGCCAGCAAAACTGAAGTCTTCTCTGAAAGGACAACAGCAGCTCAACAGTTGAAGGTGTAGGTGTGGATCACTGTCATTTTGCGCACTCTGTGCCTGCTTATTGCATGAAGGCATATTTCATGCCCTGTCAGGGCTATGAAACTCTCCACTGGCATCCCAGTTGCAGAAGACTTGGAGTGTTCCTCTTCCCACAACTGTAACAGAAGCATGTTGCTTTATGCAGCCCAGAGCTCTGAAGCAGCTGCCATACATGGACTCGTCACCAAAAAAGCCACCCCATTAACTCAATAGCCATGAAAAGGCTATCGACCTCATATAGAAGGATTTCTTTGCTCCCAACATACCGAAGTGAAGCACCATGCTTAGTGTTCTGATGAAGAGATTTAATTAGACAACCACTCAACACCCATACTGAGAGGAAAAATGGGTATCCCTGGCCTCCCAGCACTATTCTGACTGCCTGCCAACAACTCCATCCAGCATGTGTGACAGGATGGCTGGTGGCACACCCTGCACCGCTGGAAATGCCATCAGGGCAAAGCACACATGGTCAGTGGGATAACACCACATTCGTGCAGCAGCCTGTACATATGGAGACGGAAAGCCAGCTCCCACTGCACCTTCTGCAAACCTCAGGCACAGAGAACCCGAACTATCCACTTATTATTATTTATGCCATCTTGCTTCTTTTTGGACATGTATCAGCATTACTATTAAGTACACATACTGCTGGCACTTAATTTTGTCAGCATACATTAATGACATTCATTACAGCTTGACCTTACCTTCACTTTGCATTCATAGCTCTCATCTGCATGTTTTTTTCATGATGTATGCCACAAAGGAGCAAGTTCAGCACCCATAGCTTTCCTATATGTGCCTATATTTCATGGTACATTTAAGTTTTTTCTACCTCTAGGTCAGCCCAAATGTGCTGGCAGTAACACAAGAGAAAGAAGTCTTTGACCTGAGTTACAGAAGCAGCCAAATATACTGATCAAATCTGTCAGCTCTAACAGTAATACAGTTTAAATTTTTTTCCAAGATTCCACAGCCTTTCCTACAAGCTAAGCAAACAAGACTATGTATTAACAGCTACAACCCTTGTAGAAAAATGGTTGCTCTTCACTTACCTCAAAAAATCAGTAGCTCTAAGACCACCAGCTGACAGCAACAGGATGACTAGGTTTATCCATAATCTGACCCTGCCTGGCTTCATTAAATATTAAATAGTGTGCATTTTTGCTGTAAATATCAAGGAAAGGAGTTAAGCATTCTGACAGTTCAGTTCCTCTGTTTATTAAAGGACAATCGTCTTTAGACAATTTATCTTCCTTCTTCTAAAATTAAAAAGGGACTCTCATTCTCTGAGAGACAATATACTTAACATAACTCTTCTAATTTCCCTCCTATTCACTCCTTAGTTGAAAGTATCAGTTGCTACTCGAATAACATTTCATCCACAGCTTGGCTTTATAAAAAAATGCTTTGATACATTATTTATTCAGGACCATATTATGAACTTTCCTTTATGTCTCCACAGGAAAATAAAATTTAAGGAAAACACTCAGGAAAGCTACAAAAGGAAAAAGTATGAAATACATTTAGAAAATCTGCATTAATGATACAACAATATATTGCACAAGTTGCTTATAAATATACAAACACACCCATCCCTCCCTCTCTGGCTAGTCTGACGTGGTTTCATGATTTCTTTACTTGCAATTTCTTAAAGAAGTAATTTAAGAATTGTTAGGGAAAAAAAACAAACAAACTAACCACACTCTCTTGGAAAACAAGATTCACTAAGATTTGCTTTCTAACTTAAACAGGCTTCCTCTATTTCTGCTGACATTTCTGCCTAACAGTTCTTTCTCAAGCTAACAAAAGAGTTTTAAGCCAGCAATAACACAACTGCTTGACCAGTGGGTGTAATAAGGCCAACACTTGTTTCTGGCCTCAGCATTATTTGCCAAGTCTCTTGATTTGGAGCATATAAAATTTGCCTTAAACGTGTGACCTTCCACATTAAAGGAACAACATCCCACAGTGCTAGAGGGCTGAGTCTTGGAATTAATAAGTCTTTCAATTAAGCTAGTGTGTTCTTTGTGTTTTGTTACAAATTCAATGTCTACCAGTCCTCCTTTAAGTAAAACACGTAAATATTTAAAACAGATTTAACTTTCCACTCTCTTTCAATGTAGATTAGTATGTTAAATCCAGCTGACATGGAAAAGTAACTCAGATACTAAAAACAACAGAGTCTAATTAGAAAAACAACCTTTAGGTAGATAAGCAGTTTGAAGAACAGCTGGGTGCTGGGAAAGATTCCTTAGAAGTAAATGCTAGCAGGTGAAAAATAACTTACTAATTAAACTGTAGGAGCATTTAGCTTCTCAGAGTTCAGTGCACCCAAGAAAATGGGCTAGTGAAGGCAACAAGCCTGGGATGAGAAAAACAAAGAAGGGGTTTAACAACCCAAATGGCTTTTATCTTTACTCCTCCATCTCAGACCTCTGTCAGGTTGTAGAGCTGAAGATTGTGCTGTAAGGACACCTTCCCATTCTAACATCAGGGTATTTGTTTCAAAGGATCAGGCTGGCACTCTGACAGTATAGAATCACAACCACCTTATTTCTGAAAGCTTTCCACCACTGAAAGTACACAAAGAGTACAAGCTGACTCCTTCAGGAGAAAAGAAGATTGTTTTTCTCATTTAAGAAGTTATATTCTACCCATTTATATCCTTTTCTACCAGACTACAAAAATACCCATGAAGAATAAAGGGGAAAACTGATGAGGACACAGGCTTAACAAAACTCAAGAAGAGAACGTGCATCCTTACATGCTCTCACAGAACTTTGTAAGAGTGCTGGGCTTTTCCTGGTTGCGTCTTTGTCGAAACCAACGTTGAATGCTCCGAACATCCCAGTCCAGCTGCTTGGAGAGGCCATCCAGCCT
Organism: Streptopelia decaocto; assembly: GCF_964273445.1. Classification (NCBI taxonomy): domain Eukaryota; kingdom Metazoa; phylum Chordata; class Aves; order Columbiformes; family Columbidae; genus Streptopelia; species Streptopelia decaocto. The sequence goes on from NC_138660.1 coordinate 48,057,775, forward strand.
CTTCTCATCTGGATGCTACAGAACAGAAAAGTTAGCAGTTAGCTTTGTTTTGTTCAGCCATAGTTTATTAGTGCCATATCCCACTTAATAAGGTAAATATTTTAGCTAAATAATTTACCTTTGTAATAGCTGTGAAAACTTTTTCCAGAATAGCATTAGGTTGAGCTTTCTGTGGTCCGTTGGCTTGGACTTTAAGGCCTAAGGCACACGGTTTAGCAATGAACCTGTGAGAAACAGAAGAGTAAAGAAAGAAAACAAGTGAAATCCTTCAGTTATTTATTTCATTACTGTTATCAATCAATGTCATGTGGTAGATGCACAAACATTATAACTCTGCCAACAAAAACAATACCTAGCCTTATAGCTCAAAAGCAAGCTCATACAGGCGATTACATTGCAAAATAAGTAACATCACTTTGAAGGATGAAAGGAACTCCGCAGTGCACATGAAACAGAAGATTTTCTTTCATGTCATGAAAAAAAAAAGGATAGAACAAAAGCACGAGCGGAATGCCTCCTAGAGTAGCACCAACTAATGAAAAGAGTGGGGCAGCTTGCAGACATGAGGAGCACAATACTCTCCTCCAAACACAGCCTTTTCCATAAATCAGTTTCCAGAGTAGCTACTGCCTCAGGACTGCTTTTGCACAGCGGAAATTCAAACAAAGTCCTTGAAGGCAGCAAGCACTGAAGCTGCCCAGTCAATCTAATTTTCTAAACCATAAAGTTTAAACAGCACTGAGCCATGCCTCAAAGACTTTGCTCTTCCTTCAACTTCTTCTGCTAAAATACGAAGCTGTCACAGATCCGAATATCAATCCATAATAAGTTCGTTCAGTTTATAAACTGGAAGCCCCTGATATCTTTTAGAGATGAATTATATAGCTTACACCACACACACTCAAAGAAGACCAGGGCACTCATTAAAAAAAATGAATTATTTGTAACTATGACTCCACCTCTGGAATCCCCATGAGCTACAAAGTCTGTATAGGAATCACATTCATATATAAACAGTATGAACTTCTGCCATCTTTTTTCAACTACATAACTCAATTTCACTTAAAAGACTCGTTTCCATTTTCCAGCAGGGACCAAAACAACACACTCATTAGTTAAGAAGTAGATCCATGTTTATTGAGCTGAATAACCACAAGCTCTTAAAAATCATGGAATTCTTATCCACACACAAGTCCCATTTTAAGCACCGTTTTGAGCTACAATTGCTACGTTTAAAGATAGCACAGCCACTTAAAAAGAATTAAGTCCTAAGCAATGTTACAGTGGTTACAGCAATAGCATTTGGTAAAGAAAGATGTGTGATTCCAGATCTCCTTGTTTTTCTTGGCTTTTTTATTTTTCCAAAGAAAAACCCTTGATATATTGATAAGATTCCCACATGAAAGCCAATTCTATAGCCCAAAATCATTTGGGTCACTATCTGTGAGGGAGGTGGGAGGTCATACATCCAAAGACTCATGCAGTGTATCAGCGAACTCACTATTCGATCCTCGTATAAGAGGAAAACAAACCAGCAACTTATTACACTGTGTAAAAGCTTTGTCGCAATCTGGATTGACTGCAGATTGCAACCATACCACTAGCTCCACAGCATCAACCAAATCAATGGCACTGCACTGGGGGTAAATTCCTCGCTTTGGGGTTCAGAGCTTTGACAATACCAGTTTCAGTGCTGAGCAGTCCAGTTTTCTGTCATGAAACAGAAGTATATAAGATCTGTATATGTTATATGTAACTACACTGTAATCTAGCTGCACTGGAAACTTTTAAATTACTATAAGACGACAAACGAAGAAGCAAGACTTGTATTCTCCAGTTCAACATGGACGTAATCAAACCAGTTTTGGCCAGTGCTGTGAGTGGATAACCAAACAGGCAGCTGAAGCAGCTAACAAAATGCTCTTAGAATTTGGTTTCAGAAATTTACTTTTTAACTCTAAGGATTTGTAAAGCACTTCTAGTCATGTAACAAAGGAGCTGAGAACTGTGGCATCCATGTCTACCATGCTTTGTACCAAAAAGCTGAAAAAAAACCCAAATTACAGTCTTTTCTATTAAATAAATTCGTACAACTTCCTGAAGAGAAAGCGAGAAATACAGACAAGAGTCAAGCCTAAGACAAACAGTAAAGGGGATGTCAGTCCTACAAGGAAACACTAATAAGTAGAGACAGGGCAGAGGGTACTGTAGGTAGCATAAAAATACATAGAAGAAACGAAATAACTTCATCAGCTTCACACTTTCACAAAAGAACTGAAGCGCAGCCTTCACCATTAACAGCAAGATCAAGAAACTTTCACTAAATAAACAAAAATAAAAATTGTTTCAAATGGATTTTCTGGGCACTTGCAAAGTTAGTCTCCTCTGAAATAAGACTTGATTTGGAGGGGGGGTTTGTTCGTTTATTTATTTGGGGAGGTGTAGTTTTTTGTTTGGTTGATTATCAACACAGATATATCTTTCAACTTCTGTTTTGCTCTTCTCCTGCTGAGTGAAGGAATGAGATAGCCATGATATAACTCCAATAGAAAGGCAGCTCCCTAAACATGCTAATTTAAAAGAAAAAATGGTAAAGTCAAAAGCAGATTTAAAAGTTTCAGCTACAAAAATTCCACAAGGATCAATTCCAACACACTTCATGCTGAGCTGATCTTCATTTAAATCTAAGCAAATCGGCTGGGTTTGCTTAAATGCCATTCGTGAAATGATATGTCTTGTTAATGAACAACCTAGATAAATCCAGGACAAAGCACAGATACAGTGTTTGTCTAGATTTTAAAAAGAGAAGAGAATTTTAATATTGATGTTATACCCATTACCCTTTTTCTGCTTCAATCTGGTATTTTATAAACAGGAACATAAATTTTTCTTCCTTTGCTGCTTATGTTTTCCACATGCACTGGAAGAACGGGGACATGACCTGAACCAGAGCTCGTCCACAAGGACAGCAAAGCCCAGTGAGGACATGCAGAGGGTACACAGCTGCAAGACACAGGATGATCTTGGCCAGCTATGTCTGGGAGGAGGAGACACGGAAAGTTTTTAAAATAACCCCACAAAAGTCTCTCTCCTGATATGCTCTTCTAATCTTTCTCCACTTTTTTATTTCTTTTTTTTTTAAAAAAAAAAAAAAAACAACCTTTAAAAAAAAATCCCTTTAATGAATTGTTAATTCCTAGCAGGGCACTCAAGTAAAATAGAGCAGTTTTGAACAGAAACATTTTACATGCTTGCAATACTGAGCAAGTCTGACCACCAATTCAATGTCCATGGGATTGCCCTTGATGCAATTGGTAAAATTTGAGGTATTTTTTTACTTTTCATACAAAAACTTACTGAGTTCAGGCTATACTTTGCAGTAGGAAAACTCTTTCTAAAGGTTAAAATAGAATTTTAAAGTAGAACTTATCAATAGGATCCCAAATGTCACAACAGGTGCTATAAAAAGCACCCTTAATATAATTCTCACTGCAAGTTTTCTGTAAGAATTTAAATAGATTCATAAGTAAACAAAACAGAACTAATGTTTGATACGTGCACAAACTATGAACATTTTGCCAAATGCTGCACTTCTTAAAAGCACTATTCATTTTTTCCACTTCCGCTAATACTGTAGTATTCAATTCCCCCAGCAGTCTTACTGAAACCCACAGGACTATTTATTGCATAACATACTGCAGTTATGAGGGAAGAACTATTGTGAAAGAGTAAGGAGAGCAGAATTGAGTATATTGCCAGCTTTTCTCTTTAAAACATGTAAATCTGAACAAACACCACACTAATACCTCTTTTTCAATGGATTCCAGTACACCTGAACTGAAAGCTGACATTCACAGAATCACAGAATGATTGGGGTTGGAAGGGACCTCTGGAGATAACCTAGTCCAACCCACTTGCTAAAGCAGGGTCACCCAGAGTATATCGCACAGGAACGTGTCCAGGCGGGTTTGAATGTCTCTAGAGATGGAGACTCCACATCCTCTCTGGGCAGCCTGTTCCAGGGCTCCAGCACCCTCAAAGTAAAGAAGTTTTTCCTCATATTCAGATGGAACCTCCTGTGCTTCAGTTTGTGCCTGTTGCCCCTCATCCTATCGTTCGGCACCACTGAAAGGAGCCATTCAATTATACAGAAACTAAAAGACAAGCATTTTTTGCTGAATGCAGCCCCATCTATTCTGCATCTAGAGATGAAAGACCAACATAAACAAGGGAATTAAACTCAGAATTCAAGAACCTTTTTACAGGCAGCTTCCTCATTCACAATCTAAAGCCACTTTAAAACCCCAAAGCCCACAGCCATCCACCGTGGATAACACGGGTCACTGCAGAGCATCCCTGTGGAACGTGCTGGGCCTTTGCTGGCCCTGAACCCGCAACAGCAGCCTGAAGGCCACAAGCACTTCTGAGCATCCTGCACCCCCAAAGGCAGGTGTTGGCTTGCATTTTGGATCTTCTCTGTTTTTCTCAAATAGGCTATTTACAACAGCAACAGCAAGGCCTCATACTCCACCCCAAACTCAGTGATCAGATTTTCCTCTACAAATGGTCAAGAAACTCTTTGCAAAATGATTCCCCCGCCTCCCCCAGAGCATAAAAAGGGGCACCATTTCACTAGGAGTACGTAAATTTGATCGAGAACAAGCACCCTTTGGGGTTTCCCACTTTCCTTTTAACAAATGCCAACTAGACAAAGTCAGCTGTTACTACAACAGATGAATAAGTAGGAAAAGGAGAAGTTACAAAACAAACAAGTAAAAGTGAACATTGTCCCAGCAGAGGCAGGTGAACCCCAGCTGGGCAGCCCTTGCTCTGTGCAGCGATCGCAGCAGGTGCAGCGCTGGGTAGACAAGGAGACAAGGGAAACAAGGATTCCACCCAGCCATCAACACAGGGAAAACCAAACCTCAATCACAAGCCACTCCCACCACTCCAGACTAGACATTTACTTCTTCACATCCATAAAATTACAGCTTAAAAATATGCTGGTTCCACTTCCTAGGCACTCCACACCCTGCAAAAGTTTATCTTTGGAAATATGAACAGGTCAGATCCGCAGTGAGCACAAACCATCCTGAGCACATCAACTAAACATGTATCCCTGATAAACTGACCTCTACTAAAAAAGGAAAATGTCCCCACTGACTCAGAGAGCTTTTTCTCTTCTCCTTTACTGGCTATTTGAGCCTTAGTAATTAATCACCATGTGCCCCTTTTAGCTTACTGCTTTTCATATTGACAAATTAGAGAATTTTAATCCCAGAGTTACCTAGAAATGTTAGCATTGACTCTCATAATCCTCGGAGGCTGATGTTCATTAGCACTAGAAAAGTCTGCTTTTTTTTTTATTTTAAGTATCACATGAAGGAGAAAAGTTAAAGGATCCTTTTTGTGCGAGTGAGTCTCTGGATTGTACTACAAGTCAAACAGCCCTACTTGCAACATGTATCTTTGCCCTGAATCCGGTCAGAAGCTAATACATAGCAACCCTTTAGTCATCTGCGGCACTGGAAATATGCCTGTAAGGCTTCTCCTACACAGCTTGTGAATGTGGTGCTCCCATACTGGCAGGTCATCTGCCATTCCTGAGCTGACCACAGTGGCTGCCCCTTAGCAAATCCATGTTTGACAGTTTCTCAGCAGCTTTGAAGACGCTCAAACCACCACTGATCTCACAACAGGTAAAGAGGCCTGCAGGAATTTTGGCTTTCCAAACAGGGACAAACAAAATAAAAACCCACACCACACAACATTAAGCTAACTGGGCTAATGAATATTTGATTCATGTAGTTAAATACGCTTTTTTTAAATGGATGAAGAGATATAAAGAAAACATTAAATGGCTTATCCTGACCTTTCAGTTTAAGAAATACCAGTCTTGAAAAAATTGTCGATGTTAGCTGGCAAGTGATACATGTTCACCTTCCCATGCCCTTTGAAGTGATAAAATTGCACTACTTTGCAATGCTTATATTTCAAATGTTTCTGCTCTATTTAGAAACTCACTTCATTTCACCAAAATTCTCTCTAGAACAAGACAGCGGGAATCCGAGAAATTGAAAACCATGAACCTTTCTCCAGTTTTATTGAGGTAAATAAGCAAAAGAAAGGCCAAAAAAAAACCCAAACACAAAACCAAACCACCAAAAAAACCCAACACACAACCAAAAACCACCACAACAAAATAAACCCCAAACCCCCACAAGCCTCTCTGCTCCCCCAAACTCAAACCCCACGAGCTGTTAAGAAAGGGGCCCAGGGATGCAGAAGCAAAAGACTGACTGAATAGAGAAGTCTGCTACAGATTTTTTTCCCCCTACTGCAGGAAGATAGCAACTTACTCTGTAATGCTTCATTTTACTATACTGTCCTAACGGTCCTAATATAATTTGCAACAAAAGCTATGGAACACATGCCAAATTACCTTTACTAAAGGATAAGGACAAGATTATTCACTCAAGAGACCCTAAATCAAGATGAGGTTCTTTGATGTAAAAAGGTGTTTTATACTCCTGCATCTAAAACTGACATACCTAAAATAAGTCACCATTGTGAGGGACGGAGCTGCTCGAAGTCTTACTAGGCCTCAAATCCAGGAATAACTGCCAACAAAATAAGCTTAGATTTTTTTTTTTTTAAATTTATGGACTTTCATCAGATTTAATAAGCTTTCCTGTCATTCACATGCTATACGTTTTGAATGCCATATGTCCAGGTTTCTGAAATCTGATAAATTTTTAATTTAAAACTTTCAAACTACGTGCACTGAGACAAGTGACCTGTCTGCTCCTTAACCTTGAAACATCTCCTGAGTATTGCAAGCAAAGACTGAATTAGTTTCATTTTTTGACCTAGTACTTCTTAGTTTTGCATCAACCTTCTTGTTCAAGCAACGACTTCTAACAGGCTCTGCAAAAATCTTCCCACAAATTAGAAAACTTTTTTTTCCTTGATGTGTTTCAAGCAGAGAAAGCATCTTTCCTCAATTGTTTTGTAGCCAACATCAGTACGGAAGACCACCTGCAAATTTTCATCAGTGCAAGGAAGAAAAGGTAGGCTAGCGCACATTTCACACTTGGAAAAAATGCTTATTGACCATTTCTTGAACCATCCACTTTTGTCTTTCATTTTTATCAAAAGTAGGTCATATTTTGGGCCAACAGACAGGACTAACGGCCTCTTTTTACAGCCCAAAACTTAAGGAGCCCATTCATCCCCTAACCACCAATCTGTTTTCTGGGAAGGTACCTCGGTCTGGCACAAAGCATCTGCACAAAACAACCCTAGAGACTGCTCCTACATGATCTGTGCTAGCAGATTAAAAATTTCATTAAGCCATCAGGCAGAACCCTAGCTACAAAGTCCTCATAAACACTGAGAACATGCATATTTACTGTAGCCTTTCACGTCCACAAAGACATTTATGTTGGTCGCTTCCTGGTGCACAATTCAAGTTTGAATCTTTCTTTCCTCTCCTGAGGATGCATCTGTATGGACAAATTTGAGAAAACTACAGTGAATGTGCAGTGTGAAGAGCATCTCCAAGTCATCTCCAAGTTTAACAAACACCAGTTTGAGCCAAGTGGTATAGTCTGGTTACATACAGCATCTCTGTGAACCTGGTAAAAAGCTCACTTGGACGCAGACATAATTCAAGTGGTGCCTGCACAAAAGACCACTCATGTTGCTAACACCAGACAACTGTGAGCTCCGTAACAAAAAAAAAAACACAAGCAAGCTATTCCTGCAAATTAGGCACGTCTAACAAATCTCACAGTTTCTTGTCAGTATACTTTCAAATACCAGGGAAGGCACTTATAACCAGCAAAACCTCCTCTCTGTGCTAAAGAGGTGCCCAGATCAGTTTAGAAGAGTCTGGCTCCCTTTTCAAAAGACTGCAGAACAAATTTTCCCAGCTCATCTATTTTATGCTCTCTAAACACAGATTGTTCCAGGGATTTATGATTACAATTGTCTAACTTGTAGGACAGTGCTTTCTGTTTTTTAAACAGAAACAATCTAAATTTTCTCAAACTACAAGGACTACTGAAAGCAGAAGAGACTTGTTTCTGAGCAGATGCTCAACAGATTTACTGCCACAACACACAAAAACAACTGCTGAATTTGTTATTTTTGTATAGCTGACCTACTTAATTCAGAAGTTACTTGTGTCACTAATTTTTAAAAAAGGCAAAAAAATCTTAACAGTCCTACGACTTCGTCTTTTCTTTGGTTCAAATTATCACACTCACTAGAAGGGTAAAAAAGATTGCTGAAAAATCAGTACTTTGTTTTGGTTTGCTTGTGTGTTTTGTTTGCTTTTCTTTCCCCAAAGGTTTTGAAAGCTGCTTATTAATATTTTGACCTGAGAAACCTTTTCAACAACCCAACATGTTTTTGACCTCAGCATTTCTACAAAGTATTCCAAGTTTCATTAACAGACTTCAAAAAACCCAAAACCATCCAACAAAAACCCAACCAAACAACCCCACATTGATCACCAGTGTCCTGCCACCTCTTAAACAAAGGGCTGGGAAGCTATCTGAAATTCTTCCTAACAAAGGGCATTGCTCATCCCTCATAACAAAAAAAAGGTACACATCAAACTGGCAGTACAAAAGGCATCTGTTCCAATCCCCAGCCCCCAGGAGCATGGCTGGCAGCAGCCTGCAGTGCCAAGGGATGGTGGAACTAATGGTGTGGAATGAGAAGCTGCTCATCTCAAAGAAGGAAGCACAGTCCAATACTTCATGAAGTGCAGGCGTTTGCCAGGATCTAATGTGGGCAGAACTCCAGAAGCCTGTGGTGGCAGCAGCCGATGCATCACGACACGTGGGTTCCATCGGGCTCCCTCCATCAGTCTGATGCCCCCTGGAATACTGGTCACCGGTGCCCACATACCCCCACAGCCCTTCTAATACCACAGCACCACTCTCATGCATTTTTCTGCTTTTCGACAGAAAATATTCTTTCCTTTAATATATCAAAGATGGATATAAAAGGCAGGCTAAAGAATAGCACTACACCTGTAACACTTGATGCAATAGGAGCCCTGACATGTACACATATTAGCTGCATAAAACTGCTCCATCTGTGCTCGCAACAGCAATGCTTCACCTTCAAAAATGTTTTAATAATTCTTCAGCTGTGAAGCAAACTGCCCTTTAAATTCAGCACATTGCTCTAGCAAAAGAGTATTCAGCATCAAGTGTTTTTCCTACTTTGGATGCTATGCAAGTTAAAAAATGCTTTTGTACAGATCGGTTTTAGAGAACAAAATTTGGTCATAGTCATGTGCTTGGGGGCAATAAGGGACTCAAGAGCTTCCGTCCAAGAGTATTTTCACAAAATAGAAAGTTTTACTTTAGTCAACAATCTGTGAAAGGTAGCTGTGATAAAAAAAAAAGGATTTTGTATTTCAGCTTGCAGACTTACCAGTCAGTGTAGTGCTAACACACACCATTTTAAGTAAATAAAACAAATTATACCCATTACTCAATACCAGTATTACAAAATGCTTTGTCCTACACAGTTACTCTTAAGGAACATGATTGAGATGACTGACCCATATCATTCAATTACTGTAAAACTGGGGTCTTTTTTTGCAGCTGGATTTCTCACATTTATATTGTCCTGTCTTATTTGTTTTGACTGAACATACATGTCTAAAAGTCACATCTCCCCACTGTGCAAAGTCAAAAATACCCCCTTCTTCCTGAGATTATTCCCCAATCACAAAAACCAGGACCAGCAACATCTGTTTGGCTTGAGTTACCTTTGCACACCTGCTAGCTCCCATCACAAGCTGCAGGCCAGACCCTGCTGATCACCACCCCGATTCCAGCCCCGGTCACACACACGGCTAAACCCTTTTGCCTCACTGAGCTGACAAACCTATTTGACCCTTTCACACATGGAAAGAGCAGGGAGGAGCCCATCTCAAGCTGCAGGCTAGTTCACCACAGGGCTGCGTGGAGCAGAGGGTGTCCAGCCACTGATCTGGGAACACGCCAGCACAGCCTCTACCAGCAGCACTCTGGTCACTTGTCCAGTTAGTAAGTTACTATGAGATCCAGTTAGTAAGTTACTATGAGGATGGGACACAAACAAGGCCAACAGCTTACAAACAGAAGTAGCCATGTTTTCCAAACATGGAAGCAATTTTTTTGGTTATTTTTTAATATTAATGCATAAAGTTATAAGCATTTCGGTTCCTTCTCTGTAAGACCAAAGAGCTGAAGCGGGGAGGAACTACATGCTCCCTCCAGAATAGCAACAAGAACTGCACAAATGTAGAGAAAGGTCACAAATAAACATTTTTGCAGCCAGCTGTCTAATGTTTTCTTTGTAATGTCTAAAAATAAAGAGTTTAGTCACTGTGTAACTTTCCAAGCGCAGATGAGGCAGAGGGAGAAGAGAACAGAAGGGGAGATGCACCCCAGACCCCCATCTCTCACACAGTGCCTCTTCTCAGCTGCCCTCCACCAGCAGCACCAAGGCTGGGAAGGTATGGGGGTTACAGTGCTGAGGGTGTCACTCTCACCATTCTTGCACGCATCAAAATCAGGATACACAAGTCAGTGTCACTGGTAAAATTCAGGTCTCCAAAATCCTAGCCCACTGCTAAAGGTCAGTGGAGATAAAAATATTCTCCCAACTTTTAAAAAGCTGTGGCTTAGGGATCTTCTAGACCAAAAAGGCATCTTTGCATACAGCAGTCTCCAAAGAGCTGTACCTCTGTCCCCAAGCTGCACTAGTAGCTTGCTGAGCCTATGCAAACTTTTGGCACCCTATGGCAAAGCTCCCCACTGTAAATTGAGACTATATAAAGACAACTATCTCCATTCATTTTGAGCTTCTCACCCACCAGTTTCAATTCCAGTCCTTTACACACTGGGTAAAAACGAACTGTCAATCCCAAGGCATCCTTTGCATGCCATTCCTAATCTTATAGGTTCATCTCCTACTCCCCTCTGCCACCTCCCAAAATACAGAGCCAATACCTACTGCTACTTCAGCAAGTCTGGGACAACCAAAGCAAAGAGCCAGGCATAAAACATCTATATACGAAAAGACACATAGCCCAAATGGGATTACATGTCAGGCAGACAAGAGGCAGGAAGAAAACATAGATAGAAAGGGAAGATTAACAATTTACATTTTAAATTGCAGTAGGTCACGCTAATACAATGACTCTGTTCTAACCCACCAGGCCCTGGAGCATTACTTTAATGTTTACTTTGGTCACATTTTCAATATGTGAGCAAGGAAAAAAAAAAAAAAATAAAAAAATTGTGAGCAACACCCGTGTCTACGTTAAAGCCATAGCCAGAGCATACCATCCACCGGCCTCTTGGCAGGTACGCACTCTTTTAATGCAGGTCTCCTTCATCCACCAAGGCAGCTTCCAAGATGCAATGGGAAGCTGCAGTTATCTGCCACTTGGACATGACCCAAAAGTTGCTAAGCAGCTCAGAGCAACTGTCTAAAGAAGTAAAAGCCTCAGCAATCACTTTGATAAATAACAGAACGCTGCCCACTAGAAAGCCAATACCATTCCAGGTTTCTCCATGGTAGTTCTTAGCCTGGTCATTAAGTGATAGCTCATCTCATCAATGTCCTCTTATATTCTAACTTATTTTCTTTACTCTGATCTATTTACTACCAGGAGACAAAATAATGAAGGATGTAGTTAAAAATCCCTAGTGATCACTCTAACAACAATCGGTCCATCTGATATTACAAAAGACTGTACCAAATCACAGAATAGAACAGGACAGTTCAGCAATGTCTTCCTGGAAAATATTAAAATGTGTTTGAAATGTTGAGAAATTATATTGTTCACCTAGAACAGAAGCTCATGAAGGTACATCAGGTTAGCATGCATTTTTTAAAGGCACAGAAGATAGAAGATGCTCAATGGAACATTTAAAAAAATATATAATTCCTCAAAGTGTTTCAGTGCTTGTCTGGTTCAAGGACCCCCCTGTGCTGCCTTCCTCCAGGGGTTCTGCAACCAGCCCCTGAGCAAGGGCAGGTGCTGCATGACCAGTCATGCCCAAACTTCTGCCCATCTGCTGCAAGTGTGCATTTGTGTTTGAGCAAATGACACAGCGTGCCTGCATGATTTCCAGGCGTGCTTTGTTGCTGAACATTGTCATCATGCTACCTGGGAGAGGCACAAACTTCAGGTCTTGAAAGAAGAGCACACACCACAAAGTTCTTAAATATTCAAAAGCTTCCTCTTTGTCCTCTTGCAAGTTTGGCTCCTTCACACTGGGTGGGCTGTTCTGGCATACAACAGAGGATTTAAATGTGTGCCTCACTATTACTGACAAACTAGTACCTCTGGTGCAAATCCCATTTCTCCCTACATCAGGAGGTAGGACATGTTTCAGGAACTTTCGGGCTCTGAGATGATGAAAGCTCACACCAGATCTTTTTTCTGGTGAAGACTATTCCCTTTGAAGAGGGAATACGTCATGGATACCTCACAGTCAGATGGCTGTATTTCTGCAAGAACTTGAAATAGGGGTGGTTGGTTCGACTTGGAGTTTAGGCTTTCATTCCAAGAGGTAGGTCACAAAATTATCAAACCTTTTGAGGGAACTTCAAAATGAAGCAACTTTCATCCTGGCTGGCAGGTATTAGTCACCTTTATTGCAGCCCTAGAAGCAGTAGAAGAAGTCTCTGCGAAACTGAAGACTACCTCTACCTACCTACTCAGGAGAGCATCGAGTTTTTAGCTGGATCATTGACTTGATCCAGTTCACTCAATTAGCACAGCATCACTAAACTGAGGCGTAAACAGACCCACGTGTGAACTCTCTAGAAGCTCAGGTTAAGCCACCACAGGACCACATTCAGATTCTGCTTTGGAAATCTGACTTCAGTATCTCTTTAAAAGTATTCTCTTCTGAGAAAAGGGATTAAAAAAAGTATTAGGATACCTATAATTCAAAATCATTATTATGAATTAGTTTTTGTGGAAGACGTGTTTCAACAAAAGAGTTGTAAAAATACCGATACAAATGCTGACACCTGAAACATCAAAAACCAGCTGCAGGACCTCTTTTGAGAAGTAGTTTCTACCTGCATTGTATGATCATTAAATACCATCCAGATTGACCAAAACATTCAATGAAGAAACAAAGCAACTAGTTATCACTAGCTCCCAAGCCTTCCTGTACATTTTTGACCTTCGCCTTTCAATTCTATTTCAAATTATTTCTCAATTTTCTTAATGCTTTCCTGTTTGATTGCCACCTCAGTAGGGGACTCTTTTGGAAAGGCAGGGAGGCAATCTGGAAGGCAGCTGTGGCCCTGCATCCACAAGCACAGATGAGCTTACTGACCCTCTGTGCACCCCACTGTCTATCGGGGAGAGGAGAAAGCAGCACCTACTGGAGTGCAGGATATGCTGCAGCATTCGAAATGCAGAGCCTTTGTCTTCTGCCTTCCATACTGAGGCTTTCCCCAAAGCAAAACCTGCCATTGCAGGCAAACAATGAGTCTTGCACACAAAATGCTCATAACACAGCTGACAAGCATCTCATTGTACTCCTAATATGCGATAAACAATTAGTGATCAGACAAAGCAGTGCAAGAACAAATCCTATTAACAAATAATAGGATTTGCTACTGGATCACCCAAACGCTACTTTGGAAGTGACTCCCGGGGCTGCTGCAGCCAGGAACGGCCATCAGGGAAGGGAGCCCTGGGGCACGACGTGCCGGTGAGGGGCACGGCCACCAGCCAGCCGCCGTAACATCGTCCCCAGTGACTGCTATTAGATGACATAAGCAAGTGATGCTAAGATGGCAATGCAAGAGGTGGCTCTTTTTCTATTAGACTTCAGGAAAAAAAAAAAAAAAAAGTAGACAAATTCCCAGTGCTGAAAACCAGGCAGAGCACCTATCTGTCCTGGCAGGTCACAAAATACTTGTAAGATAACAGTTACTTAAAGCTTTTTAAAGTGGCAAGTATTTGTTACTCTTAGTATTTCTGTGTAGGGCTGCTATGTCTTTTCATCTCCTTGGGATCATTAAAACTGTCTTGCTTATTTATTTGTTTTTAACACGCCACAGCACATGCTGCTTGGGATAAAAGCACCTTTTTCTGCACACCACAACCACCACATTACAGAGGAACTGGACACTGCTCTGACTTGGTGTAGTACCTTCTATTAGAATGTAAAAACAGAAACTAATAACCAAAATTGGGAACTAATGTGAATTATAATCATGTCATTATAGAAGTTTTTTAGACAGAATTAGAAAAAAAACTAATCAATTGTAGACCATGAGTTTTCTTTTTTAAATGGAAAGAAACATGGTTCCTGAGACTGGTCATCAAGTAACAGTTCTTATCTAGTATATTGAAAAAGTCAAAAGGAAGAACATTCTTCCTTTAAAATAAAGTGTGACCAAGCAATATGAGGTTACAGCTTGATCAGAGCAGCAATGTGGATACTCCTGAAGGCGTAGGTTAAGCCAACCCAACCACCAAAACCCACCCAGCAGAACAGAGACGCAAACACACTGCCTCTCTGGGGATCACCTCATCCATAGTTCTTTAGGGCTTGTCCCATTACCTCAGGTACTGCAGTAAACTGAGCATTCTGTCGCATGTGGGGAATCACAGGACAGCTCAGCAGAAAAAGCATGAAAGCTATTTAGTGTGGTATCTAGTGTGCTGTTCTGCCAGCTCAAATGGAAGCGACAGCCAGTCTCTCAGCCAGCTGGGTTAGAGATTAGCCATAATATATTGATGCATTTGAACTGTGCAGTGCTGTACATTTGCAAGAGGAGAAAGAAAGGAGATGAACAGGGTGGGGAAACACCTAGGCAGGAATTGCTGCAGGACTCATTTTGAAAACCTGCACAAACAGCCTCCTTGCCCAGGCAAATATGAGCGTTTATAGCCCACCACATGAACTCAGCCAGTGTGCTGCTAAGACCCTCACACTCCCCTGTTGCACAGACTCCAAAACATTCAGCATGCACATCACTAAAGTATTTGCACAGCGCTTTGACTTCAGCAAGGCTTTGCAAGCATTGAGAACACTTGGTAATTACCAACTTTACACAGAATTATAGATCAAACTCTGCCTTCCCTTGAGAACACATTAGACATGACAGCTATATCCAGGATATATGAGGAAGTATCATAGCCCAAGACTGTAGCTCCCTTAGAGTGGGACTGGAAATGTCTGGCCAGCAGACACAATTCCTCAGAAGAATACTCAAAGCAGCTCCTGCAAGTGGGCACCTCCTGGGCTGACAGCCACTTTCTTGACATGCATGTCAGTCACCATCCTCTAGAGAAATATTACTGACACAGGCTGGCTCCCAAAGAGCACGACCGCTGCCTCCACACCCACTGCCAGGAACGCAAAGAAAAGCGAATATCCTCAGAATGCCCAGAACTACAGCGTACTCACAAATTTTACTTTAGAAGAGGAAATGGTGGTGAATTTACTCCACTGCAAGATCAGTTTCTACCTGTGGGGATATCTTTTCAGCTTCAGAAAGAAGCATGTGTAAAACCAAGGAGGGCTGGGGAATGTCGTTTCACCAAGGTCACAGCAGCATGCCAAGATTATCCTTTTCCAGGCCTATCGTGGGTGAATATGGTTGACTGACACATACAGGCCAGCTAAAGAGAGAGAGGCAACCTCTGAGGAGTTCCTGTGAAGCCTACAGAACATCCCCTGGTCGAAGCACCACCTTTGCTTTGCTCATTCCCCACCACTGCAGCCCCCTCCTTGCTGACTGAGACCTGGAAACTCTTGCCCTCTTCAAGAGCCTCTCCAGCAGGAAAGAACCAACATTGAAGCCACAGCCAGAGCCATGAGGGAGCAGAGATCAGGAGCAAACAGTGAGAAACAGTAAAGCTGTATGCAGCTGTGCTCCAGCACTGCTGCCTGTGGCTGGGTGAAAAACAGCCTCAGGCCAGGGAGGGTAGGAAGCCAGGGTGTAACCGGGAAGGATGGGTTTATGCAGCCTCCTGATGCAGTTCTAGCTCCATCTCAGAGCAGCTTCAGACATAGATGTCAGTTCCCTGGCATTCAGTTGGGTATGGTTTTCCTGCAGCAGATGCAAGTGGTTCAAGAACAAAACCAGTTATTAAAGAACTCAGAACAGGCAAAACCCTTGTCAATCAACAACGGAGCCCTGCACTTTAGTTAACAAACGCGTCTAGAAGGAAACTTCTCTGTGATCAAACATCAGAAGACAAACATTATACACATACCTACTCAGGGACTGAATATCCCCTTTCAGATGTCTGTTGTGTGATTTATCCAGAGCATCTGGAGAGTCAAAGCACTGCCTGTCAGCCTGTCATGAACTCCCATGCTATCATAGTATTCAGTAGTAATCCCTGGTCTTTCACTGCTAAGTAAGGGAAGAAAAAAAACAAACAAGCAAACCAAGCAAAGGCCAGAACTAGTTGATGTAAATACAAATAAGAAGCAAAAACAATTAGCTCAGAGATGTTACTAAAAACTTGACCAAAAAAAAGTCTTTTAGCCCTGTTCAGCACTGTGTACTAAGCGGCATCACAAGAATTCTTTCACACAGGAGTTGTAATACCACAGGCAGGACAGAAAACCAAGCATATAATGTCACGCAGCTATCAAATACACAGAAAAGAAAATGATGGAGGGACAGGGCAGAAAGCAGAAACCCCCACAGCAAAGCTGCAGAAGTAGGTGCCTTCCCTTATGTAATAAGTGATGGTCAAAATTGTTATTGTTGAACAAATCTAGTGGAACTCAGTTATATTATGCATATTGTTGTAAGCAGTAACTGTGTTTGTACAAGTTTGATTCTGTTTTGTAGAACTTTGTAGTGACAGTTAAAACCAAGGCCTGAATGCCTGGATGCAACCCCCCCTCTTTCCCCTTCCCCCCCGCTTCAGTTTGTAAGGAGTGGGCGCATCTCCTTCTTTCTCTGGTACTTGAGGCTAACAGCTTCTTTTGTTTGGCCCCAGAGCACCCTGACCAGGGCCATTAGGAGAAGGGAGTGCCGAGGCCCACTGAGCCGCTGGATGCCTGCGGCCAGTGTGGGGGATGTTTGGAGGCTTCAGGTGCACCCACTGTGGGGGTGCAGAGGACAAGCACCCCCCGCAGTGACTCAGCTTTTTCAAGCCAGAAACCAGCAACATCCAGTGGCTCAAAAGGCAACATTTTACATTTTCCACAGCAAATTCTACCATAGCAACACCTTCCACCAATCCGGAGAGCTGCTGGAAGCCCGCGAACAGCATCAACCAATGCATGAACACGTGTAAAAACTTATATAAGCACCCACGAAGACTGGAGGGTGTGCCCGTGGTGGAACCGGGCTTCCCCCCGTCACCCAGCGCTGTTTTGCCTAATTACTGCTTGCTTTAAATTCGCTTGCTCAATAAAATTGATTAATTGGCTTAGAAACTTGTCTTCATTTATAACACTTACATCCTCGCCATACATGCACATTCCCCAATGATTACAAAATTTCACATTTTAACCCACCAAATTTGAACATCTATTTTAAATGCAGCTGTGCATGCAAGGAGCAAAAATAAATAAATAAAAGCTCTTCTAAAGAGGCAGATTTATAACCAAATCTGTCTGCAGAGCCATGCAGATTGAAAAAACTAGGTCAAATCTTTTGCTAGTCAACCTCACTGCTATTCCTCCCCAGCCCTCCTCCCCTTCAGCTTTCAGTATTTATTGAAGAAATCAATTAATAAGACTGCAACAAATTACTTCTGCCTGGTGCATACCAGGGGGGTCATCAATGCAACTACAGGTGGAAGGGGGAAAAATTAAATTGTTATAGTCTTTCCAATTCACAAATCCTAATCCTAGAGTGTATGTACTCAGGGCTACTAGGGTCCATTAGCAGGCAAACAACAATGCTTGTTAAAAAATAAAATGGGAGAGAGGGAGGGGGGCAAGAGGCAGACAAAGGTAGGCTGGAAAGAGTCAAAAATAGAGGAATTGCTGTGCTTTTGCTGTGCTTGCAGCAAAACCACTATAGCATCTGCTGCTTTTAATTACATCTTGCTAGTGTATTTTCTACAGCTTTGTGAGTTAACAGTTTTAGAAACCTCATAAATATCTCCACTTTGACACTAGATTTTCAAAGAGTAACTGTAATACTAGTTTTTGTACCTACTAGTGACCCTGTGTATGTTTTAAATAATTATATTTTAGGAAAAAAAGACTCATACTGCAATTCATATATTCACTGTCACAAAGGCATTAAGCGTTCTTTTTTTAATCTTCATAAAACGTAGAGACCAAGTTGGTCCAATTTCAGCTTACTCATTTTTATTCATTTCTCTCCTTCTGTTGCACACAGACAGAAGGCATTCGGTTTCGTCATTAAAAAAAAAATATCCAAAATCCAAAGATACGCAGTTCTGCATCAGCCAAATACTAAACCAAATCACTCTCCAACTCCATTTCAACCACACGCAATATGCTGCCTGACAAGTTACTGCAAGAAGACAAAGAAATCAGCTTCCTGACTTACTGCAGTGACGGCCAAGCCAACTGGTTTGACAGGCCACATTCCACAGCCTCCACACACTGAGTGCCCCAGGTCGCTGTGCTGACAGCTGAAGGCTGGGGGAACACTGGCATGCCCCAAGGGCTGGGTAGGAGAGCCAGTCCCCATTCTGAAAGGCAAGTGTCCTCTCTGAGGACATGGTGACAGCGGTCTGGGACGCTGCTGCGTCCCCTGCAAGGGGGACTGGGGTGCCCTGCTGACTGCAGGGGGGAAGTAGCGCTGGGCTGGGGGAGCCTGTGGCTGGTAGGCAGAACTGTCTCATTCATTTGCTTGGATGGAAAAGCCATTGTGGAATGTGGCACATGCAGACCTGGCTGACAAAATACACAACCAGTCTACAGCCATTTCAGCATGAATTAATGGAAATTGTCATAATTTCTCTTTTCACACAGGTGCTCGGTGAAGTTTCTGTTATACTAGTAAAGACTTTTTCTCTCACCAGTAAACCCAGAGCTATCACAGACGAACCAGAAAAGCCATTTGAAGCATAGTATACAGCTGTGCAGCAGACTACACAGAACACATCCTAAATACAAGAACATGCACAGGGAGCCTTTATCTTTGATGTGTCTTTGCCTTCACCCTTCCTGCCGTTGGCTAAATTCCTTTGAAGCCAAGGCTATGCTACTCATAACTCATCTACATCAGCCCCATCTGGCCTTTGTTTCTGAGCTGGCTCTTATCTATAGCAGTCACTGTTGAACTTTCAGAGCCTTGGATAATTTTTCACCCTTAACTCAGCAAGCCATAAATAATTACTGCCTCAATACCTTAGATAAACAGCTATGAAAATCCTTTTCTTTTTGGTTGGTGGGTTGGTTTTTTGTTTGTTTCATTTGTTTTTTTGACAGTGACATATTAAGAGTGGGGACCAAATGAGATGCAAAATGCAACCTAACAAGCTCTGCTTGATGTCTACTGGATCAGAAGGTAAGTAAAGAAATGGCAGTGTCAGAATTATTGAGGTGGATATGAGAATCTGGACAAAGCACAGTAGCAAAACTAAGCATTTAAGAGGAAACTGTCAAGCTAAAAACATTTTGGAACCACTACACAGTCACATAGCACTATCCAGCATACTATGACTCACTCCAAGCAAAGCCGATACTCTTTTGAAGTCCGTACCTTAACACTCAATCCTTCTTCTTGAGCAGTGCTCATGCTTGATGGTCTAATAGAGAACTTTTGCCTCTATAAAAATTCAAAAATTCATTTTATATTAATCCTTTCAACACAGGTCAGATAGAATGTCTGTATTTACCCAAATGATACTTCCTTTATTTTTCATTTTTTAAATACTGTACTAGGATGAGAAAAGCAAACTGAGATTCAGAAGGTTTTTTTTTCCCCATCCTGTTCAATAGATAAATTGTACAATAATTTGATCAGCTTCATTTGGAGAAGTATGATTTTTTTGTTCCACAATTCAATCAGAAACTGGTATCATATATAGATGGCTAGCAGAACAGCATTGTCAACTAGCTTTGCTTCTTATATGAAACAAAGCTTATTTTTACTTTTAAACTACCAGCTGAAATTTCAGTGTACTCAAAAAATCAAGATGGAAATTACTTTTTCCAGCATTTATTTAAAAAGCTACCCAAACTAGAACTTTGTCCAATTCAACAACAGGTCCCAAGAACCCTCAAACTGTATTGAGTAAAGAAAGCAAAATTTTTCAATTGTTTAAATTACTTTTGTTAGATCATTAAAGCATCTTATGACTGATATTCTAATTAGAAACTTAACAGAAAATCTCCATTATAAAACAGGAGTTTCTCAATAAGGAAATAGAAGTTGTGGATTTCTTTCCTAAGCCTCAGCTATTGAGAAAACATACTACCAGTCTTGCAGAGAACAGCTCTTGTCCTTTATTGGGTTCTCGCCATAACGAACATCTGCTAAGTCTATAAATTAATTGCTGAAAACATCTTGTGCTTCTAGATGATCCAGGCAATCGCAGCTGTTCTGGGTTACTAGAGAACATTACCATTTTTCTCTCTCACACAGGCACACATCCACACACACATCCTCCCTTACAGTATAGCATAAAGCAAGAACAATTATTTTTCATGTCAGAAAATAAATCTTTATTGCTAATCAAGTCATCAGAGCAGCACACAGTAAATTTCCCTAGATGATTTAAGCAGTCATTTTTGTACCATAGTAACCTAAGGATATGAAGGATGCCTCACCTAGCTGATCGAAAATGTTCTCTATCTTCAGATCAAGAATTCTTCTATCAGTCTTCTTGGTTTGTCAAAAGCAGAGTTTGGTAGGCAGTTGCAATGGGCTCTTTCCAGTTCAAAGAAAATGCTAGAGTCCACTTCAGAGAGCTCTTTGCATATAACAGTATTTGTCCCCACAAAAGGCTCATCAGACTCAAATTTCACCTACTTGCTCCATCTTCAAGATTTCCTATTCTTCTGGGCTATACTGATACACTAAGGTATGTTGCCTCATCTCATGCCCAGCTGTGATTCCTCTGGCCTTGGAGCTCCCAGTTCAGCAGACAGAAATTGGCTCATTTAAATACTATTTGTAACTTCTAAAATTGGAAATCACCTGCTCTACTGAAAGTTTTATACACACCTCCTGTATTTCCTTCTGGTGTTCCTGGTCTCACTGACCATCCAGGGCTCTAGTGAATGATGAGGGTCTGACAGAAGTAACAGTACCTACATTTTCCAGCCAAACCTGGAAGGTTATTATTGACTTAATTTGGAAAGAGTAGCAAGAGTGCTGTCTCTCACAAATGGCAGATTTCTGGATGCCATCAGCAGAGACAGATATCAATCTGTAATCATTCTGGGTCACGTTAGCCAGCTGGCACCTCCTTTCTTGTTATATGTGTTTATTAAAGATTCTGCAAGAAGGTGAGGGTGGCACCTGGGCATGCTACACCTTTCTGTGTGGGAAGGGATTGCAATGATATAAACACTATGGCCTTCTACTGCCTAGTTTAAAAACAAACAAACAAAAAAGTATTTCATCGCTTCTTAAGAATTTTCAGATCTGTCCGATGTACAACTTGAGGCAGACATATCACACGTACATCAAGTCTCCTCCTTTCCTAGGATAGAAATGTTTTGATATACCCTTGAATGTAGAAGTGCCTGTGAAGGGAGCAGTTGCAAATGCACATTGTTCCTGGTGGGAAAAAATGGGCATGCCTGGTCACACTGCATTCTTCCCAGGTGCATGAACATACATCATGGCCATGTTTCCCCTCACACTGTATCTTTAGTCTCACTCCCCTCTTCCACATTCCAAAAAACACCTGCATGCCCCTTCCAGGTCTACTTCTCTGCCCCACTCCCACCTCTAGTCCTCAGCCTCTCCACTAATAATTTTACCTAGCGAGTACAGGAGGAATCCGGGGAGTAATTAATTCTCTAAACTTTAAGTTCCAAGTAAGCAATAGAAGTGTCAAGATACTGAAGAGCAGCAGATTGTCATATCACAAGCCATGTGGTTGCTGCACTGTGTCTCCACAAAAATTATTTGCATTACTCACAAACGAGGAGGTTGACTTGTGATCTGTCATTTGAGATGCAAATACTTACCGATGGCACAGAAGTATTCCAACTTCTGTTTTTATTACTCATTATTTTAACACTGTTAGTTAAAAGGCTTTGAAACACCAAAATCACTCAGTTCTGCAGTAAGACCAAAAGAACTGACATTTTATCGCTATTTCATTTGTACCACAAATAACCTAGCTGCACGATCAAGATCTAAACCTAAATCTATGAGCTGAGAGCTGAAGTACACTGCAGTAGTGTACTATTGGCATAAATAAAGCCTAAGAGTAAACCAAGTCCTTCATTAAAATTATAGAACAATAACTTCGTAAATACTACCTTCTGATTACCCTGTCCTAAACACCATTCAGGTGTCCAAAAGCAGTATCAAAATACAGATTCTAATGTGTTTCAAATTTTATTTCTTTTTAGCAGAATAAAGAGGACATGTCCCTTTGGTACAGAGCACTGCCGCACACAGCAGCACCCCTCTACCCACGGATCTCCATGCCAAGCGTTATGCTGCTTCTATGGAAAAGCATCAGCATCTCCTTCTGCTTTACACAGCCGTATTACACACAGACAGCTACACAGCTGTCGTGTTATTACTCAGACCTTTCTCAACTGTTCATATGTATTAAGATCCCTTTACAGACCTGCATCTCAAAACACCCTTTCAAACAGGCAAATATATCATCACCATTATTACAATATTTTCAATACAATTTTAGAGGTAAGGAATGAGGGTATGACTCTTCTAGGCACACTGTAAATGCATGGCAAAGCAAGAGAAAAACATTAAAATTAAGATGGTCAACAGTTTGCACTTTCCTACCATGAAGAGTATTTATTTCATTTCTTTTAGGTAATATGCTAGAAAATTTCCAGGCAAAACAGTATTTAAGAAGGTGTCAAAAAGCAAGAGCCAAATCTACAGTGGCTACTAAAGCTTATAGCTCCAAGTACCTTTTTTCAAGATTGGGGTGCCCTAAAGCAGATCTCCGATAAGGATTCCCACAAGTTCTGCATGTTTTGTAGTTAATTTTATCTTGTTCCATGTCTCTCGTCATCAAAGCAGGAATGAGACTGATTAATGGCTGTCTTTCAGAAGTGGGTGCTTCATAGAGTTAATGGCAACTGTCAGTCAGTGGGACCTCAGTCTTATTTAGGAGATTGGGAGAAAAGTATCCCAGAAAACTCAGGTGAACATGAAATTTTCCATCTTCCTTCCTCTCTGTCCTCATGTATCGCAGCCACATTCTGAAGTTATTCCAGAACAGATGCAACTGCACCTGTAAGACCATGAACTGTCCAAGGGGAAGGAGGTTTAGGAGTTCAGCAGAACACCTCACCTTGCAGCAGGTTCTGAAAGCTTTTTTGCTATTTGTGATAGTTCTCATTAAACAATGTGAAAACATTTTAGAAGCAAGCAGCAGTTACTGTTCTTAAAATCACATCATAAAAGGATCCCAGGCCCTAAGACTACATAATAGATCAGTCAAAATCATCAGCAGAGAACATGAGCACACTAATTTTCAGTCCTCTGCTTTACTGTAACACTCAAAGTCAGACCTCCTGAAGCCAGAAGCCTTGCTCTTTCAACATCAACAGCAAGACCAGACCAGTATACTTCCAATCACTGCCTGACAGGCTGGAGGATGCAGAGCCCACTCCTGGGATTAAGCTTTTTGGTTGATAACTGCTCTTCTGTGGTCAAAGCTGAGGGGAGACACTTACCAAGCCTTCACTTGAAGAGAATTTGGTTAAAGGGGAACTGTAAAAAAACACAGAGTGTATCCAGTGTGCTCCATTTTGCTATTTGTTATGCAAGTGTACTCATTGAGAGGCCTCTTCATGCCATTTAATGTAAATAAATACCTGCAGCACTACCAGGCAAGGCAGAAAGAGCACTCTGTTGTGAAGCAGAGTGGGAGACTTGTTGGGACAGTCTTGGAGGTCATCATTAAAACCTATTTAATATTCAAATGTACACACACACCCCTCCAGCTGTATTCTCTAAATCACAACATGTGCAGCAAATATCATCATCATTAAGGATGAAACTTTTTCTGTTTGTGTGTACTCAACATAGCTCTTAATAGATGCTTATATTGCAACTCTGGCAGGACTGTAGTTTACATAAAACACCTGAGTTTGTGTTAAGCTACTTGCCACTTGGACTGACACCACCACAGCTGCAGCACAGTACCTGTTAGGAATACTCCTTCCAGACCACCCTACACATGTTAAAAGGAGCTACAACCACTGCACAGATGTATTAGACCACCTTCTCCACCACAAAGTAGCTTTGTGCTGGAGCAGAACCAGGACAGGACACAAGCAAGCTGTCCATAAGGTGCTTACCAATAGCCTGCCACTGGGTACCAGACCTGACAGCTCTAGTCAGTATTAGAGATGCTCTTGTTCAAGCGGGACTGAGGGAAGGAGAAGAGAGGCTGTCGCGTCATCCCTCTGACTGACTGATCGCCTCACACCACAATGGAGCAGAGGCCCAGGTCTTACTCTGTCGAGAAAGCCTAAGTCTTTGTAGTTAACATCAAACGTTAACTAAACTTCTGTGTTTGAGATTTTAAGACAGAACAATGCTCCATGGCTGCACAAACACTACCCAGTCCTGAAAAAATCAAAGGGGTAAGGGGCAAACGTGGTACTTAGTCGAAGAAAGAAAACTGGAATTAAAAAAATAATAATTTTATTTATATATATATAGCCTTTATTTCTATCTAGGTGTGCAGATTGAATGGTTTTTGTTTCTTAATTGCTAAAACAGCAATTGGATGGCTACAAGTGACTCTACATAATGACACATAATTTCTCATCATTCAAAGAAGTTTTATGCTGATGTAACACACCAGAACTCAGCAGAAGCTGATTTCTAATTTATATTAGCAGTTCAGATTCAGAACCTTTGTATGTAAATCAGTCACATTATAGGGTAATATAGATCCTCAACTGGTATAAATCAGTCTGACCACCCTCAAACAAACTGTGACTTACAACACCAGCAGACCTTGCCAGTATGCAAACAATCAAATAAGACTATGTGCCAAAGGTCTCTTTATGCATGTAATACAGTTTCACAAAATTAATGCACTCTTTACATTAAAATTCATGAAGAAGAGCAAATGCTAATATTCCAAGAGAGTCAGCTAATCTGATGTATGTACTCCAGGATGTTTCATAGGAAATTGTAGGAAGTGATTGGGCAGGGATCATGAAAATCCCTGACCATTGTAATCTCATTTTTTCATGTATGACTCAGGATTTACCAGCCCATGTGCCCAAAGCTTTGTGAGAGATTAACAGGAGCCCCAGTTGAAGTTAATACAACTCTGAAAGAGAAGGCCAGATGCAAGCGGTAACACCTGGACTCCAAAGATTATTTATATATAAAGATGAACTAATCTAGCTTTGTATTTGGAATCTCTACAATTAACTATATCAACAAGAACGAAAGTTAAGATGCTGGAAGCTAGTGCCTTGGTTCTTCATTCCAACAAACCTTCCCCAAGACAGAGGGCCACCACCATAAACAAACAAAAATAAAATCAAACAACAATCCATAATAACACCTTCCTGTTCTGGTCAAGGTCTAAAGTCAGCCACAGGTATTCAAGGGAAGCAACAGTCTGTTGGAGATTGCACACAAAGCACTGTAAACAGAGGGCTGAAATCAAGGTTACCTTATCCTTGCTCTGTGAATCACTTTATGGACTACATAGCTGGCAACATCCTTGCTTTAACAGATATCTCCTTCTCTGTATTTGGTTTCTCATCATGCTGTGTTCTAGTCTGAGTCCTGAGAGAGGATGACAGATTATTTAGCAGATGTCATTTTCTCAGTCAATATACTTGGGTTATTTCCAAACCATTTTTCAGCAACTATTTCCTGGTATGGATACAGGACTGAGTAGAAAGAAAATGTGAAAGAAGCTATGATTTTTCTTACTAATCACTTTGAGGGTTTTGCGATTAAGATGACCAACATATTCTTTTGCCACCAAGCTGAGACAGATCGTTGATAATATTAGGATCAACTTGAATGCCCTCCCCGGCCCAAACCTGTCTTCCTACATACCACTACACTCAGCAGGCCTTCCCCGTGGCTGCTTTTACATTTGAATAGCATTTTGAAAGCTAAGTTAGGAGTCTGTAATGTTCTTACCACTGATCTTCAATAAAGGTGCAATGGAAAAGCAGCCCATCTGAAGGACAGAGTTGCTACGCACTGTACCGCACTGAAGAGGGGCAAAAGACCTTGTTTCCTCTCTATTTCAGTTGCTGCATCTTCTGCACACAAGAGCTGGGCAGTGATGGATAAACCTCAAGACAGAAATTTCAGATCTACCTTTGCCACCAGCAGCTCTGGGGAACATCACACATGGACAAACAGCTTTTTTCAAAGTGGGGGTGGAAACTAACCAGAGGAGAGCAAATAAAAAGAAGAACTGCGATGGGAGTAGATGCAGGACAAGAAAACATTTATGGGGCACACAGAAGATGAGACAAAGATTAGAAAGATGCATAGCAATAAATACTGGAATAAACCTTACTTTTAATTTAAATATGAGAGATACAAGGGAAATTTATTTTGAGATGGGGTCACAGCTGTAAGATGAGAAGTGAGAGAGTTAAAGGGTCGGGAATCATATGCTTTGCCCAAAAATAATGCATTCTCTTTGAACCATTAACAGGTAGCTTCCATAGCAAACATGAAACAATCAGAATCCTAAATTCTAGCTGTATGTGCATACAGCCCCGTTGCTTCAAAGATGTGAAGGCTGTCATGTTTCAAATTATAAAGGAAAGCATGGTAATACAACAAGAACAAACAAAACAAAATAAACACCCCACAAACCACCAAACAGAAACACCCCAAAACCCTATCACCACTAAATCCACCTTCCAGAATAGGGACAACAATTTAACTACAATGCACTTAAAAGTAAGTGTAAACACAGATGCTTCATGATAACTTTGCGGTTTTCTATTCTTTAAGGCACCTTCCTTGAGTAAGAGATTTGTTATTAATATCTAAAGTTCTAAGCCCCTGCAGTATATGCCTGAGTTATTCCAATCAGGAAACAAGGCAAAACACAAATAATGCTATGGTAATGGATACAAAGTGCTACTTTCTCATCAAACCTTGAAGTCAGCTCTCAATGGGAGAATAAGCAAAATGATGCAGTGTTCTATTTCTGCTAGCACACTTTTCATCTTGACATCTGAAGGTAAATGCCAGGCTACAGGTTTGAGCTCTTGCCATCATTGTAGCAAACCACCAGCATATTTTCATGAAAATCAACCTGTTCAGAGATTTTTTTTTTTCTTAAATAAATTAAAATACAAAACAAAATCACAACAAAACTTCCTGTGCACCATGCATGCAGATACAAAGCAAATAACTCTTAAATTAAGAGCTGGTCAAGAATGCATGCTTCTGGGGGCTGGTAATGCTACAGAGATCTCATTTATATCTCTACATTGTTGTCCTGTAACCAGACCCATTTATCAGTGCTGGCTGAAAGTTAGGACATCTGTTCCTGATGAAATTTTGACATTTCTAAATTTTCATTTAATTCCAAACTGGAAGAATACCAAATATTTTTCACATTTCCTATAAATGCTCTAGAAAATAACAATTCTAGGTTAGAACAAATGAGAGTTTCTCTACTTAGGATACAGGGTGTGTTTCTTCTGTCAAATATCAAATGTTTCATTATCACCCAAGAACTGACATTTTGAAACAGCTCATTTTCTAGACCCATCAATATTTTATAACTGCTCTTAAAGATTTTTTTTTAATTTAATAATTTTTAATAAAATAGAAGAAAGTATTGCAGTGTGATACAATGCCACTGTTGTGTATAAATTCCTCTGAGTCACACACACATATATATTTGGAACTATGCACATATTACCTATATAAACAATTAGTGAATGTGGAACCGAAGACTGGCTTCTCTCCTTTCTTTCCTAAGACTGATTTAATCTTATTATCTTGAACACAAAGGGAATAAAAGCTTTCCCGGTAAGGCATGTAATCACAATTTCCTGTCTTCTAAGCACCTCTTTCTGTGAATTTTTTTCAAAAACAAAATTATCTTGAAGGTATTGCAGTGTGGAAAAGAATCAACTTAAGGGGAATAAAACTAAAATTATCCTCAAAATTGCCTGTTATA
This sequence comes from Streptopelia decaocto, assembly GCF_964273445.1. Classification (NCBI taxonomy): domain Eukaryota; kingdom Metazoa; phylum Chordata; class Aves; order Columbiformes; family Columbidae; genus Streptopelia; species Streptopelia decaocto. Next base: position 48,086,084 of record NC_138660.1, read on the forward strand.
ATCAAATTTAATGCTGTGGGAGACTCAAAGTATTGATCGTAGAAGGAAACAGAATGTGTTTATACCACAGCAACTCAGGCTTCATTTTGGGTACCCACAAGGTAATTCCTGTCTTAGGTAGAGGAGGTCCACATCTATTTCTTGATTTACATTCCATCTGCTCACATGCCAGACTACAATAAAATTGAAAGACCCATTCTACAGCAAACAGAAAATCCAGATGTTCATTCAATCAAGTGTTATGTGCTCTGCCCAAATTCAGTTTCTCCTGCAGGCTTACAGTGAACTTCAACTTAATCCTCACCTGTTCAGGTTTCCAATGTAGTTTATACACCTCCTGCAAACACAGGATCCCAGGAGCCCCTTGGAGCCTTGCATTGTGAAAGTGTGCCATTTAGTGAAGTTTATGGTCTCACAGAATCACTGAGGTTGGAAGAGACCTCTGGAGATCACCAAGTCCTACTCACAACACAGTCAACTAGAGCAGGACCATGCCTAGTTGGGCTCAGAGTATTTCCACAGATGAAGACTCCACAACTTCTCTGGATAACCTGTCCCAGCATTTCACCACCATCCCAGGAAAAAGTTCATTCTCAATGTTTAAACAGAATTTCCTCCATACCCATTGCTTGTTGCCTCTTATCCTTTCACTGGACATGACTAAGAAGAGTCTGGTTCTGCCTTATTTACTCTATCAGGTATTTGTACACACCCATAAGATCCCCCTCAGCTTTCTCTTCTCCAGACTGAACCATCCCAGCTCTCCCATTCTTTCTTTGTATGTCAGATGCTCGAAATCCTTAAGCATCTTAGTAGCCCTTCGCTGCCCTCACTCCAGTATGTTCGTATCTTGTAGAGTGGAGACCAAAACTGGACTCATCACTCCAGAAACAGCCTCACCAGTGCCAAGTACAGCAGAATAATCCCTTCCCTTGACCTGCTGGCAACACTTTCCCCAATGCTGCTGGTGCGTTTCTGGCTTATGTTCAACTTGTTGTCCACCAGTGCTCCCAGGACTCCATTTGCAGTTCAATTTGTCATAATCACATCAACACAATCACTGCAGCGTTAATTTAGTACAATGGGTGTTGTAATCCTGGGGAGCGTTTGGTGCTGGAACTGTTGATATTTTCAGGCTACTCTCTTCTCATATCAGTTCTCTCCCTTCTCTCATATTAGGCATGTGGGAAAAGTTGACAGATAAGTATCAACCACCCAATTACCACACAATTATTGCTTCAATACATACAAAACACGCTGTTGCTTGTGGTCTAACCACTTGCTTTTCTTTTTTCAACAGCTTCTTCCCAACACAATGGCCATAAGTGGAATAAACACACCCAACTGGACCCAATCATCTTGTCCAGCAGCATGCTTTGGACAACCACAAGTAGTGAACAGCAGGAAGTTTAAAAAAATGGACAACTGTGGAAAAGCTTTTCAACGGACACATTCTCACTCATGACCCACTTATTACCTAAAACTTTGTTTTCAACAGAAGCAACTGGTCTTACCAGTTGCAAGGGGGATTCTGGTCTCAATGACTCACTGGTCTCATCTGCTGCAGAAGCACAAGGAAAACCACAGCCCGGCCAGCCAGCTGGTGAGAGGCTGGAGCCCTCCAGCTCCCCAGGTGAGCAGGTCTCCTCCTGGTTGAGAAGTGTGTCAGAGAAGCCCACCACCACCGACTTCACCCACTGCCCCCCAAAATTTCTCATCTCACTTTCATTCACATAGACTTAATTTTGCCTGCTCTGTCATGCTGTAATGCCTGCAGGTTTAGACGAGCATTCCATGTTTATGCCACCTACCTACAAAGTTTGACCAGTTGCCATATCAAGGCAACTGATCCTGCACTTCCTAAGGAATATATCTTGTTTGGACTGTCCCCTTCACAACAGCACACCAGGCTGTTTCTCTCCAGCTATGTGGACCACTGCATTTCTCTCAGCAACAGATACGTCACACGGTCACAACACACAAGCAAAAGCAAGCACAAGGGATATTACAAGAGATACTACAATGTGACACACTGATCTTTTCACATTACTCACTTTAGCGATCAGCAACTGCTTTTGGGTAACCAGAGTCTCTTTACTTTGCACCATGCAGTACACTTGGTTCCAAATAAGCAATTCCTGCCATGGCACGAAGGCGTCTCTCACTGGTCTGGGCAGTTATACTCATTTGCACCATTTGTCCAGGTAGGCAGTATTGGTGCAAAAGCAGCAGTTTAAAGTTCCGTGTGACTACAGGATGCAAAACATCATAGCAAAGTCAAGGCAAAGTAGAATGGCCTCTGCTTCCACCTTCTGCCAGTGAGGATGGGAGCCCAGGGACACAGTAAGCAACAGTCCCAGTGAAAAGTTCAGGTATCTATACAGTGTCGTATGGAACTGAATGCAGTCAGCAACAGAAGCAAAATTGGAGTGAAGAGATCCCAACTCCAAAGTGAGGATTCCAGCACCATTTCTATCAAGCCTTTTCCTCTTTCTGCTTGCAGACTAGAAAACATAAAGTTTATCTCAGAGGGTGGCAAAGGGGCAATGCATAGAAGTGATGACACCATATGTGAAAAACAGAAGAGCCACTTTTTCCTCTGGGTCACCCCATTACTGTCAAAAATAGAACAACTAGCTTGTAACAAAGGATAGGCAAATACTACTGCACGTATAAATACTCAAGAAGCCTCAGGATTCTGAGATTTTATGCTAATGAACACCCTCTGGGGTCTAACCTGTTTTTTGCACCAGTGTAACTATGGCAGCTAGATTTATTATTTTTATATATAGTACTATGGGCTATCCTGCCCCCCCCACCCCTACAGGGGAAACCAAGACAGGGAAGCTTTTACTGCACTCACACTGAGAAAACATGCAAGTAATTTAGATATATTGCTTTAACCATCCTACTGTGACCTGTGGGCACAAAGAAGGCTTTTCATCATTTCAGACCAGACTTTAAAGTGAATCATTTATAATATTAAAATTGAGGCTTAGGTTAGTGAACCTGAAAGATACTTCATTAATACAAGGTAGTCTGGAGAAACTTAGCATTCCATTCCTCCCTGTGCAAAAGGTCATTTGGATTAATAACAAAAGTATAAATATATAAATATATATGCGTGTATATATATGTATTTATTGTAAAATACACAACACAGCTAACTGGATGTTATGCTTCTTTATGGCTGTTAGACATTCTTAATAATTGTACGGACAATTACCTTGAGAACTTAAATTTGATTATGCTACCTCAGTAACAGTTATGTAAGACTTCACAATTGGTCAAGAGTATGAAAGCTTACCAATGACAAAATTTGCCATTTTAAGATGTATTAACTACATAGGAAAAAAAAAATGTTACAGTTTTCTCTCTGCTTTTGGTCCAGAGGTCACAGCTTTGTGTTACAGGTCCACCGGCATTATGAAAAGCATCTCTAGGATTATAGCTGGCTATGCTAAATACTCCAGCTCTCCTGCCGCTGCCTCAATTTGACTATTTTGGAATAACCAGAAAGGTATAATCCTTATGGGAAACGGATGAATGCCAGATGGTGTAATTAGTCTTCTGTAAGGACCATGTGCTAAAAAGACTTTCTCACAGAGGACAGAAGATCTCAGCCCATCTGATTGTCAAAAGCTTTGCTCACATTAAAGCAAGACACTAGTGATTCCTCCTCTCTCAAGTGATCAGAGACCCACACGCTTCCCTCCCTCTCCATTAACCTGGATGCCCATCCCTGCTGCACCCCCAGTATCTGTAAGCGTGCAATGAGGTAAGGGAATCACTGGTGTAGAAAACCACAGAGGAATGGAGGTGTTAGACGAACACCTCCAAGGAACTGCTGATACATATCATATGTATCCAACTGTCCACAAGGAGCCAACTACAGTCTTAAGCACACTACTGAGTATCATATAAGATTACATAACTTAGGAAAGCTACATACTCTTACACTGTAATTTTAACTTTCTTGTCAAAACTCCAAGACCACCTTGAGACGGACACAGAAATCCCCAATGCTAATTAACTGTTAAACTACTGTAGACATGGGATATTTAACAACTATTGGAGAAAAAAAAAAAAAGCAAATATGGCCAAGTAAGCACTGTTAGCTCAGACATCCCTTTACTCTCTACCCTGTTGACAGATAACAGAGTCAAGAGAACAGATTTCCCCAAATGTTAATTTATTAAATGCTTTGTATGGACAAACAAGACACATCTGCAGATGTGTAGAAAGAGGCAGCATAACAGAAGCTCTTATTTTTCCGAGAACAAATTCTTAGCAAATGTCTGTTAATCAGCGACAGGAGCAGAAGCAGGAGGAACCAAAAGAGTCACAGGCAATTTGGATCCAAATGCGCAGTTACAGGAATCCAGCCAGGAACTGAATGGGAGTTTCTAACACTAACTGGAACTGCACTCAGACAAAACCCCAGGAACAGCAGCTCTGCCCCAGTAATAGGCTCCCAGTACCCAGCAATGACCTGTCACTGAAACCTTTCCCTCAGCCAAGCTGTGGTTTGGCTGTTGTACTTCTGCCACCCGGCTATTTTAGAAATCAGTTTCAATGGAGCTCAACACGTATTTCCCACTGAACTCCCAATTTTGAGATTGACGCTAATGTGGTCCTTTACAAGGACATTTAACTAGCATGTATTTTATCCACTACACCTTATCTTAAAGGAACTTTCCCAGCTTATATCCGAACATATGACTACATTACACAACAGAGTACCAGCCAACCCAGACACAATCAAGACAGGTGAACAGACACAGCACTGGTCAGAGCTGGCAGGACAGAGCTCCACCCACGCCAAGAAGACAACAGCTCTGCAGGTAAAAATAATCACTTTGTTGTGAGGTATCTGCTTTTGTTAGCAGCTGAAGCTCAAACACTGCAATGCTAGGAAACAAAAACTGGTTACATAAAGGAAAAATAAATGACACAAAATAACTAATGAAAAGAAAGACAAAAAGGGACGGTACAATGAGCAAAATATAAATTTATTTTAAAGCTGTTTACTGGTAATACTCTATTGTTACTATTTTTTAAAATGGTCTGAAGTTTAAACAAAATAGCTTTTTCAGTTATTTTCTTTACATTGCCTGTGTCTTTTCATAGGAAGTTTTTTATTTCAATGTCTTATTCCATTTCAACTGAATTAAGTATCTAATAAGCAGCAATCAAGCACAAAAAGACCTCACACATCATCTTATAAAAAAAAGATCCAAAAAATAGAGTAAACAGAAAACTGAGAAAACCATTGTCAGTGAACACATGCATCCACTCACACAGAAGTGAGTTACACCTGAATGATCAGATTTTGCCTCACACACAGGGAACTAAGCAAGAAATCTACAGATATCAAAGGCTACAAACAGGTTTTGATAGAACTGACGATCATTGCCCCACTCAGACTCCCCAGATGATATCATGGGCTGCTGGAAATGCAGCAAGGTTGTACACTCCCTTCCAAACTCTGTCTCTTGTCTAGCTTCCTTCTTGTTGTAAGAAAGTACCGATACTAGATGTCTTAGGGATTACAAAAATTAAATTTGTATGTATACACCACACACCAGAAACACTTGCAAGGCACTGTCACCTGAATAAATTTTTACAGCTAGCAAAATACATATATACTCATTAATTTTTTTTCTTTCTCTCTATACACACACACCCCCCCAGTCATTGTATTATGTCACCTTGATCCACTAGGAATTCTACTGTGTCATACTAAAATGACAATCAGCTGAGGTTACCTTTGAGGCTGAATTATCATTATAAAAGCAAAATGTCACGCAAAAGCTGTTAATTTCCATACACTCAATATCTAACCGTGTCTTGATCTGAGAAATAGTAAATGATAAGGCTGGCTCAGTTTAAATCAGCACTGCTGGAGGGTTGTTCCTATATATAATCAGGCTATCCCTGACCATATGAGCCATTCCATCACCTGACGAATAGCAGATTCACCTTTGAGAACTGCCCCCACATCAAGGCCAGAGGACAATAAAAGCATTATAAGCCTTGTTTGCTGATTTATGGAGCTATTTCAGATCTGAGCCCAAACTGCTGCTTAGAGGGTGAGCAAAATAAAGCACGCTGCAATTACAATGGGATGGGATATGATAAACTTGAGTAGATGAGCCAAGTGTAAAGAAAGCAGTAATATCAGACAACTTGACTCAGGAAGTTGCTGGACCACATCAGAAATCTGTCTACTTTGCACTTCTTCTGGAGGACTCAGCAAATTTCTCCTTTGGAAGAAGTCTCTAAAGCAGTGGTGTGTTACCCTCTTGTTTTGTGTCCAACAAGCAAACTGATTGCTGAGCAAACATTATTTTCATATAACCACACACCCCTCACAGAGGACATGCTTGGGATGATAGGAACGGGTGCTGCTGCTGAGCAGTGAGGTCTAGCACAGAGGGAGAGGAGCCATGTGATCCCATAAAATAAAGAAGAAAAATTGTATTTGCCCAGAATGACAGATGTTGCTTTACCTTTTTAGGTAAATCAAAACTACAACACCTTGCTATTAGTAAGGCCAGTTTCAATTCAGCTTTCCCTGCACTAGAACTGGAAAGGATCTAGCAAGACAGAGACTGGTATTATTGAGCATTTATGTTATCTTCTTATAGCTGAAGGCATTGTATGGTACAGGAGGGGATCCTTAATCATGTACATGCCTTTTAAAAATTGTAAGACACACAAAATGGATGGATACTATGAAGAAATATGTCCCCACATTACCACTGCATTGCTCAACTCCTGCCATCTTCCAAATTACTTGGTAGCACTATCTTTGCACTTAGTTATTATAGTTTTCTAAAAACGTACTTTGTGTTCAAAGAAAGAGATAAATGAGAAGGAAGGGAAAAGACAAAAGGCTGTTAAGGTATTTTAGCACCTCATCCATAACTACGATGGCCTCAGCAGATAGATCCACTAAATCTCATGGTTATGAGATTATACCTCAGAGCAAAGCTTATTTCAAGAGCACTCATCATCATCAGATCCAATTGCTGAAGCGGTTCAGCATACCTTTAATGTTCTAATCTGCTTTTTCCTTTCATTCAAGAGTGCTGGTCAGGGAAATCAACAAAATGTAGTTTATGTGAAAGAAAAAAAAAGAAATAACATTTCAGAAGTCTCTAGATTCTTTTCTTGACTTGGTTAGTTGACTCACTAAATCAGTAACACAAATAAAAAAAAATCCCAGTAGGATTAACTCTGTTAATAATAGGTGAATATGTATGGAATAAAATTTCCAGGTTCTGTCATTTCAGTTGCACCCACAAATACATACATATATAGAATATAAATATATATGTATGAATGAAGTCAACTTTTAACGCTTAGCATGACAGGTTTCATTGCCCAGACATACCAGGAACTTTGTAAGCAAAGAAACACAAAGTCCAAATCACAGCTCTCCTGAACTACATTTCTTACTACTGTGAAGATCCATGAAGTTAATCACCCCTCATAGCAAGGGAAATAAAACCATACTGCTCCAGCAGCCTAGCAGTCAGCTGCTCTGAAGGAGTCTGAAAATAATGGATATAAAATACACAATCAGATTCTTAACACCCTGTGGCTGCTTCCCTACCAGTATAAAGAATTGCAAGAGCACCTGTATTAGCTATCTTATTATACAAAACAAAACAGAGACTAGTGATGTTACAAATATTTCAGTACAACTGTGGATTTAAAGTACCCCTGAAGGTTGTTTTAAATGTTTTACAGCATCTATTTTTCTTTAGTTGCTACCATTACAAAACCGGGGAACTGTTACACATCGGCAACTGCTTTTTCCGGGATGTAGCATGTACAACAGTCATCCACAGCTTTAGTTTTGAAAGGAAAAATTGTAGCTGTTTAAATACACGGAAGAATGAAAAATGATCACTTTAACAGATATGCTTGCTTCTCTTTTATTCTGGATCTTGTATAGCTTTATCAATTGAAATAATTGCAAACCTTGAATTAATGATGTGCATGAGGCATTTCTGTTGCTCCCAACAAGCAAAGCACACAGGTCTGACAAAATAAATTACCAATGTGCAATAATAAGGCTTGTTCTTCTCACCATTCAAATCAAAGACAATCCTCCTGCTTTGGTCAGTGGAAGCAGGTCCAGTCACTTTTGCTCAGTCTGCTTTAATAAAATGCTCTACATTAAAAACCACAATTGTACCGTGCCACGCAGATTAATCTCACACAAAACAGCCTTATCCTACTCTCACAGTGGAGTTTTACAAATGATTTGAAAATAAAAAGGAAAAAAAGTAAATGTTAATAAAATCTTCTAGGAGGACTCTCACCTACTATCAGGTTAGCAGAACTCATTTCCAGATCTAAATGTCAAAATTATCCTAATGAATATAAGGGAATTATGAAAACATACTGATTTTCTCATCTGTATAACTAACATTTAAAAATATAATGTACTGCAAAATTAAAAATTACTTTAAATTAATGAAGAGAAAAAACAACAGAGGGAGAGGATACAGACTACTAAATAATCAGAGTAGCTTCCATAATGCTAACCACAGCCGGACTAGAACTAACAGAAACAACATGATTCTAAGTTTAGGCTGAAATTGCCTCCCTGACTAACTGTTCCTTCATCTAAACACAGCCCTGCATACATACTGCAGTTCAGATGGCAAGAGATGCAACATCACGCACCCACTTTCAGCACTCAAAACCACAGATTGTACAAGTTGTAAAGCAAAAAAACCTACACACTAATGATTTGACATTATCTAAATACTTGGCACTCTAACTGTAACTATATTGCAGTATTTAATTCAGGATTAGTGGTTAAATCAACTTTTGATAACCTCAGATTTTCAGGTAGATCACAAGTTTTGACATCTTTTTCAATGAATCTGTAAAGCAAAAGAAAAGTTAGCAACCCATGACAGCTTATTTCTCAAAAGAAATATGGTCCTCTCAACGGAGTCATGAAAGCAGCCAAGTTTTTCACAAACCAACATTACAGGTACCACATTCTAACCAGGGTGAGGAAATGCCTAGGAGATGTGGAGTGCTACCTGGCAGATGAGCTTTTTATCATTTTTAAAGCATCTTTATAGCATTTCCCTGGCATGTGATAACTACTGGTCTTCCTTTATCTCGCTTGACTACCCTAACAGCATTGCCTACGAAGGCAGCACTGAAAACACGTAGGAGTTGGCACAGGCAATCGTTCTTTTGTTCTCTGCAGATGGAGGGAACACCACCTTTGTCAGGCAGCACAGAAGTCTGTGCCAGTGAGCAACCCACTTTGCTTCAGCTGCCCCTGTGACAGGCAGCCTCTGCTAAACACTCAAGAAGAGTAGTCATTGCTGACCAATCACTAGTTTGACGTCCTGTGTTTAAGTATACATATATACACATTTATATGTTTGTGAAATGTGTATTTTGAATTCAGCAATCTCAGAGAACGGCGAGTTTAGTTCAGTGATGAACAACGTCTGGAGCGGCTCCTCATTGGGATCCTGCATCCCGACAGCACTGGGAGTATTCCCGATCCGTGGCACGGAGCGTTCACACCGCTTCCACACGAACTGCCCGAGCCAACCTCTGCTCAGCACCACAGCCTGACCCTGGGGCCGGTGCTCACCTCCAAACCTCCCATTCCGACCGCAGCAGCCGCCGCTCGCCCCGCGGCCGCGGAGGGGGAAGGCAGCGCCGGCTTCGCCTCAGCTTACTCTCTACAGAGCGACCCTGCGGCGGGGGCACGGCCAGACTCTACCGCCGGGACAGCTTCCCGCCCCGTCTTCACCGGCGGGAGCCGCCCTCCTTGCAGGGCTTCCCTGAGGGGGGCGGCCAGAACCCCGCTGCAACCCGTGGGTAGCGGCCCGCGGGCGGGCAGGCCCCGGGTCGCACAGGTGCCGAAGGGCGCTGTTCTGCTCGCCCCCAGCGCCGGGCCAGGGCGCCGCGGCCGCCGCAGGTGGAGAGGAGCCTGCGCCCATTCCCGGGGAGACCTCGCCTCCTACCGCCCGCGCCGGGCCGCGCTGCGGGCAGCGGGAGAGGAGCGCCGGCTGCCTCCAGACCCCCTCCACCTTCCTGCAGCGGGCCCGCTACGTGACCGACCGAGAGGGGAGGGAAAACGTAAGAGCTTGGCAAGGCCGGGAGAGAAGCGGCGGCGGGAGGGAGACGCCGGGCAGCCAAGGTTCCCTGTCTGCCCCTCAGCGAGCAGCCGCGCAGCCCGCCCAGTCCCGCCGAGCCCGCGGCGGCGCGGGCGGCTCGGCATTACCTTTCGAAGAGCAGCCGGATCATGAAGATGCAGAAGGCCAGGGGGAAGGCGAGGTAGAGGTCCTCCGCCTGCGGGAAGGCGGCTTCCTCCGTGCTCTGCAGGTCCGCCCAGGTGACGTTGTGCGGCAGCCAGAACCGCTCGTTCCAGAACCAGGCGAGGATCCCTGCCATCTTTGCTTTGTCTGCCGCGGCGCTCCGCGCTCCGCTCCGCCCGCCGGCCTCCCTCACCGCGGCGAGGCGTGTGCGAGCGGCTGCCGGGGTAGAGGAGGATGGAGGCGCGTCTCAGCCCCGCCGCCGCGGATGATGCTGCCGAGCGGTGCCGGCTCCCCGCCCCGGCCGCCCGGCGGGGGCAGCGCCGCCCCGCCTGTCACACGGCCGCGCCGCCCCCATTGGCTCGCTCCCCGCCGCGCGGCTGCTCGGCTCCCTCGGACCCCGCCGCGCTCCGGAGGCGGCACCGGGCTGGTCTTGCCGGGGGCCGGAGGCAGCGTCCCCCCGGCCCTCTTCCGCCCCAAAAACCTCCACCGAACCCTGAACCAGAAATTGCGCGGCCCGAGCGAGCAGGGACCCTGTCCTGGGGACATTCGCCGCGGCTGAGGCTGCCGGTGGCAGCGCGCTGCAACCGCCGGGACGCAGCCTCCGCCTCAGCGCCGGCTCGGCGTCCGACCAGCCTGGCGGCGCCGCGGATCCGCGCCTTGTCACCCCGCCTTGTCACCCCCCTTGTCACCCCACCGGGCTGCCGGGCTGACCCAAAGCTCCTTTTCTGAACTCGGCAGGGCCACACGGGCCGGTACCGGCTGCCTCAGCCTGAGTAAACCCTGCCGGGAGCACCGCCCTCTGCCGTCCCCTGGTGAGGCGGTTAAATGGGAGCGAGACCGTCCTGGGTGAAAGGACCCTCTGAAACATTTAGTGACTCAACTCTGTATGCATGTACGGCACAGAAGGTAAATGAGGCATGGAAAGCTGTCTGAGGGCACACCACCCATCAGCAACAAAACGGAGGTTAGGACTGTGGCTTTTCACATCCAGGTAAAAAAACCTTTTTGTTTTTATGCATATTTTTACAAGCTGCAAGAGGAAAACTGTAATTGTCTCCACCAGACGTTACGGCAAAGGTGACTGGCAGTCTTTAGTGTAGATGTAGCCACTAGACTATGTGCATAGTGGTCTAGGCTCACACAAAACTACTTCAAGTAGTAGTTATGCGTAGTTGTGCTGATCCTGTAACATCGCTATTTTGTCTGCCCTGCCTTGCTTTATTTTAGATGGTTTCAGTTTTCTCCCCTGTATCATCACATTCTCTCTACTGAATACTAAGCTACACTGACTTCTGCACATGGCAATACTCCAGAGTTTTATCATCCTGCCTTTGGGTTTTCTGCTAGCTTGCTCTTTTTTCCCTACTGACTCTACTTGCCCTTCCTGAAAAATTAATTGCACAGCTCCTTGTGTATGCGCTGAAGAAAATTCTAAGTTAAACACACGACTCTAATGCTGTGAAAAATGCTATACCAATTCAAACAAAACAAACCATTTCTGTATATGGAAAGAATTTCCATCTAGGACATTTCAGGGAAGTTTCAGGAAATGTTTTGGCAGGATGGCTGAGGAGCCATGAGGGTGAACCTGCCACTGGATGTTTCTGTTTTATTGCTTAGCCAACATCCTAACTCTCCATAATTATTGTGATTCAGTTCTTGTGGTTGCTTATAGGGGAGAGAGAAAGCTGGTAGCTGAAGGCTGCTCCATGGACGCCTGGTCCTTCAAATGGTCTGAAACAAAGTGTGGGTTCTAGCACCTCTGTCAGATTTGCCTGCCCCCATCTCTTCCTTCGCTGCGGTTAGAACAGTGCTCACTGCCCATCTGAGCCCTCAGCTCCCCAGCAGTTCCAGCCCTATGCGTAATCATCTCAGGATCCTATAATACTATGAGTGTCTGACTTGAGCTATCTGTCAAAACTCAGGGCTTTGCTGTGATTTCAGTTCAGAGGGCAGACTGACCGTGAGAGCTGCACACCCCTAATACAGCCTCCTTCACTTACAAATAATTTCTTTGCTGAAATCAGCAAGAACTTTTTTAGCCAGTGCCAAAAACATAACTGTCTAATATCTCCCTTCCACCTCCTAACCTCTGCCTTGTTCTTATGGCCAGATTTCACCCATCTTCCAGCACTGTCTCACAAACACCTGAGCTAGCTTCCGCACATATAGATACACCTCTCTTCAGTTACAATACCCAAATCATCCAGATCACTCAATTTTCTGAATGGACTTGCATAAAGCAGCCTTAAAGGGAGATATGAGTGTGTGTCCTCAGAATGACCTCAGAAGCATAAACTTTGAAATCTATTGATGAAAAGCTTTTTATATATCATTATAATAGCTGACAATACACAGATAACCATTTGCTCCATTAACGATAATTGTGTTTAAGGCAAAGTTGATTTTAATTAGAAAATTGGTATCATTATTCTGCACCTGAAGGTGACCTGTCTTTTTGCAGCATATTTCAATATTCCAGTCCATTTAGAAGTATATTCAATATTTATGTTTGTTTCCAATACAATGAATTAGTTCTTTCCCAGCCAGTACTGAGGCTTGCAAGGGCTGGTGCTCAGCATTGCTCATATACACATACAGAAAAGGAACAGATCTTTGTAAAGTGAACCTAACAACAGTAATAATCTGATGATGCATAAGAGCTTAATTTCTGCTGAACAATTTGTGTAATTGCTTTCTGTATCAGACTAGAATTATGGCAGGACAACAGATCTCTAAGCATATCTGAAAATGAATGACATTTCTGAAGCATTTGGGAGGATGACCAATTAAAAGCTTTTAATTGAATTTAAATTGTAGCAGCAATTATGTAAGACATAGCCAAGACAGGATTATGGAATGAGGATGCCTGAATCTTGTGCTTTGGAGGGAGATATTACCAGGTTTTGTTTTTCTGCCCCCTAAAACTGTTATGCCACAAAAGGGACTATAGAAACTGTGGTTTCTTATGTGGTCTTATATCCTGAAGCAACTTATTCCAATATAGTGCTAGATCTTGGCCAAAAAAAAAAGTGTAAAGAGCTGTTTTCTCAAAAGCCCAGCCTGGGCACTCTTTGCAATATACAAGAGTTGGTAAGAACTAAACAAAAACGTATACACAATTCCCCCAAAAGTTACTGAACTTCTATTTCTACTCCAAAAAGAAAAACCTGACAGATGCATATCACTAGATCAAGACCTTGAGCAACCGGTAGAGTGGCTAGTCTAAAGTGAAGGACTTCATCATTTATGTCTTGTTTAGCACCAAGAAGCCAGGTTAGATCTCAGGTGCAAAATAAAAGGTTCCTTAGCTTTAGGAATAAAATTATTGTTCTTAATCTAATAAAGTTCCTCCTTCCAGCTTAGAACAAGTGTATTAAGTGCATTTTCACACAGCAGAAGACTGACTTCCTTTGCCCACCAGCCTCACTTCTCTCCATGGCCACGAAATTCCAGTAGCCTCTTCACATCAGATTAGGAGATTGTTAGTACTTGATTCTTCACAGGTCAGAATAAACCATGTGACGCTTTCCAATGTAGATGTGTTTTAATATATGGAAATTCAGAAAGTTTTCTGGAAAATGTAAATTTGTTTTCTATCAATACTGAACTGCTTAAAATATGCAGTAGTTTATGTTGTCTTAGGCTTCCACACAGATACAAACACACACGCACAGCAGATATTTTTTTAAATGTGTAGTATTTAGACATTGCTAAGGTAAGAGAGTTGCTTTAAGTATTGGACACATATCAGTTCATCAGGACAGTGTTACAAAAGGTACTGCAAAAATTGCAAAGAAAAGCAACATGTTGTTTAAATTCAGCTGTTTAGCAGAGAAATGTCATTTAAATTTTCAAGCACTACATTCATGCTGCAAATATGGCTTGAATTAAAAGCTTGTAACAAAACCTTGGAGGTTTCCTTAGAAGATATTGACAGTGATCTTTCCTACTGGGGGAGATGTTTGAAAAGCAGCTTTACTAGTTTACAGTAGGTAATAGCCCACTACTTTTATTGTTATGGCTTATTTATCTATCTGAAGTCAACAGGAGTATGTATCACATCACTAAACCACTTTGAGTGAGTTTGGTAATGTGTATTTGTTAGCACTCTTGTGTCTGTGCCATACTGCTGGCCACCTGGAAGAGTTCCTCCACCAAAACAGGAAAAGCTGCAGCAAAACCTTGTGATTTTAAAGGACTGCTAAAGAATTGAAAGCAACCAGCCAAAAATGTTATCTCATTTAGCCTGCTGTAACTCTGGAGTAGTGCCAGGCTTACACACAGGGAACTGCGATCAGACTCTGGGCCAGTCCACTTAATGGACTGGATAGTACAGGTGCCAACAATGTGATCCACTGAGACTGATTTTTTGTCACCCAAATCTGAACCAGGTTCTTCCTGAGCAGAAGAGATGGCTATGGCTGACTTGTGTAAAAGCAGCAGTGCCAGTCCCATTTCCCTAGGTCTGTATCATTAGGCTGCTAATGCTGCGTCTAGCAGAAGGGCCAAGGACTGCCTGGTTGTTAGGAGATGGCTCTGTGCCCTCCTGGGAAGGGTAGAGGACCATGGGCATGGCCCTGAGCTGTCATTCTAACATGTCTCCTACCTGCTGGTCCCAGCAGCTGTATGGATTTCCAGGTTCTTGTGCAGCTAGTTTTGCCAGCTTCTCTGGTAATTTTTCCTAAGAAGTAAAATCAAACTATCAGAGCAGCAGTCTTCCTTACAAAAGCTATTCTGGGCCAGTCGAATCAGTCCTGACTCCTGCATGGGATTGCATTTTTCTGAAGAGACCAGTCTGACTTCACCCAATTACAAAATGATATACCTCAAATTCAAATCACTAGCAGAGCTCTGTGCAATAGCGCTTAAAATACATCAATACCATAGGTGTCCCTGGGTTATATCACTTCACAGCCTTCCAATTTGTTTATCTTGGCAGAAAAGCAAGTTTTGTCCTTTGGGAAGACAAGCAATGGTAATTAGTTTGGCTGTTGTGAAAAGATGTGGACAAGTAGCTCTAGCTGAAAGAGAGGTTTGCCAGCCTCACGAAGGCTTGTGCTTGTCTCCAACTAAAGTCAAGACCTGAAGCAGAACTGCTCTGTGAGGGCTGGTCAGAAGAGGAGGAAGCAGGGATCACCTGAGTCACTGTATTTCTCCATGCATCATTTGTTTCCATTGTTCACTTTGGTTTGGCTTCTTGCTCTAGTTTTAAAGAAAGCGTGCCAGATTGTACATCCTAATTATGATACAGTCATAGTTCACTTGATTTCAGTGTTGCTTAACTATGAGAGCTTATGCTAAACTGCACTAGACCTTATTCAAACTACAGTAAGAGCAGTTAAAATCTTCTGCAACAATTTTAACTAAATTATCCTGAAAATAAAACTTCAAATGAGGCTTGCACAACTCTTAGCATAGACAGGCAGCTGCAAAAAGTGCTGCTTTTATTATATCTCAAACTAGATACACTGCATTACACTTCAACTGGCATTTCAGAAACATCTGCTTCATGCCTCTTCATGTGGCCAGGTTTGGGCTATAGAGTCACTATAATTTATTTAGCAAAGGGACTTGTTAAACCTTCAAGTGGTCAAAATTTACTGTTCAGGGTACTAGCCAGTGTGGAGCTGTACAGATCGTGTTTCCCCAGCACCTCGAGATGCTCTGGGGGACTGCAGACTTTCAGTAGCCAGGCCTCGTTTCCATGCTGAGTAAAATCTGTACACTGACTGACCACATTGTTGTGCCTGACTCAGCAACGAATACACAATCTGGAGTCTGTGCCAGCTTTATGTCAGCCGTGAGGGGACAGACAATACCTGACCCTTCACGCAATGAGAGAGCTAATCTGGCAGAGGAGGTCAGCTCCTACAATGCTAACCCATCACACTATTCACAGGGAATTTGAGTTGCCAGTGGGAGCTTCTGTGTGATCAGTACCTCCCATCTCACGGCTGCAAGCTGTGCTCCAGTCCTGGCAGCCCAGGAGTTATTTACTGTCTCAGCAAACCACAGTCAGAACTAAACTCACTTATTTACTGATCATCTTCAGCCAGCTTCCAAGTTAATTAAATTCTGCCCAGAAGAAAATTCTCTTGGACATCTCAGCTTTTTCTTCAAAGCTCTTTACATCGCTGTCACAATGTCATCTGATAACACTTTGTGTTCAGACATTAATGAAGCCAATGCTATTTAGTATTTGGTTTCAAGACCTCACATAGATGTAAATTATCATTTGCCTAGGAGCTAGATGACAGGTAACTTGCTGGCAGTGGATTTTTTTTTCTTATTACATAGTTTTGAACATCTTCTTTATAAATTTTGCTGTACTTATTTCACAGCTGTGCAGAATTTCTTTTTTTTTTTTTTTCCCCACCAAAAATGTAGGTTTGGATTGACTGAAACTATCGCTGATTTCATGCTGAATTTATCAGTTTAGCATTTTCATTTTCCTAAATCATGAAATATATTATTCTGATGTTTTCAAACCAAAACATCCATTTTTTATTTTGTAATGAGATTGCAAGAGTAAAGTTATTTCATTTTTTAAGTGAATTGGAAGTAAATATAAATCAAAGGATTGGGTAAAATCAGACACATCATAATTGTATGATACCAGTATATCTTCAAAGCTCTAGATAGTCATTAAAGATTACCTTAGCTATGTTGATGGTGTCAAGGCTCTCAAGATTACAGGTCATGTATTATTGCAATTACATTGTTTAAGTGGAAAAGGTACCCAAAAACTGAACTGATAAATCAATGGGCCACACTCCCTGCTGGGGTAACTCTAGATCTGCTTATGCTCTACAGTGGACACAACTTACTACTGTGTTCTGTATATACAGTCATAACTCTGCAAAAGGAAGCTGACACACCACCTTGTCTCCTTTCTCTGTCACAGAGCATAGCTATTATGGGCACCGACATGGTAAATTAGTTAGGTGTGGCTTTAAGCATCTTCTGAATTGGAAATGTAATATTCTATTTATGTTTTCTCTGGAGTTGTGGAGAGAAAATAAGAAAAACACAAAACACACAAACACCACCTCCCTCCCTCCCCCCCCCACCCAACAAAACCAACAAAACCAAAACCAAACCCACACACACAAACCCCTCCCCCCCAAACACTTCAGGCTTCCCAAGCTTTGTTTCTGCCCCAGCATGCATTCTCTCTTTCACAAGTTCATTCTGAATCACAAATCAGCAGAAAAATAAGAGGATTTTCTTCACCCCAATTATGAAAGAGGGATTGCTTTTATTCCTCCCATGAAAACAAAAAGCACCCATGTATTTCACCTGCCAGATCATGTATATAGGTGGCATCATTTTACTTTTCCTAGTGGGCTACACTCTTACACAATTCAGTGGCTGCAGCCCATTTGTATTCTCCAAGGTTTTTGGCTCCCTCTTGACACCCAAAGCAGTGTCCCACACAGTTGAGTTGACTGCTCAATCCAGGCCAATTGCCGCTTTCGTCCTGGCACAGTTACATGGACATAGCAGCAAAATCAGCCCAGGGATTTATCATTCCTTGAATTTATTCTCATCCACAGTACCTTTTGGGATCAGTAGTGGCCTATTTAGCAACTGTCTTTTTGATTTAAAAGTTTAAAGATTTATACATGTCAGTCCAAGCATCCAGAAGAGGAGACAAGGGGATTTGTTCAGAGACACGTCATCTTGCCTTATACAGAAATAGGAAGGCTGCATAAATAATGTAATATAAATACAGAGTAAGAATGAGTATGTTGGTTTGTGCAGTAGACCAGTAAACCTCCTCATCCAGAAGTAGACATGTAGAGGAATCCAAGTGATTTTGTCCTAAGCTGTGCTAGTAAAAGAGGGAATAACCTCAGCCATCCCTCCTGTACCCACCAAACATGACAGGTGTAATTTGCAGAGCATCAGAGCTGACCTCACTCTACTTTTATTTGCAGTAAGGGAGAAAATTTGCATGGGATTTAGTGTAATCAGTAAAATTAATGTTGGACACACCTCAAAAATGCATGCGGTAGCTACTACCTCACTGTTTGATGTATTAACTGAATACTGAGGAACTAAATGAGTACAGAAAGTCCCCAGCCAGAAAAGCTGGATTGCCAGTTTGTTACTAGACTATAAAAATTCACAGCAAATAATCTGGAATCCTCATACTGATACTGCACAACGTCTCCACACTAGTCATATATCTCCAAAGGCTGAAGGAAAAATACCATAATGCTGTCTGAGGAATATTTACCAGAAGGACAAAGCAAACTTAGAGAAGTTTTTTCAAGGATTTTACATTTCACAGGGCTCCGGACAAACCACTAAATTTGTTTTACGGCAACTTCACCAAGAATTAATTTATCAAAAACTTATTTGCAATGCTAGCTTTTTACATGCTTGAAACACCAATTTATAAAAAATATCCAGAAAACATCAACCAGCAGGAATGGTTTTTCCTGGACCTTTGTTTCTAAAAGTTTTCTTGTTTGTAAGAAAGACTACATTTTCTGAAGCAATACATAGTCTTGAAAAGGTTGAATTATCTCCTTTGCTTGGTGATTATTTTGTGTGGTTTTTTTGCCCACTGAATTTAACATCAAGGGGGAAAAAAAAAATAAAAAAGGATGCTGGCAATTTTGCCCTAAGTGCTTCCTTCTGTCTTGTGTAGGGGAGAACCCTGGTGTGATCAATGCTCTTCCTGCTCTGTAAAGCGAGGCCATTTGTAAAGCAGGCGTATCACAGACAGATGGACAGACAGACATCCTCATGTAATGATGTGGAAGACAGCAAAATTGGTAAGTCAGTTTAATGAACCCCACAAGAGGTACTTGCAAAGACATACAGCTCTAGGCTGCATACCATGATCTAACTATATAAGCATTCTACCAAACGGGATTAAAAGTGGTTATTAGAAACATACTTTTTGCATAACTACTTGTGTTTTAAATATCTATGTAGAGATTTTTTTAAACTTTTTTTTAAAGAAAATATTCCAAGCCTGTAAGGACTTTGCCCCTTTTTACCTGAAGTTCCTAAAAGCATGTAGTGTTGAGCTAAGAAAAAAATAGTAGGTATTAGTGGTTTTGTGTCACATACGTACAATCCATCTCTGAAATCAGTGGCAGTTTTGTTTAACATTGCGATAAACTCCTGCCCTTGCCCCTGCTCTGGTTTGGACTTACCTACGGACTGCAGTCCCTGAGGGGCGTGCATGCTCCAAGTAGGACTTTATCTGTGAGCCACCGTTTCTTGAGGGGTATGTCTGCTGTGGCATAGACTTATCCCTAGCCACAGTTGCTTTGAGGTGTACCTGTTCCAGTGTGGCCTTCTCCGTGGGCCACAATGTCTTCAGAGATATATCTGCTCCAGCATGGTCTTACCTACAGCCACGGTCCCTTCAGAAGTAAACATTCTCCAACATGGCCTTACCGATGGCTGCAGTCCCTTCAGAGCTGTACATGCTCCATCATGGGCTTGTCCGCAGCCACACACTTTGAGGTGCTCTGGCATGACCTCGTGCAGTGCACAGCCACAGATACTTCAAGGTGTACCCACTGCAGCATGGACTTCTCCACAGCTACAGATGCTGCAAGGTATACATTCTCCAGGGTGAACTTATCCTGGGGCCACAGTCCTTTCAGAGGTGTACCTGCTGCAGCATGTGCTGCAGATGCTTCAAGGTGTCCTACTCCCACATGGACTCATCCACAGGTGACAGTCCCTTCGACTCAAGTTCACACCGGGGTTCCAACCTCTCCAGTACAGCAGCACAGAAGCAGCAGTGATGCTGCCATCTGACGCATCACCATTGCTGTTATCAAAACATTCCCAGGCACAGCAGAATAAGATAATCAGCACAACAAACAGCAAAAGCAAAAAGCAGCCACTAACAAGCACTAGACTCTAATATACAGTATACAGTGAGCCCCGTAATAAGTACAGGAGCCTGCTGATTAATAGCTAAACAGGAATAACAGCTATAAATTAGATCTAGAATGTTCCAATCAAATCTGTTGTTATCTTGAACCCTTTGAGCCCCATATTGGGCATGAAAAAGGACTGTCATGGTTTAACCCCAGCCAGCAACTAAGCACCTCGCATTTGCTCACTCCTCCCCCTGCAGTGGGATGGGGAAGAGAATAAGAAGAGTAAAAGTGAGAAAACTCATGGGCTGTTGAGATGAAGGCAGTTTAATAGGTAAAGCAAAAGCTGCACGTGCAAACAAAGCAAAACAAGGAATTAATTCACCACTTCCCATGGACAGGCAGGTGTTCAGCCGTCTCCAGGAAAGCCTGGCTCCATCACGTGTAACAGTTACTTGGGAAGACAAACACCATCACTCAAAATGGTCCCCCGTCTTCTTCTTCCCCCAGCTTTATACACTGAGCATGACGTTGAATGGCATGGGATATCCCTTTGGTCAGTTGGGGTCAGCTGTCCTGGCTGTGTCCCCTCCCAGCTTATTGTGCACCTCCACCCTTCTCACTGGTGGGTGGTGTGAGAAGCAGAAAAGACCTTGACCCTGTAAAAGCCCTGCTCAGCAGTAACTAAAACATCTGTGTGTTATCAACACTGTTTCCAGCACAAATCCAAACCATAGCCCCATACTAGCTACTGTGAAGAACATTAACTCTGTCCCAGCCAAAACCAGCTCAGTGGTGTTTATCACTCCAGACTAACCAAATCCAGGTATCAAACTACAAACCGATCAGCACGACTACAAAACACTTTTTGTGCTGGTGCTGCCTTCTTACACTCTAGCTTTTGTCACAGTTCTGAGGAAGCCTCTCCTTCTGCACAATGAAGGGGACCAGGCTATAATTTGGGAACTTTACAAACATAAATTGTACGTTGGAAACCACTTTTTGTCTGCTAACCCACTTCATAAAAGACCAGAATAAATACAGCTGCAAAAATTCAGGAGCTTTCCTGCTGGGTGAGGTCTGTATCAAGACAGCTAAATTAAATAGGAGAACTGTGAACCAAGCAAATTAGGTTAGCTGAATAATATCGATTAACACTGTCAGGCTTAAAAAAAAGACAAGTTTTTTTCCAAAGTTTCAGTCAAAACAATGGCTTTTTCTTGGAAAGGATACTCCATGTGGAAAAAAAAATGGTATTGCTTCATGTTGAATATGATCTTTTAACTAACATGCTTATCACTGTCATTATTTGCTATTGTTTATCAATAAAAGAGGTTTTCATTTACTAAAACCCCAAGTAATTAAGCCTCAGGAAGAAAATGCTGCTTCTAGAAATAAGAACTCATCACAGAAACAAACAAATGAAATAATGCAAACCACAATGCACTAATTTCTAGCTATGCATTTAAGATATCAAGAGAGGATGAAGATCCAGCTGGCTGGGGCCCAGAGTGTTGGCGGGAGGAGTAGGAAAGGGAATTAAAGGGACACAGGAAGGAAAATATTATCTTTCTTTATCCTGTTGCACCTTCCAGTGGATTTGATCACCAAGTACAACATATTTTTGTTCTGCCCTCGGGGGCAGATGGGGGATGAAGACAAACACCCTGACACGATGCCAGCTGAAACCTAATTGCTTGGATGAGGCCAGTGCTCTCTGGTCTTGCCACAAGTTCAGGTTCTTCAGTCTTTTTCTCTGGAGCTCACTTGCTGCTGCTTGTGAAATCTCCCAGCTGTGGTTCAGAGCAGAAGAAAAGCTGCAGCCCTTACAAATGGGGAGCAGAGCTGGGATGGGTTATACCCTGCTGCCTCAATTATGGAGCAAAATTTTCTTGTACCAAAGTGTCACCATAACAAGCTTTTCCAGGAAATGGTAGGAGAAGGCAGACAGTGTGCTGTAGTTGCAAAATTTCAAACATAGAAAAACTCTTCACACGAGGTGTAGTTAAGCAGAGCCAAACACACACAGCTGCATTGCATTCCAAAATATACAAGCGCCCCCCAAATTTGCCTTTCTTTAAATAAATGACACTTCTTTAAAGCACATTAAGTTCCCTGTGTTATGTTTTTTAAGTTCTCTACAGCACAGCTGTTTTTTGGGGGGGGGTAGTGGAGGGAAGGGGGCAGGATGGGCCCAGTTCTACCATTTTTATGAAAGTGGCATGTAGTTTCTACCTTGAATTTCCACTGTAAAGCAAAATAAACACTTCTGGTGTGTCAGCCACTCCTCCCAGCTTTGTGTCATCAGCAAACTTGCTGATAGTACGCTCTATTCTCTCATCCAAATCATTGATGAATATATTGAATAATACTGGTCCCAGTATCGACCTCTGAGGCACTCCACCACATACAGGCCTCCAACTAGGCTCTGCCCCATTGACTGCAACTCTCTGGCTTCTTTCCTTCAGCTACCACAGTCCACCTCACTACCTGATCGTCCACACTGCACTCCCTCAGTTTAGTTGTGAGGATGCTGTGGGAGACTGTGTCAAATGCCTTACTGAAGTCAAGACAGACCACATTCACCGCTCTGCCATCATCTAACCACCTCGTTATGTCCTCATAAAAGGCGATGAGGTTGGTCAAACACGACTTCCCCTCGGTGAAGCCATGTTGACTGCCCCTAATGACCCTCTTATCCTTGATATGCCTTGGGATGGTGCCAAGGATTAGTTGTTCCATCAGTTTCCCAGGGATGGAGGTGAGGGTGACCGGTCTATAGTTACCTGGGTCCTCCTTCTTGCCCTTTTTGAAGACTGGAGTGACATTTGCTTTCCTCCAGTCCTCAGGCACCTCTCCCGTTTCCCAAGACTTGGCAAAGATGATGGAGAGTGGTCCAGCAATGACCTCAGCCAGCTCCCTCAGCACCCATGGGTGCATCCCATCCGGACTCATTGATTTATGGATGGCCAGATTGCCTAATTGCTCCCTAACCCCCATCAACCGAGGCAAACTCCTCCATTGTCCTGACTTCCTCTGGGGCCTCAGCGGTACGTGGCTCCTCAGGACAGCCTCTGGCAGAGTAGAGTGCTATGTTACACAATATATTATAGAACAAACCCGTGGATTAAGAACCGTAACGCTGAACACTAAAAGAAGTGCAAGAGCCTGCAGGGAGGGGCTGAGTTAATAACAGTGTGGATAGTCACCATGTGAGGGAGCTCTTAGTGTCAATTTGTCAACTTTTAACCACAGTTGGCAGTAGCAATTTTCTCCTTTTTTTAATTCCACCAATCAATAACCATAAAATGACCCAGCAGTCCATGCTTTGCAGGTGTTCTTTTGTAACAAGATAATATTAATTAGGTATTCAAATCCCTAATTGCTGTTTATTTTTTTTTTACTTTCTGCATCCATGATTTTTAATGCTTTCTTCTTGCAGACATTTTACTACATTCTAAGCCATTTTTCTTTCTCACTTGACTGCCTCTCTTCTGTCCTTTCCTGTATATGTGGTCATTTTTCCACTCTCTTATTATTCAAACTTAATGTTCACTAAATTCAAGCTGTAAAAAATGTATGTTTTTACTGCACTATTATTTGAGATGGTTAATGGGTTTATTTATTAGTGCACTCACAGAATTATGATATTCTGTTTGATTTCATGCTGATTTGTTTACAAAAATCAGGCCAGGAACTGAAAGAAACCAGCAAAGAGTTTATAGGCAGAGGATATTTGAAATGGGAATTAGGAGAGTACTAAAATATGTTTTTAAAAAAATCACACACCCACAAATACTGAAGACATTCAGTGTGTTTACCACAACATTCTCAGCGTGTGTAGTCATCTAGTGAAATTGAGCATGGAGCACGGCAAATATAAGCATGAGCAAGGATTATGCCAATACCAACTGTATTTGGAACAACACTGCAAGATTTTTTACCTTTAAGGATGCCAAAGGTACCAGCCATAAGGAGTGCCTATTGCCAAGGAGATAAATGGATTTGTGGGTTTTTAAGAGGGGAGAAAAGAAAAACAAAAAAAAACCAAACCACTACCAACCAAATACAAACATACACACAACCCCCCCCTTGTTTTTTATTTTTAATCTAGCTCAGTGCTTCCTGTTTATTCTGCAAAAGGCTCGGGCGACAGAGAAAAAGACAGACGGAAAGGACCATCAGAAAGGCTGTCAGCAGCAGAACTTCAGAGGAGCAGCCGGGCAGCACTCACAGAAGAAGCCTGACCCCCGATGGCACCTCTGAGTGAGTTGGGGATTAGGGGAAGCTGCTATGAAGGGAACTGGACCTGGCAATGGCTGATTTGAGGAAGATTTATGGTTTGCTTGACAGTAACAGAGATCAGTGTCTTGTCCACAGCCAACCACTCACCTTAAGGGCCACTTCATATGCCATTTCCCACTCCAGTAGCTCAAAACAATAGAAAAATATCTTACCTAACCACCACTCATAAGTGAGATGTGCTAGTAGAGTAATTACCAGCCAGCCCTTCTTGGGCTGGCCTTGCCGTAACATTTGGTTGGAGACACAACATCATGACAGAGGAACTCCTCTGTTAATAGAAACTGGGACCCAAAGGTGCTGGAGAGGCCAAAAAAAAATCTGCTCCTATTTCCACCTCTCTCTTTATGCCACAGCTACAAAGACCCAGGTGACAGTGTCTCTACTAGCTGTATGGAAGTACTGTAATCAGAAACAACATCCATCATGGATAAGCAGTTAATTGTTGCCCTGTCACTGCATTAATGATGTTTCAGGTGAGTATCATCACATTATTCCACAATCTTTTAATAGCGAATTCTGGTTTCTTCTCACCTTGTCTGTTTCTGGTGACACATACCAGGATGGACGTTAAGAAGATTTTTTAACAATCTTTGCATTACCAGGCTAGCTATTAAAGGCCTTTTTTTGGGGGGGGGGAGGGGAAACAAACCACAAACAAACAACCCAAGAGTATAATAGTATAATTTGAAGGTACTCTAGTGATTTTACAAGTAGAACAAACATGTCTCTCTGTACATGGTGGCTCAAACTACATACCTATGCTAACTGCACACCACTACTCTTTCCGTGCTCCAGTAACTAATTATGTGCCAAAGATTGTCCAACAGCTTTGACTTGTGAGTTTGTTGTTTTTCTAAGCTTACTATTCCTAATCCTTAAATCCTATGGCCTTCTACTTTTAATATAATTCCATCTTAAAGAGATGACTCTAATCAGCTGCTTCTCAGCACCCCTCTAATCCTATCAATTTTGCCCATTAAGTCACCAGATGTATTTCCTTCCATAGACCTGTCATCTGGAGACTCCTAGAGATCCTTTTGTTACCGTGACTCCTGGCCATATTTCCCAGTACATTGATTCTTGCCTTCTCCATCATTTCATTTCACAATAGGTTTCTACCTCTCATTGATGTCAGGACTTGATAAGGAAATGTTTTACCAACTTTGAAAGACCCCTTCTGCTCAGCAAATGAGCTACATTCCAAGAGGTGCACAAAGGAGTATAGTATTTTAAAAATCTCAGCTGGTGGGGCAAGATTTACAAACCAAAAGACAGCTTAGTCTTCCTGCAACTCTGAGCAGCAGCATAAGCATCCTACTGATTTTGAAGTTTTCCTGTTGCGTCAGTGAAGCCCCACTGCCTCACTCAACCTTAATTTTTACACATTTAAAATATAAGAAACAGCACGCTGCATTTTTTTGTTTTTCTAGGACACACAAAGGTCTGCCATTCCTCTTTATTTTGAGACTAAACCTTAAGTAATTTCACAGAGGAAAAATAATTTTATAATGAGCTACTTTACCAACCTGAATGCTGCGTTACTCACAGCATTCACCACAGACACCTAATGCTGGCTCTGAAGTCTCTCAAAGCCTCTGTTGGGCATCCCTTTTTCTCTGATAGTCTTGAGTTGTGCAGTGATGCTGGTAGGCATGTCAAGACTTGTGCAGTTTCAAATATCTTCCTAGTCAGGTAACCACATGCATCTGCAGCTCTGCTCATCTGCTTGTCTCCAGAGACAGCTGCGTATGCCTGAAATGCAAACCAGAAGGAAAAGATATGTGAAAATTTATGCCAATCAACAGCAACTGCAGTCAAAACAGTAAGCTTTACCTTCCCTATGTGCGAGGGAAACGAGGGAGACAGCACTGAATAAATCATTTCAGTTCCCTATTAAA
Organism: Streptopelia decaocto; assembly: GCF_964273445.1. Classification (NCBI taxonomy): domain Eukaryota; kingdom Metazoa; phylum Chordata; class Aves; order Columbiformes; family Columbidae; genus Streptopelia; species Streptopelia decaocto. The sequence continues at coordinate 48,112,457 of NC_138660.1, forward strand.
ATGTTGTGGTTATCCTATCCTGAACCAAGCCTCTGTTACTGCAGATGAGGCCACAAGTCTTTCCTTCGCAGCTTCTGCTCCACACACAACAAGGTGTCCTCCACAGTTCCTCACTGCATCTCATACTTGTGGGCCAGCAGGCAGCAAAGAACAAAACAAAGTGTGGGAGGGCTGACACTGAGTAAAGATGAAAAGACAATGCATATTCAGAAATGTGCAATGAAGACAAATGCAGAAGACATATGAGTTGGGGAGGTGGCTGATTACATGTCTTGGCATTTTCTGCATAACTGGAAATGTATTGCACATAGGCAAGATGGTAACATCCCATCCTCCATGCCGCCCCGATTATCAAGCCTGGTCAGGCAGCCCTTGCAAGTCTGAAGTCAGATCTGAAAGATTCAAGAAAGCATAAGCTATGTGTCCTAATTGCTTGAGCAACAGAGATCCAGGACTGGAGATAAGGGATTAATAAAAAGAGGAAAGGCACGCCACTGGTGAATTTATGTTAATCACAGGCAAAAAAGCTAAGGATGCAATTTTCAGGTCATTGCATCTCTGCTGTTCCCATGGCTGTAGGGACTTAATCCTCATCTATCTTGACTGCACATTGTATGGGTTAATTGGCATTTCGGTATAAACTATAAGATGTGAAGTGTGCTAATAAATTGTAAGAGTCTTTAAAAAGTATTCACTGCTTAGAATATTAGTAATGTGTTAAGATGAATAATTTAGTTCTGAAAGGCATACTACATTTAAGCATTCATTTAAAATCACTTAAAATTTCAGCAATAAACACCTACAAATCACCTTTTCTGAGAATCAGCAAAAGGACGGCCAGAAGCTAAGGAAGATTAGCATTTGAAGGAAAAAATAATTGCTTTGCTGCTCCGTTATGCTTCAGGCTCCTAAGACTGAGATTTACTCAGAAAAGAACCTGTTTAACACTGGTTTTGAATTGTCTTTGGATGCCATAACCTGGGGAGAAGGGGCTGTGGCTCACAGGGCAGCCAGGATGGACAGAAACAATCTCCTGATTGACTTGCACCCGGCACTGCTGTGAGGGTGCCCTGTGCCCCTCCAGGATGGTGTCCCGGGGGGTCACTCGGTAAGGTGACGTCAGTGTGGGGCTGCTCACGCTGCCACGTCCTCCCAGCTGCCCCTGGGCTCCCATGGGTGCTGCTGTGTTGCCTCCCGTGCTGATGGCAGATACACCAGCAGGGTCAAGGTGCAAGGTGAGGGGGCCCACTCTTGCAACTGCTAATTAAAGAGGAATACAGCAACTAGATGTAAACAATTAGAGTCACACCCTTCCAAAGAAATCTGCAGACTGCAATGCCACCTGTGTGAACATGCCAGGAGGGAAATGTGCCACAGTGATGAGCAACGGCTGCAGTCCACGTGCTGCCACCCCGCCCCAGAGCGTCCCACACTCATTCACTTGGGTGGACTCTTGAAGGTGTCATTACAGGTGTAAGTCCTTTTCTGAGAAAGGTTCCTGCAGGGAGAAGCTGTTTTATTCCAATTGCTTTGCATACATTCACGTAGCGAAGACGCAGTCTTCTCCTGGGGCATTCCTCCTGGCTTCACACTAGCAGACAATTTAGTAAGGAATGTGCAACATCTACCATCTGTTAAAGTTAACCCAAGGGCCAGATGTCTAGGAGTGCATTATACAAAACTGAGGCCACAATTTAAAAAAAGCCAAACCATCATCCCTGGGGAGTGTAGTGACCAGGTTCTGGCAGGATGGCAGCAGGCTGGAAATTAATCCTTGATATTGCATAACTCCCTGAGTGGTCTGGCCCACCTGAGAGACAAACTCAGCTCTTTGGAAATCTGGCCTCCTTGCACACATGATGTGTGGAAACTGGGTGCTGGAAACAGTCAGTGCTTTGGCATGCAGGAGTTTCAGGCAGTGACACATGCTGGCAGGCAGATCATATCCATCTTGTCAGGCTGGGAACTGGGAGAAAGGGATACCCCACCATGAAAAATCTTTCAGCTCAATTGGCAGCTGTTATCCTTATGTACCCTGTGGCTGTGCTTACTCCATGGAGGCTCTTCTAGAGAAAGCTTTAACATGCGCTGTTTACTAACACCTCTTCAAATTCTAGTGTAAACCAAGCTGTTTGCAGTCATGATCTGGTTAAAATTACCCTTAGTATAAAGTATAAAGGGTGAGAAGCTAACATATGATAAACTGCAGACTGTTATCGTACCAGAACAAAAGCAGTTACTAGGTGATTGTTCACGATTTAAATGTCACATTAGGAATAATTATATCTGGATGAAGTGTATTTGTTTGTAAATCACTACTTTGTTTTGAAATAACTGTTGTAAGCAGAGCGATTTGGATTCTGATGTGTTTTAATCCCAGACATCCAAATCACAAATGGTTTCAAACTACTTCCTTCTACCCTCAGCTGTCCTGCTCCTCACTAAAATGGACTGTCCCAGCACCCTGCTCTTGTCCCAAACACGAAACAATCTCCCTGCGGAAGAAGACCAAAGATACCTCAAAAATTCAAGCACCTACAGCCAGAGGACACTTCAAATTAACGAGATCTTACAGAGCCCTCTCCTGTTTGAGGCCTCAAGGCACTTACTGCACAACAAACCTGTCTTTGCTGGGAGAACCAATATGCAATCCCTAACCCCACTGAGCTACAGGGCCTGCAGAAGGACAGAGCAGAGGCCCTGGATCAGAGCTGATGACCGCAGGAGGCTGAAGGAATGAACACAGGTTGAGTCAGACCTTCTGAGGATCCAGCCCAGAGGTTTTGGGGCAAGTACAGCCTTCGCAGGTGGCCTGGAAGGAGGCTCTGCAGCTCTTCCTCTTCTCCTGACACACAGTGCAGGTCATTGCAAGCAGGACTTACAGAAGAATTCCAGCTTTGTGAATTCATGTCTGAAATTCATCATCAGGCATGTGCAACTGCAGTATTTTGCATCACTGCAATTTATTAATTGCCAAAACATTTGAGGCCATTAATACATTTGCAAAACATAAGGTCAAGAACTTAATATCTTGATATGTTCCAGAACAAAAGAACTTGGAAGCTGAATTGGACCCAGGATTAAATTTTTGTGTCAGTAGTCAGTACAAGATACTTCAGAAGAACATGTAAGACCTCTGCAGCCAGACAAGGGAAACACCGTGTCTTCCTCTCTCCCCCGACACGTGCTTTAGATTTCTTCCTGAACTAATGAAGATTTTGTGAATCTGCAAAAAGTACCTTTCAGAGGGCTTTGTCCATAGTTAAAACTCTAGATGTTTGTTATCCAGTGACACTCTTAATTATCATTTGTCAGCCTTCATAATTTTCCTCATGCTGGTGACTACAAAGGTTGTATTAGGTGTCCAGTGTAGAGACTTATTATTTTTGTATACCCATCCTTTAATTTAATTGAATGTTGCCTTGTTCTTGTCTATAAAAGTAGTGCAGACAGAAAGCTTCAAGCTAGTTCATAATATTATTTTTATTGACCATGCTTTTATTTATCTCTGCATTAAAGCAAACAATTAATTTCTTTTTAATTTGCCTCCATGGGAGAGTTTTTCCATTCCCTTGATTGATCATCTTTTTCTGATTCACCCCTTTTCCTGAAACCACTCTAATTAGCTCTGTGGTATCCTTTTGACATGGAGCTACCAAGACGACGCAGCTGATGCTGCAGTGTCAATAAAAACAATAACAGATTTTTTTCTGTCACACTGTATCTGCTATTTTTTTCTTTCCTTTAATTACTTGTTTGGACTTTTGGCCACAGATGCTCATTGAGAAACTTGCAGTGATGCTTCATTTTAAGTTTTAAATTAGTTTGGATCCCTATGAGACATATGATTAGTTTAATTTTTCTCTTCTAATCTACAGTAGATTGCATATCTGAGCACTGAAAAATATGTTCTGTCTAGTCTGGGGAACTTCAAAGAGACCATTTTTAAATGCTCCCCTCTCTCTTAATAAGCTCTGCTTTATTCTCCTGGATAATCTCCTAAATGACAGCCTCCTATATAATGTCAGCTACTTTTCTATTGCAGAAATAAACTAGAATGATAAAAAGCAAACATCAGTTTCTTTAATACTTTTCTACTCTCCTTCATGCTACAGTTTCACAGCAGAAAAAATGCAGGAAAATTATGAGGTTGTGGGGATTGCTGGAAAAGTTTTAAAAGCTATTTTAATATAGTATTTTCTGGCAACTGTGAAACAAGCCTATTTGCTGTAAGTTTGTTAAAATCTTGTTTAAAAATGTTTTTAGGGGTACCAGCAAGTCAAGTATATTTGATTAGGAGAAGGTACTCTAGCCTTTCTTTAAAACGTATGGCAAATAACTCTTCATTAGTTACCTAAGTTAAACATAATAATGTCACTTATAATATATTAATGGGAAGATTCGGATGACTTCAGTACCACCAGATCATCTGTGCATAACCTCTGTGTTTGATACTTCCTAAACATAGCAGCCGTGGCAAGTCTTCAGTAACACTTGTGTGAACAATCTGATCGAAGATTTCTTTGAAGTCAAGAACGAAGTGCTTTGCTCTACACAAAACCAGCCATTCAGCAGCACTTCTCATCATGAATACACTATAAAATACTTCTGTGAAACAGGGTTAGCTGGGCTGCCTAACAACTGGCCACATAAATACTTGTGTTAGAAGACTGAGTTCCTTCTTTATGTTAATTTTGGTTTTCAAAAAATGACTATGGCTTTTATTTCGAGTACGTTCTACTGGTGTCTCAATCCTGAAGATTAGTGAGCCACTTAAATGCTTACATCCATTTATTGCTGTATTAGGAGGAAAATATGTAAAAACATAGAAAAATGATAATTTGATTAAGGTGTGAGAATAAGAATGGGGACCAGAACTAGCTTGAGAAGCAATGAACAAGATTTCATACTTTTATGTCTGCAAAAGAAACACAACATGGCCTTAGGCAAATAATTTCACATTGCTGTAGTTCTGCTTCCTCTTCAGCTCTTAAATAGGGATAATTTTAGTCTGCAGGACAGGAAAAAAAATAATGAAAATACAGTCATTTCCACAGTAAATAGATAATGTGGTAGTGTATAGTATTACAAAACTGGCCGAGTCCTTCAATTAACTGTCACTAGGATTCTTTGTAATTAGGCTTGAACTTTGAATCCCATGTGCATCCAAATCACCTTTGTCTGTGTAGAGTTCAGGCACCATTTTCAGCTCAGTCTCTGGCATTTTCAAAGGAGACAAGGTGTGGCAGCTCAGATCTTCCATGCTCTTAAACTCCTCCTAGGACCTGCTAGGACAGCCCTCAGACGTCTTTCTCTGTGACTGGCAAGCTGCTGGATAGGTTTGACCTCCTGCAATATTCACCTCATGTAGTAACCTGTAACCCTTTGTTATACCAGATTAATTGATCACAGAGAACAGCAGCCCCCCAGGATACTTGTTAGAAGCACCGTTACACCAAGTGACCTTGATTCAGATAAACCGCCATGCTCCTCTAGAAGCATGTACTCCAGTCAGTCTGCGCTTACTTTCCTTGTGAGCTGGATCTACTGACTGCCTCAGCTGGATAAGCCAACTCCCCACACTGCCCACCAGCAATCAGCTACTGAGAATAAATGTACCTCTGAGAACATATCCTTATGCAAGCCCCTTATCCCCTGTTCTACACCAGCAAAAAAGGGGAGTTCTACCTTCCTGCAGCCGAATTTAGTACATGTTTGTGCATGTCTAAGTGCTCATACAGACGGTGAAATAAAAGCAGCGGTGATGCTGAGTACCTAGGTGAACTTATTTAGTCAGCAGTAGCAACGTGGACTGTGAAAGTAATACGAGGGGGTCTCACTTTCCTGTGCTTCTCTTTCAGGTTTTAAGGGGGAAGAAGGGAGCTCTGCAGAGACCTCTAGAAAGGTGGCATCGGTCCTGCTTCTACTGCTGAGCCTTCCAGGTGTGCAGCACATTCCTCTCTGCCAGTTGATGCTTGTTGGAACTGATACCAAACAAAGTGAGTTTGAATCAAAAATAATTCCTTCAGAAGGGGCTGTTTCACATCCACCCCTTTTTTCTTTCTCACAGTCTTCCTACAGCAGCTGCAGGCAATGCAGTTGCTGGTATTGCTGCCAAAAGTCACTTGGGAGCCTGATCACTGATTTGGAAAAATGATGCTGTTCAACTGTAAGATGTCAAATACTCATCAACAAGCTGTGGCTTGTCTGCAGTGATCAGCACTGTCACTTGGAGCATCATTCATGCTGGCCATGGTGTTTAAACGGTATCATTGAATTAAAAAGAAGGGTAATGGGATGACAATGAAGGAGTTGCTCTTTATAAATTTGTCCACTCATTCCAGGATTTTGGAATATGGAAAAGTTGCCTATAGTATTGACTTAACTAATAGTAAGACAATTCCTCCTGTGAGGAATCAATCATTTCTATAGTAATTTAGAGAAGCTGGATGTATGGAATCAACTGCAAGTTAACAACAGCTTGTTGCAAAAGAAGGTCTTTCAAACAGGCAGCCTCTCCAAACCAGGTTCTTTCTGGGTGCTGATGAGAGCAGGGAGACTGCCCTTCAACATGTGGGAGGTATCTCTGAAAGCTGGACTGCTAAATAAAAAAGTGCATGAAACTTCTGTCTCATAGAATCATAGAATTCTAGGATGTCCTGAGTTGGAAGGGATCCACAAGGATCACTGAGTCCAACTCCTGTCCCTGCATATGACAACCCCACAGTTCACACCCTGTGTCTGAGGGCGTTGTCCAGTCTCTTCTTGAACACTGTCAGGCTTGGGGCCGTGACACCTCCCTGGGGAGCCTGTTCCAGTGCTCCAGCACCCTCTGGGCAAAGAACCTTTTCCTGATGTCCAACCTAAACCTCCCCAGCACATCTTCCTGCCATTCGCTCGGGTTCTGTCATTGGTCCCTAAAGAGTTCAGCACCTATCTAGCCGATGATACTTATTTTCTTTGAAGCTTCCTTGCTTATCTTGTTTTATTCTCCCTTTAAAAATGCATTAAAACAGCGAAATATGAAGTTTGACTTTGAATTCCACTTGCCACACTGTGTTTGAGTTCTGTGCCAGCTGTATACCACACACAGGTGAAAGTGACTTCAGTGATGATTCTTTATCAGTACTGTGTTATACCCACTTTATAGCTATATATACTATTTCTAAGTATCTTACTCAGAAGCAACACTGACCTTTTGCAGCCTATTAACATGGGAAACCGTTATGGTTAGTCTTTCCTTCCTTCATATGCTACAGGACAAATATACTTCAAGTGACTTTTAACATCTCATCAACTTCTTGTTTATTCATTTGTTTTGTTTATTTGTATGAAGAGTGCTTGTTTTTCATGTGTAATAGAACTGTCTCAGGTTTGATCATCATGTCAAAAAGTCAAGAACTCCAGAGAGATACAATACTGGTAGCAGATGCATTTTTTGATTGTCAGTAATTTGAAAGATAAATTGATGAGATGGTTTATCAGCCCATATCCCAGTGTTTCCCTGTAATGCTTTATGGCAACATGGAATCTTCCTCATAAGTCACAGTACAGAAGACATGTGGGCACAAATAATTTAGGATTCTATTAACTTTTCTCACCAAGACATAATGTGCTGCAAATATTAATTAGGTGTCACTGTACCCCTTTAGGATGTCTCAGTACTATGAAATCAGTTCCAATATACCATAAGAGATGTTTATAACGGAATATCTTCAGCCACTATTGCTTCAATATTTTGCTGTAATCATCAGGTAGCACTTCCTCTCTGAAGTATTCGTGCAATTACATGCATCTACTTACACTAATGCTCGTACATCTTGGCAAAAATAGACTCTGAGATTAAAACTGCATAGTTAACCTTGAGTACTTAAGGCAGACACCCTCCATATTTTCAAATCTGTGAATTTCTCCCATTTACTGGCAGGTTCTTACAAATATATTTTACTGACCATGTTACAATGCATATTCAGGGTCCTTTTAAAATGCACATTACTGACAATCTAATTCGGTATCTTGTATGCTTTATTACGGACATTTATCTTTTTCAGGAGTTAGGGAGGATGTCTGTGCTTTCGTCGCTGAATATAAATGTTCTTTTGGAGCTGACACAGGTTTTTATTTGCAACCAATTAGAGGTGCTGAACTGCCATATTGGTCATACAGTTCATGTGTAAATATGTACCAAGGACATGTGTGTCAATTCATGTTGGTACTAAAAGCTGTATTTTCCTGGTGACAGAAGCATCTTGTCATCTTCAATAGATGCATTATTGTGCCTTACTATCTTATGATCTAAAAACCTCATGTATTTTGCTGAATACATGTCTGAGTTAGAGCTTGAACTTAATGAAACTTGGGTCAAATGAAAAAATCTCCCACTAACTTGAATGTTCAAGGTTATTATGTCCTACAATGGCAAACTCCTATTTAAGGAAAATGACTGTTTTTTTTTCCCAGTATAAAATAAGCTCATTGATCTCAATATAGATACACATCCTGAGAATGTATTTGATTTGAAAATCACTTAATGTTGGGAAATTCTCACTATTCTGTCTTCTGTGGCATTGCAATATTTGATCTATATTCAAAGTTTAATATTTTTAATGAGGATCAAATTTCACCAGGATGCATCCTAATCCAGATATGAGATGGAACATACTGCTGGGAAGAGCTAGTACCTTCTGCATGGTGCTGAGAAGCCCATGTGCACATGGAAAGCTAATTTACACCTTGTTATGGTTAACAGGTGGTTATCCTGAAGGAACAGCAACTTCCAGCGTATTTGAGATGCAACCTACAACACGATGTGTTTGACTTCACCCATTTATTAAAAGTTGTGGGGAGGAGGTTTCCTTTCACATTCAAACCTTTGAAATTACTTGGTGCCAGGTCTGACCTCTGGTCAGCAGCTCTAGTTGCATTTGGCCGTCCATCTGGAATGGCTGTGTTTATCTTAGCCTCTTTGTAGCAAATAACTTTGGAGGACAGCAGGTACCAAACCTCACTCTCCCTCCCACCAAATATTGTCTTCCTACAAGAGGACTTGATGACTTACATCCGGAAGACCCAAGTACATAGGAAGTTAAAGCTGCATTCACACAGATTTTTCCTGGCATTTTCTGCCCGCCTTAGGAACAGAGGCTGAGGTATCACCTAGTTTCCTTCCATTTGGTAGTGTAAAAGGGGACTGTGTAAGGACTAAGACATCTTGCATCTCTCTGTTTCCTTTCATGGAAATCAAGACACAACAATTGATTACTTCCTGTAGTAGATGCCTTTCTAATACAGAAGTATTTTCTCACCAAGACACAGAATTTGACTTTTTCCCAACTATTTTTCTAATCTTATTGATACGAACTCCTACATAACATGAACTTTACACAATAGAATCAACAAGACAGGGACAGACAGGAGGCTAGTTTTGTTTCTTCAGCTGCTAATATGCTGCTGTTACCACTTATCAAAAATCAATTGTGTTTTCATTTCTTGGTGCCACTGTAGTTTGGAAAGTCACCACTAAGATGCTTATATACCAAGACATATGGAATGCCTGAAAAACGTAGGGCAAGAAATGAGGAGCTTTAACTTCTCTTTCTTGGAGCAGAGTTTTGAAAACAAAGTAGGAAAGAGATGAGAGGGCAGATGATCACAGGCTGGGTTGCTAAGGAGAACTAGCAACAGAGGTGGCTAAATCATCTTTAGTGAAGGATACTTTCACATCTCACTGGAAAGTTTCCTGGAGAACTGTACTTCACTAAATTAATAACAAAAACTACACAAGTAAATAACAGTCCTACACCTTACATTCTGTGTCAGGTAGAGTTTTACATCACATGGTCTAAAGGAGGTGTTCTTGCAAATAATTTTTTATATAATTAAGTAGAATTTGGTAATCCAATGCAAAACACTGAATACTGCTTTTACCTGAATTTACTCACTGTAAACGAACTCTGTTTTCAGATATAGTTTGGGCACAAGATGGAGCCTCCGATTCCTTCAAAAATAATTTTAAAATTCTCAAGGAATCTGCATTCAGATATACACTTTCTTGGTTTTTTGGGTTCTTTCAGACCTGGCATTGCTTCAAGTTGTTTTCTTAAACCTGGAGGACAGCATTTTCTGCAGTCTCTCTGCTTCTAAATGGTTATCAGCCAACATTTTCTGAACTAGGATGACCTTTTCTATTGGTATTGAGGCACATAAAGTGGATAATCATAGCAGAGGGAGACAGAAAAAATCTATTTGGTGAGCAAGTCCATTCTCCTTTATGGATAGACTGCAGTCCCAGTGATGGATGTATCAGATTAAATTGTCACTACAATTTGATTTTGCCAGGCATCTGCAAAAATGATTTATTTATATAAGGAAAAGCTTCAAGTGTAGAAAAGGGAATAATGTCTCTCTCTCAAAAAATCAGCGCTCTTAAAATTGTTTTTTTCTTGTGGATATTTTAATTATTCTCTGAAACAGTTAAAAACTTTAATGATTAGTGCAACTGCAGAGGTTCAGTGTCTCTGTTGTATCCACCATAATAAGTACCCATCAACAGCAGGAAGACAAAATAAGAGATAGAAATGACAGTTACTCAGGGCATAGAATGCAGTAGCACCACATCATTTTTCTAGGTTGGTTGATCACTTTTCACTCTGAGGGAAGAGAAAAATTTCAACCTCTTGAATTTGAATTATGTTTCTAGGAAAAGCTAAAGCCCATTTAATCTGTGAATTCATTACCAGAGCCATAAAGGTTGATCAACGCATAGAAAAGGACATTTGAGACAGAGTGGAAAAGCATACCACTGTCTCCTTGGCATGTTACCACAGATCAAACAGGGCCAAATCAGTCCAAACTATAGGAGTATACAGGCAAAAGCTTGCCCAAGCCATCACATGGGTAATAATGTTAACTGCCAGGAAATAAGTGATTCGCACTATGTGATGGCTGCATCAACTGGCGAACTACCTGCTGTTACGTCATGCAACAAAGGTATTTATTGAATTTTCCCTCTGTGACTTCAAAGATCATGCACTAAAAAATTCTGTGTGTTTTGCACGTAGGAACTCTTGTGATAAAGTATCCTATCCACTGCGCTGTAAGAACTGATATTTTGCCAGTATCCAAATAACGGCTCTTATTGATTGTAGATTTGTCTCAAACAGATTTGCACTGCTATTCCTTTGAGACCACTGCTTTTAACTGCACAGAGCCATCATGTGAATATAGAGTTGGGAATCACTCTTCAGCTCCAGTCTCAGCATTAACTCTGTAAACTTCAGCACTTTATTTTTAGTCAAAGCCTGAAGAACTCACTGAAGAAAACAAGTATTCCACAAACTTAATACAAGTATGATAGGACTTTTGAACTGCTGGAATAGCTTTAGTAGAATTCAAGGAGTGTTAGTGGGTTCTGCAGAAAAAGATCAGGATCAAAGACAAATTAAAAACAAGTTGATTCAATAAGGGATTCTGCAATGCAATCTGAAAATACTTCAGTAAGTCAAGAGATTGGATATATTCTTCTTCTCTTCCTTCCATGCAGCTATAGAGGTTTGTTAAAAATGCAGTGGTTATGAAAAGTACTATGGTATATCTGTTCACCAAAGTGACTAGAGCATCCTTTTAAAAATCCCATTTTATTGAGAAGTCAGGAGGAGAGCTGATGACCCTATTGCCTGTATCTTTGTGTGCCTTAGCCACTGCGTTATTGTGCCTCCTGAAATTCCCTCTAAAATTTCAACATCAAAATGTAAAGTTCAAATGTAAAATTGCTTCCCTGGATACTTTTATCCACAAAACATAAACATTATGTATTTAGAAATTTAATTTAATACATGAAGTTCATACAAGCAGTTATCTCTCCAATACCATAGGAAAAAGGTCTGGAAAAATTAGAGATCAACCCTCACTCATCTTGATTGCGCAGAGAGAGTGGAGAAGGAGGGAGGGAAGCTATCAGCTTGAGTTCCCAGGAGGTCACTCTCATTGCTGTGGAGGCTGGGCAGGTGACAGCCATCTGACAGCCACCTTCAGCCTTCCTCTAAGGAATCAGCTGATTGGCTGCCAGTGGTTTCATTTTCATTGCAAAGGTAAAATGAGCATTGGTCTTAAAAGTAATCTGGATCCTTGGATTAGTCTGGGAGAAGAATAGCTGAAAAAGACTGTTGTGACATGACGATTTCAGGTGAGAAGAGTATCTGAAGGCATTTGGGTGCCCTCTGAACCAAACACTAAAGTTCAGAAGGGGTAAGAGACTAGGGAGATACAAATGCCTAAGCAGCAATGAGGTGAAGGGGTGTTTAAGCAGCAGGAATCAGGTTTTGGGATTTTAATAGGAAATTCAATAGCTCAAAGCTTGACTGTCATTGTACAGGACATAGAGAAGTAGAAAAGTGCAACTGGAACTATTGAGTTAGAGAGCATTCTTCTGTTACCTGGGTGTTGAGAAGGGGAATTCCACTACTGCTGAAGCAGGCGCCTGTGCATCTAGTATAAGAACCTCACACTGGCATCACACTTTGATCTGGTGTGACCCTATCTGCCTTTTTAAAATAACTGTTATGCAAGGCAGTGTCCACCCCAGGGTTACTTTGTTTCCCTTCCCAAATGGAGGCAGTGCTGGTCAGGAACAAAAGAATTGGTTCATGACATGAACTAGAACCTGGGATTCCTTCAACGAATTCTTGGGACATCCCACCCCCAAAAAATTGTATTCCAAAACCAAAATGCAGACAAATGGCAAGAGACAGGTTTTAGATAACCTTGGTGGAAGTTACAATAATGCTGATAAAAATAAATGCATGCCTTTGCAACTATGGTTTTGGAAAATTAAGTTATTTTCATTTTCTCTTTCCCTCACTCTCTCCAAGACTTGAATCATCATAATGACGGCTGGAACAGAAAAGGAGCTCTTTTTTCTTTTTAAATTTTATGGCAGTCACTTAAATTGCCATAATGATGTTGCAGAAAGATTACCTAGTTGATTCTAAGATTTATGGCCTACGATAAAAATGTCAAAGCACTTCTTATAGTAAAAACCGTAAACAGACTTAAAACTTACATGACAAAGAAAAACTGGGGACATAATTTTCAGAGTTGGTATTTCTTTATTTTCTACTTCATTCTTAGCTCCTATTTCAATAGTTTATCTCAAGTGTTATGCAGTCCACAATTTCTGCTTTCTGATAGAGGATTTTATTAAGTCACTTAACAATGAAATAGATATAAATTTAAGCTACATCATCCTAATTTAATTAGTTGCTTTGCCAAGGGACTATTGGTACAATCAGAGAAAATTACAGCCCTGCTCTGCTTGATAGCGCCAGGCTGAAAGACAGTCCTGCTCGCAGCAGCACCTGGTGCCAACACCCCCGTCTCAAAGGGGCTGAACAAGCAGCCTCCAGGCAAGGGCGCTCAGCCTCCCCATGCCCCCAGCACATCTCCCGTGACCACTGGCATATCTCAGCCAGCATACCATAGGAGAGTGGTATTGGAAGGGCATAATTTTTGGAGAATCTGTTTCATATTTGTCTCCCTTGCCTGTGCCCCAGCTTGCCCCTGCTCCAGAAAGGCAGGAGGAGTGGACTCTTCTGGGAAGAGCTGGGTCTCTGTTCTCCAGCCCTCTGGGCTTTGAGGAGTGTTTGAGGTCTGAGGGCAGGCTCTAGCCTGGGGTATCTTTTTTAAGGGAAAATCAAAGCATTAGAAATAATTTAAACAAATCACTCATCATGCCAAATACTGTATTGAAGAAAGATAAACTGTGGAAGGATTTCTCTTTTTGGTATGATAGCGGTGCAGCTTTCTCTACACTTCCAAAGAGCTGTGCAAGAAAACTATTTAACCTTCCAAAGTGAATGGTAGGAGCAGAAGGTGATAAGGTAATTCCAGTAACTTGCGACTTCTCCAAGTACCTTCACATTAGCAATCCATCTGGCTTTGCAGTTCTCTTACAAAGAGCTTTGTTTACTGCATCATATACCAACCGAAATGTTGCACATTCATTACACATGCACATATAAACCACGGAATAAAGCTGGTGTGAATGAATGCACTGAAAATTTTCTTGAACAAGGAAATCTTCAGTGATGCTCTCTCCTTCTGTTCTTTCTTTCAGTCCATTTTAATACAGACTTTTATAAGGCTTGTTTAACAGACATGTAAAATTTAGGTGTCCTTGAAACATAGCTTAAAAAACAGGTAACGTGATGAGACCAGGATAAAGAGTATCCATAAATAAAACAGCAGTGGAGTGAATACACATTGGGAGAAACAGTATGCTCACACACGATTTCTGGACACTCTTCCCATCGCATCTGGTCACGTTCCAGAGGTAGGAAGAGCCAGGTACAGCTGTGAACTCTCTGGATTACACATGTGATAAAAATTTTGAAAAATTTCACAAAAATTACACAAATGATTACTGAATATTTTAGTTTGATCATGGTTAAGCACAACAACATAACTAGTACTAGATGTTAACCCGCATCAGCTTCTTTTCAAATATTGCAGCACCCGTGAGGTCCTAGTCCTAAACTTTAGAGCTCTGCTAGATGTGACAGACCCATGCCAAGGAGCATGGCTTCTTCTTTGACTACGGGTCCCACCAGCAGCCCCTGTCCTTTGCAAAGCTGATCTCCCAATGGACAAAACTGAGTTAAAATGAAGCCATAGGACCGCCAGGGCCCTGAGTGCATCCCCAGGCAATGTCCCCTTGCAGGGGTTCCGCTGCCTGTGCTGGAGGCCCGTTCTGACACCGCATCCTTGGTGACCTGGACCAGGCTGCTGTGAAGAACTGTGAGACACCTCGCCCAGGGCCTCTGGTCCTTGGCTTGGAGACTGTGCCTAACCTTGGACCCTTGCCTAAGCCGCAGGTCTTCCTGTGCCAGGCTTTTCTCCTTCCCCATGCTGACCCTGCCTTGTGGTGTGGAATTCCTGACTCAACCTTTGACCTGCCTTATTCCTACAGACTCACCCGGCAGTCATCAGACTGTCACCGACCCAGGCTGCCACCCCTGGGCCTGCCCCCTCTCCTGGCTGGGGTCCTGCCAGACTGTCCACTGCTCCCTGTGGCCGCTGCCCCCCGCTTGCTGGCCCTCGCAGGTCAGCTCAGCCCTTGCTGCTCCCTGATAGACACAGCTTGTACACAGCCACCTTCCAGAAAGCTCCCTGTCTGGGAATACAGCCAACACTAATGCTAAACACAAGATGTATTCTCCCTTGCATGCTCCTAACTGCACATGCGCTTGCTCCCCTGGGCTGGGGTAAGTCCCAGAAATAGCCAATGGGGAAAAGTAATCAAGGTATGTGGAAGAATAAGGAGTGGTATTGTAAAGCTATGGTGGGATAAAGATGAGATACCACATCTTTTTATAGAGCCCTGATACTGCTGGAGAGCATAAACAAGTGCTTTAACACACGGACTTTCTTCAATCCTAGAACAGAGTTACTAAACCTCAGGCAAAATACAGGTAGGGAACTACTTGGGGTTTAAACCTTTTAAAAAAGTTGAGGGAAAAGGGTGATTGGCACCTGCAAGGCACAGATTCCTGACAGCAAGGAGGGCAGCAGAGAAACTGTCAGGGCTGTATGATGCAGGGAGTCAGCAGTTCTGGAACAACAGCAGGCAGGGATGGTATGGCAAAATATTATCTGTACTGAATTTATGATTTTTAATACGTGGTGAAGTTATGTTTTTCTCTTCCTAGACTCATCTCTCGAAAGCAGCCCAGGATGAGACTGAGAAGCAAGAGCTGTTTCTGCTTCAGAACTGAAGAATTTGTGACCTAAAGGCTTGTCTTTCCTCTTCATCCCCCCAACAGCATTAATTAGAATGATAAGAGATCACTCCCTCCCACAACCTTGTTTCTGAGAGTATAAAGATGTATATAAGCTACAGTTAAAAAAAAATCTCTGATTCTGAACAGACTATAAGTAGCAGAAGGATGTACACATCCACCTGCTAAAAATAATTCAAGCTTCTGCAAACTGCTTAGATAGCTGAACTACTAAGCAAAGAATAGGCAAGAGTGGGAATTAAAAATTAACCTACCAATCTAGTATTGGATGGTCTGCAGGAGAGAAAGGTCCATTTGCCTCTGATTACAGAGTGTACCTGGCCCTGTCACCCAGCTGAGTGACAGCTACTTCGATATCAGTTCATTGTCTTCTTGCAGTCTGGGGCTCCTGCTAAATGATGCTTGGTGGCATTCGCTGCAGAGAGACTAAAGACTGATGGGGTGGTGGAGTCTGAGACTGTGTTGACTCTGCAGCCAGAGGAAGCCTGTCTGTCTGCTTGTGGTATTACTCTTCTTCCATTAAGCAAGTGGTTCTAGCATCCAGGCTAGCCAGCCTAGCAGCTTTCAGGGGCACTAGGTTAAAAATACTTCAAAACTTGAGAAAACACAGGCTCTTTCTGTTACAAAATTTCTCATTTAAAGGTAATTCATCAGGAGAGTGGAAATGTCACCTGAACCTTGCTGAGGAATATGAGATCAGCACTAATATAAATCCGTATAGCTTACTTTCCTGATCCATAACGCGTGTGTCAGGTTGCAAATACCCTGGCTGATGGCAGTTTGCCTGACATAATTATCTAGTACTTGAATCAGTGCCCAGCTCTGCAGAATGTAAGATTTCCATTTAAAAGTAATAGTGAGTTTTGAACCCTGAGGCTTGTTCAGAGATCTCACATCATCACTGTGGTGCATAGGTGTTTAAATATGGTTGGATATGTGCCCTGAGAACTCAGTCCTAATGGTGATGGTGAGTGAGCAGCACTATTTCTAGCCCATCACAGTCAGCAGGGGCAGTTTCCTGAAGGGTCTCATCATTCATATGCTGATGCTTCACTTGTACTGGTGCCAGTGAGCCTTAGATGCTAGGGCTGAGTCCTGCACCTCTTGGGAGTCACCTGCATGTTATCTGCAAATATACCTGGCTTTTTTTTTTTTTAATCTGAAATATTGGTGAGTTTGGGGTGAAAAACATTTTAACCAATTAAAATTCTTCCTCCTGCTTTTTGACAAATTCATACACCAGTGCTTCGCAGAAGTTACACAGTCAGATACTTTGCCAGAATTTTCAAGTAGCTTTGAAGAGGACTAGCACTATCTGTAGTGCAAATGCTAATTTAAGCAAACAAACCCAAAAGTATTTATTCATATTGTGGGAAAATCTTGGATAAGCCTAAAGTAGTTAATTCATTTTACAGCCCAGAATCTAAGGCACTAATCAAAAGTATAAGTCTTTATTATTTGATTTAAGATATTTGGCAGACAAGATCTGAATCTAAAAAGTAAACATAATTCCTAATTTCTCTCTGTCTCTATACATATGCTGTTTAATTGTTCCATACAGCATTCATACAGTGAACTCTATCTGAGAATATCAATAAATATGCATGCAATTAGTGTGAAAAGAAACCTTTTCTCTTGTTTACTGCATTAAAAATAGTAGCATTTAACTGCAGCAGAAGAAATATGTCTTGCAAATGTTATAACTCCTACATACTTTGAGATTACATATTGCACTGTTTCAAGCAGCAAAAAATACTCTTATATAACTTCAGAAGTATAACAAAGAGCCAACATAAACTTGGCCCTTTAAGGGAGAGACAACAAAAAGCCCTTTATGTATTGTCACTTACTGGAAGCCTTGGGAGAATTAACAAAAATAACTCATACTTTATTCCTTGACTGACAAAGCAGCAGAGGAAATACTCATTTCCTTTCCCACTATTAAAGGCTACCATGTTTCTGCCTATTAGAGAAAAACTATCAGATGTAAAAGCAAATACAAAACCTGTTTGGTCTTCCTTAACCATAGTATTAATAGATTCTTGGAATATATTCAGATATCTGCTTGGTAAAAAGCTTCTAGCAGAGAAAGCAGCTCCTGCCCTTCAGCTGAGGTGGAGTAAATGACCATAGGAAAGGCCTTCGCTGATTTTAGTGCTTCAACTTTTTTTCTGGGCAACATCTGAAAATATATGGGTATATTAAAAATTTCCAGGTGATTAATGGAGCCTACTTGGCTTACAACTTAAAAATGACGGTGATTCTCAGTAGGTTTCTGGTCTCCTTCCTTTCTGGGAGCTGGGTAAGGTGCCATACGTTCCTTTTGCTGTCTCTGGCTGGAGATTACCTTATCTCTCATCTCTGATATCTGTGAGACTTATTTCTATTTTTGCCTTTTTTTCAAAGAGGCATTAATTCCTAGGTACTCACTACCTTTGTTATTTGATGTTTTTTTTTTTATTTTTTATAGGTTTGCACATCCCATCTTTTATTCTGCCTTCAGCTTCCTCCATTACAAGTATTCTAGTTCAGAGTTTTCTATCAAAAACCTCCACAGGTTACCAACACAATCGATTATTAGAATGGTTTGCACTACTAAATAACAAGATATGGCATCAGTGAAACTGAATCCAACATTGTTTCACTACAATCCCTTTCAGTATGAATGGTATTACATTAAAATTACTTTCAGCTATCCCACTGAATTAAGGGAAAAAGACAACCAACTTCATTATGACTTGCTCAAACCTGTGCCATGCAAACTGCAACCTAGAATATTTATCTAAACAAGTCTGACTTTGTCAATCAGCTGTTTAGCTGCAATCCTCCTTTAGCATATCTGTTCCAGCAAATTAAGAATATTAAATTACATACTTTTGCCATCAACATACATAAGTCTATGAAATATTTTACCCATGCCCTTTTTTTGTCACCTGAATATACTCTTTTGTCCCTATTGAAGTTGTGTCTGTGGCATATTGCAAGCCTGATATCACAGAAACTACGAGGCCAATATAAAATTTTATGAATTCTTTTGTTTGCTTTTTAAATCCACACATAGCCTATAATTTTTGGTACATTTTTCTCAAACATCTTAAGGGTCAGCACTCTGCTGTCTTTTAAAACAAAGTTGACATAGGGGTGGGATCTTGCTTCAGAATCGGTAAGTAGAGCTGGGCACCCCTGTCCCAGCTTGTGGTAATGGCTTTAACGTTGCAGGCTCTGCTCTTCAGGTATATTTTTAGCAATCAGAAGCCCATATTTTGTTCAAGTCAATCTGTTGTGGTTTTTTTGTTGTTTTGTTTTTTTAACTAATAATTATTTATCTGCCTGCCTTTCACTTTATTCACTCACAGAAGCAAAGGCTTCATTGCTTTTCTTTGTTTTCTGTATGTTAGGTATTGCCCTTGTTTGTGCCAGTGTTGTTAGAACCACCTGCAGGTCTTCCTGTATTTTGGGCTCTGCCATCTTTCTCCCCTCAGGGCTGTGCTGGTTCTCAGTCCCACATGGAACATCGGAGTGTTTTCCACACTCTAAATTTTTCTTCCTAGATGGGACCACTTCAGCTGTCCCAGCATGTAAGCAGGCTAGCCAAGACTTTGGACTACTGAAAGACTGGGAATGAAGCTTTTTTCACGTTCCCAGCCACAACCCAATGCACTGTAGGAAACCAGACTAACTTCCTAAAGGTGCACAGTTTGACAGATTGCATATTCCCTTGTAGTTCCACTTTCCTTTGGTTAAAAGACATTGGACTTATATATTTAAAATATATATGTAGTGCATTGCTCAAGTCTTTGTAACAGAATTTTAAGTAAACAGCGTCTGATGTGCATGATGTATTAACAAGTTTTTAGTCACTATAGGAGATGAGGTGATATTCCAAGAGCTATTTTTTTTCACTGACACTGCAGATTCAGATGAAAGCTCTGCTTAAGTATCCTCCTATTGTCTTCTGTGCTTTTGGAGATTCAGTTGTCCCAGAGCTTTCAGCTGCCCTTTTCTTCCCATCAAATACTATTCTTGCCTTTTGGTTGTTACCCCGGACGCTGCACATCCCAGAGCAGCTGTGCCTGCTCCCCTTGCTTGTAGCACCCTCTCCCCATACAGCTCTCTCTGGTGCCACTCAAAGATCACATCCCAGAACTACAGCACTTCAGCTGATGCTGTGTGTGAGTGGTATGACCTATATTAGTGAGTACTTTCACACAGCATTTTACTGGCACTGGTTTCTGCTGCTATAACTGGTTTTGTAGGTGCAATCGTACTGGCCAGAGTATCGGGCACATTAAAGGCTGTAACGGCAAAACCTGCTTAAACCAGGGTATCTGACTTCCATGCATGGTTGAGTCTATCGGTAATGGCTGAAACAAAATCAGGAGTGCTTTCTTGGCATGTTATACCTAGAGGGATATACTAAATGTAGGGCTTTTGTGGGTACAGCATCTGTGAATAATGATGTCTGCTGGGGATGTTTTGTCTATTTTAATGATATGCCAGTAAAACTTAAAAATAGGTTGTGTCTAAATTACCCAATTTCTGTTTCTTGTCTATTAAAAGCACAGTTTTGATGAGTTGGGTTTCTGTCATTCATGGATTAATTAGATTTTTAAAGAAATCATAAAAACAATAAGGGATGCATTAGAAAATAATGTTGTTTATATTGATACATTTAAAGCCTCCTTTTCTTCAATTACACAAATGGTGTGAGACGCAAAGCAATTGTTAGAGGTCTTTAAAAGACTAAAATCTAAATATTTGAGTCAACAAATGTTTTTGGTTTAATACTGTGAACATTTGAGGAGATTATTACTGTATATTTTAGCTTTTCTTACAGATAGGAGAGAAATGAATTAGAGCGTTTAGAAATTTTAAAGCATCTCATTGTTCTCAGCAAGAGAGAGTTTTCTTTAGATTTGATTTCTATTTTTAATGCCTTAGCTGGTATTTTAATCTTTCTAGAGTGGAGTCTACTCATTTGTTACTGGATTTTTGTTTCAGACATTTTTCCATAGCTTGTCTTGGTACTAGGAAGCTTTGTGAGCTTTAATTGATAGATAGGAAAGGATGGCAACTTCTGAACTTTCCTCTTCAGGTGGATCATCATGTTTCAGCACTTTGAGTAGAGGGAATTAGAGCAACAGGCTATGCTGACAGTACTTTTGCTTTGCCCTGTCACTCTGGAAATTAATGGTGATTATGGCAAGCACTCCCAACAAAAGAAACACTCGAGACTTCCTAATGCTAAGCCCATGTTGCCAGGGCTCTGAGCATACCAACTGTATTTGCAAACCTCCATCCCCACTCCGAGGGGTTTCACTGTTTGTACTCCAGGCTAGATTGGACTTGGGGCTGCTCTCCAACCTCAGATCAGGGAGCTGTGAAAACAGCCGAGTGGCAAGAAAGAGCTATGAGAAGCCTTGCCTGGGTCCTCTGCTGTGTTCAAGCTCAGGTCCTTGCACGTGGTCCTTGCCTGAGCTACGCTGTAGCTATGCTTGGTGCTTGCCTGAGCAAGCTGTAGTAGTGCCCTGTCTTGCACCCTGCTGATCCTCACCTTGCTGACTGAGCCTCCCAGCTGCAGCCTGGACCTGCCCTGTCCCTACAGACTCTCCTGGCAATCATTGGACTGTCACTGACCCCTGGGCCCTGGACTGTCACTGCCACCCCTGGGCCTTTCCCCCTCTCCTGGCTGAGGTCCTGCCAGACTGTCCCCTGCTCCGTGCAGCCACTGCCCCTGCTGCCTCGCTGGCCCCAGCGGCTCCTGGCTCACTGGCCCTCGCAGGGCAGCCCAGCCCTCACTGCTCCCTGAATGGCTTGCTCAAGCAGGAGCTCTTCATTAAACAGCTTTCTTCCTCCAGGATGACCTAGGTTGAGGAGCTCTGCCAGTCCCATAAAAGCAGAGCAAGCTGCCCTGAGAGATAGGAGCTGGAGCTTTTTACAATGGTCAAGTTGGACTGGGATTCTTGTTGAATTACTTGAGAAATTTAGCCAGCAGTTCTGGACAGTTTAATTTCTCATTTGCAAATCATAATGCTGGAAAGAAAGCATAAAATATGAACAAGGTTTATTTATTTTTTACATCCATTTTGATCTCCCAGAAAGTGCTGCCCATCTGACCCCAGGTTCTCCATCAGAAAAAAAAAACCCAGAAAATTTTAAACATAATCACAAATTTTAGTTTAATGGTTGGGTTTCATAAACAAACACTCATGGCATTTAGATGGAAAAATGATTTCAGCTTACATCCCCAAATCTAAAAGGAAAATATTTTATTTTTAAAGTGTTTCAATCCAAAGTACTCAAGCACTCTATAAACATTACTGAATAGAATTTTGTAGCTTTCCAGTGAAGTATGAACTGTGCCTTCACTAATCCTATAAATAGAAAATGAGAAAAGGCAAGGGTCATTTACTCAAATGATGGATAGAATTTTATAATTAAGGAATTTGTTTTGGACTAACCTAACAAATGTACAACTATGCTCCCGCTTAAATGGTGGGATATCCTATTCCCCACTGCTGGCTACTCTTTTCTCATGTCTCTCTTGTTGATCCTCTCTCTCACTTGCTTGGCTGCCTGGTCAACTCACTAGTGTTTTCAGCTGAACCAAACTAAGAATTAGCTGTCAGTTAGGTTCGGTCCCTGATCTTGCTGTGAGGCTGTGTGAAATTCCACCCTTATAAAATGTGTGTTTTATTCCCAGTTGTGCTACAGACTTCTTTTATGACCTTTAGCAAATCCCTTAAGCTTTTTCTGTTTCCAGTTGTGAAATTAGGATAATTATATTCCACAGCCTTTTGGTATATGAAGATTAATTTTTTAGTATGCCTGAGACATTAATAAGCTACAGTGATGAAAGCCATGGAAGTTCCTAGGTCAATTTTTTTATATGTTTGAATTTTATCCATTTACAGCTACAGGGATTTCATTCCCGCTAAAAGCTTCAGTAAGCCGGACACCTCCACAATGATATTAAACTGGAGTTTAAAAGCAACAATAATCTTTAGACCGTTGTCATTTTCATGGTAACATCTTGGCAGAAATTGTGATTCCTGCAGGTTCCAGAAGGCATTTGTTGCCAATACATGAATGACATAAATATTCTAAATGTATGCACAGTTCTGAATTTTGAATGTTTGAAATGTATAATCATTGGAGTGCCATCATGATTTAGGTAATGAGCTACTGGTGCTTATGCTGCTGAAATGAGCTAGTAATTTTTAAGCTGGTGATTTTCAAGTTTTGGCTGGTTTGGTAGCAACAGCAAATTAACTGCAAAATGCGTTCTCATCTGAAAAACTGGATGGGGAGGATGTGAAGACTTGACTACTTTAACGGTGGCTCCTTCCATCCAATGCTAGCCATAGTGTTGAGGAATGAGCTCTACCAAGACTGAAGCTGTATCTGCTCTCCAGCTCTGCAGAGAAGCTCACAGAGGCTCCACTAGTCTTTTAAGTGACGTCTTCAATATGCCTGTCAAGGTCACTCACATTCAGGATGGTTGAGACAAAGATGTGAGCATTTCCTATATCTGTAGCCTTAAAAATAGGACGGTCAAATAAAATACTTAAGAAAAAGGTTTGATGTTCACATGGCAGACAACAGTACTTAATCCTGTTTCTAACAGCCACTAACTGCAGCAGTGTGTATTGCAGCACTGACTGTACCTACCAGAAAGGCAATGGAAGTTTCTGTTGCAAGGACCAGTAATAGCTTTGTGTATGGTATATAAGGAAACAATTAAAAGGACCATTTGATTATATAACAATAAACTCCAGCATAAGGGTTACTGGTTCAATAACCATTAATATCCAGAACACAAAATCTTCCTACATGAATTTAAGGAGTAAATTCGCTGAGCAGAACAGCTTGCAAAGGTTTACAATGAGGGGGAAAGAAAAGAGACAAAGCCACCAAGGCCTTCACCTTAGGGGGGAAAAAGAAAAAAAAAAGGTGGTTTATTTTTTAAGGTTACTATACTCTGAAAGACATTAACCTCAGTGAGACTAAGTAAGAACATAGCTGACAGTGACTTCTGAATCACATATTTTCCAGTGTATTAAATAAGGTAGGTTTTGGAATGTGAATTGCCAAGATTCCCATGTCTTCTGCGTGAGCAGAAACTAACTTAAGCTGCAACCTTTGATGAAAACAAGCACGCTAGTGGCAATAACAGGCATATTACCTATTAACTATACATTAATTAGAAGAGAAAGGGAAGCTGAAAGCATTTAGTCCCCTCCCACCAGCACCAGCTGCTGTTGTGTCAGCCATCATATCTCATGATGTCGTTTAAAGCACAGCTGTACCTCACTGCTACCAAATTAGAAGCTTTCAAACTTTACATACCTAATTGCAGAGAGCTGTGCTACACCATGTGATGGTCATAACTGTAATATTAGACCATGCTGGGGGAGAGAGAGGATGGTTTTACTTCACTTGTTTCTCAGAGGCAGAAGTAATAGGAGAGTAAATTGATCCTGCTCGCTCTGGTTTAGTGCTATCTCTTGTGCATGCTACTAGTGCATGTATCATTGCTTGTGAACCCAGTCCTCGTGCTTGCCTTTGACTTTATATAGGTACATTTATATTCAAAGATAATTAATTGGTTGGAAATGTTATTGTAAGTACCAATGTTATTCTTGTCTAAATTCTTCAAATCTAGAAATGAAGTCTGAGTTACTCTGCTTTAAACTATTTTTTTCCCCCTCTATCTGTAGGGGGGTACTGCAGGAAACTATCAAAAGGTCTGAGTATTAGCTTAACTCTTCCCCCATGGTGGCCTACAAATACTGCCACTTTTGATTGCAGCCTGGCTATGTAAAGCCTTTTTAAACTTTGGAATCAATTATTTGGTGACAGGACTCAGTGACTCAATCTCTTGAAGTCCAATGTATTCAAGCACTAGGCAATGCCAAATCATGTTCAGATTGGACTGTTCTCAACTGTTTTCAATTTGGAGAATAGCAATTTTAAGTGAGCCCTTGCTCCTTCTCTGGAATCTCAGAAATGTGCAGATGACCGTTCTTTTCAGCATCTGAAATGTCTTGTGGAAGAACTATATTGCCTGTAATGCTTTGAACAGCAGAGCCTTCAGTACTGCAGGGCTTTTCTCCGATGTCTGCAGCAGGGGACCTGCTTTTCAAAGGCAGTGTGGCCTGCTGGCATGGACCACCCGCTTCAAGGTCTTGCTGTCGCCGTCTTTTATCTTATCTGACTGTGAGGCTCTGATATTTTTCTTGAGTTGTACCCTGAATGCACAGAACATTTCCCAGAAGTCCCTCTATTTATCAAATTGCTATCCTAGAAAGTTCTTCCTGTAAAAGCTGCAGGTGCATTCTAGAAATTCCCAAGGTTGTAGGATTAGCAGGACAAAAAATACAGAAATGGTATCAGATGTAAACCAGCAGTATAGATATATTGCAAGAGCATCACGGAAATTCATGGCTCAAGAACTAAAACCATCACCTACCCCCTTACCACAACCCATGAAAACTGAGTACAGATGGAGAAGATGGCTATTTTCCTTCAATAGTGAGTAACCCATTTTCCTATGCTGATTGATTTGGCCTGTGCTGTTGCTATCTTACTATTTTTTTTTTCATGCTATTGCTGGTAGAAAGGTCTTCTCTACTAGTAACAAGTTTGTGTAGTCTTGGCATTAAGCTTGGTATTGAATGACAGTCTAATACTTACTCTTCCAAGTCTTGCTGACCTTTAGTTTTGTGGCAGATAACTTCTACTGTGTGTATATGAAAACATTTTAATCACCTAGTCTCTAAAAACTAGACTGAGAGGAATTGGTTTATCATGAAAGCATGCAGTATTTTTTCTACTACTAGTAGCCTCTGTACTGAGCTTAACTGTTTCATGTGAGAAAATGGAAGTTTAGTGCACAAATAACTCCCTATTTGCAAGTTGCTAATACACCTTCTGCTGAAACGTTAAGTGCTTGTGAGGAGTTTATGCTCCACTCAGCTTTCTCAGCAGCACAGCAAAAAAAAGAAGTAACTTGCTTTCATTTTTGGAACAATATTCTATTAACTGAAAGTCTTCATGGAATAAGCTACACAAAAAAAGTTTAGTTAGTAGTAGGGTTATGCTGAACTGAACTAAGACTGGAAAAAGTATCTAACAGGTTGTATTATGTGTATGTTTTTATGAGTTTAAATCACACTTCCTAACAAGACATTCAGTTCTGCTTTTAATCAGTGCTTTGAAAGCATTTCTGCTCACATATTTTCATTATTAGTTGTAGTTACCTTAAATTCTGCCTGTAGTAGGAAGTGAGGTTTTAAAATCAGTGGAAATATTTTCTTATGAGTCTTCCAGATCTCTATAAATTTTAAAATACAAACCAGTCACAAGTAGTCACAAGACTGTGGAAAGAAAAAAAAATTCTGTACTAACAGAGGAGTTTCATCTAACCACAGGGGTTTTTATCTCATATTGTATAATGGGAAGCAGTAGAGAAGTTTAATTGCTTCTTGTAGTGAATATTTGTTTAAATCACTAGGTTCTCGTTAGCCACAGGAAACCCTGCTCAGCAGTGCAGTCCTTCGCGGCATGGGCTGTGCCACTGTCCCCGCGGGCGTGGAGTGCCATGGCATGGTTCGGCCACCCTCCCTGCAAAGGGCTGCTCGGGTCAAGTGGCAACTTCACGGCTTTGCGGGACTGGAGCCCTCACTGCTGATGAAAACAGCGGTGTCCTTTTTCATGTCCTCAAATTTAAATACAAGTAATCTGTAGCAGCACCCACCCTCTCGGCAGTGTCACTTGAATACTCGGGAGCTGTGCTCCCGCGATGCCTGTGTGCTTGTTACCGGCCTAACAGGTGCTTTCTGCATCCTGCCGTATGATGGGGTTCCTCCCAGACCTGCCCCGGCCCCGTGCTCAGCCCTGCCGGGCTCCGGGGGCGCTGCCGGCAGGCCCGGGGCCTGCACACGCTCAGCCCGCTGCGGGAGCCGGCAGTGCTTCCAGCCGCGGGGAGCCTCGCCGGGAGCGGCGGGATGAGCGGGTCAGAAGATGGCCGGCGCGCCGCCAGCGGCTGCGGGACCCGGGCGGCGGGGCCGCTTCCCGCCGCGGCCGCACACCGCGCGCTGCTCTCTCAGGCGGAGGCGCGCGCCCCCCGCGCGCTGCCGGCCCCCCACACTAACCCGGCCAGGGGCCGCCGGGCCCAACCGCCGCGCTCGCGCGCTCTCCCCTCAGCCGCGCGGGGCGAGCGGCCGGGCCGGCGGCGGCGCCCGCCTCTGCCTCCTCCCCCTCGTTGCCCTGCCTCCTCCCTCCGCCGGGCGGCCGGCTGCGCGGGGAGGGAGCGCGGCCGAAAGGTGTTGCTGGAAGGGAAGTTTGAATAAGGTCGTCGGGTGCCTGGGCGCTTCGGCAGCATCATGGCGGAGCAGAGCGAGTCGCCGGTCCACGTCCAGCAGCCCCAGCCAGCGCCCGCCACCCCGGCCGTCGGCTGGCCCATCTGCAGGGACGCCTACGAGCTGCAGGAGGTTATCGGTCAGTAGAGCGGGGAGGGCGGTAGGGGGCTTGGCGGGGCGGAGGCAGGGGATGCAGCGCCGGCCGGCTCCGGGCCTACGGGCGTTCATCCTCCCGCAGGCTGGGGCTCGCTCACTGCGGCGGACGCGCCCGGCACTGCAGTGGCGCCGCCGCCGGCTGCTGCAAACTTTATCCGCCCGGCAGCGGGCGGGCGGCGCGGCCCCGGGGGGCGGCGGCTCCTTCTAGAACCCGCTGCGCCCCGCCCGGTGCGGCCCGGCCGGGCGGACCGTGCCGCTATCCGCATCGCATCGCCGGCCGCCACACCGGTGGGTGCCGCCGCCTGAGCCCCGGTTTGCGCTGGGACCCGGCAACTCTGCGGATGCGCTACGTATGCTTTGTGTATCTCTAGATGCGCACATGTGCGCGCATCCGCTTTATTACTCTGCATTTTTCCGGTGGTTTTATGGGGGAGGTAAATCTCACACCTAGCGTCCTGGTGGCTTCCTTTTAAGTTTTTTTTTAATATATACATTTTAGACTCCTTGGCTCTTCTCCCGCACTGTTTAATCTTGTGCCCCCCAGCCCAACTCCCCGTGCCCGGTGACGGCATGTAAGGCCAGCCGGGGATTACAGCTTCGTGTCACCCCGGCCAACCTGCTGCTGTCCCGGTTTGCCGGGTGAGGTTTAACCCGTCTGCCGCCCCTCTCCCCGCGTTCCTCTGGGCAGGGGCTTCCCGGCAGTTCGCTTCAGCGCTTTGTTCACGTGTCCGGCTAATGCAGATCAGATGTGCTCAATCTCTATCCCCTATATTTGGACTGGGTTATTTTGAATTTTACTGTGTGAAAAGGTGACTGTTGTTAACGGTATGTGTGATGGAAAGTTTTTTGTCTCCTGGCCTAGATGTTGCTTGTTGCTAATGAAATACTTTGGGAAAACTTGCTTTTGTTCGTAAGTAACATTTTAAACATTCAGCAAATACTGCAGATGGCAAAGGCCAGCTCTAAGACTGTGACTGCTATTCCTTATGAACAAGACCACTTAAATGAAAAAAAATCCAGGAGTCTTGCCTGCTCATGCTGTTGGTTATCTTCAGTATCACACACCAATTGCTAATTGTTGTTTGGCTGATGACAGCCAGAACTACGTGTTACTGATCTGGATTGCAAGTTGTGTGTACTCAGCTTTGTCATTAAGGTTTTATTTTCCACAGGCGGAAACAAAATAGTTGAGAAAAGTACTTCTTCCTTAAAATGGGATGGCTTTCTGTTGACCCAGGTGGTGCTTTTGTGTTTCTGTTTGCACTTCCTAGGCTGTGAAAAGGGACTGAGGAGGGATGAGGGTTCAGGTGTTCAGATCCCTGGAGGCGGCTGGCCTGGACCACACTGGTGCTCAGCGTCAAGCAAGTGCTGCCAGGGGAGGCCCCCCAATAGGTGTGGGTTTACCAGCCAGAAGATTTTGTCTTACTGGGTCTGGAGAATGGATCTAAATTAGCCAAGTGGAAGTGATTCTACTAGCATAAGCTATATCTTTGCTGAGAAATAAATCTATTTTAAAAGGTAAAAAGGCCTTGAAGGTGTTGGATTAATCCTTGTCTAGGGTGTGACATGAGTCATATGAGCTATTTAAAAAGTAATTATTTTGCGTTGCAGTAACTGTAGAATGCCTGGGTGAGAGTTTCATTTAGAAACTCCATTCCACTTTCTTCTTTCCACTTAAAAGCTTTTATCTTTTGATATGTAAAGTGTATTTCTAAATATATATAAGCATACATCCATTATACAGGTGGATGCTAAATTTGAGTAGAAAATACCTGTATGTAGAGAAACTTTATTACTAGTTACCTACTGGTGCTATTAAATGTTGATATTATTTCTTTAACTAAAGTGAATGCCTAGTGAGGAAATTGAGGTCAGGTTATATTGAATCAGATTCTTGGACACACTGAGCTTGTCTGACTTCAGTTGAACTTTCACTAAGCTTAGGTTGCTTACATGACTTTCTCTCAAACTCACTGAGATTTATTTTGTACCACTTGACTTAAAAATCTTGTGCTTAGTCAAATATGTCTTTTCCATTAACACCTTCTATGTGTTGTCTTAACTTATAGGAGACCCACTATGAGATTAAATATAGTCTCAATACTATTAAAAATAGTAAAAAACCCCAAATACACCTCACTCCACTTCCTCAAAAAAAGCCCCATATAAATTCTGTGCATTTGACCAAATGTGGACATAATTTTGGAGAGGCTGGATGAATGCTGTTGCTTTTAATGAACCTGGTGAGGGACTCTGAAAGCATATTTTTTATACGTGAGGGAGGGGAGAATGATATGGTCTGAACTTGCTTCAGCGACAATTTATATCGCTTTGCATCAGCCATGCCGGGGTTAAATGCATTGTGAATATGGGTCGTTACCACTTGCTGAAACAGAGCCCTTCATCTCTGGAAAGCACTTCATATCTCTCCCTGAGGAGCTGGGTGGCGTCTTAAGTGATGGGTTCAGTTACAACAGCCCTTTGCCAGTTAAATGAGAAAAATAACATATTGAAGTAAATTTGTGGGCTTTGCAGGAGGAAAGGTATACAGGGTGAGGGACACCAGGATGGTTTATCACAACACTTCCCAACAGAATAGGCTTTATATGATATGGTAACTAAAACACAGATGCAGAATGACTTCAATAGCCATGTAGGAGTTCTGCTGGTGAACATAAGATGAAGATCGTTTAGTCATGTGAGCTGTCTTCATCCTGTGGATTTAGCAGGTTGGAGAAGTTCTGCTCTTCTGTGTGAGAATGTGAACTTTTCTTACTGCTCATCTGTGTCTAGCCAAGTGCTAGGTTGGTGCAAAAGGAATTGCAGTTTTGCATTGTTGGAATTTGCTGTTTGCTATGGAATACATTCTTAAATACATGTGGTTACGTTATACATAATTTTAATGTGCTTTTCTCGCTTTATGGTGTGATGATTTTTTTTTTTTTTTTTTTTTGCTACTGACTTATTACTTGCTGTTTATTTTAGACTATGGAAATGATGTTAGACAAAAAGCAAATTCAAGCGATTTTCTTATTTGAGTTCAAAATGGGTCATAAAGCAGCAGAGACCAGAGACAACTCGCAACATCAGCAACTCATTTGGCGCAGGACCTGCTGATAAACATACAGTGCAGCAGTGGGTCAAGAAGTTTCGCAAAGGAGATGAGAGCCTTGAAGATGAGGAGTGTAGTGGCAGCCATCGAAAGTTGACAATGACCAGTTGAGAACGAGCATTGAAACTGATCCTCTTACAACTACACGAGAAGTTGCCAAGGAGCTCAACCTTGACCATTCTACGGTCATTCAGCATTTGAAGCAAATTGGAAAGGTGAAAAAGCTCAATACGTGGGTTCCTCGGGAGCTGACTGAAAATAAAAAAAGTTGTCGTTTTGAAGTGTCATCTTCTCTTACTCTGTGCAACAACAAGGAACCATTTCTCAACTGGATTGTGATGTCCAGCAAGAAGTACATTTTATATGGCAACCAGCTCAGTGATTGGACGAGAAGAACCTCCAAAGCACTTCCAAGAGCCAAACTTGCACCAAAAATAAGATCATGGTCACTGTGTGGTCGTCTGCTGCTGCTCTCTTCCACTACAGCTTTCTGAATCCCAGCAAAACTGTTCTATCTGAGACATCTGCTCAGGAAATTGACGAGATGCACAGAAAACAGCAATGCCTGCAGGTGGCATTGGGAAGCAGAAAGGGCTGGATTCTTTTCCATTACAACACCTGATGGCATGTCGCACAATCGACAATTCAAAAGTTGAAGGAATCGGGCTACAAAGTTTTGCCTCATCTGTTGTATTCACCTGACCTCTCGCCAGCTGACTACCACTTCTTCAATCATCTTGACAACTTTTCACAGGGAAAATGCTTTCACAACCAGCAGGATGCAGAAAATGCTTTCCAAGAGTTCGTCAAATCCTGAAGTGCAAATTTTTACATTACAGGAATAAAGAAACTTATTTTCTCGTTGGCAAAAATGTGTTGATTGTAATGGTTCCTATTTTGATCAATAAAGGTGTGTTTGGGCCTAGTTACAATGATTTAAAATTCACAGTCCAGAACTGCAATTACTTATGCACCAACCTAATATTTTGAAAACCAAGGCCACATGATACAGATTTCAAGTAATAAAGCTTTTTATCTTTCTGTTGCTTCCTCTGTGATGTTTGGGAGATTCACGTGCTTGTTAAAGAGAAAATGCTGGCTTTAAGAAGTGCTCCTTATGAAATGTTATTCCATGTTTGCTTTATTTTTAAGATGGCTAGCCAGTTCTTTGTAAACTTGGCATGCGGTTTCATGATACATTTAATCTGCTCTAACAGGCAGCTGTTGAAAGGATCGCATTGATCTGACAGAGAACTAGTTCTTCTGCCACCTTAGTTTTCTGTCAGATCAGGTTCCCTGTTTGACTTGCTGCATGGCTGCATGATTGATAGGGCTGATGCAAGGACGAGACTCTTCCTAGTACTGCCTACATACAAAGCTTTTCTGGAACAGGAAGAAACCGTTCTTGTTGCCATCTGAAAATGTTTAGCTTAGAGACTTAAGAGGAAATTCTTACATTAATTTAAATTGATACAGCTGGCCATGCACATACCCATTTGGAAGTCAGAAGAAGATTTCTAACTTAGGACAGGAGGATCCAAAGCAACCTTCCGGTAGGAGTTACAGAGATAAGAACTGTAATTGCTATTAAGGAAGAGCCAGATTTAATTTAGTGAAGACCTGGGAGATCTCTTTCTGTGATTTTAATGCAGTAAGTTAAAAAGTGCAGTGGATGTTAATGCATGTGCTGGGTATTTTGTAAGCTGGATATGACTTAGATTGAAAAAAAAAAAAGCTAAGAAAAGCAGTACTGTGGGAGACATTCTTTTTCAGTTTGGGTTTATAACCAAGCATTCTGCATAAAATAACTGAAATAGATTCTCTGAATTTATGTCACCTACATATGCAAAATTTTTTTCTTCCTCAGAAACAATAGAAATCTTCACAGAACAAACACTTGAATGATAATCAACATAAAAACCTGAAAATTGAATAGTGTTAAAATTGTATTTGTATATTTCAAATTGTAATGGGCCCTACATCACATGGATGAGACAAACCAGCATTAAATCTAGATGATGGTGTGGGTTATTTTTTGGGGAGAGTGGGGGGTATATGTGTTTTTGTTTTGTTTTGTTTTTAAAGGCTTCTTAAATTGCTGTGAGCAAGTGGCTTCGCCTTGTTTTTGGAAAACTACACTGGAGTTGATGCACTTCTGTTAGACATAACAATGTTTGACAGCCTACATTGATAATTGTGGAAGGTAGATGCTGTTAAGAAGCCGTGGATTATTTTGTGATTAGGCTGGGTGCTAGCTTCCATTATGTTTTCATCTCTCCTGCTGCAACTGACTCGGAAAATTAATTTGGCTAGAAAACAGACAGAATTAATTGGAAAATAAAGGGTTACTGCTATGTGATGGATTATGTATGTTGGCTGCAACTCATTAAAAAAGTTACTTTAGTTGAATGGAGGCTTTCATCTGGTTTTGCCTTTCTAACTTTGAGCTTCAAAATAACTTGTGGTTTGTTGCCTCATAAGGTGCAGTGTTGCAAAGTCAAATGTCTTGGGATTTTGAGTAGAACAGGTTACCATTTGAGACTGTTCTGCTGATTTTATAGTTCTTATTGTAAGCAGCCCATGAGCCACTCTCTAGCAGCTCTAGGGTCTTAACTGGTGTTTCTAGAGAGTGCTATTTACCTCTCCCCCAACCCCCAGTGTGTATTGCTAATGGCTCTTTGACAGAGAATAGACTCTTCTATATTTGTTGTTATCAGAGATCTTTGACTCCGTGGAGAGGTCTCTGATTATGATGCTCAGGAACTGATGTTGAAGCCTGTGTATGCTGAAGCATGGTGTATGCTGTTTTGAAAAGCCTCTCTGTAGAGATAAAATTGTGGTTCTGTGTTGTTCTGTTGATCAGATGCTTGTGTCTCATTCACATTTTCCTAAATTTCTTACTCCCATCCTTAATCAGTTTTTTTTTTTTTTCTTTTGAGTGGAAAAAAACAGTTGAAGTGCTTTCTTTTGGAGTAGTATTAAAGTATATGCTGCAGATTATATTGGACTGTGCTCAGTGAATTACCACACAATAGCAACTAAAGGTATGATAAACTCTGGTATTTGCTCTTGCAGAGATTTATTTCCAAACCTGTTGTAATTCTTGCATAAGAAGCTGCATAATTTGATAAGTAATAGTTAACACTACCTAAGATATTTATACTAAAACTTTGTGTGAAAAGGAAAATATGCCTGCCTTAATTCTGCTCTAAAGCAAATTATTCCTTACCAATCTTAAAAGTTGCCACAGCAGCCTAAATTATTGTACATGAACATAATAAATGTAGCCTACGTAACATTAATTATAACTTAATACATCATGTAGCTTGATAGAATTTATTATTTTGTAAATTAAAATGTTACATTTTGAGAAATAATTGGTCAAGATTTCCTGTCAGCTGATAACCATTTGAAGAAACTCTAGAAATGTTAAAGTTCCATTTAGTATTTTTGTAAGGAGTGACTTTTAACTCAGTTCTCAGAGTAAAGGTGGTCATTGTGCAATTTAAAAATACCTTGTAGAACACTCACAATGCTGTGCTGCTAATGAGGTTGCACAGAGCTTGTAGTTGTTAATTATTTGCCTTGTCTCCACATGATAGTAGTAATGTTGGGGAAGGGAACTCTGTCTTGTTTTTTTTTTGAACGAAAATGAACTTTCTCCATTAGAAATACCCAGATTGAAGACAAGGCTGTAGTTTTCATTACTTCTAAGAGTTTAGGCTTGTGATTCAGTGATCAAGCTTTGTTATATGATATAGTAACTTAAAAAAAAGTGATGCAATTGGAATTCAGACTTGTCAGGAAGAAGAGGAATTATATTTTACAAGAACCTGAATGGCATGAAAATAAGGAAAATTACACATAACTTGCTTTGAGTTTGTTGCAATTGCAAATAGCCAGCACATAAAGATTATTTTAAAGTTAATTTGTTAACTGGAATGGTAAAGGAGCATGTAATCAACACATCAGGCAGTTGGCTGTTGCTATGTGATGTTACTTTACAGAAAGTACGCTATTCTTTCTTGCTCTTGAAATCTGCCTGCCTCCTTTTATGCTTGGCGCTCCTGTCCCTATCCTTTCCTTCTTCTCTCAAATTCTTCCTGCAGATAAGGTCCAAAATCTCTCATACCTGGAAAGTCCTGGCTCCACAGGAGTTGCTTGAGTGCTAGAAGAGGAGCAGTTCTGCTGGTGAGCATGTGGAAGTGTGACGGGATTGCGTCATTTTGATTCTCACTAAGCCTTACAACAGCAAGGCTTTGCATCTTCAAAGTGAGACTGCTGTTTGTGGCCAGCATTGTAAGGGTATTTTGATAGCAGGGGCCAAGTTCAGACCTGGGAGAGCAATTTTAGGTTGGGTCATGTGTTGCTGTGAAACAACATTAGAACTGTTTTACTTATTTTTTTCTTTCAGTGAAAAATAACTTTCCCTTAGGTCAGAGACCAGTTTTTTTTAATTTATTGATCTTATTTTCCAGAATCTGCTTATCGAATGGAGCTTCTCTTTGTTAAATGGCAACAAAACCACATCTGTTCTGACTAGCTTGAGAAACAAAACCAGTGAACTCTCCGTGCAAAGGAGATATGGGTGGCTGATCTAGTGGCTACATGTATAGGCTATATTTCATTTTTGTTGACCCTTTTGGTTCTCTCTCTCTTCCCCCTTCCTCCATTCTAAAATATTTCAGAACTATAAGGCAGCAGTAGATAGAAGTTGGTTTTATTTTCAGTAATAATAGCAATTCTTGGCATTTAAAGAATGGACCTTAAAAAGCAAGTTTAGTTACTCTCATTAACTTCTTGGGTTTGCTGAAGTCACTGGGATACCACTGAGCAGCAGCAGCGCAGAGGAGCAATCTGCTTGCAGAACTTGGAAGATAAATTTTTTCACTAGGAAATTTACCGATGCACAAACTTTTTTTTTTTTTTCCCCTAGAGGAAACAATATTAATACTTGACAGAAGCTGATAGTGCTTACCCTGTGTAAATAAGTAATTAATTTATTTGACTGAGTAGATTTTTACTTATTTCTACCTTTTGCAGCACAGCCTTGCTGGTAGGGTGAAATCCTGACAGTTCTGCTAGATTTCACTATGTCTTGCTAAGTTTGAAGGTCTTTGGTTGTCTGTAAGGCTTGCATGGTTGAAGCTTGTGGGTGTAAGAACATTATCGTCTGGCAGCAGCAGAATGAAGAAATGCTGGTATAAAATCCTTGAGAGAATAATTTGCTTTAAAACTCTTTTCTTTATCAGTCTCTGTGTGCACCGTACTAGCTTCTGTGTGGTTGCGTGATGCACTCTGCAATTGAAGCCACCAGTGAACGCTGAATGCTTGTCTTCTGCCTTCTGTGGTGGGGTCTGGCTGCTGTCCTCCTCCCTTGCCTGTCCCAGGGCTGTCTGGTGGCAATTCCTTCTCCCTGCCACGTGCTGCCTCCCACACAGTGCTTCTGGCTGGAGACCATGTTGTGGTATTTAACATGTACCCCAGGGGCCTAGAGTGCTACAGTAAAAAGAAGTTCAATACAAACAAAAAATGACAACACAAAAACCCAAACACAAAACCAAAACAACCCTGCCCTGGGACAGAAAACATAATACTGAGAAAAAAACAGGGAGAGCACACAGGGAGAAGCAAGTAATCATGTCATACCTGACAGTGTAAAAGGATCCTAATTTTTCTGGCAATTGCTGTCATCTGAGTTACTTTATGAGGGTTGGCTGTCTTTCAGGAGAGAATAGATAGCTGAGGAGTGGCAGTAAATGGGAAGAAGCTTCATCCTGATGGAGAAGTTTGCGTGCTTCCTGGCGTTTAGGTAGACTTCAGCTGACTGGTGACTGTTTTGCATAAAGTTTCCATGGCAGTATGGAGATGCTGACAATGCTGCTAAAGGTTTTTAAAGAGTCTCTCTGAAAAATTCCCAGGCGTGATTTTCCAGGGTTGCTATTTGTGACGGTTCTGCTGTTTGCTCCGAAGACAAGCTCAGTGAAGGGTGTGAACAGTGTGTGTTTGTTAGCTGAAGTATTAAGTTTGTGGCATTGATAGAATTAATGTTTCCAGTGCTTTGCCCCAAGGTATTTGACTGGGTATGTGACTTCACTCAACAGTTTGGTGAAACTCCACTATGATAAATTAGCTGTCTCCATTAATCCTTTGTCTTCATGATCAACAAATTCTGAATTGTTTTATTAGCCTAATTATTCCTGCGGATGTTTAACTGCCTCTGAGGTATTCTGATAAGAAGTAAAATATAGTTGAAACTTGATGGTCCTACAGGCTGATGTAATGATTATGTTACCTGACTTTTAAGCTGAGCTATGCCAACACACTAAAATAGAAATGAAGACTAGAAGCAGACTGAAAATGGGAAGGTTTTCTGTGTTCCTAGTAATTCTTTCAGAAATAGTGTGAACTTAAGGTCTTGAGGGTCAAGATCAATGTTGAATGTCTGAGGATTTTCTTAATAGAAACAAATAATTATTATAGATGTAAGCAAACTATGTGCCAAGTATACGTGCTTCAGGGTAGTAGTACAAAAATAGCTAATTTAACAGATTAGAGAAGTGTTATGTACTTATTTGTTGATCATGGTTTCTGTTCTTTAAGAGTAATGTTGACAAGATTATAAACTTGAGCTATAGCCTTAGACTTCTGAGAAGGAACATATTTAGATTCAGAAGGATCACAATTCAGTTATAACGTTACCTTCCCCTTCTACTACAGGGACTGAATTGAAACTTCTAATTTATTCCTGTTAGTGTCCTGTGCTTCCAGCCTCTGAACCACTTCAGACTAATAATAGGAACTTTATTAGAATTAGATTAGAATCACGTGATGAAATTTAATTGTATGATAGCATTTATATTGCTCTGTTTTTTCATGAGAAGCAGGATAAGAAACGGGTAAGTTTTTTTTGCTTGTAGTGTGTGGCCACGATAGACTCAAATTCCAACAGGCACATTCTGTTGGGGTGAACTAGCTAAAGATGCTTTGTAGCTCAACACTGCGGTATTAATCAGAGATCGTCATCACAGTACAACAGCAATACTCCCTTTGTTTTGGTAGATTGCTGTTCTTCATTCTCAGAAGAGAATGATGCACTATGTGGTGACATCCGGAAGACTTGGAAAATATTGCATTCATGGTATTAGAATTGTTCCAAGTGTTTACTTTCAAACTAAATGAGAAACAATAAAATATGCCAACTAAATCAACACCAGCATTTGTTTATAGTGCTACTTCAGAAATGAACAGTCATCTCTTTTAAGAGTTTTTTCTAGGCAGGAAATCTGGTCCAACATAGCAAATCTTCACTTTATCCTGCTTGTATAAGTTGGAGTTAAGCAGAGTTCTGTGGAGTTCAGGTAATACCCCATGAAAGTAACTTTTGGTCCCACAGTGAATACCAGATAACAAGTTCTAATGTAGTTATGCAGAACCATTTCTAGTGTGAGTTTTGTCTTTTAGATACAAGAATTTGTATGCGTATTGAATAATGGCTTCTGTATTGATGATGAAACAACAGGGTGAATCAAAATCCCTGTTTATTTTCTGCAAATATTTTAACTAAAAATTACGTTTTGCAGTTTATCTATCTTAAGAGGAAAAATATCCAACGATGTGACATAATAAAGTATTTAAAGATCGTAGTAGAACAGGTGGTAGGAAAGGGGTTTTGTTTTTATTTTGCATTTTATTAGGAAGACCTCATTCTGTAGTAGGAGAGTATTGGAGAATGAAGTTTCCTTACATCTGTGAACTTTGAAGGAAAAGCTTTATTTCTGAGGCAGTGTCATGCACCTACATTTGTTATGATAACATGCCATTGCTGTTTTAGAGTATGATTCAAATTAACTGCTAGGTTAACTTTTTCTTCCTGAATACAAAAAGGTAATTTATTTTTTATTTTTCCTTATAGATCTTAGTTGTATAGACAGCTGTTGCTCAAAATAGCAGTTTCTTCCAGATATGTTATTCAGAGTATGTTACTCTAGGGCTTTTCTATGAGGTGTTCTGAAAACTCACAGCTGAATGCAGTTTGGACAAGCAGGTAAGAAAGAGATGGGAAATGGTAGAAACCTTAGCTCTGCTGGTCGTATTTCAGCTTGGATAAAATAAACCTGTTCAGGGAGTTTCTGTTAACAGAGATTTTCCTCAACTTTGCACTTCAGGCATGAGCCTGCAAAACATCAGCATGTCCATGGCCACAGAGATGTTTAAGGGACTGGAGCATCTTTCATTTGAGGCCAAGAGCTGGGACTAGTTAGGCAAAAAGAAGGCTCAGGGGGATCTTAGCAATATGTATGAATACATGATGGGAGGGAATGAAGAAGAGGGAGCCAGACTCTTCTCAGTAGTGCCCACAGACCGGGCAGGAGGCAATGGACACAAAAATGATGAATCTCATTCTTAACACAAGAAAACCTTTACTGCGCGTGTGATCAACCAGGACAACAGGTTGCCTGGAGAGCTGGCACAGTCTCCATCTGTGGAGATACTCAGAACCTGGCTAGGCAGCTTCTTTCAGCTGACCCTGTTGGAGCTGGGGCATTGGACTAGATCATCTCTAGAGGACACTTCCAACATAAATGATGCTGTGATTCCATGTTTTGAAGCAATTTTTGGTGGTATCTTTGTGTGAAACAGCAGAAAAATACTTGTTTGGCAGTTTGTTCTTTCAAAGAGCATCTTGAATTATAGAAGCAACTCTGACAAAAGTGTCCCTGCTAACAGGAAGGCAGATTTGGAGAACATTTGTGGATTACAAATTGGTTCCATGTTGAAATTTCTTTAGTATCTTAGTTGTGTCTACATCTGTAAATTTCTGGTGAAATGGGAGCAGATGAGAGAATCAGTTAATATTGAGGCCTCTACAATGTGTTTGGGATTGGAGTTTTACTTTGAGTAAGACATACACCAGTTCCTTGGACCAAACATACTAGCTGTCCTTGTTTTTTGAAAATATCCAAAGACTGGTCTGAATCATTGTGTCTTTCTGGGGCTAGAACATGTTTCTGCTGAAGCAGAACTTCCAGTTCAGATTCCTCCAAAAGGAATTTTGCACATTCAGGAGCCACTAAGCAAACTAAAGCTCTGTGAAGAAGATCAAGTAGAGGGTATTCACTTCAAAACTGCGCTATTTGCTCTAAACCAAAATGCAAATGTACAGGCAACCAAATAGTAGTAAGTGCAGGTTCGTACTTTTTTTGGATTTCCCCTCTAACTTCACTTACTTTATCCTCTGTTGGTTATTTCTCTGCTTTTTCTACTCTCTTGAAATTTTTAATTTCTCTTCTCTCTGATGGGAGGCTTTGCCCTTGAATAAGAACTGCATCCTGATACATGTATTTCTAAATTTCTAATACTTGAGGTGTTATAGTTAAGATTTTCCTGTGAAACTTTTGTGTTGATTGTTCACCTTAGGATAAAACTGTACACCTTTGAAACAACAAACTCAGATACAAAATTTTTAAGGGAAAAGTGATGTCAACTTTCCCTTTCTCTTCTAGATACACTTCTTTGGTTTACGTTGCGATTTATTACCCAATATTCTTTTGTTGTGCAGCTGACTGAATGATAAGGAAGCTTATTTTAGCAACTTTTCAAATGAGTGTAGAAAAAAAGCTACTTTTTGTTGTGCATGTGTCTGCATGAAGTGTTTATGCTTCTTCAGATCAATGAAGGAAAAATGAAATGCCCCCGCTGGCATGCTTTCTGGAGGGCTATTTAGCTAGAGGAGGATCTCTCAGATTTCTTGTAGAAAACCTCCTCTTCTACAAGAGACCTGGAGATTTTGCTTTTTCTTTTTGATAACAGATAGTTTGAAGTCTGTGATTTAAAATGAACAAACAAGCTTTTAAAAAAGTATGTTGTAAGCAATGATGTGAAAAATATACTTTTGGATTGACCTGGTAAGAACAAATTTATTATTCTCTCAAAATGTGAGAAAAATTCATGTAGTGTTGTTAAACACTGTAAAACCAGAAACTTGTCAAGCCCTCTTACACATACTTCAGGATTTGGTGTTTGCTGCTTTTCCTCTTTTTTCCTCTATGCAACACCATATGAATGATGATAAAAAGTTTAAATTAAAAAAGTTAAACCTGTTAGGTCACTGATGTAGTCTGTCACTTAACCACAGCATGGTTTTTTTTAGTGCTAGAGTTAGATTAGGTTATGGTTGGACTCTATGATCCTGAAGGTTTCTTCCAACAACTGAAATGATTCCATGTTAAAATGGCAAGAAATTGTCTCTGTTTTATACGGATATTCTTTCCTATGGCCTTTGGTTCTATAAATTTGACTTTAAGTTTTTTGTACAACTGTAAGGAAAAATATCTGAAGAGGTTTACATTATGACCTGATTATCTGGCCTACATAGTGAGGATGAATGGATAATAATAAAAGACAGAAAAAATCCATTGTAGTGTTTGTAATAAATTCTTAAACCAAGTCTTACCCTTTGCTCCAACTCTGTCATGCCTTTTGTTGGGAAAATGCAGAATGAATAGGGATTCGTTGGATTTATTTGCATCAAGTATAGTACATTTCTCCTTATCATAGGAAGGTCCCAGTGCGACTGTGCACCTGGGGCTGGCTCCTGCCCGCAGTGTGTTGGCTGGGGCTGTGCTGCTGGTCGTGCTGCAAGAGCAGCGGAAGCCTGGGTGGAAAAGCCTGCTGCAAGTTCTTTTGCTGCTATTTGTTCTGTTTCTTCTTCCCTAACGAATTTGCAGTGTGAGTGAGGTTGGACTCTTTTTTGTTTTGCAAGAAGCCAGTGAAGATCTGATTACAAAACAAACGTTAACTGGAGAAGGGCTTAGGCACCTCAGAGCTTTTCTTACCCTCTTCTGTCTCATGAGCCAGTCTAACATATAATAATACCTCTTGCATATGTGCCATTGTTACCTGTGGCTCAGTTCTTTGTTTTGGTCTTCTCATGAGTCCTTTCAGAGAAGCTTTAAAGATGATCCATGCTCCTGACCTCATATTCTTTTACATAATCTGACCTAATGACAACGTAACAGAGTAGATCTTTTTTCCCCTAGGTACTGGGCTTAAATGGATGTGTTTAGTTAGCTATTTTTCATCATGCCCAAAGAAAAGTATTCCTTTAAATCTCTTTAAGTAATGGATGGTTATGTGTAATAGTACTCGTTATACAAAGGCACACATATCTCCTAGACTGTAAATTTAGTGAATTCACAAGTTACCCTTATGTGTAAGTGGAGGAATTTTAGGCATTTGTTAGGTGAGTACCGCTAAGCAACCTCTTTGCTCTCTGACGTGATACAAGCTATTTTTTGGTGGCATCGAATTCTCAGTTCCCATTCTGCAACTTTTGTAAATTATAGTAAAACTAATATTGAAATGGAGTATAGTTTATTTTACTCTTATGTGCAACACCTTGTTTGACTTTTTTCATTTTTAACAATGGCACCTCACATGGAAGGTAATGTGATTGAGAGATCATTCCAGATCTAGAACTTGACTTTTCACTGCTACGTTCAGTTTCATACTCCTTAGTTCATTAAGCTCCTAAAATGCAGTACTTTATATTATTTCATAATCACAACCTGGGAAAAATGATAGTGAAGGGCATATAAGTGTATTAGGTGTATAAAATGATGATAAGATACCCCAAGCAGGCCTGAAAACCGTGATAGTTGTGAGGAAAATGTAAGTTCTGCAAACTGGAACAGAGATACTTTGGTTGCATTTCACTCAGGACTTGTAAGTGATTGATTTTATGGACAGTGCTGTGTGTGCTGTGACGAGGTCATCACCAGCACCAGCTTGGCCGGGTGCCTGGGACCTTCAAGGCTGATAAAACAGGGAGCAACCGGCCTGGCGCCCAGGAATCTGGAGGCTGGTAGGGAGGGGAAGAAGAAATCTCTGTTTTCTCTCTCTTTCTTTTTTTTTCTTTTTTTCCTTCTTTTTTTTTTTTCTGCTTGGTTCACAGGACCTTCAGGGCCTGATAATGACAGGAAAGGGAATGAATATATGACCTGCTGAGTCACAGAGAATGGCTCCTTGCCTTATAAAATGGTGTTAGTTATGCTGACCCCATTATCAGGGGTCAGGAGCAGGGGGTTCCAGTCACACCAGTCTTATCCGGACACCTCCATGAGGCAAATTCCACTGATGACTGCAATTTCTGAAGTAGCAATGATATTGGATTTTTTAAAAGCATACTTTTTTCACCTATAAATAACACTTCTTATGAAGATATTTGAGATGTGGAGCAGAGCAAAAGGAATTTAATCTTGGGTAGTGTTGATAATACAGGGTTTGCCTAGATAGTCTAATTTGTATCGGTATAGTTGCCCTTCAACTTTATTTAGATGTTTTGTCCATTTTAAATGACAAGGAGAAGACAACACCTGCTGCAAGTGGACTGCCCTTGTTTAGGTTTTCCTTACCTGCTATGGTGGTGACATTTCCTTGATGTGGATTGCTTCTGAGTGGGAGGTGCTCTCATACCAAGTCTGGAAATGTACACGGCTCCCTGTGAGCTCCACAACTAGCATGTAAGAGGACTCAAGGCCATGGAGTACTTAGTTAAAAGGTAATTTTGATGATGACACACACAGATGAACATTAAACTGCCCAGATGTTTGGTATCAGTACACTTTCCTTTGCAACACATTTACACCTTTCAGCATCAAGCACTAAGGAGTGCTTGGAATCTATGCAGCTTCCTGTTCAAAGATGGGCAAAAGGAAAAGCATTGTGGTTACTGTCTGATACACTCCTAAAAGTTGATCCTCAGCCTCTTTAGCACCTTATCTTATCTAGAAGACTTGAATTTCTTTGTAAGTATCTTCTTAAAAGAAGCGCAGGAATGTATTTTTGTCATGTGGCTTATCTTATTTTTGTGATTGATAAGGCTAAAAGTTTCTCAGTGTTGAAACGTCGGGCTGTCAGGCAGGTTGCTAACCCTGTCTCCTGCTGTGGTGTTGTTACTTTGAACACTAATCATGATAGCACAGGGGGATAAAACCGTGTTCTGCACTAAATATAGTATATTGGATTGGAAAACTGGTAAGGGAGCTGGGATACTGGCTGTCTTTCTACTGTAGCTTCAAAGGCAAGACTGTGTGCAGTATGGAACGTAACTGTATGCGTACCAGGATATATTTCTCTAGTAATGAGGCACAGCTTTATTTCTGCTGAGCTTCAACAAAATGTATGATCTTGATCCACCCATAAGTTACTGTTTATCCCATGTGCTTAACAAACACAGTGGTTATGTTTTTGGTTATTCATCTATTTGCCTTGTTTTGATAGAGTTGCACTAAATAAAGCCTCTCTGACAAAGGGAAAAAAAATTCTCAGGCTAGGGGTTAACATCAGCACTTGTCGGCATCTGTTAGGAGAGACAGGATGGGAACAGAGGGAAGTG
The DNA here is from genome assembly GCF_964273445.1 of Streptopelia decaocto. NCBI lineage: Eukaryota > Metazoa > Chordata > Aves > Columbiformes > Columbidae > Streptopelia > Streptopelia decaocto. The sequence continues at coordinate 48,156,281 of NC_138660.1, forward strand.
GACAGTCTTGAGGTGGAAGGAGATAGTGGCCACGGTCTCTGTTTTTTATTTCCACCCCCCCTTTCCAAACTGTGTGCTTATTGCCAGGTTTACCTGAATGCCCACACATAGTTAACGGTCATCCCTGGACATTCAGATCTGACCTTAGTGTGTTGATGACATTGTACCAAGCTGGCAAGTGCTGAGCTCTGTATGGCCATGGGCAGAAGTCTCCTTACCAAGCAGGTGTCTGAAAGCAAAAAGCCATCACTTATGCTGATACTTTGTTTCAAATCTGAATGCAGATAAATAAATAAATAAATAAAATAAACTTATTAATTATTAAATAAATAAATTAAACTTATGTCTAATCTAAATATGTCTGGTTTCACTATCTAGCCACAGATTTCTTTAATGTCTCTGTCAGTCTGAGCAGAGCTCTTTTAACATTTTTTTAACCATGACTGGTGGTGATAGCTGATTATTCTTCAGATAAGACAGACATTTCAGAAGAGTTACAGCAACATGGTGTGTCTGGGCATACTGGTGGAGGAAAAGAAGACTTACATTTTCCAGATCATCAGTACAGGTTCTCCACTTTCTTGTATACTATTGATTTGTCTTATTTCCTGAATAATTACTTTGTGATTGATAATTATTTGCTGTACCCTGATTTTAGAAACCTCTGTGTTCAAGAAGGTAGATTCCTGTTATCATGTGCTCATGGCAGAAGAATTTCTTTATTGTGTTCTACAGACTTGACAGGGAGGGACTTGTAGCATGGTACTGCATAGCAAACCTCAAAATATTTCCTACAATTTATCTAGCCAACATATCTGATATAACCAGTACTTTACTATGGGGGGGGGGGGGAATAAAGAGAATAGTTAAAAAAACCTAGTCATTCTCTCCTGCCCCTGTTTTTCTTTTACATGGGGTTATATTGCTGATTTTGAATCCCCCTGCGTTTGTTTTTTTTCCTGCATGCAGAATATGATGTCAAGCTTGCTGTATCTTAGCTTTAGTACTGGTTGGTTCACCGCTTGCATAGAAATTCTCTTGTACATTTTCTATAATGCATCATAATTTTGATGTGGACATTTAAGCTACTTCTCTAAGACTTCAGTGGGGTCACAGAAGTATTTGTAGACCTTTATAATCTTTGGAGAGTGTGTTTTTTTTCTAGTTTATTCATGCAATTTGCTATTGAAAAGTAGTCTGGGCTAAGCTAGACTTCAAAGACTTTGTGTGAGCTACTGTCCCACGAAAAGTCAAATACAGCAATTGGATAACCCAGTGATTCTGTAGCCATAATGGTGATGTTTTTAAATGTCCAGGTGCAGAACAAATTAATTTTGTATAGCTCCATGAAGAATTAATTAGATTAATGGTTGAATAATGAAAATGCAGAAGTAGCAGTTCTATGTATGGGTATGGATTTGATAGAACACTTAGTGTATTTTAAGTTAATTATGTCATAAACCTAATGGCTAGCAAACTAGTATTCAGGTCAGTTCTGAGGGGAGAGATTTGATCTCAGCATGAATTAAGAACACAAAGTAGGCAGGAGTTGTTAGTAAATTGTATCTATGTGGTTATCCTGAAGTTCTTAAGAACAGAAGCATTTGTTTTGTGAAGATGGAGAGGGAAATGATGAGTTAATTTTCTGTGAAGAAATTAGATTTCAGCACATTTTAGAGTTTAGTATAGTGGTCTAAATGAGCTTTAATGAGGTGATTTATAACTTATTTTTAGTCAATGGAAGCAATATGAAAGAAAATGGGTAATACTGAAAGATCTCTAGAGTATTGTGGGGTAAAAGCTAGAAACTGAAAGAAATTAAAGGTTCTTTGTTCTCGGTTTCTTAACCAAAAGTATTGCTTTGCCACCAACAGGACTGATTCTTTCGAGACTGAAGAAATTAGTTCTGCTCGATGCTGCTACAGTATATGTTGAAGTACTGGTCATTTCATAACACATATGTAGTAGTGCTTGAAATATGCTACACATTATTGCATGCAATATACAACATATAAAACATAACTTTCAGAGCTTGTATATAAGCACAGGTGCTTTGCATGTTACATAAAAATGCCCATGATTTATGACTGCATTTGTGCAGGGATAGTTTGTGTTCACAAGTGCATTCTGCTCTATGCAAAAGGAGTCCTGCAGTGACGTTGTGTATGAGCTACATTTGAGAATTACCTATGGGACTCTGTTCTTCAGAACTGGACTGTTTGAAAGATTAAATAAAAATACTTTTATAGCTGTTTAATCCGTTTTCATAGATTTTATTCTATTTAGTATGGACTTCTTTTACAGACAGTCTTGGATTTGAGGCTGACTTAAAATTTGTGTGGTGTCAGCTACATTTAATTGGAGATGTCTGTATGTTGGGGAAGCGGAAGAGGTATAAAAATGCAGATGGTGTAGGTCAGCATGTGAGAATTTGTATAGATTCTGAGATAAGGTATTTAATCTTTTCCAATTACGAATGCTGCCTAACCCTTCAGATACCTAGTCAACGAAAAAACTCAGCATTGCCAACAGATTACATTATCTTCAGATATTAGGTGAAACAGCTGTGGGGCTGATAAAGGTGTCTTTGGGTAGGGTGTCTGAAGGGACCTAATGAATGCAGAAATCTTCAAAAAAGGTTTGTGTTGGCATACTGTAGAGTAACATGGAACTACTAGAAAAAGACTTGGTAAATTATTATGGGGCAATAAGTTTACTGACTTTTGTTTTTCAGAAGAAAATTGGATGGCATAGTTCTAGATCTATTTTGAATAGGGTTACTGTGCTGTGATGAATCAGTGGAAAGTGTCAGACCTTTATATATAACAGAGAATAAATGAACTGTTACATGCTTGTATGAAGAAGGATGTGTGCATGTGTGATGTGCAAGTGGTGCAGTCCAGTCATCTCACCTCACTGTCTTTTTGAGATGAGACTAGTGGAGGGTAGATAAAAATTAAATGTTAATATCAGTTGTTGATCACACTTGTTCAAAGACCCTTCTTCTTCTCTTTGTCAGCTGGTGACAGGTTCCATGAAGGTTAAATGCCTGTATTAAAAAAAAAGAGAGAAAAAATACCTTTATTATTCAAGAACAACTTGAAGGAACTTACTCAGTTATGCTTAAATCCTGGATGAGTATTTGTGTTTGCGGGGTTTTTGTATGCTTTCTTGGAAGCATTTGCAAAGTGCAATGTAGAAAACTACTTTTCGGTTATACCCTTTCAGAAGAAGTGTGGTCATATGTAATTGTTCTTGAGAAAGTTTCTATTGCATGAACCCAAATATTATAGTTAAAAGCATTTCGAATGGGTCTGCTGTGCTGAGGGCAGGGTGGTAGGGTGTGCATGTTCATAGCATGAAGGAACAGGTTGGCTGTGAGGGCATGCTTGCACTAGAGAGAAGGATGGCAGCAAAAAATGTTGAGGGCAAGATGAAACTCTGACCTGTTGACCATTGTGAAATCAGAGTATTAGGTATCTTAATGTGGACTGAAGCTGCCTTATTTCTCTGCCAACTTTTGAAATTGGTGAAGAGAGCTTGTCTGTAGCAGGAGAAGGACTTTTCCAGTAGTGGAAAAAACATCTTTCTTACAAAGCTCTTTTTTTGAGCCTGACCACTGTTAATCCTTTGTCTTCCTTCTGCAGGAGACAGCTTGATGTAAAGGCCTCATGGTTTATCCAGCCTGAGCTTTTATTATACTAGATCAGTTTCCTTAATAGAGGCTGGATGCTAAAACCAGTCTTTTCTTTAGTCGTGGTGTAGTTAGGGTGTTCTCCGCTGGGAGTTAGGCTGTGGTAGACTCTTAAGGTTCAGCATACTCGAACAAGTCATGCCTTCTGACAAGGAATGGTTGACTGTAATCTGTTCTATGCAGTCATTTCCCGTGGCCCTAATTTGTTATGCTAAATGGTTGTCTGTGAAAATTTGGTTTCACTGTATGATTGCGCATTACTCATGTAGTCTGTTATCTCTCAACTGAAATGCTTATCTAGGTAGTCCTGTTTATAGCAGCTACTCCTCTGGAACACTTCACATTTTTACTTATTTAGTAGACCAGAGAAGGGCATCTCTATTGAGATCGAAGGACTCCTCTGGTGAGACAGGAACGCTGCAGATTTTCCTCATCTTCATTGCTGGTTGTTCACCTTGTGTGCTAGAGGAGGAGAGGGGAATATCCTTTAAGAGGAAGGAGACATATAGCCACTAAGTGCCTGGCTCCTACTTCAGTACTTGAAACAGCTCTTTTAAATGGCTTTTATATATATAGGTCCCGCTGAGAATACAGGCTGCACAGATTGCCTTTACTATCAAAATACTGTATCATGTAGAGTATTCAAAAGGCAGGAGAAAGAAGAAACCTAGATAGATTGGCTTTATTCTAAACATAGAAAGCTTTTTGCATTGTCAGTGCTTCATATTCTTGTGGCAAGGAGTATTCCACTGCAAGTCATCTCTGTCTGACAAGAAAACACAGGGAAATGCACTGAAAGGTTTTTCATAGAAATAAACTTCAGACTCTAGTTTGTGTCCTAAAACCTCTCATCTTGTCCTCTTTCAGTAGGCAAAAGGGGAACAGATCTTAAACTTGTGTGTGAGGGTATCTCAGGATTAGTTTTGCAATCATGAGTTTTTAACTAGTAGTAAGCATATAGTCTTTGGTTTGGGTTCTCGCAGGACTTAAGGAAGTGATATAGCAGGATGGGGTCAGGGATGTGACAGGACTTTTTTTTGTAATCTGTTTTTTCCCAAATGTTTTGAAGTGTTACTTATTGTCATTTTACATTAACTGGAAGAAGCAGCCAGGATTTCATCCAGGTGTTAGCCGAATAATTTTTCTGTGTGCTCTTTCTGTTTGTCCTTTATGTGGCCTTTGTATATGAATTTATTTTGACAGTGGAGATCTGGTTGTTTCCTACAAGTAGATAAAACTACCAGAATAGATGAAAAAGATACATCAAGGAAAATCTTGGTCTTTGTTCCTGTATCCTTAATAGCTAAAAATTTGCCTTTTTCACCCTGCCTCAACCTACAGCTGTATAGCCAAAGTAATGAGAAGATTTGTGTCTTGATGTCTGCTGAATGAGAGCTTTGTTAAAGAGATGAGTCTTACTTGAGCTGAACTATGCTGACTTGGTGGTTCCTTCCTTGGGATCTCTTATTTAATTTTTGAAACCTCTATTAATTATTTTATTACTTACATTATTTTAATTTTTAAAGGCTTTGTTCTGTAAGCAAACGGAACAGGACATGTCAATATTTGTCTGTGACCGCATCCTGCAATAATATGACTAGTTAGTTCTGTTGAGACTTTTTTTAAGATGAGCTCAGAATTTTGTAATGAAATTCATACACTGAGTTAAAAAGCTTTGTGATTGGAGTGAAAAGGTCATGTGAACAAAAAATACATGAAAACAGCTAAGCAAATAGCAACTAAAACATGAACAATAACTTTCAGTCATGAGGTATTGTCGGTGCTGTTTTCAGATGTGCAGAGGGAAAGGCTCTCAATTGTTCTTAAGTCGGCTGGTAACTGAATCCATGTTTGTAGAGCTTGACAACAAAAGGTTTTTTGTTCACAGTTTGTATTCATCTAGGACATGCCAATTACTGAGCATAAATAGAATATAGGGTATGAGCAGGCTAGTATAACATGTTGCTCAATTCATGACTTACCAGAAATCCGTAATTTATATTAAAATATTTAGAATTACAAGTAGAAGCTACTCATTGGGGGATTTTAGATTTCTGTGTGAATGAGCATAATATAATTACTTTGAGGAAGCACACATTGCTGTATTAAATGTGGTAGCAAGATGTGCAACCTGGGCAAAACTATTTCTGAATATTACTTGCAATCATTTCATGAATTTAGTGACGCAAAACTAACTGGGACAAGCTAGTGGGTGCTTGATAAAAGAAGCAACAAGACCTTCTACACCTGCTGTTTGCAAATAAAGCATACTAAAGAAAATTATTCGTTCAATTCTACCAAGCTTTGTTATCAGTATAGCTCTGTGACTGTATGTAATTTGCATGTCAAATAAGCATGACTGACTTTCTCTGCTGGGCCATTCAGCAATGTGCATCTTCTTACTGTTGGTGTGATACTCTTGCCTCCTGTGCTCTTCACAAGAATCAGCATAATTTTTGTAGGATGTTACCCTAATCATGATGAATGAGCAGGAATACAGATGCAACTGCAGAAGATTTGGCATGTGCAATTTTACTGATATTTTTCTATTCATTGCATAGTGGGGGAAAAAAAACCCCACATGGTTAAATAGGGACTCACCTGAAAGAACAGAAAGAAATAACACTTGATAAAGCACAGCTCTCCCTCACCCCCTTTCCCCCAATGTTTTAAATGTGTTAACTGTGCAAGTCATGTTATTGATTACAAGAGATGTATCCAAAGACGCAAACACAATGGTTCCCATAGTATATGAAATGCATTGAGGTTGTGGGTATGACTTGATAAATTTTAATTTGTCAGCTTGAGAACTTTTTGTGGACTATGAAACAGAAACTTCGAGGTTTTTCTTCTCCATTTGAGAAGCATGCAAGCAATCTTGCTAGTGGAAAGACTGAAAAAGGATAAACAGCAGATTTTAAGTTCTTTGCCAGTATGGGGTCCTTATGTTGGTTACTGGTTTAAACTCCTGTTATATTAAGAGTGGGTTTTTTCTGCCCTTTTTCAGGTAGTGGTGCTACAGCAGTTGTCCAGGCAGCGCTATGCAAACCCAGGCAAGAACGTGTAGCAATAAAGAGGATCAACTTAGAAAAATGCCAAACCAGTATGGATGAATTACTTGTAAGTAAATCAGAGGGGAACATACTACATGGGGACTACCTTCTGTTTTGGTTTTGGTTTTTGCTTGGTTATAGGAGCGAGGGTAGAATTTTATGCAGGATAATAGTAAGAAAAAGGATTTGAAAATATTCCTGGAAGAAATATACCCTTCCCTAAAAATATTTGTTACTAATGTATATTTTCTAATGCCACAAAACCAAGAAGTACAAATTTGAAGCTTGGGATAACCAGCTGTGGGAAGAACCTTACCCCTTGCTTTCTGAAGACTTGATTTTCAAGAGATTACTGTCTGGTTGTCTCTTAATACAGAGGAAATATACATTTTTCTTTGGTTAAACACTGTTTAAAATGCAAAGGTAAAATTTAGTAGGACTTCTTAAAATCTCTAAAGCACCAAAACATGGCAAAAACTACTTGCTGGATCATTTTGTAATGATAACTTCTGAGGGAAAAAGTAGGAATGGTTACACTGTCATCTACACAAGGAAACTCTTGTTAAAGCTAATAACACGCATTTATCTGATAAGCCGTAACAAGCCATTTGAGGAATGCTGTTTGTTTGGGTCACTGATCAGAGGAGGAAGGGACCTGTAAGAGGCCCTTTGTAAAAGGGACTGCAAGAGTTTTTCCTCTGCACTGGTTATGGCAATCCAGACGGAGTTGCAAAGAACTGTTAAAAAATGAAACCTATTGCTTTCTAATGTTCCTAGATCGGGTGCTTGTATGACTAATGCGTATTTATATGCAGGCAGCATAACAAGAGTTTAAGGACACAAAACCATTCTAAAAGTGAGAACACTCTCTTCTGTTCCACAGGTTATACTACTGCCTAGAGACTGTGGGCTTTTTCTAATGCAGAAATTCCTGCCTCTGAAGGAAATGATCTCCTCAGCAGGGAATTGCCAGTGCAAAAGATATCTTGAATTTGATACAGAGGGTATGGTCCATCCAGTTTCTTCAGATAAAATGGCTTGTTTACAGTGGAGGACCCAAAATGCTCTTCCTATGGTGATTGATGGCATTCGCCTTCAGTTTATGTAACAGTTTGTATGGAACATGGTTGTGTTTTTTAAAAGAGGATTGTGGTAGTAGAAGGTACCTCTGAGTAGTGAGGCTTCTGTCAGTTAAATTCTAAAGATAAATTCTGAACTGTGTTTAGAAAGAGAACAGCCCAAGGCGAGATGCTGTGCATGATGTATTAACATCTACAGCCCATAAAGAACATTTCTATAAACCCAGAAACACTAGTCATTGTAATATAAAATGCCCAAAATTTGATCTTTTTTGATTAGAATTTGAACTAGTAATGGAATTAAGGATTTTAAAGTTACAAAAAATAAAACCAGACAAAACTGCCAGAAATCTGCAGGAGATATCCAGAAATGACAGAAGTTAGTTGCCAGTTCGTACAAAGTTACCTTAGCAAGTGCTTGATTATCTTTACTGCTGACACGTCTCTACTGTCTGCAAAATGAGACAATAGGTCTTGAAGGTTTTGTCCCATATTGCTTTGTTTTGGTACAAAGACAACTGTCCATACCATCTTTTTTATTTTTTAACATAAGTCAATTTATGCTTTTCTGTGTTCTGATTTTGTGTTTCTTTTATTTGTTGATCTGTTTTGATCTGAATATAAATTCTGGCTTTCAGAGTTCCTGGTTAGGAGTGGAAGAAAGAAAAACAGGACATTTATGATTCCTTTTATTTTTAGATGTGCATATACACACATGTGCATGCATACACATACATAATTAATTCTTTTTTTTTTTTGTGAGAGGAAGTATACTTATTCTGACTCAGTTCTAACAGAGATTTAAAATAGAGATGCTATTATGGAAAAGAGCATCATTGACCTTAAAAACTCTTGTTACAAGTGTACTAATTTTTTGTTTCTGTTAATAATAATTAGAATGCTGTTGTGTTTTGGGTTTTTAGCAGCATTTTTGAGCCTGCTCAATTTTTTCATCACTTATTTTTTTCTGATCAAACAGTTTCTTTTGGCACATGGGCATTCTTAAACTCTATCTGCCCTCTGAACATACTGTTTTGTAAGGTCCTGCTGCTTATGGATGCTGTGCAAAGGCACCCTTCACAAATTCTCAGCTGTGTGGCCTTCAGAGAAATGGAAAATGCAGCAAGCTTGGTGCCAGTGTAAGCAGACTTAGGGCTTGGGCCAATGTCAATTAAAATAGAAAGGCAGCGGGGGAGGGAGTTTACATAATACTAAGGTTACACAAACTGCCAAACTCCTGAAATTCAATACTCTGTTTCCTGTGATGTCCTGTGTTCTCACTATTGTAAGCTAAATGTAACTTAACCCCACCAGCCAAGGAAAAAGTTCCCTTAGTATTGTCCTGACTGGGTATCTTCCGCCACCTGCTTACCTCCATTTTTTTAAAACAGAAGAAATAATCAACACTACAAACCAAATAATATTCCATAGGATGGCTTATTTGATTGAATAGATTTTCTGAACTGTTTTCATTCTTGCTGTGGCAGCCCTGGGAGGCAGGCTCTCTGGAGGAGCCCACCATGTGTTATGCCCAGCCCCTCGAAGAGCTGTGCCCAGGTGTCCTGGGGAAGCACCCGCAGAGTGGTGGCACCGACCTGGTCGCTGGGAGCTGGACCAAGCTCTGCTGGTGCTGCAGCCGAGCTCTGAGTGGAGCTGTCTTGCAGTTGCTTATTAGCGGTGTGACCCATCTGCCCTTAGGCTGACAAATGTTCTTGTGCAGCTGCTCAGTGAAACTGGATCAGGAATAACCTGGCCGAAAAGAAGTTAGCTTTTAACCTGGAGGTATTTCCTGATGCAGTGCACACACTCTTGTGCTAGCACAAGGGAGGGAGAAGCAGAGGGGTGAGAGAGAGACTTTAAATTTAAAGTTCTGTAATGGCTTTGGTGGTGTTGAATGACTAAGGTAATGTGAATGTGAAGGAGACTCTGGGACATCCTGCTGCAGGCTTTTCCTCTGACAGTGTATTTTAAGCAAATGCTTTTCTCGCTCATCTGTGCATACCATGCACTGCAAACAGATAATTGAAGTTTCTGGAGGCTCACCATTCTGTGTGTGATAGGGGCTCTCCAGAACTGCATGTCTGAAATTAGCACTTTCCTGACTAAGATTTAATCCCTTATCTCTTGTGGGTGCTTCCTGATTGTTTATTTTTGTTTGGCAAAGACTCTCTTTGGAAGAAGTCGCTGAAGCTGAGACACAAAGTGCCTTTGGCCATGGTTACTGTGTAGCTCAATTTTTGCGCAGGAGTTGATGCAGGCAGACAAAATATTCATAGCACTTTTCAGTTGAAGGTCGCAAAGCTTAGCACAATCAATTAGTATTAGTTACATTGCTGCACTGTTAATGTGTGAGTAAAAAGGCTGAGGTATATTTTCTCCCAGTAGTGGCAGGTAGACTTCTTGAGCCCTTGGTATATTAGCAACACAGTAATACACAAACAATGTAAGACGGGATGTCAAACTCATTTTTACTGGGGGGCCACATCAGCCTTGTGGTTGCCTTCAAAGGCCAAATGTCATTTTAGGACTGTACAAATGTAAGAAATGAAATAATAATAAAAAGTGGCGGAGTTATTATTAAGATTTAGTATGGATAGCTGAACTAAGAATTTAAGGCAGTACTAAGAAGGCAGTAATTTGATCTGTGTTTAAACTGCCGTGTCTTCTGGGAAAGCAAAATGTTCCTCAAATATGTTTCTTCTGTTTTCCATGTACTGTCTCCTGGGGAGGGGGCAAAAAAAAAGCTATTTTGCAAATTGCTCAGTTATTCAAGCTCGTGGCATGACTGTCTAGGCATTCATCCTTCTGTGGTTCAGGACTCAGAAGTTGTCTGAGGAGGAGGTCTGACAACAGGACTAGCTAAAGTGTATGTCAAGCTACTGCCTGACTTAATAGTCACAAACACTGTCTTTAATACACAAATTTAACTTTTTAATTAGAAAGTTGCCATGATCTTGAGTGCATTGCAAATAATAAGGAAAAAAAACACCCTCTTTCAAACACCTGCTGAATTGAGGTTGCAAGTTGAAAATGGCATCTGTGACAGCTTTAATGAATTTTAATGGGACTGCCCTAGTGCCTGCCCTGAGCCAGTGCTGGTGAGTAAGCGGGTAATATGGGTCGCCCTGAAAACAGTTGCTTTTCAGGGAGGGAGGGAAGGTGGAAGAGTGTGATTTTTAGCTGGATTGGCTCCCTGACTGGCTCACCCTCCAGCAGCATCTCCTCTAGCACCAGGGATCAGGGCTGTGTGGCCTGAGGTGGAGAGGGAGAAGGAGGGTTGTGGGAGCTTAAATTGGTGTGAGGCCAAACCCTCCAATACAAAGAAGGCCTAAACACTGCTAAGTAAAGCATTGGCAGGGTAATGAGAGCTGCCAGAAAGGTGTTACAGAAAGAATGAATAGAAAAAGGACTCTGCTTGAAATAGCAGATACAAGGCAGTCATTCTTAATGCGTACAGCTGTGGCGTGTCATAGATGGTGTTACTTGGTAGTGCCACGTTGTGCATCTGTTGGTGACTGTGTGCTTCTCTAGTCAATTGTTTCCTCTGACTTTTGGTCTGTAATGTTGCTTTTTCCTCTTGCACTTCTGTTTGATTGCGTGGCCTTGGTGTCCACCTGTCCATCCCACAGTAGCTGAGCCAGTGGTGCTGTGTCCTTTGTCCAACAGCTTCCTTCCGCCTTTCCTACTTGCTCCCATTCGACTCTTTCCATATCCTTTTTGAACAGGAAATGCAGTAGGTTTTGATCTTTCCTTGTGTTTTCTTGTCAAGACTGTATCCACACCTTCAGCTCTTGGAGACTGCTCATTCTTCATTGCTCACTCTGAATTTGGGACTTCAGCAGAAATTTCTTTGCTGTTCTTAGAAGAAAATTGATGTAGTTATGTCTATATCTCCTGGCCAAGCCTCCCTCATTTTCTTTGCAATGATATTTTGTCTTGCATGCAGATCGATAGGTAAACTGAAATGATTTGGTGCCTTGGTGCATATTCTGTGCATACTTGAGTTCTGTTGTAGTATTTCACTTTGGAAATTAACTTTCTCTCTGTACAAGTAGAACTGATATCTGGCTGTGTTATGTTGGTCTTTGTATTTCTTACAGAAAGAAATTCAAGCGATGAGTCAATGCAATCACCCCAATGTGGTAACGTATTATACATCTTTTGTGGTGAAGGATGAACTTTGGCTGGTGATGAAGCTGTTAAGTGGTGGTAAGTTACTGGTTTTACTTGTTTAGCTGCAAAGATATTGTATGATCTTTTTTCTAATGTACCTTCTTTGAATTAATTGACCTAAACCAAGTAAGGAGAGGGGAGAGATCACATAGGATGAACCTTGAGACATAGGTGTGTTATACCAGGAATGTGCAAGCTTAAGAAATTTGTATATGTATTAATGTGTCGATAGTACAGGCTAAGAATTACTGAGACAAAGACTGTTGATCTAACTACTGTAATTCTTTATTCTGAATCAATATATGAAAATTCTATATTAAGTCTGTGTAGAGAAAACTGATGAGAATTAAGTCACTTCTGCCAGTGTGGCCTTTTTTGAGTTTCTCCAGAATCCACTCTACTTTTGTAAAAGTATATATATTTCTGATTTCATAAGAAGTTTTCTCATTCCTTATTCAAGAAAGATTCTTCCTTGTGTATGCGTTATACATGTTGCGTTCTTTTTATTGCTTAAACTAACCAAACACTCATTACAATTTTTATGATGATGGTTAATGGTGTAAAAATCTTACTTGGTTCTGTATGTACTTGTAGTTTAGAAAAGTAAGGCTCCAAAATATGATGTGGTGGTCCTGGTTGCTACGTGATGTTCTTCAAAATGTCTTGATGGCAGCAGACTACTGCCCCATCATGCTTGAAAGGATAGGAAGCGGTCATAAAATACCATTTGTTACGTCACATTTAGGTGAATTGTTGAGTTTAATCTAAAGGAAGCATAGACCCTGAGAGAAACAAGTGATTCATGGGAGGAATTTACTGTGAACTGTTGAAAATAAATATTGCTATTAGATTCCTTGACATTGAACTGCAATTAATATAAATTTCAATCTGGGTGTCACTAGGAATGTTGTCATCATTTCTTTGCAGAGAATATCCCCTTCCAGTCTTGCAGCTGCATGTTTACGTCATGAACACATGAACCATAATTAAGCTGGATAATAAACCAAAGCCTTTGCTGTCTGTTGAAATGTGGGATTCTCCTGAACTTTTAATAAATGGTATCTTAGCAAGATATTAGCAGATCTTTCTAATGGGTCATTGTGTGTTACAGTATTCTTGACAAAAAAAACTGTGTTTTGTTTCTTGTTTGAACAAGGTAGCGGTATTCTGTATTCTGAGCTAGTTACATGAGGTCTTTACACATACATGCAAAGATTTAAATTGCAGTACTGTAGAAAGAATGAATAAATATAACTTTCTCAATAATCTGATATGATAATACTGTATATATGCCTTTTTTTTTTTTTTCCTGGATCTACAATACAGGTTCAATGCTTGATATAATAAAGTATATTGTCAACAGAGGAGAGCACAAAAATGGCGTCCTTGAAGAACCCATAATAGCAACAATTCTTAAAGAAGTTTTGGAGGGCTTAGACTATCTGCACAGGAATGGGCAAATTCACAGGTAGGAGAGTATACACAGTGAAAAGCAATTTTAGAGTTGCATGTATGGTTTGTTAATACTGGTCAGCTGCAGTTGCTTGGCTAAGCAGATTGTATTGCCTCTTTCACAGACTGTAAATGCGATCAGTAATTATCAAATGAAACACTCAGGCAGATGCTGTAATCTTGACTGCAGTTTGTCACTAATACTTAGTACTTACCAGGTCTTTATGCTCTCTGTCTGTCTCTCTTACAGTTAGGATAGACCTGTGCTGCACTAAATATGCCAGAACTGTGTTCTATACTCCTGTGCCTCTTGATACTCCAAATATTTAATATGAATCTAGTTTATGTGATGTGATCTGTGACTTGGTTATTGTGTTGCACAGCAAATCTTGAGCACTCAGGTACTGCTGTGACGATATGAAATTTATTTTTTTCCTGGCAATCAGTAATGTCTATTAGAACTCTATAGACCTTTCTTTATCATCACACATGGATTGGAACTATGGAACTGCATCTCGGTGTATATGCATCTAGTGATTGTTCTCTTCTATATATTCTCTTTCCACTAACTTCCCTAGTGTAAATTGTGCAGGTGCCTCAAGATGGTCTATACATACCTGCTGTAGCCAACCCACAGGTTGCTTTCACTGTTTGGATGTTGGAAGTGCTGTACTCTGCCCTTCCTAATTAATTTCACTGAGGTGAATTTGCCTCTTCAGGAGAGTGCCTACAACAGGCTTTCTGTCTGTTCCAAGCGTTAGCCTTTTATAAGGGAATCCTTTAAACGAAAAGCAGATGTACTGCAAACAGAACCCTGAGAATCAAGGTATTGCAGATGTAGCACAGTAATTGTTCTGTATGTGTACTTCTGTATGTCTCAGAAATGAACTGCCTCTCATGTAAATCAAGAACTGTTTCTTCCTTTTGCAAAGAGAAAATTGAGATAAATGGAGAAATAAAGAACCATTATCTTGACTTCTGGTCTGGAATGCCAAACATCTCCCTCAAAACTTAATTCGTAGTCTAATGTTTAGCTGGTATTGTTGCGGAAGGAACATTCATTAGCTTTTAAGGATAACGGGACCCTTTGAGGTCAGATTTGGGCATTCCACTTGTCTACTCTTAAAGAACCTGAGATTTCTGCTTTATTATAACATTTAATTTGTAAACTGTGCAGTACCTCAGAAGTCTTGTTCAAGACAATACAGTGTGTGTTCCTTTTCCCATGTCTGTTGTAGGTAAAAGCCGTGGTAGTTTGGGGGACACTGTATCAGGTGGTATTGGCCAGTTGGAGCTGTTTCCAGAATTATTCAGGGATTTTGTTGTGTGTTTTGATGCGTTCTTGTTTCTCTATAAGGAAACAAGTTATATTACCTTTCAATAGCAATGTGTTAAGTATTTTCAGTATATTTTGGAGATTGATTTGCCCAAATTCTTAATGTTTATGATATATTTTGTATTAACGATTTATCCTGTGCATTAAGAATGGGATACACATATCTATAAAATAAAAACAGCCAGAAAAGTTTCTTCTTAACATGATGTGTGAAAAGTATGTTACGTAGATATAGTTGACTGTTAAACACATGCTGAATTTCTGACAGATTCAGTGTCATGTAACTTTTCATTATGGTACCCTATAGCAAAATATGCTTGCTATTCCCCGAGCTGTAATAGTTTCATTGGGTAGAAAACTACTGCGTATTTGTATTTACCTTTCTTGAAGATGAGTCTCTTCTGTGAAGAGATCAAAGAGGAGATTTTCAACTTTTCTTTTCCAGTAGTGTTGCAGAGGATGTGAGAAAGCATTACTTCTTACTCTAAAGCTCTGAAAGCTCCCAGTTTGTGAAATTTTATTTATAAAAGTGGTAAAAGAGCCTTTGGACCTAAGTATTTCTGTTCTCACTTTGTACAGAAGAGACCGAGTTTTTGAGAGTTAGAGTTCTTCACTCTATTCTGTTGTAAATCAGTTAACATTTTATACTTAAGTTCCTGTATCTGTTTTGTAATTTTTAAACTGCTGTTTTGTGAAACTAATAACTATGCAATATTTACTGATCTATTTATTTACATAAATGGTGCACATATGTACTCTCTTACTAAGCTCTGTTTGTACATTCTAGAGATTTGAAGGCTGGCAACATTCTTCTTGGTGAAGATGGCTCTGTGCAAATAGCAGGTAATGGCAGTGGTAAAGTAATGACTAAATAAAAGAAAAAGGTAATTGCAGCTGGATTAGGGGCAACAGATACAAGTTTTTCTGTTGGCTTTTAACAATTCCTGTAGCTGCAAGTTATCTAGTTTCAGATTTCAGGAATTTTGGTTAATGATACATGATGTAGAAATTACTTGATATTTTTCTGTGTTCTGTCAAATGTATCAGGAAATTTTTTGTGTCCTTGTAAAATTTCCTTTTGAATCACCCATGTACCTTAAACAGCTTGCAAATGGTAGTAACTCATATTTTTGTTCAAGTTTATTTCATTTATTTCTGCAAGTAATTGTAATAGTTCTTAGTGATTCAGAAATCTGTATGTACTGCGCTTCATGAGGACCTTGGCTATAACTTAGCAAGTCACTGAGATGCATGAAATATATCTGACTGAGAATTATTTTTGGCACTTCTGCCATTTGTCTTGCTGTGGTATTGGTTGGATGGAGTTTAGCATCTTAAATATCCTCTGAATGTATCTATATGCTTCTTGGTAGTATGTGAGAATCAAATTATTTGGTCTTCATAAGGTCTTAAGTACTTAGCAAACCTCATATCCCATCTTTCAGGGTAGTATCAGGTATCTGGAAAATAGCATGAGCACACTCCCAGGCCTTTCACAGTTTATAGCTCATGACCCAGCGATGAAAGCTTTGTGTTTAGTAGCCCTCAGTAATAAAAATGGCTATGGTCAAAAGTTCTTTTCTACATAAACAATGCTTTCAAAGTACCATGTAAACATATATTTTGAGGGATCTAATATGCCAGTGTCCGAAGTTTATGAAACTGGATGGGAAAATATTGTCTGCCAGGTGAGTCATTTACTAATTGGAGCAATTTTAAATCTTCTTGTTTGAGTTCAAGACTTAAGTAGGTAGCCAATTTTACAGACTCAAATTTTAATAAGATACTTGATGTTTATTTATTCACTTTATTGTACCTAACAGCACTTCACTTCACTTTTGGCAACTGTTAAGATTTGAAGTCTGTGTTGTTCAAGTGTTTTTTAGATCTTCTATTGTAAAGGAGCAGATGTCCAGGCAACAAACTTAATTAAAAATAATAACTAAAAAGTTGAAAGATAAAATCTCAGGAGCCATCTGAAATAAAGCTGTTGACTTTAGAATATTACTTTCACACATAATCAAATCTACTCTCCCAGTAATCAGATAACATTCAAACAACTTCATTTATCCCTTTCTAGTTCAACTTCAGAGCTTGGTTTCTTGACCTTTTCCTCCTTTTTGCTGTAGGCATCTTAGCGAGTTAGGCTTTAATTGTGCTGGTAAGACATTCACTGCAAGTTGGACTGAGGAAATTGAGTGGCTGAATAGATAGGTGGAATGTGCCTTTCTGTGATGCGTTATTTCAATACCAGGTTATTTCCGATCTTCAGGAGAAAAGTGCAGTGGTGTCAATCTTATTTCTTTGTTGGTGTGAGGCGGTTCTCTTTGGGACAGCTGAACATTGCACATTAACTGAAAGCCAGTTTTAAATGTCAAAGAGGCTGAAATTAATCCTTTTTACATCTTTTTGCCTTGACAAAGAAAGATCTTTCATCTTTCGAGAACAGACATCTGATAATTTTGCTTCCTTTTATTTGCTAGAAGAACTTAGATTCTTTGGACTGCCCATTCTTCTGCACCTCAAGCTTATATAATGAAAACCTGTATCCATAGTACACACTACTAATATATATGAAGTGTATTATTTGAAGACACAGCTGTCTGTTAGCATTTCTGGGTTCTAAGGAGCTATGGCTCACAAATGAAGCTCAGCCCAGGGTTTATTTGACGAAAGACTTCTGTGAAGATGTAGAAGAGCATAGATTCTTCAAAGAATTGGGGTAGCTCTGCAGAGACCTCTGATTATAGACCTTGGAGGTTCTGCAAAGAGAATCTGCTCAGTCTTTGGTGGGAAAGAGCAAAATACACATATTTTTATTTAAAGTGGGGAGACTTATTTTTAAAGTACAAAATTCCTCTGTACAGAGCAGGAAACTTTTGACTTATTTAGAAATATAATGTTAAATAGTCACTGCAGTTCTGCAGCTCTGACATTCTACTTTAAACTCTTGGGATTGTAACATCAGGTGCTTTGGGCAAACAAGATGATTGTAAGTAGTTAGGGTTTCAAGCCTTCTAAGCCTGAGCTGCCTGGTGAAGGTCAAAATGTCAAACCGGTAAAGGAACAGATAACGTGAGATGAGGTAAGGAGCATATAGCAAAGAGCAATTGTAGAGATTGGTGGAAATGTAGGCGGCATGGGTTGTATGATGCATTTATTCTATACAAGAAATGGCAGTTTCAATAAAGCTTGTAAGAAAAAGAACACATTTGAAGGAATCAAGTCAGAAGATCTTGCTCTTCGTATTTGTGCACAGGTGGCTGTGTGAACTTACCCACTGCACCAGTGGTTCTCAGTGTGTTCACTCCTGTGGTAATCCATACCCACAGATATGTTTGAAAAGTTCTGGTTAAAAACAGGCAGAGCCTGTGTCTCCATTAATCAAGCTAGATGGAGGAGAAAGATTTACCAGGGGAATTGTTTGGCAGCCCAAGCTTTCTTTGGCCATCTCCATTCTCACAGGCTTGATGCTTTTATTTCTCTCCCAGTCTTAAGCGTAACCCTACATGTGGCCTTGACTGAGCCTTAGGTTAAAGTCTACAGCCACTGACAAGGTGAGAAAGTTAAGAAGAAACATCTTTGCAATCCGTGTCTTCTTGCAGCAGCTGCTTTGCAGCTCCACTGCCATGGAAGCAGTGGTTTTGTCATTCTCCCAAGCCTGATCCTCACCCTAGAGCTTGGTTTTGGCTGAGGCCAAGTGCCCAGCCCAGGCTGAGGTGAAAAAGGTGTTAGCGTACAAATGATTTGTCTTCTATGTTTATTTGGGCAGCTCTGTTTCCTTTGATTTCAGAATGCTTTACTAATACAGTAAAATCAGGGCTCTTCATTAAATTAGTTTTTTCGTTCATATTAAGTGTAACTTTAAGTGCCTAACACTTTTGAATTGTTCAGCTCTTCCCTTATGATACATTTCTTTTTCCTCTTTATGTAAATACATTGTCTCCTATGTGATAGGCAGATTGTTACTCTAGGTCATGTCTTTTCTTAAATAACCTGTATTTGTGGAAGCTACACCTGATATTGGAAACTAAAGTCTTGTTTTTATTGAGTAGCTATCAAAGCGTTCTTTCTGTCTGTAAACATACAACAGTGTTTGACTAATTTTATAGTGAAATGTTTACTTGACTTAATTGAAGAGTCATAATATCTTTCTCAGTGAGGTGCTACAATACTTCATTTTGAAGCTTGTGCAATAAGACATTTTACTTAGTTTTTGGTTGTGTGTTTTGGTTTTTTATCCATTTTCTTCCCTCACCCATTTATATTTGTTGTGTGTTGTCCTTTTTGAAATTAATGGTAATAGGGAAAAACAGCAGTAAGGTTAAGTCAGGATTACCTGTGTATCTCAGTTCCTGAAAGGACCTGTAAAGAATTGTCCAATACAAATTATTTATATTTGGTACTCAAAGGACTTTTTTTTTTCCATCTCTCCTTTTTTTATGCTTTTATTTATTAATTTTTTATTTCTACCCATTCAGCTTTTCCTTATATGCAATAGTTCCTCTTCAGAAAACTGACACTAATACTAGCATTTTTAGGTCAGTAGAACTTAGAAGCGGGTGTTTCTGAAGCTGTTCATGCTTTTCAGAAATAGAAACAAAACCTGTCTGTTCTATA
This sequence comes from Streptopelia decaocto, assembly GCF_964273445.1. Taxonomy (NCBI): domain Eukaryota; kingdom Metazoa; phylum Chordata; class Aves; order Columbiformes; family Columbidae; genus Streptopelia; species Streptopelia decaocto. The sequence goes on from NC_138660.1 coordinate 48,175,688, forward strand.
ACTTACAGATTAAAAAAAAATATATATATATATATATTCATCAGGCAAGCTGCAGGGAAAATTAAAGAATACTGTTTGAAGCCTGCTTTGTACTTGTCTAATGTATTTCTGTGTGTTTTTGTGATGTAGAAGAGGTCCAGCATTTGAGTCTGATGCTTAACGATTGTTTAGTGGAAAGTAATGATAAAACTAAGTTTTCTTTAGTTACTGATTTTTTTTACCTTAAAATCAGGCAACAATAGGGAAATAAAAATTGAAGGTCTGTAGTAAACTGCTTGATTTCAGTGTAACTGGGTTGTAAATAGGATAGTCTAAAATACTCTTAATATAGCTTCATTCAAAATAACAATATTTCTTCATACATTGATGATCTGCTCTCCTTTCTTCCATTTAAGCCATACCTCTCCCATACAGCTGTCACTGATATGGTAATAGATTCACAGAACACTAAGGTATTTTGCAATTTTGGAATCTGGAAAAAACTATTAAATGTCATTGTCTACCATGAAATGTATATCGTTCATCACTTTGCTGATTATCTTTGATTTGTCAAATCTCTGTAAGTATTTAAATTATAAATGGTATTCCCTCTTGTTCAAATCGCAGTCAAATTTAGTAGCTAGACAGCAGTAGCTCCTTATCTTTGAACAGCATCAGATGGAAACCTTTCAAATCTTGGCTCAAAGTGTGCACAGGAACATCTTACATGACAGACGTGCAGGAGTCCTTTGTAATATTATCCAGGAAGACACATACTAGGAGGCTGAACTTGAGGGTGTCTTAGTGAAGTGCTCTCAGATAAAACTATCCCCGTGTATCCCATTGCGTTTCAAGACAGCATGTCACAAAACAAAGATAAGCTCTGCAATGGAGAGTTTCTATAAGTAGACCTTTATTAATTTACTTCATTTCTAAAGTGTAAAACTTTTGCTTTGTTATAGGTAGTTTAACAGATTTTGACTTTTTTCCCCCTTCCCAGATTTTGGCGTTAGTGCATTTTTAGCAACGGGAGGTGATGTTACTCGTAACAAAGTAAGGAAAACTTTTGTTGGTACTCCATGTTGGATGGCCCCTGAAGTAATGGAGCAGGTATTCCTAGTGTTAATATGTATAAATATATTTTTTTTTTCAGTCTTTAGGTTTTGGAACTTGAGACATCATCATCTTGTTTTTCCTTTCTGGTTCTATTCCAGGTGCGAGGTTATGACTTCAAGGCTGACATGTGGAGTTTTGGGATAACAGCCATTGAGTTAGCAACAGGAGCAGCACCTTATCACAAATACCCTCCTATGAAAGTAACAGTCACTTTGTGTTACTTAATGCTGTTAGCTGTAGTATTGATGCTGCTAGATAGTCCTTCATTGTCAATAGCAACTCAAGATATCTAAATATATGTGTTCTGTGGAATATTTATTTTCTTTTAATTTCTACGTGTTTTGAATTGATTTTGTTTACAGTATCTCTTTTTTGGGTTTACTGTAGGTGTTAATGCTGACACTTCAGAATGACCCTCCTACTTTAGAGACAGGCGTAGAGGATAAGGAGATGATGAAAAAGTATGGCAAATCCTTTAGAAAACTAATTTCATTATGCCTTCAAAAAGATCCTTCCAAAAGGTAGGTCATTATTGCCATTTACAGTGGAATTATTTTTTAAATGCACAGACAATTTGAAGTTCCAGTGTTTAAACATCATCTTCAAGTGTATGATTCACATTTTTTAAATAGCAGCTTTCAGTCCTCTTCATCTGGGGAGAAGAAATAGCCTCTTAATTGTCACTTAAGTTCTTTTGTTCTGGGTCGTTAATGCAATTTACTTAAATATACTGATGAATTAAACTCCGATCAAACAGAAGTCCTTGATTTACATCTTAATTTTTCATCTGAGGGAAGACAGAAATCTTGATATTGTACATAAGTCTAACAAGACTGTTCAGAGTGATGAGACAGAACTGTTAGTAACCAAACATATCAATCTTTTGGCCTTAAAATTATTTATTTACTTTTAATTTAATTTAATGTTTTCCTATGTTGTGACATAAGCTCAGCGTTTCTTTTAACTTAGATGTTTCCAGAGAAAATTACTTATTAAGAGGTATTTATTTTTTACTGTAATGTTAGGAGTTCCAAACTTGTTTAGAGTTTTCCTCATGTTTATGTAGGCAATTGCATGTCATAGTATCTGTGTGTTTTGTTCTTTCTTAGTGTGTTTTGTGAACAGGATAGCCAAGATGATAAAAATAGTAAACATCTATTCCAAAACCATTGCTGAGGTCCCAAATTCCCAGAACAATTTATTTATTTATCCTTTATTCATTTTTTTATGCACCTATTTTTGTAGGTATCTTTTGCTGAAAAGTTGGAGGAGGCACATTCTGATTAACATTATTTCCTGAGGGTATTTAATGTATCACTTTTTTAAAGACTTTCAGAGCTGCTATTTCTGGGGAAAAAAAGATTGTCCGGCTTGAATGCTGTGTGGGTTTTCTCTGGTGTATACTTCGCTGATGTTATACTAGCTTAAAAGGAAATTATTGTCGGGAGTGAAGTCGAAAAGGTGACAGCAGCAATACTAGAGAACAAATGTAATTAAGAAAAAGGATTGCATTGCAACATCTTCTTGAAATTCTTAAAATGCTTTTTTTTTGATTGAAGCATCATTTTTGTACTGTTTTCAGAATCCCAGGCCCTTAAAATTGATGGTGTTAGTAGCAAGTCCTGATGCTTTAAGCTTAGCACTGCTGCTTACAGAAAAGAATGAAATGTGTTCTGGGTAATCAAGCTTCTTTTAGTTTCCTCTGTCCAGAAATATTCAGGGCAAGATTAAATTGGTATGAAAACATGGGAAGTAAATAATTAAAATGATTTTCCTTCTCTCTTTGAATACGTAATGCCAAGTTACCTGACACATTTAAACACATGAGTGTTTAGGCTAATTACACTACTTTATTACACTGATATTTAAACATGTGTAATATCTTCATACTCAGGATTGCCTTGAATTGAACACCTAAACGTGAGATCAGTGATTAGAGTAACCGGTACACAGATCTAATCAAGGAGCAAGTGTCCTTATATTGTAGGGTCATCACTATTTCTTACGTTTCTCCCCAGCCAGGGTTTAATTTTGCATGGGCATACCTCCATAGTCATCATGTCAGTTGTGGGACAAATGCCTGCTCTTTCTGGCAAATTCTAGGACTGGCATTGCACAGTTGTTGTGTCAGAATGTGATGTTTGTGATTTGGGGATCTGTGTGTGGGTGTTTCTCTCTCTCCCCAGTGCCAAGGATGCTGCTTACAGTCCTCAGCTGCAATTCACTGCCATGGCCTGTAAGGAAAACAGGCCCAAAAGGCATATCCAGACCAGTTCAGAAGTGTCTGGCATAATGATAGAGGAATGGAAAACACTAGTTGGGATAAAACTTTACTAAGAACCTAGCTTTTAACTGTGCATATCCCTGTTGTGAGATTTGATGGTACTGGATCTCTGAAACTTATCTGCAAGTTAAGAGTAGATTTCAGATAGAGCATTAAAACTGTGACAGAGAAACTGTTTTTTGTTTTGTTTTTTTAATTGTTTCCCTTCCTTTTTGCTCATCCAAGGTTTACATATGACTTATGGCTAAGCCTGGTGGTCTCCACAGTACCATTACTAAGAACTCCTTTATTGTAAAATTTGGTGCTTTGGAGGGGAAGAAGAATAAGTGCTCAGTGGAGCTACTGTCTGTGTCTAAATTGGATGCTTTTTGTTGATGTCAGAAGTAGTTTCATTATTTCTAGCAGGAGTGAACTGATATATACATACACACTAGTTACTGCTCCTCTTCATTTACTCTTCAGATGTGTACACAGAGAAGTAGACTAGTACAGATTTTGGTTTGGTCTTTTTTTTTGAGACCAAAATTTTCCAAATTAATGCTTTCCACTGTCTTATCTAGTCTATGTTGTATCCAATCTCTTGCTTTAATTTAAATGGAAAACTATAACAGATGTTGCTTCTGTTTATTTAGAAATTATCAATCTTGGAGATTTTGGCTTCCCTGAACATAGCCATGTCAAAATTAGTCTTGATTAGTGGTATGGGCTCCTAATGGAGAGGATGAAAAGAGCCTGAAGGATTTTATTTCATCCCAAGAGTCTCCAGAGTCTGCTTCAGTACTAGAGCTGGCTTTAGCTGGATAAGTAGCTTTTTAGGTCCCTGAAGCTAGGGAAGACAAATCCTGCTGTTGGAATCACTCTGGCAGCTGCAAGACTGTGCTTATCTGTTGAAAACGTCAAAAATATAAACCTGAGGATGATGAGAAGAAAAAGACTTAACCGAACTGCAAGTAAAAGTGACATTTCTAGGTTTTTGACCTCCTGACTGTTGCTTTGATTTTCAATTGACTGATTGGTTGGAAGATGCTCCTGCTGAGTCTCTTGGTTTATGCATCAGGTTAATAGTGTTGGTATAGTTTCTTGTGAAAACCTGCTGACATCAATGAAGTAAAAGAATGCTGGTAGCAGATATTGATGCTACTGTTTGGAGAATGTAGTTATTCTTTTATTGCTGTGGAGAAAAGTTCAGGTGCATTCATAGAGTCACTTGGGAAAGAACATGATACCTGACTTTCTTTGTTTTAAGGGTAAAATGCATTTGTGTTGAGAGAAAAAGGGAGAAAACTGGCAACTTGGAGACTGATTTTTTTCTTTGGTATTTTTGCCGTAGGGAGACTTAATTTTCAATTCAAAAGTATTACAGACGTACCATTTAACTACCATCTTGTACTGTATTCACTGAGAGGGGTCTTTGTTTTCTGTTCTAATTTATTATTGATCTTTCAGGCCCACAGCAGCAGAACTTTTAAAATGCAAATTTTTCCAGAAAGCCAAGGTAAAATGTTTAACCCTACGAGTAAATTTTGCTCTGCCTTAAAATCTACATGAAATTTCTTCTTTCTTTGTCTTGATTTTTAACGTAGCAAATGTTGGTTTTGCAGACTAGAGAATACCTGATTGAAAAGCTTCTCACTAGGACGCCTAATATAGCACAAAGAGCAAAAAAGGTGAGTGTATTCACAACTTTTTCTTGACTAGTATGTAAAACAAAGCAGGGACTGTTCAGTTGCCTTAAAAATTAGTTGGCTGGCTGATTCTGTTACGCAGTACTTAAGACAGTGACTGTTGAATGAATGGTTTCTGCAGCCTAGCTTTTTTCAGGAAGCCTTGGGGCATTTTGGCTTCCTTTCTGGCCTTGTCAAAATGATATATGTTATTTGTTGTAATACATGATACGATTTTTTCCCCACTCCCTTTTACAAAGCAACAGGTGAAATGGTTGTGCAAATAAAAAATGATCTGTGAGTGTATATGTTCATAAACTGCAGAATTCATATCTTCATTGCTCACCCAGAGGAAGGGTGAATATGCTATAAATGGTATTTATTGAGGACTACCTGGTTCTATGGATTATTTCAAATGTGATGGCCAAATGGCTGTTGGGTCCAAACTCTCCAGGAGTGCTGCTGAGTTATTCAGACCAGTGGAGCCTTATCGCGCAGGTGAAGTAGTTAAACCCACAGCTATGGCATGTACTGCTGTTTCTGTGATGCCTTTGGTGCTTGTATAAATGAGCTTACCAGGTGATGTGCAGCAGAACTACCAAAAAAAAAAATCCTAATGGGAATTTTAAAATTTGGATATGAAGCAAGGTACCGTTCATAAGAGCTAACAGGAATGAATATGAATGTAGACTCCTGCTTGTGTGTGGGAAATTATGGAACTCCCTTTCTGTGGTAACTTAGCTCTCAACGTCTCTTTGGCACAAGGAACTTGTTCAGAGATTGCTGAGCCTCTGCAGGTGACAGGGTAGTGTGCTGAGTCCAGCTTTCTAAAACCAGGCTTTCTGGGAGGATATTTTGAGGAGAGACAGGACAGGAACTGTTTCAGCTTTTGTTGGCACATCAGTTAGGCTTCAGTTACCTGGGACCAGCACTTGTAAGGTTTTCTATTCTTTTTGTGATTACCTGTTTGGCGTAATCCCGCAACACTGAAATGTTCCTTCAGCTGGTTGCTTGTGTTTGGAAGAGACTGTCAGGAAGACCTGAATGCTTTAAGTTCCTTCTATTCTTTTAAGTAGAAGTAATTTGAGAAATCAGTGGAAATGATGGGCCTTTGTAAGAGGCTGGAGTAAAAGCAAGAATGAGAGGCCTATGGGCAGGTGAGCAGCTTCAAGGTGCGGAGGAAAGGTGGGAGTAGTTCAGCTGTTTGGCCATGTGGTGGCAGCAATGCCCACATAAAAAATTATCTAACGGGGGGTGGGGGAAATCGTAGTGGTTTGTTTCTCGTTTTACATCTTGAGCTATACAGGGGAGATTTAGACATGTTATAGTACCAGGTAGATTTCAGATAGAGCGTGTGCCTTGTGAGATTTGTCTCGCATCTGTATCCTCAGGTCAGCTTTAGAGATTGCATGTTAACTTATACATACGTGTATGTATACTTACGTCTTTAAGTAACTTAGCATCTGGAACTGCAAAATAAGTGGACGATAGCCTCCCTTACACCATCAGAAATAGTTTTTTGAATGGCTTTTTAGAGAATTCTTTTTAGTTTGGAAGAGGTGTGATTCTTAAAAAAAAAAAAAAAATCAAAGCTGTGCAGTGCTAGAGACAAATTGATAGGTCTTTTAATTACAGCATAAATTGAAAATATATTTAGGTTTTAGATAGTGAAAATGCTAAATTATTTATATTTTAAAAGGACACAATATTAAAATTCATCAGGGATTTAAAATTTAATTCACTTGTTACAACTTTGCATGTAGCTGCTGTTTTAAGATACCATAAAATATACATGTATTTTAATATTAAAACTGTGGGATTTTATTTAAAAAAGCTTGTGTAAGTAGAGTTTGGTTGCTCAAACATGAACACATAAAATGTCTAAGAGGTCACTCTTGGAAGAAGTAATGCCAGTAATGGAAAAAAGAATGTCACCAGGGCAAGAGAAGGGAAGGAGCTGGTGTCATTGCTGCTCAAATTATCTTCTGTAGCACTTGGTGTGAAACGCCTATAACTAATGATCTGTAGCACCGATGCTAGTAAAAATTTCAGATTTGCCCTGCATTAATTTAACTTTTCTTAAATTTACCACAGGTATAATTACTTTGCTTTGTTGTCCAAAACTCTAACCTCAGTTTAAATTCTTTTCTCTTGACATAGTGCTCTTGTGTTTTGCTTCTGCCTTTAAAGCTTACACTTGGCAACTGTTTTGACTAAATATGAATTCAGATCTGTTTGTGAAATCCTGAAACAAGTACACATGGTCTTGTATGTGTGAGGAAAACGTTTTATATTGTAAAGATGTCTTCTGTTTTAAAACCCACTTTGATAATTAAACAACACCTACATTAGGCATTTAAAATAGTACTTAACATCAGAGTTGTAAACTACATCTTTGCACACATGTTCCCCATCCCTGTGTTTCTTTGGTTGCTTTCAGTTCTGCTAAATTTAAATTAGGCCCTTCTTCCTGGCCTTCTCCTAGTAATTAAGGACAACACTGACACACTTCTGGAATTGACTTGTCCAGGAGGAACATGTCTTGTCTCTTCCTATGCAAAACCTCTTTAAGCAAATACTGGCACTGATCCACAGAAATGAGTGCTACACCATGCAACTTCTTACTGGCAGTTCTGGGTTTTGTTACTTTGAGTACTCACTCGTGAGAGCATTGCTGGTGCTAGGAAGAACTGGAGAGAAGGCTGTGGTGAATGGTCTGAGCTCAGTGTGGTATGATAAGTGGGGACATTGAGGCCACACTTTGGTCATTGACGGGGGAGTGGGAGCATTGATTGCAGCCTCTGTCTTGCTGGGTGTGATGGTAGAGCAGCCTTCCCTGTCCTGCTTGGATCAGACTGCGCTCACCCCTGTTATACAACCACTTACCAGGAGTTTAGATACACTTTTTGTTAACATGTGTTGAAGCAGTTTTAATTTTGAACTTCACGCTAAGTTGTTTCTTTTGGGATTAGAATTACTATATTGGAATAGAGGAAATTTGAAACAGCTTCCAGAATTCCACTGTCAGTTTTGAAATCTTGTCACACTAAAAAATTAATTATAACTGTAAGTGCACAAAGGCCCTAGGTCAATTTTGTGGTTGTATAATCCTGTTTCTTTAATTCTGAAAATCTCCTGCATGACTGCCACTTTTACAAAGTGAAAACGCAAAAACATGTATCTGCATTTCATTTTATTGCTATCTGAAGTCCTGCTAGTAAAAAAAAAAAAAATAATCTGAGTAATCATTGGTCTCGAATTCTGTTTCTGGGAAGGTGATATTGGTCTGCATTGTTAATAGAAGCTCGTTAGACCTCAGAGTTGTAAGTTACTGAGAAAAACCTGTGACAGCATAAAGAGATGATTAGTGGGAGTGATACCAGTTTTTATTAAAACTTCAGTAGCAATACCTTTACTGGTGGGCTGGAATTCTAGCTCTCCAGTACAGTTAATTTAGGGAAATGATCATGTTACCTTATAGAAGAAATTAACAATCCCCTGCATTTAAAGAGGAAAATATCTTTAGATCCCAGATTTCTTGGACAGCTCTGACAGCATGATTGCACCTCAGCAAGACATCCATATGCAACATTTCCTGTTTCAGTTGTGGGTTTGATCTGATAGACACACATCAGTGATGATGGGTGTTAGTACAGCTGGACTCCAGACCTTTTGAAAAGCAGAGACCAATGTTAGTTTGAGCTCAGATTATTAATAAAAATGTATATATGTTGCTGTGATTCTTTACACTTTAAAAAATGCTTATTTCATTAATGCTGATGTATAAAGAGAAGGGACATGTTTTATACGGAAACACGATTTCTGGAAAACAGCAGCTGAACTATAAGAATGTATTTGGTAAGGTTTTGTGTGGGGGAGGTCTCTCCATCACAGCGGATTAATTGTTCAGTTTACCCAGAATGCCATTACAAATAAAAAAAAGTAGTGCAACTGTTTTTACATTGTTGGATATTACTAGAAATAAACAGAGGAGAAATTGGCTTTCAGACCATGTTGTCTTCTTTGTTTATTTTCAAGCAGTTCGTGGAAGTAAAACTTAATGGAACCACTTATTACGTAAAATGTAAATTTGACAAAAAATCACATAATCAGAAAGCAATGCCTGTGTTAGTGAGCAGCAGAAGTGGAAAGTTTTTTAAGGGGCAAACACATGCAGTTGCATCAGCTTTGTTTTAACATTTCAGATAAAGGGAAAAGATTGCTGTCAGCATTTCTGCCAGGTATACTTAAATGCAGTTGTGCCATAAGAGAAAAGGAACTTAATACAGTTTGTCCTTTCTTTCATAAGGTGCTTTTACACTATAAGAGCATAGAGTTTGTGGGGCTGGATTCTGTGCCCTCTCAAATGGAGCCAATCTAATACAGAATAGATGAGTTTTAAGACAAGCTATGGAATAGTTGGCTCAGTTGAGTGTCTTTTGTACTTCAGATGGCCAAAAGCATCTCTACAATAACTTGATTACTTGTTATGGCAAGGTTTAAAAGCTCACGCATGATTCATCATAATCATTAAAAAGTAACCCTCTTTTGTGTTGGATAGTGTTTTCCAGTTCATGGGCTGTCATGGTTCAACTTCAAAATTCAGTTGTGTGGTGGATGAGTCACTGTCTCTTGTGTCACAGCATTGATCTGCTCGTTAGCTAATGGTGTGTTCATGACCTGTTCACTTGTTCAGAAATGTCCGTGTTCTTGACTAACATGAGGTTGGTGTATAATGAGAACTTTTCTGATTAGACAGGTAGTTTTAAATATTTGGCATGTATCTGAGCTGTTGAAACTTTCAGTACCGGAGGACAGTTTCATTTCTGTAAAGTGCAAGTGTTGTGTATTCTTACACATGCTGTTAAAGGTCTCCTGGTTAAAGAATCAAGACAGGATAAAGGAAATCCAGGCTTGCATGATGCTGGTTTTAGATTCTTTGATCAGAAGCTATGTCTTGTAACTAACCAAAAGATAATCTTATTTTATTGTCCTATTTTTAAATGATTTGGTTTGCTGTCCCTTGCTGAGAATGTGAAGAAGGTGTTTGTTTTATCTCTGTGCCTTCTGAGAAATGAAGCCTCAAACACTTCACTTGCATGACATCCAAACGCAGATTGCCTCTCTTGGATTTGAAATGGTGTCCTAAGTAGAAAGTGACCCAATGGAATTGGTTGTTATTAAATCTGTTCCCAGTCTATAGGCCAAATCAGTGTTCTGTCAGTGCAGGTAGTGACAGCTGGCTTGCTTGGGTCACCTTAGTGTCCAGAGGTGTGCTCTCTGGCGCAAGGTGGTAGAAGAAGCCTTTCTGCATGTCTTTGTTGCTAAAAGTGATGAGGGGTTTTGGAAGGATGGGAAGGTGTGTGTTACTTGTGGTTTTGTGCCTTTTGGGGAAGATTGTCAGGAAGGTCATGCAGGGAGAGGAATTGCAAAGAGGATTCTGTACATGCAAGGTGTCTCAGAAGTAAGTTGCCATCTGTTGCCATTTACTGAAAGACTAAGGGAGTAGCTACGTGAGAATTTTTGTTTCCATATGGAGAAGTTAAATCTTTAGCCTTCCTAGTTCTAAAAAAATAAATAAATTGAAGGGAGGGGAAAAAAGGGGGGGAGGCAGGCACAGCACTCTGAAGAAAGTGAAAAGCAAATGTTTTCCTGGTTAGACATTGTAAAGCTTTTAGAAGTACAACACTGAATAATTGCATGCCATTTGTTTTGACTCTTGTCCCCTAACACTTATGCTTTATATGGTGGTATTCCTGAAGTTCCTGGGGAGAACTGCAAGGGAAGTACCGGTGAGGCAGGACATCCTTGAGATTGTGCTACCCAGTGGTATTACAGGGACTTAATTTAGCTGAAAAGTGGTCTTGGCTCAAGAAGTTGAAATTATGGCTGGAGCTGAAAACTTCAAGGTTTTAATCAGAACAGGTAGTTTAAGGCTAGCAGAGCAGAAAGATGGACTGGAATAGTAATAGTTTGTATGCCGAGTCCAGTTTCTGTTTAGCACTGAAAAGCAGCTCCACGAGAAGATTATTCAAAATGTGCATCTGCAGGTAAATGTAAAGTTACATAGTAAATGAAGTGCAAGGGGAAAAATGTCAGTGGATGACAGATGTGTGGTCCCAGCTGTGCTGTGCGGGAGCCACCAGCAGCAGAGGGCAGCCGCATCCAGCGCTGGGAGAGCCGTGCTCCATTAGGAGTGGCTCCAGGTCTCTGAGTTTTAAATGCCATGAGTGCGTGCTGCTTCTTGATATCTGTCTAAAATATCTATCTAAAATAAACACTAGGGGTTTATAAAATTGGATTCTATAAAAATTGAAGGTTTATGTTCGCTATTTTCATGTTCATGTGTAACTTTTTGGAGAACTGCACTCAAGGTTTTAGATTTTTTAAAAATATCTTGAATAAGCCTAGGTCTCTTTAAAGTCTGTGCAGAGTGCAGAATGTATATTATAGTAATTTCTCCTGTGTGCATAAATAAGTGGAAACCTTCTAGAACATAGAAAAAGGAAGAAATCAGAATTTCACCTTGAAATGGTATTTTCAAGCCTTTGAGCTTGAAAGAAGGTGAAAATCATAGTAAATTTTTCTTTGAATTCTATAGTAGTAGGCTATTTTCCTAAATGCTATTTAACATGACTATATTGTTGATAGTGAAACCCATAATGAGTCTTCTAATGAAGGCTCTACATGAGGCTGTGTTTGTCTACTTTCTTCTTCCCTCTGGTTATGTTAGAAAAGTAAATGGCTTAGATGATAGAAAAGGATGATGGAGCTGGAAAATTCTGATTATAAAAGAGAAGGATCCAGTGATCCCTCTAACATAAAGCCTTTTAGTAGTGAGTCACCATTGTGATGCCTATTCATCTGAGCAGCCAGAAAAGATAACCAGAAGTTCTAAAGATCTGGATCTTTATCTGTCTTCTTCATCTTTTAGAGTATCAGGTTACTTTGCCAATTTACTGTATGTTTTAATTGACTTCCTTTGATTCCTGCAGGTACCTTCTTGGCCTTAGCACCTTGATTTGACTGGGGGTGGAGGATGGGGCCAGGCAGGGAAATAAAGAGGATATGAAACAGCCTCTCTGCATGTATGAATGAGCCATCAGGTCATACCTGGTAGTCCATTTGGGATTCCTTGGTTCTAAGGTGGTGTTGCTTTTGAGAAACAATGCAACTTCTTTGCACAGTTGATTGAAAACATCCTCCTCAGCACAGGTACATATTCATGCCTAGGAGGACTATTGTTAAAATGTCAATTAAATAAATATTTGCAGGTAAAAACACTTAGTAATGAAATTTATGTAGTGGAACTAATAAAGGGAGAAATAATGTCTGAAAAACAAAAATCATACTGAATTACTAAATTTGCACATTTCCCTTGTTACTAAGACTTCAGCAAAACACTGCAACTTCTCAAAACAAAATCAATTTCAAGTTTTGGAGCAGAGATAATAAGTATGTTGCAGCATTCATGTAAAACCTCATGGTTTTGGAAAGCAGAGTTAGGAGGGCAGGGAATTACCTGCACTTGTTTACAAGATGTTTATGTGACCAAAAAATGTCTGTAGTTTGAGCTGCTGCATTTTGCTGTCTCTAAGCAGCATTATCCCAGCAAAAGTGAAAGGAGGAGGAAGGCTTTGGACAGAGAATCCCTCAAGTGGGTGGGGAGTTGGTACACGGAGCATCTGTACCCATTTTTCAGCATTACCTCTAGAGATGTGGGAACATGCTCCCTCCCCACCTCTCCCTGAGCCTTTGGTGGCTTTGTTTTCCTCTCACTGATGGCTCTCCTGTACTCCAGTCCTAAACCCTGAGTGTAGGTAAGATTTCATGGCAGTTTTCTCAACTGATGCCCTTGCCCTTGGCTGTCACACCTGTTATCATGTGAGCATGATACTGTTTGTGTTCAGCTATCAAAACAAACCAGAATCATAAATACTTAAAGCAAACGGTCTTTTTTAAAAACAGATTTGTATTCTTTGTTGACTTGTGCTGTGTTATCCCTTAGAAAAGGGTGCTCTTCAAGAACCAGTAAAGAGAGCTGAAGATGTCCTGTTCAATGCAGAATTATCAATATCCTTTATGCATTACTCTTTCATGAAAGAAAATGTGATGATCTTACATTTCTTGACTTCAACTTGCCAGTGTAATTGATTCTAATAGTGATTAGAAGTGGAAATGTACACAAAGATGGTGAAGAATCCTGGATTTACGATTCTTAAATGACTTGGGTGCCTTTTCAGTTTTAGCAGTAGTTTGTGCTGCATTTAGGGAAACAAATATTTGCCAGTTTGTGTCAGTGACTCAAATTTTCCCTGTTGACTTATTTCCTTGAAGGTAATTATAAATGTTCCATAAACGTGACATTGCATACTTCAGAGCAAACAATAAATAGCTGTTTTGGGTGTGCTGGAAGGTTGTGATTATATATTTTTATTCCAAAAGTGGTGTAGTTCAAATTTTTGAAGAAACTGATTGTGAGATCAAAACTTAATTTATGAAAGTTTAATCCCGAAGTAAATTAAATGGTTTTGGCTACTATTTTACTGTGAAATTTTAAATGGGATAACAGCGTTGCTGTGTTTTGCAAACGCCATTTGCGTTTGACATAGAATTGAAGAATTCAGTTGAAATTGACTTGGAATTGAAGGATTTGATGTTCCTGTTACCTTTATAGTGAGATAAGATATATATATATGCGAGAATATTGTCTGCTCTTATGTTTACTGACTCAGGACATACTACCTGAAGTGTTAATGAAGCCTCATCTCCTCCCACAGTAAGGTCACCTTGGAATACTGAAATTCAGACCTTTCAGACTGAGACTTTAGGGCATAGGAGATGTGTACTCCCAAAATTGTGTTTGCTTCCTAGGAGCTTCCCTATGTTTTTTCAGCTGAAAATTTCTCTTGTTTCACATAGAGAATATGCATACCAGAAATGCCTGAAGACATTTTTCAGGAACTGAAAAAACTTAAATCCTCTGTGTCTTTTCAGTCAGCAATTTGGACAGAACCTAAGCATGGTTGTACAATGTAGAGAAGAAATAACCACTCATTTAATGTGGAGTATGAACGGTAACTTTTGCAAAATTTCAAGGTTTGGGACTAGCCTTACCTATCCCTTTCTGCGTACCTGAATTTTTTCCCCCAAGAAAGTTTCTGAGGATTTGGATCTTTTCATACCATGAATAACTATCCCAGAATTAGTTTCTGTGCCAGATTACATTGTTGCTGTCAAAGCAGTGTCTTAGGCCTGCCTGTACTTTTAAAAAACAAACAAACAAACAAAACCAACAATAAGAATCACAACCAAACAAGAAGCAAACAAAACCAAAAAATAAACTAAAAAAACCCCAAACCCCCAAAAAACACAACCAAACAAATCCCACACACAAAAAAGCCACCGCCCTTCCCTTTTCCTGCATATGCATATGAAACACTTAAGGTTGTGAAGCACTGGAACAGGTTGCCCAAGGAAGTGGTGGAGTCACCATCCCTGGAGGTGTTTAAAAGTTTTTCAGGACATGGTATTGTGCTAGAGTTAGGTTATGGTTGGACTCAATTATCTTAATGTTCTCTTCCAACCAAAATGATTCTATAAGTTTTGGTGAGAAAAAAACAAAGTTCCAGTTGTGTAAAACACATTCAGGTTTGCAGAGTTTTCGTGGCTTACATCAGAATAAAAATGAGACTTTGCATTATAATGAACTCAGGGGAATGTAAGAATAGTCAACAGCGAAGGAATTAGGATGTTCATATGAGCAGTGAGTCTGGGTGGGATGGGAACCAGCCTTCTCCTGAGAAAGTGCCTCAACTCTTGAACAAAAGATGATGTGCACATGTGGGAATTTATGCTCTGTTTTGGACCTCAGATTTTATTTTATTTGATTTCTTTCCAAAAATGTGATTACAGTGTAGGTGTTCTTATGCAAAAAGACTGATAACTCTGTTGCATTAAAATATGTTGCAGAAAGTGACTTCTCCATGGTCTGCCTTTTACATCAAGTGCTAGGCTGTGATTAAATAGGTAATGGTTTTAAGCAAAAGGCTTGTGCCATCATTGGATAGATGTGATATGCTGATTTCCTTCATTGCATTGGAATGCTAGTAAGTGCATAGGTGTGGGGATTGAAAATTGCTTTTGTATTGTTGGAAAGGTTTGTTGTATTCAGGAAAGGTTTGCGAGAGGCCTAAAGGTAAAAATTATAAAATCTGATTGCTCTACAGGCTTAAGATATGTATAGAAGGAATTGAAGTGGGGATTTTTGAGAGAAAAATACACGGAGCAAAATGTTTGCTAAAACCAAAATTGTGTTCAATGTGTCCTATTTCTGCCTATAAAATAACTGGCATGGTAACTGGCATTGTAAATGCTTCTCATGAAGTTGTATGAGAAGTGAAAAGAGGGGAGTCAGGACACAAAAAACTTCACCGTATCAATTACCAAGTAATATCGGCACTTGAAAGAGTAACTCGTATCTGTTCCATAAGACCTTTTGGAATCTCTGTAATGGGGGAGTCCTGTCTCCTATAAGACCCATTACCACAGTCGCAGGGAAAGGTGAAGATATTCAGCATCAGTAGACTGGTGCTTCTCTTTGCTCCTCAGAGTCAAATCTGGGGTCTTACTAAGACAGACTGCAAAAAATTAAAAAGGTGAGGTGTTTAAATAACCACCTTGTCATTCCTGCTCTCTGGGGCATGTATATGTTTTGAATGCTGTACTAGCAGATGTAGCTGAAGGACATCAGTGGTAAAAACAGAAGGCAATTTTATCTCCAGAAAAAGCAAACCCAGTTGATTTGTTGAAATGCAGTATTTCCAGAAGGATTTGTGTTTAAAAAAAAAAAGAAAAAAGAAAAAGTGTCGGTTGCCTTCTGTAGATATGGAAGTGCAAAAAATGGAGAACAGCTCTGACTAGTTAGATATTAACAGGGAGCAGTATCAGGGTTCTGCAAAGACTTTTGCAGCTGGTTGGGATCTACATGTCTGCCTCTCTACAGACATTCAGGAACAAATTACTTTTTGGCTCTAAGTTACCTATATATGGAGAGTGGCAAGGTGCCTTCCATGTCACTGAAATGTTTAATGCTCATTACTGCCAACAATTTTGATTACACAAATTTAATTTTCAGGTCACTGTACTCTTCTGAGGAGCAGAGTTAATGTTTTAAATCTTTCCAGGACTCCATCCCAAATATTCAGTTCCTGGAGACCTTAATAGGAATAGCTTAAATAATTGAGATAATGGGAAAGTCAAGATTACTAGTTCAGTCATCTTCCTGTAGAACAAGGAAAAAGACAATAGCATAAGATTACATTTACTAAAAGAATGGATTTTAATGTGGTCTAGACCATGTGCTGTACCATGTTTTATGGATGTATGCACTGGTATCCAACAGTGTGTCCTTGTTATGTATTTTTAAAATTAGGCACTGAAACAAAATAATAAATGTGTAAGTGGGCCCAGTTCTTTGCTTTTTTCAATAGTTGTGAATAAGGAAGTAGAAAGACCTTAATATTGAGAAAATGTTTGTTCCCTTCTTTGTCACCCTACAAAATTAAACTTGTAAAAAGATTGCAGAAGCAAAAGAATCAGTGATGAATAATAGATTCTTCTTTCCCCAGTCTGTAACATCTGCACGTAGCAAGCACATCAGTGCCTAGAAGACAACAATTTATGTTTTTCCTTCTTATGCTGTAGCCTGCTTTTCACCCAGCTTTGGGAAATGTGGGCAGCTTCTGCATTCCAGTGCTGGAGTTCTCTCTCTGTCAGTCTGATCTGGGCCACCCTCCGATGGATGGGATTTACAGTTGCCCTGTTCATCTGGTTAAACAGACATTCTCCTGGAAAGCCGATACATACTATTGTTGGCTGGGAATGTTAACTTAGCTATATCCTACTTTAAAAGGGTGAGGACAAATAGTTCTGTCAGCTGCTTAATTTATTCTTAAATCTTCGTGATTCTGGTGTATACTGGAATAAGCTGTAAACAGCAAAACATATACAACTATAGTAATAATATCATGCTTAATAGTTTTGTGGTACTGATGATTTTTTTGCTCACTTAATTGTCCGAGCATTCTCTGTTGCAGCTGATGTTGACAATGTCTCTCTTCCACAGCTGTGAAAATGTTGTCAGTGACTTGTTAAGTTTTTTCCTCCTACAAACTGCTTTTGGTTGTAGATTACAGTGTTCTTAGCTGCTTTTGTGTTGGCTGCAGTTTCAGGCAGACAGACAAGGTCCTCTCTAGATGCTGGCCATGGTCGAAGAGGGACGAGACCCTTGTGATCACCCTCTTATATAGGGGGTATGATGATTATGGGATGGAATACTCAGTTGGTCAGTTTTAGTCACCTGTTCAGTCCGCCCCTCCTTCCAAATATGTCCCATTAGCAGTTAACCTTGGTTACCATAGTAACAAATTTAAACATGAGCTTCTTCAGCATTCTGTTCGTCCTCTTACCAGCACCAAGTACAGTGTCCGAGAAAAATATGCAGGTACTTAGAAAGCAATTAGCTGAGAGGAAAATTCACTAAAAGAGAAACTGGTCATGTTTTTAACAAAACCAGGACAGTGGGACTTGGGATACCCTCCGAGGCGCTCATCATGTTGCGTTGTCTCTCTGAATTTGCGTAGTAATATCTTTGCTGTTCGAAAAGATCTTGATGACGTTATTGCTGTCTGTGTCAGGGTTTAACACCAGCTGGTAACTAAGAACCACAATGCTCACTCATTCCTCCTCTCACCCCCTAAGAAGGGGAGAGAATCGAAAGGAAGGGGAGAAACTCATGGTTTGAGATAAAAACAGTTTAATAAGGCAACAAAATAATAATAATGTACTACTACTGTTATAATAATGTACTCAACTACTGCATTAATTTTTATATATACATATATATAAAATAAATTATACTTAGTGCAGTTCCTCATGAAACTCCAGCTGTGCTGAACAGGCAGTTGTGGAGAGGAGGGGACCGTGGTCCTGAACAGCTAATCCCAGTGAGACAAGAAAGGCCTAAGGGCCAACTGCAAAATGGCAGGATGGCAAAAGGGTGAACTAACAGTGAACTCCCAGCAGAACTAACCAAACTAAGCAGAAAATCTGAATGGAACTGAACTGGAACGAAACTGACTAGCTGGAAATGTCCACTCCAGTTATATACTGAGCATGACACGAAGGGTAAGGAATAGTTCATTGATCAATCTGAATGTCAGTCCAGGTGCCATCCTATCTGTGCCCCCTCCTACTACCAGTCTGCACCTGTCATTCACAAAGGCCAAGATATCAGCTAGTTCCCACGTTCCTTTCATACCAAATCCAAAGCAATAGAGAGCTACTAGAAGAAAAACATGAACTCTGACCCAGAGAAAAGCTGTGTTATCTCATTATTCTTACACTGAACCCAAACCAAAAGACACTGCTAGCTAAGAATAAAAGTTTTTAACTACATGGAAAATTAACTCAATTTCAGTCAAACCATCACACTCTGTTTGTGTGATGTCTTCAAATCTGTTGCTGTTTCTGTTAGATTTTCCATGGGTTCCTGCAGTGACCCAGTGGGGCTGAGATTATTGGCAAAGCACAGGTGAATACTTTGTGCAGGGGTGAACACAGCTTTCTATAACCTTCCATCAGTAGCCATCTGCTTTATCTTCTAGATAACAGTTGGGTGTTACATAGGCCATCAAGTCCCCATGAACTTTCCTCATTGTTTCTATGTAGTGTTTTTTGTGTTGGCCCATTGCAGCATTTTCTTTAACAAGCTGCAGCAGTAGCTTAAGCTTCCCACTGCCAAAGGAAAGGATTTGTAAGCTTTGCCATAGGGGACTGTGTTTTGATGGGAGAAAATGGGATAATCATTTCCCTCCGGCTCCCCTGATGGGCATACTGTAATGTTTTTGCTACAAATGCTTGACACCTGAGGTACAGATTCCTGTTGTTGCATTGTGCAATGTGAGTGCTTAACAGGCTACAGTTCAGTACATCTATGTATGTAACTATTCTTCAGCAAAATAATTCTGTGTGTTGCACACCCGTTCTTGTAAGTTGAAAGGAAACAATCAAAACAGTGAAGTATGTGAAAATGTCACCTCAAGAAACACTCTGTTTTCACCTTGATGAAGATGCATTTCAGAACATTTCTGGCAGTAGTGCCACTCTGTGATTGTTTATCTTTGTTCCTTTTTTTTTTTCTTCTTTTCCCAGACCTGTTATAATGGCTCTTAGTGTACTTGCTGGAAAACGTTTTTCCTGTGTTGAAGGTTGTTTAGGCCTGTAAGGACAAAAGGAATATAGAGATTTACCACACTCTGTGATGAACACTTCAAGAGTAATCCAAAAGGTTGGAAAGACTTGATTGTGATGAAGGAAAGATCTTCTGAAGATTTTAGTGTAGTGAAAAAAGCTTAGAGCAGAAGATAAATTGCATCCTAGCAAACTAGGACTTGCGGTAGCACAAAACACAAGTGTTTGGTGGCCAAAGACAAGTGTTTAAGAAGAATCTATTTCTTTAAGGCACAAAATTGCTTTAATTTTATCCCATGGTTATCAAAAGGTCCTAGGACTTCTAACATTATTCGAAGTCTTGATAAAGCAAACATGATGTGAAAATAGGATTACTAGAAATGGGGGAAGGATTGTCTTCATGCTTACTTTTTCTTTTCTAAGCAAAGATATAACTGGTCAGTGCTGGAGCTTACTGCTTGGATTGATTGGGAATGTTCTTTAAGTCATACAGATAATCATGGTCTAATAAATTGTATCAACATTGCAGTAGGTGCTGACCCCTTTAACTGAGTCATATATAATGTGGTGCTACTGTCGTCTCCAAACTCTGCAGTTGTCGTTACGGTGCTTAAACGCTTATCCTAGATGCATCCCTTCTGAAAACACAAATAATATGTTGATATAATACCAAACTGTTTTTTCCTGAAGTAAAATTGTACTTTTTAGTTGAATATTTGATACCAGTGTACCCATGCTATCAGATGTTTTTCTATGCTCCTGTTTCTGTGTCAAAACATGAAATAACACGCATAATGCTATTTATGTTTCTTGCATGAAGAAAAGAGGTATTTATATGAGGAAGTACCATATAAAAAAGGGTACTGGAAGCAGGTAGTTCAGTTTCCTCACCCCGGAAAATGTGGGCTGATACATAATGTTCATTGTATAAATGAATTAATGATGAAAAATCTGCAAAGATACTTAGGAGAAAGTTTATTTTATGCTGAAAAGCCAACAATATATGTATAGTGTTTGCACATAGGAAAAAAAATACTGAGCTTAATACTGAAAGGATAGTCTTGGGGCTGACTAAAACAAGAAGGAATGATAAAAGATTGTGTGACAGATTTAAAGAACTTAAACTAACATGCACGGGAAAGGGATTGAAGACAAATGTATGCTGTGTCTGGATATATTTGCTCCCTGTTCATATTTACGTCTGCATCACTTTTTGGGGAATTGACATTGCTTTCTTACCACAGATGATTGGGGCAACTACTGAAAATTATATTCCAGCACCTCCTCTTGTGCTGGCTCCAGTGCTTGTGCTAGCTCATGATCAGCTAAATTAAAAAGCTGATTTGGCTACAGGCTGTTTTCTGTGTTAATTTTTCAACTGAGTCATCTACACAGCTGTAAGAGCACAAACGAAGGCTTAAGGAGAGTTGGTGTGGCAGATTGTGCACTCCAATTTTGATGCTGCATTGTAAGGGCTTTAGAGTACGTGGTTCTGAGGATCCTGAGGGATTGCTGCTGCCAAAACAAGATGATCCAACTTCCCTTTCACTGCCCCTTTTGTTTCTGCCTCTTTGCTTACAGTCTTTGCTGTTTGACCTCAAGATGGGCTGAGGTAACCCACAAGTCTTGCAAAAAACTTGTTTAGAAAAGAAAAAAAAAAAAAGACTGGTTTTTCTCCCAGGCAGGTGGGTTGCTCACTGTACAACCAGGTACATTCCACTGCAGCCCTGATGAATGTCTCAGGATTGTCTCTTATCACAAGAGCAGACTAGTAGATTGTCTCAGTTGTCTTATCCCTATAAAGTGGATCTCTGTGGCAAATTTAAAGCCTAAAAAGCGTTAGCTCTATAATGTAGGTTTCATTCCTTTACTTCTTGTGTATTTTTGCTTTTTATTAATTTGAGCTGAATATGGTAAAATGCTAACTGTCTCCTGAAATACCTTACGTGTGTTACCTCCTATATGCTCTGGAAAAGACAGTAGAAAATCTAAAGGGAAGCAGTGCTGTACTATTAATAGTATCAAGTCTGTTATGATACATTTCAGTTACAACAGAAATTTAAGCTAATATGTTTCCATCCAATATGTGATATTAGAGTTGTGCAGGTTTATGATGAAGAGACAATTATTTTATTTGCAGACCTGGTGCGCTGCTCTTGCGCTGTCCTGCACCAAGGGTCCATGCCCTCCCTGTGTGACTGAGTCTTTGTGGCTTCAAGCAGAACTGAGCCTGAGCAAAGTCACTGTTAATCAAAAATTGTGCAAATTAATTTGCTAAGTAATGCAAGTGTTAAGCACACTTACCAATAAAAAGGAGTCATAGACAAAAACTTCACATTTTTGGAGGTTGGATAGGTTTGGTACTTTGCTATAGCTGAAATTATTCTTTCTTTCCTGTGAATGTGTGTGCAGGTGGGAAACAAAGTACAACAAAGTACAAGTCTAAACTTTTGTTTTTTCTGTCTTCAGACACCTTTCAAGAAAATAATTTAATTGAACACGACACTTTATTTTGCAGAAATTTACTCTCTTTTCCCTGAGCCATTTGTTTATTGCTTATTAAATGGCAATCTATTGAAAAACTTGAAATGCACTCCATCTTCATCAGTAGAGCTTTCTCCCATAACTCTCTGCCAGCTCCATTAAAATCATTCTAGTTAGAATAAGTCTTCAGAACAGCTGAAAATGGGTGCAGAAGAGGTGCTGATTAGTGCATAACGTAGTGTGTGAGTGTGTCTTTAAACTATTCTGTTCTGTTTGAAAAGTGTGCTGTTGGTTGTGGCTAATGTCCTCTCATAGTTTTGTGTATTACTGTTGGGAGAATGCTTGTGCTGTTAAACAAAATCTTATGTCAGGTCTGTACCTTGAAGGATCACAAATGATACCCACAAGCACCAGGCAAATTGCCTGCTGTGTTACCTTGTATCTGTGCTAATCCCTGATGATAGAGACAGTAAGAGACCATTGATTGTGCCTGGGCTGATTGCAGCTGAGAAATTGCGGTGCTATTGCTTCTGTTGATTTTTGCTTGGTTCTCCCAACCACACAGAAGCTTCTTTTACCAAGCTTTGAGGCAGCCAGAGCTAAAATGGGTGTGTTAGGAGCCTGGTATGGGAAATGGGGGAAGTAGTACAGAATTTATCCCTCAGGTGATGGAGCAGGGTGTTCCCCCCACGTCCTGCATAGGTTTCCCCTCTTCTCCATTTCAAAGGAGCACAAAATACAGTGAAGCTGAGTAGAACACTCTTATTTGGGCATGCAGGGAAGAAGTGTAATGGAGGAATTTCATGAGGACTGAAGAAGGGTACATAAATGTGCTGAGGTTGTGGAAACTTCACTACTTTCTGTAGTTTAGTCTTATATGTGCAAAAAGGAAGGGAGAGGAGCAGATGGGTGTTGAAGGAAGGAAGAGTGCAGACAGACACCAAGATACCTACTTGTGTATATACAAGGTTTTGAACGAAGGCTCCTAAGTTCTTGTTGTTGTGGTGTCAGGCCAGCCAGCTCCAAATTGTGCTTGGTCCAAATCCAGTAGAGAAATAGCTTAAGTGCCCAGCTCTCTAAGAACAGCCACTTTAGAAAAAATGTATTCATGTCGCATCTCCCAGCTTTCTAGAAGCTCATGAGCTCAAACTTCTAGTGTCTTATACTGCTTTCATGCCACACGTATCTTACTGAAGTACTACCTAATGGGATTTAGAAGCAGCTGGGATCTGTCACACACTGTATCTCTCCCCACATTGTGGTTTGCAGCAACTGGACGGAGTTAGGGCAAGGTTAATACGAGTTCATTCTTTGTTTAGGTTTCATTATTTTGAAAAAAAAAAAAAAAGTAATTTTTCTAGTACGAAATAACTTTTTTTTTTTTTCTTTTTTTACACACCTTCCTGTTTGGTGAGGTAGCTGTGCTGGCAGAATGGGTTTCCATCACCGTCATCAACCACCAGAACAGTAGAACCAAGTTAATCAGTGCTCAGTATTCTTCAGTGCGAGACATTAAAACACCGCAGGGACAGGAATCTGTGAAACCAGAGTTGAACCAGGCTCTTATATTTTACTCTGGATACTGGCAAACAGGATATACAATTTTGAGCTGAGACCATCTATTTCATAATCTTTTTTTTTTAAAGTTATTTTTATAAGGTGTCTTCTCCAGCTGTTGTTCTTGGCCTGAAACTGATTTTCTGCCTAGTTCTCCCTTTTGTGTGCTGTGAACATTGAATGCTTTTTTCCTTTCCTTTTCCAGCCTGTACTAATGTACAGGCTGCTTTCCTGAATAACTTTTTTCCTTTTTTATAATTCAAAAGGATACGCTTTAAGCCTTACAAATGTATAGTGCTGGGGAGCTCACCTGTATGAGCATTTGAAGATGTGCAGTGGGAACTGTATATTGGTTCAGTAATGTGAAATAATTAGAGAAACTGATTCTCATCTAAACACCAGTGGGGCTGCTGCTTATTGTGCTGTGCTTCCAGCCGTCTCACGAGTCTCATAAATGCAGGCCAAGGTGTGAGAAGAATTGTTGGATGTTCTTTTGTTTTGCTCAAGTAGGCTAAATGTGATCCAGGGAAAACAAATGTGTTGTCAGGCTCTGAAAAAGAGCAACATGTGATCAGAAAAGTATTTGATTTTCAGACTTAGCTGCTGGATACTCCTGTTAAGCCTCATTAGACTGTTTGATCTACAGGAGTTTGCCCAGATAGTTTGGTGTGGCGTGTGCCTGTCTACCTTCTCAGGTTGCATATGGCTCCTTTTTTTTTTTTTTTTAATAGGGATACTTCTACTTTTAAAGTATTCATAGTGCCTTTATAGATTGTAAAGCTTCTTAGCAGAACAATTAAAGTTTGTAAGACTTGTGTCCCAAGGACAAACTTGCCTGTGTAACTTTTGCTTCCCTGAATAGCTTCCTTTCATTTACAGCGTTAGTTCATAGTAAGCAGTTGTTATCTACCTGAGTTTATTCCTAAGCAGTTGTAAAATATATCCAAACCCCATTTTCCTGTATGAATTTTGCATAGCTTAGCTGTTCCACTGGCTTAAGGATGACCCCGAGATCAGATATCATTCCAATATGCCAATGACTCCTCCAGCAAAGTAATGAAAACATATACAATAAAAATAAAGAAGAACTGCTCATTAACCAGAACACTTACTAAAAACTAAATATGTATGTGTAATGCTGAACACTTAATATTTTTGGTAGGTCAGACGAGTTCCAGGTTCCAGTGGTCACCTCCATAAAACAGAAGATGGGGACTGGGAATGGAGTGATGATGAAATGGATGAGAAGAGTGAGGAAGGCAAGGCTGCTGTTTCTCAGGAAAAGGTAACTTTTGTTTGTGCCAAGACGTTTACGCTCTATAAAATATTCTGTATTAATGTTAATTATTAGTATTTCTGGATCTGTAATGCATAAAGCTGCATAGCTCATATCTCATTACATTTGTTTTCCAGTCACGAAGGGTGAAAGAAGAGGAGAGCACAGAGGTAAAAATATCTTTATAATTTTCTTTCAAGTGTTTGAGTGAAGGGATTTCTTTTTTCATTTCTGTTGTTAGAAATGTGAATTGAGGCAGGAGTGTTGTTCTGCAGCCTTGTGAAGTACTGGTGAAGATAGAGCTGTATGCAGGTGGGCCTGTAACAATTGAGCACACATGGGATAAAATGGGTAGGAAATTTAAAGTCATCTTACGTTTTTGCCCAGGAGAATTGGTTGAGATAGGTAATGTGCTTGTTTTTAATGAATCTCCATAACTGGATCACACTAATTGTTGTCTTTTTGTCAGAGTAATGATGACTGTTTTGGAGTAGCCACAAGGTCTCAAAATAATTTTCATTCTCAGGACTCATATCGTGCCATGTAGCTTGTAACTGAAATGGTTTATCCTGTATACAGTAAAATAGTTCAGTACTGTGGCATAGTAGGTTAACTCAGAGAAATAAAATACCATATTGAGTTTCATGGCCCTATGCTGAGAGTGTGGGTAGCATCACTGCTATAAATTATTGCTTAACAGGATTACTGGCTTACAGCCAAAGTGCTTTTTTAAAGATGTCTGTTCCTTGGGTGGGTGACACTTGCTGCTTCCCCTGTGATTTTAGATTCTGTCCTTTTCATTGGTGTCATAGAAATTTTCTAAAAGACTAACAGCTTCCTGCCATGTTTGGTCCTGTTAGCTTCTGGGATGACCCAAGTCTTCCCATTGCAGAGCTAGTTTACATAGTGCTTTAGCATCTGAGATGTCTTATGGAAGCTGAGTACAAAAAGAAGACTTTTTCAGGCAGTCTTTTTATGTCTTAGAAACTCAGAGTTCTGCAGTTTGGGACTCAGTTTATACAGGTAACTAGGTAACTCTTTTATTATGAGTTTTTTAGTTTATGGAGGAGAAAATGTCTCTGCTTGAAGTCTTCTGTTGATTTTTGTTTTCCTAATGCTCCAGAAGATGATTTGGAACTGAGACTAGTGCAGCTTGTCACTGTTGGTGTATGCCTGTTGGTCTTTGGGCTGTACATCCCTGTACACTGAAATAGAAGGTCTGTTGAAGATGCAGAAATAATAGTAATGGTTTATATGAATGGAAGGAACTTAATTAAAGTAGGAAAAAAAGTATGCTCCCCTTCTAGTGAGTGAATGATTTTCCAAATATTCGTTAATTTTTGTTTAAAATACACAGATAATAAAATACAGATGTTGTGTAACACTTTCTTTTTAAGTAACTTTAATGTGAAAAACTGTTGGAAAACAATCAAACGGGATTTGTGATGCAAGTCTTTCTTTTGAGAGGGCTTGACTGTAACCTTTGAACAGGCTTCTGTGAGTCCTGACAATATACGAAGTTTGGTATGAAAACATGTAGGGTAGAGGACCCTGAGGTACGCTCTATGTAAGATACACTTTTGCTTGACACTTCATATAAATGTTAGTTGAGGGCTGGGGAGGGGTATCATAGTGTGAGAGTGGAGCGGTAGTGTGAAAGATATCAGTAGTCATGATTTTTATATGTGAAAGACATTCTCGGAGCTGTGATGCCCGCTTTGGTATGCTACTATTAATACTTCTTTGCAGATGAGTAGATTCAGGACTTCCTTAGCAACTAAAACTGTTACACAAAAATAATGTGAGTAGTAAGCTTGGTATTCTCACTGTGTGCATATTATTTAATAGGTTATTGAAGCTTTGATGCAAGGTGGATTGAAAGCTCTCACACTCAGTGCTTTAGTGTAGGCCTTATCATTTGTATCTCTGTAATTGAAAGATGGCAGTTTGATATCAGCTGTATCTTAGGCTGTGTTACTGGAAGTGTTCAAAAGGCTTTTGAGAGTTAGAGGATGTGCAAAATATTCTGTGCTAACTTCAAGCTGTTAGTATGGCAAGTATTTCAGGATATTTTTCTTTTTTTCTTTGGCATCCATTATAAGCCTTTTTGCCTTTTTTTTTTTTTTTTTAATAGTCTCAGCCTGCTGTTAGTGACGAATCCAGTGAAGTTCCATGTGCAGTGAATCTTGTCTTAAGATTAAGGTAAGAGATTCTTCTAGTTATTTTACCATTCCTTTTTAGTTGTCCGTATTATTCTTGATCTCCCTCATTACTTTCATAATATTAACATAAAGTAAATGTTAACATCTTTAATCTCCCAGTATGACCAGTATGAATAGTGTTTCTGTGACTAATTGCTGTCTTTTAATTGCTTACTGAAGTACTGTAAAATGAAAAGCAGAATATGAATGTGGCTTCAGGCTAAGTGTACCCGTCATTAAGTATTTTCTTTCTTTTTTTCTCCTTGCAATGCAGGATCACAGTGAGAGATTTTTAATGAGTTTCTTTCACACTTCAGCAGTCAGCCTCTGACAGAAATAAACCGTAGCTGCATTACAACTTGCCTACTCAAAACGTTTTTCACTGGCAAGTTTGATCAGTCACTGTGGAGAAGCGACAGATATTTTAGAAAATGGATACAAATATGTTGTCTGACTTCAATTTATACATAGTTAAAGTGAGTCAGATTACATTTAATTAAAATCAGTTTATAACAAAGATTTGAATTGTTTAGTTATGCGGTCCAGTTCCTGGATAAAAGTATTGTTTCGTAAGAAGCTTTGGTAACTTTTTATGTATTTACAGCCATTTTCCTTAAATGACTTAGTTAAGAAACTTAATGCTACCTCCTTTAAAACTTGTTTGCATCCAGTTTGTATTGACGAGATATCTGTGAGAAGCTGTAAACTTTTAATTATTGCTATGGGAAAGAGTTAAATGTTATGGGTTTTTTATGCCAACAAAAAGATAAAAAGACAAACAGAGAAATATTTACAAACCTACAACCAGTATTTTAGAAAGAAATAGCAGATTTATGCATAAAAAGTAGCTTCGAAACAGTAACATCAAAAACTGATATTAATCAGGAAAAAAAATCTACACAGAACGAATGTCAGGTTCCAAAATCTATTATCTTCCCTTTTCTTTGACTACAGATCTAGTGACAGCCGCAAAGAACTGCATGGCTGCCAAAGGTTATTTACAGAAGGGAGGAGTAATAAATTTTATGGTGGGGAGAGAAAAGACTTAGAGATTATTTGGAATCGGTTTAGTTGTCCAATTTACATAACTGCCCAGTTATGCTATCAATATTCTTTTTCATCTCTCTGCTGACAGACAGGTAGATGAAACCATTTGCAAAGCAGACCAATTTATATTTCGATGTCGATGTGCTAGTGAGGTGCTCTGGGTATTTTTAAATTACAATGAAACCTATAGAGTGATTAACTTCCACCCAATTACTTGCAGTGGTGCCATATCCACAGGGCAAACATTTTAGTCCTGCAAGTACAGTGAAATGTCAGGGATTATGCTTTCAGTTTTCTGCAGCTCTTAAGCCAGAAGTGGAGGAAGATTGATCCTAGGAGACTTGAGTTTCCAAGTTCGTGCTTGCATTATGAACTTTTGTTCTTGTTAAGAATCCTCTTAATTCATGAGTGAAAAAATTCCCTCTCCCACCTCTGTAAAAGCAAGTCTATAGTAACTGGATTATTGTGTTACAATTCTGAAGGTTTAGATGGTCAACAGGAAGGAAACATGAATTTCAGTTTTAGGAACCAGAAACTTTCCTTTAAACAAAACAAAATTATCTTTAACAGCAAAAACACTCTGGGGCCTGGAAACACTGTTGGTGGTCTCTTGGGGGGGAAAAAAAATCTGATGCGTAATTTTGCAGAGTGAATTTTGTTAATTTAAGCTGACCTACTTTTGAGGGAAGAATGCTCTGCAGTGCAAACTTCTGGCCCCATGTGATCTCTGGCTGTGTCCTGCCTCAGTGGTAGGAGGTGAGCTGAGTTATGAATCTTTGCACTGTGTGTCTGGCTTTCCCTCTGATGGAAACCTGAGCATGTGAGCAGGGGCAGAGCTGGCACAGAATCAGTGTGGCTGGGGGCAATATAGGAGTGTGTGGTACACCAAGCAGCATCCTTTAGTTGGGACTTTGCAAAGTGGGTATCTGAGAACAAGGGCTACAAGCTCCCTACACCTCTGCCAAGTGGTGTAGATTCATAGTTAGTACTTAAGCATTTCTTTATATTTGCTACTTTAAAGGCAAAAGTTATTTTGTTAATGGAACATTCACAGAAATTCAGGGCAGCCACTGGGTGGCTGCTGTATCTGTTGTATTTAGCAAGGTATCTGTGATGGCTTTTGAACAGTTGTGCTTCCTCTTCATTGCTGACCCCAAGAGGGGAACAGCCAAGGCTGCTGTGAGCATGGCAGGGCTGTGCTGCCTGCTGAACACTTGTCAAGAATTATATTCGTATGTCTTATTCTTCAGTAGATCAACAGAAACCGTATTTGGGAAAAGGAGCTGATGATTATTTGTTAACTTTTACCCATGGAGAGTTAGCTTATTCGCCTGTCAGTGTCAAGTATCTGTCAGTATATTCTGTTAACAGCTTTTCATCTTTGACCTTATTCTAGGCACATTAATGGGGGCCCTGGCCTGACAGTTAATGGTTGCAGCCGAGAGCAGAGACCTCCTGGGTTCTGCATTTTTGGGTCCAGATCTAGCTGCAGTGAGCAAATTCAGAAAAGCCAGCTCTGGAGAAATAGTGGCCGTGGTAACAGTGTAGTGCTGCTTTAGGGATACAGCACTAAGAGTCTTCCTCCCCAGCCCCAAAGAGACTCGATACTTGGAACTTACCACTCTGCTAAATAAAGGCCAGAGTAGGTTTGAGGCTGGCATTCTGGTGGAGTATTGACAAGCTTGTACCACACCAGGTAATGTAAGTGACAAGCTACAGAGATGCTCTTTTGGGAAGACAGTAATGTTCAGAATATTAAAGTGTTAGTGCTTAGACTATTGCTGTAATCTGTTTTGCCCTAATTCAACTATTTTTTCTGTTTTGTTAGCAGGGCAGTTGAATGGGGTTCCTTCATAAAAGGCTGAAAAATAAGTTTCCTGCATCAGAGGATGTAAACTGGGAGGTGTTGAGTCACTCAGGGTCAGTCCTGGGTCACAGAGGAAGTTGCCCTCCAGTTGCATTCCAGCTGTCCTTATGCTGGGATCACTGCAGAATTAATGAGTTTACATTCAGGGCAGCTGTATATGGAAAAAGATGCTCTGGCCCCTAACTGCTCTCTTTTATTGTAATTAATTTACCAAGAAAATATTTTTTGAGCATCTGAAAGTAAAAATACTGCTAGGTCTGGCATTTGTAATGAATAAAAGTGGTGTAGATTACTTGTTTTGTGTCACGCAACAGTCCTTTGGGATTGTAAAGTAGTAAACAGCTAATATCCCCACAAGGGTTTCTGCATTTATCCACCTCTACCGCAGATTTTAAAATATTCTGTTGATGTCTTTTGGTGAATTGATCATTAAGTCATATAGCTGATAGAGATTTGAGCACATCAGAAGGTTTTTATGGGATTTGTTAAAATGAACCGTAAGTTGTGAACCCTATTATTATGTAGCAAGTTAGCTACAGTACAAGGATAGAAACAATTTCCTGTGATGCTTCATCTACTACTATTATATAGCTTTTAAAGTATGGCTTGATATTCAGATAAACATTGTGAACATTAGATGCCAGACTTCAAGACTCGAAGCTCCATATATCATCCAAAATGTTGGAAGCTTTTTCTTTGAAAATAATTCACTTGAGGCAATCAAATTATATAAATTGCAGTAGCTTGATGAGTTCAGAACATTCTGGTTTTAGATGCTGAGAATTGCTGTTTTTTTTAAAAAAAATCAGTATTGATGTGAGTAAAAACGTAAATACTGCCAAAATTCAAGAGGAATGCATTGACTGATGGGGAGGATGACAGGGGAAGGGAAGTAAACACATCAAGAGAAGTCTGAGGAAGGTCTCACCTCCTCATTGCTTTTGTTTTGCTTCCCTATAGAGGGACTGAGGGGTGAGGTGACAGCAGAAGGTGAACATCTCAGATAGGAAGGAGCTGTTCCTGTGTGATGGAAGCTGGCTGTGCCAGGGCCTGAGGGGAGAAGGCATTTCCCCAGGGTCCTCAGGCGAGAACGGGTGGTGGAGAGAAAACTGATGGCACTTGAGGTGCTGCTGAGTCTTTGGATGGGGAACTACCTTGGTTGCAGAGAGATTGTTGTGGAAATTGAGTGAAGATTTAAAGCCTGATGGGTAGAAACAACTTAATAAGAGGCTTGGGAGTGTGAGGAATAAGGCTTGGTGAATAGTGCCTGGAGATGTGGAACAGGGCAAAGCCTAGGCAGAGGAGTAACCTTCAACAGGAGAGAGAAAACAAACAAAAACAAGGGGAAATGCTCATCCATTTTTTTTTTCTTTTCCTCTTTTACAACAAGGCCATGCTACACCAAACCCCATCAAATTTTAGATGATAGTTTTGCATTTTTATCTAGTAGTATGTTCCAAAGGAGGTTAATAGTACTCATAAAAATTAAAAATTGCTTTCCCAAAGGAGGAATTCTGGCAGAAGAATCAATGCATTTCAGTAATTCTTTTAGTGGATGGTCAGGTTCTTTTATTTTTCCCAAGCAGAGCAAGGTTGGACTCATTCAATAATTGAGTAGGGAGTGCCAAATTAACACCAGCCTCTGTTTAGTGTAAATGCCTTGTTGTGGATGAGAAGAACAACTCACATTCTGAAACAGCCTTTAAAGAATCCCATGGCACTCTTTATATAAGGGCTAGTATTTAACTCTGTTTGTCTGGGTGGTTTCCAGCTTCATTATCTGATTTTTGCTTCCTTATCTTGCGTTTAATACCTCTTTGTTTTAGTAGTTTTCTCAGTGGAACTGACTTGCAAAAATATTCTCTACTGTCAGAGTTGTCTCTTCAGTTGGAGATGGCAATTTCCAATTTGTTTTATATCTTTTTCACTATTTTGTCTTGAAGTGTGTTGCCCCAGAAGTGAAATCAGCAGTGGTGTGTAATTCCATGCAAAGCTTTAGAAAGGCTCCAGTATTAAGTACTTAATACAGACCTTTAGCATTTTAAAGCTGAAGTTTAATTAAGAGAGTGTGCTTGGATTTTGCAATGAACTGATAATGCTGGTTCTCAATTGTTGCTCAATCTGTTGCCATGGTGTGTAACTGTGGCCCACACTGAGTGATCTTTATGTTGAAATGCTGCTGCATCCTCAGCCTCACAGAGGAATTTGAGAGTGAGGAGGAATGAAATCTGTAATCCAGATTTTCTCGTGTGGGGCTGTGCACCCCACGTGTCTTGGCAGCAGACCCTGGCAGGAGCTCTGCGAAGGGAGGTTTAAAGCAATTGCCTGTGCTTTACTCCTCCAGCGGGACTGTTCAAACCACCAGGGAAAAGGGGCGAAGAGGAGTTATCACCCTTGATTTGAAATTTCCAGTCTGGTCACCAAGTTGTTACAGTTACAGAGTTAGGAAGGTCACTGTCAGAGAGTTTGACTATTTAGATTAATAACAGAGACATTTCATGTTAAATTAGGAGACTTGTTAATGGTTAATAGGTAAGAATTGCAAATTATCTGAAGCAATCTAAGATGGTTAAATTAGCTCCTATGACAGGAAGATAATTTACTGGCAGTAATTTGGAATGTCCCAGGACCTAATTTAATATAGTTCCTGCCCATTAGATGAATTAAGCCTGTGGCAGAACAAAAGGGGCGAATGGAAAATTTTTAGTTGATGCAGTGGCAGATGGGATACTTCTGTTATGTTATTCTCTATAGTTAAAATAGTGTGTAGAGAAAACACTAAGTCAGAATTGTATGCAGTGGCACTCTGATCGTGTTAGTTACACATAAATGTTTGTGCATGTCTGCATTTCTTAAAAAAATATTTCTTCAGCTGATACAGCTGGTTTATTGCACTTTGAAACTGTGTGTCATTTAGTCCTTTCTGAGAATGTGTTGTGTGGAGCTGGACAGACAGATGCAGTTCAGAATGACAAGACCAAGGAGCAGGTAGCAGGCAGCGTCCTGGGCCACGCTATGGCAGGAGGTTGTTAGGACTTAAGTGAAATGTGATTTTCCTCTGTGTGCCAGAACGTAGATGATGAGATGTCACTCACTGGTCTGAGCTGAAGCTCAAGTGCTAAGCTTCTTGGTTTTGTGTAGGCCTGTTTTTTTAACCTCTTTCTTAAAGAATTAATCACATGTAAAGTTCCAGAAAAAGTGTGTTTGGATGGAGGTACCTAGTAGAGCTACTCTCATGTTGTTAATCATTAAGTTTGAGGCTTAGATTTTTTAGGAGGAAAAACAACAACAACAACCACCTATAAGCAAGCAACCCCTAAAATCTGTTCTGGCTAGAGGCACAATGAGCGTGATAATTAGCTCAGTACCATCACCCACAGGGGTTTTTGTGGATTGTTTTTTGTTTTGTTTTTGGTTTTGCTTTCTTCTGTAGTTTTTTCTAGTATCTTAGTAAACTTCAGTCATTTCAATCTCTTTTGTAAGAAATAGGGCTGATATGTATCCTTCACCAAGGGCAGATATTTCTCTTCATTTTTGCTATTTAGAATGGCTTCTGATCTCCAGTGTATTTAATGACAAAATCCACTCCCATCTGTGTGGTAGACTTACAACTGGAAAGTAACCAAATATCTCTATAGGCTGGGAATTGATCCGGTAACAAACATCATTAACAAAACCATTTGTAGAATTTTTTGAAAAAAATGTACATGCGATTACAATACTGAGTGCTGTCCTATGTTTTAATTTGCTGTCACCTCTAAGGCAATCAGGGGGGTGTGAGGTGTGAGGATGTGGTTACTGAAGTGAATTTATTTTTCACAACATGGAAACTTGATTTAACTAACATGTTTAACCATAATTTAATCATGACTGATAACAGTTAGGAGGATCTCTTGATTAAACCATTGATTCTGATCCTGCTTTCTGTTTGTACCTCTATTATTTCCTTCAAAGCTTGTTTTTTAAAAATGGAAATTTATGCATTTCTTATTCTACTACTTAAGGATGTTTTTATGCCATGCTGTATTTTTATTGAAAATAAATAAAACATTTTAAAATTTGTTTTAATTATGACCTAAATAACCCTGGATGCAATTACTATACCGTTGCTTATTTACTAGAGAAGTGGTGTGTTTGTTTATCAAAACAACTTTTGTGTGTAAAATTGATAATTATTGAGCCAAGGAATCCATGTATTGTTTCTGCTTATTAAACTTAGGTTATCAAGAAGATTTTAATGTCTAAATATTCAAATGGCAAGGAATTGGGCATTTAACCTGCATAGCTTTGCTTGTAAATTATGCGGGCAACTGCATTTGGGGATGTTGCTGATACTGGAATTTTAAAGTCACTAGAGCATTTTAATTCCATTCTGACTTTTAAATTGTATTATTTACAAAAGAAAGGAAAAAGAGGGAACAAAAAGCAGCAAAGAAACTCCAACACTACCTCCAATTTCCTTTATGTTAGAGGAAATGGTTTAAAGCTTGAATCGTTCTCCATGTAATTTTATTTGTATTATTAATGGCATGTATGTTAATGGTCAAATGTAATATGGCTTAAATTTTGATCATTTGAAATTTAATTCTAATTAGGTATTTTTCTAATGGTTTCAAAGCCATCACATTTACCTTGAGAAGCCACACTTTCATCCGTCTGAATGTGGTGGCATTAGTATTATTCATGGGGGTTGAATACATTTAAAATAATCTTGGCTCTTTGGGCTGTTCTTCCCCATTTGGTGTTGTGGTTCTCTGTCTTTCTACTTTGCACTGGTAGGGGTGTTTCTGGCACTCTCTGGAGTCGCTGTAGAGCAGTCAGGGGTTGGTTGGTTGGTTTGGGACCTCTGATATTTATGAGGAGGAGGAGGCAAAATTTAATTGCTCCTGCTTTTCTCCACAAAGCAATGGTCACTGCTGCTGTAGTGGGGCCAGTGAATGCCCATGAGAGGTGAACTGGGACAAGAACTTAATGTATGAGCAGGCTTTGCTGGTGAAGCCAGTTTGTTGTAAAGCTAGTTTTGAGAAAGCTTGGTCCATGGCAGGAAACCTAGATGAAACCTTTGAAGATTTTAAAACAAAGCTTAGACTTTTTGCAGTTTTTCCCACTCTTCTCAATAAGCTAATCAGTATCCATGAATTTTAGATGGATGTTATGC
This sequence comes from Streptopelia decaocto, assembly GCF_964273445.1. Classification (NCBI taxonomy): domain Eukaryota; kingdom Metazoa; phylum Chordata; class Aves; order Columbiformes; family Columbidae; genus Streptopelia; species Streptopelia decaocto. Next base: position 48,210,574 of record NC_138660.1, read on the forward strand.
AGATCTTTTTAATTTTATGTGTCTCAGATGTCTTTCTCGTTTACCTACAAGCCTCCTTTGGTTATGATAGTCATGCCCTGATAGATCAGCAGCAGGGTAAAACTCCAAGCCAATGGCATTGAAAGGATCCACACATCCAGGGAGGTTTTTGATTCAGCATACTGAGAACGTTCTTTCCTTTGAATAATGCAAAAGGTTTATCTGAGCCTTTCCTCAAAGCCTGTTTTGTGCACTTGGGGACTTACACATCTGTGTTAAAAAATACATATTCCTTTAGAACTTGTAGCAAGTATTTGTCTTGATTTTTATAGATGAGATAACTTCTCTAGAGCTCTGTTCTGAAGTACCCCATGTCTCCTGGCAATGATCTGCCTTTCACACTTTCTGATTTAAAGAACTGAAATTTTGCTTGGAGAATTTGTCACTGGTCTAACAGGTTATAATCCCTCCTCTTGTACACTAGGCATGTAGAAGCATACAAAGTAAGCCTCTGTGTGTTTAATCTGTTGGTTGCTCTGGTATCTCTTATCAGTCAGGCAGATTGTCTTGCTTCAGTCATGCAGCTAACACAGGTTTGACTTCCTTAAACTGTGCACTGATCAATAACATTTGGTATCAAGAAATACAGAGATCTTTCAGAGATAGATGGCATAAGTTAAACTATTGGCAAATCCAAGAACGGCAGCTATAACCACAGTGCGCTGGAATGTTTAATAAAGTGGTCAAATTATGTGTATGGCAGTTGTCCTCTCTGTTACTGAAATGCTCCCACTGAATACTTCAGGGTGATTTTTTCTTAACATTATTTATGTCATCTGTAGTTAACTCCAGTTCTCTCTAGGAAAAAGTCAGTTTTAGATCACTTTGGGTTTTGACCAAACATCGAGATTTTACCACATTAGTAAATTCTCAGTTTAACTGCATACTACCCTTTTATTATATTTCAAGTACTTGTTAAAAATATTGATGCTTTTCACAAGTTAAATCTTCACCACTACTTTTTAAAAAACTTTTTTGCTAATTCATGAATAATTTTAGGGAAAAAATGTATGATTAACGTTGCTCTCTCTCTGCAGCAACAGAACTGATAGCTCTTTGTCTAACTTGTTTCTACCTGCTGATACATGAGAGCAGGTAGGAAGTGTGAGCCTCGGAAAAGATGATGCAGGTGAATACTGTTTTTCACTGCCTATGCTGAGAAGTGGGTTACCAAGAACTGAGGTTAAAATAAATAAATTGTCTGTTCCAGAGTTTGCTGTTTGACTTTGCTGGGGTTGAATATAACAAGGAAAAAAAATGAAAGGCTTATAATGTTCTTTTGATTTAGCTTCTGCAGAAAGACAGAAGACCCTATTTAAAAGCATGTTTATGTGTAGATATATTTTAAAACTCTCTAGTTCTAACACTTATGTGTCAAGGAATGAAGACTTGGGTATTTAAACTAGTGGGTGGAGAGGAAGGACTTAATGTTCATATGTCGCTTCTATAATTATAAACATGGTTTTGCATGCTTGCCTGGTGGTACTTGTGGTGTGTCAGCTAGTTTTCTTGTGTTTCTTTTATCACACAAATTGTTCATTTTCTTAGTTTTACTATCATATCCCATCCATTTTTACTACATTGAAAGCGCTCTAATTTCTTTTGTGTCTTAAGCAACTTGAGACAGGTCAGCTATGGATAGAACTGCCATGAAGTCCTTCCCTGCCAGGGGTCCTGCTGTCTCTCCTGGAGCTGTGGACAGTGTTCTTAGCTGATCTAATTGTGACTGTGACAGTACACTTGATGACTGCTTTTTGTAATGTACACTTGCCTTTTCTGTATGGTAGGTGACATAGAGATGGTAGATCTCTAATAGGGAACTGCTGTCTCATTCCAACAGCTTATCAGCTAAATGATAATGTTTCATTGTGACACTGGCTGGTTTTCAGTCTTGAAAGCATCATTTGGCTGTGCTTTGCCATTAGCATTGCTGCTCCCTTTTGAAGTATAGTGATTAACAAGTGTATTGCATCATTTCAGGGATCAGCTCTTTGCCTAAGATCATGTAAAGATTAAATGCTTGTTGCAGTATTTTGTATATTTAACTTTTGAGTCCTATAACTTGATGTTGAAGCATCGTATGCTAAACATATTTCCTTCTTCCAGGAATGTATATGGAGGGGGATATGTTGTAAACCCATAGAGTTTTTTCAGAGCCATTGAAGTAAATGGTCAAGTTTTAATGGACTTCAAAGAACTGTATGTTTCAGCACTATATTTTACTAATACAGAGAGATTTTAGTCCCATTTTGCTTGGTGGCAATCTGGCAGCAGGGCAGACTTCAAACCTCTGTTTTGCTCCTACCAAAAGTTAAGAGAAATGCCCTTCCATTTCATCTACAATTGACCTGAAGTAATTAAAAATAAGTTGAGGAGAACCACCTCTCTCCACAATACTGAACAGATGTGATCTGCCTGTGATAGTATGGTAACGTGTAATGGAGGAGACTGGATATTGATTAGTAAATGACAATTGAGCATGGAAGGGTTAGAGGGGAAGGGATTTACATAGACGTGGTGAATCCTTGAGAGGCTAATGCTGCTTTACAGTAAGCGCTCTCTTCTGTTGTGTTTATGTGATCCCACAGGAGCTTTAAAGTTCTGACTCACAAAATCACTTTTAATACAGATGTCCTCTTGTTACTGTGTTGGTTCTGCTGTGTGCAAGGTACCATGACTTCAAAAAGTAGCGGGCTGGGAAGAAGTGAGCTGTGATTTTTGGTAGGGGTAGGAGAGAGCTCTTGCTTTCCTTGCCCTAGCTGGATGGATAAATTCCCACAGCTGAAGCATAAGAAAATTGTAAGGCAAGGAAAGTAAAGGGACAGAAGATATAAATATCAGGCTAAACTTCAAATTTGGGACCAATGGATACATTTGCTTTCAAAGATTCTCCTCCCACATCCTCTTTGCGATACTGAAAGTAAAGTGCCAGTTTGCATTTCAGTGTTTTGTGTATATTAACTGTTCCATAAATACAGTTTTAAAACAGTTTTAGTTAGTCAAAACTCCGATTAGAAAAAGGTACCACATATCTTCAGTACAGAGCATTTAACAGACAATTCTTAAAAAGGGGAACTGCATCACTTCATCAGGATTTTCCTTGAATCAAGCTCTATAGCTTGCTGCAAACGAAATTCTGCTGAAAGACAAACAATCAAAAAACAACAAACAAAGCCACCAACCAACCAAAAAAAACAACAACAGCGAAAAACCAAAACAACAACACAAAACAAAAAAGCACAACAAAAGCACAACCAAACAAAAACACAAAACCACTAAATTATTGCCCACTGAGAAAGTAAACTCACAGGTGTTTTCATGGAGTGGTGCCATCACCATCTCTTTCATTGCTCTGGTAAGCAGTTTTCTCTTTGTGCAGTACAGGGCACTGACTGAAAAGTACACCACTTGTGGAATAAACTAAGACTATGAAAGCTTGGTTACAAAGGGAACCATGTTTAACTTCTGCATTATGCCTTAAGCCTGTGCAGGTCAGAAATTGGTGACAAGTTATTGTGAGAAGGAAGATGACCTTTTGAATTTGAATAACATACGGTGTGGCCAAGTAACATTTGTCCTTCCAGCATTTGAATAGCAAGAAAAAAAATGTAGGCAAAATTTCTTTTAAAAAACCCTACAAATGCTAGTCTTCTGTGTTTTCCCCTCAATTATATTTCTTGCACTGTATGCTCAAAGATCTTGCCCTGGAGATGTAGAATGAAAATTAGATGAGTACAGCTCTAGGATGTACAACCTACCTATCACTCTGATTAGTCCACTCCATTTTGATGTGGACTGCTTTCTCTGCAGTCTAAACGCACAAGTCATTTAAATGCTTCTGTGGTTTAAATTATACTAGCAACTGCAGTGAGGCAGTTTGAATACCATACTGCTTGCCCTCGTTTCTTAAACTATGCTGGTTTGGTTTTTCCACTTAATTTGCTCCTGTGCAAGGTTCAATGCAGTTCAAATTTAGGAGAGGAGGAGCATCTGTGGGACCTAAATTTTGTATAAGTGTGATAAGTATGACGTTTATTTTCAGCATGTATTTTTTGTTAAAGCACGCTGACTTAGACTTGTCCAGTGTCACTACTCCCTGGTGGTGGGAGAAATACTGTTCTGGTGGGAACAGGGCTTATAGGAGTACGGGGAGGGGAAGGGCTGGTTGGTGAAGGGTGCCGTGTGGCACCATGTCTGGTGGTGCTCTTCATGATAAAGTTTCTACGGTTTTAGTTGAAGACTAATTAGTTTCTGGTTCCAGAGAAGAATATGTATTCTGCTGTTGTCTCTTCCACTAGTCAGGCTTGTTAGCATTTGACAAAAGTAGCCATGGACAAACTTTTCCATTTTAGGGAGTGCACACTTGACACAGATTATTTTTATCATGTAGATCAGTTCTGTTCCTGAGCTATAACTAGTCATGATCTGAAAACTGGATAGAAGAAATAAGAGCTTTCTGACTTTCTTCTGAGAATGCTTGCTTTCTTATGATTTGGTTAATTGGACTGTGACTGCCCTCAATGCTGGTTGGGCCCTGAAAGTGTGGGGAGCATCCCTTTTACCAGGTGACCTGTTTACGAATGGTGCAGACGGTCTGGCCTCTTCACTGCATCCCCATATGGGCAAACCAAGGACCATGGCCTGATCTGAGCATGTATTTTGTTGACCATAACACAAAACATAACTTTAGGTTTTTCACTGTGGTGTGTGGCATGGTGGGGTGTTGTTGGTGTTGGGTTTTTTAATTATTTCACTTCTCTTGGTCTGCTAATGTCTTCTGTGTTCAGCTGGAGCTCAGGAAAAAGAAAATGAAAGAAGGAAGATACATACAGATACATCTTTCTACTATCTAAATATATCTGTACAGATATTAAAAATGTATACTTAATTTTAATCATGCAGAATATGGAAAAATAAGTGAAAGAGAAGGTAGCATGTGCCTCAGGCCAGAGCTGCAGTATCTCTATGTTAGAGTCTGTTAAAATAAGTTCAGTGGTGAGGAAATGGGCTAATGAATACTTGTTGCTCCAGCAGAGCTCTGTCTTTTGCTCCTTCCACTCATCAGTCCATAGAAATAGTAGAGAATATTCATATGCCTTGTTATGACTGGCTAACTGTAATACAGGAAAATGATATACAAATGAAAAGATGGTTAGCATCCCAGATGGATAACGTTGGTATAGAGCAATGTACTGTTACATATGCAAATGGTCAAGAATGGGGATGATGAGAACTAAAATTTTGGATTGGTTTTCCACTGGAGAGATGGGAAAGGAGGATTAGACCATTGAATTAAAAAGAAGCATTTGATTAAGAAAATAAATAAAGTTTTGTGGAAGGGGATGTATTTGTGAAATGCCAGCAGAAGTAAGTGACCGTTAATTGAAAGCGTGGATGTCTATAGTGCCTGTAGTGCAGTCTAGGTGGTGTTCACTGTCCCCATGACTTAGTGATGGAACAAGTGGTGATGAGGGAGTGCCCGTGATTTGTGGTTTCTGACTCCACCTGAAAGAAGAGAATGAAAAAAATCAGGGAATCTTGCTTCTGCTGTAACTAATCAAAATCTCTAAATGATGTTGTTTCCGTGTGATGTGTATGTGCTCCGTCCTGTTTCACAAGTCAGCTTTGGTGATGACAATTCTGTTACCACCTGCATTCCTGGACACTCAGCTCTGCTTATCAGTCTTTGTAAACCATGTATGATGGTTGAGTAGCTGAAGTCTGAAAATTCAGCATGCAAAGCAGGATAATACCTGTGTGTTCTTACAGGCATGCACGCACCCTTCTTTTTGCTTACCTTATTTGAGATTTTTTTTTTTTTTCTTAATTGGGGAAGGAAGAATATACAGTTACTTAGCTATGGTAAGATGCATCTCATCCAGGAACACAGACTCTTCCTAAGAGCTCTATGGAAGATGCCGAAGCTTGTGGGAAATAGAAGCTGATGTTTGAGAACTCTACAAAAGAAGTGGTGAATAAATTTGTAGGAGGGAAAAAAGTAGTAGTAAAAAAGAATGAAAATCTGCTGCTTGATACATAATCCAGCTATCCCAGCATTATTTAGACCTTAAGTTTAATTCCAAGATAACCAGCATTTTTGAGTCTCACATGATAGACATTCAGCATTTAAGGAAAAAATAATTAATGACACTTAATGTCTTCAATGTACAGTTGTCGTTACACAAACATGGTTTCCTGTTTTACTTCAACAGTGCAAAAGTTTTATCATTATTCCCTATTTCAATTCAGCAATGTAGATCTTTATCAAGCATGCAGAACATACTTAATTGACTATAGCAGGAATTATGCTGTCATTCATTAATTATTTGAAAGAGTTGGTCTTTAAATGCAGATGCCTGAAATCTCTTTCATGGTCTAGGATTTTTTTCAGTAGAACCATGTCAATTGAAGCAGCCGCATAATTTGTTTATTCCCTTATCCTAATTTGTGTAAAAATCAACATTTTTCTGCAAATAATTTCCTTCAAAACAGGGCATCTGTTTTCATAACGTGATGACAGGATGGTCTCAGTTCATGGGCAAGGGGCTAAGTGATGAAGTTGGCCTTGTGCTTTTTCTGCTTCTTTGTGGAAGTGTTATTCCCTAGAAAATCAGATCTAGCAATCTTAGTGTGCATATCAAGTGGTCCCGATGAAAACAAAATAATAATGAAGATGTGCAAAATTTGGAATTTAAATTCTGAAATTACTTTGCAAGAAAGATGGCTGCCAAAACGTCCTAGCATGCTGTGCTTTGGTGTCAGCATTCTTCAAAGAAGTTCTGTGGAATTCCTCCTGTTGGAGGTGACTACATAGTGAAAAGCAACCTGCAGGAAATTAGTAAACTGCAGTGTCCTAAAATGCACAGAAGTATTTTAAGTTTACTGCTTTTTAGAAGAGATGGGCTGTTTTTATCCATGATAATCAAGGTATATAGTCTGTAATAGCACAGAGCAAGAAGCAAATAAGAGGTTTTATAAGAGATGGCAAAAAGGTCTGAGTTCGCGTTTTGAAATAGAAATAACTTTTTCACAAATGCATTAGAGAAACTAGGGAACATTAAGAAATGATGAAGAAGATAAAATTATTAATCACAAGGATACTAAGTGCCTTTCTTCAAATCCTCTTTCTGTTTAGCAGAAATAAAGTCTGTGTGTGCTGCTGCATGATAAGACTGTAATGGATGTAAGTAAAAAGAGAACTCCAGTGGAACAAATGAAACGCTGCTTGGAAACCGCCTACAAATAAATCAACAAGTCCAAACAGTTGCCACCAAAGTGCATCAAGGGAACTAGCAAACTAATTTGCAGTAACAGTGACACTAACTAGAACCAGAAAAGTGTCTGAAGGCCAGAGAAGAGCATGAACAGCTTTTAGGGGAGAAGTTCAGTACATCTTCTATTTGGTGGAATATATAATGGCATAAATAATTTATCAAAATCAATAAATGTCTGGAAAGTAATGGAACCGTAAGCAAAAGCACTTAACAGGCTTCTAACAAAGTAATCTTGCCAAACTACCTTTGTGTTGCTTTGCTGACTAGTAGTGTACCATTAAAGAGAAAGCAGCAGTGTTCTAAGTTCAAAACAGTTCAGAGTGTAACAATTCCAGATGGCAAAGTTGGATGGCTGAAAACATATCAGTCTTCCTTTAATTTTCACCTTCACTTAAATAAACAGATTTGACTCATTAACTTTCTATTTGGGACATTCTGCAATTTGGAGGAAGTGTAAAATACACCCAGTTTGCTTGAGGAAAGAGTCTGTATGACGAGGAGCTGGTCTTTCACAAAGCTGTATCACTCTGTTGGAGAGCTGGGAATTTTCATGAGAATTTATAATTACTTAGTGCCTTTTTATTTGGTGGATGTTCTGCTTATAGAGGTCAGTGGAATGATATAATCTGAGAGTGTAATGTATTAGTTTCAAGATAACTGTAAGAGTGCAAAATGTACAGAATTACTTCTCCTCTGGTTTCAGTTTTTAACTCTATGTGGAAAACTCTATGCAGGCTGGAGCAATTCAGTGTATAGGTGCAACACTTTCTGGTTTACCTCTGCAAAGGTGTGAGTCACAGTTTTTATTTCCTTGATTTGCTGCTTCAAAAGTGTGTGCAGGAAATGGATATCTAAGTCTGATCTGCATCCCGCATTCAGTCAAAACATATCTTACTTAAGAAGAATGCTGAATTTCTGTGCGACTTCCCTTTTTTGAGAAGTGGCAGTTTTAACGAGCTTATTAGACATAATAAATTTCAGCAAAGGGAAGTGGTTTGTTGAAACTCAGAGAGCGGAAAAAAAATAAAGAACTGAGATTCACACTAATTCTCTGTTGAATGCAAATAGGTAGTGTAATATTCCATTTAAAGGCAGCAGAATTCTGCAACAGAAGCAAATGAGATTCTTAAATCTGTACCTGGCTTGTTGCATTATCTATGGCTTTGTATTAGTGATCTTAAATTCCCGTAGTTTTTTATTTAGAGTAGAATTTTGGGAACCTGAAACTGCCAAAGCTTTGAAGCATTCAGTATATTCAGTAAATGAGTACTTTTCATTTTAAGCACTGCATGTGGCATACTTATTTTTCAGGGTTTGCTGTCTTGCTTTTGTCTGTGTTGCCTATCATTTTGGTTTTTGTGTTCCTGCGTGTTGCTGTTTTTTGACTCTGTAATATTTTTATAACTGTTCAGCAAGTGATAATAGCTGTAAGTCACAGCTGAGTATATGCCTGCCTATTTGATTTAGTTTTTCCACAGCAAGACTTCATGGCCTGGTATGCTGAAATATGAGCTTGCATACAGGTTCCTTGCTGAGGAGAAGAATAATGGACTGCAAAACACATTCTGCTGCTATTAACTTTTCAAGTGGATTGAGCTATTCATTGCCAAAAGAGTGTGCTGCAGCAATTAAGTTCATCCCTATGCTCAGTCGTCTTGCCATTTCCAGAAATGAGATGGACGTCTGTTTTGCAAAGAGACAAATGTTTTATTTATGGTAGAAATTATTAACTAAAACTGAAGCTGGAAATGTGCAAAGAATGGAGGTTTGGAGCACAGTACGAGACTGTAAAGGAATTCTTTTAATGTAGGTATTGAGTTCCTTGTGCCTATGTCATATACTGAACTGCTTGAAGTAATTGTGGTGGCAAGTGAGAAGGCAGAAAACCTCTGTCTTGCACGCTCTGCTGCTTATTTTATGTGTAGATAGAACCTTGTTGCTGAGACAATGGCAATCAGTGAAAGAAGTTACGCATTTCAAAACAGCTTTAAAAACACTGTTCATCAAACACTGCTTTTCAGCATTTAACATTTGCCAGGTACCTTGTCTCTTAAACAAGCATCTCCGTATACATGTGATCCCAGATAGGGAGCTTTAAACTCAGGTGAATATTTTGTTACTCTTGGAGAAGAGGTAATCCATAAGATTCAGACTGTGTTGTACTAGTTTGTATGGCAGAGTGTCATTTGAAGATTAAAAAAGTAAATATTTATCAGAGGACCTTATTTTATCCTTTAGGTTACCAAAGGCATTTTTCTGTTTAAGCACATCTTTCTGTTAGTATTCCCCAAAATACTGCCATGAAATGGTGATGGAGTCCCTCCCGTCTGGGTGCTTTAAGAGAGCAATGTTTTTCAAGTTGAGGAAATTCACTTTACAGAAACTTTGTTGTCAATGCCACAGATATACCCTGGGTGTAGGAACTGAATCGTTGTTCTGTTCTTCATTACATTTTAATGTATACATTGAATGTTTTTCAGGAACTCCAGGAAAGAACTTAATGATATACGGTTTGAGTTTACTCCAGGCAGAGGTAAGGCTCTTTCAATTGAATTATTCTTTTAGTGCTCAAAAAGGTATTTCAGAAATTGATTACTGCTCACGGTTAATACAAACTACTTCTCTGGTATCTTTCCTACTGGGTACAACTTTATATTGAACTTCACTTGAACAAGAATAGCAGATGTATGTAAATTCTAGTGGCAAGGCAACATAATATATACTATATGTTAGAAGAGCTGATTCACAGTATACTTGATCAATTTCATGTCTTACTGAAATGATCTATGTGGTATATAAGATCTTGCATAGCAATATTTACAGCTTTGGAATTTCCTTTTGCACATTTGGAAAATATCATAGGAAAGACAATACAGAGCCATAAAGGTGTATGTGGTGATGGTGGTAATATTTGAGTTCCTTTCCCCTTTTTTAATAAAAGAAGTCTGTTAACAAGTAGGAAGTGCACACCGTTTTTCAAATACTGTTTTCAGCTGGAAGTTGCATCTCTCTAGCTTTGTTATCATCAACAGAAAGAAATTCTGGTGTTGTAACTTTAAAGTCTACTGCATGCTTCTAGAACTTGTATTGGCTTTCTAATGCCAAGAGTTGTAAGAACTTGTAAAACTTACTTTGAAGAAAACAAAGTATTACTGGAATGAAACACACAGGAGGCTGATATTTTGAGTAAGAAGGTATCATCCTTGTTACATAGCAACCCTTCGAACTATGAACACATTTTATATTTTTCAAAATTCAGTATTCACCATATTTAGAGTAGCCCTCAAAGAGCTTCCACCTAAAAATGAATCCAGACTGGAGAAGGTGTCTCTTTTCCTGTAACTCACAGTATGTTTCATGTGCAGTAGTTCTGTACATAGATATTCTCTCTGTTGCCTACCTGCATTTCTCATTGATTCTGGCAATGGGTAGTAAAGAAAGAGATCTCTTACTTAATTGGGCACAGAGCATGCCGGTTTAGTCACTTGTCAGAAGAATTTCTTAAATATTCTCTAAGCAGTTACAGAAGCCCTTCAAGAATTCTTACTTGATCAAAAACTAGAAGCTATGGCACAGTAAAGTACATGAGGACTCTTCCTAGTGGTGAGTCCCTGAGGCAGCCAGAAGGCAGCTGTGATTCTCATTGTCAGGGCTCCTCAGAAATTGCAGCTAGCTCCACAATATTGTTTGTTCACCTGTGTGTGCTTCTTGAGGCAATGGTGCAACTGTGTAACTGCCTCACAGCATGTACTCCATGCACCTGTTTGGTGTTGAGGCCATAGCACAGTTGAGACTTAGCTGGAATTCAGGCTTGTTCCTGCTATTTGCTCCCCTAAGCCTTCTAAAGTGTCTCCAGGAGCAAGTACTAGTCATGGGGACTTAGGAATTTACCCACTTGGGTACAGCAATTGATGAAGAATCAGTCCAAAGCTCTGAATTTCCTGGGTCACAGTACTTAAAAGCCATTTTAAATTGAAAGCTTGAAACAGTGACTGTTCTTGTAACTCATTTGCTGGTCACAAACAACAAAGCCTATATAGTGTGTCTTTATCCGGAGATGCAGAACAATGGAGGTGATAAAGAAAACAGTGAAAACAACACCAAAACATAGTTTATTTTCTTGGTTGTGAAGATACTGAACTTGTAAACTGTGTAGGAGTATGTAGTTGGATAATAGAGGAGAAATGCTGGTGCCCAGGAAAGGTCTGTAGGGGGTTTGCAATGAATGAAATCATCACCTCAGAGGATTGGCTGTGCAGAGGCTGATAAGATAATTATCTTTTTTTCTTCCTAATTAAAGATAATTTTGAGTTCAAGCCTGCCTCCATGGGTGTTTTGGAACAAAAATATATTTTTGTTAAATGGCATTGGATGACTGACAGTTTTTGTTGTTTTTGTGGGCTCTCATACTTATTCATTTCACCTTTTGGACAGACACAGCAGATGGCGTTTCTCAGGAGCTGTTCTCTGCAGGCCTGGTTGATGGCCATGATGTAGTTATAGGTAAATTACATTTTTGTTTGCAATTACGCTCTTGTGACAAGTTTGTGTTGAATAAATATAAAAAATGTTTTCTCTAATGCTGGTTTTCATAAAATCCTTTTTGTTCTTATTTTGCTTTTGTGTATGTGTAGTTCAATCAACAAGCCAATTTTGATACCAGTCCAAGGATTGCTTTTGGAAGTCAGAACTCTTTAGTGGTTTGAGATAGATGACATAATATAGATCTCCTGAGGGATTATTTTCAATTCAATGATTGTTCATTTTTGTGCTAAGTTAATTTTTTTTGTTTAACAATAAAATGATTTTTCGGTGAGTGCTTTGGCAGCTCTGAAGTTAGTGAGTTAGTGCTTGAGTTCATGGAAATAGAAGCAAGCCAGAGTTCAGGATCTATGGAAATTACACCTAGAGATATTATTTATATGGTAAAAAAAAAAAGATAATGAGAAATGTTTTCTTGCTGCTGAGAGGAAAGATACTTTTATGTTTGTTTCTTTGTTTTTCCTCCCAATGAAATTCAGTGCCTGGCAAGGTTGATTAATTTGAAAGTGCTTATTTCCCTGCAGTTCATTCTTTTCTTCTGGCTGCTCAAACCAGTAGATATATGGTAACCAAAATCAGAGGGTGGCTAGTAGGTGCTAAATGTGTGAGAACTGAATCGAGGAATACTAGCAAATCAGTCTTTGTGTTACAGGCAAAGTTCATATCAGTGGGTTCAGATATCATTACCATGAATTGGATTTGTTATCATCTTTCAGGGGAGTGATGGGGCAAAGGCAAATGAAGGTAGTGATGGCTTTAGTGATGGGTCCTTGAAAAATCATGAATATTTAAATAAGTAAGGTTTTCCTTAGCAGTCTTGGTTAGAGACACTGTATAATTATTTTTAAAAAACCTTATTTCCTTACTTAGTTCCTGCTTTGAATTGCATCAGACTTTGATGTTTAGCACTATGATGATGGTCCTTTCTGTGCTTTCCTGTTTGTCTTTTTATTATGGTATTAAAAAAGTAAGGAAATAAAATTTCTTGTATATAATTGAAAACATTCAACTGAAATTTAATTTCATTAATTATAATAAGTTTATATGTTCATTTTTCTGGGGTGCTGTAACTTAAGTTCCACAGGCACAAATTCTTGCATGACTTTGTGCTATAATTTTCACTTGTCTCCTTCACCTATGAAGTTGTTTAAGTTTTCAAATATGTTTGGACATTGCTGTCTTCCTAGAAAATGACTTTTGAGTTCATGTTTTACAAAAGAGAAGTTCTGCTAAATGTGACTTTACTTTTAATTAAAAAAAAAAAATGCAAGTTGGGCTAAATTAAGCGTACGATTTGCTTTGGGAAAGCTGGCTAAATGTTCTATGGGCATGGAATAATAGGATTTGCAGGCAAGCAGGTTATTGTGTATTTCAGAATTTCACTGTAGCAGTGCAGTCCTAAGAAATGTTTCAGTCCCATAGTTTAAAGCAATAGGTCATATAAGAGAGCAGGTGGTGGTGCTGAAAATGTAAATCTGCTTACAAAACTAAATTTCTGTGTAAAATGATTTTGCCACCTTGTTCACGCAAAATTAAAAGGTTTAAGGTCTTCCTAAATAGGAAGAGGGGAATGGTATAGAAGACAGGGGTGTCAAATTTCACCGGGGGCCACATCAGGCTGGCGGTTGCCTTCAAAGGGCCAAATGTAATTTTAGGACTGTGTAGATGTAACTACTCCTACAGTCCTAAAATTACATTTGGCCCTTTGAAGGCAACCGCCAGGCTGATGTGGCCCCCGGTGAAAATGAGTTTGACACCCCAGATATAAGAGTTTGGTTAACCCTCTTCACCAGAAGAACTAGTTCCATTAGCTTCCAGATGGAAAGCAGCTGATAAATTACCTTTCACTTTTCAGCTGAAGCATGCAGAATTCAGCCTCTATAACATAAATGAAAACAAAGTACTGAGATAGTCTCATAAAAGTTTTTCTTGTAGTTTCTTTTAATGGATGTTGGAACGTGTAGAAGCTGGAAGAAACAAGAAAGGTGAAAATAACTGTGCCTATGTTGAACTCAACAGTTTGCTAGGGTAACAGCTGATTTTCTGAAAGGACACTTGGAGTCAGCAAAAGCTGCTCTGGAAAGTACGGCTGTGGCATACGTGAGCTGAAGCTGTTAGTGGGGACCAGCTGACATCTAAGTTTTCTAGAGTTTGCTGCTAAGCATCAACCTGCTTCACCGTTTGAGTCTTGCTGGATTTGCCTCACTTAACACAGACTTCCCAGGAAGATTTCCATTCTGATAAGCAATAAGCTCAGCCACTTGTTCTGCAGAGAAGCAAAAATCCCATCTTGCATGTTCAGTTCTGGCTACGACTCACTGGTTTCTGTTCTTACTGACAGTAGCATTGTTTCACAGGAGGTCCCTAGATCCAGGGAATCAGTGCAGAGAATTTTGTTTAAAAGCAGAGGGGGAATGAGTCTTGGAGCTTCTATGTAGGCATTGGTATCCAGCTGATGAGGTCTTTTTATGCAGTACTGAAGTAGCTGTGTTAAATCATATGAAGGATCTGGAATATTTTCAAAATACATTTTGAGACGAAATATGCCTCTGTGTGTATATATAATATATGTATATTAGCTAGTAAACATTCATCTAGTAATCCTATATTATATTTTTGATACCATAACGGAAACTCAAATCATATCAACAGTCAGTTCTGTTGAAAATCATATCGTTGCAATCCTACTTCATCATTTCAGTGAAGCCTTAGGCTGTAGTTAATCTTCTAGAGGCCTTGCTTAAATTTCAGAACGTAAAGGTTTATTTACAGTTATTAAATTGCAGTTTCTATATATAAAAAAAGTACTTCCCTTCCTGAATGCTGCTTAAATAAAAGCCTTGATACCCATGCCATCAAGAAATGTGCAGTTGCCCTTCACTATATTAATGTACCTTTATTTTCGGTATTTTTGTCAAAAAGTATCTGTGAATACCTTGAGCTTCATGAATGATGTACCTTCACTTTTAAATCCACCAGACATTCACTACCTGAAAATGGATATCGGTCTGTGGTGTTGAGCCAGACCAAGGCATCCAGTTCAGAAGCAGAGGAACAGCTTTTAATCAGAACAAAAGCTTCCTGCTGAAAGGCCTAATGTGTTTAGGAGAACCAGCTGAAAACCCCCCAATAGATCATAGTTTGAAATGAGATCATATTTTGAAAGTAGCAAGGATTTTAATCAACACCTTGAATTTTTTCTTGGAAGTGAGAATATGATAGAAGCCACAATAGTTTGACTATGGGTTTTGGGGTTGTTGGATATTTTTTGGGGTGGGTAGAGTGAGATAACCTTTTTATTTGGTGCCATTACTGCAATAGGTAGACGGGACTTAAAATGGCATCTAGAATGAAAAAAAACATGGCTGTGGATGGCTTATTTGGCCATGAATGCAGAGAAAATGTATCTGGCCAAATCCAGAGTGACATTATTTGAAGGGATGTTAACCAATAAGAAATATGTATAGTTCCAAATTAATCATGGTATCAAAGCATTTGAAATTGAAACATCTGACTCTTACAGTATCCTGTCTGCTGATGCTGAAGGAACTTTCATACTAAAATGGAAAGACAATAAAGCAGAACTGCAGTTTGTTAGTATGCTGCCTGTAACAACATCTTAACTCATAATGGCACTGATAATCCAATCCATAGAAAATACAAAGTTACACAGTGAATATCCTTTTGCTTTCCTTGGTTTTGCTCTGTGTTTGCTTATAACTAGTTTACTTTGCTGTCTTGCTAGATTAATTGTCTTTGAAAATGAAATAAATTATGCCTTTTGTTCAACTAATGCCAGCTTATCATCTCACTGTAATCAGAAAATGGGATAGTGCTGCACGGGTAGAAAAGATGTTGCACTAATTTATGTCTTCAAAGAGCGGTAATGTTGCTAAGGGTAGGTGACCTGGGTAGTGCTACCATTTGAAGGTGGCATAGGTTTGTCATTTAGTATCAGTAATAATCTAAGATGCACTGATTTTTGTAATCTTTGAAGGAATTTGTCACAATGTGGTTTTGTTGTTGTTTTGGTTTGGGTTTTGTTTGGTTTGTTGTTGTTTTTCTTGTCTGTTTCTTCTTGTGGTTCAAACTGAGCAAAAGAGCTTTTTTTTAGATAAGTATTATGTTTTTGTATGTTCCACAGTTCGGTGTACCCATAAACTTTCTAATGAGAAGATGCCCTTATAGACCCTAACAATTAGTTTCAAATTATAGACTAAATACTTTGTGATTGCTCTTTACTGTATTATCCAGAAAGGAAACTTACAGATTTAATGAAAACCTGACTGTATTTTAAGATATTTTGTAGAAACTCTTGTGCCTTCAATGTGCACACATAACTCCATATCTCTTGAGTAAGATATGCACATGCATTACAGATAGGAGAATATTTCTAAAATCCCTGAGGTTTAACTAAGACTTACATGTTTCAACACATCTGGCTCATTTAGAGCTAACACATTGAAGGGTGACTCACAGTGACTAGACTGCTGGGACTTCTGGGAGCTTGAGGTACGCCCTCTGGTAATCAAGCTTTGCATCTGAATTGTGCTTTCAAAGTTATTTAAACTATATGTGTTGTACAGAAAAGGTGCACTTGAGAAAGTACATGGTGTGAAACTGGCTGGTTTCATGCAAGTTGCCACCTTGCTGAACTTTCATTGTGGTAGAAACGTAGAGGTAACCTCAAGGTGAAAAAAAATTATTGTGTTAGGTGAATAATCGCTGCTGCTGTAACGGGGGTTGTGTCAGAACTATAAATATATGATGTAAGAAATTCTCCAAGCATGCAAATTATTCTCTACATATATATACGTATTCACGTATCATAGTAAATGTGTTTGTCTTGTAGCCATGATGAATATAAATTTTGAGTTGCTTTATGGAAAAAAAAAAAAAAGCAACAATAACAAAACAAGCAAAAAAAACCACCACAAACCAAACCCATGGAATTAGCAGTTGCATTCAAAGAAAGTTCCTTTTTTGGGTGTGTACTCCACCAGTTCCTACTTAACTGTGTAAATGAGGAATAAATCTGTCTGTTAATTGGTGGGATTAGTTTGGGTTTCGCCTGATGTGGCCTGAGGTGTGTTCCCTGCCTGCATAGGCCTGAATTGTTGTTTTGAAGTCTTTCTGTTCCAGTTTAAAAATAAGGGGGGGAGAGAACTGTGAGTTTGAATCAGAAATTGCAAAGACAGCAATGTGAGTAATGTTCCTCTTTTCAATAGTAATTTAGTTGCTGGTATTTGTTTCCTTGGCATTAACTTCTCTGCAAGTGGTTAGTATGTCAAAATAAGGATTTATTGAGGTTCTTCAAACTAGAGGTAGTCTATTTCAAAACCTGACTCCTGCACATCAGGGAGTCTTTTCTAAATATATTTTTCCTTGTTTCAAGTTTCACATATAAGGTATTGAAGTAGCTTTGCTGCTATTTCATCTTGTTAATAGTTTTGTCAGAACAATATCTATAATTCATAGCAGAACTTGGGACAGGAAGAGTTGTGAAGATCTGATGGGGAGAGGAGATTACTGAAGAATAATATGCATAGCAGAATGTGACCTGCCTTATTTCTGCATAGACCTACATTTCAACTCTAATCCAGCATGATGAAGGCATTTGTTAGTGCTGGCTTCAATATCTTGGTGGCTATCAAACTGTTGTCAAAACCTTTGTCTGAAAGCTACCACTTGCTTTCTACGTTCAGTCAGTGGCAAACAATTTTTTTAACCTTGTACTCTGATTCATTCTTTTATATAGCGAATTTATGAGCACAATTTACTGTAATGTCTCAGGCTTGTTAAATATCACTACTAACAACGTTGGGCAGCAGGTCTAGATTTTTACTTTAAACATTCATTTGAGACTAGACTAAGGTTTAGAATACTCAGGATCATAAAAATTATTTTCTCAAAATGAAGGGGAAATAATGAAATCTGTGTATATTCCTCCCTCATCTTCCTGGATAGTCTACCCCATTAAACACATGCAAAATCAAGCTCTGAAATAGATAAGCATTTACGTATCCAGATGCATTCTACTTACATTTTCATAACACTTTGTTTTAAATTTGTGGTGGTTTGTCTAAATGTTCTTCACATGTTCGGCGGGGGGGGGGGGGCGGAATCAATCTGAAATATCCACCTTCTATTTTTTCATAAGTTTCTGGGAAAATAATGTACAATTTGCCAGTTATATTAATATTTTAATTCAATCAATAAAAGCAGTTATCACAATTTCAGGGGGGTTTGTTTCTTTTTGTTTTTTGTCTCTTCTCACAGATTGTAAAAAATAAAACATTACCTTGGATCAGATATCCTTACTAAATGATTGAGAATTTGGGAGCTCAGTGATGTGGTTTTGGAATTGAAATAGGTAGATTTCTAGCACTAACTTATTTCATTTTCCATTTTTATACAGAGCTCCTGTTTCATAAAATCTATTGCTCATGTTGGGTGAGGATTTTTCCATCAGCTACCTAAAGAAAAAGGAAATCTTGTATCTTTCTCAGTCCTCAGTTTTCCAGTTTTTGTCTGTGACCCCTGGATATTAATACCCCATGTTACTTGATCTTAATGTGAAAACATTTGAGGTCTACTATTATTCTGTAAACTCTTTTTTTTTCAGTTTGAGAAAGGATAAATATTTGAATTTGTCTGTAGAGGTCAATCAGAGACATGTGTCTCTGATGCCTCTTCCATGCCTTTGCCTGTTCCACTACTGAATAACATTGCATAACTGGTTATTTGTTAAAGCTTCAGTCCCACTTTTATTTCCCTCCCATCCTATCTTGGAGCAAGATACTTTGCTGCCAAACTACTAGTTAATGTCCTTAAAAATGTGTGAAAAGATGTGAACTAGCCTAAACCTTGGTTGTCCGTATAGAACAAATACCTAAGTTAAATTGCCACAGATTTTAGTACTCACTAGGGGTGACACAACCTGCACCTATGAGTATTGTGTGCATAATTTGAAGTATTGTTTGCCTGCTTGCTTTACTTTTGCTGTGCATTGGGCCAGTCTTTGAGGGATGAGGACGGTTTTATCTGGCACAGTTCTTCCTCAGCCTGGTAGTTCATACACACATGAAGCAGTGTATACACTCCTGGGCTTACCGTGTTTACAGTATTGGGGCTCAGAACCCGTATGAACCACAGGGCTCAAATGGTTTTAATAATTACTATAAGTGGTGGGAATTGCACTGTGAAGTGGTTGTCCTGTTCATAAAGATGCTGTGGAGACCTTTTCCAGTCTGCTGGTCTTCCTTTAAGGGAGAAATGCTTTGGCCCCTTGTTGTCCTGTAGCTGCCCTCTTCAAGCTGTGTCTTCTGATTGTGAGGCTGCAAATCAAGCTGTTGGATATTAAAGTATCAAATATTGAAATGGAGATAGTTTCCACTGTCTTCATCTATCTCTACTGATTCAGCAATGTGCTTTGAGAATTCAGGCAAATTTGCGAGCCTTAATCTCCCTTTGATAAAATCCTAATGACAGCCTCTTCATAAATAATACATTTCTAAATGTTTTTCATGTTTCTGCCTTGTCAGTGTCCAATAGCTTCCTCAGAAGAGAAGCTAGGCTTGCTGTTGATCTTTCCATTTTCTTTTATTTCTTTCTTATAAGAATCATGTCTAGCTCCTTGCAGTCCGCTAGCGATAAACACTTGTTAGTTAGCTGTCACAGATCTCAAAACGCTTTAATATTTCCATCCAACTGTTCTCAAGCAACAAAAACAAAAGGAATTTTATGACTAGCATCCTGCACGGGTGAACTAATGGAATCATGCTGCACTTAAAAGACCTTTTTGACCTCTCTTTGGAAAGCCTTTTAATCTTTCATGCACACAGTTTGTGAACTATTAGATAATAATAAGACAGTCAGAGATCTGGAGGAATTGTTACTAAAATCTCTAAAGGTTGATTGCTTTAATTATTTGCACAATATACTATAACCCTCTGCTAGCTAGGGTTTAAAACTTAGTTTTGATTTTGTTATGAACTTGAAAATGCGTGAAAACCACTGTGCAGTATGAAATATGAATGAATGTATATATTGCAATGAACCTCTTGCAATATGTGAAACTGCCTCAAGAGCGTGCATAATAAATTCAGCCCTTTGGAGGAAAGCCTTACCGGCAGCTGAATTTTCTGGAGTGATAAATTCCACTGAAAAGTATTCCCTGTCACTTGGGCATCCTGCTTCCTAAGACCCACACAGGAGAATACAGCATTAATCATCAAATCAGTAGACTCCCAAGACAGTTAATTATGTAGAACTCCATGTATCAGATAACAATGGCAAAATATCTGCCTACAGTTGGGGAAGAGGTGATGTTTGAAACAATCAGCAGGAAATCCAATAAATCTGTTGAGCTTTGGGTTTGGCCTCTAACAGGAATACCATTGATGACGTAAGGAACAGTTGAAGGTGGCTGTTTCTTACAGATTGAGTTTTGGACTATATAAAAATTATATCACTTTTCACTTATTAAAAATACTTTTCATTTTCCCAGAGCTCATAATATTCCAGGGTTTTTTTGTGACAGTAATTTTGTGCCTGAATAATGTTTTCCCTTTCCTCACATCTGAATTTTAGGATTCAGTAGCTTTGCAAACTATTGAACGTAAGCATACTGTCAGAGGTTCCCCATCCACTCTTTACAGAATGGAAAACCAGATGAATCATTATTCATTTGAGAGCACCCCAGAAATATAATCTCAAGCTTTAGATTCTGCTTGAGTCTGGTTTTATACCAGATGGCTCCGGCTCAGTTGGCTGGGTCGGCATTGTGCTGGAAATAGTTCTACTGTACTTCATATAGCTTTATTTACTGTCTCATTAATTTTAACTTTTCCAGAAGTTTTCCCTATTCAGAAGCCATTAGTGTTAGGTTTCATGCTGTGTTAAGAATTTTAAATAACCAGGCAGAGTTTTGTTGTATCACAGGAGCAAAACAGTTATTTGAGAGTGCCCAAAGTATGGTTAGTCTCTTCTATTTAGTTGTGAGCTTGAAGATGGCCATTTTGTTCTGTTTCCTCAGCTTATACTGATCACTTATTTAAAAATTATAACCGATGTGGTTGGCCAAAACTGTCATATAGCAAAGAGTGATTTGTAGTATGTGCTACATCAGTATTCATGCCAGAGGACTCTAGTTATGTAGGGTTTTTTAATTTATTATGTCTGCAATTAGCAGCCTGTGTTGTGTATATTTAGATGCTGGGTTTGACCTTTTATCCTATTGCATGTTTTGCAAGTCCAGACACTCATTATGACGGAGTGGCACAACCATTTGTCACTGCCTAAAACCTGCAAAAGAACCTGGGATGATTTGTGGTGCAGGGGCTGATTATCTGTCCTTCAGAAGCCTTCTGAAGAAAGCAGGACGGCACCTCATTTATTGTTGTAAACAACAAAAAGCCTATTGTGCTAACTGCTGCTAGCGTTGGAAGGGCTTTTGCTCCAAGGCATGATTTGAAGTATACTCTATTTACTTGAGGTTACTGCTGGCAAAGCTTTTTCCATCACCACTTAATTTTTTCCTGCAGTTATCTTGTTCATGTTTCTTCTTGTGACTTTTATGGGAGCACAGCCATAACATCTTGAGAAAACACTCTGCAAAATAAAGTTGAGTCTAGTATATCCAGGCCATGTAGAAACAGTCAATTCCCAAGAGGATTTGAAATTGTCAATTAGTGCTGCTTTCAGGCAAACTAATCTCCTATGGATTTCAGAAGTACAACACCCAAGGCATGACTTCAGAGTACTTCAAAGAAAAATGGCTTTGTCAATAGGAAATGTAGTATACTTAACTTAGAGATAAGGTGTAAAGTAGAATCCAGAGACATATATTTTACAACGCTCTCCACTTCTCCAAATAATTTAAGTATCAGTGGAGAGAACGATTCCTGCCTCTCTAGAAACTCCTGATGTGAAACTCCTTTTCACTTGACGGAGACCATTACTGTATTAAATTAACTTTGTTTGCTGACTTGCAATAGAAGAATTGTTGGGAGGGAGAGGAGAGATGGTGAGAGTGGGATTTTTTTTTCCTCCTTAGTTTTTTTAGAGGTAGTGAGGCTTATCTACATTTAGAAACTTTAGGCTCATTTTCTGAATTTAAGCCAAATTAAATCTTTGTACGTAAACTGTACTAGGAGGGTTAGGGAGTCTTGACCTACTAAATCATTCACCTTGATGAAAAGAGCCTAAATTTAGCAGCTGGGGGAGATGTAAAAGCCTAATAGCAGTTCCATTTAAAAGTAGTTGTTTTTCTTTCTTGCCTGATGCGGTCAGGAATCCTGAGTAGGGCTGAAGAGCAGTATCAACTGCTTGCATCTAAGAACGTTGTTTACTGATGTGAGCATATGTTGTCTACATGAATTTCTCAGTGTCTTTCAAGAGACTTTGCATACTTAGGGGTCCAAACTGTGTATGTTTAGTAATAGCCCTAAATTTGCAGAAGTATATTCATAAGAGTGGTTACGTCGGTTATATTTAATACAACTGATAGGTTAATGGAATTGCATTTAAAGTAGGGTGAGTATTCCACTCTAGAGGATGTCTGTACTGTGGTTAAGATGGGATCCCCAAACTTTCTGGAGACGTAACTGGCAGGCACTGCAGGCTGGCTTTCTGGAAGGACTCCAGACTGCTTGGATGGCTTCTGCTGCCCATGCTGCAGGCTCTGTTAGTATTCCTAATGGAAGTTAACTAAACCAGAGATGCCATGGGCACCTGCCGTTCATGGGTTACTGCTGGTTTTCCTAGCTCACTATATCAGGCCCCAAAAGATTCCAGTTACCAGATCTTCAGGGTGTTCAAGTGCAGAGAGATGTGCCCCATGCTATGTACTGACTGAGGTCCTAGAACCTCTGGCTTGCACTAAGGCAAAAGGGTAATGAATGGCTCATCCCTAAAAAAAAAAAAAAAGCACATTTTAAGTAGTTTCCTGAAATGCACAATTACGTATCCAAATTCAGACAGTTGCCTCTAATTGTTGGCCCTAGCAAAACAAAAGGTCTTGGAAAAATGAAGAAGATACCAACATGACTGTTTGGGTTTGCTAGGTAATTACATGCACATCTTGGTTGATGTTAATTACTTACGCTTTCAAATGTTGCAAAAAGAGCAGGCCTTTGGGGGGATTTGCATTCACAGTGGCTTGATTGAATGGGATTAATGACAGTGTTTCGCAAAATCGTTTTTATTGCCATCCTGTAAAGACCAGAAAGTGTAAAACACAGAGTACCAAAAGTCACAGGTGAAATGCGAGTTTTACTTGAAAAATGTTAAATGCGTATAATTGAAATTGAAAAGATCTCTCTGTAGAAAACTGCAGGTGTCACTATTTTTTATGTAAACTTGCATTCTAAAATTATGGACTCTTTGCAGGTCTGCTTTCTCATTTTCAAGCGTAGCCTGAAAACATCTGGCATTACTCCCTTAAATCCTCCTAATCTTCTGTTTGATTAAACATGTCCCACTCTAGTTATGGCTCATCAGCTAAGCAAAAATAAAGCATATTTCATATGCTTGCTTCAGATGTTTCTCTAGCATTTTATATCTAAAAGTTTTTGGCTTGTATTCCTATTAAAAGTGAAGACAAGTGAACAAATAAAACTGTCCCCTGTAGCCTTTTAATAAGCACTGTTCTTAGAAAAGCTGTTTTCTTGAAGAATGGTGTCACTCCTTTCTGTTACGGTGTTTAACTAATTAAAAAAAAAAAAAAAAGGTTAGCTATTTACATATATTGCGAGTTTATCTTTTGCTATTTTTGCTTTGAAAAATTTAATTTCTTCTGTGGGGAAAAGTCAGCAGGAACGTTAGGGATATTAAGATTTGATGCTACTTGTGAAGTCCTTAGTGCTGCTTTCTGCTGTGTGGTAGTTCATTAAAATGCTGCTGATAATGGGCTGCTGTTTGCAAGTGCAGGAATAAAACTTCGCCAGGAACTGCCTAAGGGCAGCTGGAAGTTCTTGCATTCAGGAGGAACAGCCAAGCGGCTTGTGGACTTGCCTTAGTGGTTCTACAGCTGCTCAACATTAAATGAAAGGCTGCCCCCCTTGAAGAGGAACATGCATTTTAAGCTCATCCTTTTGTAACATTTTTGTAATAGGTGAAGTTAGAAACCATTGGATTAGGACCCAGCTCCAATGTGGTTTTGTATCACCATGTCTCCATTTCAGTGAAGCCAGTTAATACTGCTCTTGAGTATATGATTGTATTTTATAGATTTTTTTTTTTTTTTTTTTTTAAGACATAAAAAATTGAAGCTATTCTATTCTGGCTTCAGGAGCTATGCGGCTGAACACTCCTTTTTGACTGTGTATGAGGTTCTAATTATTAATTGTAATGAAAAGCATTATCTGTATTTGCATGTATTTTATCAGGTAGGAGGTATTGCAATAAAATTGACCTGTTGATTGTGAAAGTGAATTGTGTGATTCAAATAAAAACTCTTTGTAATGATTAAAATAAAGAAGATTGTGAAAAATGAAGCATGAAAAACAGAAAAACTTTTTGTCGTAGTGCCAGGAGTTGAGTTCATTTAACTGTGAAGGTTAATCTTTTCCTTTCTGAAAAAGTGTTCTCTACAAAATGTACCTTATGGTTGCCTTTAGGGCTTGTTTTTAGTTTCAGACAGCCTTTCATCTACGGTCAAATTTTTTACAGGTGTATAAACAGTCCTTTGTGCTATTTCAGTGGTATAAAGAAAATGAGACCCTCAAAAATGTAATTTACATTTAACAGTCGTATATTGGCCTAATTCTTCTCTAAATTCCCTTGCCAAACACTGTACTTCCCCTTGTGAGGTGAATTTCTATAACTACACAGTGAATCATATATGATCAGGCATGGTATGAGTGAAAATTTTATCCTAATGATGTTAGAAGATGGAAGAAGTAGGAACCTGAGTTTTTAACAGTAGGACATTGAACATGCAAGTGTTTGCTCTATATCTTCACCTTATGAAGTCTGTGGAAAGTATTATTTATGGGGAACATCTGGTTTCTTGCTTCTCTGCTTTATGGTACTTACCTACTCAGTGTACTAAGAAATGTCTTCCACTTAATATCTGTTTATTTCCTTTTAAAAATCTTGTCTAAACAGCTCTGCTAAGTGCAGAGTCTTTATCTCGTGCTGATGTCCTGGTGATGACATCTTTTGCTCGAAAGTCAGTTTTGAGCAGAGGCTCTCAGTGGTTCGGTCCGAGTTAGCTCGGGATCTAGGACTGTGCAAAGCTGGGAAGCAAGTTTAGTAAAGATACAAAGCTGAAAGCAGACAATTTTTTGGTCAAGATTAATGGTAGCAGTATTGTAAAAATAGACCAATTAAAAGTGTGAGTTGGGTGTTTTGATAGAAAAAAAAGTTTATTATATTCCTACCACCTCTGTTTTCAAGGAGTAAATTATCCCCTTCCTGCTACCTCGGTTGTGGCATACAGCTTCCTTTGCTGGACACTCGGGTCTGTAGATCCGGTTAAACCGTTTATTGCTGATACATCACAAATCTTGGTCATGTTTACTGAGAGAGTAGTTTGAAGATCAGCTTATATGTTATTATTTATTATTTTTACTCAGTTTTCTTTTGGTAGTGAGCTGTAATAGATCACCATGAGTCTGTGTGGGTGCTAATGGCAGCCCAAAGAAAGGACAGAAACAGACACATAAAGCCAGGAGAAACGGGGAAGAGCAGGCTCAAGCTTGTCCTAGAAACTTGAGCTGATAGTGGCCCTGGCTATAGCAGAAACATGATGTAAAACACGACAACCATCAGCTTATCCTTGGCTGTGTGATTCTCCCATTTTCCCTGTGCTTGCATTTGTCTGATTGTTAATTGTTTATGGAATAGACTAAGCTGAAAAATAGTAGGGTTATTTTTTTCTGTCTTTTGGTTTTCAGGCAGATTTTTCCCTTGAATCAGTTTACATAGTCACAAAGTATCAGTGACTGCAAAAGAAAGGAGGCAGGACTCTGACTTGCAAACAGCTAGAGAGTGATTAAATGATTCAGAGGGTAATTTACGGACATGTATGTGTGTAGAATTAAGTAGAAGATTCAAAATGAGGCTTAATGTAATGTTGAATGCAATTTTCTGTAAACTGTATTTTTTTCATACTTTATTTTACAGTTGCTGCTAACTTACAGAAGATAGTAGATGATCCAAAGGCCTTGAAAACATTGACTTTTAAGTTGGTAAGTAAAAGCATGAAGGGAAGAAACAAACTAATTATCGTAGTATTCACACAGAGTCTGGATTTTATCTCATTGACAGTTATTTTGCTGAATAAGTGTGTTGGCAGATAAGATGATTGAAATTACTATGTGAGAGAAAAAAGCTAAGCCTTGTTTTGACAGGACATTAGGGATATGTACAGTCACACAGCTCCGTAACTGTGCAGGGGGAAGGTGGTTCGTTCACGTGAATTCTGAGGAAGCCTGAGGTTTAGGTGCGAAACTTCAGGGAGAAAACCCCTGGGTAGAATTGCAGAAACAAGGAAATCAGAGAAAACTGTAGTTGATGGGTTACCTCCCCTCCACCCCCACTCCTCAGCTCTGTCCTGCCTCAGATGTCCTCTGCTAATGGACATTTTGTTCCATCCCATTTTTTCCAACACCTGCCACCACTTTTCTTGCATGCAGGCTGCCCTCTCCTTAGTTCTCTGCTTTAACCTTCTTTTGATTGACCATCCACACTTTGAAGTTGATCTTGCTCCCACTGTACTGCATTTGTTTCTCCCTCCCCACCTGTTTCTGTCTTCTGTATATCCAACATCAGACCCTACTTTAGGGCCTGGGACTGTTTTCTGTGGTGAATTTTGTGCCCTGGACCATAGATCCTAATTTTGTTCAATTTTGATGCTATAATGATCTAATTTACTATTAATAACTTTACATTGCAAAAACATAATTCAGAAATTATGTGCTGTATTTTTTTTAATTTCTTGCTAATATTAAGTTGAAAAAGTTACATACCTAAAGTGTAAATACCAAACTCTAACCCATTAGGTTTCAGCACCCCTTGCTCAGCCACGTATGACAGATCAGACTGAATGTGTGTTAGATAAGTAGGTCTCTAAAATCACAGCTTTGTTTATAAAAGCAGCTGCTTCACAAGGGCTGTAGAGAGCCATTTTTAGAGAGTAAGTGACCTAGTTGATGATGATGTATTAATTCAGGATTGTTCTTCCCATGTAACTTTTTAAATATAGATTGGAGTGGTTTAAACTGACCGAATCATTTGGACTCACTTTTCTTCTGCAGTCCAGTAAAATCACCAGAACGTACACATTTCTTTTGGGAAGAGGTTGGGGTGGAGGGATGAGAACACGTGTTTTGCTTCTGTGGCTCTTACTATCTAAATATAGCTGAAAGGCTGGTGCTTCTCTTTTTCCAGCTGATCTGTGTTCTTGCTCGCTAAACATCTGACTTAGCTTTATTGTACAGGCAATGGCATCTCACTGAAACCATTTAGATATTTAGATACTCCAGAGGCTCTGTAGAAGTCTGGATTTCTAGTTCACACACTTAAAATAAAAGTGTGAAATTCCAATATGTAATATCCTATAGTATCCAGTTAATGTTTACATACGTTGTAAACAAACCCACTTGAAAATTGAGGTTGGGCTGTTCCTGCAATTCAGTTGGCTTTATTGCTGGGGTTCAGTTACCATCATGTGGTATTTCAGATTCCAGTGAGTGAATGCTGTTGTAATCCTACTCCTTACCATGATCAGAATTAATAGACAATCCAAAAATCAGTCTTTGCCCCTTCTCAGGATAAGTTATATTGGCTAGGTAACAATTGCTGATGTTAAATTTTAACCTAGTATTTTTAACCTAGGTTACCTACATTAGTTCCCCACTTCCTGGGAAAAGAATATAACCACAATAAGTATCCTATTTTGTTCTTATCCTTGGATTAATTTAATATATGTTCTATTTATGCCTGTTTCTATATTGTGTAGATGAGTTTTTAAATGAATTTTTGCCTAAGAGAACTCTGTCATTTGTTTATGTGCCCTACTGAGTCTTTGTTACCTCTCAGCAAGGTCTCACTGAATGTAAGAGCACTTGTATACAACATGATTAAACCATATTTTGTTGGTAAATATTTCATGGGGATTCAAAGCCTAAATGTAGCTAATCCTATATCCATACAGATAATTCAACTGAAAAATGCTCTTTAGTCTAGGATTAGGTACTACTATTTGTGGATAAGAATCTGGTTAGTATCTCCCTGCTTGCAGATTGCTTGTGTTGGTATTTTGCTGGTATGTAATATTTCTATTCAAACAGCAAGAGTTTTCATCTTTGGGGAAAAAAGAACAACTTATGTCTTAACCATTTCTGCCTTTAATTGTTGCCAAAATGGTAAAGAAAGTTATTAAAGTGAGGTGTCTGGATGAATCTGTCTTTAAGGTTTGTCTTCCCTCTTGCATATATTTTTAACAGTGCATCTTTGTTCTTACAATGATGTCATTCTACAGAACATAGATGGTATTAAACCCCCCTTAGTTGTCTTGGCTAACACAGAATGATGACTTCCTTGCAGGATCCAGCTGTCCACACTTTGGGAAAGTGGCTGCTTTAATACACAACTAATCTTGGCAACACTCAAGGAAACACAAAATTATTGCGCAGCATAATTTGCATTTTATGTAAGCATTTTTCATATGAAAAAGGGAGGAAAAGTAATGCCTCCAGTCACTAAAAAGTGAATTGCAAATACTAAGAGCTTTTCTTGTATGTTGCAGTTCGTGTATAGTAGTTGTACTTATGCTAAGCACGAATATAAGCTAATGGGTTCCAGGTGCATTAAATATTAGGCAATATTTATTGATAAGGAAGGCATTTAAAAATCTATACACATCTAGATATGTTACTTAGCAAGGCTTTGAGGAGATAGATAGCTAGCTAGAGTGTAGAATTATATTAATAATATTAGCTCTTTTTAGCATGGTATTTAAGTGCAAAATTCAAACGCCATTTATTTAGTAAATTCCCAATCCAAGACCCGCTGAGGTATCTTAATAGTAACCTATGGTGATGATCTCAGGCTTTTAACTTGATGCTTCAGTGGAATAAGACCTGTGAAATACTCTCTGAAGACAGACATTTTGTTCTGATTGTCTGATCCAAGTAAAGTGGAAGGAGTAGCCTGATGGAATGTAATGCTTCCACAAGCATTTGAGTGAGTTTATTTTTGGTCATGAAAACTCAGTGGGTAATGTCACTTGGTGCACCTTGTGTGCACAGTCTGAGGGCTTTCTTCCTTATAGTGCATATACAGAAACCAGTTCTACTAAAGAGTTCAACTGCTACTACTGCATAAAAGGATCAAGAGCATTTTCATAGGGTGAACCAATTGTTCTGACGTTTGGTGGGGGGATATGCCAAAGAGTATGAAGACATCTGTCATAAGTAATTTACCATTACACACTGTTCATCCAATTGTATTATTATTTTGATTTATATATTATACCAGTCAAAAATGTGTAAAGAAACTTTATTAAAAATGTAGTCGCTTCTGTCCTGCAGAAGCAGATTTTGTATTTAAAAATCAAAATATTTTACCTACAGCATGTGTAGTTTTTTTAAAGCAGACCTAAAGCAACAGTTCAGTCCCGATCAAAGTGGTTTAGTATTCTTACTGTTATTTGTGAAAAGTGAACTGATTGCTTGTGCCGGTTTGTACTGACAGACTTTACTGAAGGTTCTCAGCTACACGGTTTTAAGTACTAGAATGTACTGGTAGAAAGGAAGCCCTTGTTTTGCAAATATTATTACTCTTCATAGACTGCTTCAAGATATTGTTTAAAAATTCAGTGGACTGGTGTTCCAAACAGACTGAATAGCTGGACTCAGGAGACATTTGGTGTCTACAGCACAATGGTAAAAGGAAGGTTCTGTACATGTAGGTTATTGGCTCTTCATGAGTGCTGACAGCATGCTCGCATGAAAAAGCAAATTTGGATCCAGTCTGGAAAGTTTGGTTTAAAGAATTTGGGTCTTCAAGTGTTAATTTCCCAGTATTTTTTTCATAACTTTTAATATTGATTAAAATAGTTTGCTAAAATTGAGGATGCAGTTAGCAGACACTGGCACAGGATACACCAAGCAGTCTGAAAGCTTCCCTTCGAGTAAGCTGTTTGCCACCCAGGTGACGTGGGGAAAATCTATAATCTGACTGTCAAACCCTCCTTTGCAGCGTAACATACTGAACATTTCTGTTTGTACTTGCAGGCCTCTGGCTGTGACGGCACTGAGATTCCCGATGAAGTGAAACTGATTGGGTTTGCTCAGTTAAGTGTCAGCTGATGTCTGGCCCTGGACCCTAAGCCGAATTGTGAGATTGCGAAGAGGCCAGCTTAGATGCAAAAGAAAATTAATGCACCACACACTGAGTTCTGCTTCATTCTCTAGCAAGTCACAAAGTCAGAACAAGCAAAGCCCACAGCTACACTGCTGCTGCTAACATTCAAAATGCTACTAAATGTCTCTTAGCCGTTGATTTGGATTCCCCCTAAGTGAAAAGCCTGTGGAAATGCACTCAGGTGGCTGTATTTATTGGTTACAAAAGGAATTTTCTATCAAGCTTACTTCTTTCATAAACTTTGAGTGATACTATTTTACCTGTACTTGTGGTTGATAATACTGCCTCTGTTCTATTTAGAAATTAACATAAATGTAGAAGTTAAGAATGATTACCAAACTTGAATTCTAGTTTTAAAACTGTGAATTTTATTTTTCATATATTTATGCATTACACATCCTAGTCATAAGAAAATTATTTGACTTGATTATGTCTTATTTGCAGTTAATCTCCCATTATTTAAAAAAGTTTCAGGTATATCTTTGAAGTATTTGGTAACTTCTGGGGTTACTTTGAAATTAATTAATTAGGCGTTAGTAAGCTTTTGTTGGTTGTGTGTCTAAAAACCAGTCCACAAACATTGTCAAGGGAGTGGGAGGTGCCTTGCAGACATTAATGTTTTAAGAATGTGCCTGAGGCTGCTTAAATAATCTCCGTTTTCTAGAAGTACCGTACATATGGTACAATATATATAAATATATATAGTTATCTGAGCAAAGAGAGGATATATACAGTAGCAAAGGTGTTAGAGTATTTTGACTATGCTTTATTGGGGAGTCTATGAGCTAGAACTACGTTGAACTGTTGTCATTAAGGTAGAGTGCTTACTGTGTCCATCTCTGATCCAATTTACCCTTAATGATAAACACCGGTTTCATACAGGTGGTAAAAACTTGAACAACAGAACTGAAGCTTTACTTGAAGTTCTGCAAAATACCAAGGTGGAATGAAAATAATAGGGCTTTGTGCAATGATCCAGTAAAACTCTGTTACACAGACTTCTGATCCAAGTAGTTTTGTGCTTAACCTGTGACATAGATGTTATGGAGCTAGCAAACCTTAGAAAGACTTTCAAATGTGGAGACGTGTTTCTCGGAGGTTACAATCTAAACTACTTCCTAGCTAATCCTAGATAAGCGGCAGCTCTTTAATGTACTGAAAACAGCAAATATATATTATTAAGAGAAGTTATTTATAATGCCTTGTCATAATTGTTGAGGTGTTCTAGAGCCATTTGCATACGACTCAATGTAATCCCATCCCATCCTACTGTTTACATGATGATTACTCCAAGATGACTGCAAAGGTTCAAAAAAGAAAAATAAAAGTGTATTGCACAAACAGATTGGTATTTGACTTTCCATGCTCTGTGTGGATTTTGACAGCTGTGCAGCAGGGTGGTGTTATAAATGTCCGTTGCCCTAATTTAGTTTACGAGTGACACCTACATAAGGCACCAGGTTCCTCACATGGAGGAGAAGGGCAGAAAACACGGATTGCCAGCCCACAGGAGAGGTGTCTGGTTATGTGGAAGCCATTTTTAGGACTCCTAAGGTGAGTGTACTTTACAAAGTCATTCGGTTACTTGAGGCAGGACCTGTATGCCATGGGGTGCTGGTTTGTGTGGGGAAGAGGCTGCGCGGGGCCCAGGGCAGGGCCGGGCCTGACACCTGCTGCCCCAGCCCAGGTGTGGGGATGGTGGCACAGCTGGGGCTGGTTGGGTCACCTCCGGCCCTCCCGGGCGATTGGTGCTCTCGGCCTGTCCGTGCGGGGAGCCCCGGCCTGGGGCGGGGTTTGCGGCGGGGCAGGGGCTGCTCCATGGAGGGGCCGTGTGCTGAGCTGAACTGGGGCTGGCTGCAGCGGCGGACGCGGTGAGTGTGCGTGTCCTCAGCGCCAGCCATGCTGGCTGTCCTTGGCTCTGGGTGTCTCTGCAGCGGCGGGGGTGCCGGTATGGATCATCTGCTCAGAATCTCTTCCACATCGGCGGCATTTTACCTCGGTGCCCTACAGTGGGCCGTTTATCTCGGGCCTCCCCCTGGTTAATGCTCCGTGTGCCCGGCGCCGGCCGGAGGCGCGGCCCAGGAGCCTCGGTGCGCTGGGCGGGAAGGGCGGCGGCTCGGCAGCCAGGTTCTCCTCAGCGACCTTTGTGTTGGAGGAACAGTACATTAAAAGGTACCTTAAATGTGCGGCTACCAGTGACGCAGTTGGTAGCCCGCAGCCCTGCGATGTGGTCGCTGCGGAGCACAGCCCGAAGGAGTTAAGCTCAGAGCATTGCTGTTAAACTATTTTTGTTAGGTACATTAATGTGTGCTTCTTGAAACGTTGCACCCGTATTGACTAATCCACCTGCAAAGCAGTTAGCTGTTTCGCTTTCTGTTTCAGGCAAAGAAATGAACATTCAAGGAAGCTTGTTGTTTTCACAGATCTATAAAAGAAGTGGGAATATATAATTGGATGAAAGTCGTGTTGTGCTAGCTATACGCCTCCCCAAAGGCTGAGGAAAAGGTGTTGGGGTATGAGTAGCAACTGCCAAGAGTGCTCATCTACTGTACTGGTTAGGGCTGCAGGAGGTAGCTAAATAAAGAAGAATGTAATACTTTAATTGCAGGAGTCAGCAGCATTGTACCAGCATAAAAGCTCTAACAGTTGTTGCTGGCTCGCCGTCTGCTGCAGAACATGCCAGTGCTTCGCGGGGCTTCCTTGGTTCAGCGAGGCAGTGAATTCCTGCAGCAGCATTCTTTAGCGCTGCTGTGTTACTGCTTGATTTTTTTTTTCTGTCGCTAAAGTATTGTGAATAAATACAGTGTGAGCTAAATGAGCTCAAAAGAACAATGACCTGAAATAAAAGGTAGTTAAAGCTTTAGTGTCTGTTAAAATAGAGTTAATAAATGGTTTATTCTCTTAGCTATATACAGGTGGAAAAAAAAAGGTAAAGATGTATTGGGTTGAGTAGAAAGTAGTGTGCAAGTGATGACAGAGTAGAAAAAGGCATGGAATTTAATAGGAATTTGCTTCCTGAATACTGTATTTGTATCCTCTGTTGAATAAGAAGAGAATAGAGAAAACCAGCAACTGTTTGTTCATTCATGTTTACATGAAAAGCATTTAGGAAATGGGTACAGTTCTCATATGTGTGACTTGCCCCAAAGCAGGTGTGGTGCTCCTGTTAGAAGGGTGTTGCTGGCTGCAGCACCTGGCTGTGTTTGAAGCAAGAGGGCTCTAATTAATGAGGTGAAGCTGTAACAGGTGAGTTACCATATAGCTGTCTCTGGGGCCGGGAAAATAGGGCTTAATTAGATGGTTCTAAATATATAATCATCTGTAGTGGTGATTATATGCCAGTGCTTGCAGCTGGGCCCTTGCAGGCTGATGAACGTCAGTGTCCGTGAGTCAGCGTGAGCTTCAGTGTGCTGAAAGGAGCCCTGTGCTGTGGGCTCAGACGCAAGTCAGTCGATGAAACACAGTTCTGTAATTTATTATTTTCAAGGTGTTAAAAAGGATGAGTATAAACATAGCAATTAGCTCAGCACAGAGCTAGGTCTGGAGAGTAACTGGCTGGTGCGTGTGGGAGAGAAGGGACATTTCCAGCCTGCGCTGGGCTCTGGCGTGGGCTGTGGGCAGCGTGCGCTCCTCACGCCGTCAGAGCAGGAGCGCGCGTCTCCTTCTCCAGCAAGTGCTGACCGCAGGTGTTCCCACTGACACAGACACACAGTCGCATTCAAACTGCAATGCAGCTACCTAGTTGTGATAAATGTATTTGCTTTCTAGAAATAGTGCCTGATGTGCTACCACTTTTTTTTTCTGTAGACTTCCCTGCCCCAGAGCACGCTTCTGCTTTGTGCGTAGAGGTGGAGGGGGGAGGAGGGAAATAAGCCAGGAAACATCACTAAATTTTTTCTCCCTGAGATAAGGGTGAACGTGGTGCCTTTTCAGCCAGCTTGCTCTAATTTAAAATTTCCGATTTGGGGTATTCTGGAGCAGTCCTGTGAAATTTGATTGTGGGGCATCCCTTCAGAATGTGTTTAAACACTGTTGTTTCTCTGAGAGGGAGCGCTGCGTGCAGCTTGTAATTGGTGTGCCTCCCCCTCATGCTTTTCTTAATCAGAGATTTGTTTTCCTTTTCACCACCTACCTCTGCATAATGATGTTGGATGTGACATTGGCCTGTGCCTGAAACCACTTAGCTCTGATGATGAATCTGAAACAGACCTAAAACACTGCTAACTGAGTGCATAGAAAATGCTGATTTTTGTTTAGCAGGGAGCAGAGGGTGCCACCCCTGTGTTTTTTCAAAGCAGCAAAGCCGTGAGACCTTGTTGATATCTAGTAGCAGTTGGTATTTTTTTTTCCCCTCTGGATCAATTGTGATATAACTTTATTCAGTGAATTGCTGTGGATTTTTTCACTGCATCAAGTGGGCAGCCTTTCCGCCCGCCTGTGATGTGCTCATGCATGTGGATGCGGTAGGAATGCTAATTACTTTAAAATGAGAAGTTGGAAAAGCAGCAGGAGCCTGCAGCTTCGGGGTCCCTGTGCATGTGCTCTGCTATGAGCTGATGGAGCAGCTGCATTTACTCAAACCACAAAAACTGCAACAAAGTCTGTTTTACTTGTGTTTTATTACACAGTAATCCAACTGATGAAATATCCAGGCATATTATTTGAGCATTGTGACATTTTAGTTATTCATTTTTCCCTCAATGACTAAGGGTAACATTACAGTGCCTATAAAAACGTGGGTTTATAGCTGCTTTATGATTGTTAGATTGATGCTCGTCAAGCTGCTTGTGTAGTCATGGCAGTCCAAGATGTTGAACCAAACTCATTAGCTGGGAAGTTGGCTGCTTCGGATAATGTTGAGAATATGGGCAATGGTGGATCAATGAGCAATTACAGGGACTTTGAAGATTGTATGATGAGAAGGAGAAATACTTAATTTTCACTGCATAAACCAATAGGAAGGTGCTGCTCATGCACAGGTGTGCTGGGGTTCTTTAGGTTTACTTTGGAAAAAGGCTTTTCTAGTTTTCATGTTTACTCTGCATCTGTAGACACTACAGATCTCGCTTTGTTTCATTTGAGGACAGTCGAGGTATGACATCTGAAAACGTAAAGGGATTTAAGGTTATTTTGGTAACGTAACTGTTTCTTCACATAAAGGTAGTGCCTGTGGCTGTTATCAACAGGCAATTATAAATAATGAACCAGAAGAACCAAGGTGTGTCCAGTGGTTTTGAGAGGTGGACTCTGTGCTGCTCGTGCCATATAAAAACACAGAAATAGGCAAAAAGATTGTATCTGCCAGTAGCAAAACTTCAGTGTTGTAGAAGAAGGACTGTGCAGTGCTAAATGGGAAAGCCTCTGTCAGGGAGAGGCCTGCATTTCTGCCTGCGGCTCCGTTTTTGCAAGCTTGGAATTAGTTTTATGAAGCATTCTGGTGGGGGGGGAGCAGGGGGAGGAAAGGGGAAGTAAAAAGAAAAGAAAAGAATGCTGAGGCTGCTGTACCTATGCTGTTCCATAATGTAAGGGCACGGAAAGGTTTCGAAGGCTGTTACCAGGAGAGCTTCTTTAACAGTTACTGCTCTCTAGATTACATCACAGAAGGTTGAGGGAGCCGAGGTCACCATTATCATGTTAACCTGTTAGTATTTGTATTATTAAGGTTGCTGAAAGGTTGGTTGTTTTGTTCTGGCAAATGAGCATCTTTTGCTAATGCCCTGCACTGTGCTAGCGCTCCTATTGACCAAGAAAGTACAAACCACCAAATTAAAGAAGAAAGTATCAAATGAAATGCTGGGTGAAGACGAGGTTGCTCAGGGCCAGGGCAGGGTGGGTGGGGGCCCCTCTGTCCCACGGCCCCAGGGCCAGGTCTGTCCCTGCCCTGGGGGCCCTGCAGCAGCACAGCCCCACATCCCGGGCCCTGGTCCTGCATGTGCCCCAGCCAGAAGCTCACAGTGCTCTGTTCTGATGAAAAATGTACCTTCTGAAAGCTAAACTTTCTGTGCCTCTTTTTGCAATAGAGATACAGGGCTTTGTACTTAGACCAAGACGTACATTTGATGGTTTTCGAGGTTGCTTTGGTTGCAGAGTCTTGCGCATAAGCTGAAAGCTGTATCTTTCTGACAGTGCAAGATGTACAATCTGTGACATTAAATACAATTCCTAGCCATTTTTTTTCAGCTCTGGAAAGGTTTTTGTGGTTATGGTCTTCGTGAAGTAGGAGTTCACATTGAGGAAAAGCGCTGTAGAAGTGTGATTGGGGTTGTTAAACCTGGAGCTATTCCCAGCATCTCAGAGAATCAGCTGAGAATCCTGTTGAATTCAGGATCTTTTTTTTTTCCCTTCCTCTTGTTAGAGCGCCTCTGATTAAAACAAACTTTAACTTCCCTGGAGCATTTACTCTATATGATGAGAAATAGGGAGAGGGTGGAGAAAAACACCTTAAATTAGAGCAGAGGATCCAGAGGGAAGGACCATTATTGAAATCTCGGCCCCGTGAATTAATAATACTGCACAATAGGCTCAGTGGGACTAAAATTTCACTCCCTATCTGTGTTGATTATGAGCTCCTCAGTTTACTCCTGAGGCTATAAAATGGAAAAGGATCCAATCATGATTGAAGAGTAGGTGTGATTTGAATGGAAGGTGATTATGAAAATCTCCCTGAAGTCTTCCACCCTGCTTGTGCAGCAAGCTTTTCCTATTTATAATAGCATAGCATAGCCATCCAAGCAGAAAATGACACCAGAGAGAAAGAGTTTTCTGATTGTTTCTGATTAGGTTCAGTGCTAACCTTGTAAATCTGTCTGTCAGATGGGACACAGGCAAGTCATCCCTAAACCTGATACTTCACAACAGATTGAGAGGGTGAGGGGACTCCCGCACTTGTGGGGTGCTTGATACTTTGTGAAAAACCTTTTCTGGAGAGGAGGGGGGAAAAAATGGAGACTCTTGGATGAGAGCTAATGAGCTGCAATTTAGCATTATATGCATCACTGTGCTTATATAAAACTTGTGTGTGTTTGAGGATTTCTGCGTGTTGTGTGGCTGCGGTTCCCCGTTGGGTTCCTCAGGCCGGCAGAGGTCTGTGTCTGAGCTCTGGCCCGATTGAAGGTGCTGTAGCTTGGACCAGTCCACAGAAATCAAAGCAGGGCTGTTCAAGCAAGTGAGGGTTACTCTTTTCCCCTTTTTATCCTTATCTTTGTATTCTGTTGTCAGCATAGTCAAGCAGGGGCTTTTTCATGGACAAATGTTTTAATTTTTAATAAAGTAGTTGCAGATAGTGTCTTATAGTAAGGCTATATGTATTCAAATAAAAAACTGACTGGGGCTGTTACATTTGTATGTGCCCTATACATTGTTTTAGACAACATAAGATTTTATGCTGAGAGTGACAGTACTAAAGTAAATTTAATATTGTTCCCCTCTGGTATAAGCCAAAGACCTAAAAATACCTTTTGGAAGAGTACTCCTGTGACCTTGTGGCAAATCACATTGATGTCAGTTTAAATTGAAGGCAGCTGTTGGATGCAAAAAATTACAACAAAGTGAATTAAACATTCCGTTTCAGTCCAGGAGAGTAAACAGATTTGTTTTCCAGTTTACGGTGTGTTAGATGTAGGCTTTCAGCTTTACAGGAAAGTGACAATATTTTACTTGCTGTGAAATTGGCATCCTGAAAATGTTTGGTACTGTTTTGGTTTAACCAAGGATATACTTCGAAATACTAGAACATGCAGATAATATATTCTCAAATTCAATTGGGACAAAAAGTGTTCTTTAGCCTAAGATAAAATTTTGACTGGTTAATAATTGCAGAAGGCCTGTTTTGTTGCATCTACCAGGTATCTGTGGGGCTGCCACTTAACAAATATACCTTTTAATGTTTTTATTTATGCTAATTACTGCCAAGGCAATGCATATGAAACAATTATTTGTACTGTGATATTTTGTAACTCTGTATGTACCCATTTGTTTATCTTTCATAGTTTTTTGTCTTCTATGCTGAAATGTCATCATTTTGCATGTTCACCTGGAAGTAAACTTGTATTAACTAGATATTACATTAACTTGTATTTACCAGAAAAAAATCTCATCTAAAACAGAGGCTCCAAATGCTATTAGAAGTCAGCATGGTTTTGTGGAAGCTTTATAGAGAATCAGCTTAGGACTGTGCTGTGACCCTTGCAAATGTGAAGCAGGACGGGAGCTGAGCGCTGGGACGGCCCGCGCTTGGCTGGTGCTGCTGGAGCTGGAGCCTGCTGGTCCCGCGCTGGCTCCGGTGCATTCCCGCTGGGTGACACCGGAATAACGAAGCAGCTTGTGCAAAAATAGCCCATGAAAACAAATATTTTCCTAATAATAAAAAAAATAAATGTTTTTAAGCCATCCTGGCAGTTGGGAAGTGCTGCTTGCCCTGCCCTCTGCTGGGGCTGCTGGGCACTCTGCGGATTGCCCTTCCCAGCAAAGCGCGGGTCCCACCCTGGGACACTGCATGGTTGGAAGTGACCACAGAGGGCGAGCAGTGATTGCGGGGCACTTCTGCTGCTCTCACATTGTCCTTGTGGCTGTAATTGTTTTTTCCTGTGGAGACTAGGTTGGTTATGGTACTGAAGGTTCTACAGTCTCTGGCTTTAAAAGGGCAAAGCTGCAGCTCAGAGAACTTGTTTGTCTTGCGCTCTTCATCTTGCAGCTTCTTTCGCGCTGTCCTCTCTGAGGCAATCCTTTCCTGGTGCCATTCCCTGCGTGGCTGCCCTGTCCTCTCTCGCCTCTCTCCTCCCCAGCCTGTCTGGGCTCTGCCTGTGTGCTGGCGGTGGCTGCGCAGCCGCTGCGCCCAGCGCTCAGCCCGGGGTCCCCGCGGGCACAGCGGGCGCACGTGGGGACCCCAGAACACTGCCTGTGCATGGTAGTCTCGGTGCTCAGTCCGTGCTCACTATTTATACCTATCAGACAGTCAAAAGGATGAGGAGAACATTCTGTGGAGCGGGATGGCGAGTGCAGCATTGCCAGTGGATGAGGTGTAGTTTTGTTTTGCTGCAGTGTATGTGGATTGTAAGCACTTGAAATCAAGTACATTGGCTTTGGTTCTCTCACCCTGCACCAGCACATATCTATTGTAAACTCAGTTGTTTTCACTTGGTGGCTTTAGTGCTTGCATTGTACTGAGCTACGTGACTACAAAAAAATTCAGATGAGGACAAGAGTCTCTGATGAAGTATTTAATCCATCCTGGAGGGGAATGCACACTTCTGTGCTACTCGTCTTTGTTTATATGCTGCCCTTGCTTCTTATCTAGAATGTAAATGGTGGCAATTTTTTAAACAAAACTTCACTACTTCACATACTGATTTAATTTTACTAGTGGCATTTGATTTTTCCAGAAACGGTGTAAATAACTCTTCAATTCTCCAAAGTATTTATTTTTCAATCCTAGTTTATATACGGACACGTATATTTATATAAAACAGTTGTTGCAGTTCACAAAATAATTTATTTTCCTTTCCCTCAGTTCTGAAATTTGATTTGTTACATGAGGATTTATCTCTTCAGGTGAGTCCCGGCATTGCAGCACTTAACTTGACATGAGAGAAATGAGAACTCTCAGGCCTTCGTTCCGTCTCCCTCCTCCTCTCTCCCCTTTGCCTTTTCCATGGATCACTCGCTGTCCGATGAGGAAATCTCTGGGCCCGCAGATGCCATGTTGTTGTGGTCCATGTGGAGGTGTGTGCTGGATGTGCGGGCTCCCTTCGGAACTTATAAATGCTCTTGCCTGGGAACTGCCCCTTCCTGGAATACATTTCAGAGCTTGCTCGCAGCTTTCTGTGATTTAGTTCTTGCTTGTCATTGCTGGAGACTGAGATGGAGCCACACGAATTGTTGAGTAATTTCTAAATGTTCTGTAATATGAACTCCCTCAGGTCTGATTTACTCCAGCAGTCACTTGTGGTTTTTAAAAGCTACCACTGTAATTGCAAACAAAACCAAACCAGAGCTTTGATGTCTACAGAGTTATGTGTAATGTGGGGAAAAAGTCCAAACCCATTTTGTAGCTGGTATTATTCTTCGGATGTATACAAACCGGTCCTTTCTTACAGTACCGAGGTCTTGGTATGTACATATCATGTTTTTATTTGTTTGTTACTTGTGAACTTGCTTTTTTTCTGACTAGTCCTGGGTTCTGTTTGTATGTCAACACAAATTAAGCTAACCAAGCATTACTAGCGCTTGACAAAATAAATCTGTGCACTTAAGCAATTTGTCACTACTTTTAAAGGCATTTGAAAAAAAAGAAAACAAACCTCAGCCAAATCCATTTCAACTGCTTATATGCAACAATCTCACTAAGAATCCTTTAAAAGCTTCTGTTGGAGACAAATATGTGTACGTGTTAACACTAGCTAAATAAGTATATAAAAAAGAGTGGAGACTAGGGCTTCTACTGCTTATCTGACAAGGATCATAATCCTTGTCTTAGTCACAAAACAATTCTGTTATTCTTGGAAATAATTTTTATAATTAAAGGCAAAATTATTGCCTTCTGGAGAGGCTTTCCAAGATACCCATTCTCATAGAACTGAACTATTTACTGTCTGAATTTATGGTAAGTTAATACAAAGAGAGATTATTTGTATATCATTTCCTCTTAGTGCAGGCATTGGCAAATTTAGGAAAGAGGATATAAATGCACTTTGCAAGATATAAAATGGTGCCTATATAGATTTCATAAGCTTCTTCAGCTGCGGGTGGTGATATTTTAGTTTCCTTTCACAGAATGGTTTGGGTTGGAAGGGACCTTTAAAGGTCATCTGGTCCAGCCCCCAACTTTCAACTAGATCAGGTTTTCTTGCTCTCAAAAAATAGCATGATTAGCAAAACTGAAACCTGGGAAGGGACAGTGCAGTGCTGTTTGCTGCAATGTCTCCTCCTCGTGAGCTGTCACCCATCCTCACAGTACATGTCAAGGAATAACAAAACATTTCTCATTTATTTTTTATAATTCACATGCCAGGCAGGTGCAGTTTTTTCTGTTCTTCTTTAAAAATGTTTGCATTATATTGAGCTTTTTTCCCCTTAAACAAAATACAGACGTATTGAAATTGTGATGCATTAAAAAAATTA
The DNA here is from genome assembly GCF_964273445.1 of Streptopelia decaocto. Lineage (NCBI taxonomy): Eukaryota > Metazoa > Chordata > Aves > Columbiformes > Columbidae > Streptopelia > Streptopelia decaocto. The sequence continues at coordinate 48,251,922 of NC_138660.1, forward strand.
TAAGCTGATCGGTACTTTTGAAATGAAGGCCATGGAAAATAAGAGAATGAAATATGATTGATGATCAGTGCTGGAAAGGGAAAACATGGGCAGGTGGTAGTATTAACACTGACAACCCATATGGTTTTTAGTTTACTTACTGATGCGGCTGTCCTAGCATTCAAATGAAATGTAATATACTCCTCTGAAGTGGTATTTCTCTTGGGTTTAGCAGAAGATAAAAGTGCAAGCTTGTTTTCAATGACATTTCCAGCACAGTAATTTCAAAGCCATAAAAAAATGTAAAGCATTTCATCATCTGAAACGTCTAGGAAAGAGGTGATCTATCACAAATGAGACAACTTTATCTGCTAAGGGTTCACTTTCCGTAAAGCCTAAAAATCCCAATATGTAGGGTTTGGGGGCACCATGATTTATTCTCCAAGGTAAAATGCGCTGTTCCCCAGCGGAAGTTTTGTGCCAAGGTGTAACCAAGGTACCTGCAAGGTTTCTGCCTGTTTGTGCTAGAAAGCACCCAAACCTGGGGCTGATGTGAGTCTTCAGGATATAGGATATGTAGGATCTCAGTGGGTCAGGATATTTCTCATTTGTGTTCTTTAGTAGCCGTGCCGGGGGCAGCCCTTGCTCTTAGAGGTGAGAAGGACCTGCCTCTTCAGTCCTAAAGGACTTTCCTTGCTCATCTCTGCTTTCCTAGTAGTGCAACCTGGGAGTTGAATAACCATTCTTGCCCCATGGATTTGTTTGGTTATCCAATTGAGGTCTACTTCTCTGGGGTACTTAGTGGGCGAGACATTTTTCTACTTTTCTACTTAGGTTTATTATTGGATGCATTGGTTTTGTTCATAGTTTATTTTCATAGAGTTGGTGCTCCTTGGGCATGAAGGTTTTCGTTACAGGATACCCCTGGAGTTCAAGATAAGCAACATCTGGATCTTAAACCTTAAAGTCAATAGAGTAGAGGTCTAGATATTCTGGAGGCTCATACATGTTCAGAGTAACCCACGGGCCTTCTTCCACATCACTCATGTTTTAGCACATGACTGCCCTAAACAAGGGTGACATTAGTAATCCCACACCAGCTACCTCAATTGCACACTTAACTAGTAGTTTTTTAGGGGGAGAATAAGGGTAATCAGTTTATTTTTAGTCTGATCATTGTAAGCATATGGATAAATATATTGTCTACATGATGTACCTGCCATTCACCTATTTCTGAGGTACAAATAAACAGCAATATCTGTCATGTTAGACACATTTTTGTCTTGTGTAAGTGGTGCATTTTTTGATCTTCTTTCTGTATTGATAAAACAAATAGACCACAACTGTTTTGCAAGACTCTTTGTTTTCCTGTAGATACTTACATGTTCAAAACCCCTTTTAAAGGAAGCCCTTGTGAGCCCTTGTGTAATGTATTGCATCTAATTAACACAAGCCAATACTTTTACAAGTAATTAAATCAGTTTAAAAACGTTGCACGACTTGCCCATCTGTTTGAAGTAACAGCGAAATTGCAGTATAATACAAATTAAAATGTATACTTTCACAACCTGTACTTCTAAGTATGTGCCAGCACTTGCATTGTGTGTGTGTATGTTCCTCTATTAAAAAATGTAGTTTTAATTACCTGCTGTATATATTCTTTATTCTAGCCCATTAGTTTTATCCCCATGTGTAGAAATGCTGAGTCCAAGTAACAAGGCAGTAAATAATACTGGCTTTTAATGAGCAATTAAAGCAGCCTATCATCAACCTTGGCATCAGCTGAGTTTGTAATTCAAGTACAGATATGCTGTAATGGGGTAGAATACAATGGTGCTCGGGCAGTTTGGAGCCAGCCATGTCAGTGCAGGAGACCCCTCCCCGGGGGCAGCAACGCTTCGTTCCGTAAACCAAACTGCAACACCACCTGGTAAACCTGGAAGCTGACTAAGTGGTTCCAACGTGATAGCAAATATAATGTAAAGCCCCAGTGCACCTTATCCTGAACATTCTGGACCTTTTTATGGCCCTTGTGAGAGGAACTGTTTTTCTATATAAAGAAAGTTCATTAACTAAATGCTTTTAAAAATAGCATGTGTATGTTGACACCTGCCATGTCTGTAGCTGCTCTAGCCCTGTGGACTTGCTGTCTGTTCCAGATACTAGCAAAAGTTAATTTTCTGCTTTAAATGTGATAAGACAAGCTGTCCTGCCTGGTGAAACTAATCCAATAACGCAGTTGTTGATACCTCAAAAACAGGGATAGAGAAAAGTACCGCTGTGCTCAGCCTTCATGCAAATACTCTTGTAATAGATTCAGTGCCGGATGTCTGACTATTAGAAAGACAGAAGGAAAGTGCAGGCAGCACAGGGAGCAGAAGCAGATACAAAGATTAAAACACTGAAATTATGGAATAAGGTATACTTGATTAAATGGAAATTAAAATGAAATGTGAAAAAATGCTGGTTTGAATTCTGATGAACTATTGAAGGTTATTTTAGCAAAGGTAGAAGAAATAAGGAAAAAAAACATATAAAGTGTGTGATAGTAAGATCTGCTAGGCTGTGCAATGATCTCTGTAGGCAGAGGTGAGATGAAAGATAGTGGACCTTGGTCTGATGAACGGAAGAGAGGAACTGCAGGGACACAAGCAAGTCCTGATGCCAACTTGAAAACACCATCCATGCTTGTCTCATTAGCAAGGGAGAAGAAAATGATCCTAAATTAGATTGTTGGGATTCTTCCAAATGAAAGTTTAGGAAAGGTGTCGTTATACCACCACTTTTTCTCCAGTGCAATGGCTGCAAAAATAAAAGTTGTGTAGGGAATGAAAAAGGAGTGATTGCAAGAAGTAGGTGCAGCCCGGTGGAGCTCTTGCTCTCCCCAGCAGCAGGTGTGTGTTAGTGCTGCCAGACTTTTTATGAGCAGAATATAATGTTTGTGAGGTGGCAGGGAGCCAGGTGATGGATAACAGCACAGAGCCCTCTCCTGTCAGGAGCGAGTGTTCTATTGCTGCTTTCATTGCACAGGTTACCAGCCTGTAGGTCTCATGTTCCGCTTTGTCTTCATAAGAAGTAGGCTTAATGGGAAAGTGGAGAGATTGCTACTTGCTTTGTCTTCCTGCTTGCATTTGCTAAGAGTTGAAGTTTCTGGGCAGTGAACTACTGCCTGGAATACAGTGTTCTTCCCCAGAAACCTTGATGATATCCCCATTGATTTCACTGTGACTAGGAGTAAAACCTGAGTTGGACACAGAGACTGAAATTTAGCCCTTTGTAAAAAGGCATAAATCCCCTGGAACTGAGGGGGCTTGTGACTTGAATCAAGTCTGGTTTCTCTCAGCTCAATCCAAATGCAGTCTGCAATACAGCAGATCTTGGAGACCAATGTTTTAGTTAGTTGTCCTTGAATATATATGAGGATAAGGTCAGACGGATAAAGGATAACTGTTGAAACTTCTCACAATAGAAGATTATTTTTGAGGAGGGATTTTAACAAAGTTGAATAAATAATAAAAAAATCCAGAGTGTTTCAGAATGTTTTATCCCTCTCTGTTCTTGCTACACTTTGGCACTGCTTTTAAGATGTTCCTATAAATGTCTTATGCTAAGCAAGAATCGATGCATGATTTGAGCATGATGCACTTAGAGCCCAATGGCTGGCGTATCACGATGAATGAGTCCAGGCACTGGCTGTGGTTTATCTCAGTTATGTGACTGCTGTCTTTATTGCCGAAAGAGGACAGATAGTTTTATGCTCTGGCCCTCCTAGCACTTCCCTAATGATACTTGGGGAGCTCTCTGCCCCTTGCTTTTACTGCTATACTAAGGTGCCAGAGAGCTCTGCTTTCTCTTTGAGGAAACAGGTCATGCTAGGAAAAAGGCCAGAGAAAGGAACTCCTAAAGGAAAAAGGGACATAGGTATTGGAATTATTCTTGATAGTCTTGACTTAGCTGCAGAGGTGATAGGTGTTACCCAGCACACCTCAAGTTTGGAGTATTTTCTTCCCCCAAATAGAAGTTGTCTGCATTACAAAACCACTGCACATAATTCTGCACAGCTTGATGTGTAACACTGCCTTTGCAGAATAAATGCTCAAGGATAAATCCTGCATGACGAATAAATCGCCTCTTGGTCTCCTTTTTCAGGTGAGGCAGAGATATGATATAGAGTCAGCTAACATGCAGACCTAGCAGAAAAAGGGATCTTTTTTCCTGTGTTAGGCATGTCATCAGAGGAGATACTTCAGACAACTCTATTACAGGTGCAGCTGAATCAATAAGGCATATTTTTTTTTTTCCCCACCCCAGATGACTCCTTCCATTTCATAAATTCCTGTTTTTAACAAGAGAAGAGTAAGCAGATATTATTCAGTCCCATGTTTCATGTCAAACGGATCTCCTTTTCTGGCACGGTGCTGCTTGAATAGGCCGGCTTCAGCAGTTTCAAGGAGGTTTTTTAACATATTGTTTTCACTTAGGGCAGTGCAAATTTATTTGGAAATCTATGACAATCAATTAAGTAAATGAGAAAATAGAATGCTTGTAATTAAGATAATCAAGCTACATGAAATCCACCCTACTAGTGCTAATATCTGTATATCTCCAAGCTGTATATTAATTAAACACCATGTAAGTGTTGCAATTAGACTCAGGCTGCTGTGGTGAAAAAGAGAGAAAAATGAAAATGATTGGAACGGTTTTTACTGTACGTGAAGCTCTTAGTTGTCCTAAAGCATCTTGTTATGATTTGTAAGGTTGCTGCAGACGCCCCCAGGATGCCCAAGGACTCTGCAGTGGTCTTCAGCTGCTTCTGAAACAGGTGACCCCTAAAAAGTATACATTGGTTTGCAAAAGCTACATGTCTTCTCAGGAGCTTGTCTTATTTTCCATGAATTTTCATGACTGAGTTTGGGTTACTGAACTCTGAAACCAGCAGTCAAAGAAATTCAGTATTTTGTTCCACATAGGAAACTGCCAAGGGGAGAATGGAGAGAATTATTCTGACTGGTTCTTACAACCAAAGGGACTCTGTCCTGCTTTTTTGTTATTTTGGTGTTGTAGGGCTTTTATTTATTTAGTTGGTTGGGTTGATGTGAAGCCCCCAAGGTCACCCAGGCTTTTCTACCAGACAAAACAGCATCTTAAAATACTTGTTTTGGGAGACAAGAGCTGCATGCAACTAACAGGATAATCAGCGTGTATTCAGATTGTGCTGCTTTGTTTATTTCCAGGTGCTTTTTTGGGGTCTTGGGGAAGCAAAAGGCTCTGTCGGGGCAGCGTGTGGCTCTCAGAGGCTGGGGAGGACCCTTGCCCCGCTATGAGAACCTCCTTGCAGCCACTGCAAAGTGAGTCTGTTGTGGTTTAACGAGATGTGGGTTTGGGGACATTGGTGGTTTCTCTTTTTCTCCCGTGTAGCCTTTGCTGGCTGCAAGCGTGTGCATATATGTACCATGGCAGTTGTGGAAGAATTATGTTGGAGGGCCACGGGAGTCAAACAGCCTTTCCACCATAGAAATGCCAGAGTCTGGTCTTGTTTGCTGGGGGTGCCAAAGCAGTGGAGCAGAGCAAAGCAGGTGATGAACCTGTTTGCTCATTTGCCAAATATTGCTGTGAGTATTTTGAGATTAAGTCTTTGGCATCAAATGAGGCAGTACACCTGCTCATTGTGGACTCCAGCTTGATGAAATTGTTGCACGAAGAATGCATAAAATTAATACTTTTGTTCTGTTTATTTTTTCCAACTATTTTTTTAAAATCTGCTTTTACATCACACTATTCTTCCTTATGCAAAATGACCCTATTCAGTGGTGTTATGTTTTCACATAATACCATTTACATTTTTAGAAAGAAGCAAAGAAGAAAAGTTACAGGACACCTTCAATTTTTCATTTGATTTTGTTCTTTTTTTATTATTTGACATTAATACAAAAAAATAGTATCTTGATTAGCAGCTTTGCTGGCAATCCCACAAAACTGTAATACTTTAATCTAAAAGAATGCACTCCTACAGACACTATAGATAAAACAATATATACAATTTAAATAAATACATAAGTACAGCCAGTCATATATAATGATACACTTAAAGTTCAGTTACTGTTGACAAGCTTTTCTAGTTAATTACACTCTTCATTTACAAATTGCCATTGCCATCTATATTATAAAGACAAAAAAATCCCAATAAGGGATCAAAATTGATACTTTGTTATTAGGAAAGGTGGAAAATGAACTTTGAGACTTCTGTTTAAATACTCACATGGTTTTAGCAAAAAAAATGTTTTTGTGAAAAAGTCCTCCTAAAGAGAGGTGTGTGTCCCTCACAGCTTCTTCATTCCATGTCCTTTGTTCCCGTACGTTTTGGAATCAAAATGCGATTATAGTCAGAAGTGACTAGAAACCAGCACGTCTTACCCAAATTGTCATTTGTCCCATGCTCAGTGAAACAAAATGACTTCTAAGTAACATAAATACTTTTATTAAAGGAAGCCTGCTGCAAACACCTGTTTGTTAACAGTACCCCTTGTGACACAAATACGGAGTGGAAGGGACAGTAAGCTGTCCCTATGAGTAGGTGTGTTGCTCCCTATCTAGCTCCAGGTTGCAATGTGGCAATTTTTGAGCAAAGAGAAAATAATGAATCTGTTATGTAAGTGCAACAAGCTGGTGAAATCTAGTATCAGAAAATAAACAGAAGTAGAAAATTGGGCTTTTGTTGTGTTGCTTTAAATTCACTTGAGAATAAAAGAAAAAAAATATCTTATACATTCAAAAGTTAGGGCACACATGCTTAAGGCTCTTGAAACACTGGACAAATATAATGCCTAACTCAGCTTCATGCATAACAGAATACTACTTAGCAAGCAGACTCTACACATATATACACGTAAATACAGAAGAAAATGCCTTAGAAATATATACATCAGCTTCAAGATGAACAGTTACATTTCTGTTGAAGATCTATCTATTTATAAATGGCAGGAAATACGTTTTAGATACTATTTTCAAGGTGTACCTTCCAATCATTAATGCAGTCTACTTGCAGTAGGAGAAATTCAAGGCTGCCATGCTACTTGAGCCCTGAGGTATGTGGATTGGGAGCCCTGCTGTTCTCTTGGTTACTAATCAAAGGCCACAGAAGCATCAGCAGGAGAAGTAAGGCCACCAAATCCATTTGGCTGTGGATTCAGAAACCCCAAATTACTGCCTGGTGCAGAGGGACAGCGGAAGTGATTGCAGCCTGTGGGTTGAAATTATTACCAAACGTGCTCCCTGTAGGACAGCATCCATGCTGCTCAATTTACCCGAAGGCTGGAGGTGAATGCCACCTTTATTTCCCTTCCTAAACAAGCGTATTCTGGGGCTTGGATAAGGAATGCTGAACTTCACCTAATCAGTGTGTGTGTGTGTTATATATTCATCTATGCAATTAGTTGGCTCTTGTTTAACTGGAGTTCTAAGTTGGACAGGAAGCAGGAGCCACTTTAACAAGGACGAGGTCAACTAGGGAAGGATAAATCTTAATTATGTTGCAAGAGATTCAGTATTTTTATATAAAATTACTGATTTTCATTTATGAAGGGTGCAATAGCTCCTGTTGATTAGCAGTAACTCCTGAGCTATCTGTTGTGTAGCTTCACCTTTAGATCTGAAGTAGATTTGTTTGAGAAAACTACTGCTTGTGGCTTGAAGGCCAGGTACACTTTACCTTACAAGTAATTCCTTTCAAAATGGTAGTGCTGCATCTATGAGTAAGACTAACAATTAGCTGTGAAACTGCAAACCTTGTGGGGTAGCATCTTCATTCCTCTGTTACTGTTGTAAAGTGCTATGTACACCTGTGGCAAAATCAGGTCAGAATTTTCCTTTAAATTCTTATTCAGTTAATTTCTGACAACTTTATAGACATCCTGAATAACATACAGACTTAACAGTTTTTTGTATGTTATACGTAACTCTAGCTGAAATGAATGAGACTTGTGTGTGCTGTGGACAGTGTGAGTAATCTACAGCTAATAATATATTTGGTGAGTTTTGTATCTTTGTAACTTGTCCGTGAATTGTTAATTCCAAGTTATTTGCTACAATTGTAATGACATTTCATTAACATTCATATTCAAAACACATAAGCACAATATGAAACTTGAATAAAATCTTGTGTATTTGATTTCCATCGCATGCTCTGGGCATCTGTTGAGTGGGACCTCAGTGAGTATTGGCTCTGTGATAGGTAACCTGGGACCTGCAGATTTTTAACAAAGACTGGAATCTGTTTTTCTTTAATAGGTGATTCTGAAAGCCCTCTATTTTGCTGTGAAAGTTGTATGTAACCGTTATGTACTCTATTGCTCAGTCAACAGAAAATTGATTGCATGATTTTATTGGACAAAATTCTGCTTTTCTACACCATTAAAAATCTGGTAGAATGTCATTCATATATCTACTGTAGCAAAAAGTAGAGCTTACTCTTGAAAAAGTGCTTTTGTGTTACTTTTTTTTTAGGTAAATAGTGCAGCGACTGATGTTGAAGAAATGTGCTGCTTGTTGACACTGTTATAATTCAATATAATTATATATTGCTGTACAAGACACTTAATAGAGAGACCCACTGATACTAATGAGAAACACTGCACTTGCTTTGAAATTGAAAGTTAAAAGCTATTTGTACTTTTCTCATGTATTTTTAAGATAGTTTTTCATACATCTCCCCTGTCTTATTTCACCTGCAGATTCTACTTCATTTTAAAATTGTATTAGATCTTTTAGGGGCTACTTTAGACAGTGGAAGGAAATGGGGTGTCTTCTGAAATAATTTAAAGGAATACCATTTGGTGGATTCACATATACTTCAGTGTGTGGGTTTGTTTCTAAAGCCTGTGAGACTCTGATGTTCTTACCTGTCTAAATTCTGCTATTATACCATCAGTAAGCTATTTGGGAATTGCACACATTTTACTATAAAATATACATGTCAAGATAGGTGTGTAAGGTCAGTGCAAATGTGTACCACCCAGTTTATTCACAAAGCTCTGAATAGATATGGTTGTAGGGTGTCAAAAAAGGAATAGAAGTTTGTTCATGATTCTTCATTTTTTAGGGCCTGAGTCTTATCTCGGAAGCTGGGGCATGAACTGTTAAGCAACTCACAGTTTGTTACTGTCCTTTTACATACAGATGCAGGAGCTGATACACATGGTGGAGGATAATATATAAAATCTGAGATTTGACTCTAGATCCATTTGGTTGGTGTAATGTCCTTATGAAAAGAGCCTCAAATCTGTAAACCAGTAGTCAAAACGGGAATGAAAAATCAGTCATTAGAAATGCTCTTACAGTTAATATCTCACAGTTTAACCTGTAAATCAGCAGATCACGTTGTCAAAAAATAACCAGACCAAACCAAAACTGAAAAAAAAAGGTATTTACATCTGAAAAATCTTAACATCTAAGGTGTTTCTTGCTGGACATGTCATTCCAAATTCTGTGCATTTCTTCTGGTGTTATCTGGTGCACTGTGATCACCCTGCGGTACCTGCACAAGCTGTAGGCCATTTTCCAGTGATTGAAGCCACTGTTCTGGAAGGGGTGAATGCCCAGCTTCCGAAGACAGAGTCCAACGTATACGTCTTCAAGATGAAGAAGTCTGGTATGAAGGGAGGTTTTGTAAATCAGTTCTGCTACGTCAGCTGAAAAAATGTAGCCGGTTCCTGAACAGAAGGGTGGGTAATTGCTGTCGGGATACAGATCCCGTGGCATGTACCACTTACTGCGAACATCTCGAATTGGTCCTCCATTTATAACATAACCAGTGAAGTACCTCCTCCTTGGCTTGGTGTTGGGCTTGAGCAGCTTATAAATAAGATTATCCATATTTACAAAAATATCACTGTCTGTCTTCATAACATACTTCGCTTTTGAACAAAATGTTGCTACCCACCTCATCCCCATCAACGTTTTCAGAGTGAGGTTATGATAAGAGTCGATAAAATCCTCCACAATGATGTCATGAAAAATTTGGCTTTCTTGCTCTACCATTTGATTTAACACAGGATCTGCGTTTTTTCCGAGGAGAAACAGCGTGGCGATTTTAATACCTTTAAAATTGTTTTCGTCTCCCCACGTTTCTCGAATGGCTTGCCTTGCATCAAACTCTTTGTGAGTTGTGCTGATAAGAATGACCAAGAAAGGGACACTCTTCTCACACTTGTTGGGTTCATTGATAAGGAAGTCAAAGGAATGTGGATTTATAGGTCGAGTTCTTATGTTGCCAAAGGAAACATTTTTTCTGGCTATGGAAATGCTACTGAGCTGTCTGTGGCCAGTGTAAGAAGAAGTAGGACGAGTTATACTTAAGTACCAAAGAGCACTTGCCCAACAAACTACTGTCAAAACGTATAAGCATGAGACCTTTGAAGCCATTGTTCCCCTCGCTCTTTTATTCCATGTGATAAATAAATAGCCTTCGTACCATGAGCGCACCTCTGTGCCAGAGAGGCAGCATATTAGTAACGAAACTTGAAAGTTCGATATAGAAAAGTAACTCTGTAATCATTCATGGATCTCAAATAGGAGCTATTAACCCTGATGATACTCAGCTTTTCTTCTTCTACTAGCAGCGGCTTCCATTTCTTGGAATTTTCTGTTATTTCTGAAAAATATGAAGAAAAATTTTCCATTGCTAGATCATAAAAGCCTAGGGCAAGAAAAATGAGCTTAAATATGACTGGCCATTAATAAGCTAAGTGTCTTAATGCATTTCTCAGATCTCATTTTTTTTCTTATGAGTTACCACAATGCAATATAGTGTACTAGAAAATAGCCTTATAAATGAAGTAATGCTTTTGTGATTTATAATTTCTTGTAGGTTATAATGTATTAAAAACTTAAGCATGCATAGGGTCTTGGCTATTTAGGTACTTTTAAAGATATATGAAAATAATTTCCTGGTTTCTACCATTTTCTTGCTTCCTAGCATTTTTTGTGGACAACCTTTCAAAATATGCCATGGAACACTTTAAACTTATATAAAGAATGAAAAACAAAGTACTTGATGTTAGAATTAATAGCATCAGTGGCAGTTACGTGCATGAATACCTACAGATCCCATTTGGTCTAAATACTGTTGATGTCTGTCCAGCTAACGAGAGCATGCTTTGGTGGAAATGCTTTGGGAAAGGCACAGGAGAGAAAGCAAGAGATGTATACTGTCTTACCCATGTAAACGTCAGTGCCGGAGTAGACTCCGTAAAAGTCTGGAAAAAAATTAACACAGTTCAGTTATTCATGTTGGCTTCCTTCTCCTCTCCCGCCACACCAGTCTTTACTTTTCATAAGCAAACATCATTAGTACACCACAGAAAACGAACCCTGATGGCAGCCCGTGACCCGTGTCCCCTCGCTCCTGCCCAGCCAGCCCATCTGCACTGCCATGTCCGTCCTGCCCCCAGCACCGCGGAGCTTCGGGGCTGCCCTGGATCCGGGGAAGGCGCCAGCCCTGAAGCTCCCGTTGCTGTCAGCATGTTTCCTGGGAAGCAGCTCTGTTTATCATCACTTCTTGGAAATAAGACAAGCTGCACTGAGCCTGCCGGGTCCGTGCTGACTCCCCCAAGGCACACCAGTAGCTGGAGAGAGCCTGTAGGCTCTGCGTTCTGGGCTTTATCCTCGCATTGCTTTGGAGATAAAGCACAATAGAAGCATGCAACACATGAGCTTTACACAAGAGTCTCTGAAATATTTAGTATTTACTTTGGATAGAACAAAACAAATATGGATTTGGGTAAAAAGAGAGAAGCTCTGTCTTGGAAACGTCCCTTCTGTTTCTGCACTGCTTTCCCGTGTTGCTTGGACGTTGGGTATGTGTGGTCTCTTTTTCCTTTCTTAAAAAGCAGTTGTGACTGTGGCCCTGGAGGTGCCCTGTGGTGGGGTCTTCTGCCTGGTGACCTGTCCTTCAGGGGTGTGTGGACAGAGCCCCTGTGGCAGGGGGTCGAGTCAGAGGATGGTTACCCTGTGTTACCGTGTCACACTGAGGTGGGAAAACAGCAGAGAAACAGTCTTAACGTTTATTAAATACATACAGACTGTAGTCTCCTTATAGATGCTCACAGCTAGTGCTGTCCTGCTAGACTTCGCTACATGCACTTCTAGGTATTTAATGACCAGAACCAGAAGAGCCCTCTCCCCATCCATGAAACAGGAACATGTGAGTTTGTGGACTGTTTCAGAGCTTTATCTGTTTCAATCGGTTTTGCCCTATAACCGGGGTGATTTAACGAGGCAGAGGTTGATGGCGATCTCCTCTGCTGCTTGCCACAGGACTTGGGGTTTGTGATCTTTTCCGACCAAACAGTAGCAGTAAACATTTGGGGGCAGTGTATTTGAGGCCTTTAATTTCCACTTAGGGCTGCAGAACACAATGATCTTGGCACACATGCGTACATCCTTGTAAATAAATACAGTTGTGATAAATATATTTACAAATGCTACTGTCATGTCTGGAGAAGAAATCTGGTCTGATGTAACAACACACTGGGGTCACTGGGACATGGTTCTGAGAAACGGAAAACACATCCCTGATTTGGTAGGCTGGGTTTTTTTCTGGCTTTGTGATTGATTTCTGATAGCCTCCCCCACTGGAAACACCAGGAGGCAAAAGCACAAAGCATGAAATTCCAGAACGCAATGAAGACATAACACTGTGAGGTGTAGAAGATTGTGTTAATAAAGAAATACAGCAGTTGTCGATTGGAGATGAAGAGTGTGAGTTACGTAGGTCAGAGTATTTAAGGGACTCCAGAATTAAGATCTCACAAATACTTCCAATATTCTGCATATCATGAATTATTTTAGGAAACTATATATTGCATTCTATAGATCTGTATATTTTTCTGTATCTTTTCTTCAATAATGGCAGGTGCATTAGTTACCATGAATACTGTGCAGATTTCCGAGGGAAAAGAAAACTGTAACCAGTGCTTCTCATAAACTGCAAAATTACAGAAAGTAATAGCTTTTCAGTCCAGCAATGTCATGGCTGTGATGTTCAATCCTGTGTGCTCTGAAAGGATTAGAAGCAACAAAAGCCTTACACCATTTTGAAGAAAGACTGCAGGGTATTGAAGGGAATTTTTTTTGCTCAGTTATGAAATCTACAGATAACTCTGTGTCCGGGATCAATGTTTCTGATATTGGCCCTTGGATTGCTGCATCTTGAAATAAGTTTCTCTGGTTTTGTTTTGTGTCTAGTGTGGAATTTTTCTTTGTTTGTTTTGCCTTTTTTTTTTTAAGAGAAAGATCAGAGTTTACATGGCATTCTTTGGTTTGGAGGTTTTTCTACCATCCCTGTGGTAATTTTTGAGCAAAGGGCAGGTGAAGGTGTTAAGAGCAAACTGGTTGTATTTTCCTGACAAGTGAAATCTTAGATTTAATTATTTTTTAGGAACATTGAGGGCAAAAACAAGAGAAGAGAGCTCTCTGCTTTCCTGTGATGGGCATCTCCGCTATTCCTATTCTGAGGTGAAGACAGGATTAAAATTCATATTCCTGCTTTACCTGAATGTTTTACCATCTATGGGGAATGGATTTGGAAGAAAGGAGCACAAACAAAATTGGCGAATAGTGCTAATACAAAACAAAATTTGCTGAGCAGTCTTGGTCTTCTATCTTAGCTGAGATTGTCGCCTTCAGGACTCATCTCTCACTCTTTGTAGCATTGCAGAGAGGGTAGATAAGTAGCTATGCCATGTATTGTTTCTGGCCATAAGGCAAGTGCTCCTACAAATTATTTCTGGGAACATTGTTCCTGCACAGTAATTCCAATAATGTTTAGTTTGCACAAATAAGAAAATACATAGCTTGATTAGGCAGGGAAACATGAACTAAGTGGATAAATACGTATTTTGTGATGATTTATCAGTCAAGAATTTTGGAGGTTGCCAAATTCTGTTATTAAAGACGATGCTAATTCATCAAGGACCTAAAGAAGTGCCTAATTCCAACTTTTGTAGACTTACTCCTGTGCTGAAGGTACCTTGCAAATGATTCACAGTGTGTGACAGCAAATGTTTTCCGTGTCGTGTGTTGTGACCTGAAACTAAACTCTGCAGCTGTGCAATATATGGGACTCGTGTACCAAGGCCGTCAGTTCCAAGGAATGAAATCAGAATGTAAACCTGATGTACTCAAATTATAGTATGTTAAAAGTTTTGTGTTAGTTACTTATTTGGAAAAGAGGAATAAACTATGTGAGCTACGGTCGCTGCTTTCATCCAATTAACAACTGAAAGCACTTTAGTGCCCGCGTGTAATTGTGGTTCCTTTAGCAGTTCGCCCGTAAGTTTTTCAGAACACTTTTAACCTAGTCAAGAGTAAATATCTCAAAAGCTGCCTTAAATGTTAAAATATGTAGCAAATTCATTAACATATTTTGTTCCTAGTCCTGATACTGCATTCAGTATATTGTCATTATGAGGGTGACTTTTTTTTTTCAAGTTCACAGTACTTTGGGATGGGAAGGGACCTCAAAAGATCATCTAGTCCAATCCCCCTGCTGGAGCAGGAACACCTAGGTGAGGTCGCACAGGAACATGTCCAGGTGGGTTTTGAATGTCTCCAGAGAAGGAGACTCCACAACCCCCCTGGGCAGCCTGTTCCAGTGTCTGTCACCCTCACTGAGAAGAAGTTTTTTCTCAAATTTAAGTGGAACCTCTTGTGTTCCAGCTTGATCCCATTACCCCTTGTCCTATTGTTGTTTTGCTAAGATATTCTTGAATTTGGTGTTGAAATATATTTGAAGGCTGTCTAACAGCAGGATATTGATCTTCACAGGGGTAGCAGAAAGCTTCTACCAGTTTTGGCCTTTGCCTGTTGGGATAGGCTATGTCACGTTTGGGGACAGTGGCACAAGCAAGGGGAAGTGTCACCTCCTTTGCTCTGTTCTTTTTAGCAGTGCAGCAGCAAAGTTAAGCTCTTGGATCCTTGATCTCAAAAATGTTTTAATTCAATTTGTTCCTTTTCCCAACTGGGTTGTCATACTATAAGTAAACAAAGGCTTAAGCTTTGCTAGGGTAGATGATTGTAAAAAGGAAATATTTAGCATTGTGTTCCCATACTGTGACTTGAAGTTGTGCACTTAATTGCGCTATTCAGGGCTCACGCTGCGCGAGCCAGAGCAGCCGCCCGGGCGGAGCGCGGGGAGCGGCGCTGTGCAACTGCTGCCAGTAATTGACCTGATGGAAGCCGTGGGTATTCACAGCACATCTTGTACGAGCTGACTGCACATCAAGAATAATCCTCCAGATAATGAGCACATTTTAGAATCTTGCTAACTGTTCATGGGCAATTTTCAGGCAGACATCAATGAGTTCAGCAAACATTACTCGCCAAATGCAATGCTTTGCCAATATTTTGGAATGCTGCTGTCTCTGCTGAGGGGCTGTTGATATTTTCCTTTCAAGAAAGCGCAGTTGCATTAATGTAACTAGATGACGGTGGAAACATATGATAGAAAGCACAGCTCTGGAAGCCTGGCGTGTAGCCATAGCTGTAATCCATACCCTGTTGCCCTCTGCCACTGAGGCAGAGTAGGTGCTGGGCAGAGGCTGTCAGGATGCTGAGCCCTGCGGAGGAACCTGGGCTGAGAAGCCAAGGGAGGTCACAGCTGCTCATCCTGACCCCCAGGAGCCTGTCAGGCAGATCAAGACTGAGTCAAGTTAACTCTGCATCTCGGCTAAAATGTACCTGTTCCTTTCCCTGAAAAAAAGAGAGGGAATCCGGCTCCTAAATTATTTAGTTCATGTAGCAAACTCTTCTCATTTTCCCTGAAGACAGATTTTTGTAAGAGTTTTCTATGATTGTGGCTTTCATCTTTATATTAACCAAGACACTGAAATGTCTTCACCATTTATGAAGTCCTTAAATTACCCAAGGAAAAGGCTGTGATTATTACTGAGGCTTATTGAGAAGATAATTATCTCGAACACTAAGAACACATCTACACAGAAATGTGGGGATGCTGTTACGTTCTTGGCTGTATGTTTTCATAGTAATTTCTTGGGGAAATTCTGGACAGATGGCATAGGTGATTTAACAGGAGATTTCTTAAATATTCCAAATGCTTTTGCTGTGCCTAGGTGTAATGGACCTGAAACCAAATCAGTGCTGCAAAGGAAGACTGTCCTCTCTGGAGTATCTCTGTGGAAAGGGATCGTAATAGATGTAGGGGTCACAGTCTCAGGCTGAGGGGAGGAAAGTACAAGCGTTCGCTTCAGCTCTGTGTTTTTTTAGAAAACTCCGTGCCTCCAGTTTGTGGGGTTCCAGCTGTCGTATGTTACAAGAGGCTGGCTTCCCTCCTCTTCCTTCAAAGACAGCGAGGACAAATATTTCTGAAAATCAGGGTATGTTTTTAGATGTGCTGTTTGTACATAGAAAATCATTCCTTGTTCACAGAAATATTGATGATGGACTCTACCCTATGCAGTAACTGAATGTGAAAGCAAGTGTTTGCACAAGTGATTCATTCATACTAACAGTTATCTTTCCATGAATGCTGATTTGCAGATGGTTTATGCTGTATTTCATCACTAAATTGAAGAATTGATCTCTGGAAATGAATTTGTGACTTACAAGTTATTTTTCAATATTTAATATCTGCTCCTAATATGAATAAATATTAGAATGACTGTGCATTAGGGAATTTTATGAAAAGCATCTAAGTCTTACATTGTGAAAATACAGGTTTTAGAATTTCCAGTAGTTGTGCTGACTCCATGTGGAAGCAGATGAAAGGACAGACCAGACCCTCAGGACCATCTGTACAATGGATGGGTTTCTGAAATTGTAGCAAACCAGGCATGCTTGGTCAGATATTAATCTAGAATGGTTAATAGCTAGATTTACTCAACTCAGAATAATACTACAACTTGGGACGTGCCAATCAGCAATTCCGTCTTGTTATAGTGCTGTTGCAAGTGATTTACCTGGAACCAGTGCATACCACTGTTAATGGGTGTTTAGCTGTTGACTTTGGCAGTGGGCATTTTAAACACATATTCTTTGCATTAACTAAAGGGGAGAGAAAAAGAAACAAAAACTTAAACTGAAAGAAAACTGAAAGAGCAGAATAATTTTAAGAAGTTGGTTTTTTTTTAAGTTGCCCAGGAGATGTCAAGTGTCAGATCTGTGCATTTTTTCCCATGAATGCTTTTCAGAAACAATTTTAAAAAACACTTTGACTTCATGTTGTGATAGGTCATTTGTAATTACATCAATCATGGCCTGTTACAGCAGTAACATGTAAATTGCGTCTCAGTATGGTTATAAACTGATGCAAATAACATATTTCACTTTGTGTTACCATAGCCACAGCCATTATTTTCTTTAGCTATTGTGCTGTGCTCTATTGTGAAATCTCACAGCAAGGTTCATGTCACCATCAAATCGGTTACAATATTTTGCATCTAATGAAAGTTTAGGACAGAAAAAGAAGCTTTTAGTTGTTTAAAAAAATTCAAGGGGAAAACCTTTGGAACTGCTTTAACAAAATCTTTATTACTTGTGAAAAGATTTTACATAATTTATTACCAAAGTCAATAGGTGAAATTACCTTCAAGTAATAGTGTTTGAAATCAAATGTACTGCTGTTCTTGCCTTAACCTTCTTAAATTCCACTGTTTCATTTCCTTTGTATTCACAGCGATGCCTGTGAAATGCTGGTCTGGTTATGACACCAAGAATAAATGGCAGTGGCCTTGATTATATAGATGCCTACCCTAGCGGCACTGCCATTCTCAATTAATCTTTGTCACAAAAAGGAGGAGTAACAATTACGTGAAGACTGGAACACCTGAAATCACACTCACAGTGTCTGTGGTGATGATAACTTATTGAACTGGATAATGAATCTACTTCCCATAATTCACATGATATCAGGGGCACTGGAGGAAATGTACAACCAATTAAAACTTTTGGATTTACTGGGAAAAGTTTTTAAACAGTTTTGAACCTGTCCATTAAGGAATCTGTCATGATGCTTGGGGAACTTTGCTTTTAACCTCATCAAAACTGGGGGCACTTCAGGCTGGAAACACTGATTATTGCTGTGTATAAATACATTTTTATAACCTCAGAGCATAGCTCTTATTGATAGGCAATTACTGGAGGTATTCTTCCATATCTTGTTCTTATCTGTATGATACCTATATAGTAATTGTTACTAATACATATCTTTAACCTCTGAATAATGGAGGTAGAACTTGTTTAAGGCTAAAAAATAGCTAGCATTCACATTATTTTCTCATTAGTTCCATAGTAATGAGTCTAGAAAATGTTGTAAACAGTGAGTTTAGGTGATCATATAATAGCATAGCTCCAGCCTCCTGTGATTAAGAAAAACCATTAGATATTATCAGAAGCCCAAGGAAATTGTTGGATGCTGGAACATTGTGGCTACATGGGCATTTTTTTTCTTTTCTCTGGAAATATTCCCTATGTTGATGAGGTCCCAGAGCCTTGCTATCCATCCAGGAACGGCTTGCAGTTCAGTTTTGTCTGTGTTTGCATTACAGTAATTAATGTGAAGCTATGTTGTGAAGCTTTTGTCACCGTGAGCTATTTATAAGCCAAGCATCAAGTTTCTAATTCCCTTTGTGAAGTAGTTGTGATAGATTTAATGCAAACTGTTGCTTTCAAAATTGCACCTGTCTCTCACAGACCTTTAACATAAAAAAACCCCAACCAAACAAATTACTTCTGTCTTCATCCTGCAGAATATGCCCCATACTTCAGCCAGATGATTTATTCTCAAATATGTGAAAAACATTTCCTAGATGTACACTTTTTTACTTTGGTAACTGGTTAGTCAGGACTGAGATTCTCCAGTTTGTGGGAACCTTTCTGGGCATTGTTTTCTGACGGCATTGCCTTGCATCTGGCAGAGAGAAGTCCCTGCAGCTGTGACAGAGCGGGGTGGTGGCTTCTGCAGCTGCCTCTGCCCTCTCCCCTCCTGAAAAGGGGAAAAGTGGGATTTGCCTCCTCTGTCCACTGACAGAAGCTGCATTGACATTTTATTGTCTGAGCCATTTGCCTGAAATTCATGGAGTGGTGCTTTCCCGCTCAGCAGCGGGTGTGTCCAGCAGCGGGTGTGTCCAGCAGCGGGTGTGTCCAGCAGCGGGTGTGCCCAGCAGCGGGTGTGCCCAGCAGCGGGTGCGCCTGCCCACAGACACACCAACCTCAGCACAGCAGAGTCCAGCCGAGGGCCAGCACTTCTGGCCACTAACTATATGTAATTTTTACAATGAAGACTGGAAACGTGTTTCTTTTCACTTTTTCATAACTGAAGGGTAGATGGGGTTTTGCTCAAACTTGAATGAAAACCTACTTTTTCTGGAGGCTGAACAAGAAAAAATTCAGCTGCAGAAGAGGGCGTTTTTTGCAAAGCTATTAACATTTGAGAGCAAGGTAGTGTCAGGCTCTTTCAACTAGCACAGATGGAGCATTTCACAGACATTTGTCAGCATTTAGTTTTCTGAAGCTTGTGGTTGAAAGGACCATTGCACAACGTTACACTTACACATTCGTAGAACATACTCTCAACACAAGAGGCCATATCTTGTGTGGCAAGGATTTAAAAATGGGCTCATAGTGACTTGAGGTTTTTTTTAATGAATGAAATAAAGGAGCGCATGCTATAGTAAATTGGTAAATACATATCCTTGTGAATTCACAGGAGTGAATTTTTCCTCATTCTTCTAAGATGTTTCAAAAGTGCAGCAAATTATGTCCTCAGCTGAGACATGACTTTGGGACCATAAATGATTGCTGCCTCCTTAGCTATTATAATCTGTAAATCCATTCTGGGTTATCAACTATTCCTACTTAGTCCACCCTGTTCCCCAAAAGAATGTTTCTTTATTTTTTCACTTTGTTCCCTTTATGAAAATTGTGAACATTGTCTGTTAGTCTCAGTGAAAGAAACCTCAGTGTTTCTGGAGAAAGCAGCCAGTTAACAGCTTTTCCATTAGTGCTCATATCAGAGTTTAACTTGAGCCCTATGAGACTTGTAGGAAAAAATGGAGGAAGTTTTCTTGCAAACTGTTATTGATGAACAGTTTGTGAGAATTTCTCAGTTAATAACTCATCTCCCAGCGGGGCAGAATATGGCTGATAATCTCACGTATCTAACAAACCCGCAGGAAGAACTGCATTCTGGTAAAGAGTAAATCCGAATTCCTGTTTCGACTCACTTTTATCACTTATGTCATTAGAGATGCCCTTCATGTGTACTTTTAAAGTTTTCACTAGGGAGAATAAATTTCAAATCCTGAAGAACTGTGTGACTAGTCAGGAATATTAACTCTGATTTCTTACACCTTTTTTCTGTAAGTCTTTCTGATTAGGGGTATTTGTAGTGGCTGGTAACTGGGAAAACAGCTAAGCAAACGTCTTCCAAATGTGCGTGCATGTGCGTTTGTCTTTCTTTCCCTAAACATAACAGGGCCCATTTCTGTGGGCTCATTATGCTGCAAGTACATCTTGCTTTCTCTTTTTCCTGGTGTGACTAGGGAAGCGTAACCATTGCAATTGCAACTTCTCAGAATAATTGGAGACTCTTCAATTGGCTTCTCCACCTGTAATTGTGTGGTCCCTAGCGGGCTGATGGAGGTGTAAATGTCATTGTCTATGTTAAAGGATTTATCAAAACATAGGCTGAGTAGTATTATGTCAAGGATGGCGTCGGCACATTCAGAGTTGAAAAGCAGGGAAAGCAGTCGTCTTCCTCCTCCCAGCCTGGCTTTTACTGAGACTCTACTGTGGCGTGGGGAAAGCAGGCGATTGCAGGGCCACTCCAGAGAAGACTGCGCAGTAACTTGTACGTGGTGCTGCTTGGTGCTTTCTGTTGCTCTGCTTTGTGCGTTGCGCCACGAGCATCGCTGATGCCGGGGATGGCTGGCTGCCTTCATTCTGATGCTGCGCTACAGACAAAATTCTCTTTCTGTCACTCACTTTTCTTTGGGATGTGTTGGCTTCTGCTTGGATAGGAATATAATGTACTACTGGTAGAAATCAACTTTGAGAAGCAATAGACAGTAAATATGTTCTGTCACTGTGCCCAAGGGGAATCATATCATACCGTAGTTATCCGTGTATTCAAGGCCAAGCCTTAAGGAGAAAGAGGGTACACGAATATACAGTGTAAAAATATAGATTGCTTCTCTTAGCTCTCCATCTGTGCGCTTTCAAGAGCTTTATAAACACAAGCTCTCTGAGCAGCTGTATACCCCAAGGAGGCAGGTAATAAGGCAATGAAATCTGCCAAGCAAGTTAAGGGTCCAAATCTTGATACATACCTCAGGGTTGTAAGAATTAAGTAGAGTAGTTTCACAAAGAGACATTCTTCTGGGAGACTCCTTTTTCTCATAGAAGCAACATAAGATCAAACCCTCCTTTTGATAATTTTCCAAACTTTGGGGGTTTTGAGTAGAATCAGAAGAGATTTCTATATAACTAACATGAACTCAGACCTTCTCTGGAGGAAGGTTTTTGGCTCAACAGGGTTTTTGGAAACAACAGGGATTCTCCTGAGCGTGTTCAAGCACTGTGCACGTCTCCATCAATGTCCAAACCCCTTCTCTCGCTTTCAGCAGTCTCCTTTCAGCATTATTGTGATCTGAGAGATCTCTTGAACAAAAGAGATTTTAAAGCAGTCTGCAATCTGTGGTTCCATTTGTTTCCCAGCTATTCTGATATCCAAGGCACCACAAAGCAAAAATGATACGAAATGCAGTAAAAGAGCTGTTAGGCCAGCTGTTGTGGGATCACGCAGGCCATGGAGGGACACACACCGCTCTGCCCTGTGACCGAGGGCTTGACCTGGGTGTCTGACAGGTTGCACAGCCAGTGTGTCTGCTGGCACTTCTTGTCTAGTGCGGGAGGAGGTTGTGCTCTGACTCACTCTCCTCATATAGAAAAAGGTGGGGAAACATGAGGGTTGATGCAAGCATCAGTAATGCTTGGTCCTGCTGCTTGGGACAAAATATTTGATTTCCTAGCGCTCTCGTTGGGAGCGGGGCAGGGGTGTGAGGCTGAACCCTGCCCCTGCAGAGGGGGACGGGCAGGTCCTGCCTGGGCTGTGCGGGTCAGGGCTCCCTTTGCTGTGCGCTTCCACGGGAGGGGAAGGCGAGCAACCTAAATGCACAAAATTTCAAATTATTCTCTAAAAGCCTTTCTCGCTACTGATGCCATGAAGAGTTAATGCCCCAAAGCAAAGGGATGTAAGTAATTTCTTGATTGTTTCTTTTGGCTGCGTGGTAACAACATAACTAAGAGCTGCCCCAGTAGTTTTAAAGAGAACTTCAATGTGTTATTATTCTTATTGAAGGAAAAGCTCTCTCTTCCGCTGTCTTTTTCTTTGAAGAAATTAATTTGCCAGTCTGTGTAGCTCAGAGTGCACTTACTCTGCAAAGATGCTGCCATCTGCCATTTAGTTTCCTTTCTAAGCTGTGATCTTAGACGTGTATTTCAAGGAAAAAGAAGCCAAGTGGTTGAGTTTATTTTCCCTTTGTGTGAACAACAATGGGAATAATTCCAGAGCCAGGCAGTAAGGCTGCCTGAAATGCCAACTGCAAATCACCTTTTCGGTGAGGCATTAATTCATTCTGTGAAAAATATGCACAAACTGGGTAAAAGAGCTCCATTTTTCAGTTTTTGAGATGATTTATGTCAAATTATCTTTTTACTTTTCCTATCCCTTGTTCCTGATCATCTTCCCTCCCTCTCCACCCCTCGCAGTCCCAGCCATCCGGAGCCGCTTGGTGGCTGAGGGACTGACAGTCCCCGCCTGTGGGCCAGGGGGCGAGAGGAGGAGGAAAGGGGTCGCCTGGCCCCTCCTGGGCTGTCTGTGCCTTGCCTTTGGAGACAGGTGCTTCAGGAGCTGAGAAATACCAAGTGACATCAAGATGGAAAACATTTCTTTGCGTCTGCACCTGGGAAATCAGAGCCACAGTATGTGTGCGTAAGCTGGCATTGCCACAAAAATATCCATGCTTTCATTAGTACTTTATGGTTATTTTTAGTCAGATCAGCTCCCCAATCAAATTTGTCTCATAGTCAGACAAAAGCCTGGATCAGCACAACTAAGGGGCATCATCAGTCTTTAAAGTGAGAGGATGTGGCAAAAAAGACCAGAGCAGTTTTCATGGCCACACTCCTGCCTTAAGTGATCATCAGAGCCCAGGGCTCTCCCGGTGCCCCCAAGAACTGCAGCGGTAGCCCCAAGATTTCCTTATGCAAGAATAAGACCAAGCAAACAGCTCCTTTCATCCTCTTGCAGCAATTGCAAACGAGTAATAAACCAAAAAGCCTTTGTTTGCCTATTAAATATTTAGGTTTAAATTTTGGTGAAGACAGGAATGTTTTGGAAATCAGTTCAAGCACTTCTTGAGAATTTAAAAGATAATTCTCCCTCTTTTCTTTTTTTTTTTTTCATTTGTTTTCACAATACCTAATGATTCTTTCTATTCCTCGACTCTCCTCAGATCAGTTTAAACTTGAACTGGAAACTTAATTGGATTTTAACAGAAAACTTGCTCATGCATATAGCAGCTTTAAAGGGCATGAATAGTGTAGTATTTCAGACTGTGCTGCTGTTTGAAAGATTGATGTGATTTTCTGATTTTGACGTAAAATGAAAACATAGCGAGGCGCTGTCACAAGCCTCTGAATCAGGCAGGTTCTTTTCAGCAGCCGAAGACAGCTCTTGGCTCAGGTAGGCTGTTCTCCCACACGTGCCTTTGCCAAAACAGAGTGTGTGTGTCAGAGCTTTTTGCTGTTTTTTTTTCTTCTCCAGCTGGTGTAACGAGGGATAGACTGCTCGTTTCTTGCCAAGACTTGTATAATATTGTGGCAAAATTCAATCCCAGGCTGCAGTTTTGAAGGCAGCATATCAATCACTTGCTGATCAGGCTCCTGCCCTTCTTGCATGAAGGGTCAAACCTCTGTCATCAGGCCAAACCTATTAACAAGTTTCATCCAAATGTTTTGAGAGTGATGAAATTTGTTATGTTTTCAGTCCAAATGTTGGTTAAAGTGTTCATTGTTAGGATGGTAAGAGCCAATATGCAGCTCATCCTTGTTTACTTCTCTGCCTCAAACCTAAGTTGCTAAATCCCTCAGGTCAGCGAAAAATAATAATGCTTTGGGTTTGCCTGTGATTTTTTTTTTCTAATACATCTAAACTAAAAGGAAATTATTTGGCTTTGCAAATTTACTCCCGTGGTTGTGACTAAGTCATGTATTATCTTTTGAAACACATTTTGATTTTGGGATTTCCCAGGAGACTTTAAAAAATAACTTCTTGCATCTAAGTGAAGTTATAATAATAAATAGATATAAAAATAGAGATAGGAGAGTTTTCCAACTAAAGGTTGCATAGTTTTTCACTGAATTGATATCTGGGTCTTCCTCCTGTTGATGCTCGTCTCCAAAATAAACCTGATATGAATTGCACCTTCACTAGCCGACATAATAGCAGAATGATCTACCTGCTGGCTCTTGGGTGTTTGAGACTGATTACACACATCTAGGAAAAAAGTCACCCCATGAGAGTGGCATGTACACAGAATTTAGTCATAGTAATCTAGAAAACTTCCAGTACAGAGTGCTTTAGACAGAAACAGTTGGGGGAATTCAATCATCTCTGTAATCTTTCAGCTTTAACTTCTTTATCTGTTATAAACACTTTTTGTTATAGGGACTGTGTTCATTCAATCCCACAGCAATCCAAGAAAGCCATAGTGCTGGTGACTTAAAATCAGTGCACTGAAACTTATGATAATAAAAGCAATTTTAATATGGTGATACACTGCCTTTTTAATACACTGCTACAAATAGTCTCTGCCATGTAGCAGAAGAGAGAAGGATATTCAGTATTATATAATATATTTTAAATACTTCAGAATGACAGCAAGTATGAAAAACGCATGTAAGTAAATTGGTTTGCCATCAGCTATAAAAAACTGGCAAAATCCTCCAGAAAACAAGAAGTGTTTTTAAGAGTGATCTGACAAGCCAAGTAAGTAGGCTTGCTAATTTAGGCTGTCTGGAAGGAGTGTAGATGAGATTTTCAGCATCTTAGTGATATGACAACAGACAAAATCTACAAACATTCTTTCAGTGTCCTATACTGTGTATTTGGACCACAAAAGATTTTCTGCATCAAGCAATACCAGATTATTATCCTGTCTGACTGGAAACAACCTATGAACTATAGCTGTCTCTGGCACCTATGGAAGAAAAGCCATCAGATGATATCATATATTAAAAAATGGTTTCTCAGTTGCCTTGGTCAGGAAGCTAAAACTTTAGACATATCATTTTTAATTTGAGGAATGATGAAACCAGCAGTGACAAGAACAAAACTGCAAGTTTCTGAAAGTAGATATATTGAATTGGGAGGTGGGTCATTTGTCAGCCGCCCCTGTAGATAAAATGAAATGGAAGACCAAGAAGTCTGCTTTGTATCACAGAGCCAGAGACTGCAGCACAAAGATTATGTATTCTAAGGCATCTGCCTCTCTCTGTATACACCTCTAGAGACACCGAACTGGGTCTTAAATTTCTGCATGCTCCAGCATCTCAAGTTCTGGAGGGAGAGAGAGACTGCAGAGAGTTGTCTTTATACAGCTGACATCTGTAGCCTCGAATGCCATCCATAAATTAGGCCCCTATCAAATAACAGTGCCCATAGGCGTACGCTGCTTAAAAACTGCCCTTCAGAGAGAACAGGCTACCTTCTGTAGGATGGGTTATGCATTTTACAGTCCTCGTAAGAAACCAGTCTGAAAAATAGGTACCGAAACAATTAAATCATCTCTGTTGGTGAATCTCCTTTAAGTCTCTGAAAAGCTGCTGAGAGAAGTGAAGTTGCTTTTGCGGTATTTTTTAGATGTTTTTTAGCTGTAACTACCTGATACGTGCAGAAAAAGGATATAGCAGGGCATTTCAATTCTGCCTTTCTTCTCCATTTGACAGTTGATCTTGAGTGCCCACATAGCCTATTAAACTCATTTTATTATAGCTCTACTATTGACATTTGAGATAAAATGCCAGGGAATGAAATAATTTTTTTTTTAAGGACTGTGACTTTTTGTTTCAATACAGCTTTGTCAGGACCACAAGACTAACAGCCTGCTGTAGTGTGTTGTTTCAGTCATTTCTTTCTACCTAGGAGAAATACCACTGATAAGCACAGCTACCGTCCCTTTGTTGCAAGGTTTATACAAAATTCGCAGGGTTCACTCATTTGAACCCAATGGGTGCTGTGAATGCTTGGCACTGCCTTGGTGGTGTTTGCAGCGCTCACTATCTCCTCCCATCTGGTAAGTTGCAAAGCAGGATGACTCCTTTTTGAAAGCAGTGGTGAATCTTGGCGCTACAACACCACACTAAAGGATTTTTTTTCAGTGCTAAAATGCTGCTTTACACATGGCGTTCTCACTCACCCACCCAATCCTCAGCCTGGAGAAGATGGAGCCAGTGACCCGGGAGGTTCCAGAGGCGGGAATCGCGGCCAGGCCGGGCCCTGCTGGGCACAGCCTGTGCGGAGGTTTGCGCCGGAGCAGCCGCGGCCCTGTGCCGCTCCTCTCGGCTCTGGGGCAGCATCCCAGCAGGTCTGTGTTGCAGCCGGGGAGCCTGGTGCTCTCATTTCCTACCAAAAATCCAGGAGAGTCCCTGGAAAGCTTGTACTGGATATGGCAGCTGTTGGCAAACTAAAGATGTACCACATTTTTCAATATTTTCAGCTAGCAGAAGTTAAAACCTCGTCAACTATATTTTTAACTATCTATCAGTACAATTTTTGATCCAGTCCATCCTAGAATTGCCTTTAAATGCTAGGTACTTTCACTTAAATTGTGATAGTAAAGGGCAGAGCTAAAGTAATTTGCAGGTATTATTATTAGTGAAGAATTCAGAGTGATTGCATGTCCAGTGTTAGTCTAACAGTCATTTAGAGCTCAACTCATCTAGATGAAAGAATTTTCATTGCAATTACTCTGGAGAAGACAAGAATTGCTTAATTTTATATCTTAAATCTGCTGCTGTGTAATCAGATGCTTTTGCAAACTTGATGAAACAAAGCATTTACAGAAAACAGCTTCTTTCTATCATTATTCCCAAGACTATCACTTTTCTAATTGGACTTGAATGAGTCTTATTCCAGAATAAGCTATACCTTTTATTGTTACCTGCTGCGTAACAGACCACTGCAGCTTGCTTCTGCTTCACAGAATATGTCTGTCTCATTAGACTGAAGATACCAGAGAACACCATACCCGGCACTGTTTGTTTCAGATGTGTCATCGCAATTCTTCCCTCCCTGCTCTTTCTTACTGTAAATTGTCCTTGCAAACTGGTCATGTAAAACCGTTCTGGATTGGTATTTTTAAAGCTCCCCATGAATGGCCATGTGTTTGATCTCATCTAAAGAGGAATGGTGGATGAACTATTTAAATAATGATGGAAGCAGTTGTAGCACGATAATTGTGCTAAGATTTCAAAAGTCAATCATTATTTTACTTGCACAGGCTCAGGGTAGCATTAATGTGAATGCAGATAGCATTATATTTTGGTGTGCATCGTGAAATAAAATTTTCCAGTTCTGTGTACCTCAAGTGGTAGGGCACACATACATATAAGTTAAACTTCTCAGTGTTTTTTAATGGCTTGGAACAATCTCAAACTTTCAAGGGCAATGAGTGGTAGAAGAGGTGCTCATGGGATGTTTATATTAATTGTGATTGTATGCAGCCTAATAATATACCCTCTCCTGCTTGATGGAAACTTTTTCTTGATGTCCACTGGATATCAAACAATTTAATGACTTGATGATCAAGAACAAGGTGATTGCAGAAGTACACTTAGGCACCTAAAACTGAGCATACAACTCATTTTGGTGCTCTGCATTCTGTCTACATGGGGCATTTAATTATAGGCATCGCATTTGGGAGGAATTCTTTACAGCTGGTTCCTGATAATGTCATCTGGGATTTTCTTACCCTGAACAGACGCCATCTTGTATTGAATGTCATCGGAAGGACTTTGCCTGAGGGTTTGCCTGAACAATGCAGTTGTTTGTATGTCAGTGCATAAGAAAAGACTTTCGGGGAGCAAACCCAGCCCAGGTGTCTATTGCTGAAGTCTGCTAGAAGGACCCAGAACTTGCCGGCAGCTTGGAGCGTGGTGCTTTCTCAGTGGCTAATGAAAGGGGTTTTGGCCAGACTGCGGCTGTCCGTCCTGTTGCTTTTGTGAGGGTTATTGCAGTCCACCTGGGCCTCCCAGTGTAAATAGCATGTACAGAAGCAGTGTTGTCAGAGGTTACTTGAGGAGAGATTCTTCCTTTCTGCTACTTGTACTTCTCTCTGCTCCAAGATCCCATGCACATACTGATACGGTTTCCAGTTACAGTTTTGACATTTAAATCTATAAACGAGTTTCAAGCTGCTTATTGTGCTACTGTGATTGCTGTCATCTCCATTTCTTCTCTAGTGGGATGGGTCTTGTGATGTTTGCCAGCTTTTTGTTGCTTAGCGTGTTCTTGAAGGGCACCCAAAATAGTATTAAATACTTCCGAAATGACTCCACAGTGTGTTTCTAGTATGTTTCCCAGCCTGTTATGATTTTTTTTTTTTTTAATATTTTGAATAGAACCTAGACCGGTATGTTAGAGACGGTCCTAAGAAACAGGTCTCTTTACTATTGACTGCTGTGTTGCCTCATGGTAGGATGGTTAACTGCTGTACATCTGCAGCTTTCTACCAGGCCATATAGCAACGTCAGATCAGCAGCAACTGCACGGCCGTGGACTCCAAACCTGAGAAATCCAGCATGTCTTCTGAGGAAAGGCTCATTTACTGATGCCATTCGAAAGTCCCGCTGATGCCTGGCTGTCTCCTGTGCCTGGGCAATGTACGCCTGTTTGTATCTCACAACATGCAATGCTTTATTTCTCTGATAAAGGTTACGCTGTTTGACTGATTAATTGTTCAATGTTGACAGACTGGATTTAGCAGTGGCAGCTCTTGGTTTTACAGAAGATGCAGCACATAAACTTTTAACTTTTCCTGTTTTAACATATGATGGGAATTTTCTATTCCCTGTGTACTCTATCATATCTAGTAAATACTGAAAGAAGTGGTGGCTAACTCAAAGAGGACTAGACGTTTTCAGCTCAATTGATTGTGCAGTAATTCCTGTTGGTACTTTCAAAAATTTTATTATCGCCTCTGTCCCGTCAGCACCCTAAGCCTCATCCATGCCCAGCATGTCTACTTATCACTTCTGTAACACCTTTTTTAGGGGCAAGATGCTGCATTCTTCTTTTGCTGGCACTATGGTAGGAGCTCAACAAATGGTAGTAAGGAACTGGGCTGTGCTCAGATCGAGACTTTCATGCTCTCAAGCATTTTAATAGAAACACTATTTTTTTCAAGGTAAGGCTTTTAGAGTCTCTCCTCTGCATTAGAAAAGCAACTATTTAAATAGCAAGCAGACTACAAGCCAAACAAAGTTTTAAAAATCCCAGTGATGGATTTCCCATGATCTCGCAAACAAATTCACTCTGTTTTGTGTTCTGTCATCTGTTATGCTTTACAAGCAGCACAGAAGTGACCCATAAGTAGTCAAGATAAAGTCACTCACAGATTCTCCTAAATGACAACTAAGCTGCAGCAGCCACTGCACACACAGCTCTGATGTGTCAGAGGGTAGAGGGTAGAGAAATAATCTGTTTCTGAGGAAATGACTCTTTAAGGTGGATGGTGTCAATAGTGGAGATGCTGGACACACCTAAGAGTAAACACATACAGGCCAATGTCACAGCTCATTAGATGGTTACAATAGTTGTTGATTGGTGCAACTTTAATATTTTCAGGCTTTAGATGAAGATCTGCATCTTCTTTATTGAGGATATCGCTTGAAGTGGTGGGAAAATTAATGATCAGAATTCTGGTATGAATGGAACCTCGAAAGTCACACTAATTTAGATTTCAACATATTTAGGATATGAAAATGTTGTTTTGATTTTTAAAATTAAGCATCTTAAAAGCTTTGAAATACTTACTAGATATATCTTATTTTTAATTTCTTATCATGACTAGAGATATAAGCACTGAATAACTGGAGAAAGGATGCCCATTTACTTAAGATTTACAGCTCTCTATTGCAGCCTCAGAAACTAAGATGCTCATCTGAGATCCAAACCTTTAAATATTTGCTTTTTTCTTCTAACGTATACGGAGGTTCCCTTGAAAATACCAGATGGTGTAAGCTGCATAATTCACGCTGAAATCCCTGTATAAAGAACAGTAATCTAGAATTGTCAGATTAGAATCCCTGTTCTTCATGATAAATCTGCTGCATAGTCATTATTATAATATCATACAGTTAAGTTATTAAAATAAAAATGAAACTTGTGTTATCTGACATTTTCAAATTGTGGTTTTGATGGACAATATGAAAACAGGAATAGTGACAACAGAGATTTATATTTCTCCTGTTTCGCTGACCTTCATCTTTATTTCTAGCTTTTCCACTCAAGTATCAAAAGATACAGTGTAATAAAGGATCATAGGAAGCACATCTGACAAAACTATCTCCTAAGTCTTGTTGAATAAAACATTCAGTGGAAATGCTTCTTTAGTGCCAGCAGGTTATCATTAAAAGTGTAATGGTTTTAAAGGAAGCCTAAACGCCCCTTTGACAAATTACAGGTCCAGATTTTAAAATTAAGATTTGAGACAAAGATGCTACTGAAGTTATCAAAAGAAACGTACCCAGCAGTTGCCTAATGTACATGCTCATGATGATACCGTTTGTCTGCTAGAAAACCACCCGCATCCGTGATCTAACACTGGCGATGCTGGCACATGTTATGTAAAGTAGAAGCCCCGATCATACTGTCAGTCACACAGCCAGGGTTCTTGCCCTTGTCTTTTATACAAGTTGCCCTTTCAAATTTCTGTAGCAGAGTTGGGGGGCCTAGTTTGTCTGAGCTCTGAATTAACAGTTGTTTCCATTGGCTTGAAAAAATAATCAGGAAAAAACAGCCTATAAAAGCTGTTTTGGTTTGCTTCTTTGTTTTCAGTAGTAACCATGCTAAATACTAAACATACTGGAGTCTTATATTTTAGCTAAGCTATTCTGAACAAAATTCTTAAAATTGCAAATGCGTGTTGAAACCTAATATAAGAGTGTAAATTCCAGATAATTATTTGGACATATCTGCACATGCTTCCTACACAAGGCTTTTCCATACCAGGTTTGAAAAACCACGAACACGGTATAGCTGAAATTGAGTTCTGCTGTGACCTAGTCAGTGTGGGTGCACAACTTTTCAAGCATTCTCCAGCCTCCGCAAAGCCACACCACCAGGGAGCAGTTTCCTTCAACCTCTGAAGCCATCAGAAGAGCCTGTTCTTTATGGGTAGTAATGAATGCAGAATCCTTTTTCTGTGTTGTATGCAATACGTAAAATTACTTTAAATTGCTATTAGTATTTTTTCCAAATTGAATTGAGGAATACAGATTTTTTTAATGCCGTATCCAGTTGCTTAAAATGCATGACTACTACTATGGGCTCCTTGCCATTACTTATTGCTCAGGCAGCATTCCAGGAGGATCAAGGTCACTGGCATGAGAAAGAAGGTTTCCCCATCACTCATTTTACATTTCTCTTGGAAAAGTTACGTTTCTTGGAATCATTTTTCCTCAACTTTTCAAAAAGGGATCTCACTAAAACTTGGAAATTTGAATGTAGATTTCAAAGATCTATGTTTAAAAATGTGAGATCAAGTTCAGTCATCAGGCAATACTGATCAAAAGTGTCTTTTGTTTGGTTTCTTGAAAACACAGCTTCAAGATGAAATAAACAGAACATTACTTAAGTTGATAGATACAGTTTCAGATTTAGAATTATTTTAAAACTTCAAAAGAAAATGCCTCATTTTACTCTTAAAAGCTCTGCTATCAGGTAATTATCTAAAACTTGGTCTATTTTTTATTCAGATACATTTCCAGTCTCATTATCCTTATGCAGGCACAACTCCCATTGGAGTAATCTTGAACTTTGCTTCTGTGACTAGTATGGGTTCAAATGAGATGCTGAGATTTCCAGGAGGCTTGTTGTTACACTTCTTATGCTTTGCTGTATCTTTCATTCCACTCCTCCTTTATTGTGGCAAAACTACTGCCCAGTTTTCTTTAGTTCAAAAAAATCTATCAATTCTTTTTTAAGAGAACAAACATATGGGGCAAGGGTGTGGGGAGGAAATCTCTGTATCAAAGGAAATAAATGTTTTTGTCTGAGGGAATACTTCCTTTTAAAAGTTCCTTGAAAAACTTCAGTAAAATAAAACCTGAGATGTATTCTGTGTGGACTGCGGTATATAAATATCTGTATTTTGATCCAGTCTGTTTTGCGCAAGTCCATTAGCAAGAATGTAATTCGTTTGACTTTTACAATAGTATAAAACAGCAGGTGAATTAACTAGATGCTGAGTATATTTAAATTATAATTTCTCCTGGCAGTAGATCATACAGTGAAATAATTTTTTCCAGAGATCCCTCTCCCTGTCTTCTAACAACCTGCTGTTGTTGCCACTGTTGTCATCAGAAAGTTCTCGCAGACTAAAATATACTAAATAAAGCAGACATCAGCCAAGAAATAGATGCAAAAGCTGCTACAATAAATGCTCCCTATCATGGAGTGGCCCCTACACACAGGATCTCCAGGATTTAACGAACTTCACCTAGTGCATCAGATGTCCCTGGGAAAACTCATTAGAGAAAATAAAACAACCCCTGTGCACTGAGTGAATTAATTCAAATATGTGAGAACAGACAAAAGTGTATAGTTGTGAGAATACAGCTTCATTTTTAATGTCATCCTTGCATGGAAGATGAGCTTGGAAAAGAAATTTCTTAAGACTCTTGGATATAAATCATGTATTCAATAGGTATTGTTTTTACGGCACATTGCTTTTTTCGTGTAAGACACCTGCAGTGCTCCAAGGACAATAATTAATTGGTTATCTGTCAAGCTTATCCCACAGGACCTAATCATCTTGCGTTTTGCTAACGTTCCCTTCTTCTCCAAAGGTGCTTTTTCTTTGAAATTATATAAATTATTACCATAATTAATTTCAACTTGGAGATTTGTTTGCAAGCTGCCCTTAGGCTGAAGTCTGTGGCTTCTTTTTCAGGCCTTGCTGGTGCTGCATGCCTGAAACCATGTCTGTTCTTTTGTCTGCTGTATAATACTGTCTCACAAAAAGTGCTGCCTCTCCATATAAACTGAGTCTTACTTAGAAAATTCATTAATTAGTTCCCATTGTCCTTCCTACCTTGCATATTCTCCTCTTCACTTATAGTTTTATGTAATTTGCTTTGCTTCGCCTTTTTTTTTTTTTTTAAATCAGTCTGTGAGCTTTTTAAGTTCAGGGATATAAGTTGATTTAATAGGATCTCATTTTATAAGATGCCGGCAGGTAGTACAGGACATAAATAGTAGAAATAATTGTCCAAAAGTGCTTATTAATGCAAATATATCTCCAGTACTTATTTAGAACATTTTATTTCATTTTTTCTGTTTTGATTTAAATGTTCTCTTTGTATTAGACTCCTGCTCATCCAGGCTCTGAAGATAACACTGAAAGTTCTGCTGCTGCCTAGGGGCCAAGGGGAGAGATGTGTCACCAGCTAAAAGTCAAGCTGATTGCTTTTAGTTGCTATGAGCTACTAATTTGATGAACCTCCACATAAGACAGGTGTAATAGGACATTTGTTTAATATTCCCTAGCTCCCAGATGTCCTTGTCAATGTCAAACAGAGCACTGATATTTCTGTCATCAAGTTCTAGTTTAGAATCTCAAACTTCAGGTAGTTTGAAACAAACAATTTTGTGAACTTTATGATAATCGTTAAAGAGAAAAGAAGTTCTACCCTCTCCAGAACATTAATGACAGACCAGATGACACATCTTCCATACACGAAGCCAAGGCATTTCAACAGAAGTGAAATTGAGCTTTTCAGAGCAGACTATCCAATCACCTCACGTAGCAAGAAAATCACTCTGCTGAGTGATTTTATAATGTGGAATGCTTTTGGAGTGCTATTGCAAACTTCATATCATTCTCAAGCGCAAACGACCCTACACTTGCTACAGAAATGACCCTATTGGGGACAGCTGTGCAAGTGACAAATCTGCAAATAGATTGCCAAATAAAGTAGCACAAATTCTGTGCAGTAGCTGTGCTTTTTAAACCTTTCAATTTTGCGAAATACACGTCTCTAATGATGCTTGTGTTGTTATTCCAATAATAGATTACATCAAATCACTTCAGGATTTTAAAGCTCGTCTGGAAAAGCATCAGAAAATGTAATTTGTCATGCGCTTGCAGTCAGCTGTAGTGAGTGAGTTTACAGGCATTTCCTCCTTCTACAGTCTTTTGGATCACTTTTACCATCTGGTCATGAATTTGGGAATATTCTACACTCTTCCAACAACTGTGCTGGCAATGTTTGCTATCTCTGTCAAAGAAGGATAGAATAATGTTCATTTTTCTCAAGAATCAAAATTGGAGTCCAGCTTCATCAAATTGCAACCTGGTATTGCACCTCAAACCAATCAGAACTCTGCTGAAGCAAAATTCAGTGAGCAACCCTCACCAAGTGTTCTTCCCAAGCCACTGGGGACCTGTTTCTTTTAAACCTTCTGATAAAGAAATAATGGCATTTCAGCATACAACATCATTTAAAGTCCAAGCTTGAGACGTGACTTTTCATATTTTAAAAACTTTGTCTTCTCCTTCAGGGCCAGGCGGTTTTGAAGGACCGAGAGAAAGGCTATGTGGCTATGTAGATAATTCTTTTTCATTTCTAGCTTGGTAGTACGAAAGTGTCATTGCTTTTCAGGATATAAAACTGCCCTTGTTTCTTGGTGAAGCCTGCAAAGCTGGAGACTGATGGAACTGTGGAGTATGTTATTTAGTGTCTTTCTGACAGACCTGGACTCCCTCTGTTTCCCCTTGGTGACCCGTCACCAGCAGGTGGCTGCAATGCAGAGCGTGGGCAGGGAAGGCTGAGTGCCAGCAAAATGCTCTTTTCCTCTAAGCAGTTGAAGTTGTGTTTGCCCGTTGACTTGCCCTCACTGTGACCTGCCTTATTCCTCTGATTCTGTCTGAGGAAAATGGGTCTAAATTCTGCATGTGTTATCTAAAGCACTTTGAATGTTTGTTTGACATTATCATTGGAGCCTTACTTATCAGCTGTTTTTAATCCTCTGCAAACATGGTTTAATGGAAAGCATAGGGAAGAGAACAAAGTAATCTAAATCTCCATGTGGATTTGCACCAGTGCTGTAGTATGGGCAAGGACAAATCCCCCAAAGCTGTGGATCCCCAATTACAGGACTTGCCTTGTGCGTGCTGGCGCAGCAGGAGCTGTCGGGTCTGCCGCTGTGCCCTGCACTGCCCTCTCGCAGAGCAGAAATTGCCTTTGCTTTCAGCCCCTCCTATAGATCCCTTCCCAGAGGGGTCCTCACCCCCCAGTGACTCAGAAGCATGGTGGGTGGAATGACTTGTTCTGCTCTGCTCTTCGCTCCCTGGCTGTGATCTCCTGTGCCGCGGTTGGAAAGCACGAGCTAAATAGATGTGTGTGTGGGGAAGGGAGAGGAGTGTTCCCTGTCATTGCCTTTTTTGAAATTTCCTATCACTGAAGCCTGACAGACACTTCATTGTTCAGAAAGACTGTTAATTTTATGTTGCAAAGTAGTAATGTAAAATGCCTATGCAGATATTCTTATATGGTTATGGTATCGTCTGGCAGTTGGGGACTTGGTAAAGATGGAACTTGTGATTTTATGAAACTGTTATATCGTGATTGCTTTGATCTGGACGCGATCCGTGATACGCTGTTAAGGCAGCACGGTGCCTCGGAGCAGGACTGAGGGCTGGCTGAGGAGGAGGTGGAATAGCTCCTGGGGCACGCTCTTCAAAACATCAGTGCGGGGATGTGAAAATTCAGCCTCTAAAGATTCCCTGCAGAGCTCAAGGCAGTTATATCCTTTCACTGGAGGAGCAGCAAGCCTAAATTTCACTTATTGTTTAGTATTCTAACATTTGTTTTGGAACACTGCTTTATTGGTTTATTATATAGGGTGCCTTTACATGTTCTTTTTCTATAGAAGGAGTTTCAAAATTTCCTTTTACATTACCTGATTTAAATTAAACAGCAGAGCTATAGCATGCTGTAGCCATCTTTTAACCCAAAACACAGCACTATGGTAGTGTATTATTATTTTTTGTTAACTTGATAGTTTAGTAAGTACCAAATGGAAAATGTTAGCAAATGAATACACTAAAGCAGAACTCAATTATGTGCAATATGTTTTTCCTGCTCCTTTCAACAATTTTATCTTTAATGTAATAGGATTAGCCTTGACCTCTCACTTCAAAATGTTATTGTATCAAAAATAGCAAATATAGTGTTCTTAAATACATACTGTAATTGCAGTTAGACTTGGTCTCATGCTGCCTTGTTTCACTGAAGTCAATGAGGTTATGTGGTCAAGCGAGAGCAAAATGTACTCCTTCCATTTAGACTAAAATGGCAAATTACAGCTCTGAATGTTTCTAGGAACATAGTGAAAGTCTCAATAAAATTGAGTTATAATTTATGCATTGAGCTGAAATAGGAAACTTTGAGCGCTCAGGAATATTACAGAAAATTTCACCCACTAATGTTGAAATTTTGGGCCTGTTCCTTCATTGCATCTTCATCATCTCATTACAGCTCATTACAGAACTTGAGATCTGGTACTGCATCTCATACAAGAAGAAAGCAGTTTTTGTCTAATGGCTGAAGTAAAAGACTGTTGGACTAATTTTAACCAAACAGAGTTTTAAAAGAAAAATAGGTGAAGGGAGTAAAATTATTTTTGTAAGATTGTTTCTTATTGAACACATATATGGGCTGAAGTTAACGTTTTATAATAAAATACCAGAACAGTGACATCATCATCATCATTTAAACTAAAAATGAAGAGGGTTGTGATTTACACGAGTCTCAGTACCTGTTCATCTGCATTAGATGAGCACACAAGACTTGACTTTTTCCTGTCTCAGCTTCTTCTGTTCACAGAATAGTACTCTGATGTCGCACATTGAAAAAAATGGAAGATTATATTTTCAGATTCTAACACCCTACCCAAGTATGAAAAGGCACCTACATGTGCATTTTAAAGACCAGCTTCTAGGATATCTTATACCTTTTTTTTTTTTTTTTTCCCCAGAAGTACAGACCACCATCAGCAGTTGTGATTTATCAGGCACTCCAAAGAAGGGACCAGTTTCTTAAACCCACTAGACCTACCTGTCCTGGGTCAGAGCTGGATCTTAGGCTATTGCTGAAGTTTTAATTCGCTGAGGTAGATGCTGCATCATGCCCTGGGACAGTGGAGACAATATCATTATGATAAAGTGAAGAAGGCTTAGAAAGCCTCTAAGAAGTGGTGCTTGGCAGTGGGTCTGGAGCTGGCCCCCTCCAAGGGACAGAGTGCTCTGGGGTGAGTGTGGATATAGCAAGTGAGGGTTTCCTCCAGTGGTGAGAAGAGGATTTTGTGCAGATCTCAGAAACTCAAGTGTATTTGGTCTAAGGTGTAACTTATGGTAAAACATACTGAGATATGAAGATGGATTGGTGGTGCTGTGCCAAAAGTTACTGGCATAAATGTTGATGCTCAATAGAAAGGCATATTTATCTCTTCTTCTTCACGAGTTTAGTTCTGTGTAGGAAAAATATATGTAATTTAAATATCAGCGGCGTATTTATGCAGAAGTTAATATTATGCATAGAAAAAACTTGGACAGATCATATGCTCTGACTCACCCCTCCCACACTGTGGGACCTTTCAGTGAGCGGGTGGGTGTGTGGTATTGCCCCATGTTTTGTATATACAAAAAGTGGAACATGGTGCCCTTTGGCTCTGACCGCTTTCTCCGTCACTCTCAGAAGCTGTGTGGGCCTTTCTAAATGTGTGCTAGAGAAACACGGGTTTATAATGACAACTAATTTTTTTCCAGAGAGTCATAGAGCAAATAAATGCCCCCAGCCATGGCTCTGCTTTTCACCTTATGGAGAGCAAATGTAGGCTGGTTAAATGGATCAAAGGGAGAAAGTAGCTTGGCCAGAAGAAAAATAAGTTCTATAATTGTTTGGATCAAGAGGAGCTTAGGGACACCTGCTTGGATGAAAATGGAATGGCATTCACAGCAGAGACAGGAAATCTGATCTAACATGGCTAAAACAACTCAGGAGCTTCAGAGGTGTGAGTTGAAACTAAAGTTAGAGGCAAACGTGAACAGCTTGAGCTGTGGAGGGCCAGTGTTTGTGTGCCAGGGGGCCATGTTCATTCCCAGGCAGGTAGAGAGGCCAGACTGCTATAGTTATATTTCCTGCAAACAGCAGCTCTCCTGTGAAACCCTGCTCAATGCAGCCAAATTCTGTGTTTCTCTGGCTGGATTTCTTAGCTGACCCTTCTACCCAGCAGTCGGATCTGGCAGGCTCACAGCTCAGATCAGGCTCCCGGACTGATTTGTTGGCCATCGTTAGTTGAAATGAATGTGAATTGTGAGGACACGCGAAGCAACAACAATAAAACCAGGCCCATCTTCCTACACATTAGAAATGCAGGAAATCATGGGTTAAAGTTGCAGCTTTCAGGGAAAACTTTTACATTCTTTCAGCTGCATGAGCACTGTTGATGATATTAGGAAAAAACAAAAATCAGTTACAATGCCCATAATAGCACATATGCCCTTTCTGTCCCTCTCCTCCCCATCCTAAAGTTTATATCTTTTCCTACAAGTGCTCAGGTTTAACTCTCCAATAGGATTCTCCTGGCAGACAGAGATCGATGCAGTTGCCTCTTGCAGTTGCTTGTAAACAAGTTGTATTGGTCACAGGACAGCGGCAGGTGAGCGGGGTGGTTATGTGTCTAGTGAGTTATATTCCCCGTTTGTGACCTCGTGGGAGGACCACAGCCACCTGGAACAAATTAGAGCAAATGACTTTATCGTCTTCAAGAGAAGGGGCAGAAAATCAGGGCCCACCCGGCGCACAGAAATGCTCGTTTTTCAGAAGGTCTGTGATATTACAGCAGGTTTTTTCTGAATTAAGCTGCAGAAACTGATCTTGACCTCACTTTCCAGACCTTGGACAAAATGAAACTGAAGCAGTTGACAGCTACATATTAAATGACAACATTGCACAATAATTTATTAGTTAATTTTGCCTGCTTGGCGTCAACTGTCCTTGTACCGTAGGGCTATTTGTGCTTTCCTGTTATCTGCATTTTCCATTTAATTGTTATAAACATGCTAATAGTGTTCTATATATTGCTCTAGTCATGTAAAATTTAGACTTTGTTTTTGTGAAGCTGTTAATTATTTTTCTATCCAGGTTTTTAGTGGGCCTGCAGGAAAGCATGGTTCTTGGTTTGATTTATTTTGAAGTAAGATTCCTGAGGGCTGGATTCAGTAATACAATGCATTTGTCTTAAGTACTGCAAAGACTCGTGGCAAAGCCCTGAAAATTAATTTTTTGAGAGACAGAGAGCAGTTGTGAAGCTGTATGTAGGTTTTAGCCATCCAGAACAGGGAGGATTTTTTTTAGAATGGTCTCTAAATTATAGACTATAGATTTGTTCATTTTAATAGGCTGATATCAAGTGTTTAAAGCCCTAAATGTAGACTCTGTATGTAGAAAAAAAGTGGAAGATGTTTATGGGACCAAGAAAGAATATATTCCAGAATTAAAAATAAAATCCCATCAAAGGCGATTGATTAGAATTTAAGATCTCTCTAACAGAACTGGAAATAAAACCAGAACTAGAATGTGGCATTAACTAGAAATCGTTTAATGCTGTGATTCTGTGCTGACTAAATGTAAAATACGAGGGGCATTGCTGTCAAAAAATGGGAGAACAACAACAAAAATGAGTCAGTATGGCATTGCCGTGAATTGGGGAGGGCCGGGCCGAGGGACCACTGCTCCCGCCACAGGGGAGGAAGGCCCTGCCAGCCAATCCGCTGGCAGCTCTGTGTCTGCCCGCCAGTCAGAACGCCTCTCTTTGAGGAAGGCGGGCCTTGGCGGGTGCCGGTGGCGGCGCCATGGCGGGCGCGCAGGGAGGTGCTGGTGCGTGACCAGCGCAGCCAGCTCCATCTCACTGGGTTTAACCACATCATAGAGGTTTATAAAGTTGCTCAGGTGTGAAACAATTTCCAGATTTGCAACACAAGTTTAGGAATGAATACAAGGCTTAGGGTCCTTGGAGTTATTCAGCCCTATCATTAGCCAGAGAAGCTGGTGTCCTGCGAGACTGGTTGATTCTATGTTTGAGTAAGGCCTAGCTGTAATGATTATGAAAAGTAAACAGAGAAAGTGTTACGGATAATATTATGCAAAACACAATGAAAGAACCAAATTATGTTTCTGATTTGCAATACAACAGGGAATATATCAAAGGATCATCTTTTTGCTTCTTTGGAACAAAGTCTGGGTGTTCAGCATGTGTATTGTTTATATTCTAAATAAGTCCTTAAAATGTTAACATTGAAGTCGATTTGTTTGAACAGAATAGAGATCTGTTCGGTTCATTGGAAGACTTAACAATATTCAGTGATAACAAAGCTGAAAACTAATTTAAGTAGACTTATTAAACATGAGAGAACTAATCCGTGTTTCAAAATATATTTGCTTGGGTTTGAGGGAACTTTTGTGATTGAAAGAAGGTGAAAAAGAGGCTTAAAAGAATTATATGGCAGTGAGACTTCAGAAAGACAATAGGAATTTAATTCTATAAATCCTGTAGGAGTTACAGGGCAGGACTTCAGCTGATGAAAAGTTTTTCTTGCCCCATTGAAGTCGTTCTCTTGTATTTACAGTGGAAGTCTGAAGATTTGTATTTTCAAATTGCATTCCTATATCAAAAATCCGCTGTGACTGGCAGCATGTGCTCAGGGGTGCACAGAAACGCTGGTTTTATTGCGGTGCTCCTGCTGGGGAGCCCTGGGCTGCAGCCAGGGCTGTGCGGAGCCAGCGCTGGGGAGCCGGTGAGCTGGTGGACCACAGTGCCATTTTAAGGTAAAGAAGACTTAGATTATTCAGAAAAAATGGTGCAACACTTTCAGTTAATGAATTTACATGCAAGAAAACATCCTTCCCTATTTTAACCCCTGCTGAGCTTGTCAGCCCCAGCACAGCGAGTCTGCAGCCAGATGTGCAGAGACATCGGCTGGGCATGTCTAGAAAGCCCATTCCTGCCCCACAGGTGTAACGACGATATGTTGGGCTTCCTGCAGACGTGGGTGTGGGTGTGTGCTTGCTTAAGGCCTCAAAAAGCCTTTGACAACCCTTCAGCTTGTTGACAAGTTAGTGTTGTGTGGCCTGTGTTTTGAAATGGATCTCTGTGGCTGTCTCTGTTTCTTCTCCGAACCTGCTGACTAATATATATGAAACAAACGAGCATTTAAGATCAAAAGTAAACC
The DNA here is from genome assembly GCF_964273445.1 of Streptopelia decaocto. Classification (NCBI taxonomy): domain Eukaryota; kingdom Metazoa; phylum Chordata; class Aves; order Columbiformes; family Columbidae; genus Streptopelia; species Streptopelia decaocto. The sequence continues at coordinate 48,293,492 of NC_138660.1, forward strand.
AAATTCATATATAGACTTCCTTGCTACAGGGACTTTGTAACTAAGGTGAGACACCCCTTTTGCTTCTATGTCGCTTTTTAAAGTGAGATGGATACCATGTAAAAGTTGACATTTAGCAATATATTATTGGTTAAAGCATTAGTGAGTTTGCTCCCTGTTGTCTTAGTAATTTTGGGGTGCTAACTGCTAGCAAATTCCCCTTTTTAGTAGGGGTCACTGTAGCATTATATGGGATTACATATAAATACTAAAACCTGACATTTTAGTTTGGCTAAAAAGTGGCTAAATGTGAAATTCATCAATATATATCATCCTAGTTGTGCCTGTAGTGTGTAGAATCAACAATTTATATGATTAATGTAGTCTTTCTGTTTGTGCAGTATCAATAATTAGATCGTGGTTTCTTAACAATGTTCATGTTTACATGCCAAAATGTCCTCAGCTTTTATCGCAAAGAAGGACCACGAATTTTTTAAAAATAGGCAATTCTCCTTATTTATGCCTGTTCACATTAGTAAAACAGTAGAGATTTCCTTATTCATTGGATAAGTTTGCAAGTGTTTCTAGAAGAGGTTTGTGTAAGACTTTACCATTCTATTTCTATGAATTCTCATACATTGGATTTTGTAATTTGTTTTCTGTTTGTGCCAATAAAACTCAAGTACCTGAATATGTTAAAATGAAAATGCTGAGGAGTCTGGAGAAAATTAAGTAGGTAATTTAGAATCTAAAATAAAGAGCTGGTACTTTTTTGTGGAATTCAAGAAAAAAGAGCGATAAACATAATACTGGAGTAATACTGAAGACCAAGCGTTTATTTAGTCATCTCCTAATTAATATTAAAAGTGAAAAAGTTCTGGAGACATAATACAGAAACTGTGAATTGAAAAAAGGAGGAGCTACTTTAACCATTACAAATCTGACAGAGTATTGAATGCATTTTTTAGATTGATTATAAATTCTCTGAGTACAAGGGTGATTCCACTGCTGTCTCTCTCTTGTCTAGTGACTTTCCATCTCTTTAGGAGAGGATGTTTTTGTATTATTTTCTTGTGTAATTTCCCACTTGGTCAGTGGTAACTGACCAACTTCACAGTATGGTACAAGTAACAATATATGTAACAGTTGCAGAAGTAGAATTAATTGTGTGGTGTTTGTTTTTTTATTTTTTTTTGTGTTTTGTTTTGGTTTTTAATTAGGAGTCCTTAACTAAATTAGAGATTAAAAGAAAAAAAGGCTGTTTTAAACTAGGCTGGGAAATATAGGTGTTTTTTGTTTGGTTGTTTGTATTTTTGTTTGGTTTTGTTTGGTTGTTTGTTTGTTTTGGAGAGGGTCCACGTTACAGTGGATCTTGCAGTGGTGCTTGACAACAGCTTGAAAATGATCTGCTGGCACATTTTTGATCCGGAACTGTGCTGACTTATGTGTAGACCTACAAGTGGCTCTGCTTGTGGGATTTTATCCTGTGTTTTTAAACCAAACCTCTTCTATCCATTTTAGGCATTTCCAATGGAGTCGTGAGACACAGTGATCACCGGCGTTCTGCGTTTCCTGTGAACATCATCTGAAGGACACTTTGGAGGACACTTCGGTGACAGGATGCCTTTAATTTCCTCAGGCCCCACTTCATATGGGAAAACATGAAGCATCAGGTGAGTCTGACTGACTAGTCTGTTATCAGACAGATATATCACAATTAGGAAGCCGAGAACAAATGCACTGTTTCCTGGTCAATGAAGCATGAGATTAAAGGCTGATGTCCAAATGTGAGAATCCAATTAGCAAGTGACTTATGTTTATGGTACGGAAGTAAAATACTGCTGTTTATATTACATATTCTAGCACAGCGTGGTTCCTACCCATGTAAATTGCAGAATAATTTATTATGAGTAATTAAATACGAATCTGGAATAACAATATATGGTGTTATAAAGAAATGGCATATGAGAAATGCAGTACAGAAGTAGTGCTTTTTCTTCTACTTCATATTGTTCTCCACACTGAACAATATATACAGGGCCTTTAGTCGCATAGGGTATTATGGATACTGACTGCAATTCTGTAACTTCTGGTAAGTTTGAGGATAAACTGACTCAGTAGTTTACACATAGTTACACAATGAATAAAGGCAGATAACAGAAAAGTCTATTTGTATAAAGAATGTAGGGTACAAGAAGCATGTTCTTGAAAAGGTATTTGCAGTATCAGACTGCTGCATTTTGCAATGGTGACCAGTTCTCCACAGCCTAACAGTGCTTTGGATCTTCCTGTGGTTTCCTAGAACTAGGGCAAATAAAGGGGAAATTGTACTGTTTCTTTGTGATAAGTTCCTTGAGGAATAAACCTGTGAACCTTAAAGGTTGCTTTATTAGTCAGATGTGCTCCTGTAAAAATCTCAAAAGAATTTGGTGTGGGAAAGACTTGAAGGTTATGGACTAATTTGGAGAGAGGTTTATTTCACAGGTCATTTATTTGGATGATTGGGATTTTACAAAAGGAGTCTGGGGAAATAAATTATTTTATTTAAAGTGAGTAAATTTCTATGGTTTTATGATTTTTCTCACTTTATTGGGTAATGCACCTTTCTGATTTCCTCTTGTTGACACCCCTGAATGTATTTATAACACATTAGCATCATGCCTAAGCTATGCAGGTCAGTATCTGAACATGTATGGCCGTTGCCTGCATGTAATAATAAATTACCATGGTTAATTATAATGATAATGTGGTGTTAGTTGTAGTGACTAGAGACCCCTTTTTGGATGACCATGAAGAAATACAGCTGTTGGAAGGTAGTTGGATTGCCCAACTATCCATCTAGGTAGAAACATGGGGCATATATTATGAGGTACACCTATGTATAAGAGAGGGGAAAACTAAGAACATACGCTGGTTTTTCAAACAATGTAGACAATGTGCATTATATGTCCATAAAGTTGGGACATAAAGTTGACCTAGACAACAACAACAACAAAGTCAACCAGATGTGACTCAGAAGTCCTGTATGCCAAGTAAACCATACCGAGTAACTGCTTTTATTACTTTGAACGCAATACCTTGTTAAATGTGATTATAGAGATCTTAAATCCACGTTGGTTCAGGGTAGTGTGAAGAGAGGTCTATCTAAAAATGAACAAGTAAATATATCTCATGTTAGTAGAATCTACATCACCTAAGCTTGGCCTTGTGATTCCTTTTATCATGGCTGCCTTCATTGTACAATCATATAATTAAAATGTTCCTAATGAGCTGTTTATAAGAAGGGCCTTTGAATGAAGCTGTTGAGAAATCTGGATGAGAAAATAATATAATTTTATGGTTTCATTGTTGTTTGTTCTTAGCAATGCTTGCTTCATCCTCACAAGCTCTCTCCGTGTGCGGTCAGTTCCCTTTGTTGCAAGACTCTGTTCTCATCTTGTCATGACATCTGCTCACAGTCTGTGTTATGGGTGTCACCGCAGTGTCATTGTTCCTGAAGCTGCCAAAGTCTATTATTCTGGCGGAAAAATTTCCTTTTTAAAAATCCAGTTCAGAAGGAGTAAACATGAAAGTGAGAGTTACCGATCATAGTCTTTTTTGGTGAGTTCTGTTTTGACAGATTCCCTGAATTTATAGCAGAAAACAGACCTGCATTAGAGAGCATGTGGGTACTGTGACCTCTCCTGACACTGTTGTTTGCTGTTTTCCAGTATTGCTGCAAAATTTTACAGTGAACGAGCACCTCCTAAAAATATTCACAGTGTCATTTCTAGACACCATAGTACTGTTGGTTCCATAAAACTGGCAAAGACCAAGCTCCATTTCTTTCTCTTCTGTTCCCTTCCTGCTGAAATTGCATTTCCTGCAATTAGGAGCACAAAACTTTCTAGGAAGGATTTAAGATTTCATTATAAGTTTTACACTACTTCAAGTCTTCCTACTGTAATTTAGGAAAATATACTCAAGGGAAGAGATTGAGAAAATGATTCAGATAAGGTGTCAGATGGGAATGAAATACAAAAATTTTGGCTCGGAACGCACAGAGGAGAGTGTCGACGCCTATAGATAGTCCCTTTTCTACTGCCCTTTCTACTTGTACTATTCACTATGGCTTATGAAAAAGCAGAGAATGATCTGATTATTCTTTAACCTTGTCTGTCTTTTCCTTCTTTATCAATGGTACTTCACGTTTTCAAAACCATCCTGCTTAAGCTTCAACTTCAGTTTCTAAAATTCCCTGTATATAATTTCTTCTGCTAATTTGTGCATCAAAACCAGATCATTTTATGTCTTTGGATATAAGCTACATGGATATATGTCTGTACAGAAATTTTCATGAACTTCTCCTTAAGAGGAAGACACATTAAAAAATGATTGGGTAGGGAGCACAAAACCGTAGGGAACACAGAGGACAGACTTCCTTGATTTAACCACCCAAAGTATAGAATTATTTGATAATAATAATAATAATAATAATAATAATAATAATAATAATAATAATAATAATAATAATAATATTTTTTCCCCCAGAGTTTCAATTTATTGTTCCAAAACACCTAGTGTTGTAGTATCTACGGTGGAGTCCATTTTCTTAATTTCCTAAGATCTCTGCTGTATCTTGAGAGATAGGAAAAAAAAAATCAGTGGCTTTTCAAATTTATATTCTCTCTTTTTATTGAATAAATCATCCTGACAGGAGAGGAAATAGCTATCTCCCTGCTGTGGATATGAAAGATAAACTCATCTTTGTACTGAACCTCTAGATCTCATGCATGTTATTGTAATAGACTTTGTTACAACTGAGACATGGAATAAAGCTTTCAGCAAAGATTTATTTTAAATGCACTCGTTTTTGAAGCCTAGAGTGAGTGTGAAAGTAATAAAATGTTTTATATTCAGCTTTAACACTGGGCAGTAATAATAGAAAGGAAATATTGCTGCATTCAACCAGGTATTTCGTATTTAATATTATTTATGCTAGGCAGGGACAATAAGAGATACAGAGGTAGCTCAGAGGTAGCTATGATTTTGCTAGAATTTTGTGTTTTGGGGTTGTTTGTAGAAGCTAATATGATTTTAAGATTTAAAAATAATATTGTGAACTGTCATTGTTCTGTAAAATATAAATTGTGAAGGTTCAACTCATTCCAGCTTCATTGTAACTCAGGGTCAGATTCCAAGCTCTGCATAAAGTGTACATCCTTCTACCAGGCCAGACCAGACCATATCAGCCTTGAAAAGTCCTTAACATCAATGGAGCTTCTATAAATAGCAACATAAGTAGTTTAAACCAATAGAAAATGTCTGCTATTCCCTGGAAGTTCACAGTAACTTCTTTCATTTATTGAGATGTTTTACCACTTCTCTGTCCTCTAGGAAAAGTGTGCCTCAGTTCAGTTTGCTTGACATCTAAAGGATGTGATATTGGACGGTTATAAATGAACCTTTGGCTTAAGGGGAGACATTAGCAGACTGAGAAGGTCAGTCCTATTGAACCATCTGCTGCATAAAACCAGAGCTGAATTAATGTAGATTTGAGTAGCCAGACTTGTGAAAGCAGTTTATGAAAACTAAAATATAAACGTTTTGTGTTATGGGGCTTTTAAATCTGGAAGTACACAGAATACTGGGAAACGACAGTGCCTAGAGGGATTGGTAACCAGTAAGGGTTAGAGCTTCAATGCATCCATCATTTGTGTAAGTTAGATTTTATTAAAATCAACTGCCATTTTACCACTCATTTCCACTATGCTGATATTCCCTGAGCTGTAAAAGTAGTCAGATGAATACAGAGCACTTCTGAAAACTCATCAGAAATGGTACATTTCTGTGAGCTTGTTGGGGTACACAGTTGCTTCAAAATTTCAGTCATCCCTAGCAAACCAAAGCATGTTGTCAAGCTTGTTGTCAAATGAATATGCAGTGATGCACAAAGCATGTCTTTTAGATCCCGGATTGTTAGGAGATTATGTAGGCTTACATGGACTAATATGAAAGTAAGCTCTTTCACATCTGTCCAGAAACTAATGTTATTCTAAAGCGACACTTCAGTATGCCTGTGTAATTTTTCCTAAGAACATGCTAGCAGAGCCTTTTGTACTGTTGCAGATATTTATAGCTCATTGTTTAGATGACTGCAGCCACTGACTACTAGAAAATCTGAAAAGAGATGTGTAAAAGAAATAGGAGTGTTCAGCTATAGTGGAAAACCAGCACAGGTTAGAATATAAGAAGTGTTATATAAAAGGAAATAGAAGTTTAAAATTTCACTTGCTATTGTTCCGGAAAATGTTGCACCACAGACATAAATTGCAAAGATAGAGTATCAGAAGTCCAGCAAAAAAGCCAAGAAAGAGTCTTAGATGTTTAGGTCCTGTCAGAGGCAAGTTGATTTTTATGTCACAGACTATGTTAATCAATTCTCCTGTTGTTAGAAGCTCAGAGGCTTCTTCAGTCTCAGCTTTAGTTGTGGTCCTAACTTTGACAAACAGATAGATTTGGTAAAAGGGTATAGGCAGCTACCAATAAAGAACGTCTCAGTCGACTGCTGTGCAGCATAGCTCCCCGAATTGCCGTCACTGAACTCAGAGCTTCACAGTGGCAGCTGAGGACCTGTCTCAAACTAGTCAAGTAGGAGACACTGCACAGGTTGTCCTCCCCCTCTGCTCTGCCCTGGTGAAGCCGCATCTGGAGAACTGTGTCCAGTTCTGGGCTCCCCAGTTTAAGAAGGACAAGGAACTACTGGAGGGAGTCCAGTGGTGGACTATGAAGATGATTAGGGGCCTAGAGCACCTTTCTTATGAGAGACTGAGAGAGCTGGGTCTGTTCAGCCTGGAGAAGAGAAGGCTGAGAGGGGATCTCATCAATGTTTATAAATGTCGCAAGGGTGGATGTCAAGAGGATGGGACCAGACTCCTTTCAGTGGTGCCAAACAAAAGGATGAGGGGCAGCAGGCACAGACTGAAGCACAGGAGGTTCCATCTAAATATGAGGAGAAACTTCTTTACCTTGAGGGTGCCAGAACACTGGAATAGGCTGCCCGGAGAGATTGCGGAGTCTCCTGCTCTGGAGACATTCAAACCCACCTGGACACATTCCTGTCTGATCTACTCTGGGTGACCCTTTAGCTTTAGCAGGTGGGTTGGACTAGGTGATCTCCAGAGGTCCTTTCCAACCCCAACCATTCTGTGATTCTATGAAAGCTGCAGATTTCATGTCTGTTCTGTGTTTGAGCTCTTCCAAGTTAAGGTACTCATCTGATGCCTGCTATTCTGTGTAACCTCATCTAGGTGTTCCTGCTCCAGCAGGGGGATTGGACTAGGTGATCTTTCAAGGTCCCTTCCAATCCCTTACATTTTGTGATGATGTGATTCTGAATACAAAAGAAAGTAGTAGTCGCAGAAATAAAAATTAGAGCTTCTCATTCTTAGATGAGAGAGCTATTAAGCTGTGAAACTTCTCACCTTTTTCCTGATCCATGAATCTCTGGTGAGTGCAAGAGCTTTACCTGGCCAGATGGAGGTTAGGGCACCGTGACCATGGGATATTGGGTACAGGTCTGGATTTAGGGTCTCTCCAACACACTTCACTTTGCAGAAGCAAACGTCTGGACCACACTTAATCCCCAGGCTGGTGGGCTGGACCGAGCTGTGGGGCCAGGGCAGAAGAGGAGGCGGGGAGCACAGACCCAGCAGCACGCGTGCCTGGCAGCTGCCACCACGCTGTGCCAGTGTGCTTGTGTCCTCCTGTCCTCTCTCAGGCGTGGTACCTGGCCTTTCTCCTCTCTGAGGAGCCTGTTCCTCACGCTGCTAGTTAAGGTGCGAAGCCAGAAGGCTGAATTGCTTGATGTGAGGAGTAGTGTAGGAAGAGACTGACTGGTGAGTCCAGTTAAAGCTCAGCTGTCTGCCAGCCACGCTGGGCTCTGGGCTTAGCATCTGAAATGCCATCATGGCCTGTTGTTATTAGCTATTGAAGATTGTCTCTTAGTGGTTGAACCAGAACGCTGCTTGTTAGCACACACTCGTGCTGTGCTTTCTCAGGGCAGACACAGCTTTATTTACAAAGAGCCCAGATAGAGACTGCTTAAGCTGGTCACACTAAAGCTCTTTATTAAATAGTAAAAGGAACCCTTGGTAACTGGAGTTGCTAGTGTCTGTCACATATAAGATTCACTTAAATGATTTAGATAAAGGGAAGTATATGCCACTTTAACAAATATTCTCCTCTGGTGAAACATTTCCTAGGAGTTAAAAGAGGAGTATATTTCAGGAGATATTAATTGTACTGTATGGTTTCTTGCTGATTTGGTCTTTGGTGTCTGCTGTTTAGCTGTTCTCTATCTACAAAACCTTGTATTATTGTATCAATGGTTCAGTGATGCTTCTGTCATTAATAATTCTCAGATGCTCTTCTGGAATGTTGCACAGTAGGATAAACCTTGCATGTGTTACTGTACAGTTTGTCAATAGATAGGGAATTTCAGGCTTTTAATAAAAAGTATTTCTCTATTAAAATGAAGATTTAATCCACGCTGTGCCAGGAACACTGATTTTATGATGATGGATGCTGAATGAAAGGCTTTAGAATAAAGGAGAATGTAAGTTATGGGTTATTATCAGTTGTCTCTCGAGGTTTTTTTTTTTCCTCATCGTTTCTGGATGGGTCTCTTTCTTTGGCAGGCTCCCAGAACAGCAAGTAACCATACTAGGCTGTGGGACATATGCTATTAAAACTGATTGTCCGTGGCAGTGTTCAGACAATTTATATGTTCCCTAAAACTTATTTTAAAAGGTCTTTTTGTTCACTATCTTGAAAGCCAGCTTTAACAAGTAATACTGAGAGATTTTGATGTAGTGTTATGAGTGATGGTTTTAATCGTGCTGGCACTTTCATAGGAAGATGAAAAAGACACTCTTGTGTTATGTTTTTTCAACCCTGCCTGGGATTTCAGGTACATAAGGCAGATTGTGCTTTTGCTGTTCAAAGGCTTCTCTGACATTCCCAGTAACATTTAGATATGGATTAATATTTTGTTGATTACTTTTAGGCTAAGCATTACTAAATACAAAGTCTGTGTATGTCACAAATCTCTTAATAAGAATGAATAATTCTCTGAACATCTGTTAAAAGATCTGTCATTCCATGATTTCATTGCAAGCAAATAATCAGCAGTTACATACCTGACTGGGAGTATAAAATACTAAGAACTTATGAATGCTACAGCTTTGTTAGTAACAGGATTACTAAGATTTTGAGGATCCTGTCCATCAGTTGTCCTACAGAAAACAACAGAGGTAGCACATTTGGGGAATTCTGAATCAGTGCTGAAATATTTGCACTAGGAAAACACTGAACTAAGTTTACAGATATTTTGTATTCATTAAGACTAAGTATATTGTGGGTATATATTAGTACTGGATATACAGAAAGATAATACCCTTAACCAGTCGCCATACAATACTACCTCTCCATCCTTTTTTTCAGAAATTAATGTTTGCAGCTACCACAATTTTAATCACTTTTATCTCACTGAAAATACTACAATCTGAAATATTTTTTTCCCAGAATAAATATTTCATTAAGAAGTTATGTTTTATTTATGTATGCAACACATATTTTTCTTAGAATGATTTGGCTTTGATTTAAAATTCTTCATACATTACATTCTGTTTTCCAGGTTCAAAATTGCATATTTTTTTTTTAATTCAGTCCTCAGCTTGAAAAGAGTAAGTACTCAAACTAAACATTTGGAATAACTTGAATCATGACCTTTTTATGAGCAGGAATATGCTAGGTTGAATTTTGTTTAGGACAACATTTCCGATTTTTTCAATTTCTCAAAAATAAACAATAGTTTCTTACCCAGCTCTACATAAGTTCTATTTTGCATTGAGCTGCTCCCAGCTGTATACAACTATTAGTGAAGGAAAATTCTAGAAAATTAAAGTCTGACTTTTGGCTGGCCTAATTTTGTGGTGACCAGTATGAAAACTTCAGAACAGCTGAATTGCAGAGTACCACTATTACTGTCTTCAGTTGAGTGAATGGTGCCCCAGGCATTTAAAATTAGATCTGCAGTTTTGCTTTTATTGTCATAAGTGGTCTTTTAAAACTTGGGTTTAGCCGTGCAATGAGTACTGTAGTTGCTGGCGGATGGGGAAGTCATGGAGAAGATCTTCTGGTTCAGTGATCCCAACTGATGCCCTTTACCTCTTCTTTTTCTACACCTTGAAGTGAACTGAAAGGTGCATTTGCTTTAGTTCAAACCTTAGCGCTGCTGATGTTTAAGCCATAGTGTTGGTTACAGAAATATCTGCTTGTCAGATTTTACTTTGTACATGGTTTGACTGACATGAGCTGTCTTTTCTTTCCACCCTACTACATATACATGGATACATCATATGACAGAATTTCCCAACTCTTTTTTAACAAAATAGTGATTCTTTCAGATGACTCTCATAGGTGTGGCTGTGAGGTTTTACGTGCTCTAGGATGTGGAGTTCTCTGGGGAAAGTAAAAATCTCTTTCTATGCCTTTTACCAGAGTCTTTGTCTTTGGCAAGATTAGATAATTATTAGCTTTTGTATGCTATGGTTACAGATAAATAGCTTCATATTTACATGAACTATAAGGCAACTGTTAAACTTCGAACTAATATAATATCTTAACAGAACTTTCTCCTTATCAGAAGTTTTTCTAAGGTACTCTTAATCTTCTGCAAAATTTGACGGTTGTGTTACATTATGGTGCTATCCAGAAAACCCCATGTTTATCAGTTCCAGCACAGATATTTATGTAAACAACCAAGACATCTCTTGTCTTGGCATGCATAATTCTTCATAGTACGCTCTTCATACCAGTGAGGAAAATCCTCATAGATGGAAAATCACAATTCTAATGAAGCCTTTTTGTTCTGTGCATGGTGTTAGAAGCATCCTCACATTTTATTCTGTGAAAATTGAAGTTTTTATGTACTAATTGCAAGGATCTGAGAAATGTTCAGCCATATACTGAGAGTAGGAGAGAACAGAGGAGTTGTGGTGTGTTTTTCTGGGTTTTTTTTGTGCCCCCCTTCTTCCCCACCTCCCCCTTTTAAATTCCAAGTAAATAAACAATGGGGTTTGTAATGATAGCAAAAATAGCACTCTAGTATCTTAAGAGTGATGTCATAAAGACCATTTAAGTGCTTGGATTTAATTTAGTGAACAGTTTTAATTAAGTAAATACCAAGAAGAGGAACAATAAAGGTAAATCAACATCTTACAGTGGAGTGTAAAATGCTACAAAATTCTAGAAAGAAAGTAGGAGGTGAGGACAGGCCATTACTTTGTATTATGGTCTATCCTGTTACATGCAGTTAGTCTTGAACAGCTACCATGCAACCTCTCTGTGACTTTGCCATGTCTGCTAAGTCAACTAAAAGTATTTCAAATACCTTCTGCATTCTTTGACAATCTTTATGACCTATAGCAGTAGAAAATGCTAGAAAATAGAAGCACATCAAGTAGCCTAACCATCCAGACCCTTACATGTGGGTACTTCTTATCGTATTGTTTAATTCTTTTGAAGGCTACGGTCCTCCTGAAATCAACACACAATCTTGAAGTTCTGTGTGGTTTGCATTTTAATAGATGTATAATTGCTGGTTCTTAGCACCTTGATTGATGAAATCCTGACATGCAATGGGTAAAGTTTAATCCTTAGAACTATGTATCTGATTTGTAGGAGCTACTTGTGCACAAATACATAGCTAGAGGTACAATAAACAGGCTATATGATGACAGTATAATACAGAGCTCCAGGTAGCCTCTTTAGACAAACAGTTTTCATATTAATACCCTGATACTATATAGGGAATGGAAAGAAAGACCTTTTTCTCTTAATAACATGTACAAAGATTTCAATGGATATTTAATTTTTTTTGAAATTGCACACATGCATTAAAATTGAAACCAAACATTGACATAGCTCAGAAGCAAATCAGATTATTGTTATCACCAGAAGTATTGCCTAGTGTGTATTTAAGTAACTTGGAGATGACATTGCTCTGAATATCTATTTCTAGCTGGTTTATGTTCCTCTCGATTTACAAAGAATTTTCTGTCATCTCTTTTCCTAGTCTGTTTGTAAAATATAAACATATCTAAATATAAAAATTGTAACTTTTCCAATAAGCATGACCAAGCATATGTCAGAAGCTGCTTGCCCTGAGGTAGAATGTATAAATTATGGTTGGCCACAATGTTATCAAGCTATTTTTAATCAATACTTTTACTCAGAGTGACTTTTCCATTAGTGACTTGTGTAATACCAACACAACTTTTTGGGTAAAGGAGCCTGTGCAGACCTTAAGGTTCCAAATACCTTTGTGAACAATTAAAAATCTGTGAGAAACAGGAATATTGGCTCTATGGAGACATGAAGTAGCATTGCAAGCTCAAAATTCCTAGAAAATACCGAACAAAATAAAATATTATAACAAGGTAATTAGGCAGACTGTGGTGAATCATTGTTAAAGCAGAGCATTAAAATACCTTTTTAAAAATACTTCTTTTTTTCCATTCTAGTTCTGTTTATCTGCTGTATAAAAGCGCATACTGGGAAAAGTTTACAGCTGGAGTGCCAGGGGGAAATGAATCACAGCAGAACATGGAGGGGAAAAAAAGAAAAATCTCCCTCCTAACAGAAATACGGCACCTTGTATATGTGCAGTGTACACGCTCTTGCAGTGACTGGGGAGGAAAGATGAGAGATGTGTAATGCTTCCCATCCCTAATCTCGCTCCTCACAAGTGTCTGTGTCTCAGCAGCACCTTCAGCACTTCCCATCACTGTTGTGGGAAATGTTTCCCTTCCTTGCGTGTCATGCTCTGATGCAATTTTAATTCTACACTTGTAGTCTGTTCCTTTAAAGCTAATTTGTCAGATTCTGTTTTCTTTTGTTCAGAAGTATTCAGAACTGGGGGGTGAGCTTAAACCATTTCCATATTTTGGTGAGAAGGGCTTGTATATCCAACATGTCTGCTTGGTAACTTCAGTGCTTCAAATAGTGATTGAAACCACATGATAACTCTCCTTGCAAACTGGGAATAGGAAAGGTTTGTGCTTTGAATGTTACTTAATTATTAGTTAAAGGTAGCTTGAAGCTGAGGGTATAATCGGTGAATGGTAGTACCCATTTTTGGCCACTGTATATTTCAACTTGCTGCCTGGGTGGGAGTTTGAAGCAGGATTCTGCTTGGGCGACTCAGTGAGTTTGTCATTGTTCTGCCCTTTTTGTTATTCCATCCAGAGATTCTATATATAGGTTGTGCATTCAGAACTACAGCAGATGCACAGAGCAGAAAAACAGAATTGCTAAACACTTTTCTTTTACGAGACACTTTTTGTTTCCCAGAGTGTTTGATGTTATTCTGGGGGAGGGAATATCTTTTGGTGTTATTTCACAAAGATTGTTCTGTAATTGGGCAGGTATTAATCCAAACTCAGTTTATTTTTGTGTTTCAGGATCACTGTCTTGCACTGTCCAAAATACTCAGGCTTCAGACTGCAGCTTTGAACTTGCATACCTCGACACATTCAGAACACTGTGATTAAGGTTCATTCCATACCGTTCGCTAGCAATGGTCTCGTCCCTTTACAATGCATAGAAAATTATGCAATAAACCAGAAGATACTAGTTCTGTGATAGTTTAGACAATTTTTGTGCTTGCTTTATAAAATAAAATAAAAGTAACCATCTGCACAGAGTTAAAAATATTAAATTGCATTCTTATCTATAAAACTGGAAAGCTCAAAGAGCATGGATTTATTATTGCATCTAAAGCATACCTATGTCTGTCAATGTTGAATTAGTTTAAATTTTCTGTCTTTTTTATTGAAAATTTTCTATAAGCAGGATTTTTATCATGTATGTTAGGAAATAGTTGGTTTTCATGTAAAGTCCCTGTGTTTGGATTTGAGAATATTTCATGGCAGCGGTAGAAATGCTCATGCTTTGCTGAGAATTAATATCTGAATTAGTCCTACACAATTTATTTCACCACAGTACTTTGTCCAAGATAAAGCTAAAGAAAAATTAGTCATGTGTCCAACTTTTACTTCAATTACTTTTCTTTGAAGACTTTTATCAGTTATTTCTGATGGATATTCTTCTAAGTGGAAAAAGTTAATAGTTCTACATACCTCCGCCTGAAAATATTCTGCAGGGTATGATGGAAACACAAGAGACTGGGCAGGAGTGTCAGCTGGTTTATCTCTGAGCTGATGCATAGCTGAAATTAATTTTTGACCACGATCTTTATTTTTTGTCACTTTACTCTGGCCAAAAACACTTTTGTATGGCAATTGTTTTGCAGCTTGTATGGAATGAGCTTGTGGTTTTGATTTGTTTCCTAGTAAGATGGTCTAGCATAGTAAATGGGAAAATTGACTTTACATGATGCTTTTTATGGTCCTTTTGTCAAGATTAAAGAGATAAGAAAGAAAAATCCTCAGGCAACAAAACCTGTGGAGATTTTTTAGATTGCCGGTGAGAGATGAAGTGGCTAAGTTTGATCTCATGATGTAGTGTCTGTTCTGTCAGCAAATAAAAACCTCTAATCCATAGATGTTTGTTTGGACACTTTCCCCAAAAACTGTTTTCATATGTGAAAACCCAAAAAGTTCGAAGCTATTTTGTAGCTTGGCAACCAGCAGATGTGCAGGCACTGTCAGAGAAATGCTGATCCTACATTTCCTTAACCTGTATGTCCTCTTTAATGTAGAGGACACAGCTCTGCTGTGTAGTATAATATCTTTTATAGAGATAACAGTGTGCCTGTTTTTACAATGTGGAAAGAAGAAATGGAAGATTCAGGAGGACAGGAACATTTCTATATTAGTGGCCAAACCAATAAAATCTGCCTTAGAATTACTGCTTTCCAGCAGTGGTAATTCCAACAAAGACATAAAAGTACCGTTGAGCAGCTTATACATGAATAGAAAGGAATAATCGCTAGTTGATGTGTTACTAGGATTTTTATTTTATTTCATCTGCTTCCTTAAGTTTGGTCTAAATGTGGAACTTTATGAAAGCCACATGTAAGTGGTGTATACAGTAATCCTATTATTCATTAATAGGATTAATGAGTGTACCTCCTGTATAAAGCTCTGAAAATGTACCCTATAGGTCCCAAGCTTCCCGTGTTTTTGTGAATTGATTGTCAAGATAATCCACATCTATGCAAGAACATTCTACAATATGAATTACATGTCTCTTTATGAGCCTGAATTTTGCTCTGCTTTTATTATTAATAAACATTTCTATAGCTAGGGGCATTCTAGCAAAACAGTGAAAGTGAATAATACGTTATGCTGATGCTTTTAATAGTTATCAGTTATGTTTAGGCAAGACATCTTGGATGAAAGAACTGAAGTTATCTTTAAAAAAATCATAAATTCACTCATCTGTAATTTCAAAAGCAAACAGACAAATTAATGTATTATGAAGTTCAAAGTAAATAACTAGTAACTGAATTAGAAGTACTAGTGCATTATTAATGCTGAAAACAACTTTTTTAGCTCATAATGTCCTGGCTGCTGTTTTTACCAATGCTGAGCAGACACTGATCTGACAGACAAATCATGTGTCTCAGTTTAAAGATCCAAAGTCATCTTGTAGGCAGGTGCATTTTCAGAAATATCATTGGTGTTCCTATAGAACTAAGGTTTTACAAAGGCAGGTTTTTCTGTCTCTTTGGACACAAAAATTTGCTAGAATTCCTGATGAACAAAACTCAAGAGCTATCAGTTAAGAAGAAAAATGAGACTCCCTAATACTATGATATACTTATCTTGCTGGTATCGATTTGAAGCCCACTTCATCATCTTCAGAAGCAAGTCGCTTATGTCTGCCATTCTGTGATTGAAAGCAGTTTTCAGTTTTCAAGCTGGAATGTACCTTAATTGGTGAGTTTGAATGTGTTTGGTTGTTGGTTTTGGTTGTGGGTTGGGGTTTTTTTGGTGTGTTTTTAAAAAAAAAAATTATTTAATTTTATTTTTTAAATTTCCACCAGAATAACTTCTCAGTCTTAACCATATCCCTATGCTATGATCGGTGAATGAAAAAAGAGGACAGTAAATGAAGCTCTTAGCTGATATGCTGTCTAGTAAGAAATTATAGTGGCAATATTATATATAGTGAGACAAAACGCATACTGCTTTTGTAGTCAAGAGCACCTTTTTTTCTTTGATAGAAGAGATTATGGTTTTGAATCTGATATCCTATTGATCAGTCATTACAACCTTAATGTGGCACAACTGAACCCATTCTTAAATCTCTTTCAGAAAAAGAAATTCTGAAGAGGAAGAACTAAAGATGATTCAAGCCTCATCATGAAATCACTTTGGTTCATCCCTATTTTGAAAAAAACACTTGACTGATTTTTGTTATTGTAAAAGCAGTTAGATGGGCAAAACCTCTGCTAAGTACCCATTGGAGAAAGAATCCTTAAATTCATTTGTATCCATTTTTTATTATGCTGGAGGAAAAGGTTTTGTTCCAAATATTTGTGTCATAAAATTTTCAGTTTTGTAAACAGACTTTTTTCCTACTTTTTTCCTAGTAAATTCAAATTCGTTTATATGATGATAGTAGTGTGTTCAAGGTTGAAATGGAAATTTAGACTGCCTAAATGTTGTTCTTCCCAGTATTTCCTTCAGGCTTTGCCACCCTTGGGTACTAGAAGCTAGCTTGCTTTATATTGCTTAAAGCTGGAGTTGCTCCAAACTTTTGATCAGGAGCACAATGCTATAAGCTCTTCTTTGTGAAAACCCATCAGATTCCTTGGGCTCTGGGTACAGAAACATATCCAATGCTTAGTCCTGGCCCTTTGTTCAGACTGGTGTTAGAAAGAGTGTTAGCAGTTGTATACCACAAAAGACTTTTAAAATGTTTTGGTTTGTGTCTTCTAGCTGTGACAAATAGATTTGTATGCTTTAGCTTTCTGTTTCTGAAACAAAGATCAGTGTAATCAATGCTCTTTGATAGAGTTATCCAGACAGAGAAGGTAGGAAACCAGGTGTTTTTGAAGATACGAGATGGAATTCAGGGCGCTGTGTTTTAGTCCATAGTCTCTGGAATCTGTACTTAAATATGATTAAGGGTAAGATTCCAAAACAATCTGTTCTATTCCAGGGTGACATGTATAATGCTGTGCTAGCCCTACCCTGCAGCACCCTGGGTCACTTGTCCGGGTACAAGTCAGAAATCCTTCATAGAGAAGTCTCTGATGAAGAAACTATTTTTCAAGTGGAGATTTAAAGCCTACAAGCTCACCAACTTTTGTCTTGTTCAGAGGAGTATATTAATTAGATACAAGAGTAGTCCCATTAAAATCAGTGACAAAACTCGTTCTGTTCACTGTGACATTCAGCACACTATAGAGAGGAAAGGTTAAAATTTGTTATTGGCTGCTACTTTTTGAACTACTTGGAAAAATGAGTAATGCTTCTGTGACTACAAATTCTAGGTTAAGGTAATAATTATTCAGTAGCTGAAAAACTTTTAGAATTTACTACTAATTGGAAAGTTAGATAATAACAAGGTGACTAAAGGTTAAGCAACAAGATTTGGAAAGATTTATGGACTTGTAAAAAAAAAAGTTTAGAGCATCATGTTATGGGAATGGGGAGGATATGACACTATCTCTGTGTGTGTTTATTAGTGGCAGAAAAAACATGGTGGCAAGAGAAACATCACTGGTATGTTGAATCCCCAGCATTAAAAATGTTCAATTTCCCTCTCTTTTAAAGCACTATGGGAAGACATTGTCAACATTTTCCTTTTTTTCTTTAAATTAATGAAGATAGTTATCCTCCTGCCTTGAGGGTTCTCTCCTTTTTTTTTTGCCAGGTTCCTCCAGTCATCATTCCAACAACCTGCTTTGTGTAATCCCTGCTCTATTCTTGCCTCCAAGATCTCATTCAATTGAGTTGTACAGGGAACTGTGCAGTCAGTTGTGCAAGCTAAGGTTGTTCCAGGGTGTTTCCTTCTTGCCACCTTCCCCCTCCAAAGTCTATGTTTTTGAAGCCAGCCTTCTAGAAGGGCAGGAGACACCACAGGCAATCATAATTTTGTGTTAATGAAGTTATTTGTCAGTGAATTAAAATTCAGAAGTGAAGTTTTTTGTTAATTAAATATGAAAAATTACCTAAAGGTGCAACAGGCCCTGTTATTTTGATATTAAGTGCCATTGATTTGACACTGCACTTCCAGATTTCAGTCATATGCAGATTTTCTACATTAAGAATAAAATCTAAACAACAAGAATGAATTAAAAGCACATTCTGATCAGTTAACCATGGAAAGCTAAAATACTGCACTTTATCACTTGTCTACAAACCAAAAGTCATTGACTAAATTTTCAGGTTACGGTCTCATAGTCTCAAGTAGCTGGAAATGGAATAATTGGTGCTGTAACTATTTAAATACATTCCCTGTGATCTAATTGCTTTTGCTTTAAATGATTATGCCTATTGCCTCATTTAGCATGGCCAATGCATCCACTTAGACTTACACGATTCATTTTGTCGTTACTTTAGGATTGATTAAAATGTTGTTGAACTCTGAAACAGGAAGTTAGGACTAAGAATGTGTAATTTATTTGAAACTCAAGTCAGTGCTATATAGGTTCATGTCCAGCTGGTTTGAAGGAGGTCTCTGAAGACACAGACTAGGACTGGTCTAGGCTGCAAGCTCTGCCTCCTGCTGCCATTGAGCGTTCCTTATATTTGTCCAAATATTTAGCACTTCAGGGCAGCAGTACATAGCAAATAGAGAACGTGTGCACTGGGTTGTGCGTTCCGCCCTAGACTCTGCTTTTTTGCACACTGATGCATATCCAGTTGCTTTGGTTTATTTTCTTTACAGAAAGTGTACATGCCCTGACTGAAGGGATACAGAGTAGTCCCTCTAAAGCTGAAGGGTGGGGGAAAGGCATAATGCTTATGGCTGCTACTGCCTGGCCAACACTGTATCTAAATTAAAGCATTTTGACTTTCGTGTGGACAGGTGGCAGGTTAAGGCAAACGTACAGCTATTTCCTCCCACGATGACTTTGTAAAGCAGTATAGCAGATTGTCAGTTTGTACACTGTTCTAATGGGACAAATTTTCTGACTGCTGGGTTGTTGTGTGGCGCTAAAACTATGTGAATTGTAGCTCAGTGCCGTATCCTGGTGAATCAATGTTTGCAAGTATCTGCAATCATACAGATCGGATTCCTGAGTGACTCTGCCTGTGAAGGATAATCATTTCTGGCATCTTAATCTCCCTTCACTTACTGCAGATGTCTAAAAATAAAGGCCATGGTTGTATTTAATTTTGGGAAATCCAGCATGCACCTTGTAACCTGTCTGAGCTTCTGTGGCTTCATGCAGCCACCTCCTCCCCCAGCTCCCAAGGAAGGTAACTTCCCCCATTTGGTTCAGTCCCTCTAATGGTGCTTTCCAGCTCTGAGTGGCTGAAGTGCCTTCTGTTTTGTGCTTTGCTAGCCAAATTTTGCTGATATATAAACAGGTTGCTGTTTGCTCTAAGGAGCAGCTTGATGTGCACTTCTGAAGTGAGTCTGCGAAACACTGCTGTCCAAAGATGGTAGCTGAGGTACCCCTTGAAATGGAGAGACCTTAACTCCCACCTGGACAGGACTGACTCACCATATTAACTGGAAATTTCAACCTCATTGCTGACCATTGTGTCAGCTTTTGTGTTTGGAATTTAGCATTGGATCATACTTTTTCTGAAGTTATATATAACCAAAGCAGCAGAAGAAAGTTATTAAAAAAGACCCACCTAAACAACACAAATACACGCAGCAAAACAAACCAACCAACCAACCAACCAAAAACCAAAACCCCAAACAAAGCAACCAACCTTAATATCAAATTCACAGGAAGGAATGGATTATGTTACTAGGCTCTCCCCAAGCCTCTGGTTTTTGCTTATGAGTAAGAAAGCAATATGAACAGCATCTGACTTGCTGATCCCTGTCTTCACTTGAAAGTCAGAGCTCAGGCATTCATTTAGAGGACTGAATACTTTTTTCACCAGAGCCTGTACAGTTCTTCTGACATTCACAGTTAATATTGATCCTCTGTAGGCCAGAAAACATTACATACGGAAAGAATACATCAAGTCTGATTCTGCTTTGAATGGAGTATGTGGAAGTTTCACCATTGCACGTAAAAGGAGAAAGACTAGAGTGAAAAAGATTTATAATCCAAATGTGTTTAATGCTTGTGTATCTGTATGACGTGGATTTACTCTATTTTGAGTCTCTCTTATTTTGTAGGGCATTGTCTTGTTTTTAGTCTCTCCATAATTAGTTACTATTTATAGGGCAAGAAGTAGCTCACAGATGTCAAAAGATGCATGTTTTCTCACATATAAGTGTTTTTTTTGCTTTAACTTGATGCAAACACTTTATTATTAAGGCTTTTTAAAAGACCACAGAAGGTATATAGACTTAAATTTTTTTTCTATATGATTAACAGCAGCAATTTGGGTTTTGCTTTCCTTTTTAAGTACTTCAAATTCTGCCATAGAAAGGAGGAATGGGCTATATGTATTTAAATGTACACATAAAGATTAAAAGAATTGCTATCCTCATTTTTTTTAGTCACCTACATCACTATAATGGATCTCTAACATGAAAGTTCTATTTTACAAAGTGCTATTACCAGCACTTTTTTCCATTTTTCATCCTGGAAAAAGATTTAATTTCCGACTTAAGTTTTCACTACATATTTTTAAATTCCCTTATATCATGAACACTCCGTGTATGTCTCAAGAGGTTAGGTAATTTACTGCCTTTGCCTCAATAAAATTCTTACAGGCACTTATGCTCCTGAAATTTTGGTAAAATAATATGTGGGATTAAAAAAAAAAGTGAGGAGTTGAGTTGCTGTCTCCCTCGTCACAAAGTTGCGTGTTCAAAGGCACGTTCCTGTGATCTGTGTTCTCTAAGCTGGTCTTCTTGTATATTCTATCTGTCAAAAGCCCTTTGTAGCTACAAATAAAATGTAACTATTCCCTTACATTATGAAGCTAATAATGAAGTGGTAAATGCATAAACCACAGTATTTAAGGCATGTAGGTATTCTAGATACCGTGTTAGTACAGGAAAGAAAGACAACATGAATATGGAGAAACTTCTATTTAAAATGTGAGCCCTCGCACAGAGCAACAGCAACAGCCCCCCTTCTTGACCTTTGAATGACCTCGCTTACCACGCTGCCTTAAAATGAGATAATAATAGAAGTATCCTTTGTTTATGGTATTCCATACAAATGTTTTTAGTAGTGGCTTTTGTATTTGTGCTATGCAGGATTTCTCAAAAAAATAGTTTTAGCCCTTATATCTTTCATTGTGGATTGTAAAGGGGGGAGAGCTTTCTTAGGTTTTCTTTTCCTGTTAAACACTTACATTTAGTCTAAAGAGACAAATCAAAATCTTTAATCATTTACAGGCCAAAGAACTGTCAAAGAAAAAAGAAGTCCATCAACACAGTGTAATAAAAGCTATACTGTCCAATGAAATAATATAATACTGTGCATTTATACTGTCGTAATAGCTGTTAAAATCTATACCAGTTTCTAATATCATACAGTTATGTAGGTACTTACCATTTTAAAAGCAGCATGAAGTGGAATCGGTGGAAAGTCCCCAAGGTGTAATCAATAATTGATTAAAATGATGAGCCTTTGTGGTATTATTTTGAAGTGCACAATCTGAAATTAGAGGAAATTTACTGACACTTGTATATTTTGTTGAAAGAAGGATTGCTCAGACATATTAACAACAAAATTGATGTCTGTTGCCTTCTACAGAGTACAAGGAGAGTGATTTATTTTGGAAACGTCTTTCAGCTGGGTAACTAGGTAACTTACTGTGCTACACAGGCGAGTTTGGATTCCATTTCAGGAAGCAGGATTCCAATTCAATGAGTGAAGGAAACAGATGGAGTAAGAGGAGGACAGATGGGTACCAAAAAATTCCAGACACTGTTTTCAGTACCTGTGCATTAACTACCATAGATCAATTTATTTTCATTTACTGAAACGGAAAAATCATAGATTGTGAAGCCAAAGCATTACAGGGCCCCAAACCACTGTATGTTAATATGAGTTCTAGATTGGATACATCTGAGAGTAAAATTTTCTGCGAGCAAGAACCTTACCCCCAGCCCAGTCATGTCATTCTGTTTGGGAGATTTAAACATCTCTCTTACTCAGTGTGGCTGGTTATTCTGCCATGCTGGACAGCTGTGAAGCTTTCCTTGGAGGCCAGAGCTGGGTGACTGGGGTGTCGCAGGGAGTGCTGGGGGCTGCTGTGCCACTAAGGTCCCAGGCTTATCTGCTGGGAACGGGGGAACGGGCTGAGCCTGCAGAGACCAGAGGGGAGGCTGAGAGTGCAAGAGGCCACTGTCCTGCTGCAGCCTTCAGTTGCAAGACACGAATGGTGGATTAGAAAAGCAAACCAAATATTTTATATATATAAATTATACACACATACACATATATACACCAGCAGTCTTTATCTGCTGCATGGCACAGCTGCTCTGTCACAGACTTGACCTTGACATAATTTGATCATCCCTGTGGTTAAATAGGAAGTTCAACTGTTAGCCAAATAATTTCTTAACACCCCTCACCCCACTAGTAACTGCCAGTTTGTTGCTGATACTGTTGAATTTTTATATGAACACCTGTCCATTAGAAACTGTATGATGCCCATCCAGACAATTTCCATTTATTTTAGAATGTCTTGCAATTAGTGGAATTTTAAAACTGTAGAATACAAATAGAAATCACTCTTGTATTCAAAATATTTGAGAAATTTAAAAATATAGGTCAGAATATGTAATTGCTCTCTTTCTTGCTGAATTCATATCAGGAAGTTTTCTTGCTGCATGAATAGCCACTATATTTTGGTGCAGCAAAAGTACGAAAAGGTCTGTAACTCAAATATCCTGGAATTGGCTTTCTGTCACAGTTTATCTCAGTTCCTTTTAAATTTTCCTATCAATAGTTTGAATTAAAAATTCACAATTTTCTTATTTTTTTTCAAAATAATTTTCTAATTTAAACGCATTCATTTTAGGGCTTAGGCTCACTACTTTTGTAATGAAATAGAAATCACATATGATGTTTTGTCTTCATATGAAGATAGATCAATTAGACTTTATCCCTCAATCTATTAAATGCAATTTAGATCTTAATGTGGCAAAACCTGAATCTTTAAACTTTGCTATCTGATAGTAGATTACCTTCCCTATATGGTGTGATTCAAGATGAGAATTGCAGTGCTGGCTATCAGAGTGCTGGAGGCTGGGATACAGTCTTCAGCCATAAACAAGTCCCATTCAAAACTCATCATCATCTCCTCCCACCTTTAAATAAATCTGTGTTGGATTGGGATGTAGCCTACGAGTCAGGCACACAGTTCAGAAGGGCTGTGGTGTGATAAATAGGAAGGTGGTTTGGCTTGGTTTCATAACTGAAGCAGATGATAAATAATCATTTTGTTTCTTCCAGTTAGAAAACATTTGCAATCTGAATCCAGTTTCAGAATGGCTCTATTTGTGCAGATTCAAATATATTATTTTTCTTCCTTTTTTAAAATAAAAATGTTTTGACTTGCAGAAACATTAATACAATTCCCATCCTTGTTTTTTGTTTGTTTTCCCTGGGACTTCTTCCAAAATTCAATATCTCTATATTCATTAAGCTGCTTCCCCTACCCCACCAATCACCTCTTTTCCAGTCTGAATTTAGAATAAAATCGATATGAAATAATGTTTCCTTTAAGCAAGTAGGAGATAAACTATACAGCTTTCTTAAGCTATTTATCTGAAAGATACAGTTCAAAATATTATCCAGGGTCAAAAGAGTGAGAAACTCTTTTTGGTATTTGTAGTTCAAAGATGGAAAGTGATTATAACTTAATAATTTTGAAAGCATAGAATCACTTTGGAAATTAAACACAGACTGGAATTTACGACTTACATTTCCTTAAAAAAAAAAAAAAAAGGGGCGCTTGCAACACTGAAAGGTAGGTACTCTTAAATGCTTGTTGAAACTAATGGCCACTAATAAGTCTGCCCTAATAGACAACTCTTCAGCTCATTGAAACCTGGCCGAGTGTAGTGTCAGGAACATCTTGATACTAGTATGGAAGAGCAACATAATGATTTTAATCTATATAAGTCAGACTCGAAGAGAAGAAGATCCAAGGAAAGGGAAAAGGCCGTGCTGCTGTCAATACTTATCAGCAGCAAGTCTAAGTGATGTGCAGCTTCGTTTATATATTTGATTTGTATTCAGCACAGACTCAGATTGCCCTTTCTCAAACTGCTTCATTCCCTTGAGGAATGCTTTTAGAAAAGAGAGCAATCTTGTACAAGGCTGTTGCTGATCACTAAATTTGGAGCTTCTTGCCCTGACATGGAGAGAGAAGGAATGTATTTGCACTGCAGAGAAGTTAGAAGTTCTTTGTTAAAAATCTCCTGGCAGTCCCCAGCTGTTACATGCTGGAGACTGCTACCCAGGCACTAAGGCTAATCTAAGTTGCAGCAAAGAGGAAATATCTCTAAAGTGGTCTAAACTCAAGTGCTTGGTCTTGTACCCACGCTACTTTAAATGCTTCCTTTCGCAGTCATCCCTCTGGTTTTGGTTCCACTTTTCTGCTTGGAGAGAAAGTCTACACCTCTTAGCTTATTAAGGTAATACAAAATGACTGAAACAGCTGTGGGACATACATGTCAAAAGAAAGGTCACAGTCTTCTGTACAAGTAGAAATGGGAATAAATGCCCAGTATATTTGCTGCTTTTGGAGCATCTGTCAAGAGCTGAGTATCTAGCAAGATTCCGATATAGGAAATTACTCTTGCCAAAGAATTGTTTCTGTCTGTATTTTTGTCAGGCAGCCAATCATTTGCAAATGATTTGAGCTTCATCATCTAAGCTGCAAGTTGAAAAAGTGTATTCTGTTCCCCATGTATATGCAATATGTATAAATTAGACTAATGGATTAGTTCAGTTACTAAGATCAACCAAACAGCAGACTCCATTCTGCAAATGAAATTAGAATCCTAAGTGTAAGCTGTAGGTATCATTATTTCAGATAATGAAAAACCTTTCAAATGAGTTACTTCAGGCTGGTTTCGTTTCAACAATGTAAATTACTTCAAATAAGAGAGCGGGTTATGAAGATAATAGTAGAGCTTGTGTATATACATATACATATATATATATATATATATATATATATATATATATATATATATATATATATATATAAAAGAATATACCAGGAAGAGTTTGGGGGGCCTGGGAGTTCAGGATCCCCAGCTCAGCTTTGGGTGCCTCAGTCCGGGTGTGAGTGGCTACAGGGAGATCGCAATGTGTCCTCCAGCCACCCTCCCACCAGGACAGCCAGCAGCCAGGATGCCACTAATACTTTTACTAGTAGAAAGTAATTAAAGAATACTAGGTGTTGTAGTACAAAAATAAAGAAATAACATTAAAAAAATTTGTTCTTCACACTCAGATGAATTGAATGATCTTGAAATAAAATGTTCTTTACACCTCATGTGTCCTTGCACAACAATGCTGCTACTGGGTTGTTCTGAACATGTTTTTGCTTAATTTCAAAGCTTGAATTAGTGATTAGTAAGAACCTTGGGCTCTGCTTTGCTGTTTCACTGTTAAGTAGTAGATTTGAAAAGAAGCTTAAGGCTCAAGGTAACTGGTGGTTGTTTGCAACTTTTCTGCTTGTATCTTTGGGGATTCTCACCTACTATTCTCATTTACTTATTCCAAGGTCTCCAGAAAAATAAAAAGGCGCTGGACAAGCACTTGTTCTTCTGACACCGATCGTTCTTACTGAAATTGCAGCTCCTTCTTTGTGAGGGGGAGGAAGGGAGTTACAAAGGCTTGAGGCAGGTTTTAACATTTTCAAGCCGTGACTAAAGCCAGTTCAGATCATTTGGCAAGGGCTTGAGTGAATGTAGCGACAAGCCGAGGGAGGTTGTTAGGACCATACAATGAAAAATAAACATAGACAAACAGGAGAAAATAGCAAGGAATGTGATGAAGAACAGAGTGAATGAGGGTATGAAGGAACTTAAAGATTCAAGAAACAATAGTGATTATTAGAAAGAAAACTTGAAGAAATACGATAGCAAAAAACCAGAGGATCACATAGCAAGAAAACAGAGAAAGTACATGTATGAAGGGGTTTGGACTAAGAAAGAGAAAGATTTTCTGAAGATAATGCCTATCTGTCAATTTGCCTGACTCTAGTTCCACACCTCATATCCTTTTGACTTGTAGGCTTCTTTCCCAAGCAAAACAGCTAGATCCCTTCAGGAGAAGTTGTGGTAAAATCAATAAAACTGGGTGGTTTAAATTGTCATATGAGATGAAAAGGGTTCTGTGCAGTAAGAACATGGCAAATCCCTTCCTGCTGGGTCTGTGCACTGTGGGTGTGAGCTGCTCCTCACTAACTGCCCTGGCAATCCATGCCAGTTTCTTCCATAGCCCCCTCCAAACAGTATATATGTGGCTTTCGCTTTTCTAAGAGTGAGTCTGCGTGTGTAGCAAGCTATGTGTAGAGATCTGAAAAATGTTCAGATGTGACCATGAATCTCATCTTCTATAAAGAAAATGGATGCTTTCAGTATACTAGAAGATCCTCATTTGCCCATATTAATTTAACTGTTCTTTCCACAGTGGTAAATAAGCCTTTATGTATTTATTTATCACTAAATAATCTCATAAAAAAAATTGTGACTCATCAGGAAACTTTCAGTAAAGCATGCAATGCCAAGCTTTTTGGGGAGAGAGGGGTGAGTGGAGGCAGCACCCAAAAAGATTTCTAGAACACTGAAGAAGAAATAGGATGGGGAGTCTGGATATGCTTTTTAGAATATTGAACTTTAACAGTTGAGTATTAAAAATTTTGAGTGATAGAAACAGGAATGAAAGCGCCTACATGCCTTTTGTATATTGTTGGTATAGGACCACTTGTGAATGACATAATATAAAAAATATCCATTTCTGAATTTCTGGTAATATTTGCTTTGGACTCTTGACAACCACTTCAGCAGTATAGTAGATTATGTTGTTTTACCTTGGATACTTTTAAAACTTGTATATATAAACTTTATCAGACAGGTAGAAATACAAAATACAGGGTACATGCATAAATAAGAAGGTGTAAAGCAGACAAGCCTGTGTAAGGAACAAGATTTTTGTGGTAACAAATGTTCTGCAGAATGGCTATTGTGATATACTCTCCTACTGACCAATAGAAGAGGGATGTGTAACTAAATAATTAATTAGAATGATGAAAATTGTGTTTAAGGCATCAGCCATCCAGCCCCACTGCAGAGGATGATGTGTGCTGTGTGACTTGTTTCACGCCAGCTGTCTGTCACAGGCATTTGTGCTGCCTTATTCCCTTGGCTCCCCCCAAAAGGAAAGGTGTAGGATCACATGTCATTGTATGCCCTTGCTTGGGAAAACAGGCATTCCGATGCCTGACTTTTGCCATGCATTTAATCAAGCCAGAGTAGTTCAGTAAGCTTCACTACTAATATTTTTAAGCAAACAGAAAACAGTTATGCTGTCATACTTTCTGTATTTAAGCTTAAAGAATGATGAACTGTTGAGGAAGTGCTGAAAATTTTTTTTAGAATGTTTTGTCTGTTGTATTTTCTATAGCTGTTTCTGTAAACCTACAATTGAATCTCAAGTGTTGATTTGTTCTGGTGGTATTTCCATTTGGAAATGTCAGATATTTCAGGAGAAATTTTATTCCTGGAAGATCTTGAATTGCAGCCCTACTATGCAAAGTTTTTTCTTGCAAAGCTGAATGAAATTTACCCAATACTAAACCTTAAACCTTTTGTGAAATGCCTCTATTAAAATATGGCCTCAGAGGCAGGAAAAAATAAATACCTGAATCTGAACTAGTCTGATAGAGTATTGTGTGTGTGTGTCTGTCTGTCTCTTTATGACAATAAAATGATAAATTTCACTGCTATATATTGTAAGTAGGGCATCTGTGTGCTGCCTGAGATTAAGAGGTTGCTGCTTTAGTCAGTAGCAGCAGCTGCAGACTTTAGACCTCTGTGTTAAATAGCTGTTCCTTGCAAAGTTCGCGCCTCCGTTACTAAACTGAAGCTCTACTGTGTTGAGATCAAATAATGACCAAGATCCAGTCTTGCAGCCCACAGTTGTTTGAGTCATTTTTTCTTAGTGCTCAAGTCAGCAAAACTTCTCATCACAGGCCAGGGGCTCAGAACTGGCTCCTTGTGTTTGTTGAGCACCATAATTCCATGCCAGCTTGACTTCTAATCATGTTCCTTGATGTTTTGCTAAGTCTTTATCTGCTTTATACTGCAGTGACAAAGGCCGAGTGTATTTTAAACACGGCCTTATCATAATATTTTACAGTCTTGCTACAATTTTTGGCCAGTCTAGTTTACAATTTAATCTCTTTAAAAATGCATTTCCATTTTCTCTGTGTTGCCTACACATACTGAATTTAGAGGAGACTTAACTTCATAAAGCATCTGCTTAGGTTACAGTCATTTTACACTTATTTCATCATTATTGCATGAGATTTGTATTGAGTATATAATTTGGCTTGCTATTTACTCTGTGTTCAGCCAAAACATGAATTCTTTGCCATAGCACTTTCATTAAAAGAATAAAAAAAGCACTTAAGCATAAGAAGAAAAGCAGGTAAAAATAACTCCTTGTCCTTTAGGAAAATGCATTTTTTGTTCTTTCTCTCAGCCGAAACAGTTCCCATTAGAAATATTCTTGAGTTATCTGCTTCCAGCAAGTTCTTATTATCTCATGCATCCAATCCAAAACATCATTTTGCTGCTTTGTGAAATTGAATCAAAGACTTTCAAAATAATTTAGAGTGGTAAATAACACTCTTTCACGGTGCTGCAAATAAAAATAAGATCTATGTGTTACACAAAAAAAGAAAGTTCTGAAGTCTTCATTCAAAAAAAAAAGAGAAAATAATTAAGAACAGTTTGGGTAGTTTTTGAATTGTTAGTGTTTTCTTCCTATCTTTATACATCTCAAATGTATCAAAAGAAATCACTCTTGCTCCTTCTGCAGTACTAGAAATGTAATTCAAGAGTTGTTTACACAACTATTAGTTCATTCATTTATCTTAAAGGTAGAAACACAGTATTTTTATCTGTAATGAACTGAGAAGGTTCGTTAACTTGAAAGCATTGCTACAGTGACTTATCCCATATGAAGGGGAATTTATATGTACAGTACAATACACGTATCCATGATTGTGATAAAAGCCTTGTATTCATTTTACAGAAAACCAAAGAAAACTAGTAGTGGTGCTATAATTCACTTTACAGAAAACTCATCAGATTCATTCTGTTACTTCAACCTTCACAGAACTTAGTTCCTTTCTACAAAGCAGATTATAGGTGATGGCACCCCAAATGGCCCTCGCTGGTGGGTGATCATAACTATTACAATGCACTCACATTTTTGGGTCTGAATGTGAGAAACTGGTGCTAGCTGAGCACTGTTGTAGATGTAGCTCCCCACTGCTCCCTTCAGCTGCTCTTGGATCTTTAAGTCCTTCCCACATTCACTTCCCGTCTAGAGCTCAAGTATTAATGAAATAAATAAAAAAGTCTTGCATCGCTCAGAATAATTAGGGGTGTACAACTATGAAAGATGTATTCTGAGACAACGTGCCTGGACTCCAATAAATTTATGATGTATTTTGGGAGCAGAATTTAACTGATACTCTTCTGGACTTTACAGGCAGTTCTGTTTGCGTTGTATCTTTTCTGCAGTTTGGAGAAAAGTTTGGTCTTTGAGAGGACTTAATGCAAGAAATAATTTCTTCGTAGGATATCAGACCTCTTCTTTGGATATGTCTGTGTGTGGCGTGGCTTTTGCTATTATGTATTTTGTAGTCTTAAACCTTTTTTTTAATCGAAGGCTTATCTGCTTATCACTAATTCCTGTCTGAGCACCCCAATTGTACAATTACAGCCTAGGCCTCATCAGCAAGATAATTCATTGCATTTTTATTGTGATGACCAGAGGATAAAACAGTTCCTGTTCCCCAATAATTTAGTTCATTCTAATATTCTCTTCATACCAATTCCAATTTCACATCTCTACTCCTTGAGCTATCTGCATCAATTTAATTTTTGTATGAGAAAGCTCTGTACACATCTGTGCACGTTATAAATAAAAAGCAATAAGCTGACATCTTTCACCTTTATCAAATGTATTTCATACACTTTTTTTTCTGGTATACTTGCTATTAAACTTCTGTCTCTTTATATTTATCGCATGTCTGTATTTCCCGTGTCCTCCTTCCCCTTTTCTGGCAGAGTGTTCAGCTGCAGATGAAGCGTAATACACTGTTCATCTCGTCACTGTGTCTACTTGTGAGCTGATGGGTTCACACAGGCATTGCAGACACTTCTTCTGCTATGGCATATAAAATAAACTGTCTACAGCTGTGTACATTTGCTTTCACACATACAGAGTCCTGCTTATTTCAAGAAATGTATCTTACATACAAGGACAAAGTTGGGGATCTCATTAAAATCTGTCTCTGAAATGAAGTTCAGGCTGAAAACCAGAAAGCAACAGGAGGCTGAGATCATTAGGAACTCAGAGCTCTCACTGACCTAATCAGGCCACTCTCTACATATTGCCTGTAGCAGTATCTAATATATTTTAAGTGTTCATGTTATACTTGTGCATGGAAATTGTCCTGTGTTTAGAAAATTTAGCTGGCCATTTGCATTGTGTTTTTTGAAGACTCCAGTGCAGGGAGCCCCTGCCCATACCTGGCCTACCAGGGTTGGTGACGGGTCTCTCAGCCTGACCCAGAGCTGTCTCCCCTCTGCCATGGGAGTGAGTCGCACCAGTTGCTCTAGGACACTCAGCAAGTTGCTTTGCTTTTCACTCACGCTGCGTATTTCTGTACCTCATCCTTGTCTGTGGCTCTTTAGCCCTTGATTCCTGCTGTTACCTCCTAGATCTCCCACTTGCAGTACAATCCCCCTCTGGGTTTCCCTCACTTAGCTTCCTTACTGGCAATACTCCTATTTCTCAAGCTCTTGCATTCCATGATTTCTTCAGTTCTTAAGATCATCTTAACTAGATCTTTCATGTATTAAACAAAATGAGAAGTTGAGCAAACACTTTGACAATTTCAGTATGAGACTAGATTTAACACTTCTCTCATGTTCCTGTTGTAAAATGGTCTGTCAGTCTCTGATGCTCCCTGTTGGTGTTGTTTATTCATGCATTTTTATATAACTTTAGATATTTGGGGCTTTAAAAAAAAAAAAAATCTTTTAAGCCCCATAATACCTAAAAGTGCTGTTTTAATTTACAACCAAAAGAGTTTAAGACTTCCTTGTAAACGCTTTTGATTGAAGGACCTGAAAACCTAGGAGAAATACCTCATAAAATATTTTGAGATTTTAAACAGAATCACAAATTATGGTGACAATACAGTCTGTTACACCAAACAAGCTACAAGATTTATAAATCCAAATAAAGAGTTACAGAGAAGTCAAGGAAAGGAATAGCCATCTTGGGTGCCAGCAGAAATAGTTAATGCATTTCAGTTTGAATTTTATTCACATTTAGCAAGATATACAAGTAAAGCTTGTTCTCTCGGTTGTTTTAAAATGTAAATGTGTCAACATTAAAAATAGATGGTATCATATGGAGAAAAAGACAACAAACAAATCCCGAATAGTGAGATAAATCAGCCTACCCTTAAATGGTACCAATCAGGTCTTTAGGGGTGCTAGATCACTTCTTGTGTATTCATCCTTTTTTATTTCCTTTTCCAGAATGTAAGGCAAAAACTTATATAATTTTATCTTACAGCAATAGCACTGATGTAGTTATGACCTGTTCAAAGAACCAATGAAATTATGCAGGGCTTTTAACTGAACTGCAGTGCTCACTGATTTTCTGATTGTATGATAACAAAATAGTCAACAGATCACTAAATTAATACACAAAATTCTGTGCCAGAACCTCTGAATAGGAAAATGTCCTAAGTAAAAAACAGCTCAGTCTAATCTTGTATTAACTTCTAATGCACGAGAGCATAATCCTGTCAGCAAAGGGAATCATTTAGATGAAAATAAAAGGCCTTTGTGTACACAGGGTAAGTCAAGATTTTTGTATTACTGAGCTGTGCTGTGATTATAGCACTAGCATGGCATGTGAAGAGGATAGCTTTTGGATTTTTAAGGCCATGAGCTGAACTAATTGTCCACCTTTGTTTAATTTTCCCATCTTTTGCCCCTATAAATTCTTTTTACATTGTTCCACATATGCAGAAGTAAGCTTAGTCTCATTAAAGAGCTGAAATCTCTCTGGAACATACAATTTCAGTAGAAGGTTTTCATACATGCATTTGTCACCTTTTTACACTTGCTTTTCAAACTACACCAGATTTAGCAGCTGGTGCTTTTAAAACTAGGAAGTGCCAGTCAACAGATGGACCCTTGCCAATGTGTTTATTTCTGTGCATGATGGTTGTAACATATTTTAATAAGTTAGAAAGTATAATATCTGTCCCTACCAAACTGTTCCTTCCCATTTGGCAATCTGTACCTCTGTGTCTGCCGCAATTGCCTTTGTTGCTTACAGAATCGATCCCATAGTTTTCAAATTCCTTCCCAATGTTTATGCACTGCCTTTGATTTTTATCTACCCTTTCAAAGAAATAAGTCTTATGCAGTCACATAATTTGTCTCTTAAAATTTTAATTTCATGCTGAAAAATACTTAACTATAATTTTTGGCTTATAAATTCAGCCAAATTTGAAAGAATGATAGATTTCCTAAAGATCCAACACACGCATCAGGAAAATCATCAGCATGAATAGAGGAGAGAGACCAAAATTACTTTCCCTGCTAGGAGAATGAAAAGGACAACTCAGTGTCTATAGGTTTTGTCTGCTGGCAGTGGGGCAGTGGGAGAGCTGATGATGTTGCTTTCAAAGATATTTCTGTGATATTTCTATGGGGGTGCAGCAGCATTACCTGTTACATCAGCATAGCTCAGGGAATGCTGCCTTTTCTTTTTTTAGTTATCTTTAGTACAATGTAGTTGAAGTTATTATTTCATTTAACATACTATATCATAAAGGTATTTAGGAAACTTAGCTTAAAGCACAATTTTAAATGAGAAGAATTTTAGCAGGCTTTACTATGCATTAGTCATACTTTCTCTCCCCTGGCCCCTGTGTGTACAAAACAGTGTTGGAGGAACTGGGGAGACATCTTTGAAATCTACAATATTACTTTTTAATTACAAACATCAGTGTCCTTGTCTTTGCTATCAGTTGAATCCATGGCATTCTTCGACTTTACAAATGGAGGCAATAACACAGCAGTATCACAGAGCCTAATAACATACAATATAGTGTAAAGCAGCATGCAGTGTACAGCATCAATATGGATGCAGTGTTCAGGTTTATCCTTAGAAATAGATAGCTGAAGGTTCTGATTCTTCAGATTTACCCATGATATTAGGGTCTCATGGGCACCACCATACAAGCTTGTAATTTGTATGACTGAAATGTAAGATCAGAATCTAACCAAAGAGAAAACACAAAACACCACTGGAGAAAGAACAGAAAACCTTCATTCAGGGCCTTTGTTTTCTTTAATACTTTGATAATGACTTGGTGACTAATTGTGTGTGTGTGTGTATATGCTCTAGCATTTTTTGTAGACCTGTTTTGTGTAACAGCATGCTGTATTGCTGATTGTTATTCATATTAGGTTTTTCACTTCCTGTTTTTTGGAAGCTGGTTGAATGCCAAAAAGTAACAATCATCTGACAGATAATAGATGGGAATCTGAGATTGTAATTAAATGTAGCTACAGTACATGTACTTAAATACTAATTAAATGGCACTGACTCTGAGATCATAATCTGAGTGATTATAACTAGACTCAATCATCAACGGATCCTATCCAAATAAGATTTTGTCACGTTCCTAATTCTTGTCTTGCATAAAAATAACTAAGAAACTCGTTCCTTCCAACGAGAATTTCTGTCTTAAAGTTCTTACAACATAAACCAAAACCTTTTGAAAGCTTTGATCCTCCAGCATTGGAATGCTATTCCAAATTGTTCCTGTGTTGGTTTGCCAAGTGTTTCATTCATTTCATGAGGACTTTGCTAATTAGTGTATGTTAGATGTGACACAGGAATCAAGACTATATTTAAGCTTCCCAGAACTTCTCATTATAAGAGTTCGCACTCAGTTGCTAGGAGGTTAGCCAGACTTTTAAGTATTTGGGCTGAAATGTGGGTTTGCATTATGATACAGCCTTTAATTATGTGAGACCACACTATTCTTCTCCAACTCATTCCCTGCCTACCCCATTCAGGTCACAAGATGGATAGTGCTCATTTAATGGGCAGTTTTCCAATATGTCATTTAAAAATGCGCTTCAACAGTTAGTGGCCCCCTTGCCTATTTCAACATTCAGATCTTTCTCAGAACACAACACTATTGATTTCCTCATAAGACTGATGGGCTCTATTGAAACTACAGTATCTCAGAGTTCACAAACATTAGTGTCTCCATTTTATAATACTCTTGTGAAATGAGTGGTTATTATTATCTCTGTTTTACAATGCGGTACTATGGTAAAGTAATATATCATCAAAACATAGACCACTTTGGGTGTCTAATGCAAAATAATTATTACCTTGTATCTCAAAATACACAGTTTTTAATATTTGTCCAGAGCTGGAGTTTTTAAAACTAGCAAGTCAATTCACTTCACTTGTAGCTGTGAATTCTTAAAGCTTCTGCAAACCTAATCCTTTGTGTGTCAGACTGAGTGCTCAGAATGTGCAGCAGCTGCCTGTGAAGCTTTCACTGCGGCAGTTTGCCTGGGACCACGCAGGAACTGATGGCAGAACTAAGAAGAAAATTCAGTTCTCCACTCTCTTTAGAGACGTGGGCCTCCTTTCAGTTTCTGTATCAAAGGAAAGCAGGTTTACAAACATCAAGGTCATTCTCTACACAGCTGGCTTTCATCCTCTGAACATCATCTTCCCTGTGCACTGCAGTGACAAAATTTTCTTTTTTCATTTAAAAAATGCTGATGCTTAAAATTTTGCAGATAAGTAGGAGTTAGAAAGACATATGCTAAATTATGTTTCGTTCTCCCTCTTATGCCCATAAAACAAGTCATCTTATTTAAGAAATATTTAAATCTTTCTCAGAATCTTTGTTCTTGAGCTTAGTTTAAAACCCCTGTTGGTATTTTTACTTCTGTCACTAGCAACATACACATGAGTGAGATCTACATGATGCAGCCCATGCCATTGTTTATTTCAAAATTATATCAGTTTTTCAGGTCCACAGTGGGACACACCAGATTGACCGAATGACACATTTCAGAGTTTTTCTCTGGTGATATCTTCAACACATCTTTAATGAATAAGTGGTTTGATAGTAGAAGCTCGTTATTCCTGAGTAAATTCACTTATTTTATGCCATTCTTTTAAGGCCAGATTTTCAAATGGGCATCTTCTTTAAGGTAATTGTATTAGAAGTTGTTTTCAGAGGTAACTACAGAGATTGCTGGGAAGAGGGTGGAGACTGTGAATACATCAGTTTTGAGAAAAAATTAATGTGAGAAGCCCACTTTCGAAAATTTGGAAATACAGAGCCAAGAGCTGCTCTTACAAGCTGGTAAGGTGGACAAGCCTGTTCTGAGGGCTGAAAGTCAGGACACGGTGGCTTTGGTGCTGAGGGTCGTTTAACCACCGCTGACCTTGTGATCCTGCCCTCATGTGGTGAAAGATAGTGCTCTCAACTGGGTTGGCTGAACCCAGTAATATTGGCATATTAACCTGGGAAAACAGTCTTTCCTGGAGATTTATTTTTAACCCAGGTGAGTTCATAGCGTGGTTTACAGCAGAATTTCACAAGCAGTTGTGGTGCTAGAAGGGAAAGTCAGGAACTTCTTAAAGCAGCTTTTCACTGAAGTGCATTGATTGTGGAATTATGAGTTAAGCATTGCAGCATGACACCTAATTAACATCCTAGATCCTGTCTACCTGTGTGGTTAGTTATAAATGCTGACAGTTCGGGTAAGGATTGACATTTTGTCTTATCCTAATCCACTTAGATGGAATCTGTATTCTTGCTCAGCTTTTATGTATAGAATTGAAGAGGATGGAGATAAAGCATTGAATAAATTCACAGACAGTATGCTGGTGTTTTGTTTGTTTGTGGGTTTTTTTTGTGTGTTTTTGTGTGTGTGTGGGTTGTTGTGATTCGTTTTGTTTTGGGTGGGTTTTTTTTCTGTTTTTGTTTGTTTGTTTGTTTGTTTTCCTTCCAGCTGAATAGTGTATTACATTAAGCACCTGTACATTTAGGGACATAAAACCATATACTTATGATATTACATTAACCTAAATTAAGCTCCAGGAGAATGAGTGTAAAGAACATAATGGTCATTGGGACCACACAGATATGTGGTCAGCTGTGATCCAACGGAAGAGAAACCTGATCCGGAAGATAAAAGTGAGCAAACTCGTTTTCTGCATGTTTTGGGTTTTATTTAGAAATCTCTGTACTGTGCATCTAATTCATCTTTGAAAGTGTCCCACAAGGTCTGGGAAATAAGGCTGCATCCTACACTTCATTATGAACCGCAACACCACAGGGAGGCACAACCATGGTCATGAACTGATTGTTCAGTATTGTGTTGGTCAATTGAACCCTATCTCCTTAAAGCCTGACATTTCGTTACTAACAGGTGGGCACAGTGGATGGATGGAAATATTTCAAATTTGCATTTTTTTAGGAAAAAGATCAGTTCTTTTGAGGAATCTGAGTGGCTAAATTTTTTGTATATTTGTACCTCATATGACCTTTGCCATCTTTTAGGCCTGATTCATTCACCACTAGGTTACCAGGGTAAGGGAGTACATTAAATAAGTACAAAGGAAGTTCTAAACTTTAAATATCAGTAGGGTGAAATGACTGTATAAGCTTCAAGTGTTAAGGCACAATGAACAGTCTTGCCTGATTCTTTAAATGGCAGAATTCTCATTTGTGGTTTATTGCAGCTAAATGGAGACAGTGGTATAGAAAATTAATCAACAAATTGTACCAGACTGCACCCTCAAGCCTCTCTTCTACTAACATTGTCTTTCAGTCTGTCATTCAGAATTTCTACTATTTTTATGCAACTCCTTAGTTTTATAAAACTTAGCCTTTTTGGTTTGTATTCATTCTTTGTCAGCTTTTAAATGCATATAATCCCACTCTTAATAAATATGTATGTTTAAAAAATTAAAAGGATACCTCCTTGCACATTTAGATATACCCAGAACTGAAGGTGAAAAAAGGTAGAACCCTAATGACTATTAGTTAGTAACAACCTTCATGAGACTGACTCAAGACTCTAATCAAATGAAGAGATTTTGTCCTGCTGAGCACCTGTCAGTAGGAAGGTTCTAAATTAATATTAAATGTCTTTCAGCAAATGTGGTCTACATCTGAGTGAGGGGGTTTTTTTTAAATGATATTTTAATAAGAAATATTTGTGTAGAAGTTATCCTTCATCAGCAGTGTTTGGAATTATTCAGTAAATTGCCAAAAGGAAATAATTTAGACAATGTAGTGTTGCACAGTGACACACAATTATACACCTGCAGCAGTGTCGGCCAGTTAGGTGTTATTAAATTTTGTTAAGTTCAAGGAAGCTTGCCTTAATGCTGAGGAAAGAAGACTGAAACACTAAAAACATATAACTGGTTACAAAATTATTCTGTATTTTGGTAACCCAGGGAAAAATAAAATCCCAAATTGTCTTTGAGATTCTTAATAAATAAAACCTAATTTTCCTTTCTTCCACTGAAGGATGCACATATGTTCTGTGTGTATTCTTTGCCAGCAAATTAGAAGTAAGCTCAGTAGAATTTTCTTTCTGTAATCAGCGTCACTTATTGATGTCTCTATGGCAGTGTTACTACGGATTTGCCAAAAGGATTTTGAGGGATGACTGACAGATTAAGATTGTCCTGATGAACCTGTCATGGCAATACAGAGAAAAATGCACCTCAATGAGGTTCAGTTCACTGGACTTCTAGAATTTATTTCAAAGGTATTAGTGTCAGTATTCACAGCTATCTCCTATATTTCTAAATCAACCATAAATAGGAAAAAAGGGAAGAATCACAGAGTACATATTTAATTTTTAGTAGGTTTTTATCTCCACTGCCTGATGACATGAAGAGGCCAGCAAACGCACCTGAAGAAATCTAAGCTAGTAGGCTATCAGGTATACATAGTGTATAATATGTAATGTAAAGGAGATGTAACTTCTGACTTCTTGTGATTGAGCAACTGTATTTGTCCTAGAAGTCTGGTGGTTTGTTTTTCTTGTAGTTGAAAGGGTAACTACATTAGAGTACTTTACAAAAAATATTCTTGATCTTGCACAGGCACTCACTAAATCATTTTCTTGCTTAAACAATGAAACACTGATGTGCCTCTTCAAAGCATCTCAGAAATTTGTTACTGGATTCATTAGCATTCACAGTGATGGGAGAACATAGAGCTGTTTTACTGTGGTCAGTTCTAGCTGTGGTACTTGGCTGTGACTTGGGAGCTAGCATTGAAGTTGAGTTAAAAACACCCATGTTAGACCAGCCAGATTCCTTGATGTGGCAGTAAAAATTCTGGATTTTCAGAAAATGCAGCATCTAGAGCCTGGTATAGCTTATAACATCGCTGGCAGCGTATAGTTTCTTAACAGTGGCCAGCCCTGTGGCATGAAATGTATTACACTTCCTTATGGGAGTGCTGTATGTGCTATTCTCTGTGAATTCACCCACACCCAGACACTGCATAATAAAGGGAAAATCTCAGCTCCTGACCTGGAAGGAGAAAGACCCTCCATTGTCTACACACACCATAACTCTGAAGAGATAATCAACAACATAACCAGTGAATAGATTTCCAGCTGGAAAAAAAGCATTAACCTTTAGGAGAGTTGTGAGGAGTGGCAATCCTACAGTAAGTGTCCATATTATTTGGGGCAATAAGCTGGAGAGACAGTAGCTAGAGAATACGTAAAATGAATACAAAAAGCTCTCAAAAGACTTTTTGACAAGTCAAGAAAAAAATATGACCCTTCCCTCCTGATATATTTCTTATTAAAATGCACCCTGTATTTTTCTGCTATTCCGAAACACTCTTGTGCTTCAAATGCTTTTTCATTCTAAAGCGCTCTTCCTGTTGCACCATTCCCATTTTGTAAACAAAAGTGGCACCAGCACAAAGGTCAAAGCACACTGGTAAGAGAATGTAAGTAGCAATTCCACGAGTAAAATATGAGATCTTTCTTTGAAATGGCTGAATTGTCTTAGCACTCGCTAGAGGAAATGGAGCAAAATTTTTAAAAGTTGTTTTGCCAGTTGTACCATTTTCTAGACTTATTTCCTGAAGAGTCATATTCATTAGAATCCAGTGGAACTATGAATTCCAGCAGTCATTGAATGTTGACTCAGATCGTTGCTAGTATTGACACTGTTCACACCTCTGAGTTCAGATGAAGTGACCATTGATGGATGAGTCCGTGTACAATTCATTCCTCTGCAGAAAGGCCTTTGGTGTTTGTGTGTCACTTAAATCTGATTTCAGTTCTAATTCTTCATGCTACTGTTGTTGAGCAGTAGTTTGATGTGTGTTGCTGGGTAACTGTATGATGTTGGGCAAATATTTTACCTCTCTCAAATTTGTGAAGGTGCTCTTGCAGCACTAGTGTCTTTTAGCAAAGCCAAGTTGCCCAGATTTATTACATACATCACAATAGTTCGTGTTTTCCTTAAAGTCCCAGCTGTTAAATGAGTCTCAAAACATAGCTGGGTCCGAATTGTTACAAAAAGAAGTCTGAAAAGCTGAGCAAATGTATGCCAAATCTCAAATCTGAAATCAAAACCAGAAAAGCAAAGCTAAAAGGCTTTAAGTTTTTGGCTTGTGGGGGGAATCTGTACAAACACTTGGGGGTCAGTTAGAAATTTCCAGAGATACAGGAGAGGTATGTGATGTGTGCACTTTCATTTTGTGTATTTCTCTTTTGCTTTTCTCCTTCCCACTAAAACCCCAGCACTTTCAGAGTTGCCCTGCAATGATGTGGTACTTAGATGATTGCCATATTGCTTTAAGCAATGCTTGGAGTTCTTGAGAAAACTGGGTACAAGAAATGCACAAAGAAAGAAGCATCTGTAATACTGTTGATGCTACCATGTTCCTTATCTTCATGTTTGGTCACTTGACTAACGGCTCCATAAATGAGATTGAGCTGTCTTATACTGGTAGACTTAGTTGGTTCTGAATAAAAAATATCACCCACTGTTTGTACAGATCTTAAAATTCAGTCATTTCATGGTGTTTGCTTTTTATGAACATTCTAGCAAATAAACTTTATAGGAGGAGTGTTCACAGAATAATACAATTTAAGTTTATACTGGAGGAGCGATTATTTGGAGAACGCATATTGGTTATAAGAACAGTGTTCAGGCAAACATTGAACAGAATCTAATATATGCCTTAGGTAATTAGTTTCACAGACTAAATTTTGAATAATAAACATTCACAATGGGAGTGAGCTACAAAAGAGGAACTGTTTGCAGAAATTATTCAGCAAATAGTTGTAATGAATAATAAATATGAGAAAATTGTGATCCACTCACAGGCATTTCATTAGTAAGTAAAAAAGGCAAAAGTTGTCAACTAAATTATGAATGGCAAGTAAATTATTAATCATTTCCGCAAATTTACTGTTGAGAGATCATGTGCTGACTTTGAAATGACTCACATTAGGTATGTAATTTCTTCTCACTGGTTTCGTGTTATTTTGACATGATGGGTTCTGAGCTCGAAATACAGATACTGCTCACAGTTGTAATAAACCCTAGTGAATCATATTGCTTTACTGAAGGCAACCATATGTAAAGGTGTTTATCTAACATAAATGAATGGGTGTATTTGCCTTCAAACGTATAAAAGTGCTAGTTGATTGTGCTGGACTATTTATTTTTCTGAAGGTAGGGATATGCTGGATCCCAGGTTAGAATGTAGGAAGGTAGTTGGGACAGGCTGGCTAGTCTCAGCTAAGGATGGGAAGAGCATGGCCTGCGTACTTATTTTTGAAGTACCACATAGCACGACATTTTAATTTCTGGTAATAATAGCATTTGTGGCTGCATGTGTCAGTGGGCTTTAACAAGATGGGTTTACAGATCCCATTTTCACAGAATTATGGAATGGCTGAGGTTGGAAGGGACCTCTGGAGTCATCTGCTCTAAAATGCCTTCTCAAGCAGGACCACCCAGAGTTCACCAGGTGGCTTTTGAATATCTCCAGGGATGGAGATTCTGCTTCAAACGCAGTTGGACTGTCATGCCAGAGGGGTAAATGCTGCTGCTGGATTGCCACACTGGTAATAGGGATCCTTGGTGGATCCCTAACCATCCGAGGTGTTTATAGCCTGCTTACATGCTACAGAGTAAACATGGTGATATAGATTGGTTGAAGACCATTCCAGGGAAATCAGAACTATGGTGTTATAAGGAAAATTGCTTTAGGCCTTCCAAGCTTTAACTTAGTTATTTGTAAATGCAGTGGGTACATGTCTGTGTTGTAAAGCTTTCTCATTGTTTATTTAAAATTTTTGTGAGAAATCTTTATGGAAATTAGGAAAATATATATTAGTATTTATTACACAAACACGCTTTTAAGCAGAACAGTAAAAGAATTCCATTGAGTGACTCATAATGAATGTCAGCTCAATGAGGCAGAAATCCTATCTACCTGATTATAATTTTTCTAGTATCTTATGTAACATCCTAATCAGGGTACTAGATCCAAA
Source organism: Streptopelia decaocto (assembly GCF_964273445.1). Taxonomy (NCBI): domain Eukaryota; kingdom Metazoa; phylum Chordata; class Aves; order Columbiformes; family Columbidae; genus Streptopelia; species Streptopelia decaocto. Next base: position 48,335,477 of record NC_138660.1, read on the forward strand.
TTAGGGTTTGAAAACCACGGTACATATTTAACTAGAAATGCTGGGTTTTCCCTAACAATATTTGTCAGTAGAAATTATTTCCAAAATGTCTTACTCCTGGAATAAAGGAGGAATTGGAGCTTTACAAAAATGAATAAATAATAAAATAACATTATTTTGGAAACTTACAGAATATTTGAGTTGTTCGAGAGTCTATAAATTTGTCTGTGCTTATCAACAACTAGCAGATTTTAGGGGTTTTGTCACAGTTTTATATCCAATAAAGCAAAGATGCAGTTTTGAGAGGATATTCCTTCGCACATGTCGCAAGAACATATGCTGGTTTTGCAAAATACTATATTACTTTCAGACCCTTGTTCAGACGCTATTGAGAACAAAATGTGAGCATTATTAACCCTACATCTAGATCATCCATTTAGAGTGATAAATGATAGTTTACCATGTCCTTGAGAACTATTTTTTTTCTCAACTTCCAGAAGCATTTATGCCATTCTGTTGCCCAGAAGGCTTCTCTGAAACTTTTCCTTTCTTATGCATTTTATTTTTATATCTTCCTATTTTTAAGATACAAATACTTTTGATTCCTAGATGAGTGTGTTCTATGTCTTCAAACACTTTCAAAGTTCCTTTAAAAGGAAAATGCTGTGACTTGACTTCATAGGATATGATATTTAACATTATAGCTGTGTCCGTATATAGTTAATGTGATAATTTATCTAATGGAAGGCCTTGTGAACAGTTTTTGTTCTAACATCCTCACTTTCCAGTTTAGCTCGCCATGTTCAACGAATGATGACATTAGATTCCTGCTGTTCAGCCTGTGAGAACAGCCAGAGAAGGGATTGTTTCAATCTCTAGCCTTTAATTCTGAACCCTGCATGCAGGACAAGACAGGTGAATGAGGGTTTAGTTATTCTTTGTAAAAAGTTTGCAATGCAGACATTACCTCAAAAGGTTAGCGTTGTAAGATCTCACTGTTGCATCTCTCTGCTTTAATTTAAGGCATTTCCACTGGGAATGCAGCAGTCAGCTTTTCTCTTTTGATATTTACTTTATTTCCTTTGTGATTTAAACCTGCTAACATGTCATTTTCCCCATCTCTTTAGAAACTTCAGAGATGGCTTTTTCCCTTACACTAAAACTTATTATTATAGGATTTTTTTTTCCTCTTGTATAAGTTGGCATGTTTGTAGTGAACTTCTTGGGAGATTCATTGCTTCTTTACTCATTAAAATCTCCTCAAGGTTTAAGTGCAAGGCTGACTTGTCACAGTTCTTGTGTGCTGAAAGAATAATCAATGCTGGAATAATAATATTCACCGTCAGCTCCCAGATCTCTTTGTTAATACATATCTTGAGAATCTTAGATAAATGAGAGATATTACAGTTGCAGTAAATAATACAGTAGCAGCAAAATAACTTAAAATACTGTCTAGACCTCTTTTGAATAGGAAGGTCAGGCTAGAATATTATCCCTTTGGCTTGCTGTAAGAGCCACTGTGAGATATTTTAAGATTCCTATAAAACAGTTAAAATAATGACATTGTTAATCAAAAGGTGTATTTTGAATACTTTCTTAAACGGAGCTACATGTACTGGTTATGTGTTTTGTTTTTAGCCTTCAAGGTTGGTGTGTTGCAGATGCTGAGAGTTACTCAATATATAGGAGCTGGCTCGTGATACATTTTTTTGTCTTACTTTGCTCAAGTTGTCTAATTTGCATTATTTTCAAACTGACATCTCTTGATTTTGCATAAAAATCTTCCAGTTGATAAGGAAGTGCTGACAGAAGTGTAGGTAACCAAACTGCAGAGTTCTGGATGCCTTTGACTTCTGGCCTTTAGCAGTGCGCCTGAGTGACTTTTAAGACCTTACGTTCACTACAAACTGGTTGGTTATTGAGAAGAAAAACAGCTTTAAAAGTACTGCCATGACTAGCAGAGCTTAATATTATTAAGTACTAGTTTTGTTTTGTTTTTGCTGCTATGTTCTTCTACTGGCTGCATGTGAAAGTTTCACATCTGATATTTATATTTCCTTTAGGCATCACAGTCTGTTTCCTCTTCCATTGCAAGTATGTTTTGTGCATGGGATTTGGGCACATCTGTGTTCTGACTTTCTTAACCTTCTAGACTGGATGTTTTCCCTCTGAAATGGTGTTACAAATTTAGATCCTCTACACTCAGGGAGGGGAGCTTATAGAAAAATTGCTCTGGACATGCACAGGTGCCCAAGAGATCACTTGGGCTGTGAAGTCACCCTGCTGACCACAATGTACTGTCACCAGTGCTGCCACCAGTAGGCTGCTGGTCAATTTTGGTGCATTGTTGTCAGTGGAGGAGATGGGTTCCTGGTAAGCCTGATCAGTCACCATGCTTGGAAGGAGCTTGGGGACAGGCTGTTGTTACATGACTGTTGATAACATTTTACTTCTAGGCAATGGAAGTACCTTTTATTATGAACAGAATCAAGCTGAGAATCCCTGTTGTACCTTAGCCCCAGAGGATTTAGCAGGATGTGGCCCGTTCCTCTCCTGTCACAACTGAAATGAATGTTCCAAGTCTGTGGAGATGAGCGTTTCTGCTCTGCTTCTTGCCAAAGGATAAGGCATTGCCAGCATCAGCTTTTTTTTTTTTTTTTTTTTTTTGGGGGGGGGGGTGTTTTGTTTTAATCTCAACACCTATTTATTCATCAAAACAGCTTTATGCATTAAGGTGGTTGTAAAAATAATTAATGCCAATTCTCTGTGGGCTTCTCCCCTTCCTGTAGTTTTTGCATCTCCCACATCTAGGCCCTTGCCTTATTTATTACCGGTTAAATAATTAAAATTTCCTGTACCAAATACTTAGTTACTGCAAATTGCTACATGTCACAGTGATGGATTGGCAAACAAATGTTTCCAATCATGTAGTAGTAATTTTTAAAAATACAAATGGGCATTAAATGAATAGCTAGAAAAGTTAAAGAATTGTACAGTCAAAGGTCAGAATAATTGTGGTGCTATGAGTACTTCTCAAAAGGTTAACTCATCCATTTTAACTTCAGTGGCATTTTGGTGGCCTTTTAGAGAAGCAAGCAGGTCTGTTCCAGGGCAACATTAAAATACACTTGACTTGGATTTTAGAATACTTTCGAAGAAGATGATGAACGAGTTTGTATATTCAGATTTTCATGTAATTTAACAGCAATGTCCCTACATGTTTTTGGGATTTGTTGGACTTTCTTGGCAAGCTTTTTGTAGAAATAGGAGAAATAACTTTCATGATTCCAACTTGAGATTTTTCTTCCCATCAGGGTCAGGCCTTCTTTGGGAAACAGGTTTTGGTCCAGCAGACAATGAATCCTTTAAAACTATGTAAAATCATTAACTGGATGCTCAACCAGGCCCCATGATCCTTAAGAAAACTGTTGAGATTTTTTTAAAATAAAGCCACATGAGCGGCTGTAGATCATTTCAACCTTGATCATTATAAATGATTGTAGATGGCTTTTCAGAATAAAAGCATGAATTAAGCTAGAAGCAAATTATCATATTAAACAATGTGTTAATCCTAAGAGATCTTATAAAGTATATGCATTTGTCTGTTTATAAAGAACAAATGAAGCAACAGGACCAAGTAAGGTCAACAAGTCCTTTAAAAATACATGTTCTCCTTTCTAGTAGAACAATTGAATTAGGCTTCTACAGTCCCACAAGTCCTAGTCTGGATTGTAGGCAGGAATAAAGAATATTTATTGTTAAGATGTAAAGAATTACAGTAGTTGTGTTGACACGTATTTCCCCAATATTGACATTTTGTTGAAAGGAAGAAATAACTGCACCCAACTACAGAGATCTCAATTAGGCCTGAAGGAGAACAAGACAGAAAAGAAGTGAGACTAAGTTTTCTGAGGTCACAGAATTTCTTGTATTCTCACTGTTGTCTTACATGATATTTAGAGGCCCTTTCTATACTCTCTTTCTGAGCTGTTCTCATTATTTGTGTAATCCAGTTGTGGTCTGCCTTAAATATTGCTGACATTGCAAGGCTTGCAATGGGTTAGCACTGACTACACATTAAATCCAGTATGCATGACATAATATCAGTGGCAAATAAATTTCAGTGCTTGCTGAGACATTTTAATTGGAACTTTGTGTAGCATTAAGGATATCTTTGCTTTTGCTCCTTTTTTTCCCTAGCTGATGTTATCTCTGCCTCACATGTCACTAGGCATCTAAAACTTGAATCCTTTTCCTAGATAAATGTTGCACTTTTGTTTATTTCTTTTTAGGGCACTCTTTGAAAGGCTGTTCATTCTCATTCCTTGGGTGAATGTTGTAGCAACACTGCATGGCAGAAACATGTGCCCCCTTTTTCCTTCATTTATATCTGTCCTAAAAATATTCTTCTTCAAGTTCTTCCTCTGTTCCTCTCCCAATATTTTATTTTTCTGCCTTTTTCTTTTTACATTTCATTAGACTGTAAGTTATTGTGTCTGGTTTACATTTTTTTAAAGTCTTTTGTTACTCAACACCAGAATATACAAAAAACTTTTGCCATTAAAATTTGTAGTAGTTCTTATCAACACAGAAATGCAACATTTTGGTGATAGTGCTGTATTTGTCATGCATGTGACTACTATTTATGTAGAAAGCACTTGCAAAAAAGTTGCTGGATAGCAGATTTTCTTTTCTTCATCAGTTGTACAATATTGGAGCCCTATGTACTACCATAAAAGCATATTTATACAAAATGTTTTAGATTTGATTTATCCTGCAGCATTTTAGAATCTAATTGTAGAATTTATACACTACACCTTTGAACACTATTCAAATGTCTTCCTGTCAGCTAAAATAAACAATGTTTTAAAAGTGTCACCACAAAATAAGACAACATACAGATGCCTCTACATAATGGGGGCTGAAATTTAGATACTGCTGTGTGCTGGTTTGCACTCTCTTTTTATATGCATTTTGAAGTACTGTATAGCAAGTGCTAACATAACCCACAGAGGCCTGTAATTAATAAAGTATTTTAGTTAAGACAGCAAGATTTGCCTCTCATGAGGTAAAGCAATGCATTGCAACGTGCCAGGCCAGTGCAAGAAAAACCAATACAATACCAAGCAAAGGTGCTGGCACTGGTTGGATGCAGTGCATTGCACAGCCTGTTGCAGTGTAGCTTGGACTAAGCTGCAAGTGAGCATGGCTAATTTACCCTGTTACTCTTGTATCTGCTCAAAAAAGGCTGGCTCATGGAACAGCCACAACCTTCAAATGTTCCTGAATATAGGACAAAAAATGTCCATGTATTCAAATGAGGTTTCAGTCTCTTAAAATAGCCATGCCTGGGTTATGGGGGGAATGGAGCTGGTCGATGCTCATCTGAAGAGCTGTGCTCAAGCTGAAGCAGTGAGGCACGGCAAGGGCAGGGTATTGCCGAAGTAAGGCAGACATACATCCAGCTGGGTCAGAACACAGGCGGGGGGAGCCCAAGGCTGCCTGGGGGAGACCCAGCTGTCCGACTCTGTATTACCCTCACCTAGTATATGCTCAGATCATGACTGTACCTCAGGTCAGATGGGCCTAAGCAGGAGGGAGAAAAGGGAAAAGGAAGCTGTCTTGGATGCATGACGGTAACTGTAATGCTTCTGCTCTTGGAGGCAGCTACAATTACTTTGCATCTTTCTGTAGCACCACTGTGCTATATAAACGCACCTGCATTCCAGACAGCATTCACGCTAGTCTGGTATTTGCCCTGCTACATCCCAACTAGTTTAAGGTAGTGACCAGCTGTGACATATCAGTTTAATATCTTGTTAAGGGTCACGGGTTATCATATTGGAACATAATTTCACTTCACAGTGCAAATTAGTCTGTGATAGAAATAGTAGTGTCGTTGCCCTTCCTCAAATGCCAGTTATGAACATTTTCTGTGTCATTCTAGTGCAAGTCACTTTTTACATTAGCAGTCTCAGCTGCCTCACAATAGCACTTTTCTATTTGATCATTTTTCATTTTTTTCAAAGGGATAATGGAAAAGGTGATTCTGTGACAATGTGATTCTTGACACCTTAGAAGGCAGGAATGGAAATGCTAATGTTTACTGTAGGTGAAGATCTGCCTAAGTCTTCATCTTTCAGTGCAAGGCAAAGAGTTTTGTGTTAGCTACAGAAGGCTTAGATATGGCATGCTTTGGCAATTACTTCATTGAAAGATCAACTCTAAAGAAACTGATTAAAAACAAAGAATGGGTTTGGTTCTTTACCTGATAGATGCATCCATCATTCTGTGCATTATTTGAAATGCAGAGGACAAATGGAAACACCCTTTTCAGTTGTGAGCTAAGTACCCTCCCCCCCCCGCCCCCAGTGAAATACCTGAAAACTGGAGCTATGTGAAAAATAATTTTTTCAGAGCTGTAAGTGGAGGTCTGAAGGAGAGAACAACTTGGTTTAGATTAAATGCTTTTATTCCCAACAAAATAGAAAATCAAAACTTTTGGTACAAGACAGGTATTTGTTAGAAAATTGTAGACATGACAGACTGCATTTTAAAAATACCTGCAATAACATTTTAGAAGGGAGGGAGCAGGAGAGATCATTTTAACTCCTCTTTGAGCATTTTCTTTGAAATACACAGTCACAGAGGGCAGGAGGCTGGATGACTGTCAGACCTGGGAACTGGAATATGGGATGGGCATGAAATTACCCCTTCAAAGGGAAATGAGTATTAACAGACAAAAAAGAGACACTGCTTTAAAACAGCCAGTAGCCTGGTGTCTAAGGTCATGTCTGGGAGGGAGAGCGCTGGGGTCAAATTAAGGTAGCGGAGAGAACCGAACGTTTTTGTCCTATAGTCTGGCTGACTTCTACCTAATGAGTTGCCCACTTCAAAGACATTGAGGTGTTTGTTTGGAGGGTTTTGGCAGAGGGTTGACAATGATGAAGCTGACATAGCAATAGTTCTGTTTTCCGTGGAAAACAACGAGAATATTTTTTAGGCTGCAGCTTTACTGAGTAACACATCACTGTTTTTCATAGTCTGTCTGTATAGATGCTTTCAAAATTTTCCTCTTCACTTTGATGTAATTTTTTGATTTTTTTTTTTTTATCAATATGTCATGTTTTTCCTTTCTGAATGTAAATATTCTTCCCCCATATTGATAATGTGTTTCAATCTTGGCTCCCTGGTTAAATCTGTTGAAAGAGAACTGGCATTAAATCCTATTAGAGCATATTATTAAGCTTGAGATGAGTGAAGTTAGATGGTGTTTTGAATGTGTTACGTCTTTTCAGAAATCATTTCTAGTTGACCTAACAGCATATGTTGTGCTACTGACTAATTATAATCATGGAACTGACACTACTGCTGTCATTGAGAAGGTACTTTATGTTAAAAGATCATCTCCTTTCAGGCACTTAAGATCTTTCTGTCTGTAAAATGTTACTCTAAAATGTTTAATTTTCCATCTTTCAGCTCACAGGCAGGGTTCTTTATGTTTCTGAGTGGGTTAAGACTTCTTAACTCCATCTCCTCAGACAGCACAGGAAAAGCCAAAATCCATTTTCTCAGTCTGTTCGCTACCTGTGCTTCTAGATATTTTAATCGGTTTTCAGATAAAAGAGAGCAGATTTTACAGAAGAACAAAGATTTTTTTTGTGAGTCTGAAGAAATGTATTTTGGAATAAAAGCTGGAAGAGCACTCAGAGAGGTAGATTAGGCCAATTATTCAATAGATAGATAGCCATAAGTGACAGAATGGGTTTTCCTTGAGCATGTGGCTCTGGAATAGAACTTCACATAAATGTGTACCTGCTGATTTAGAATGAGATGTAAAATGTCATTGTGAGCTTAATGCAGGATTCCGGGAAATGAACAAATGGAGGTGATGTATAGAGACAAATTATTTTTCCGGCTCCCAACTCTTAACAGTTAGAAAAGCCAAGATACCACTACAGTTGCATCCTGAAAAAGGTTTATTCTTGAGATATTTTGCAGGGCCAGCCTGGCCCGTCTTTCCTCTGGAGGACCCTGAGTGCACAGGAATCCTAAGATAGCTATTTTTAGGCAGCACAAGGTCTAACTTACACTTCTAGAACACGCAAAGGAGGCCAAGATGTCATTAAGTACTGGCTTATTTATGATTTACAAAGTAGCTTCTATGGGTATATTGCTGCATTTCTGTAAAGTCTTATTGATTTAGTTCTGGTTAAATTTTATCAGGATCTTCCAGCTGACTGAGCTCTTGGATTTGTTAATTCTACCTTTATAGAGACAAAAAATTAATCCTTTCCTTAGGTACAGAACTGCTTTATGAAAAACATTTTTGTACTGACGTATTATAGTTTGGCTGCACCTCTTGCCTCCCTTTTTCCCAGATACAGCTAATCAGTCCCGTACAACTTAGAGTTGGCTGGTTCTTCGATTACTCTACCCCTTAAGCACAACAAACTCTTGTAAAGATGAAGAGTCCTTGCTCTTCATTTGCACAGTTACCTGGGGTGATGTTGACGGGACAATGTGGGCCATGGTCCTGTCGAGAGACTCTGATCGCATGAAGATTTGACTGCTGGGAGGGATGTGATTCACCCTCAGAAGCAGTGGCAGTTCTGGAGGTTAATTGTGTTTAATTGAATTTGACTCTGCATTTTCAGATAAACTACGTAATACGTTAATTTGAATCTGCTATCTAACTTCTAATTGTTGGTTTTAAAGAGCCAAAGAAATTGCATGAGACAAAGTTCTGTGTTGTAATTACTGCTAGAATTTAAACAGACTAAGGAAATTCAAATGCTGTTTCAAAGATAAGTTTTTTAAACAGAAACTTGGCCATCATGTATCTATATAAATGTAACTCATAACAGAAGTAGAAGAGCTTGAAGATATTATTACTGGTGTGCTTTTAGACATAAAAGAAAGCTTATGGGAAACATGAAGATGTGACACTAAAATAGATCATAAGAATGTAAGAACATAAAATCAGATAAATGACAGAGTTGCCTTTTTTTCTTTTTCTTTTCCAAATACCTTAACTTTGGAAAAAAGTAATGTACCTAGCTATAATATCTGCATGCATATGTATAAGCATTCGTGCAGTCATACATATGAATTACTTCTGCCTTCCCCAGTAAATACATTTTTATGAACTGCTACCGTGGAAGCCAGGGGTAAAATTCCCATCAATTTGAATGGCAGTGGAATCAAACCTTAGCTGTACTTTGTCATAAATGTTTTCCAACTTGAGGCATTAGGATCAGGAATGTAGGTTTATAGTGAATTGTTTCTGCATTGTCATAGCCTTGAAACTCTGTTTACCATTGTCTTGAAGTATGTGATAATTATTATCACTGTTGCTTCATTTGGAGGTTTAAGGAGCGTGTTTTCAAAAAACAAAATCAGTGTGGCTCCACACGCTTGTAGCCAGCTGCGTGTTCCGCACAAGCAGGCCCTCCTGCGTGTGACAAAGAGCTGTCTGCTCGCAGAGCTGAAGCCTGTGGGAAAGGAATCACTTGCACCTTCCTCCATGTGTGAAAAGAAAACACTTATCAATGTTATGGAAACAATGAGCCTATGGCAAGTTGTACTGCTGCAGGAAGGGAGACAGTAAACCTATAGGAAAGGCTGTGGAAAGTTGTACTGCAATATTTAGGCGGTCATTTTACTATCTAGGAAATAAAGCTACTTAAAGGAAACTACCAATTAAAATAAAGGCTTGAAATGTGTACCCTTTCTGTTATTCCAGTTGCTATGTACTAGTCTAGACATTTAAAGTCCATTTCCTTGTATTCTTTACATCATGATCACTCAGGGAAGTCTCATGTTTATAATCTAGCATTAGAATAGTTGAATGTGGTCAAAGGTGGGGGGGGGTTTGTCTTGTTTTTTTTTTTTTTTTGTGCCCCCCCTTTTTTTTTGGTAAGCACTTGACAGCACTTAGTGTAGCTTATTTTCCAGTTTTCCTGTATATTGAATAAAATCTTATTTTCTTTCTGTTAAATGAGAGAGAGAACTTTAATTCAAATTTTAAAATATAAAATCGCAATATTTTGCAGGAGGACTTGAGCAGGGACGTAGTATTTACAGAACTGTTTTTCTTGTGGAATATTCTCTTAACCCTCCCAGCAGATGTATATTGCCTCAATACAGGCAAAAAATACTATTTACGCATGTTACCATGGCATCATCACTACCTGAAAATATTTGTAGTGGTTGCGTTTTATCTGTGACAATCAAAAAAGGTGGGGCTGTAGGAAGAGAGAGTGTATTTTGCTAAAACCAGACAATGTGGCTGGGTAAAATGATGGGCTTTAGGGAACAGAAAATGTTCTAGGTTTGTTGACTTTTTCCCCAGCTATGTCAGTTGGTCCAATAAAATATTAATACATTTTCTCTGCCTACAAACTTTGCCTCACTTGTAACAATTATGTCACAACTCAGTGTTTGCTAAGGGGAAGTCTCAGCAGTGTATATTAATTTATAGCAAAGGGGTGGTGTTTTGACTCTTTGAGCGTGCCTTATATCATGTAATTAGATTGATAATAATAGGGATATATTAAAAGGCGCTGTGCTAGGTATCAAGAGGAGAGTTTTCTAGGGATTAGAATTTAAATGAAAGTTGACAAGCTGCCATAGATTTTGTAAGAAGCAAAATCAGACCCATCATGTCCATTAATGTAATTCAGCTACAATGAGGAGAAAATGGACTTACTTCAAGTTATTTATCAATAATTAGGTTTTAGTGAACAGAAGAGTAATGCAAGGCTACTCAAAGCAAGTACAATTATTTTCTTATCAAGACCTGTAATTTTATATTACACTGTGCATGCCAGAACTATGGGTTTTTAACAATTTTTTATAGCACCTACATGAAGGGTACCATTGTTTAGGTCCAGCAGAAATTACAATGAATTTTACATTGTTAGTGCATGATAGAGATTGAATTTCTTTTTCATCCACACATAATCATCATACCCTTTAAAAATTGCATTGTTGGTGATTATATATAAAGAAAGTTTTACGTCTCTCAGTCATGTTGATAGTTGAAGCAATTCATCAACACTCTGCTTATGTGCTCTTTCAAGTTAAACAATCTGTTACATTAATTTCCATACAGAACAGGAAAAATGACAGCTTTTATTTTACAGTTTCGCAAATGATTCTAGAATCCTGGTGCTAAAGGAATTTATGATCACAGTGGAAGAATAACTTTTGAAAAGAAAGCAGGATTTAACAAAATGTTGCATCTGGAGAGTTCTGTATAATTCTAGAATATAATTATTGAACCAGTTTTGGACATCTAGAAGCCAAATTAGAAATCAGAGCTCTAACTAAAAAACATAAAAATTGTAGGGAAATTTTGCAGGGGCTTCTATAAAGGTAGAATCAAATCTTGAATTCTCAATTTAATATTTGCTCAATAAGCGTTCAGAAAATCAAAATATTATTCTGCCCTGGTTCAAAGGCCATAGCAAAAGCCCACAAACCGAAGCTTGATATTTCTCAAAAAGGGTTGCTGCTATCTGGCAGAGACTCAAATGTACTATACCAGGGCTCCAAACTAATTTTTCTTATTTTCTGAATTGAAATGATAAAAGCCATTCCTTTTTGGGGTGGAGATTCCATTGCATCTCTAGACGCATGACTGAGAAGAAGCTAATCCTTATGCTTTGTTCTCTTATGTAATAGGAGAAAGTTTGATGATGTAAAGAGGTGTCTACATGATGTTTTAATTATTTCTAACTTCTAGTGTAATTACTGAAGGAACAATAGTGCACAGGAAAACAAAAATCCCAACTGGTCTTCATTTGTGTACCTGCTGCTGATGTTCATGTATGGTTAGAGAATGATGGAGAAATACAGGCAAACCCCACCTTGGACTCCCAGCAGTGAAGGAGAACAGGCCGCTGTCCCAGAACGGGCCGGTCAGTTCTGCAGCACTGGCAGAGCAGGGGCAGGCGCTGCGGAGAGAGGGGAACGCTGGGGAGGGAACTGAGGATTTGGGGAACTGGTGAGGAGAGGCCGGTGCGTGTCAGGAGAAGTGCAAGGGAGTGATGGGTATGGCTCCCCCTTCTCCCATTCTCTGTACAGGGACTGCAGCCTGCTCTGTTTCTGTGAACTTCTTCCTTCCCCCCAAGCAGGCTGGATCTCACCCTGCAGCAGTGAGCAAGAGTCAGGCTTGGTTACTGTAGCTGTTAGCAGGAGCCCATGAACTTTAATTGACTTTCTGCTGCAGCAGAAGACAATGAAGTGCCACAGCAAAATCCACTCCTATGGCCCGATGCCGAGCGCCCAGGCTGCCCTTGTGGGGTGCAGGGCTGAAGGGACCACAGAGCATGGTGAGAAGGTCCTGGGAAGCCTGGCTCTCTGCTTGTGTCACCAAGCCCAGGAGAGAGGCAGGTAGGGACAGTACTTGTGTGCCACCACCCCGGGTGGCTCTGGCTCCTCTTTGCTGAAGGTGCATGAGCATGTCAGCAGAGGGGGGCTGTGCAAGTAGGAAGCAAGTGTCCAAAGCCAGCATCCATCTCAGTCAGCATGCAAAAGGCAACGAGCTTCCAAGCAAGTAGTTGGCTGCTCCATGCCAACAGCTAGCCTGCAGCTTTTTTGTACTGGGAAAGATTGCACATCTATTCATCCTGTCATTCAAATGCTCACAAGTGCTAGCTATGTATTTAGTTTCTGAAGAAATCAGAGCTGTGCCAAAGAAATTCTGGTAGAATTTAGCTTCTGTACTCTACGTGCGGTAAAATCTTATTCTTCCTGTAAACATCTATTTATCTCTAAGAAATGGAAATGAAAAGATAAAAACAGGCTTGTGGTTTGGAATATTTATGTTCCTTCTCTTTTGTCCTTAGAACTATCACAATTAAGAGGCACACCTTAGTTTAATTGTTTTGTCCCCCCTCTCCCCTAAGTATTTTGCTGGTTGTGGTTTCCTAGGATTTTATTTACTCCTGCCACAAATGTAAACACTTTGTCTTCTTCTGTATTAGGCATGAGTGCTTTATAGAGATATTACATGAAAAGGTGCATGAAATCTGATGTTGGTATAAAGTCCTTGCCAGGGGCATCTTCAGTGAAGGCACTGTCTTTCCAATAGGGCTTATTCCTGCACAGGCATTTTCTACAACAAAAAAACTTTTTATAACTTGGTACACTATGATTTTCAAAGAAGGATGAAGATCATGGCTCAATGATTCATTCATTTATCCATCCTGTACAGCAGTTTGTGGCATGCCCTGAAGTTGGAGCAGCTGGATTAACTTTTTTTAATGTACATGAAGGCACAGACTGTTCTCTCCACCCACGGATCTGTAAAAGCATGTGATTTTCATAGTATGGAGTAGTTAAAATTTTGCTGTTTTTTTCTTATCCTTTGAAAAGATTGACAAGATTACTCTTTCAATTTTGCTTTTTTTGTCACCCTATTTTCCTATACTTCGTGTTGTAACATCACAGAAAAACTGCAAACCAGCTATTACTGGGCAGAACAGAGCCATAGAAAAAACAACATTTCTGTCATGAGCAGGAACCTGAATTAGTTTACCCAGTCTTAATCAGGCAGGATGCAATCCTCTGGTCCTTGTGACTTTCACGGAGTTTTCACCTGAGGCAAACAGCCTGTTCTTCAGCGCTTGGATATTTGATTTGAAACATCTGTCCTACCTAAACAATAGACCAGATGTGTCACGTTACCATAAAATTCTACTTCATAATGGAGTAAAATTGATTGCTGTAAGAACTCAGACTCTTTTTGAAAGCCAAGCCATTTACTCAAGTGTGTGACTCATAGTTATCTGAAAATATGAAAATGATGGTCTTAAATACACCTGACTTAATCATAGAATCACAGAATCATTTCAGTTGGAAGAGACCATCAGGATCATTGAGTCCAACCATAACCTAACTCTGGCACTAAACCATGTCCCTAAGAACCTTGTCTAAATGCCTTTTAAACACCTCCAGGGATGGTGGCTCCAGCACTTCCCTGAGCAGCCTGTTCTAATGCCTGACAACCCTTTCAGTGAAGAATTTTTTCCTAATTTCCATTCTAAACCTCCCATGAGGCCACTTCCCTTTGTCCTGTCACTTGCTACTTGGGAGAAGAGACCAACCCCCTCCATGCTACAACCTCCTTTCAGGTAGTTGTAGACAGCGATAAGGTCTCCCCTCAGCCTCCTTTTCTCCAGGCTGAACAGCCACAGTTCCCTCAGCCTGATCAGACTTGTGCTCCAGGCCCCTCAACAGCTTCGTTGCCCCCTCTGCACTCTCTCCAGCACCTCACTGTATTTCTTATGACAAAGGGCCCAAAACTGAACACAGTATTCAAGGTGGGGCCTCAGCAGCACTGAGTACAGCGGCACAATCACTTCTCTAGTCCTGCTGGCCACACTATTCCTGATACAAGCTGGGATGCTGTTGGCCACCTGGGCACCCTGCTGGCTCATGTTCAGCCGACTGTCAGTCAACACCCCCAGATCCCTCTCTGCCAGGCAGCTTTCCAGCCACTCTTCCCCAAGCCTGTAGCGCTGCCAGGAGTTGTTATGACCCAAGTGCAGGACTCTGCACTTGGTCTTGTTAAACCTCATGCAACTGGCCTCAGCCCATCGGTCCAGATCCCTCTGTATGGCCTTCCTAATCTCCAGCAGATCAACACTCTCACCCAACTTGGTGTCATCTGAAAACTTACTAAGGGTGCACTCAGTCCCTTCATCCAGATCATTGATAAAGAGATTAAACAGAACTGGCCCAAATACTGAGCCCTGGGGAACAGCACTTGTGATCGGCCTGCCAACTGGATTTGGCTCCATTCACCACAGCTCTTTGAGCCTGGTCCTTCAGCCAGTTCTTTATCCACGGCAGAATGCTCCCATCCAGGTAGAAGTTAATTAGTCAGAGCATTGTTTTACACCACCATGGAGTGGGACTTGCTCCAAAAATCCTCAAGACATCTATAGAGCCAGCTGATGCATTCCTATATTGTTGCTTGGTACCGCGTAGAGTTCTAGCTCAAATCCTGAAGCCAGTTGCCTATCACCAAGTCCATTTACTTCAGATACAGACCAAGCTATACATCTTCCAGTTTTGGAGCCAGCTGAGCAGCTACCTGAGATTTCTTTGCTTATAATCTATGATACCAAGTGTGTATGCTTGTCCTGGAAAGAGTCTTGAGCTGGTCCTAAAGGTTGTCTCTCAGTTTTGCTTTGAGGAAGACAACACTGGATTTACTCCTGTGGCTTATTTAGTGGTGTCAGTAAAAGTTCTGTGTAACAGCGGTTTTTTGATTAAAAATCAAAGATACTTAAACCTGTGAATTTGTATTTGCAAATGTGAAACACTATAAAGAAATAAGAGATATCTACATGAAAATATTTTGTTATTTTGTACCCTGGTTCTTTCTTATTTTAGTCCATTGACACTATTGCAACCTCAAAAAGAATTCATGCCTGCCTGGTTAATTCTTCTTTCTGTAGTCAGTGGCATCAGGTAGTTGTAAGATGAACAATTTTATATATTTTGCTGCATCTTATTTAATTTACATGGGCAGTTAGACATATCAGCAAGTGAGAAAGCTGCCTTCTTATAGCAGAGTTTCTTAAGAGGGAACACTTTTGAATAAATTGTCAGCAGTTGAGGCAGCCATGGGTGAAATGGCCTTTCTTATTAAATGTCACACAATTTAATGTCACAGTATAATTGGGATGGAAGGATAATTGAGCCAAGCTCAACATGTCTTTTTTTGCTAACACATTATTAATCTACAAGAGTGTTAAAATATGTTTTATAAAGGCCCTATTCACTTGAAAATTGTTGACTCATAAAAAAAAAGCCAACAACACCAAATCTATTTTATTACAGAGCAACAATTTTGGATTTCCTTCACAAAGAATTTAACTTTTAAGTTAAATTCCAGCAGAATGGAGCACAATAAGGAATTCATGAAAAACGTGGCTTTAAATATTATTTTTTTAAACCAGCAAAAACCTACATATATAGCACTCAAACACCATAACAGGTGGCAATTGAGAAGTGACTTCCATTTGAAGTCCCAATATTTAGCCCTCATTTGAGAATTTTCTTTCAGTAATTTGGCTTGATTAACAAATAACTTATTGATATAATTTCATATAGAGTTATTAGTTAAATGCAACTAACCAAGTCACTGAAGAAGGCCTTTCTGTCTTAGTAAAAGAGCAGTGTAGGACATAAATTACACTGTTATATATTGAAATTTAAGAGTCTTGCCAAGACTGTTAGTTTTAGGGAGATGTAAGCAAAATCCAGATAGAATGAGTAATTCCTTGAACTACTGAAACATTTAGTTATAGTGGTATGCACAGATTCTCGCAGGAGCAGATGACCAGTCTTTCATTGAGAGGAAAGTCCATACTCGTCAGTGTGAGGTGCAAAGAAATAGTTCTGGCTGTTGATGCAACCAGTGAACACTGAGTCAGGTGCCACCTGGAACAGAAGTCAGACCTGCAAATCCCTGTCCTGTGTGCCAAGGAACTGCTTTGACTAGAGTTCAGAAAAACTTCTAAGAGCATGTATGTTTTGAGTCCAGGCTTTCCTAGGCTAAAACCACAAAATTTAATTTCCCTCATCAGGAGACTGAACTGCAAGTGCACAAAGTAATTAACCATTAGCAACTGATGTATGTTATAGTGCTGGAAAGGAAACTGCTGCAAAGAGCATAGAACAATTATCTCCTCCTAGTAAAGCTCAGAGAGGCTTTTGCCTGCTTATTAAATGTAAGTTATAGAAGGTAAGAAGGCCAAGTCAGAGAAGGCAAGTGCCTGAAATCCATGCACCTGATAAGCATAACAATGATGTGAATATAGAAGCTCTGATATAGACCTCTGTAGGAAACTTCTTAGTATAACTCTGTGTGGTCTTTCCTGCTGTGAAATTATAGTATATACTGATGAGCCTTCTATTGAAAACTGTAGCCAAACTCTTCTTTGAGTTTATGTGTGTATAAGTAGAAGAGAGGGAATTTTTAATAAAGGCAGTGACGACTAAAACAGTCCTGCTGCTTCTGAAGTTCACAAAGTACAGGAGTAAACATAGCAGCAGTAAAACGTTAAGTTTTTTATTTCCTCTATTAATCAGACTAAAGTCTCCAGCACTACAGTCATAACATACATTTACCAAATAAGCAGAAAATCCCAAAACTCTAAAAAGCTATAGCTTTTAGAATAAATGTAAAATGAAGAAATTCTTCAAACTAGCAAACAGCTGGGTCTCAGCCTCTAAATTTTTGCATGTGTGTTCTGATGAGTTTTATAATATTGAATGTATGGTTATTTTAATTATCTAATGACCCAAGACACATAAAAACTGCTGGGTACTCGAGAACTAGAAAGGCATGCAGAAACTAGAATGTGACCCCAGAAAGGACAGTTAATGGGGCTCTGCCATTCCCCGTTCTGCCCAGATGTTCTGGCTTTCCTGTTCCCCTGGAGTCTTCTTAGAGGTCATGTCTAGTTCCCTTCTACGTGTTTTGTAAAAGACTACATTTTGAAAATAGCAACTGAATTACCAAAGTGGACTTCGCAGCACACTGCTCTGTTGAAAAACATTTGTACGCAAAACATCTGAACTAATTAAGAGAGTGTTCCTATGCATCATCATTTGGGAAATGGAAGTCTTTGAAATGGCTTTGTATCCAGCATTTGAGACTGAAATGACACTGCACATAATTGTGATACTAAACTCTAGTAAAATTATTAGTGTAAGTTTATAATATATTAAGACTAGGGGGATACTAAGGTATCCTTAACTGAAATAGGCTGCATTATTAAGGGGGAACAGTTTTAGGACCATGGCAGAAATTCTGCCCTCATTTAGATCAATGGCAAAATTTCAGTTGACTGCAAGGCACTGGATTTTACTCAGGATACTTATTTCAAGTCCCACATTACAGTTTGGGTTCATTATCAAATACACCGAATGGCTGGAGGAAGCATAAAATTAGAAGAAGTACCACTTAATAAAATCATCTGGATTTCAATCCGGTAGCCAAGAGACTATATAGTGTGTGTATATGGAAATATCCCTGTGGGTGCTGGGAGGCCAGCTTCCTCATATACAGCCCAGGGACAACTCCGGGAGGTGGGGTACAGCCCAAGCCATTCTTTAACCATGGGGTCATATCCATGCTTCTTACATGGGACAGGTAGAAGGACACTACACCTGGAGGCAGGATGGCATGCAACCGCACAGCCTGCCTAGCTATCCTGTAGCAATTGCTTAAGTGCACTTGGTAGTGCTGCTAATTGTTCATCACTCTGTAGGTGAGAAGTAATGTGCCTGTCATTGATGGTGGGGCAGTTACCAGGAGGGAGAGGTTCCTCTGGTCCCTCTTTGGGCACCTGTCATACAGGGCTCACTGCCATGGCACCAAAGCAGAGCAGTCTCTGCATGTCCCCTGCATTCCTCTTTCTATGCTGGTGGCCATGAGGATGTAGGAAGCAGCAAGAAGAAGACTACCAGGATGAGAATTGTGGAAATTGTGACTGAATCACTTCCTCCACAAAGGAATATGCTTCCTCTTGTTTATTACAGTCTACCTTCACCTGTTAAGGAAGAACACTGTAATGAAAGGTTACTCATGTTGCTCTTTTTTGGGCCAGACATTTAATGAGTTTAGTCAGAGCCCCGAGGTAGCTATGGCTGGTGTGTGTGCAGCATGAGAAATTTCCCTTTGTTTACCACTCAAAATTGACCAAGTTAAAAAATATGTTTGTATAACCTAAAGCTAATAGAATGTAAGCTTTCTCCCATTAGAGAAACTTACTTCAAAGCTGACATTTCTGTTCTTTGAGCTCTTTCTTGCTATACATTTTTGAGGGTCACAGTGCAGAAGTGACTGAATTTATTGAGCAGCTTATAAATACTGCACACACTCATGGTAATACTGTGTTGAAGGAAAATGACGATACAGTCATTTTTTTGGACTTTAAATTATATTTAACTGACCTTGAGAACTTTGGCTGGAGAATCTCAGCAATATCTAGTCTTCTCAGGTGCCAAGTAACCACTGCTTTTACTGACTTCAAGTAATGTTACCTTTACATACATATAAAGACAGAAGCCTATTCCTGACTTTATGGTTTACTGCTCAGTTTTTGCATATTGTACCTGAACTGAGTTAAAAACAGAACGCACGTGAAAAGGTCTCTCTTCCAGGGAAGGCTGAATACCATTGCGGCTTCGAGACACTGAGCAGCATATCATATTTAATAATTGCTGTTAAAAATTATTAAGAATATCACAGAAGGAATGAAAAATGTGGATTTTTGGGAAAAGGAATAGAAGTTCGATGTTTAAGCATTCAGAAAATAAATCTTCATTTTTCTCTTGCAAAAGAAATTCTTCAATCAAAAAATAAGTAACCCCAACTGATAAATCCAGTGCTGGATATGAGACATATATTGTGGGACTCTTTTTGTTGGTATTATCAAACCTGAGAGTTACTGAGGAGTGCAAATTATTTGTGTGAATGAGAGATTAGAATTGGCTCTACAGGCATTGCAATGCCTGAATTTTTGTTCTACAAGAGAAAGATTAAAGGTTTATTAGATTAGATTAGATCGAAGAATAAAACTGAATTGCATTTCTGAAATCTGTTGTCCTTTTGTATCAGATCCCTGACACACCACATACTGTATACTTTGTTCTCTTTAATCATGATGTTTTACATCATAATTGTGAATTTATTCAATGGAGCATTTTGTGTGTGTGTTTTATTTTGAATATAAAAGAAATTATAAGAAAAACAATTGTTCTAAAATAACACCTGACCTTCACTTAGCTAAAATTTATCTAAGGACTTGCAAAGCTAGTTATTTTTTAGATTTAGTTCTGGAAGCTACTTACATTTTGTATTTAGTCTCGTCTTACTCTCCACTCAGTTTCACCATGGTCTATACAGTATCTGCCACAGTAGAACAAATGCTGAATAGGGGTATGACGTGCTGATATACAACAAATAACTAATAGTAGTATCATGGAAGTGTAAGAAAAAATATGTCTGAACAGATGGTCTGAAGGCCAGGGTTAAAATAAATCAAAAAGGTTTACATATCTCTGGATAATCATCCAAATTTCCACGTTATGTTTTTTCCAATGAAGTGAACAAGTAAATCTTTTGAGGTTCCGCTTTCACCAGCAGCAATTTTCTGCTTTTATAAACCTGCACAAACTAATCAAATAGTAGTAAGAAAGGTCTTGCTCCTGTTCTCACTAACTTTAGCCAGAGTTTGGCATTGACTTAGAAATTATCATCACCGAATTATTATATTATTATTATTATATTATATAGGATGTGCAATGGGCTGCAATTTTGACCTGGAATGTTGTTAAAATTCTCACAGTCACTTTTATTGTTGTCTTTTTTCTTAACTTAGTTCGCTAAAATAATTCAGTGCTTCATAGGACAGATACTTATTTTGCCTTGTTTTACACTAAGATGACTTAGTTGTCTGGAAGAATGTGACAAGATTGAATTACTAGAATTTTCTTTATTTGGGAGATTCATTAGATATTTATATATTTGCCACCTTACTATGCTCTGGTGAGACCCCACCTGGAGTCCTGTGTTCAGCTCTGGGGCCCTCAGTACAGGACAGACATGGACCTGTTGGAGAGGGGCCGGAGGAGCCACCGAAATGATCAGAGGGCTGAACATCTCCTGTAAGGAAAGGCTGAGAGAGTTGGCGTTGTTCAGCTCAGAGAAGAGAAGGCTCTGGGGAAACCTTATTGTGGCCTTTTAGTACTTAAAAGAAGCCTGTAAGAAAGATGGGGATAGACATTTTAGCAGGGCCTGTTGTGACAGAACAAGTAGAGATGGTTTTAAACTGAGAAAGGGGAGCTTCAGGCCAGACATGAGGAAGAAATATTTTACAATGAGGGTGGTGAAACACTGAGCCAGGTTGCTCAGAGAGGTGGCAGATGCCCCATCCTTGGAGACATCCCAGACCAGGCTGGACGGGGCTCTGAGCAGCCTGATCTGGTTGAAGATGTCCCTGCTCATGGCAGGCGGTTGGACTAGCTAAGCTTTGAAGGTCCCTTCCAACACAAACTATTCTATGATTCTATGATAATTTGTCTAAGATTCAATTAGAGAAATAATCAAAATTATCAGTAAATTTTAGGTGCATATTGAAATAAAAGACAAAGCAGAAGAAACATTTATTTAGAGTATTCTCATAGAAATTTTATTCTCTGCACCAAAAAAATGAAGTCAAGTAGAGCACTAGGAAAAAGCACTTATGCAAGTGAAACCAATATGTGCCTTGCTAATCAAGAAATTAACTTTATAAACTCTCCACGTTGTTTCCTTTTCCACTTTCTTGAACTTTATTAGATGATCTGTTACTCAGATCCTGGTAATATAGATGTCAGTGTTAGAAATGCACTGTCATCTTGAGGGAAATATTAGTATACTTAACATTTTCAAGATTTATCTTATAAGCATGTTAAACTTCAGAGCCTGCAAGTTTCTCAGTTAAGGGAACTTAAAAATTTGCTCTATTAACTTCTGTGTCACATAAAATAACTCTACCCTTTCACATCGAACTCTATGCACTGCTTTGTCCCGATTCAGGTGATGTGTTTTCAATCAGCTTTATCTTGCTTTATCTCACACAAGCCTTTCCCTCTCCCCTGTGTGCTCCTCCGTGCCAGTCCTTGATTCCTTCTCCCTTCCTGTGTTTTCTTTATGTTTTTCCTTCTGACTATGGAAATTTATTTACTGGAGAAAAGGCCAAAGGTGAGGATTCTTCTTAGTGACTCTCCAAAATCCGTATCTTTCCTTTTATTGAAGATTTTCCCTCCTCCCTTCCTACAGTTCTGGCAATGACCAGATGAGACGGTTACTCCCTTATATCTAATCTACAGGCCAGACTTGGGACTGGGTGACTGTGCCAAATGCTGTATCTGCTGGTGCTTGATTGCATCGTACCTATCAGATACTGGTACAAAACCTATGTAACTGACATTCAAAATCATCTTTACTGATAAAGACCAAAAATCTCTATACTTTTAAGGAAATGGTAACATGCAGTTGACTATTTTTAATACAACGACTATAAAAATTGTAATTCTCCAGATAAACATACATGTAATTAGAGCGATTACTATACAACAATAAACCATCACTGCTATTATAAAACCATAAACTGTTAGTCAATATACTATAAAATTCAAAATCTAATTGAAAGTGCTAGTTTAGGATAATTCCCACAGGCAATCATTCTTTAATATTGTGAAATGAATGGGGGTTTGTGGAGCTATTAATTGTTACTGACAAGCAATAACCACTGGAATGAAACTCCAATTATCAGCAGCCATTAATCACATTTACTGTCATCTGTGATGTCAAAAAAATTCAATAGTATTCTAAAAAGCAAAAAGGAATTTATACCTCTTATGTTTTAATGCACTTCAAAGAAATCAGATGGTCCTTTGGTGAGGTAAGCAAGGAATTATAAAAGACTATTTTAATTCTAATCACAATGTTCAGACTTGTATTTTCCAGTTTAAAAAAAGCTCTCCCACTTTATTCCATTTTGATGGAGACTTAGACAATTTGCATGGTTTATTTCTATACAGTTATGTACAATTTATAGTATGACTTGTTAGCATGATGTTATTGCAGTCACATGGCTTTAAAAATAAGGAATTACAGAGACCCTCTGAGCATGTAGTTCACTAGTGTGTTCCAGGAAAGTACTTAATGTTACTCTTAGGATGCAGGCTTGAGTAGGAGATGAAGTGGCTTTGGAGAAAAGGGTGTAAATAAGGGTGGCAGAGCCTTCATTGGGGTACCTGAGCACTCAAATAAAATGAACTCGCTCAGAACACATTGTTCTATACTTTTAATCTTGTTCTTTTTTCAGATCCATTTATTTGCTTCAGATAATTGTGTGGTTTGGTTTTTTGGTTGTTGTTGTTTTTGTGATTGTTTTTGTTTGTTTAGTTGGTGTTTTTGTTGAACCTACAAAACACTTACATGTACATCTTTGTGAACAAAAGGAGAGGAAACTGTTCAGTACTTTACTAGCAATTGGACTGGCCAAATGTGCAATGTATCACAGTTACAAAGCCACACTTGCAAATGGGATCCACTTACTACACCCCTCAAAATTCCTGATATTGTAATGCAAATAACATTGTTGGACTATTCAGGGCATATTGTGGTCCTAACTCTCAAATGATATTGAAGTTTCTTCTGGAGTACAGCAAATACAGATGATGCTGGGCGATCAGAATATGAGACTTTGCCAGTCATTTACCTTGAGAGTCTGTCAGCTTTTCATGGCATAAAAAGACTTAAATTTAGATTAGTGTAGAAGCACCGATCTATAATCTGCTGTCAATAACTTCATTTAGAAGAAGCAGTGAAATCCTAAATATTTTATTTACTATACTCTGTTGTTCACTTACGGTTTCATCCACTCTTCATAATCCATCAAAGATAAAAGTTCTCTAACATGAATCAACAGAGCGGGAATAACATCTGTTCATATTATTCTGCATATATCCAGCAGAGTATCTTTATGGAAGAAGCATATGAGAATTGACAGTTGAATGCGTATCAAAATAGCC
Organism: Streptopelia decaocto; assembly: GCF_964273445.1. Lineage (NCBI taxonomy): Eukaryota > Metazoa > Chordata > Aves > Columbiformes > Columbidae > Streptopelia > Streptopelia decaocto. The sequence continues at coordinate 48,359,069 of NC_138660.1, forward strand.
CTAACATAGATACAAAATGGTATTTCACGAAGTCTTAGGCATCTCCAAAGCACAGGGCAATTGCTTGTTTTTCAAGTTTTCAGGTAGAGGTGTATTTATAAAATTGAGTATATTAGCGCTTTTGGAAGTTAAAGTCAGAGGTCAACCACACTAACAATTTTATTATTACAATTTATACAACCAATGTTCCAAATTTTTAAACACTGCATTTTCACTAAAATGAGGGTGCGTAGCTGACAGTATGGTTTTATAATGCACAATGTACTACTTAAATAGGTCATGTCTTTAAGATTCTGTCCTCTCTAAAATCCTCTTAAGATATTGTCACTGTTCACCCCTTGGTTATTTAAAAACTGTGGTTAGATAAAAATACTTGACTTGTGGTCTTCCTGCTAAATGTAATTGAACGTTCTTCCTCTGAAGCATAGCAAATTTTTGGCCTCTCTGCGTTTTCTTAAACTAATTGAACACTATGAAAGAGTACACAGCTAATATAATCAATTTTATACTATAATACTGTCATGATCAATTAATCATAAACATTAACTACCTAAACGAATTGAACTAGCAGAAAAAACTTTGTCTGTCATGAGAAAACTTTGGAGCATTATTCTTTCCTTGAATTCAACTTCTAAACTTCTGTTATTACTTTCTTAATGTTTTCCTGAGTTAATGTGAAACTTCCATAGTTTGTAAATTTATCAAAAATAACAGTAGTAATAATTACCATGTTATGATAAGATTTTAGGTTGAATAATTCATACTGATATTCAATTTCTGATATTTAAGTAAAATTTGTTATATTTTCAGAAGAAATTCCTGAGTATTTTTTAAAAAGTTCTTTCCCATTACCAATTTAAAATCGCTGCACTGAAAATTTGTCTTGAAATAATGCATTCATTTATGCTTGTTGTCAAGGTAAGAGTTTATCAGAATAACAGAAATCAAAGTATACAAATGTAGTTGAAAATTCTCAATTTATTAACGTAAGGTAAGCACTAATTCTGTCAAACAGTAGTTATCTTTCATTACTATGGAATTTGAATGCATTCTTAGAAGGAAAAAAATATACAAATATAACTCTGTCTTGTAATTATACACGGATTTTCTCTAAAGAAGATAATAATAGGCAAATGTTTGCTAATTCAGCAAGTATCTTTATAACATGGAGTCTTTAAACTTGAGCTGTCAGTTAACATGTATTCAAGATTCCTGCTAACTTAAAAGGGAAGAACACTCTTGAGTACAATAGCAAGAACTGGCTTTTCCCTCCCTCTTCTTCACTCTCACTGAATAACAACCCTCATTTAGTGACATCAGTCATTTCTGCATCAGCCTTTTTTATGGCTGGAACAGAAGATTATGTGTGGAATAAGCATAAGTGCCATTAGACTGAAATGTGTGAAAACCTCATAGACTTTGATAATACAGGGCAAAATGTGTCATGAGTTGGTGTTAACATCAGCTGAGAAATGGATGGAATAATTTGCAGAGCAATTGCAGTTCAGCCCTTCCTGCCATCACTGGTCTGCAAGTATTTACAAATTTGACCCAGTGCAGTGTCAAACCTTGAGACTGGTCACCTGTACCCACTGCGTTTTGGTGGTGAGGGCAAGGAGGGCAAAGCCCACCGGGGCCATACAGCCACGATCCTCTATTCGTTTTACTGTGAGGTTGTGTTATTTTTAAATGACATTGAGACACTTGAATGACTTATTAAAAAAAAAAAAAGATTATGTTATCTTGCTAATGCCCAGTAAAAGCTAACAGGGAAGCAAAATTCATAACTTATAATAAGAAATACTGAGTTACTAGAATTTTTCTGATTTATTCCTGCTGAAGATCTGGCTAAAGGGAAGGTTCTTCAACTTTTTGGCTGCTCGAACTGAACAATTACATAGATGATAGCTTTGAAGATGTCATCTAAAGTATTGCACAATTTGCGTGAATAATTTTAAAATACTCTGTTCCCGTAACGCATCTTGTAATGCCTCATCTAATGGACTATGGTGTTTAGAGCCAAACTATTCCAAAAACTAGCAAGCCTGTACATTTCCATTATTTGGATCACAAAATTTGTAATTCAAAATTTAAGTAGTGGCTGAATAATAGCTCCTGAAGACTGATCTGACCTTGGTTGGATTTCGCTCCAGTCAGACTACACCTCCAAAGACAGCACTGCAGGGCAGGAGGGCTGAACCGGAATTCACTGGCTTGGGAAGAATTGCATTTGCAGGCAAATACTGCCACGTGGGATACAAAGGAGTTTGTCATTGCACCTGGTTTCCTGAAAGCTTCGCTCAGTTTTGGGCACATTCATAGCAATCTGCTTGTGAAATCTGATATACTGTAGAAGGAAAACCTTTTTAAATTTGGAGATGCTGTTTGGTTTGGGCTTTCCTAGGCCCTGTAAGCAACTCACTTATCCTCATACCAGATTGACACAGTTCATTTAGGATTGTTTTACGTTAATTGTTTTCAGCAAATACTCTCTCCCTTCATTATTCTAATTATTCATTTGAGTATTTTGTTCTAGCTGTGCATATGGACTCCAGTTTTAGAGATTACTGATTTTTCTCCAGCCTACTTGGTGTAAAACTGTGCTTTTAATGTAAAATGGTATTACGGTAATGTGTGTAGTATTGCACACAGCATTTGCTGACTTTTGGGTCTACCCGCTTTGAGGTTGTTTGTAGGCTTTTACATAAGGTGACTGGCAATTTCTTCCTGTTTAAATATTCCTGATAGGAGTTTATTACTCTCCAGTAGCAGCAGAGCAGTATAGCACACATTCGACTCTCGTATTTAGTTCCATCTCCATTTCAGTTACAGACCTTATTGCTATAATTAAGAACTATACAATTTGTGTTTATTATTCTATATACCTTGAGCATGTTCTGTTCTTTCACGTTTAGCGCGCTCCCCAAGGTAATACAAAATAATAACATGCAGTATGGCAGATGGAATCAGTACAAATGCAAACACCACACAGCGTCTTTTATCTTTAGGTTTTACAGTATGGCATTCCCAAGTTTGTAACTGATTAATATTGCATGTCCTAGAGAAACTCTAGCTGTGTTATGATGCTTCTCCCTTTAGAAGCATCCTTGCTGATACTCTGAGCCTTTTTTAACATAAATGCAGCAGCTTTCATTTTGCAAGAATCAACAACATACAAAGGAATAGGCGGAATGTCTCAGCGTGTGGAAATCTCACCTAACTGCAAAAAATTAGCATCAACACAATACTGCATTATCGTGAATTGTGCAGCATATAATCAATATGATGTAACAGTAATAATGAGTTTTATGTAGTTTGAGAGGCTTGACTGCGGAATTATTTTTTTTGTTTTTAATTTCTGTAGAGCTCCTGGGAATTCATAGAATGTCTTATTTCAGTACTGAATTTCCATAGGTTTGGAGTCAGTCATCTGACGTATGCTGTCTGGAAGCATTAGATGCTGTTCTATGAAAGTTAAACATAAAATAGGCATTTTGTGGAACGGGTTAAAGCACTTCTGCAAGGCTAAACTCTAAAGGGAATTCTGTTTTGTGGATGTACTAAATGGATGCGATAAGCTGACGATGTTACTCAGCAATGCAAAACCCAGTAAGTAACCGTTTCTTGCCAGCTGACATACGTTGGGTTACCAGCATCTCATGTTAGCTTTAGTTCTGTGAGTGCAAGGGAGAGGTAAGGATTAAGCAGATGATTAGGCAGATGATGGATGTGTAATGTTTAGTTATGAGTATTTCTTTCCATCTTATGCTTGTGGCAAAAATGTGATTTCGGTCTATTCTAAAAGTAAGTCCATCTATGAAGTTACTGTTTCTGTCATGAACAACTGCGTCATGTAACATGGAGTGAGCTCAGCTTCCCAGTTCGTTGTAGGCTGTAGAGAATGTACACTCTCCACCACATTTAGTGGTCCCACCACATCATTACAAGTGGTACAGCAAGTTTTCTGCAAAGCAGAGGAGCAAAGGATGAATTGTTGCTCGCTCTTCCTCCAGCTTTGCTCCTTGATAAACACATTCTTACTCCTCTTCAGTCAGGCTTATGAACTAGCAGTGTGCTTAAGCTGTAAATGAACTTTCCACTCGTCACTGGTGTAGGATGGGAGAGGTAGGTCGTAAAGCACATTGCTTTTCTGCAGTGCACGTGTAATGCCCCGAGAGATCAGTACTAGGATAAGATATTGTAAGGTTTGAGAACTCTGAACTGATGTCCTGAGACAGAACAGTAACACGCATACCACAACTTTCTTTTACTCCTTTGTAAAAATATTACTTGTTTACTTTTTTGTAGGAAATAGTAACAATGTTTTACTTAAAATGAAATACAGAAAATGGATTTTATTAAAAGAAATGTCAAATAGCAGCATAGTAAATATTTTCACTGAGGGTAACGACAATTCTTCTCAAAAAGGGTGTTCATTGTGTGAGTGGGTGTAAGTACGGTATGTGTGTGTTTATACATATGTCCATAGACACATACAGCAGCAATTCTCAGAAACTGCTTGGAAGGGCAAGATAAGCAGAAACTATTTGATATGATTCTTTGTACAATTTATACTTTATACAGAATCACCTGAATTCCTTACCTGAGTTTTTAGAAACTGCTCTGTCTTTTTGTCCTTAACTTTTCTTTCTTGCTTATCTGTGTCATATCTACTGCTGCTCTCCGCTCTTCGCTTGCCTCCTTGTCACACATGAAACCACTGTGGACTGTATATTGATAAACCTGCATTGAGAAATATCAATGAGTTACATGTGGGTAAATGAAAGATTTTCACAGAATTCTGATCAGGCTTACAAGAATTATCCTTATATGTTAAGTGGCAATTTTCTAAAACTGCAATTTTAAGGAGGTTGAGTCTGTTACCTTTTCTGTTTTATCATTCTTTGGGGTTTTTTTGGCTTGTTTAATTGGTTGGTTGGTTTGTTTTTGTGGTTTGTTTTGCTTGTTTGTTTGTTCTTTTCTTTCTTTCCCCAGCTTTTGCTGGCTTTTCCCCAGTTCCTAACAATGCTTCCTCCATCTCTTATGCATCTTTTCTCTACCTTTGCTTTTGAATAATCATGCCTTAAGGCAAGAGTTTGTAAATTAAAATTGTGTTGTTCTGTTTTATGAACTTAGCTATTCCCAACATTCTCATTTCTAATCCTCTGGCTTCCTTAATTAAGTCCATGATAGTTATAAACACCTGAATAGGGAATTTATCGAGATTATTTGAAATGAGACATATTTTTGTCATACAACTGCCTATGAAAAATAATTAAAAATTGGCAACATATAATGGTGTCAAGGAATTACAATTGAATTAAACTGTCTTTTCTACAATTAAGAGCATATCTTTAAAATAATTTCTACATTCATGGGGAACTTATTTTCTTGGGGAAGACCACAGCAGTATTTGTTGGCCCTTTTCCAGTAGGTGTGTCAGAATGAAGACAAAAAGCATTGAAATACTTGAAATGGCTTCCTTTAAATGACAGAAACGGTCGTACCCTTTAAAGCATGCCGTCCTTGACAAACTCAAGGATGCACAAGCCTTGCAGCCACTGAGCCTGGGCTGTGGTGGACAGGGCCCTGAATCAAAGATGAACATAGCCTAAAAAAAACCAGAATTTGGCTCCATGTTTTCCTTTGTCTCACTGCCAAAAAGCTTTACATACAGTCAACACAGTCATCAAAATTCACTTATGACAAGTGACAGATTGTGCATTATTTATTGCAGTGTTCTGCGATTAGTCACATCTTCATTCACTTTAACATGTAATATGTGTTTCCTTAGAGCATGCCACATTTTATTAAGGTGTCCAGCTTTTCACAGGGAGGATATGAAATGAAAAGCATTCTTATTTGCCTGGAAATTCATGCCATACACCAAATACCATGTTTTCTATGATTAGTTAGCAGGAACCATCTGTCATGTCCCCACCCCCCAGTGCTGAGGAAGGCGCAGCCTGAAGGTGAGAAGTGCATTTACTTTTGACAACAAAACCAGCTGTTGCCATTACTTTTAGCTGTAAGGCAAACATGCTGGAATAGGTGACTATCATGACTCTAGTGCACTGGGACCAACTACGATTGTTGATGACAGCAAATCTCTTAAAATCCCGAGGAAAATTGCTTTCTGGCTTATGTCAGGAGGGCATGTACAAACACAGCTCCAGCTGGGAGCTGGAACCAAGATGCAGAAACTTCAGGCTAGAAAAGTATCAGGATGAGTTCAAGTAATCTTCCCTTCTTCTACCTTTCTTTTTGTAGCAAATTATATTGGAAAAGAGAACTATTTTTCTCTAATGATAAGACAAGATTCTGAAATTAAGCACAGCAGGTAGAAGGATCCACCACAGATTTAAAAAGATGTTGCATATTCATAGGCTGAAATGTTTTCCAGTGCTGACAGCTAACTATTCCAAATGGAAAAGGTCCATCCTCTGCTGTTGTTCATTCTCTGCCAATATCCATTCTTAAATCTCTGGCACCATATTGTGAGGGCTGTGTACTCTAATCTCTGTTATTCTTATCATCATCCATCAGACTAAGAAAGATATTTACAGAGCCAAATGGTTTTGACTTTGAATAGGATTGCAGCAAATAGGTATGTTTTCAAAATTCTGGAGAAAGGGAAAAGGGGTATTTCTTCACTAAAAATACTTGATTCTCTTGTTATCTTCTTTAATAATTGTACAAGGAGAGCACTGTGCTATGGTGTAAATGTACCTAGAGCATATTTTAGGAGTAAAATATAAACATTGGCAGCAAAGGGCACTTTATGCAAATGCATTTCCTGAGTGATGGCTCTTCCCCCCTGATGATTCTGGCAAGACACAATAATTTGGGAAAATAAGTGGAGTGCCCTGCCCTTCAGCTCTTTTCTCCACAGCACGTACATCCCCTTGCAAATAGGATTATGACAAAATAAAAGGTTCATTTGAGTGGGAGCTTGTTTTAAAATATGTTCAATATATCACCGTAGGAAACAGCAGAGATAAAGCAGAGCTATAAAAGACACACTTTTAGGAAGAGAAAACAGACCATCATGCCTAACTCTATATTGCACTCATTTTCCTTTTACAGCCCACCTGTCAGTCTTGTTATCCTTGTCTAGAAAAGAATTTACAGTAAGTCTCTGCTTCAATCAGTTTCCATGGTAACTTGGTTCTGTTTTAAAACCTCACATAAAAATGGCTTGGTTAAAATGATAATAAGCTGGAGTGCTTGCTCATACCTGAACTACACCTTTCCTGTTGCTCAGAAATAATCAGATAGGGGTGTCACTCCATCTGCTCTAGTTCCTTTAGCTTCTACAACACTGTCTCACTCACCAAGTCAGATGAGTTTCTTTGCCATCTGGAAATCTCAGTTTTCAGAGACGTTCAGGGTACTGACAAGTGTTTATACGTTACATGCTGTGAAGTAAAGCGTGTCAGGCTCTGGAGGAAGGATCCCTGTGTGTGCAGTTCATACAGCGGGGCTGAAAGCGCCAAGGACCAGCGCATCTCTTAAGAAATGAACCAGAAGATGCAGACTGTCTCCCTTCTAGAAAATGCTTTTCATAAAGGAAGGAAAAAAATTGCCCTTCAGGCCAGAACAAGGGGAAATAAAAGCTCAGAAAAAAACATGTGGAAGTTTTAATTGATTCTAGGAATCTCATGATACTGTCCCATCATTGTGGATTTGTATGTATTATCTGACCTTTAGCTATCCATTATCCTAGTTTCAAACTCATTTCTTGAACTCATAATTTCTGATTCTCTCGCCCAGTTTGACTTTGACAGTCTTTTTCATACTTCTGATTACTTCTTTATATTGTCTCAAATCTCATCTAGGAAAAAAATCAGTTTTCTTTTTTATGTGACTTATATACTTCAGTGGTAACTCAGGTTTCCGTAACAGGGAAATCTTAAAAGTACTTCTAGTGCTGATCTGATAGAACTCTTCAGCAATTACTCTGAAAACTTGCTGCATTTCATAGATGACACCTTCTCTGGTATCAACAGTTCTTGAAATTCTGTACTACATCTGCTCTTCTAAGTTGTATCAAGTAGCCTGATAGTTGCATAGGCAGTTTTTGTTCCGTAGAAGGCACTGATAGACTTTATGAAAACTAATTTTACATTGTTATATCTTCCAGGCAGACATTACAAAAGCTGCTTAATGTAGGTATACATCAGTTAATTTACAGTTGAGTTTGTCAAAAAAAAATCCCTTGCTAAGGATCTTAGGTTTTGGCATGGGACAAAGCAACATTATTTTCCCATAATAAGTGGTTGCCTAGTTGGGCCCTATTAAGTGTCTTAAATAACAGAAACAAATCCATGTGTGCATTCTGTTTCACAATTTTGGTCATATGAGAGATTGTTGCCTTGACCGACACAGACGGGCTCTGCTCAGTGCTTTTTCACACCTTCTCATTTCTGAATAGCCCTGCTACACAAGGTGTGCATGCCATATCCTTTATAGGGGGTTACTTTCGGATAGACTAAACTTTGATTGTCGTCTACTGATTAATCTAGATAATGTGATCACCTTGAAATTCAGTTGCAATTTAAAAGGAAAGAATTAGTATCCTTGTCCCAAACCAAATAATATGGGTGTACCAGAACTTTGATTTAGACCTACATGATTCCTCCCAAACCAACTTGAACAAACAAGCTTTCAAGTGCATTTTTTCCATGTCTTTTTTTAACTAGCAGTCTCAATTACCCCATGTCCTAACACTGTCCTACAGACCTTAGTTTCTGAGGGCAGGGTGTTGTCAAATCAGGGTATCATAAATCTACTGAATTCCTTTAATCAGTCGTGGCAGTGACACCTTCACAGTGCTCCTGCATGTCAGTAAAGTCTGACCTTCTCTGACTGGTCCGTGCAGACTACGCTTAATTGAACTATAATTTTCCAGTGGGCATTTTAACTTTCACATAATGATTTTTTTCAAGAGCTGACATCCAACCAACTGGTCTCCCGTTTCCAGATGAAAGAATAAATAACATCTGATACTTTGTTGACTGAAAAAACGTACTTACTTATTTTTAATCTTTTTAACTTATTTTAACTCAATTGAACAATTATATATGCTTATACTTTCCATGTTTTATTTACTCCTTTCATAATCCCTTTCAGGAAAAGGAGGACTGATTCTGTGCCTCTTTTCACCATTGCCACATTATTGATTCCATCCTGATGCTAATCTGTGCTCCAGAAATACTGTTGTTTGATGTGAAAACTGATCGTAGTAGTTGGCCGCTTGAGATGGGAAATTTCTTGGTCTTTAATACAGCTCTTATTATATTTAATTAATCTGCTAATTACAATGTAGTGTAACAGGCTAAATTTTCTTTTGCCCTCAATATTGTTCATATGTATGGCAGATCAATTGTTAGCTGCAAAACTACCTCAAATGTATCACTCAATATTTCTGCCACTTTTAAAGTAGATTCGAAATTACTGTTACATTAAGAGGGTTTTATTTAGCTCATTATGCTGACTTATGCTTTTCAAAAAAGTCCTTTCTTGATTCTATTTTATTTTGAAATGTCTTTTCTCATCTTATGTTAATTATTGCCAAGTATTTCAGAAATACCAATATCTGTTACAAATCTAGTTGTCTACTACTAATCTACTTGCTTGCTGGTAGGAATTCCAAATAGTTAATCTCTGTGTCTTAAATAATGATGTGATTTTTTCCCCCTTTACAACTATGACCACCCTCATGTGCTGCTTGGTATGATTTTCTTTTTTTTCATTTTGCATGCAGTTAATAACATTTTATTTAGTATCTATTTTATGCCCTCACTGTGCTTTCTGAAGACGTATATTTTGGAAGCTAGTTATATTGTGATTTAAGTAGAACAAACCTGTGGATAAAATAATAAAAGCTCAGATAATCCAGCATCCATGAACAAATATCAGATACCTCCACTGATGAAGACTGAACAGGCCATGTATAACCAAGTATGTAAAATGCGAATCAGTAGCTTGTACAAAGTTAACTGTGCCTGCATGACCAGTTTGCTGCCATTTGTGGTGTGTGGTTTTGAGTTCGATGAACTTTGCAAAGGTGAGCTGAACCTCAGTCTCCCTCTTTCCTGGTGCCTCTAGTCCTGGGTCCTGGTATCTCCTACATGATGCATCCGCCAAACTTCCACAACCTGTCCTGAAGGTACTTTTGAGATCTCTCTGCTTCTGATTTTACTCTCCTTACACAAAGTATCCCCTCTCCCTGGTGACACAAGAGAAATCATGAAGTGTGCCAAGAGGAAGAGATGAACAGAGGAATACCGTCGGGAAAGTTACAGGGAGGGGAAGTGGAGGTGCAAACCGAGTTTGGAGAGTGTGAAGGGAGGAAAGAGCAGTGCTTTGATTCTTCTCTCTGCCTGCTCTTCCTGTGGGTCGCACAGCCAAGACAGGGCTTTGAAAGTAAGTTTAGCAGGATCATTAAGTTGCTGGCTGACCAAATTAACAAGGTAGAAAGGCTCAGAAAACTGAGTCAGACACTTCATCTTTGGCAGATGTGATTTGTTTGAGTCAGAACCACAGCACGTGAATAATCTTACACTCTTCCACTTCTGCTGTTCTCTTGCCTCCAGCCCTCCTCCTGGCACAGGCACTGGCCTGTCTGCCAGTAAAACTTGTCACACTCAATGCTTCTGATCTTTACTGTGGTGCGTAGTAAATGAGAATTGTTTTACAATGGTGCAGGATAGGAAAGAGCAAATAGATGTGATGGGCAGAAGGCTAAGAGCTTAACCCAAGCCTTCATGCACACTTCAGAGGCCACCAAACCCTGTTCTGTTCTGGAAGGCCAAAAGATTGTGAAGAAGTTAATTCCAAACCAAGGTCATACCCTCTCAATTTAATTAAGAGATTCTTGCCTATAGAAACTCTTGTCACCCTAATGATACACAGGACTAATCTGATCAATAATTTTTTTTAGCAGAACTGTTTTTAAAAATGCACAGATTCAGGTTATGGTAAAACTATTTTTAAAAGTTCCACCTTATTTGGAAAGTAAGTTATATCAGTGAAAATAATAAGCAGAAACATAATGTTTCCATGTCACCTAATAGTACTGCCTAAGTAGGTAGATACATTTTCAAAAGGAGTTTGCCATCTCAGAGTGACAGAGATATGGGTCAGCCATTAGGTGCGGACTAGAACAGATGAGGCCAGTGAGCAGGACTCAGGGAAACTCAGGTTCCTCATGTGGCTTCTGGGCTTCTCTCTCTTCTATAAAATGGAGACCATGGGACTTCCTTAATTTGTGCAATGGTAAGAAATACATTCCAGACTCTGTGATTCTCAACTATTATAAGGAAGAATGAGAGAGTTGCAATGTGTGCAGGTACGTAAACAGGAAACAGAAAATAAATCATGCCTGTTTTCTGGTTAGCTGTCATAATTTTACATTGGTTTACCAAAGATGCATCTTCCAACGTGAAGCTTTTCAATGACTTTACATAAATGAATCTAGCTTAATGTATCTTTCTTAGAAAACTTAAATCATTGGCCTGATCACTCAATTTCTAGAAAGAAATGCATGCTTCCATATTACTTTTAGAAGTATTGTATAAACAATTCATTTTTATCTGTGTGCTGAGAATCTGGGGTTTGGATGTTTATTCATAAAATCCAAACTAGCTTGTTTCATTTTCTACCTTGCTTTCCTTTAAAAAAGCATGATTTGAAAGAAGCACAAAATCAGATAGAAAAACTCAAATTTGGGCTCTTGAGAATATATGGCAATTACATTTTCCTTAAAAAAGGGTAAAGAATTAATCTTCTCTAAATTACAGGTGTGAAAAGAATCAGCTGTGGAGGTCTGTGTCTTAAATATACGTCTGCTTTTGATTTCCAAAGATAAAGTATAGGGCAGCTACAAGAAAAAAAAAAACAAACAAGGTAAATCAACAAGGTAGCATCATTAGTCTGGGTCTGGCAGTGTTCTAGATAACAGGGCAAACAATCTAATATGGAGAATGTTGAGAATTCCAGGGTTACGTATGCCATAGATATGTGGCCAGTTCACCAGCTTTGAAGTCCAAAGCGCCTTATGATGAATGTGCTTTTAAACTAGAACTAAAGTAAAGACCGCTGGGGAGGGAGAGTTGAGAGGGAAGAGTCACCCATCCTACAAATAGAATGCAAGAGCTCAGTATTTTTAAGGTCAATTCTCATTGTGTTACGAATTTCCCTGATGGCTGCCTGAGATCAATTAAATTTAATGTAGTCTGTTATTCCTCACTAAACTTCAGCTCCTCAGTCCCACAGTAATAGATTTTATTAACAATTGTGAGAGGAAGAACTGAGTTTTGGAACTTCTAAAATCTAGAAGTAAAAAAGAAAAATCATGAAAACAAATGCTGCTTTTCCAAACACTTAGTAATGGTTTGAATTATTTCTTCCTCTCAGATTTCCCTTTCAACTCCATGAATATTACATTGGGAAATCATTTTGTAGCTATTTTTTGTGTCTGATGCTCAGATGGTATAAATTAGCTGTATTGACTTCTCTGATGTAGTATAGATTTATATCCCTATGGAATGGAGAGCATATACAGGTAACATAGCGTAGCATAAAAGCTTTCTCATTTAGCAGAGATTATGTATATGCATGAGAATTTCAAAGTACTTAGTATCTTGGACCGAGGGCTCAGAACCTGGGGAGAGCTTTAGCATTGCCTTTGCTGGAGCTAATTCACACTACCCAGTTTTAGGCTACTAGCTCAGGTTGGCTGAAACTCAGAAAAGGTGAAGTTGATTTGCTTATGTTCCAAATCATTATTTAACAGAAAAGAAAGAACTATGTTCTGTTAAGCTCTTTTTTGAAATTCAAATTATGTTTGTACCGCAGGGAAAAGACTAACTAGAGGCTAACATGGCTTGCGTGAGCTTCACATGATTAACCTACTTTATATTGCTCTCACCACACTGCAGTGGTTAATCATTATCTTTTAGCAGTGTCTTTAACAATTAGGTAAAACAGACTTTATCTCTTTTCTATATTTAGAAGTCCTTACACTACCTGATCTTGTTTTTCCTTTATTTTCCATTATAGTTGCGATATGGAATGTGTATAGTAGAATTAATGTAAGAAAAAATTGAGTGTCTATCCTTGATTGGATTCAGATGAGTTAATTCTTTCCTACCTGTACTCTCCCTCTAGGCCCAGTGTCCATTACTGTTGAATGAGATAATATGGGTTTCTCACTGGCAATAAACAGACTTTAAAATTCAGTCAGGCATTTCCACACTCAGAATCTGTTTTATCAGCTGGTATTTTCCTGGAGCTTTAGACAACTGATTGGCAAGTCTGGTAAAGAGAAGATGCTATTGAGTATTCTGTCCAGAATGAAACGGTCAGTTACTATGGTAGCTTTGTACAATGCTGAGTAAGTGTGACAATTACATGGTGTGTTTCAGCTTGTAAAACGATTATACTAAAGGTGGGAGAACTATCAGATCATCGATTATAATACATTGGCTTTCTAATGGTGGCTATTTGGGGGGAAAAAAAAATAAGAATTTTTCAGGTTCATTTCCAGGACAACAGCTGCAACCCCGCAGCCACAGCACAATTACAGATATTTATTTGTTCATCCTTTCATATATTTCAGGGATATAAACTTTGATCTTCAGTTTTTCAAGATAATATTTCAAAGGTGATCTTAGTAACTGGTATTAGAATGATTTTTTGAATGACATAGGAATTTGCGATGGCCAGTTGCACTGTTTGTGTGCAATATATTTGCAATTCACAGAGAAATCCGACAAAGGGACTTCTGTTGTTTCACTGTAAGGTTTTCTTTCTGTATCTTCAGATTCTCTTATAAATCTTGTAGTATTTTTGTAAGAAAAATACACTAGTTGGTTCTTAGAGTACTGTGCATACTCAAACTGTAATGTGATAAATGCTATTTTTCTTTCAAAATTTTTGAAGATGTGAAACTAACAATTCAAAAGTGTATTCTCCAACACTTACACAGAAAGGCTACATGTAAGAAAGGAAAATATAACTGTGCTTATTGGTATGTCTCATTATACCAAGTTTTTCCTGATAGAAAATTATGTCAACTTATTATTAAGTAGAAATATTATTAAGTGGAAATACATTCAGACATCCCTGAGAAAACTTTTTGAAGGAAAATAAATATAAGCAATTTATAAAATTGTTTATATATAACTAGAAAATTGCAAAGATTTTTCTCAAGAAATGCCATCACTGTACCAGTCTGTGGCATTTTCTTTGCGAGAAGTTACTTCTCTGTGCATAATACAGGGGCAGAGTCACCCTTTAGTGAGTCAAATTAAGAAATCAATGATGATGGAGCACAGAAAATGGAATAGCTGAGAAAAATATTAGGTTTAGGTCCACGTGCAATGCTGGATCGAACGGTACATCTGATTTCCATTTAACTAGGTGCTGAATTCTGCAAGAATACCTAATTCTTGTTATTCATGGGACCATCCAGCTAAAGAAAATAATTTTCCCTGGACTTCAGACAGTTACCAAATAACATTGTCAAGAGTAATCCCCACGAGTAGTTGCTCTTTTATTTTTTTTTTCCATCTGCCTGTACACCATCCAACAAAAATCTCCCTCCTAGAGAGACTTAGTTACAAACTTAAATACTGAAACCCCAGAAATCCTTGAAAACCCTTACGTGGAAGAGAGCAAAAGGCATTGTGCAACGTCAGTGTCCTCCATCTAGAATACAAGGAATATTACCTGGTAAAAGTGCTCAGTGACTGAAAAAGAGACTGTACCACATGCTATAAAAGGAGGCAAATGAAAATCAAGAACTGCCTGTCTGATTCTGTAGTAACAACTTGTTCCCCTAACTCTGACCAGCATGTAACCACGATGCTCTAGTGCAGACCATACGGCGCCCTTCACCTCTCCAAGCATCACTGCAGTGCGCTCAGGTTCCTGTCTCCAGCAGGTGTGTGCACCTGAGCCATGGACACGGGCCTGTCAGACACACCTCTGCTCAAACATCTGCTTTATTCTCGCTGCATCTACATGTCCCATGCTAGAAGAAATAGAAATGTCAACTGAGTAACTAAGACAAGGGTATATTTGTGATGGCAGAGACTGGCTAATTTGGAAGAACTTTCTGCTTATGAGAATCCCACCACATCTAAGAAAATAATTTTATCTTGGGAGAATTTAGTAAGAAGAAGAAGAAAAAATCCACATGCAGAATTCATGTATAATATTCTCCTTTAATACTGCTTCTGCTAATTCAGAGAATTCAGTGCTACCTTCTTAACGTTTCCCAAGGCCATACATTTCAGAAGCTATGTATTTAAATATCTCTTTCCCAGAACTGTAATAATAGAGGACTTCATTAGCAACATTTAGGAGTTTTAAATTATTGCTGCAGAAACAGATACAGTGCACAAAGGAAAAGAGGGAATAGTTTTCCCCCACAGCAGATTCTCACTGTATATTATATAATTCACAGGGAGGACAATCATGTAAATGAACTATGTTTTTCTGTTTGAAAAGATTTAAAACTAGATTTATTTCTAAATTAAGAAAGTGTTATCAAAGTAAAAGAAAAAA
Source organism: Streptopelia decaocto (assembly GCF_964273445.1). Taxonomy (NCBI): domain Eukaryota; kingdom Metazoa; phylum Chordata; class Aves; order Columbiformes; family Columbidae; genus Streptopelia; species Streptopelia decaocto. Next base: position 48,374,645 of record NC_138660.1, read on the forward strand.
TTATCACTAGCAAAACCCCTACATGAAACATAGTTTCATACATGAAACATACAAACATGAAACATAGTTTCATGAAATACAGGGTTGAAACACAGAGACAGAGGCCGAGGAAAAGGCTGAGGTACTAAATGCCGCCTTTGCCTCAGTCTTTAATAGTAAGACCAGTTGTGCTCAAGGTACCCCTTGAGCCAGAAGACAGGGATGGGGAGGAGAATGAAACCCAAATAATGCAAGGGGAAATTGTCAGTGACCTACTACACCACTGAGACAAGCACAAGTCTATGGGGCCAGATGGGATCCACCCCAGGGTGCTGAGGGAACTGGCAGAGGTGCTCACCAAGCCACTTTCAATTATTTATCAGCAGTCCTGGCTAACTGGGGAGGTCCCAGTTGACTGCAAGTTGGCAAATGTGATGCCCATCTACAAGAAGGGCCTGAAGGATTCAGGGAATTATAAACCTGTTAGTGTGACCTCGGTGCTGGGCAGGGTCATGGAACGGATCATCCTGAGTGGCATCATGAGGCACATACAAGACAACCTCATCCTCAGGCTCAGTCAACATGTGTTTATGAAAGATAGTTCCTGCTTGACCAACCTGATCTCTTTCTGTGACAAGGTGACCTGCTTAGTGGATGAGGGAAAGGCTGCGGATGTTGTGTACTCAGACTTCAGTAAGGCCTTTGACACCATATCCCACAGCATTCTCCTGGAGAAGCTGGCAGCTCACGGCCTGGATGGGTGTACTCTGCAATGTACTCTGCCATAACATTTCCCAGAATGGCCTGGCTGTATCGAACCTTGTCCTCTCTGCACATGTGTCCATTCTGAGAATGAGGCACAAGGTATTTCTCCTTCGCTGGAGACATTCAAAACCCACCTGGACATGTTCCTGTGCGACCTCACCTAGGCGTTCCTGCTCCAGCAGGGGGATTGGACTAGATGATCTTTTGAGGCCCCTTCCAATCCCAAACATACTATGATACTGTGATTTATTGTCAAAATCTGAGAACTGATTGTATGGCATCTGTATCCACCTGATACCATTTCATCCCTTAAAACTATTTGGGTATCATCGTGCTACAGTCACAGAATTTAAGCTTACATGGCTGGGGAAAGCTTCTTGCAGGCTCCTTTCCCTGTAGCTTCCCTGGCACAGTTCTCAACTGGTGTGGATCTTTATGTTCTCCCAAGTGCAGGTTTATAAGTAAACTTAAAGATTTCACATCCTGTCCATAAAACTATTGTAGCAGCAAGGTAATAATGGCGTATGCAGGTTATGAGCTCTTTGTTACTACAGGTGTTTAATTGGCTTGATATCAAAACATTTTTAAGACAAATAGAAGAAGACTGAAAACGTAAACAATTCTAACAAAATCATTACTGGACTGATTCTGACATGGTTTAGAATTGAGAAATAAATTTAAACAGACATATTTACTATATATTACTAAATATTACAAGAGAGAACATGCTGTTGCATCATTCTGAATGTACTGCATAATGAGTGGAAGGAGTAATTGGCAGTAGCTGTGACTTCAGTTCATTGCCAGCCTCAGCCATTACAATCCGAAGTTGCATTTTAGGCTGAATGCTGACTCTTTTGTCTGTGGAGAAACTTTCTGTTCACTCTAATTAAACTGGATAATGCAATTCATGAACTATTTCTGGATCAGTGCTCTTCTTACTTTAATGGAAATCAATGAAAAATAAGTAGGCTTCCACAGGAGGAAATAAAAGTATAAACTCAATCTCAGAGAAACAGCCCATGAAGATTTGTCAAAAGTAGAACACATGGGTGACCTGCAGCCTTTCCCAGGCTTAATGTTCAATAGGCGCCTTGAAAATGCTAATGGCCAGCCGGTACTATTTCATGCTACTTTGACATGAGTTATCAAATCCTGCTGCTAGTACACAGCCAAATAACCCAGAGTTTTAAAATAAGTTATCGAATCTTGGCACCGGTGCAGCACCAAACTGCCAGAGGTTTTACAATAGAGCACTGTGGAATGACCAAAACAAGTAGAAAAGGAAACCAGAACATTTCTGTGCCTGCAATTACAACACAAAAGCCTGCAGCCTACCCAAAGCAGCAAACCTACTGTCTCTAGCAACCTTTTTTCCAGCTTGTTTTGCTATATAGACTTCCCTTGCAAACTGGCAGATGTAACAGTGCCTACTGAGAAACAGCAATGAAGCACTGACTTGGAGTTCTCCTAGCCTCCCTCCTGTTTCTTTCCCTTTACCTGTGCAGAGGAAGCTTTAAATGATTTGTGTTTCCTCTGTGGCCTGAAGCATTTTTCCTTTAACACTGTGAATAGCTCCCTGTATTAATCTGGAGAGGTATCACTTGGGTAGTAGTGCCCGTTGTGTTGCTGCTAAAGGAAACCAAGTGGGATTTTGCACAGTAAAGTAGAAAGTGAGTTGTTTTCCTAGTTTTAATGATGTTCCTGTTCAGACATAAGGCTGTTTGTTGGCAGAGGGTGTTTAGGCCTTTTTAAACTTGTCACGTGATGCAATAAAGGTAGTTTCCACTTTCCAACATGTCATGTAATTAAGAGTAGACTATTAGTAGGTTTTGTTGTGAACCAGCATTTCCACATCCTTGTAGTTGCTGTGACAAGACAACTTTGTTGTCTGGGAAGCGAGAAGAGTCCAAACTTTGTGACTGTGTTCCAAATTTACTGAAAAAAAACTGTCTCAATTCTAGTTCTAAAATTCTGCAAGAATCTTTCATAAACAGACTCTGAATATTTCTCTCTCTGTGACTCATTTAATGTGTGCACTTCATAACCATCCAGGATGTTTAATGATAATACCTTGGTTTATATGGAGACCTTAGTGGATTGTAAACTAGCAGCAAAATCCTTCAGCCCTGCGGGGCAGGAGGGTGGATGATGACAACAATCACGTGTAAACTGCACATGAACTGTACTCATCGCTGTAAGGGCTGGCACTGTAAGAAGGCCAGGCCCCTATCTTTACCTACAGAGCCGAAGCAGAAGATGCTTTTTAAAAACAACTCATCATCAGGTCTTGGATTCTCAATTCCAGCTGTCTGTCCCTTGTTGCCTTTGTCAATTCCAGCTGTTTTCCCCAAACTATTTCTCCTCTGTGCACTTTTTTTCCTGCCTGATAAGCCTCAATGAAATTAAAATGTTTCAAGCCATTCATTGCAAAGCCATAAATGGTTTACCATTATGTGAAATGAATTCTACCAAAACATGGAATGTTTAGAGGACAAAAAAATAACGAGTCAAAATTATTTGTTAAAACTTTAAAAACAGTAAGTTGATGTAAATATTTTATATGGTAACATATACTTCCTCAATAGGTTTGAAATTTTCATTTCTTAATACATTTCTTAATAATTTCTTAAATTACTTAATACAGCTCTTCTGTATGGTAGTATTATTTTTTGCCACCTAAGAACCCCCCTGACAAGAGGAAGGAACTATTGTTTAGTGTTGAATAGTGGGGAATTCAGAAATTCCTATTAAAAGCTTTTTTTAATTATGATGACGGTACGCAGGTGAAACTTTGACAAAAGGATTTCTTTCATGAGGATAAGACTTGCCTTGCGTGAAGAACTGCATTGGAGTGTGCCTAAAATAGCTGGCTGTGATTCTGAATCTGCCTGAGGTTGCCAGCAGTTCACTTGAAGTAAGAGGCTTCCTGGTGCTTCTCTTAGCATGTATCTAACAATTTAGTCAGAGTCTAATCTCAACAGTCATTATTCACCTTAGTTGTGTCACCTCCAAATGATCCTTTAAATATTTATAGCATTAAATGTTTTAACATGACAAATGCAAGCAAAATCCTGTGAAATTAAAAAAAATACATTAGAGCTAGACTACAGATTCCTTAACTGTGTAACTGATTTTCTGTAGATGAAGTGAGGGAGTACTTAGTATAACTAAACATCATACTCAAGATAAAGTTCCCTGAAGTTATTCACCTTTGAGTGGGGAAAGAAAAAAAAAAAAGTATTGGAATTCTGAAGTAGCTGCTGCCTAAAAATTTGGCTTTATTCCATTGCAATAAATTCCAGAACCCATGCAGAATATAGATCCCTGAACTCTTACTCATCTCTGCCCTTATATTTGTCATCCTCCTACCAGAAATAATTAGGGCTAGCTCACATTCTGCATCTTAATCTGACTCAATAATTTACATGTAGGCTTTACCTTCCAGAAGTCTGTTTATGATCTTCAAAGCTATTTCAGCTTGTCTTAAGAAAACCCATATCTTTGATGATATTATTTCAAAATATATCCTATCATACTAGTAAAGGGAAATTAACATTTAGCAGGCATGTTCAGGTAATTCAGAATCCTGAAACAATATAAACATAATTACTTGGAGAAATACAAATAAAAACAGGGAGCCAGTCCTCTTGTGTCTCTATCAAGGGAAGATTTTGTAAAGCAAAGAGCCCTTTGTGACATTTCACTTGTATCAATTAACCCTGTGGTGTCATCTTTCCCTGAGGCACACAGAGCTGGTAGATTTTGGAGAACCAGAAAGAAATCAAGGACGTTCTTGCAGAGATCCTAAGCTACGTCTTAAGCCCTGGGTACTTGCACTTCTTCTCTTTTTATTCTGTCTGTAAGTCTGAACAAGGTTTCTGCGGCTCTGGAAAAACCCAGTGACATAGTTCCCCAGCACTAGCTTGCAGTACCTAGAGCACAGTATTTATTTCAATGGGAACACATTGTACGTCATTCCAGTTGCAGCCTTTGCTCTGCGCCTGCCTTTGTTCCCTGAATCCATGGTGTGTCATGGCTCACAAGGACATTTCCACCTATAATGCATTTTTATGCCAAGTAAGAGGGAATGCTTGTGCTGGCAGCCTGCTTTACTCCAACAGCCAGATAATTCCTCCTTTTATTATACAAGCACAAATCTGTGGTGTCTATGTGGAGAGTGAGCGAAGCACTAGGTTGTAGGATTCACTGTGGCCACATCAGCAGAGTCTGCAGCAATATGGTAACCAAAACATGAATACATCCATTGCACCCAATAGAACCAGACTGCTAAAGCCTAGAAAATAAACAGAATGAGAATAAATCAAAGCTGCTGCTTTGCCCCTATGTTTTCGTAAGAATTCTGTTGTCCTACCAGCTGAGACTCACTGAGGTACACATTATTCACACGTTGTGAAGGAAAGTCGTGTTATTTAAGATCCTTATATAAGATCCTGACCATTCATGCTAGGTTGTTGAAAGTAATTTTATTTATGATCCTTCACTGTTTTTTCAATCTACCGTATATCAGACAGTTCATCATAAAGTTCTAATGAACTCATGATTCAGTGCCATTGACAGCTACACAAACAACATGAACTGTAGATCTTCAGTTTCTAAAATGCGGTTTTATGTTCAAGTCCTGGAATATCTTGAGTTTGGTCTGTAAGTCATCCTGCCAAAGGCTATTTCTTCTTCATGTAATATCTGTAGCTCATTCTTGTGGTACCTTCTAACATTAAAAATATGAGACACTTCTGAAATATTTTCAGACTTGATGCCTAAGTGATTTACGCAATTATTCTCATAAAAGCAAGTACTAAAAAAATCTTTGGTTTGCAATGTTGATTCTTGGGGATGCTAAAAACTTCCAGCTCTCTCTAATCTCAGTTAATCAAAATTAGACTATCTACATGCATATCTAGATAGGACGGGAGCAATAGCTGGACTGTACTAAAATCAATTCCATGTTGATGGCAGCAAATGCAAAGAGACTAGAACACTTATTTGCAAATCAAATTTATTTCTCCCTACCTTAACATTTGAACCAGCATATTTTTATCTCAACCACTCGTTTTGTTTCTATGATACACTTAAAACAAAGACTCAATTTTAACTAGTAACAGCGTTTTTGTGTGAACTAGAACCAAATGCTACAATAATTTTTACAAAAACGAGTAATAGGAAAGGACATTGCTTCAAAATGTAGAGAGAAGTAGAAAGTCTTTCAGATAAGATTCTAAATTGAAATGACTCATGATGGAATGACTATTCATAGATAAATAATGACTATGCACATAGTGCTTTATAGAATGTAAAAAATATTCATGCCTTTTGGTGAGTAAACAATAATTCAAAGAAAATAACATGATGATATTATTTTTGTTCCAGTCAGATAGCATGTTTTTACGCATACTTTTTCGATACGGAATTCTAAGGATAATACTTTTCAAAATATATGCATGTGCCAAAGAATCCATTTGAAAGCGCTGCTCCTTGTAGTTTTGCACCTCCAGTAAGACACAGCAATTCAGACTCTCCAGCTCTGTCAAATATGCCATTTGTCTCACGGCGATTACACAGCACTACCTTTCCTTTTAAGCCTTTTAGTACTAAGTATCCTTCAGCAGGCTGCGGATGGTGTTTAACACTTTCTTTCTTACCATGAATTAAAAGCAATGGGGATTCTTTCATCGCCAGCAAACCTCCATTAGAAGCAGCTGCTGAGCAGAACAGAGTTGCATGCTAAAGCAATATAGTCTGAGAAAGAAGAGCCTCCCAAAAAAACCCAAAACTGGACAAGAGTTGTCCATCTCAGCACATATACTAGTGTTGCACACACACTCACCCAGTATTTATTAACAGACAAAACCTAATTTATTGGAATTGTTTGAATAGAGTCCTAGGTGACCATTCAAGCCTCTGCATGGTTTATTTCTGTCAGTCATCTTAAGCTATTTACAAACCATCTCCTTATATCTTAATTACATATAAAAGACTGTCTTTTGTTACCATATTTGCAGGAAAATGCTGCAGAAATTGTTTTGGGGTCTCCTTCAGACTGAGAGATGCTCTATTCAGGGTGCTAATTAACAAAAAAAAAGCATTAATACAGTGTCTCTCAAGTCCCTTATGAACAGCAGAGGTTTCTGGGAGTCTCCGTCAATCCCCTTGTTTTGCACCGGGCTCCCTCTGCAGAGACGAGCTGGGAAGTTCCTGGGCCAATGCCAGAATTTGATGACTGCTGGGTGGGCACACAGGCACGGCCTAGATACGCAGCTACACAATTATAACCACAGTACAAACTTGAATTTCACTCCTGTATCACAATCATAACTTAAATTCTGTATATCTTGGCCTACAAGGTAGTATGGAAAAAGGTTGTGGCAAATACATAAAGTAAAAAAAATGTAAGATAGATGCTCCATCAAACAGTCAAAATGCTAATTCAGGTGTCTGACTTGAACATACTGAACACTAGGGAAGATAGGGTTGCATGTACACTAGGGTTTTGGTCATAAAAATCAAGTACAAGGCTTAAAAAGGGCCGTCATGTTTGCTGTCCCTATAGAAAAGAAAGGCAAACTGAGAACTGACATTTTCTACTGAGAGGCTGCCATGAAACTAGCCATGAATGTGAGTTCGTGGCAGTCATTTCAGGTACCTAGGTCACCTCACTGTGGTTTTCCTGATCCCCGCAGCACAGTTTAATGCTCTTTCAAAGCCGTACCCCAGTATTCTCTCTGGGAAGCACGCGGTACTGGATGCAGTTAATGCTGATAAGGATGCTGTTAGAGGAGTCCGCAAGATCACTAATGAACAATATAGCAAGGAAGACACTGAACTGTTTTTTCCCCCCAGCACATTTGGTAGATTGAATTCCACAGAACACGCATAGACAGTACTTTTATTCTCCATCTGACGTTGATAAATGTAGGAAAAAAATTAGGAGCTTGATCCAATATCAGATGAAATTGAGGGTGTCCTTTGCAGTCTTCCTTTTTATTTTGCTCTGTATTCTCCAATAGACAAAATGCTTGCAACTAAAAATCAAATTGGAACTGTCAAGTATAGCTTTATAGTGAATCACATTAGGAAGTTAAAGGTTATGAACAAGTCATTGTAATCTTGTTATCCAGGTGCTTATTTCCTTACTCTTCAGTCCTAACTATTTGGTGTAGCTCTCTTATCTGCTTTTTTCACACAATTTTTCCTTTTGTCTATTTACCTGCAATAGTAAGAATAATCATTGTTTTTGTTCAGAATGCATTTTTGGTGAGGTGGTTCTCTTTAGTCTTGCTAGATCCGAGTTGTTTTTTGTCATGCTTTTGATGGGCAAATGTGTTTCTGTTTGATGTTCTTATTAATTCAGTCCTGTCTTCTCGAGATGAAGTGACACATATCAACAGCAGCCTGCTGGCTCCTCCGGCGCTGCCATGTACTGTCCAGGTTTACTGGCAGCACTATCTGCTGGGTTCTCTTCTGTGCTCTCCTTACCCATGTGCTCCTCTACTACATTGCTACATTAACTTAGGAGTATGTCTTGGACTTTCACTGTCGCTACCCCATTTTTTTTTTACTGTATACGACTGCTTGCAGGGCTGCAGGTGTGTAAGAACTAACTTGAGCACCTGCCAAATCGAAATGGGCCCAAAATTTCTCTAAAATATCTTCCTGTTGGTGAAAGTTAAAGGCATTGCCTTTTAAACCTGGCAAGGAAAATCGTCTGTTTCTGGGAATAAACCAAAGGTTGCTATAATGCACTGAATCCATTTTCACAGGCCTTGCAGAACATTATCTTTTTCAAGATTTCTTGCATCTTCAGTGTGTTTTTCTATTAGGAAAAAAAAAAAAAACCCAACCCTATCACTAAAGCAACTAAATTCCAAATACTAACATTTTAGCTAAGAGTCTTTTTATTGTTCTGAGTTCCAACTGTGTTGTATTCTATTTTTATTGGACAGCAGGGAAAATGACTAGATGTTAATTGCATCCTTCTCTTCTGACTCACCATTCCTGTTGTTTTTGAAACTTGTGGGCAAGTTAAATAGCAAAGAAGTGGACAAATCCTATGGTGGGGAAAAAGAAAGGCTGAAGGGGAAAAAAAAAAATTAAAAAAGGAGAGAAAGAATAAAGAAAATCAACTACAGGAAAGTAGCGATCACTGCTCTTTTCTTGAGACTTTTATATGAAACCTCCTAGAGTGAGCATGAGAGTCTCCCCTCTCGTTCCCACCGCCCGAGTCCTGCAGCAGCAGCCCAGACACCCGAGTCCGCACTTGGCTCTGACCTGTCAGCCACATCAACTTCCAGGCTGAAACTGGCCAGTGCGACTTGGCAGCCACAGATACTCCCTGTAAAGGGCATGCTCCTCTTGGTGCCAGCCCTTCTGCCTCACCTGCAAGGCAGATTCACTGTATTTCTGATTCATATGACCGAACGCCAGCACCCAACATGTGGCGACCGCTAACAGATACCCTCTCTGCTGTGAGAACTAGTGTTGAAGTTCAGTGCACTGAAGAAAGCTGAGAATTTCTTCAACTTCTTTTAAGCTCACAAAACCCCCAAGTAGGGATTCCGCTCCACTGCACATTTGGGTAGGAGTTCCACATGCATGATTGGCTCAGTGTCATTACCATATGGGGTCAGCCTCTTACTGCTTTCATTTGCAGCAGACTGATACTGAATGTTTTGGGAACCTCACCTGAAAAGATTTCCTCATATTCATTCTAATACATGAAATGAAATGCAGGCAGCACTGCACGCTCCTGGAGGGGACTGTGCTGGCTGAAACGCCAAGCACTGCACCTCCTGAGGATTAGTCTCGGAGTGCGCTGAAGAGAACAGCTAGGCTGCTAATAGGGAGGTTTTTTGACTGTGTTGACTTTGCCACGTTCCTCGCTGGACAGATGGCAACCATGTTGTCAGTCTCAGCAGATCCAGCAAGGACTTCTGTTTTCAAGGAAACCAAACTACCCTTATTTGCATTGGAATTGATTCCTCCAGCTCGAGATTTTGGGCATGCTGACAGAGTGTGATGGTGCATTCTGTGTCTAACAGCATACTGCTATCAGACCAGTGCCTTCTGAAGAACATAAAATTCACTAGGGAGAAAAATAAAACATTGATGTTTTCAAGTTTCCACAGACACTCAGCTCGTAATTCCCATAGATTTGAGAGATTTTAAAAATTACAAAAGACTGTAATTTCTGTGTTCTGCAAATGGCCATGGGAGACATATATAATGCTTGAAAGTTCTTTAAATAGCATGAGCAAATTCTGAGGTTTTGCTTCTGTAGTGAAGTCAAACCTGTTGGTATCTTCCAATGTTCTGAATCTTTCTGCAGACTCTGCATAATTTGTTTTCTGCCATTATACTGGCAAGATACTTAGCTCTCTGTCCCCTTTCATTTCCACAGTTGTACATGCAGCTCAGTGTGCTGCCTCTTCATTTATTTTCTCTCTTGTGATTTATGTTGCACAGTATTCTGGAAGAGATACGCTTTTCCATTTGTTCTGTCATGTGAAGACTGACTGTACTATCTTTCTTTGTTCAGTCCTCCTACTGATTCATCCCCAAATGGCAGAAACAGTGGGTTTCGTATGTATTCAGATTATCTTCTTGTCTGAAGTATCAATACAAGTGCTTTATATTTATCTGATCAAGACAGTAATTAATTCTAGTTTGAACTGCAACTTAAATACATTTAACACCGAGCTCAATTTTAAATAAAGAGGAACCAGATTTTCTGTTTCCTTAGAGATCTTCCTACTTGGTCGTCTTCAGCTTCATGAGGTTCACAGGCCCACCTCTCTAGCCTATCGGGGTCCCTCTGGATGGCATCCCATCCCTCCAGCCTGTTGACCACACCACACAGCTTCGTGTTGTCAGCAAACTTTGTAAGAGTGCACTCAGTCCCACTGTCCATGTCACCAACAAAGAGATATAGTTTTTAAGTTATTACGTGATAGTTTTCTTTTTATTATGTCTTCCAGTTTTATACTGTAGGTGACAAGAGCTCTTTTTATCATGACTAAGGAAATCAGAGTGTTTGGGTAATTTTTGAACAAGTTATAAATTGTATAAGGGCTGTGTATACTTTTGATGCTTATTTCAAGTACTGAACTGGCAGAAGGGTTGTGTTTCACCATTGGACTTAATGTTATGATACTCGTATTTACGTAGTAGTATTGTGAACCCTGCAGGGGAACTGAGCCAATACATGTCTTTGCATTGCTAGGTCATGTCTTCAACAAGACAGTGCAGTATTGACCTGTGTTCTCAGCTACCTCTTCAAAATTTAACATTTTCTTCAACAGAGTTAGCTCAACTAAGGGGAAAAGCAGCTCATCCATAGTATATTAGGGAGCCTCAACACAATCACAATGATGCCAGCAGAGATATACTTATTTGTGTCTGCTCAAGACATCTTCTGTCCTTAAAGCAATAGTTTAAATCTAGTTTGAATCAAATCATTACAGCACACTACTGTGACTAGTGTCTTGAAATTATATTGGTATTAAGATAGAATAAGCAACCTGTTAGAATTTACTTTTTGTTAGAAAGGTAGAAAGTACTTTCATGTTGGACTACTTGGCAAGTGAGGTGCCATGCTTCAGTGAATGGCTGCACCCTCTACAGCCTCCCAGCACAGAATCATAAAAAAATGATAATAATTGTGTTGCAAGTACAAGCTCATGGTATTTTAAACTCTGCACACTATGTCTTCAAGTTTTCTCTTTCATCCAGTCCTCCAGGTTTTGATACATTATTTATTGAGAAAACTCACATTTCAGTGATGTTGGAATTCAGAGCGTGTTTTCTGCTGTGTTCTTGCTGCTACAGCATCCTAATAGAAGATGTACTCAAGCCTTTAAGGAAGTTGAACTGAAGTTGTAGAGTTAATAGACATAAGCTATGCACAAGCAGCAAATCGTCTCCCATCAATAACACAATTCTGCCACCACTTCACGTTTTGTCTCTCATCTCTGAGTGGTCAAGTTAACAACTGGAAGTTTGTGTGCCACAGCCAAGACTTGCAACTCTTCTTAATATTAATAGCATTACTCTCCTTTTTTGTTATGTTTTTCAGTCATTTACCAGTCTTGCAAATATTGTCTCCATTTGTAGAGGAGTTAAGAAATGTCACCCTAGTATTTATCTGTAATATGGGGAAGGGCCAAGAGGAGGAATTCTGTAAAGGCCTACTTGATCACAGTGTGAACAAGAGCAACAGGGTTAGGAGTTGGCTGAAAATGGAACAAAACCAAGAGGCTGACTGGTGTCTCACTTTTGCTCATCTCTACCAGAGTACTCTATCAACTTACAGAGTCTGTGTTCACAAGCACCCGTATGTTACAAAAGATAAATGTTACCAAAAGAATGACAAAGGTTCAGCATTTCTGGAAATCACATTGGATACATGCTGAGCATATGAAATCAGTTACTTCTAATTACATTAAAACACCTGCATGAACAAAATAGATTTGTGTGTTATAAAACTTAATTTACTCTAGTATTTTAAAATGCTCTGAATATTTATAAGGCTTTTTGAAATAGTCACTAGAAAACAGAAATAGATGAAACAATCATCTGAAACAAGACATAGATGCTTGCAGAATGTAGTAAGTCATTAGTTTAAAAAAACTGACGACAAACACTGTAAATAGCTTTGTCTTAACGGCTGCCACAGTAGTCTTTTTAATAGCCTCCATTTGTCCTTTTAGCTTTTAGCAGTGGCGTTATACTCTATAACTTACACTAGTAATTTACAATATAGATTAACTCACCACAATACATATTATGGATTTATTTTGGGACAATTTCCCAAGTGATTATTTTAATGCCCTTTTGCCCATGCCTGACTGTATTATTTTCTTTCCTCAGTTTGTTCTTTTCCACCATCCCTTCTGATTTCTGCACTGCTTTTGATGCTTTTCTTGTGCACTTGAAAAGTTCATAGAGAGACAGATTACAAGATCTGCAGTTTACTAGAAATCCTGACCTGAAATACCGAGTATCCATTAGCTGAGTACTTGTTCTGCCTTGAGGATACGTTAGGAGCTGTGCATGAGTAAAGATGTTTTCATCTGATCCACATACTGCATGCTCATTTTGAAGTTATTTATAGACATACTGTGCTGTTTCCATTTTCTACCCGTATATATAAATATTAAAAAAATCAGAATTTCTTTCTGTCTCTTTCTGAATAGGAGCATTTCTGTCATTGGAATCCTGCTACTCTGATCCAATATTATTCTACCTCCTTTATTTAACAAAACTCATTAATTAAGCTTCATACATTTGGGCAAAAAGGAAAAACATACGATGCAGATGGATTCAGTTGCTGTCACATCAGAAACAGAACAGTGTGTTATGGTTCTACCCGGGCCAATAAGAAGGTGGATTAATTGTGCACTTCCCATGCGTTTGGTGAAAATATGGGATAGCTTCATGGTCAGTGAACAGCAGAACATCACATCCCCCCCCTTTTTTTTTTCTGTGTCAGGAGAAGCAGCCGTCCTTCCCTTCCTCTCCCGTGCTTCACTGTGCTCCCTCTGCCCCTGGGCAGCCCTGCAGCACTGCGCTGGCTTTGCACAGCCAGGCGATCAATCGCATCGTGGGCTGGTCTGGCTAAAATCTGACCTAGCAAAAAAGAAGATTGGTTCCCAGTTGGCTCAGTCAGGCTCACTGCACTACCATGCAAATCTGGGAAGAGAAGGTGCAATCACCCTTGACAGCAGGTGCCCACACAGATCGTGCGTTAAAGCAGCCGTGGAGTTGTAGCGTCCTTCGGGCAGCAGTTCTGCTCCACCTGGAAGCGAACGGGAGGGAAAAAAAAAATCACTGTTGACTGAACCACAGGATAAGGGTTCCCCTTTTCACAACAACTGAGGTGTCTCCATCTTAACTCAGGATGACTTCAAGATACATCTGACTTGCATGAAAGAGTTATTTGGGTTACAGTAATCAAAAGACAATTTCCAATGCAGTACTTCAAAGATGCTCATTCTTTTTCACTTGGGCAACAGTAATCAGCATTCCCTACTGGGGTCAACAGAGAAACACCAGCGTAAGAGCACATCTGCCACAAGGGATTTAATATGTGAGAGAAAGCTTGAAGTAACAAATTGTTTCAGCAAAACTATTAATACATGGGGGAAAGAATCTGGCTCCAAGTTCTTGAAACAGTGGGAGGGGAAATGAGCTGCTGGAGGTTGAAACAAATTGGTTTCTGGAAGCTCTTGAGATGTCATGCCAGACCTGTGAGCTGTGCATTGCTTCTGATATTAGATAGTCTGTTTTTAAACTGTACACATAAAAAAAACAGCCAAACAAAAAAATACCCAAAAAACCCCACAAAAAACATGGGTGAAAATAGAATACCCAAGGCCTGTATCTACTCATTTCCTTCCTAACAATAAATAATCCTTGCCAGAACCCCCATCTTCTGTAGGGCTTAACAGTAATGAGACTTTGCAGTGCTTTAGTTTCATCAAGTAATCATAAATAAAACAGGTTTTGATTTGTAGCTGTATGCTTTCAAAAAAGATGCACACAACTTTTCCTACTCTTTCCGTTTTCAGAAATGAAAAAAACCCCACAAAACACTTGAACTTGGCCAGGTCAAAATGTACTCTTGGCAGTGGAAACTTTGAAAGATGCAGCATATTTGGCATCATTTGTATCTGTTGGCTTATGGAACATTTATGTAGTTATAAGCATTTCCAAAAAATGTTTTCTTAGCTCTCTTGGAATGTTGACATTAAATTATCCATGCTACAAGGATCCGTGTCTAAGAATTGCAGTTTATTACACACTACCCTTGGAGGAAGAACAAAGCTAACGCTAAATGTGGTGGAAAAGCAGTGTAACTTAGGAGCAGCAGCACCACACTAATTCTGTTCTTTGGAACCAAAAAGCAACTGGTAGTCAGAACAAAAAATTAATATCTTGGTAACTAGAAGGGTGAAAGGACCAGGAGAAATAAGGACTATTAAGGAATGGTAATGCAATATTACCCTTGGGATAAGGATTTCATAATGGTGTCCTGTAGAATATTTCTGGATATCAACCCAATTAGCAGGAACAGAAACATGCAAAATTTTAACTTTGTGAAATATTCGAGCATTTTAGTTAACTATTTAAATTTTACAGCATTATTTTCTAGTTACATGTGTAAGTCAAGCCCATATAATGCATGTTAATAGTTTTGATTAATCATATTTTTATTTGATTAATAATATTTGTTTAATTCTTGTGTCCATTGCAATACTTCATTACATTTGTGTTCACAGAAGCACAAGTGCCAGATTCTGCTGTCAGTCATGCTGGAATCACACAGCTCACTTGATGGGTTATTCCAATTGCAAGAGGATTGCTAAAAGTAAAGCTACATCTTACCTACATCTTACTTTCTCACCATATTCAGTTAAAAAATAATTTAATATTACAGAGGCAGTGTGGATTCTTTTTCACCACAACAAATACTAAGATTTTATACAAGTACTCAGGGTCCAGGGGAGAAAAACATTCAAAATCATGTGAATTTTTTATTAGGGACAAAATTAAATGAATATTCCCTAGCATACATTACTATTTTTTTTTTTTTTTACTTTTTATACATTATTCATTGATAACTTACTAATGCTAGAACTTCTACAGTTAAAGAAATTTCAGGATTTGCTCATACACGTTTTGAAACTAATTAGAAATTCTACTCTTTCTAGCACCCACTGTCAGAATTATTTACAGAAACTGCATTAACAAGAACTATGTATTAAAATTCATGAGAGTGACTAAAGGATTTTCCAAACTACTGTCTTAAACATATTAGCACATTATTTATAAATAATAATTATTTCTACTTTAATACTGGTATATGTGTAGTTTGTATCAATTAGAAGGCTGATTCAGTCTCTAATTACTGACTGTTCTGAAGCTCAGAAAAATGAACTGTTGTAGCCCTTTTTACAAAGTTGTGTTCTTCACCTTGACTGGATTCCTACCACATGCCCTACAAGTCCTGCAAGGATGGACTTCATGGGTTTCCTGGCCCAGGGAAAGTTAATGGGTGTTGGCATTTGGGGGATGGCAGAGGGGATAAAAGCCTTCCTAGCATGGAAACTGTAAGAACCTATCTAGCAGAAAATTTAAGACCTTGTCACTTACCCCATTGAAAAGAGGAAGAGACACAACCAGTAGAAACCCAGACTGATGTTCTAAGTTCCTATAAATGGATAAGCTTTCTACATGAGGAGCTGTAGCCCTGCCAGCTGGAGACAGATGGGGGGCTATCTCTTAAAATTTGTGTAATATCTTGCTAGAATATATAGAGAGAGGAAGGAAGATAGCCTAAGCTGAACCCTAACAAACCGCAGGTCAGGACAGTGAGGATAGTCTTAAAAGAAAATAAAAATTCACAAGATCCGAGTTAGCGAATGCAGTTGTCTGGGGCTTAGGTGAATTTTGTAGCCTTGAGATTGTCTACGATTCCTCATACTCAAACCTAAAACCAGGTTATGAAATGTGCTGAGCTGCAGCTGCCCAGAAGAATGTATGACATCATATAAGACTTAGACCTACATTTATCCACACAGACTTGAATACTTCCCCTTGCAACATAAATGGAATAAAGCCATTTTTTTTAAAAAAAAGCTATCACAGAATGTAGTATCATTTAAAAACACTGAGACATTTGTGCAAAATACAGGTGTTGGGAAAAAATCTCACCTCCATTCTTGGTGTAATTTACTTAGATTGAAATGTCAGGTTAAAACTTCACAGAATCAAAAACCCAACTGGTCCATAAGCAGGAGGAGGCAGGAGCTGCTCCACAGCTCTGGCTGGCGGGCTCCTTCCAGGATTAATGGGGAGAAAAGTAACCTGAAGATAACACTTCCATAGGAACCACTGTGTGCTTCTGCACAGGCTTCCATACTCAGAAATGAAAATTTCTGTTCAGAATATGTTTAAGCACCTTTAATGATATCACTTTTGGTTTTGATACATGCACAGTTTCCATTCTGAAACAATTTGATATGAATTGGTTTTCAAATTAGTATGTATTAGTATGTAGCATTCTATATTTCTTAACAACTTGACTGGCAGACTAAGGAAATGTAGGGGGCTCTTTCCAGTGTGACAGAAAACAGGTGCACTTCTTCAGTTCTTGTTTCCAAGACTCCCTTGTTTGCTAATACATTTATGCATATGTTTATATTTTTAAAATCATTACTGTATTTCATTTTGACATAATGAATAATTTTCTCTATAAACATGTTGCTTAGGATAAAAGAGTGCACCCAGCTCATTTTTGCTCTTTGTCTTTTTTTCAATATTTTGATAACACATCTAGGATTCTTCTCCCTGGTTTCTAGCAGTATTGCATTCTGGTCATTTTAATTCTGATTTAAGAGGAATGTTCAGTGAAATCCATCGAGTAAGAATGTTTTGAGAGCAGGCAATATTCTCACTTCTGCTGTGAAGAGCTTTGGGATTCTTTGTTTTATCATTCATCTTCCAAACCTAAAATATTAGTTTTCATGGGGTAAGACTTGTTGTTTCCTCAGCTTTGTCAATAATATCCTGTGAAAAAAACAATCATACTTCTAACTGTTGCTTTCCATTCATCAAAGAGAAGAAATATTCCCCATCTTTATAAAAAACTACAATGATTACTGTCGTTTCCAGTATCTTGCATTGTATTATAACAAGATTGTCTATAAATGGCACAAAAACACCTTTCTGTAATAACTGGAAAAATGGAAAAGTAGTCGAGTTTATGCCTATGTTTACTTCCTCCAGTATTTCTGTGTTTGCTCTGTAAAGCTGACGTACTGATCTGTTTTCTGCTGCTGATGCTAACGTTTTGGGATGTCTAGCAAAAAGAGAAAACTCTGAAAAACAAAAAATCTAGAACCAAACCTCAATAAACCCATTACTGTGACCCTAAATATAGGACATTTTACACATGCAGCCCACCTAGAAAAGCTAAATTGTGTTACAGTAACTTAATTTGTTTTTGTAAGTCCTTCTGTGTTCTGTGTCAGTGCACTTGCATTTAAATTTGAGAACCTCTGCATAACATACTGCAATAATTTGCTGCCCTGTAAAAAAGAGTTCCATCTATAAGTGTTTCCCAAGTAATACTACCCTTCCCAGCCTCTATACATATAAAATTGGCATAAACTTTTCCCAAAAGTAAGTAGTCATAAAATGAAAAATTAACATTTGTCTTAAAAAAATCATATTGGAATGTCTGCTCACTTATAACGTTCCCCTGTGAGCTCATCCTCCTCCTTTATCTTCTTTTCTCTAAAATCTCCTTATTGAAACTGAAGGCAGTGCAGTTATCTTCTTGAAAGATCAGAGGAAGGAATGAGTTTTCACAAAGATATTTTTTCATACACCTCATACCTGTAGCTTTCCCATATAACTCTGAACAGACAGGCATAACAAGGGGTTTCTGTTCTCCACGAAACATCCATTCAGCTCTGCCTCAGGTGTCCTTGGCCACAGATTTGATCAGACTGAACGTAACAGTTATTTACTCTAACACATTGCCTGTATGGTCACAGAAATATTGCAACTGTAGTTTTAATCTTCTTCCACTTTAAGACAATTTTTAAAAAGAATATGTAAATAATTCAGTGTATGATGGAGTTACTAATTTCCTTAGGAGAGCTTAACATTGTCATTGTTTTCTGAAAGTTGTACCTCATTTATCCATAGGTGCCTATAAGAAAACAAATATTCTAGTCGTAGGTATGGGCTTAGGCACCCTTCACAGACTAAAATACTTTTTTTCACAGTGTGGCTATTATTCCTCTCTGTTTTTATCCTTATTTGAATATCAAGCTGTCATGCAAATCTCATTAAATCTATCCTTGCACCACCCTTCAGAGGATATTTGCTGCATCAGGTCTTGGCTATTCAGAGTGTCTCTGACAAAGAAAATAAAATCTGAAACCCATTCACAGTATTTCTCTACCCTTGGGTTTCTTCGGTAATAACTGGTCAAATACAGAATGAAGTTTGCAGGTGCATCATTGCCTTCTCCTCCTGGTAAATGAATAGATGTTGTGTTTGCCTTTAGCTATTGCAGATGATTTCTAGTATCCCATTTCCCTCTTGAAAATATGTTGCCTCATGCTCCACATTTTTTATGATCATTTACATTCTAAAAGATGTAGTGGTTGAAGATCTTGCTGCCAATATGATTTCTACCTCTGTCCCTCATCTGAGCAAGTTTGGGGACCACAGGACAGCAACTTAGGCACACACAAGTACCCTGTGCCAGTTTTTGCTTCTGTGTAAAGGTAAAAGTGTCTGGAAAGCCAGTATCTTCCAAGTTCCCCATGCATTTTACATCCTAATAAACTCGGGTGCAGATTCTGGAATCCATTCTAAACATAATAAAATAACAATTACCATTGGAGTAAGTATCTTTTATCTCCCCTTTTGTCACATGCTACTGAATCCTCCTGCAAGTAACTGATGAGCAGACAGCTTATGTTCTCTTTAGAGAGCGCGTTCTGGCCGTTATCCGTCACACCGTGCTTACAGGACTGCCCTCCAAAATGTGTCATAAAAACTGACATCAGAGTCCAAGGCATCTTTGTGTACAAAAACTGTTCTTTCAGATTTCTCACATAATCTGATCAAACCCTCTGCTTTTCTTGGGTCTTGCATTGTCACCCAGGAGAAAGGAGTACACAGTCACCCCAAAGTTTTCAGGGCCTCTCTAACAGAGTGTACTCCAGATAGTACATCTGCTCGACAGCTGGTATTTAATGACTGCAGTAACACTGTAGAAACTTAGGCGAATAAAGTTATTTTCGTTGCTAATAATTCAATATTCATGGTATTTTCTACTTCTTTTGGAATGTCAGGTACTTGAAGGGACACAACAGGTCTCTGGTGTTAATATAGGGTGCCAGGCTGCTCCTTCCTTCAGGGGTTCTGCTGTCCTTGCATCCTGAAGCAAGGCAGGACCCAAATGGTTTTCCTATGGAGACTTGCTGTAAGGTCCTTCCTTTCAAGAATTATCTGGAGTAATGTTTGGAGATGTGTCTGTATTCTGTGTAGTTCTTCTTCCTAGCCTTGATCTTCAGGATCAAACTTGTTAGCGCTGGGGTTGGTGTGAGGCTGCTCTGCCTTCCCATCATCTCTTCACTCTTGGGTCCTGGTTGTGTATGTTTGCCTGAGAAAACTGCTCAAATGTCATCACATAGAGTGACGGCACAATGCAGTTTGAGACAACTGTCTCTGGACACAGGATTGAGAAAAAATAACAGCAAATTGAGCATCTATATGAAATTAGTCTATTCCTCAACCTGAGTAAGTAACAAAAATAACCGTTTACAAGACAGGCATAGATCAAATATAAGCTGTTCAGCATACTTGCAGCAGTCAGAGCAAACTAGCTGTTTCATCATATTTCACTTCTGTTAGTACAAGTCATTTGATAAGTAGTAGTGTTATCGGGTAAGTTTTTAATTGTCAGCAAGATCAGACAAACATTCAGTGGAGCTGTGGGTTACATATTACTGGGTTTCATGAAACTACTTGGTGGCAGACAATTTACTTAAAATATTGTGACTTTATATTCATGAAAACCACTAATATCTTCATCTCCAGACTGATTCATGACCTTGGAGCTAATTCTATTTGGTATAAGATGTGCCCTGAATGTTCAAATAATGTGTATGTACAAACATCTTAGCTCTTGTATTTCTGGCATTTGTAATTGCTAAACCCTGTTCTAATTCTAGCCAATCAACCATGATAATCTCTGATTTTAATCTCAACTAGCACCTCGGATTAACAGGCATATACGAAAAATATGCTTCTGGAGATCGTAGTTCCTTGGTATATCATACAACTACTTTATATTTTATTTTTCTATCCTAGAAATTATTCCTTTGGCCACAAAAAATGTATGCCCACATATCTGTCATGTTTGATTCTCAGTTTTGAGATGCATTGATCTGATAACACAGTTTTGTGCAACTGATGTGTTCATATTTCTTACTGGCATGTTTCAGATATGCACTTTGAATCTGATATACAGCATCTGTAAACCTTTTCATCTTTTATTTCATTGTTTTAGCAGTCTAGTAATGTTCAGGTTTAGAAATCATCTCTGCCAAAGTTATGCCATATTGCTCTATTTGGCACAGGTCAAAACTACAGTTTATGCACTTCTGAAGATTTCTTCCCCACATCCAAAGCTATCCTATTTAGTGCGCAAGAAAATAGTAAGGATTAAGGTGAAGACCTATACAGAAGACTGGAAATCTCAAACCATCCACTTTCCTTCCATGTGCACCCTCTGCTGCCCTGTAAAGGTGCTGATGTTGCTGACAGCCCTGTCCAGCCCTGCCCAGCTGCTTCAGCCCAGCCACAGGGAGTGTCCCTGAGCAGCAGCAAACGGAAATGGATGGAGGAGCTCAAGCCTCTTCCCAACAAACTCCTTGTACCTGCCCGTGTGAGGGTATAGGAAACCATACGTGCATGCTCATTAGCTTGCGTAACAAAGCCGTTTGTTTAGCATCCTGATGTACGCCACGAATTGCTGGGACAGTTGATCCCTGCCTTGCTTCCCCCTAAAGCCAACGTTGCCCAGTGCAGCAGTCAATAAGTATCAAACTGATTTACTGTGTAGGAGCATATAAACTTCAGTGTATGGCACTACCAGTGACTACCAGGCTTTTATTGACAGCTTTCTTCATCAAGGTCCCAGGAATTTTGAAGAAGACTGGGCCCCATTACATTAAATACTTTAAAAAATGTACTTAAATTTGCATTTATAATCTGAAGCTAACAGTATGCTGGGCCAGCAACTTAATTCTACAAGATAAAGACTTCACTATTCCAAAACACTGAAGTAATTCACTGGATATGGAACTAATCTAATTCTCTTAGATCAGAATTTATATGATATTAAATATATTCTGACAGCACAGTGATAAAGAAGATTGAAAGAAAAGAGTGTGCAGAACCGTAGAGGTTGCATGCATTTTCATGTTACTTTGGGAGGGTTTTTTTCCTTCCCCACTAATGCCTTGAGCTTAAAGCACCTCCCACAAAATGTGAATGGAAGGACAGGGTTCAGATCTAAGAGCTGATGTTTGTTACTATTAAGAAGCCCTGATGTCATCAGGCATAACAAATGGCATCATCAGTTGTGAATGTGGGCACATTATATCAAAGAAACAGCCACTAAATTAGTGGCTGGAATAATATTAATTAACAGACGCTGCAGTATGGTTTTAAATTTTTTGGTACAGTAGATTTCCACACAGCATAATCTTGGCTCATTAATATGAATAAAATACCATGCTGTGATCCCCAACAGGTACAGCAAGTTTAGCCAAGTGCCCTTATGAACAGCAGAGATGTTGGACACCAGTGTGAACAGCACTGCCAAATCCCTGGGTCTCTTTTATCTTTGACTGATTTTTGAGCATGGGCTGTTACTGCCCAGGCCAAGGACAGATAGCTGTGATTTGTGCTTCTTCACAGCTCCCCACAGCAACCTGGACTGGAAAACTGCTGACTGGACGGCACCCAGCAGCTGCCCAGGGCCGGGATCTGGCCAAGGCGATCACCGATCCGTGCCCGTGCCGCCTGGGCAGCTCCTGGACTCGCTCCCGACTGCCCAGGGCACTGAGCAGTGGGATTTCTGACAGAGGCTCCGTGTTGCTCCCTCACAGATCCGAATGTGCTGGTAGGGCTTATGCCAAGTGCTCAACCATCACTAAAGGGTACAAACCTGAATAGAAGTGACTGTATGAACCCAAGAAAAAAGTTGGCAGGAGTCATTGTTTAGGCCTGACAGGTTTGTTTCTTTGCCCCAGCTTCCTCCATACAATACTTTAACCCATATCATGCTTTTGAATGCTTTTACTGTGTATATTGCCAGTGTTCCAAAGGTTCCTTTTATGTATTGCTATCCCTGTTGTCCATGTTCAGGTCTACTATAGGGAATACCCAGTTTTCTTCCTAAGTCTTTGGGCTAGAGAAGGCCACAAATGCCTCAAATACCATGTCCACAGCCCTCCCAGTAAGTACACTGGTGTGCTCCCCTGTAGTGTCCCAGGTGACAGCAAATCAAGGGATTTAGGCCAAGCAAAAAAGCACAGCAAGATGAAACTCAAAAATTTCTTTTGAGTCTGAGCCACTATCACCTCAACTTGTACTGAAGCGTATATTATTCTTTTAAACACATACCAGCATGCACTAGTATGCTGCATCTGAGCAATTGATTAAATGGAATCCAAAGAGAACATCTGGAGATTCAGGCACTTTGGGCTTGAAGCAATCTTATGTGTACAGCAGGAGTTGTAATTCTTTTTCTTGGGTGGAAGATTAGAAAACAACTTTTCACAAAATGAAGCATACAAAGGGGAACTAAGGATTTTTTTTTCTTGTATGCATTATTTTTTTAAAAGTAGTTTTAATAATAAAGTGTCTACACTCACTGTCTCTAATCTCTGTCTTTAGGATTCAGCTGATCTTTTAGAACAGTCATGAGTACTCGTGATCCTTGATCACCATTTTTTAATAAAACAGCTCAAACTTTCTTTCCTCTCTCCCCTACTCCCCTTCCTCTGGAATTGTTTTTGTAGTTCATCTCAGCTTGTAGTAATATATTCTTTATATAAATAATTTAATAATTTACATGGTCCAGATTCATGGAGTTTCGTCTTCCAATCTGACTTCTCAGGCAATGACATCACATATTAAATATGGAATAAATTCAGTTCATTCAGCAAACTCAACAAGGCAGAGTATGCAAGCTGAAGAAGTCTTCCTGGTCTTATCTCTCCAAGTAAAGTTGTATTTTACAACCAAGTTGCAGTGTTGGATTCTCAACACGGGTGGTTGCCTGCCCACAGACCTTCACAGTAAGGACTAAGCTTTCCCTGGAAAACTTGGGCTAATATAAAACCGATATGTGTTTGACCATGATATAAATGTGAGTAGAACTCAAGTAAAATCTTTCACAGTCCTCTAACAAATCTGGATACATTTAAATCAAATTTTATTAGATTAAGTTTTAACCGTAATTTCTGATTCCTGTTCCTGACTTTACCCCTTGCTAAAAGGGGAAAATGAACATGAACAAATGTGGCAGATACTTTCCATTCTGTCCATTCAGAAATTAGGGGTTATTTTCAAGATTTATACACTGAGCATTACCAGCAATAAGATGCATAGTTCCTTATTTATAGTAAAAAATTCTCCTTACTGCACAAAATTTACTTTTAAAAACATGTATTTTAGCTTTCCTAGTGGAGTTCATTATGAGTCAATTTATCTTTCAAAGTATTTGAGCTGATATTGTTCTATCCATTCCTTGTAACAGTAGTGTTTAGACAATTATATGACATACCAGCATAATACAGGTAAACCTTGCAGGGTAGGTTATTCTATTGGAAATACTCAGAAACCTGAGTTCACTGTGCATTAAAAGATGAACACCTCCATTTTAAAAAATTCTGTTCTTGCTTCAGAACATGTATTGCATTAACTCACAGTTGTAAGACTTCTGAGATAAGTCCCATGAAAAAGAATCTGTTTAAAAACAAACACAGCCCAAAACTTACAAGCATCAGAAAATCTATGTAAAAAAATGCACTTATATACACTATTCTGACAATGGCACAGGGTATTTTAATGTATTTTTAACACATGAAGACCAGTAAGTGGAAAATTTAATCATATTATTGCATATATTTAATCACTTTATGCAGCAGAATGACAGAACTTTACCAAGCCATTATTACAGCTTTTAATTTTAAATTGCTTATTGAACGGACTAATTTTGACCTTTAGCCAAAGATAAAATTATCCATAAAACCAAAGGGATAAGATCTTCAGGTACAGCAATTTGTGATAGCTACTGTAAGGTCAGCAGAGCTTTGCAAGTTTATCACTCCTGTCTGCTCGAATTAATTAAAGACATCTGGTTGGATTCTAGATGCTTCAAGAGACATAGTGTAAATGAAGTAATAATTTATTATGGAATCATTTTGATCGGAAGAGACCCTCAAGATCATTGAGTCCAACCATTCTACAGAGTTACTAATTTTTATCATTTTTCTAAATACTGAAGTTACTCCTGAGTTGTGTATTATAAACACATTATCTGTTCTTCTTAAATTTTGGCTACACAGTAAACCAATTATGAGCCAAAATTTTTCATTTATTATATCTTGCATAGATACTTAACTAGAAAGAACATAGAAAAAACTGCAAAAAATTCTTACTCTATCATTTTAAAATGTCCTGCTGGAACAGCCAATAAACCATTTAATTTCTGGGTTTTTTCTATTTTAGAAATGCTCTCACAGGACTCACTTTTGTGGGGGTTCAATATAATTCAGTAAGTGCAGTTAATAATGGTAATAGTGCTATGGAACGACAGATATTATTAGCCATAACAAGTCAGTTATGTTGGTGATAGTGGCCATTAGACGTGCACATTAATCCTTCGAGATTTACAGCTGAGTTTTAGTACAGAAGAGGAATCATGAATCAGCAAATTTAAAAGCATGTTACATTCTAAGACGAGAAGTGTACTCTGTCACTTCTCAGTAGAGGTGTGTCCAATTTGATTTACATTTGCTACCCAGATAATGACTTAACATGTTCTCTTCACGCTTTTTTACTTTTGCAGTGACTTTCAGTCTTTGTGATGATACCAGGTATCTCCAATGGCTGTTTTTCCCAATTTCTTCACACAATAGCCACAAAGAAGCCACAGCACAGCGGTTTTCATTAAATTATCTAAACTCCATGCCTAATCTCTAGGATTAAAACCTGTTCCATTCCCTGTAATTTCCAAAGTCTGCTGTTCAGGCTGAAACTCCCAATGACGGTTCCAGTCCGTGCAAATCCAGATAATTTTCCTGAAGGACTCCCCAGCTGATGATTACGTATTCTTGCCTTTTATAGTTTACAAGAAGCAATTTATTAGATAAACTCATATGTGTCTTTTTCTTTTTATTTTTTCCTATACTGAAGAACAGCGTGCATGCTTCTGTCCATTTGTTCTTCAAGATTATGGTTCTTTAATCTTATCTGTGTTCCTAATGAAGTATGTTTCTTTACAAGGACTAAAAAATATGTTCCATGTAGGGAATGACACAATTTCATTTTTACATTTTCTACTTAATTGTTATTAGTGTATAGAAACACTCGATACAATGGCTACCTAGAAATGCCTAGTTAGGCAGTTGATATCCACTTATAAAACAGTATACGTGCCCATGGTATCTCTATATTCAGTCCTATGAAGTCTTTAATCAATACTAACCTAGATTAGGTTAAAAACTAATAGCTGGATCTCACTGAAGACCATAATGAATTCCACATCTAAGCACCATTCTGTATTTCACAGAAAGGTCAAAAATCCATAGGTATTCTTAGCCATACTGAACTCTCATCTATATATAATGAGTCTTTAAATGTTATGACTTTACATTCATTTTGCTGTCATTACAATCTGTATATTCTTCCTCTAGCTCCCAAGACCTATACATTCTCTTAATGCAGTAAGTATGCACTTATTAGTTAGAAAAGTATTTAAATTCCTATTGTGTTTAACAAATAATATAACCGGTAGGCGTGAAAAACGTTCTGTCTCTAGTATCCCAGCAGCATGCACAGACACTCATTCCTACATTTAGAAACCATCAAGATGAAATTCTGTGATGAGGATACATTTTCATGCTCCTATCTGTTCATCACCTTTGTCACCTAAATAGCATCCAATAGCAAATTCAGATTTCTTTGCCATCCTAAACGTAACTTCTGTCAAGGGTCAGAGTCAAGCTGCGCTTGTGATCTCTACCTTTCAAGTTTCCCTCTCTAGGAAATTTTACACTCTGCAACCCAGCTGAAATTCATAATTTGTGAGGCACCGTATCCTCACTGTACTGTTGTGCCAACGGAGACTTCTTATTGCAATCTCCTGTGAGTGCATACCTGTCTTGTAATAGTATTTTTTACCATCCCTCTTTATGCCAAGATCCACTGCACTGTCCAGCCTATGTACCTGAGCTAGATTTTCCATCTTACCCAGCTCTCACAAGAGACAGGACGTTTGTTTCCCCTGTGTTTACATGCACACTGTGTACAATTCAGATAGCCCTTTTCACACTACTGTTTTTTCCCTTGCTAACTCAAATATTTGCATGCTGGCTAATCAGTTCTTAAGTAGATGTTCACTAAAATTAATGTTTATTTCCAGTTCTTATTATTTCCCTTCTACCTGCCCAGTCATTATTTTCTTAATATCACCTCCAACAACTGATTTCTTTCCAGATTATTTTTCTTAATACCCTCTTTTTAAATTTAGCTCTGCATAGTCAAACGAAGTAATGTCAAGCAAATAAATCAAATATACTTTAGTTACATGTTATACTACATTTTCTAGCTGTAGCTTAGCAGAAAAAATTAATAAAACCTATATTTTGAAGAAAGTAATATACTCATAAACAATTGTGAACAAAGAGATTAAAAGCTATTAAATAAATTATTGACTTTCATGAAATATTTGCTCAGCCCTACTTAATGTCTACAAGAAATATTTCTAGTTTTGTATTTAGCGATTTCACATAATGGATATTAGAAGGTGATGAACAGACAAGAGGAAAATCTGGCAAGCAAAATCCTTTGAAAAGTACAGAGAAATGAAATACAGACTCTTTCTGGTGTCACTAAAACACAGACTAAATTGCAGGGGGCATATATTCATTAGTATACCTCATCTCCAGCGGAAATCACAGACCTGAAATAGGTACCAAGTTTTTTCTGTGAAACCCATAGGGATTGCAAGATGCTTAGAAATGATGCCACTGCAGTAGCCAGTCTGTAGGCAGCCACCGGCATTCACAGGGTGGAAATGGAGGCCCAAGTCCATCCTGTCCTACACACGTGGATATTTAATTTTCAGCAGAAGAAAGGCACCTGTTTCCAGTGAGGTTTCAGAGTGCTGAGCATTCCCCCTGAGCTGGGTCTAAGCCAGATATTGTACTCTCTCAAAAAACACCTAAGAAGCTTCATATCGATTAATCCAACGATCAGAGCCATTAAGATAGCATTAGAAAAAATAGGCCCAAATGTAGGCTTTAGCTCCCTGCCTAATTCGAGGAGGCTTGAAATGTGTATTTTGTATCTGCCAGAATATCAGATTCTTACCAGCATACTGTAGTGTTAGTATTCTGAAGTGCACCTGTGGAGGCTGGTGGACTTTGCACTAATAGCCAAATATCAACTGAAGCAAGTGTTAGAATTTTGATGTTTCCATGTGAATCCCCCAAGCCTCAGGGTATTTAGTATTCTCATCTTCTTTCTGAAAAATAATCAAGTACTTAAGGATTTTATTAGTAGACAGTAGGGCAGAGAAACATTTCAGATGTCAGCCTGGCAGGAGCACCAGTGAATCCAACACCTCTCCGAGTCTAATGCTGAGGCTGTGATATGTACCCACAACTTGGGGACTTCAGCACCGTTCGGAACAAACTACTGTCATTTGCTCTTGAAAAGCCTCCTCTGCCATCAAAAAGCCATCTTACATCAAACTGCCCTGGTGATGCATATTTAAGCAATGCACAACTGTAGATGACTTTGGGACTTAAACAGCCTGACACACAATTTACATGCACTGACCCCATCAGGAAGTTGTAGGCTAAATCCGTACCATTTTTGTGTCTTCTGTGAGGTGTCTCTAAACATGAAAATCCACTGAACTTTGATTCTTTCAAAAGAACATCAAAATTTGAGTTTAGAATTAGGATTTGCGCAATGGTCAAGGTACCAGTTAAAACTCAGTGTGGAAGAACGAAGACTTTGGATAATTTCTCTTGAGAGGTAAAAGTACAATAATGGCTAAGTAAAACACAGCAGAGGATGTCATATAGTTATAAAGACAGAGTTTAACAGGTAGATATTTTTTGGATTTTGGTCTTGTTTTACAGCTAGTGCCATGGAGTATTTCCATATTTTTTGGATGGAAGTTGTTGAAAGTAGAGGAGTAGCAAAGCAAAGCTTCCAGTGTTATTTCTGCAGGTGAATCTCAAGATTGCAGGCTTTCTACAGTGGCATTTGCTCCTTCCTTTTCATTTCACTAAGCATCCCTGTGCTAAATGAAATAAGGTATAATTACATGAAAAATTAAGATGTATCAGGACGCTCTGACACACATGCCATAAAATGTGAATATAACCAGAAAATTATCACCTAACTAAAGAAAACCTTTATGGATTCTGAGCATCAGTTCTTATTTTACTGGCAAAGATTCTTTTGACATTCCTACTACTTCTAAATCTTATGTTTATTACAAACCATGTATTCACCAGGTTAATATAAGGGATAACAGTAATCAGTTATATTTAACTGGCATGTTAGTGTTCTAAGTAGCAGTTTATCATGAACCGCTTTTAGAAAATGTAATTTGAATGAGTAATCTCTTCTATGTACATCAAAAAGGAATTCAGACTGATTCCATTTTGCCTCTTATATTTTTTGTTAATTATTTTTGTAAAGAAAATCTCAGCTTCCTACAACCCAGTATTGAAAACCAGCATTTATTGTTTATATCTTCATGTACATTACCTAATATTTGAGTGTTAGCAAAATGTCAAAAAATAGTAGATTTTAAGTCGTATATCTGTCCCAACATGACAGGCATATATTTCAGAGTTTAGACTGGCCAGTAAGAAGTTACTTGCAACAATTTCTAACTCTCCTACCTGAGGTTATTCTTCCCTCTGCAGCTTCATTGAATCGTTCTGTTCCAAAATGCTCCAGCCTATTTCCTAATCATACTCTTCTTAAGCACTTATTGAGTGAAATTGTGACATGCTGATGCCAGTAATAGTTTTGCCAGATGAGCCAAGTTTAAATAAAGACATCTGGACAACTACCATGTTTTTTTTCTCCATTGGTTATCTTGAAATTTGTGTTTCAGAGTTCTCAAACCAGTTTTCACTCTTCAAGCAACTAAATTTGTATCACACTACATAACTTATCATCTAGCTTGCTTCCTGCAGAACAAGCCATTTTCCAGAGTTAGCAATAGTCTTGTATCCAGCTGGCATACGTGGCTAGCCAATGCCCTCAATTAAGAAACAAAAAAAAGGTCTTCACAGCTACTGTATGCTCCATTTTTTGCAGTGACTTCAAAATCTTCTTTCAAAGATAACATAATTCCTGATATGAATGTGTATCATTATCTCATGTTAACTGCTACATGCATCACTCTACTTTTTACACAACATTTGACAAGATCACTGCTCTGTGTATCACAGGGTTCCTCTTCCTCTCACCAACCTGCTAACTGTGTTGTCACCCTCAACAGCTTTATGTGCTAGTATAATGAAAATGAAAGAAACTGCTGTTCATCGTCAGCGTCCCGATGGGTCTCTACATGAGTGACACAAAAGTAATTGTCAACAGTGTAAAGGTAGACCCAAGACCTATCCACGGGAAGGCCTCTGACAAGGGAGGTTGGGTCATGTATGTCAGACAAGACAGAGGGGTATATTTGGATTCCAAGAATCACTCTCACATGAAAATAACGTAATTACAGGGCCAAAAGGTCAAACTCAGCTAGGTCTAGAAATTCTACAGAGTAGATGCAAAGATTACAAAGGCACTTTTGGACTCTGGGAAGTATGACAAGCTCTAATGGCAGACGTAGCCGTTGGATGGTCCTGAAAACTTTGAACAGTCAGCAGAGAAAGTTGGAATTACCTTTCTTTCTGGTAGAGGCTGCTGAATGTCTCCTTGAGGCTTCTGTATTAAGGCTCTTTGTCTAATGCTGTCTGTTTTCTCAAAATAACTTTTCCTAAAAATAGTTTATTTTAGATTGCCAGATCTAAATATGAAGAAACTACACTTGCTTTACCTCTTGTCTTCTGGTATTACATAATGAAGTAGCATTTCCCACATCTAGAAGAAAACGTGAAACCTGAATCAATACTGTTTGTTGTTACTTATTCTCTAGTATTTTTGTTGCTTACTGTGAGACACAGGAGTATGAAAAATTAAGCCTTGCTTAAATGAAGTGATATTTGATGCTAAATGCTTTCATATTGTTGCAGCATCAGTCACAGTAACATTTTAATATTTGATGAACTAAATTAGGTAAATGAGGAATGTAATTAAAATGCTGTTCTCAACCTCTAAAATAATTTAAGAAATTAGATGAGGAGTGGATTGGTCCACATACTTCACAGGAAACATTGAAAAAATGACATTACTGTCTCCCACTTGAATAAGTTGTCAGCTGATTTCAACACACTTTAACCCTCCATAGTTACTGTGAGTACAGCACTGGTTGCTTTTGGGGGGCATTGTACATTAATGTTTAGTCTCTTTAAACCAAGCTAAAACAGTGTTTCAATCAGTTCCAATGACACACAGCTGAAGTTCTCAGTTTGTCTCTTCTGGGACCTCCTTTTTCATCTTGAGAGGTCTCGTCTCGTCTCTCCAATCAAGCAAAGAACTCCATTCCCCTTTGAAATATGGAAAGTTATAAAATCACCTAACTCATTTACCACTCCGTTGAGCATTATGACTCTGTGGACTAAAAGCCTTTGAGACATGATGGGTTTTTTCTTGTTTCCAGTTAGCCAATTAGCCTCCACTGTAGATTAAAACACAGTTCAGTGCGTATCCAACAACTAGAGGGAGCTCTCTGGAAGGGCTTTGGAAGACCTTTCTGCTTAACAGCTGTTCGAGCATTCAGTTTTGCTCATTATTAGGTGGAGTCATAAAACCCATGGTAAACCAAATTGTTATGCTTAGTACCAAACAGAGGACATAGAAATTTAAGTTATTTTTTCACTTCCCTGCTAATTTACCTGAAAAAAATAATTCTGACGCCCAGGAACTGGCAGTGTTACACTCAGCAGGCACTCTCAGAGCTACATACTACCTTGGAATTGGATGTAGAAAAATTATTTACCCACCATAGGGGTCCTCCTTTGTTATAAAACACGCAATAGACTATTTCTTTTAAATGGACATTATTTTGTTAGTTTGCAGAAATCATGGTCTCTTTCAAGCTTGTAAAATGTATCACCTCTGTAGTATTAGAAATTGCTACTATAAGAACATATGAATCATAAAGAACATACTATAAATATTGATCGCACTAAATATATACTCATGTATTGTAACATTAAATAGTATGTAATTAGCCTGTGAATTCCAGCAATATGTTTTAGACTTTTTTTGGTATTGTTTTCAGGATAAATTTACAAAGCACAAACTTTTCTTTACCCTAAACCTGCCAGCATACATACATAGAAGTTGCTACCTGTTATTTGTTATCTAGACATTGTCTTAAAAAATAGGCCCTGGAACAAGGCAATAGTCCAGGCAACAACTCAGCACTATAAAAGGGCACCAGTTAATAAAAGTAAGAATATCTGGGGATTTTTTATATCTATAAAAATACATATATACATCCATGTATATATGTGTCTATATATGCATATATCAGTACAAAACAGAACATGTACATATGTATACTATATATAAGTATACATATATATGTAAATCTTATGAGGAGCAGTTGAGGGAACTGGGGCTGTTCAGCCTGGAGAAAAGGAGGCTGAGAGGAGACCTCATCGCTGTCTACAACTACCTGAAAGGAGGTTGTAGCATGGAGGGGGTTGGTCTCTTCCCTCAAGTAGCAAGTGACAGGATGAGAGGAAATGGCCTCAAGTTGTGCCAGGGGAGGTTTAGATTGGAAATTAGGAAAAACTTCTTCACAGAAAGGGTTGTCAGGGACTGGAACAGGCTGCCCAGGGAAGTGCTGGAGTCACCATCCCTGGAAGTACTCAAAGACGTGTAGATGTGGTGCTTAGGGCCATAGTTTAGTGGTGGACTCGGCAGTGCTGGGGTAATGGTTGGACTCAATGACCTTAAGGGTCTTTTCCAAGCTAAATGGCTCTATGATTCTATAGACATATACATATAATATATATGTATATATATGCATATGTATATAATATTTATTTTTAAAATACACTATTTAAAGATTCTCCTCAATAGAAAACTTTGCTACTTTCTGGGGAGGCAAAAACTTCTCTATCCTACTCACAGAGAAGGCTGACCAGCATAGGAGGTGACCTATATGAACAGACAGGAATAGAAGGATAACCTCCACATTTCATTGATAAGTGAGAATGTCAGTCATTACCACCTTGCCACCTCCCCATTTCTTGCGGAGTCTTCCATTGACCATGCTTTACTTGAGAGCTCTCTATTGCTTCCCCTCATTCTCCCTCCAGCTTTTCTCCCCTTTGACCCTTTCTGTCTGCTGCTTCTCTTCGACTTCAGTTTTCCTTAAATGATTCAGAACGGTAGCAGTGAACTTTTAGCCACTGACATTCAAATAGGATCAGAATGATGTCAGAGGAGTTCACACCTCCTTCCCAGTATGTGTTTATAGAAAATGACTTGACTTCTGGCTTCCCAAAATGTAAATGCTTGTTACAGAGCAAGAAATATGTCATAAAAAGGAGATACTGAAGAAAGCAAGAGGCTTTACCCTCCCGCTCTTACTTCTCATGCAGTTCACAGCAGGTGCTGCATTACATTGCACTCTAAAACCTGCTCAGGCAGGTTTAAAAAGATCTGGAATATGAAATCTTCTGTGTACTGTCCTCTTTGGGTCACCCAGGAGTGATCTGGGATTTTCACAGGTGTAAAAAACCACCAGCTTCCCCCATTGCCCAATTGTTCTATCAAGTCAAAAGCAACGGTTGCCTGGTTGGTAATGTGTCTTATGTCATTCAGTATCTATTGTATATAGACCTTTCCAAACAAATTAATTAGGACCTTGAGAAGCAAACCATACAAACTGTGTAGATATGCCATCTTTCTATTCATATGATTGCATTAAGGGACAAAAGAAAAAAAATGACATTTCTCTGTGCAAAATGATGATGAAAATACCCAACATAAGGAAGTTCCTGAAGAGTCAAAGGATGTACATAACGTGGCTTCTTTCTGACATTTTAACAGGTTATATTTCAGTAATCAACCAATTCCGACGCATCTGAGCTTCCTGAACTGTTGATGTATTGATTTATTGTCATCATCATATTCAGATACCATTAACAACCACATTTTCAGGCAACTGTGAGATTTTTAAAGAAATGCCAACAAACAGATGAACAAGATCCTTCCTTCTCATCAGGATGTCAGAATGTTCAAATTCTGTTTCACTAACCCTCTCAGAGGTTTTGACTGCCTTTTCCACAGCTGCACCTGACCTTACTCTTTTCCTCACAAATCCATCCCCTCATGTAGACACTATTTAAGATAGCCATATTGGTAACATTACCCCAAGGATCAATTTATATTCCCTTAATTTGCATGTAACAGTATACCTATGAATATTCAGTCAGACCACTTATTTCACTGAATAGTGAATTATTTATCCATTCACAAACACAAAGCTGCATTAATCACCACTGGACCTATCTTTGCGGTTTACAAGCGTTTTTTTTCCAAGTCTTACAAGTTTCTTAAAATATATTTAATTTCTGTCATTTAATCCAGGTAGTTAGAATTATCAACACAGAACTTCAGCTCTACTTCAATAATTATGGAATGGCATGCAGACCACTTCTGATCCTTTTATGGTCATTTACTCATCACTCAGCCAAAACTAATCATATAAGGGTATTCTCTTCCTGTTGTTGACCTGAACATACTTAAAGCATTTTCTGGTAAGACCTTCAAGGATGAAAACAAAGGAAGAAAAACACAAAAACAGAAAGAAGGAGCCAAAATAACAAATGTTCTTTCCTGATGACATGAAGTCCACAAACTAGACTATTAGATGATAACTAGTAAAGAAGAATGAGTAGAAATACGATGAATAACAAACACAGGAGATTGGGGAACAAAGATGTGAAAAGCTTCCCAACCAAGCACTCTGGGTAACTTCCTTGTAAACCACAATTTAAAACTTCCAATGGTTGACAGTACTTTCTCCCTTTGTGTAAGTAGCAGACAGTTGTGGAAATAATGCTGTTCTAATTTAGCAAAGAAAAAAATCATCGAATTGTTCAGCTGAAACCCCTGGCATAATAGAGAGTTAACTGATTAAGTGTGCTGTCTTTCGCCTAGTTCTTAGTAGGAAACTACAAGAGAAGTAACAATCTCTTTGACACACACTGCTTTCATTTTCTCTCTACATCTATTTTTCAGAGATTTCATGGAACTATGTTTATGCCTTTACAAAACTAATTCTCAGAAGTTCAGGAACTTGATTTTTTTTTTAGTGTCTTAAAATAAGCACAAATGTTGACAATACATTGAATATTAAAATTTCTCAAGCATTCCCTTATTTGTATTATTTCAGTAGCTGTTTTACAGGTTCTACATTATACTCTGATCTTGAAGCCTGCATGTTTTCTTAAGTAAGTTTATTCCACATGTCAACTATTTTAAAATTTATTAATTTCATCCACTCTTCATTAATTTGTGTAACTATTTTCTCCTTGTGTTTCTTTTCCCCTACCCCAATCCATTTACAAGAGCTTTTCTTCCCATATTGCCAACTGGGAAACCTTTAATGAGTTGAAAGCTGTAGTAAGAGGTTTCCTGTTTCGGATCAGCATCTGCTCGAATTTTCTTTGATGAATACAAGTACAGACCTAAAGAACAGCGACCTGAATCTCTGGCACTAAACTTGCAGGTTTTAAAACTGGATTTTACAAAATCCAATACCAGCTACTAGCCTTGAATAATGCTGCAGCACAGAGTTGTTACATAGGAGTTTAGATAAGAAAGATCAGACATATATTCTCCACATATTCGTAAGTAGGACACTGCAAGTCAATAACCTTCAAAGGTTACCAGCGGGATTTCCTGATGCTACTGGTCTCTAGTCTAGAGTCTAGCCTACCACTTCAGCACCACAAAATCAAATTGAAGGAGGACTTTATTTGAGAGGAACAACCTGCATAAGGGAGTTCAGCATTCTTAGTAAGTCTAATGATTCATTCTATCTGACCTTTGCCTTTTGATGCTCAGTTTCTCTTTCACGTGCCTTCCCCCATCACCAAGTCTTCTGCATCCTGAAATAAAAAAGTCTTAAATTAATCTAGAGTTTTAAAAGTTATATGAAACAGAAATGACCTAAGGAGGGCACTTCCCTTTGCTTTTTAAATTATTTGCCGTAATTTTCTAGCAGCAGAAAAATCTTGATTTTTCTAGTAGTCTCTACTTCTTCAGGAAGGAATTTGATAGCTCAGACTCAAACTTCAGCAGAGTCGAACCATCTCGGCTCCAGTAGTACTAGTTTTACACCTGAATTCTTATCAGTCATCCTAAGAGCCGTCCTGCAATTATCTCATAGAGATTAAATTACTAATACTAATGCAATACTAATTAAAATCACCTCTGTTACATTTGAAGACAGAGGAAAAACCCCTATGCACGGCAAAGAAAATGCCAGCTGGTCAATGAAACCTTGTAAACCCTATTTTAAATATTATCCCACCAGAGGAAAATCAATCTAGCACTTGTTATGTATTGGAAATGAGTGTTCTTTTCTTAAAACACAATTTTTGCATTTAGCATGAACAGTGACTATGATCACAAAGCTGCTATATAACAGTTCATTTGCACTGAAATCTTCATAGCCTAATGGGCAAATAATGATGGACTTTTATTATTTCTTTAGAAGAAAAATAAGTTTGTCGAATGATTTTTGCAAGGTACGTGCAATAGTGAGAGAGATTATGGCGAGATACACCACATAAACTCTTCAGGACTCTAAATGAAAAGTAAAACTGTGATAAGAAAGTAGCATTTTGGAAAAACAAACAAACAAAAAAACCACTCCCAACCAAACCAAAATATTTTTCCTTCTCTTTTTGGAACATTGAGTATTCAAAGACAGAAAAAGGCCATTCTCAGTAATGAAACTAGAAAATATATTGTTCCAATATGACCTACTCTTAGCACTAATAAAATCAATAATATTAAGAAGCAACATAAATCTCATTATTTTTTAAAATAATTTTATTAATAGCTCTATAAGTTGTGTAGTGAAACTTTTCTTTAAATCACATCCAGCATAGTTTAGTTACAGGACTCACTTTTAGCTTTATCTGAAACACAGGACCAGTATTTCATTTATACTACAGTACTTTTAAATAGAGGCAAACAGGGATTCTTAGAGATTTAACCTGAATGTTACTAAAATACATTATTACTAGTGAATTATAACAGTTAAGTTCTTTCTAGAGATATGACCCTGAAACTTTCATGCCTGACCTAATTTAGCAGTATTTAATTAAATAAATCTTGAAAAAAAAAGAAACCATTTTTGTAAATTCACTGCTCATGTTAGAAATCTCAAGAGTTCTCATTAACAGAAAATTACATTCATGTGATGAAGAAAGCTTTTGTCATCTGCAGATGAAATAAGTCTATGTGGAGTCATGAACTAATTTGAAAAAGCAGCTAAAACAAAAAGGGGCTTTCTTCTGATGAGTTCTTAGTAGAAAAAAAAAACCCAACCAACACAACGGAATATCACTAAGGAAACTGGATATTCTATTCATGTGAATAGATATTTTCTATGAAAAAATGGCAGCTATCGGAAAGTTGCAGGCTTGTCACTGGATGCGGTGCAGCGGTGTCTGATGCAGAAGCAGCCCCTGGCTGCACGGTCTGCGTCTGGCACACACGCCGCTGGAGCTCACCGCACTCACCCCAGCGCTCCAGGGGCGCTTGCACACCTGAGTGGAAATCTGCATTTCTTTCTCTATTGTTAAAAGCAGGTGGGCATATCATGAGGTGCTGTAGAGTCAAGTTGATTTCATGAACTTCTTAAAAGTTAACTATTCTTAGGCTTCTTTTAAGTATTGAAAGGCCACAATAAGGTTTCCCCAGAGCCTCCTCTTCTCTGGCTGAACTCTCCAACTCTCTCAGCCTTTCCTCATACCAGCTGTTCCAGCCCTCTGATCATTTTGGTGGCTCCTCTGGCCCCTCTCCAACAGGTCCATGCCTGTCCTGGGGGCTCCAGAGCTGGACACAGGACTCCAGGACTGGAGGGGCAGAATCACCTCCCTTGACCTGCTAGCCATGCTCTTTTTGACTGTTTAATGTTTCTATGTACAGCAAAATTAAAATCTGCGTAATTAAGGTTTATTTGTAGAAAACACTGGTGCCAGTGTAGCCTAATCTAAATTGTGATGTAGCCAATTTACATCCATCTAAAAAGGATGTCATTAAGAAAACTATTTCTCCTCCCCCTTTTTTTTTCCAATACAGGGTATCTGCTGATTTATTGCAGGTAGATGAGGTCCCATCAGTGCAGTGACTGGAGGCAGCAGACGTGCCCAGCAGATGTGTACCAAGAATATTCTGTGACAAAAAAAATTTAAAAAAAAGGCAGTTCTGCCAAACCAAGCAGTTCTGCAACCTGCAAATCTATCACTCCCTTGCATGGACTCCCTGGCAATATAGTTCAATTCATAATGTATCTTTTCACTCAGTGGTGATCCTAACTGCTGTCTTTCTCCTTTACCAAAATGCTTCTCTCCCTGAAATTTGAGGTCAGCAGTGATGTTTGCTGCCATGCGTCATGGCTCTCCTCCTACCTTTAGGTTTAGCTGAAGCTGAAGGGCTCAAAAGACAAGGTCAACTGAATACAAACTCTCCTTTTCCTACCACAATTTTTAACAGCAATTAGAAATATTGTAATGTACAAAAAGACAGGTGGTATTATCTATGTGTGCCTTGTGCTGCCAGCAAATGATAAGCTAACAAAAATACTATTGAAATTGACTTAACAAAATTTTGGTGCTAGGTATATATTAAGTTTTTGTAATGTTTTATTTTTCATATGCCTCACTGAAAAGAGCTGGAGAAAAGTATTATGCCTTATCTTCCTAGGCCTGTTCTGCTTGTTGCTGAAGTCTAACACATTGCAACAATGGTGCTAAACCTTCTATGAGACAAGACTCCAGCTACTTAGACGTGCAACAGTTGTCCAGTGGTTATTCTCAGGTATTGCTTCCTGACGGAGTTCCCCTTTCTGTTTATGTAGAATGGGACTTTGTTCTTTATGCAAGTTCTGAAGCGTACTTCAATGATGAATTAATAAGTTCCTCCTTTTTTTCAGAGCAATTAAATACTTTCTTTAGACAATACCCCTGAAGTCACTTCCTAAAAATTCCTGTAAATAAGAAAGAATTGTGCATGCATTGTGTGCAGCATGGTTTTGGATCTAAGTGCCTGGGTTATGCGTACCATGAACAGAGAAAAAAAATGGATCTAGACCTGGCCTGCCCAGGTCCAGCAAGGTGATACAGCTCTGCAGTGCTGCCAGAATGCCTCCTCCGGAGACGCCAGATAGGACACAACTTGTGTGGGGATGTGCTGAAGTGAAGCCAGTTTGAGCATTCCTGCAGTGCCCTGCCCGCTCCTCTGCTTCCAGAGCGTCTCACTGGGGCAGCACCGGAGCTGGCTCCATGTGTTTGCACAGTGTGCACACCGAGCAGCCCCGGGACAGCCGCTCACAGCTGGCACATACACGGCTGGCACACACACAGGTGGCACACACACACACCGGTGGCACACACACACACGGGTGGCACACAGGTGGCACACACACAGGTGGCACACACACACACGGGTGGCACACACACACACACACGGGTGGCACACAGGTGGCACACACACACCGGTGGCACAGCAAGCCTCAGCAGCAGTGGGATTAAATTCTTCCCCGGTCTGGGAGAGAGAGCTTCTTCTGATCTGTTTTCATTGCAGATAATGGAGTGTGGACTTGATTTGAATGCTTCAGAAATTCTTTCTTCCCCTTACTGGAAACTCTATAAATAATATTATCTTGTACAATGTTCAGCAAATTTGGATGTGTAAACCCCGTCAGTTCCAAAATGAGATAGCTGGTGCACAACGAGCTTTAAGAACCTTTCTAAAAGTTTCCATAAAAGGCAATTTAATAATGTAGACATCTGTAACTTTCTTTGAGAAACAGGTTTATCTTTGAAAATGATACTGTACTATTCATTGTCTGTCTGCGTGCAGCTGAAAAGCACTTGAGCCAAATGTTCTCTTCTATTTTTATTCCTTTAGATTGACCTGGGCTTTACAGGAACAACGTTTGTTTTAAAAGACAGATGTGAAACTCTGAAATGCCTTCTGCTTTGCTTGTACTACATTTAACTTCATCATGAATACTCATGTTTTTAGCTTTTAACATTTTCTTTTCCCTCATCTGCATTAAAAATACTTGCCTACATCACCTTCACACTTGTGTTTCTTAAAGACTCACAGTTTCTTTCTACATTTTGTTGTCTTCATTTCGAGAGACAACATAATTTACCTTGAGTTGAGGGCTGACTCCAGGTTACTGAAAGCTCTGTGTGGGCACAATGGAAAAAATACGCCCCACATGATTTTTAACCCCAACGTATTCCATAAGCATAGTTTACATTACTCTTCAGCTGTTCCTCTTTTCATTGTCATTCATTCTTCCTGTGTTAAAGATCTGATGATCTCATTCCTTATTCCTCAAATTATTGTTTAATATTTTATAAGTTTAGCATCAGTGACAGATGCATTTCTTGTCTTGTGCACTTATTTGAATTTATCCGGCTTTTTATCTACTTACTCATTTTCCTTCTCAGAAAATGCCCTCAATTATCCAAAAAATGAAATTATATTAATGACACATTGTTTCTATAAATGTGTAGGTATCACGAAGTAATTAGCATGTAGCTGCTCTGGCCTCTGAAACTTTTTCATACTATAAGAAGTCCAAGTGCTACAGAAATCAATAGGGAAACTCAAATTAATGAGCTAGGATTTCACTGTAATTTGTTCTGAAAGAGAAATGCCAGTTTGCAGTTCACTGATGATGGGTTACTGTACAATGTAGTGACCAACGATCAATATGCCAACCTACTAGAAGAAAAAGTCATTGTAAATCTACATGGCGCGTTGCTGAGATGATGTTTTTATAGAGCAAACAAGTTTTCCTACACTTTCTCTCAAAACTGAACTCAGCGTTTATGAAGAATGAATTGCACTGGTTCAGAATGTCTGCAGCCTGTCCCGATCAGCTGTGCCAAGTCCAGGCTTACAGATGTCACCAGTCTCTCTAGGTCAGAGACATTATGTCAAGCTGAGGCAAGGAAGCTAGACAAGACCACTCTTACAAATCATCTCAAAACATCTCCAGAAATTACTCAGTCTGCTGAGCCATTGTCTCACCACAGACGCTTTGCTGGCTTCCCCAGCCATGGCTGAACATCTGGATCTCAACCATACCACTGTACTAAATGGCACTGGTCCTGTGCAGCCCCTACTTGAAGTATAATTGCACAGAATTAGCACGGAATTAAGGAAAATAAATCTAGTTCTTGTAAGTTTCTTCAAAGCACTTTCTCCTGCAATAACTAGTACTGTGTACAAATATAGAGTTCATCTCAATAAATTGTGAGAGCGAATTTATAGCCTTAAAATATTAAAAAAAAAATGCTTTCACATGATTCTGATTTTACATAATCGAGCACAGCCTGTTCTGGTAGAAAGTAACGGCTGTCTGAAGTAACTTCATGTTACATCTCCACTGGCACATGTTTTTCTATCTAGTTACAGACAATTGTATGCAGTTACAACATTCTAGTAATCTCTGTAAAACAGCTAATGTAGTTGTCTTTTTTTCCTTTTCTTTCCTTCTAATTCTCTCCTCCCACACATGGAATGGATAAGACAGGGACTTCACAAGAGTTTTTAACAACCGTAGATGTGGACCTTCTGCACATCCCATTTTATTTACCCAGACATTAAAACATTTTGTATTGAGTACAGCTCTCCTCTACCACAGAAAGACATTCCAAACTTTTCCGTTAGAAAAAATGCAATCACATGGAGTCAGTGTGTTGGTCCAGCTAAAGCGACTGCTCATTTAGAACTCCAGAGTCAAATATTTCTCTAAATTTGTATTAAAAACGTCCCTGAAAGTCTTTTTCCCCATAGGTTTTATTTTCACCCAAAGCACAGTGAGTTACAGCTTTCTAGAACGCCTCCAATGTAAGTGTTGTGGGGACCTGCCGACAGAGCCGGGCCCTTTGCTCCGCAGAGCGTGCCCGTGCGGTTCTGCACCAAGAGCCCTGTGCCCAGACCTCACAGCAACTGCTCATCTGCCACATTTCATGCACTTCAGCCTATGCCTGAGTAGTAAAATCCTTCTATACCGCCACCGTGGGTGGCCTTTTAACAAGTAGGCACAACAGAGTATAACAAAGAATGTTTCATGCAAAAGATGATAGCAATTTATTTGTAAATTTCTATAAAACCTTAATTAGACTAGCTAATTAATACTTCTAGACCATGTCAAGTCTGTCTTTCTCAAGCAGGAGAAATCAGAAATCCTCTAGGTCTCTTTGAATGTCTTGGCCATTACTCAAATTACTTTAATTCCAATGAGATTTTGGCTTGAAATCATGCATTTTTTTTCCCAAATCCTGCATCAGGTAGGTACACAGAATAATATGAAAGCATTTAAACAAACGAGCTTTGATTTTTCAGTGCTCAGCATCCAGAAGCCAGTCAAGGTTAAACGGAGATGTGAATATTGTACAGTTCTTAATATCAAGCTATTTCACTGTGGCACCGGAGCTGACCAGTTTTGAAATATTATATATAGCATTCTTGCATTTGCAAGAAAACTGGGGGGGTTTGTTGTCTTTTCTTGCCAACTGTAGACTGGCAAGTGGCGGTGCCAAAAAAAATGAGTAAAATGTCAGCCTTTGCTACAAACAATATGCAAGCAAAAACCACTTGCCATTTGTAGAGTAAGTTACCCATCAAATACAAAGGAAAACCGAAACAAGCTGGTCTTGTAACAGATGCAAAAGGCTTCTAGGTAGACTTCACACAGGTTTTACAAACATGAAGAATAAATGGCTATCCATGTATAACCAAGCATAAATAAGAAAACTTTATGAAACAAATCCTTTACTACAAAATTAAAATATTGCACAAATCAGCTGTGAAGAGACTGAGAAAGGGGTTCTGTGGATAAAAGCATAATGCTTTATTTTCAGGCTATCGTCTTCCATGAATTTAAGTGCTCAATATTGTAGCAGCCAGGTGTCAGAAATGAATAGTGAACCTGCCAGCAGAGCTGTTTTCCGTTTCTTAACCACCATCCTGGTCCGTGACAGAATTGATTGGCTTTTTCACGTATATTGCTAATGCTGGCAGAGATAAAATAGTACCTCTAAATAACTATCTCTACACCAAATTTCTTGACTTCAAGTAAGCGCAGTATGATATTTTTATTTTGTCAAAAGATAAATGAAACAATCTAAATCCTCAGTACTATTATGTTCGTTCTTGAGAATACTAGAATACTTTTTTTGACCAAGGCCTTGGTTTATAATTTAAACATAATACAAGCACAATGTGCAGTACTTTTTTCTCATCTCAGTGGTACTTGACCTTTACTTGACTGAATGAGTATCTTAATCTCTTAGGTACAGTATGCTGTCTCCTATGATGAGAATTTGAGTTCTCATTCTGACTTGATTGCTTTCCACTATGGTTGAAGGTGTTAGTAGACTCAACAAGACTGTTCCACTGTCAAAACACTGATATTAAAAGAACTCATCAGTGACTGGTCGCTCTTTAGTAGTCTGCTGTATAAATGTAGCATTTCCTATGATCTGTGAATTATGAGATCGATTTGCATCACAAAAGCATAACAGTTACAGGGAGGTCTTGATTGCAAAACTGATTTTTTGCACCCCCCTCTTAAAAATCTAAATAACATCAACTATCGCAAAGGAAGGCAAAAGCTTTACTTTGAATCACATTCCATTTTTTTTTCCCATTGTGTTTCTCCCTGCTGG
Organism: Streptopelia decaocto; assembly: GCF_964273445.1. NCBI lineage: Eukaryota > Metazoa > Chordata > Aves > Columbiformes > Columbidae > Streptopelia > Streptopelia decaocto. The sequence goes on from NC_138660.1 coordinate 48,418,330, forward strand.
GCAGCCCATGCTGATCCCAGAATACGCCTCTCATACAAAGGTCAGCATTGCAAGTTGAGGGATCTGCCATTAGGCAAAGACTTAATGGAACAACCTTCCAGGTCTAAGAGAGTCTTTTTTCATTATTTTAATAGACCTTAGGTAAGGTTCTTAACTGGGAATAGGCTGCTTCAAGACTTAAGATTGTTCTCAGAAGTGAACTTGTTAAAATCTTCAGAACAAAGCTTCTCAAATCTCCTCTACCATGTGTTCAGTTTTTAACTGAATGTGTCTACATAATTTGGTCATATATTGGCACTGAGAGGTGAGGATTTTCCTCCTGCTCTGCTTCATCACTAAAATAATAATATACAAAAAGTGTATCACTGATACAAAGTCATCCATCTCTGTGTCATTAGTAGCCTTGTAATGAGTAGGCAGTTCTGCAGCTTTCATTGAAAAAAAACACTTTTTGATCAGGAAGCCTTTGAGAACCATTCTGAACTCCAGGTTCAGCAGATCCGTGTTCTTAACACTGCACATTGCATTTGAACCAAAGACAGCTCAGTGGACAACAGAGGAAACCACGGCTACTGGGATACCCAAGTTTGCTATGGTTGTGTTTCCTTCTGTCATGACCTCAGTGTTCTCTTAATGTAATAACCGCATGTGAACAGGAAAGAAGTGTTATCCTGATGGTAATAAAATAATTTACAAGAGCATTTTTCTGTATGTCTTGACAGATATTTTAAAACAATACCAGAGGACTAGCAATTTTTTTTTTTCCCTGGATAAAAATACTTTCATCACCCTTAAAACATTTTCCATTATGATCCTTTCCACAGTGAGCTGGCAAGATGAAGGTATTGTTATGCAAACCTGAGAAACTGTACGGTTCTCTTTAAACAGTAGGTTATATTCTTCATAACAAAAAAGATTCAAAATCTGATTCCAAAAGCATATCACTCCTGGGGAAAGTTGCATTTCCACAATTAGTCTCAGCAGCTCCACCTCAGGATTTTCAGCACATAAACCAGTTTATATTTGGAGAATACCTATGAAAAGCCAGCTGCAATCCTGCAAGTATTGCATATTGTCAGATTATATAAATTTAACTCTACAAGTTCTCCTGATGCATATGGAAACACATGGCTTCACTACGTCTTCAAAATCACGGATGAGGATTTAGTGAATACACTGTTGTGAGTTCTTTCTATTCTGTACACCTTAGTTACAGGGTGTCTCAAATAAATGGACCAAATTTGTTACTATATGGCTTTGAAACTGGATCCATCTTTTTGAGACACCCTGTATTTCTGTGGGTTTCATAGAGTCCTGATGTGAGTAATAGCCCAGTCCTGGAATGCGAAGGGAAAGGCAGAGGTTCGGGAGGCAGGGACCAGCCTGGGTTGCTGCGGTGCGGCAGTGGCAGCGGGGCCCGTGTTGCTCGCGGGGGATGCTCTGGGCCCCGCCATCTCTCCCGCAGTGCACCTGCAGTGTCCCACATCAGCTTCTGCTCAGCTTCTCAGTTACTGAGCTGCAGTTATTTAGTCTGCCCAACAAAATAATAAATTGTGTTTCCATGCTGTGGTGCAAGGAAAGCCATCAAAAGGGTTGAGTGGCTGTTTCAAATCATTTATTTGGCAAATCTGTGCAGACTTCATACTTAGCAGGTATTATTATACTTTTACCAAGGAAACAGAACTTAAAAAGGACAGAATATGTTGTCACAGTGTCTGCATCAGTTCTAGGCAACAAAACTACTATCCAGAAGCATGTCTATTATGAATAGTGTTAAAACCATAAACAGTTATTAATAATAGTATGCAAATATAAAATGTTTGTATTGTGAAAGTCAACCGATTTGCTTATAATTGTCTGTGGGATCCACTTGGCTTAGCTGAAATGTTGATTTTAAAGTAAACATTTAAAAGTTTGAGTTATTGCTTATATTGATACAAAAAGAAAGTTTAAAAGTTTAATGTCAGGTTCCTGGGAGCTTTAAGAGTATACATTTAGGTAAGCAATAAAGCTGACTCAGCTTGCCAATCTGACTTTGGTCCTTTTCAAAAAGAACCCACTTGTGCGGGCTGTCTGCCCAGTTCTGCTTTGTGTCCTGCTTGGTCTCACTCCACCTTCTCATTGCAGTCACACAGCTCCTGCCTGCAGAGCAGCAGCGGGCTGCTTAGGAGACACGTCCCAGCACCTGCAAGTTTCATTTGTAACATCCTTGCTGAGTTATGCTTAATTCTAGACACTTGTTTTCCATCAATCTTTTAATGATCTCTTGCCACCCTCTCCTGTTCCACCTCTGTCCTCCCTTCAGGTTATGCGCACATAGACTCACACACATTTCGTGGAGTTGACCCCCTCCTGTGTACGCTCCTGCCCTCCAGCCCTCTGGCTCCAGCCTCCTTTACCACGATCCTCATTCAATTTCAAACTCATTTCTGTTGCTTTTTGTTTATAATTATGAAGGAAAGGTGCACTAGTTCTCTACTAAGAATGAAGCATTTATTAAAAAAAAGTTGAAAAATAGAAGTATGTCATTTTGCCTTTTGTACTTTTGTTTCCATGTGTTTTGATTTACATTATGCAAAATTCATTTGACAATAAGTCATAACTCAGAATGAGCTTAGAGGTTTCATTTCCAGCTATGTCATTTTATATTTAATAATTTTCTAGTAATCTGTTCCCTATTTGAAAAGGTTAGAAGCCTGAATGTATGCTATCTGTTCCACCAAAATTCATCAAAGCCTCATGGAAGTCAACTCAATAACAATAAATAAGTTAAGTAGAAGGAGAGCAAGCACAACAAGGAATAAAAACTTAAAATGAATTTATTTCAATCCACTATTACAGCAGGTATGACACAGATGAGGGTTGAGTGCCAGGAGAGTGCACTGAAAACCACTGAGCTTTCCTTTTGTTTCATTGTGCAATAATGTTACATAGTTATTACAATCTGATATGTGGATTTTTTTTTTTAGCATGGCTTGATTTCCTCCTTAGTGTCTCTTACTTTCTGTTCAGGCATTTTATTCAAACTCTTGACAAAGGTACAGCAGGGATGCTTTGACAAAAACTGAAAATCCTAGATTAGTGCAGAAACTGAATATGTATTAAAAATGTGTGGTTAGATTAGTTCCCATAAAATGAATGAAGTTCTTTTAAAAAGAACATATTAAATACATCCTTTTCTTACTCCTATCCCTAGAAACTCTGCTTTCATTGTTATTATTTGAGGTGTATGGTTAGAGAACCTGGAACCAATCAGTCCATTGAAGCTCATTCTTTCACATATATTAAGAAAAGGATTATTTTAATAGGTTAAGGGTACAGAGAGAACTTGCACGATCTCCCTGCATTCTCTTCATTCATGCTCACTGGTGCTTTCAGGGAGGAGAAAAGGTGGCACTGAATTGAACCTCTGCCGTGCTTCACTCTACAGAGTATACTTGGAATTAAATGGTGTAAAAATGTTTCTTTCACATGAATATCTGGGGATAGGTTTGGTAATAGTGGAGTAAAAAAAGTGACACTTTTATGTAATTAATACAGAGAGTTGGGTTGTTAGATACCCAAAGAGGTTATGACATATCACTACAGATCTAGAGTTGTTCACCCTACGTGGCTTTGGAGAGGGTTCAAGCAGCAGCATGCTGTGCTAGCTAGCCAATTCAAGGCTGAAAAGGAGCATCAACACTATACATCTTTGTTAGAAATGAATGCCAAGAAATCCACAAGCCTCTTCCATGCCTCCTCTGAGAGGGATTATCCTTGAGACATGCAGAACAGCAGGCACCTTCCCTACTCAATGTTACACAGCCTGACTTCCCTGGAGATCTTTGGTGACCTTTGGTACATCCATGTACACATAGATGCAGACCATGGATGGGATGATTCAGAAATAGCACAAAGGTAAAACGAAGCGATATATTTATACAAGTCTTTCAGATCTTAATGTAGAACCTTCCTTAGCAAAATGGCTATGAATAGCCAAGAATAAGGTTTTACTTACCAGAATACCTTATGGAACAAACTAAGGAACTGGCTGCTTTGTTTAGGTATTCAAATGTTTGTTTAAACAATGCATGCCCACATTTCCTCCTTTTACTTTCTTTGCCCAGGATACACATGTAGGATACAGGCTTCAAGAATAAAAAGGTCAGGTTTGTATCAGGAAAAATGGTACAGGCAGGTGTGGATGACAAGGCTGATTGCCTAGGGGTGAAGGAGCAACGTTTTTTGTAGCAGATGATGACTCGGATAGGAAACACCCTCTGTCTGACCTTATCTGCTAACTGCAAGTCATTGCCACTGCAAACAAGGATTTGCTTTGTCAGACTGTCAATACCATCTCTCTCACCATTATTACAAATCCCCCCTTTTTTCACTGTTTGTGCTGGCTTTGGTCAAGACTCTCACACCTCATTTTAAGAGCTGAATCCTGGGCTTTGTGGTTCCAACTCTGAACTTCAGCCAGCCTGGGGCGGGGGGCCCTGAGGAAGGGAACATCATAGGTGGTGACTGTCCCTGTTCCACCCATAAACAGTGTTAGGAAGGTTGCTGTGGCAATGTTATCTGTCACACGTGGTTTCAAGCTCAGTAACTTGAACCTTTCATCCACATTGTTTTTTAGGAAATGTAAAAACTATGAGCCTCATCACAGACTGACTCCCACTCAGCGGAGAGGGAAAAAAAAGGATGTTGTTAGAAGATGCTGTAGATCTTCTAATCATAGAAGGGTCTTGATTTTTCTTCTTACTGTTACAATACAAGTAATTCCATTTACATGATAATTACAATAGAATAAAACAAATGCAGTATCAGGGGAGACCACCTGCAATTCAGCTTTCTTCATTTCTGTGCATTTAGTAAAGAATGAAGTATGATTTTTTAAAAAAATGTATTATTTTATCATCCAGATGACAAAGCAAAACAAATTAGTTTCACTTTTTCTATAGGCATTCAAAACTGAAAGCTGTATATGTTTTCCTGGTAGCTTTTTCTTTTCCCAATAGAGGCAAATTTTTTACAAAGCTGAAGAATTAGGTAATCTTTATGCTTGGAAGCTAACTAGAACCAGACAGAGCCTCAGCCTGGTGTCCTGAATTTTCCTAAATGCACCGCAGTGTTAGACGGTATTGTATCCAGAGGTGCTGAACACTATTAGTGCCCAACAGCAAGTTCACTTGCCATAACAATTAGCTACCATCAATAAAAGTCAAGGACTTTCAGTGACAGAAACGGCTGTGAAATGAAAACAACTATTTACAGGAACAATACATTCTGAACACAGGTGATTTTCAGGTGTGCATGAGGACGGGAGTGGCTGGTGCTGCCCTGCAGGGCAGGGACTGTCACTCGCTGCAGGCCCGGCTGCTGCTGGCACAGGCGCCAAAGCCCGCTCAGCTGCAGCACCACTGGGAAAAAGGGCCAGTGATGGACTGTCCCAGCACACCAGAACTGGTTTTCTGAGTGCAACCACAAAAAATGTTGTGCTTTATTCCCAGTGCCTGTAGAACTCTACTCAGTAGAGAAAAATCCTACTGCCAGACAAGCAAACACAACTGGGAAGAAAGTTCTCTTGACTTTCAGGTCCTTTCTGATATTCCTCTACTTCCTTTAGTGAAAACTATTTTTCATCTATAGCATAGAGGAAAAACTAACAGAAAGCAACCCCACACACAGCCTACTCCACATACTGGGCAGAAGTTTTAGCAGTTATCTCATTGTTAATGCTACTTAAAAATGTAAGCTTCAATATACTTCTAGTTATTGAATGTTACCGAATATATCAGAAAGCAATGTCCTTATTGATATTCAGCTGTAAGCTAAGAAAATACATCTGTCAAAAATACATGCATGTTATTCCCATTTTTAAATTAGTGAATGAGCTCACTTCTGACACATAGATCTTGGATAAATTTTTATATCTCTTTTTTGATCAATTGAATTTATTCATATGATCTATCTGCAGGCTAGGGAGATGATAATTCTTTCCCATTGAATGTAGCATTGCCATCCAGAAACCTATGGACCAGTTAAAACAAAACAAAAAAAAACAACCAGCCCAAAACCCATCCAAACAACTAAACAACAACAAAAACAACCCAAAACCAAACTCAAGCATGTTTTTCTATTTGCATAACCATGAACAAAATATACTCCTTCCCATATTATGTAAACTTTTTTTCAAGCAAAACCATGTGCTAGTGAACACGAGCTCTCTAACATACCAATTGTTATAATTCCATATGGAAATTTTCTGGGTTTTTGTAATACTTTGATTACAGTCAAGATTCATCTTAAAAGTGTGGTGGTTCATCTCTCAGAGGAGGGCTGAAGCAATGGGGTCTGAACAGGTATCTCCTCAGAGATTTACAAAGGCTCCTCTGAAGAGGAGGATGGGATTAGAAAGTAACACAATTCACTCTGTACACAGAATACAGAGCAAATGGAGAATTCATCATATAGCGTCAATGAGTGAAAGTCCCAGAATCTTTTTAAGGATGTTTATACAATAGTGTTATCAGACTCCATTGATTCCACAAAGGGCTGAATGCTTCAGTTTGCCCCAACAGCAGCTGTAGGGGCCTCTTTGAGGCAGAGAGCTCGAGAGGCCACTGAAAAAGATCAGAAAGAAGGGGAATGCATCAAAGGATTAATATCCTAAAAGTTAACAGAAAGCAGCCTGACTGCTTCGATAATTTTGAGACCAAAGCTGCACGACTGTAGACTATAGATGTCACCCTCTGTTTTGGGAATGATGTAAATACTATTAAGTTTAATTTGGATTTTATTAGTTCTTTATGGCTTGATATTCCAAATGAAACCACAGCTGGGTACTGACTGACAAAGAAGAAATTATTAGGTGTATTACATGTATTATATATAAGGTGTATTAATACACCTTAATGAAGTAGAAAAATCCTTTGTAATGGATTAACTGGTCTGCTCATTTTTTACTTGGGAACAGGAGCTTCAGAAAGTGAGAATAAGGTTTTACTGTAACTATTCAAAACTCAAAACATGGTTTTAGTTTTTAAGGACTTGTATAATAAATCTTTGTGTTCTTACTGCATTTAGATAATTTGTTAACCCCAATGAAAGAACAGTTTAAAGTCTATGAAAAATAAAAACCTATTTGTAGTTCCTAGTCCCATAGTTCCAGTGGCTTTAGTATTAATTTCATTTTAGTTTTTATCTGTGTTTTTAAGTCAGGTGAGGAAAAAAGCTGTATTTAAAAACTTAATTTTCATAAGAAATGCTTTAGCTGGAGGAGGTTTATTGATTTTTAGGGCTGGGTTTTGGGAATTGAATTTTTCTGGAGTATAACATCTTATTTACTGGTGGTTGATAAACTGCGGAGTCACTTGCCAGCTGGCTTCAGGTAAAGAAAGCTGATTGATAGGCCAGGACATACACACGAAGAACAAAATGATAAAAATGGTTGAAACTTTTTCTGTTTTTACTCTAGAGTCAGTCAGGCTAGGTATTCATTTGGTTTGAACAGGATCATTCTTATTATTTGCTGCCTGCATTATTCTACCTCCTGTAGGCACCAATCATCATTACAGTTTCTGTCTACTAGGCTCTTAACATTCTGTATGAATAAATGGTTTGGACATTTTATACAGTATCCAAATGCTTCTCATCATACAGCATAATTTAGACATTTAGCCATTTGTCAACTGCAATTTTATCTCCTCTGTATCAAGATGTGTGTGCTAAACAAAGTACTCCAGTGTTCAGGAATAAATAAAAAAGAAATATATTAAAATAATTCACATGTTAAATGCAGAGGTAGAAAGCAATAGCTTTTCCAAGGAGGTTGTGAGGTTTTGGAGGTTTCTAAAATAATCTAATGACTAATTCCTGTAGCTTTCTATACAGGACAATTTGTTAGGTGAGTTTAATAGTAAACAAACAGCTGCATCACAGTATCTTCATTTCTTCCCTTCTCTGCCTTACTGCTGTCTGAACCTTGCCTTCACCTGTTCCTTGCTGGGCATGGTCTGCAGGCAACTGCTTTGCACACCTATTGACTCTGGTTCTTGACCAGAAAGAGCTTGGTCTCTCAAAGGGAGGTGCCTTCTCAAAGGGTCAGAAGCCCAACTGCACCCCCAGAATTTTGCACTTCGGTTGATAAAGGATTGGCAGCAAGGCCAAGAAATCCTGTACAATACCAATATTTCATAGCTGTCTTTTCTGTCATCAGATGTGTAACGGAGACTGAGAATGGCAACAGAGTAATCTTAATTGGTATTAACAGTGATTCATCATCCAAATTAGAAGTATCTGGAGGACCACTGATTTTGGTGAAAAAGCATGAAATTAAACTGCTATTATTAGAGAGGTGTATCTTTATTAGACACACTTTTTTTTTTTTTAAATCCAGGGGGCTCTGAATGCAAACAGTTTTCATGAGGACTACAGAATATATATTTAGTACATTCCTTCTGTTATGTTTTGAATGCCTAGAACATACCAGATTAGACCACAGAAACTCCTTGCAATGTTTGGAACAGATCACTTTCTATGAAGGCCACTATCTGCCTGTCACGTGTAGCCAAAAAACTTTTAGGGCATTAAATTAATGCATGCAGGCTGTCCACCAGCCAGACACATGGACAGAAACATGCAGTATGGAAAAACATGTATGACAAGTTTGTGGCTTTAGAGGCTTCTCTTTTGACTACAAGCTCTCACCATTTTAATCAACACACCATCCAGTCTCCTGTCCTAGCAAAGGGAAGTAGGGACTCTCTGTCATTTACCTTTTGGGTTCCCTAATATAGGCAAAGAAGGGATTCCTTATACAGCACTATTGGAAGATCCTTCACTGCATCACATTCTGTGTGGAAAACAGGCAAATAAAAAACACTGTCCTATTCATCAAGGTCTTGGAATGATTAATTTTGGCATTCCATCCTGACCTTGTATCTTATTATACCAAACATATAAGCAGGAGAGTAGGAAAGTGCAAATGACTGGGCTGTTTTGTGAATGGTATTGATCTCACTGGTCCCATTCTTCATGAGAGCAAAGAGCCCTTAGTTGTTTGCCTGCTTAATCTATTATGAAGGAAATGCTGATCACAAGTTTCCTTAAAATTAGTCGGCAGATAAAAACAAACAAATGAAACAACAACAAAAACAAGTCTGCACCAAACAAGCATAACCCACATGGAGGATATGACACCTGTTCAGCATCTCTAGAATCTGCAAGAATAACAAATGATGTAGTTGCTGAGTAGGACTTCTTACTTTCCTTTTTAAAGCAACTGTTAATTTAAGAAGACATTTATTGTTACTGATTTAGGTAACTTTATCACTTAAAAAAAGCCCTGAGTTCTCAGCTTCATTCTCAGAGGAGTGTAAAACATCAGCCAAAGGGCACTATCATAACAGAACCTGCTTGCAGTGCAACTCCTGCAATTTTACCTACATTCACAGTTGCATTAAGGAGAACTCAGCAACATCATTTAATTCGTGCCTGACTGACTGTCCATGTATCTGGCAACTGAAATCTACCATGGTTCAAACCTCGGTGCCAGACTGCACCAAGCTGAAGGAAGCTGCTCATTAATCAGTCTCTGCTCAGACTTACTATAATTGTCATTGAAATATTTTCTTACATAGGTCTGTGGCTCTAAAACGAGTAGCTAATATGTGGGTAGGAAGGAACAGGTGGTAACTCCCTGGGTAGTCTGATACTAGGCAGCTTTAACACAATTCAGTCTAAAATCTCCTTCACTGACTGGAATGCAGCTGTGTGTTCTGGCCGACCTCACCTCCATCCTCACGAGCTGGAGACAACCTGTAGCTGCATCAGCCACAGTCACCAGCTGGGTCTTGTCAGGACAGACTGATGACCGCGACCTTTTGCCAGTCATGTGCAAAGTTACTGTGATCTGTAACAGGTTCGTAGGTGATTCCCTGAAAACCCTTGATGGTTTGTTAACCATTAAATTGCTAGTATTTAAAAGTTAGAACAATACCGCGTTAAATACATCGCCTTTTAGACATACTATGATAGAATAATTTTTTAAGCTCAATTATGCCAAAAGTGTAATTCTAAGTAATGAGTCAACACTAATGTTCGAAATTTAGTATTTGCTTGCTGAGCAGCAATACTGGACTAGGAGCAAGATTACTGGGCTTTAACTGTGATTTGCTAGTATTTCTATTTTGTCTCACTCCTATAGATCATTTTATTTGTCTTACAACTTGCATAACCAATTTATAGCCATCTGATGGTTGGGTGGAAATGTGGGGAAACACTGCAGTGAAAATTAAGCGTTCAGTGGCACTAACTCATAAATAGACAAAACAGCTTTTCAAATTAGTCTTCCCTGCTATGAACTTTGGTTTTATATCTTTCAAAGAGACTAAAGCTAGCTATCCACTGTGGTTACAAAAATCTGTTAGAGGACTAATATTTCATTTCTTTCTTTAGTTCTTTTATGTCTTTAAACATTTAGATTTTTGGTAGGTTCCTTCCCTAGATACTCTAGGACAGCTCCGTATCACTAAAGACTTGAAATACAGAAGTCCGTTATCTTGCAATATGACTGAAATATAAAAATAGGCATTTTATGATTATACTTCAGCGAAAGAAACTTCAACAGAGGTTATGCGAGACATAGCGCAAATTTTTCATTCGTATTAATTGAGCCCTTATTTCTGTTTCTTTAAATGCCAGAAATCCCTTCTTGTTCTTTTATTTTCTTAGAAATTATTCTGAAAACAAAACACAAACCTATTTTATTCTGAAAAACTTTTTTGTAATAACTGGCATTGCCAGAATTCTTCATATCCTGCTTTAGTTGCAGTACTTATATTTTGACATTTCACGTGCTTAAATCATACAGAAATGATGAGGGCTTTATCATCTATTATAATAAAAACATTTTAAACGTACTGGGATAACAAAGATGTCTTTAGTATAATACTGACAAAGCAAGTAATTTTGTATGTCTGATTAGCCCATGAGAAAAGAGACTGCATCCTGATTATGAACATATTACAAAAATAAAATAAAATGAGCACTTGAAGATCTATTTTGTTCTCATCAACTTGATGCCTGTGGTGAATGATGAAACGTACTGTCAGCTTGAATGCCAGTGCTTCTAAAAGTTACATAACCTTATCCCACCAGCACACACGTACAAAACCAAATTTGTGTTGTTGGGGTTTTTTTTTGTATATTTTGAATACTTCCACCAGTACACTCATACAAACTTGTGTCATTTTGTTTGCAGTTTGGCTGCTGTCTGTGCTAAGAATATACTTTGACTGTAAACTTGTAGGTTCATCGGGAAGACTGTAGCATTAAGAATATAGAATATATAGCATTAAAGATGAGTCAGAATTTAACCATGAAATTATGGCTTTGAATTACTCTACTAGTCACAAAACTGCTCTTTCTGGACATTTACACGTGTGGTGTAAAGCAGCCAACCTGACTGACCGGCAGCCCTGGCGCAGACAGGGAGTTACTCCAGGGGCATAATCACACTGCAGCAACTCGGCTGTTATTCCCTACAGGACTTTTGCTGACGATCCAAGTTTTATCAGTCCAGCGTTGTTCAATATACCATTGCAGCCAAACAAGATACATATTTGTATTTGTAGGTATTTATAAGGACAAAGGGAGCAGAAGCAATATTCCAGCATTTTCCGTATGCCACACCTCAAATTCCTGAACACTTCCCTGAGAGGGCTCAGGATTTGCATGTAAGTGCCTACACTTCGGGTGACTGTTGGTCTAGAAATAGAGATTTCATAGATGTTCATTTTGCCTCTTGTAAATATCTGCATTTTAACAGCTCAGTGCCAAGCCATTAAATACAATGAATGATAAAATAATAACACACTACTATTACTATGTGCATTTCCTCTGTAGGGCCTGAAAATCCCAATGTTGTACAAAGTGTAATTCTCCCCCCCCCTTCCCCCGCCCCTTTTTTTTTCAGGGAAAAAAACCCAGCAAACTTCCCTCCCCTAACCCATATTCACAGAAGCAAGCATGACTGAGCCTTTTCACTCTCCACAAAAAAATACACTTAACTAGCACATGTAAATATCAATTTAATAGGTAGCTACTGAATAAAACAGGTTACTGCTACTATGCTTATTTGTTACATCCTTTTTTCACTAGTAGTGGTTTAGAATATTTCTTCTCAATCAACTTGAAGTGGTATTTAAAAATTACAAAACACTGGAAGTGCAACGACAAATTGTAGACAGTCTTCAAGACATCATTAATTATGTTGACTTTACAAAGTTTGTATCTGTGATGAAATGCTGAATTCCCAGTTGACCTCAGAGATTTTCCAAGGTAGAGAGAAAGAGGAGGATTCTCAACAAGCCCATCACATATGAAGCTAAGGTCTGTAAAAATCCAGCTTACTAGAAAATATTTCCTTCCCTTTAAACATGTTTTTTCTTGACAGCAAAAATTACAAATTCAGAGATACCCTATAATTCATCTATATATATATAATGTGGATTGAATCACTTACAGCAAACTAAGTGCTTTGGAGAAGGGGCTGTTTTCCTTTTTTATATTTACAGTGCCTCACATAAAGGCATCCAAGTTACATACATATAAGGAAAAATACTATAATGACAACATGATGTGTAATACTACTACATGTAATACTACCGATAAAAATAGAGTGGCTTTAAAATTAAATGTGACCCCCTGAAATATGTTCCACTTTGCAGTGCTATATGGCTATCTCAGAAGTTAAACTACGTTGCTGTACCAGACTTCTGTGAATATAACTACCACTACTAACTCTGGCAGAGTATCAATGGACAGCAATCCAATATCAGTGCCTCTCAGGAAGAGCTATTTACCTAAAAATCACATCTTCCATCACAGTCAAAAAAAAAAAAGTCATTATAAAAGACTGAGTATGGTGTCCGGGATCATCTGAAAAGCCACCTGGTATTTCCAGATTGAAAAGGAGTATTTTCACAAGATGTAACAAAATTTTATATACTTTCACAATTAGATACTAAGAAACTAGAGCTGGACTTCAGCAAAAAGTAAGACAGAATTTGATTTAAATGGCTAAAAGATCCAGATGGGCTGGGTTGTGCACATTCTAAACACCAGTGCCATTTAAACGTTCCTAATCCAGTTCTAGGTTTCCCAAGTTTTGCCCCTTCTTCCCCTAAGATGTTGGATATTTGGAGCCAGTACTTTGGATCAAATCTTCTGCTTCAGGTTCATAAGGACAATGTGTAACCATTTCCACAGGGTTAAGGTAGTTCAAGAGCACACTCCAATAAAAAAAAATTGCAGTAGGGACACAAAACTTCTGTTCCAATCTGCTGTTAATAAATAAAATAGGCATTATCCAGGGCAGGAAAGAAGATCTGAAAAATGCCAAATTACAAAATCAACTACAATTTATCATTTTCTTACTGCTCCAGCAGCTCTAACACTTCAGAAAGAATGCATAATAAGAATCTCGTAGTCCTAGCTAGCTTTTATACCAACTTTCCAAGGTTTTGAGAAACAGTTTATGAGAGTATTAGGATCATTATTGGTGATAAAACAACAATCTTGTTGTAAGTACCAACTATTTCAGCTGAAAGAAATCTCAGGAAGATTCACAACAGTAGATATTTTAAAAAACACATAAGAGATTTCTACTCTACCAAGGAATGCAAACGTATTTGACTCTGCCTTGGTGTTCCCCATGTTCCTTGTCCAGGTCTGAACAAGTAAACTGACTGGGAGGAAAGAAGGAATAGAAACAATATACTTCATATTTTAAGAGACAGATGAAAAAAGTTTCCAGATGTTAGACTGTTTCTTAATAAAACATTCTTCTTTGTATTAGTACTGGAAATGTTGTTACACTATTTCAGAAGTACAATAGAATGAAGGTGGGATAGTAGAGAACTCTATACAGCAGGAACTGCAGTGTCTAATCCTCTTCTCTTTTAAGTTATTAGTTTTACGTGCTTCATTCATAATAGCAATCTCAAAGAACTAAATGTAAAACATGTAAATGTATATAGCAATAATTAAAACTTATGATAATATAAGACACATAAAAATCAATTAAGGAAAATGAGAATAAGAGAAAAATAGAAAATGTTACAGAAGGCAGCTTCTGCCTTTTAGTTAATAAGGAGTGTTTCTCAAATTAAATAATTGTTTCTCAGTAAAATGTACATCAAACAAATCTATTCAGAAGGTGGCATCACACAAATTCTGAATAGTGAAACAGCCTTTGGAATCAATCTGAGGTGTTGCTTCAATACCAAAAGATCTCTTTGGGAAAAAAGAAATGGGCTTTTATGAAAAAATGACAGAAGTTAAACTGTTGGAAGAAGGCTAAATGGAAGAATCAAATACCTCAAGGTTCAGCAGAGAAGAAAAAAAACCTCTAACACTTAGAAAGGTTTGGAGAACTTAGTAGTCTGCAAAAGCAGAAATATGAAGGTTTTTGGGGACAATGTTTGGCTAGGCTATACAGTCATAACTTAATTAACTTCAGCTGCATTTTGATAGTGTGCATTATCAAGATTCTGCTCTCAAAGTTTTGTGAAGGCCAAGTCCACTGGGTTTCAAATTGCTTTCAAGAAAAACATCCCAGTTTTTTAGACATCTTAGAGTAAGATTTCTTATTGAAAGCATCCTTCAAGGTGAGGGGCTGAGCCTGGAAAGATAAAACGGGTTGAGAACTATAAACATACGCCATCCAACGTTCCAAGAGATTGCAAACCCTTTTGTGGCAGTTTAACTGCACAGCACAACTAGTGTTCTGTCTGAATTCTAGCATGGCCTACAAATGCTAAGAAATACCTTTCGTTTTCATCTGAACATCACACTGCTTGCCAGGTTCTTTAATCATCTAATTAAGGAGAGTTCCTAACATTTTTGATTTTCTAATTCACTTTGAACAAATGCAGTAATTGCTGAGGAAAACACACTTGATCTCTGTGTACAGTATGTGAGAGAAACTTGCACCAGTGCTCAAAGGAGTGAAGCAATTAATTTAAGCTGTGAGACAGTATCATTGTATTGATTCAACAACGAAAAAATATTTGTGAAATTTTAAATGTTATATTTAAATGGAAACCTTTAGCAGTATTTGGACACTTTTTGAAAATGCTTAATACTACAAAAATAAGAAATCAGTGTTATGGTTGTAAAATTCATGTATTACACTTACAGTTTTGATAATACCAAACTGTTAAGGCTGTGCTTTCAACAAAAGTAATTCCAATCTGACATATGACGTATTCTGAAAGAAAATAATTAAGTTATATAACCAAGTAATTATAAAGGTTTCCATTAAAGATGTTGACATTTCATAGCTAAGCAGCTGTTCTTCTAAATGCAGTGGCAGCTTAACTTTGGAGTAGGGTCCATCAGATCGCCCTATGATTTGCCCGTCCTCATTTTGTTAAACAAAATACAACTGGCAGCACAGACTTCCTGTCAATGAGCTTGTCTTAAAAATACATGACCTGGAGTTGTCAGGACCTTGTTCACTCAGGATCTGTCATGTAGATCAAAATACAGGTTTTCCTTCTCCTCAGCAGGTCTATTCATTCCTCCCATCTAGCCAATATATCAATGTTCTGCTCACCTAATTACAGCCACCTACAAATCATGTGGGAATGACGTGCTCCTGACAGCCTGCTGACATGCGTCCTCTACCTGGTACGCCGCAGTGGCTCTGTCACCTAACATTACTAACAGCATCCATTTCATCTTCTTATTTTGTACAATGAGATATGCTCTGTCAGTGTAATATTCAGCTCTAACCAGTTTGAGTCAAATTATCAGCATAGTGCATTTCACGTGACTCCCATTATATCCCACAGATACAGTATAAGCTGCTCCCTAGCAACTGCAGCAAAAACGTACCCCTTTATGTATTTTTCCCAGCTAAAGAAACCAACTTGCTGTTTTATGAACTTCATATATAAAACAATCTTGGCTACTGTCAGCACAAATTATTCTGACTAATGGTCCTTAAGATACATTTTTAGCCCTTTGCCTAGTTTGGACTCTGATACTGAAGCTTCTCTTGCAAACCTCCCACCTCAATAACTTTAGCACCAAGGAAAAGAAATATTTTTCCAAACTGAGAAATATCTTCCCAATAAAAACTAACCACTTATACAAGAATTATAATCATGTCATGAGCTGGAAATCCATTTTATATGGGAAATGAAACTCCTAGCATCCTGGCAAGAGTGAAGACACTGGATTTATTTTGTGGAACACCAGAAAGACAGTCTCTTGGTTGGACTCCATTAATATACTGAATGGGTTTGCAAATATTTTCAAAGGACTATAAGCTTTTAAGTAGGCTATTGCTTCCTGTGTTACCCCAAATCTATTTAAATGAACTTAGTTAATATTTGGAGAAAGCCAGAAATTACTACTCCTTGTTTAAAAAAAACTAGCCTCATGCTTAAATTGCACCTAGTAAATAAGAAGATGTGGCAGTTGTGAGATTGGTATTCATTTAACACACGATAAAACTTTTTAAAGGAAATAACTGAGCAATAACAGCTAATTAATACTTCACACATGAACAGAATCTTCAACAAACAGCATCAAAATTTAGGAAATTCCCCACTCTGCCAGGGGAAAGGGTATGACAGCAGACAGTAACTTCCCCAGGGAAATAAAGCCAAGCCTACTGCTCTCTTGTTATCCAGGCTGGTGTGGCTAGCACATTTAGTCAATGTTGTACTGCTGTGTGGGGCCCTGTTGGTGAACCAAAACCATTACCAGAAAAGAGGGACAGACAAGATAAGCATTGGTCTTTAATTATACCATAAATAATAGTTTCTGCAATATTACATATTTCTAAGTCTATATCCGAAGAAAGTTCCGAAGTTTGAGGAATACTTTCAGTGCATTCTGTTTGGTCACTTCTATAACTTCTTCAACTGGAATTCCTTTAATTTTAGCAATATATTCTGCAGCAATGTAAAGAGGGAATTGCTGAACAGGGGAACATGGGAGCACATGATGCTTCTTTGATACCTCCTGGTACCAGTTTTTTTGAATCTGGACTATTCATTTGGCTTCACAACAGAAAATGTCAAGGTAACTTCAGGCATATTTGTACTCTGGGTCTAGCTCTACGGTTGATTAGATTAGGTTCCATGATTTGATTACCTTGATTAGACTGTTGTACTTGACCTGGTGGTAGTCACTGCAGACGAGGATAGCCAGAGTAGAACGCAGTGCTGATCTTCCATTATGCAAAGCATATTCCTTAGTGATTGAATCCCTCAGCATCTCAAAACCCAAGGACTTGTGATGACAAGACAGGCTCTCTGCAACAGTCTTGTCAAGCCACCCTCTTTGCTCTGGCCTCCCAGCATGGCTCAACTGTAGGAGGTCTCTTACTGATAGCTCACCAGTGCTAACTACACCACCACAGCTTAGCATCTGCAACAATTAAATTTTGGTGTCTGTCTTGAGTCATACATAAAGTTTAGCTTTTTTAACAGTGTAATAATAATAATAACAATATATATATAAAATATACAAGATAAAAATATGCAAGATATACATTGTATTTGAGACAACCTCTTGAACTTGAAAGTTCTATTGCTGACAAACAGACTTACACTGAGTTCATGCTACAGTGGTATATACAGAATCTATTAAGTTGAGATGTCCAAGGAGTAACTTTTAAAGCACCATTTTACATTCATATATAACTGCACTGGTTTCCAGCTTTTACTTAAAAGATACTCATAGAATGCAAAAATAAAATCCCTGGTTAAAAGACGGTATGTACATGTAAAGCGCTGCATACCATCAACTGCCAACTGGTGCTTTTCTTTGAAACAGACTACAAGGTTCACACCTTAAGAAAAGCAAGTGAATACACCACTGATTTTTTTTTTTTTTGTGCAGCTGAAATTACATTAGTGAGCATTAAAACAAATTCCTTAATCTAGAGAGCAAAAAAACCCAAACCAAACAAGAAAACTCCAACAAAAATTCACAAACCCTACCAAATCACAATATCCTCTTTTAATGATGTGTAAGGTGAATTCTGACTTTTCCAAAACGATAGAGAATGTTCCAAAACTAACTTCTGCCTTCTTCATTAGATTACAGTTCCATTCTCTCTTAATTCTTTTTTTCTGAACAGCAAATACTGAACATTAGGGAAACATTTGTTTGAAATAACATTCATTAATATTTTCTCTCTTGATGTCTTTATATAATTCTGGTATACAAGAAAGCAACAGACACTGAAGAAAGCTTAAGTAACATTTTACAGGCAGTCCTGCTAACAGATCTGTTGTTTTCTACTTCAGCATAAAAATTACAAAATCCTTAAAAGTCACATGATTGACTCTGTGTTCAGTGAAGAGGTAGACAACTCCATTTAGGAGTTGTACTATTCCTACACAGTTGTATTTTCTCAGCTGAGTCAATTAACACATAAGGAGCTTCATGCTCCTCATGATATCTTCTGCACACCGAGTAGAGTTCAGTGTAGTTGTGTTCATTTAGAGTAGTTTACTCTATATTTGGTCCACATCAAAAATAAAAGCAGTGCTACTGTCACACTTGTTGGCAATTTAAAATCAACCCTGAACAACCTTTAACTGAAGGCAGTAACTAAGGAAAAAGCAAAGCCTGTGTATAAATTTGCTCAGTGGGCATTGATACTAAATTATAAAAGACAAATAAAAACATTGCCACAGAGGAGATTAGTTTAATTTGCTGCTGCTTGTGTTGTGTTTGTTTTGTGGATAAAGAGACCAGCTCATGTTTTACAGATGTCAACACTTGTTACCACTACCGAATTCAGCTGAAAAACCCCTACTGCACACTTTCAAAAACACCTCTTATGCAACATTATTTTCTAAAAGGCACATAGCCCTCATGCTTCCAAAACTGATAATCATGCCTGAAGAGTTCTCCTGTACCCTTTCTATCATGCTGTGAAACATATGTGCTTGGGTTGCAAATGGTCTAAAAATAAGTATATGCGTGTGTTTTTTTCAATTCAAAAATCTTATAAAGGCTAAGAATTTAGGATCTACATCATCTTCCACTGGCATGCAGCCCTGTGGATGGTCCAAGAGACAGCAATTCCACGACAGAAAACAGCACCTGTTAGCTGGCCACAGACAACAGCAATTCGAACAGCAAATAGAAAAAGCAGAGTAGACTTATCCTTTCCCATTAGGAAATTCTGTCTATCTCTGCAATTGTTACAGAGCTCTAAAGGGACTGAAATCTGTCCTTTCAGACAATAAACAACACCTCTGTTGACTGATACCTCTTTGATAAAAAGCATACCATGTGCTGCATGGGACTACACTTTTAACATCTTCCTTCATATCCTTCAGTAAAACTGACCTTGAAATGAAATTCATATACAAGTTTATGTGAAGTTTTGACATGATCTTAGAAAATGGTCCTGGAGACCATCTGACTCTGTGAAGCAGACATGCATTTTTTAAAAAATCATAATGTCACTGCCACCAGAAGGCAAACACTATACAGAAATTGGTATATTTAATAAAATGCCATTGAAATACATCCTAGCTCAAACACTGCTAAATGACATGCCAAATTCCTGAATCAAAGTAATCATCTTCAGTGTCACCGAGTAACTAGCTGGCACCATAAAATGGCATTTCCGCTAGAGCCATGTATTCATCACTTCTTTATTGGGTGAACATTGGAGTTCAAACTGCATTTCCATGATAGAGTTCAATATGATGTAGCTGATATGGTATTATGAATTGAAGCTTGATGCAAAGTTTTAGTAGTACTAGTACAGTCTTTAGTTCAATGAGGTTCTCTTTTTATGAACAAACATTCTATTGACTTTTCTGTGAGATTTATGTACTTTAGGTCTGGAAGGTCAGGTCTTCTGTCTAAATCTTAATGACATAATCAAAGGACTAATTTTCATACCACTACACAAAGTATAACATAGCAAGAAGAGAGGGAGAGCTGTTTCCCCTTTAAGCTAGCAACAGGCACTAAAATTTCTAGGTAACACCTTTTTGTACAGTTGAGTATTTCTTCATAACAAGAAATAACTGGGTGACACCCTCCACATGATTAAAGAGTTGTAAATTTGAAAGGAACAAAGTACCATATGCATATAGCATGTCTTCCTATGTATGGATCAGAAGAGGAAAAACTGAAAAAGTTTCCTAGTTTATACTCAGAGAAAAACAAAAAATAATATACCATCTTCCTAGGACTGCTCTTCCCTCAAACCATCCTTGTCAAACACAGCATACAATTATTTTATTCATCTTTCTTTTCCTTTTCTAAAATGCAAATTTCTTTACCCTTTGTTAAATAAAAGCAAAGCGGCTTGGGAAGGAAAGGTGTAACTGGTTCAAAAAGCCAAGTGCAGTATACAAACTGCTGTGCAAAACAGGAAAAAAAAATCAAGATTTGAAAAGGAAGATAGCAGTAAGTGTCACAGTTTTAACCCTTATCTAAAGCCAGAAAAATGTTAACATTGGTTGAGAAAAATATTATTCATTTGATCTTTACCACCATCTCTCTCTGTTACTTTCTCAAATATTAAATTGTACTGTCTTTGGATATATATTCAAAACTCCCATTAATATCACTGAAAGTTAAATGGCTGGAACACTAAATGGAAAAGAGAATATTGTTGTTTTGCTTAGAAAGTGCCGTTTTCAGAAAAAAAAAAAAGAATGAATGAGCTAAATAACAAAATTCCCTTTCCTCTGAGAATTCAAAATTCCTTTAAAACCTTAAAATGCATGTCAACTTTAATACTAACTATCCTACCAACTTAAATTTCTAGCCCAAACTTACAGTTTTCACTGGTTTCTCACTCATTATTTCCATAACCATTATAGTACAAAAACTGAGCAAGGTGTTCCTGACAGTAAACACATGCTACAAAAGCAAAGTCCTCCTAAGCCCTGATAAAACAAACATTATGAAATAGTACAGATAGTATCCTGATGAACTCACAGCCTGCACTTTTTTGTGGAGAAGGAAACTATATATCTTCACAACACTGTGTTCAAGAGAAAGCTGTTAAATGCTCTGGGGGTGTGTTAACTACCTACATCCTGAAAAATGGATTCACTGAAATTCAGGGAAGTCCTGGCTTTTCATTCTCATGGAAAAGGGGAAACTCAAGGTTGACTGGAATTAACTGAGGTCTTGGAGATCACTTCTAGTTAGTCCAGTGGCCTTTGGATAAGGACTTCAATGAGAAACTCACTTGGCAATCAATTATTTTTACTTTTTAAAAAAAATTATTTCCATCTACATACTTGTATATTAGCCTGTCTTTTATGCATTTGTTAACATTGTATATGGTCATTTCATTTGTATGGTTCTGTTTATTGTAACTGTTCCTTGCACAAAAATTATTTATGCAGAATAATAATAATACTGTTTGAAGAATAACTCCAGAGAGCTGTAGTTGAGGTTCTTCTCCAGAGGTGGGCAAGGTTATTACAATATTTCATTACCACAAAATAATACATCTTCAAATAGAGGCAGTATTAGCTTGTTATATGCTACAGTGGTACCAACTTTTCCTTGTAAAGCAATTTAATCACTTCCATATTGGCTATACATGAAATATTTGTGGTATGCTTCATAGGGAACAACTCCTGAATTTTCATGACAATTTATTGTTATATTATTTATATAGTTAGAAAATCTATTTGTCTTTAAGCATGTCACTGCATCTCATTGAAAAATGTCTAGCCTAAGTTTTACTAGTTTGAAAAAAAAAGCCTTTTTCCAGTTGTAAGTCCTCAATTCAACCCCTCTGTGGTTCTCTACAGATTTTCTAAACCCCACATCATCTCCACAGTTCTTTTAATTATCTTTCATAATACCACCTATCAGAACTGTTCAAAGACTATTACTCTTTGTCTTTCTAGAGAGAGAAGAACAATCATAAATTTTAATATCCCAAGAGATAACACAGTACTGTAACTATATTATTATCCATGTAGCAGTAACTATATTCTGTGCTGGTTTGATTGAGGGTAAGTTAATTTTGTTCTTTTTCATAGTTTGCATGGTTGTTGTTTGGATGTAGTTTGAGAACAAGAAAATAACACCCCAGGAAAGAGTTACTGTTTTCATTCAAGTAACTTTTCAGTGTCTTTGAGTTGGAACAATGAGAAAGTAAGAGCTTGTTATTATCTTAGTTCTTGTCTGGGAGCCAAGGACTTTCCTGAGCGCTCTGCCCACAGGTGTGAAGCAGTTGGGAAGGGACCATAGATGGGACAGACCTTGACTGACCTCCAGACTGATCAATAAGAACATTCTACACCATTAGTGTCGTGCTTCATATTTAAGGAGAGTCAGGTTTTCTAGCTAGAGAGACAGAGACTCGTTCTGCTTCTGCTCCATTTTGGTGGAATTCCATTCAGGAGTTCTGTTTGGGAGTTTATTTCAGTTCGTCCTTTCTGCAGCAGCTTCTGGGCCTTTCTGCCTTTTCCGCTGGGACCGGCTGTTTGGGACCAGGACGCTCTCCCTCTTCCCGGGAGAGGTTGCGCGGTGTGGACAGAATTAGTGAGAAATAGCACTGAGTAACTTTTATTTTATTGTCCATTATATATGTATTATTAGTACTATCAGTATATTAGTATTATTTTGTAATTTTATTCAACTGTGTTTATCTCAATCCATTAGTTTCTCCTTCCCCTTCTATTCTCTTCCCCTATTTGGGGGTTGGGGGAGTGAGCAAGTGGCTATTGCGGTTTTGAGTGGCTAGCTCGGGTTAAACCATGACAATTCTTATCTAGCTACTACATAGCAGAAGAAGCTAAGACTACAACAACTTTTATTGTATTATATATGAAAGACAGGGTCATCACCTTCAAAAGCTTAAAATAATTTTATTTTTCAACACTGAAAATATACAAAAGTCAAACAAATAATTTTATTTTTCTCCATGGAAATAGTCCATCAGATAACAAAGTAGAGCTACCTTTATTAATACTATGCCTTTCTCAGCAAATCTGGAAAAAAGGTCATCCAGTGGGTTATGAAATCCTGGCATATAAGATTACATGTGCAAACCCAAAGCAATTACAGAATTCACAGGTAGTACACAAGACAACATAATGTATTAACAATTTGGCACACATGAATAAATGTGTAGGTACTGCATATTTAGTTTAATCTTTTCTCAATTCAAAAGCCTTCTAAAGTTCTGATCAGCATTTTTCTCATTGTGGGAAATGCCAGGCAGGTCCTCGGGTGCATGAAGTTTCCCCTCTGCCAGAGAAGCAAGCTGTCGCAAAGCCAGTGAACAGCTACTTGATTCTGTAGTGTCCTCAGCACCAACAAAGGTTTGGCTCCTGCCACCTGGCTGAGGCTCCTAGGGGACCAAACTGTAGTACCCTTGAGCTTCACCCATCCAAGTAAGTACAAGTGCTACCAGGTACACACGTACGTTTGCGTGTCTGAGAACATTTTCAGACCAAGGAGATCTCAGCTGGCTCTCCCAGCTGCTCTCTAGCAGTTGGGACCAACTAGTTCCAACTAGTTCCAACTAGTTCCAACTAGTCCAACCACACAGTGGCCAGAAAACAACTTGGAAACTGATCCAGCATGTCCAGCCAGGACAGCTGCTCTTCATCATCTCCGGCCCAAGCAAGTGTGCTCTGGGGTTCGGGGCAACAGCGAATCCGGGAGCCAAAACTGACAGCATCTCTGCTGCCCTGTGTAGAAACTGCTTAACTCGTTCTATAACTCTGTCTCAAAGACTATAAAGAAACAAGTGCTACTAAAAACATTTCTAATGTAACTAATACTGAAACTGATGTCTAGTATTAATCACTGTACTTTTTATTCAGAGGATGTTTCAACATAAAGGATAGTAAGATGCTTCTCTCTATCTGCAAACACGTGCTATGTCTTAAAGAGAATTACAATATACCTCTTAGATAGTAAATGTAATATTTTTAATACAGCTGCTTTAAGCCATGTTGTTAAAACTGTGATTAAAAATTACTTTCAAACAAGTGCATGTTATAGAAATGTAACCTTGCTTATAGGTCATATTGGCCCAATAAAATAAAAACTGATAGAGTTTGAAAGATGGGCAAAACAATTTTAAAAATAAATTTGGGTGTCTCTGTAAAAGTTAGAACCGTTATTGGTATCTTGCTAGAAAGAACTGCATTAACCGTAATCCTGGATAGTAGAGGCTCTAAGCTAGTTCCAAAATATCAGGTAACATGCAGTCAAAGTCAAAACCTAGCAGAAGCCTACTGGGATGGTCTCCCTGTTCTGTAACCCAACACTTCTGCTACGTCATCCACATTCATTCGCACATTTTACTATGACTTGATAGTAGACTGATACCTAATACAAATGTAACATGCTCAGAGGAAAACCTATTACTTATGACTTGGTTATCTTCTGTGCAATTCTTATTGAGCCATTTTGCAATGTGTCATTGTATGCTTTATTTTCTAAAAATTAATTAATTTTGTTCCAGAAAACTGAAAAGACAAAATGCCTGAAAGTGGACAGCTGATCCTATGGCATTACTTTCCTCTCCAAAAACCTGCAGGTGAGCTTTTTTCTTTTACTAGAAAATTCTCTTGCCACATACTTTTGTCATGAGCATTCCTGAGATTACAGCACTGTGTAATTCTGTCAAATGATAAAGAGCAATTTTACAATGTGAGGTGCAGTACCAAATTCACTTTGCAGAAGACTTCAGGTGATATCAATATCAAATTGTAAAGAGGAAAAATTGTGTTTTCTTCTCTACAAAAGAAAAGGAATTCATGCAAACATCTTAGTTTGGAACTTTTCAGAGTTGTCTGCTTATGTTTGTGCCAGTAACAAACAATAGTACTTCATTTACAAGAGGGAATTTTTTCATCATGAGAACAATCAGGTGGTGGAATAATCTCCTCAGGGAAGTGGTAGATTCCCCAACACCGGACACTTTTAAGATTCAGCTGGACATGGGCCATCTTGTCTACTCTCTGCTTTTGCCAAGAAAGGTTGGGATAGATGATCCTTCAGGTTCCTTCCAACCTGGTATTTTAGGATTTCCCTTTTAGTGAGGATGTTACTGAATAAACAGTATACGACTTCTAGAAGTTAGTTCTTAGTTTAACTAGGTGTTTTGTTTGATGCCTCTACACACACTTTTGTTCATACCCACATTTATCAAGATTGTTTATTTTCTCCAGATATCCATAATATAGTATTTCAATATCTCCTCCTTACTTGAAACTAGGACGTAATGTGTTGAATTCTGCTCCAATTGAGTTCTAATTTTATAAGCTAGACAGAATATATGGATAAAACAATTTTATCCCAGTAGCAGTATCTTTTCCATGTGAAATGTTTCATATGATCCAACTTGTAACACCTGTAGCAGACTGGATGCTAAAATTCTATTCCAGACTTTTATAATCTATTTCAACCCCTGATTTATCAATGGGAATGTTTGACTTCATACAGTAATGTGAAATCTGCACATAAAAATTTCCAGTTTTCAGAGTTTGCAAAACATTTTTTCACCTGAGCTGCAACAGAGCAAAATATTTGTGTAACAGGTATTACAGAACATAAGTAATAAGGTGCCCTTTAACAAACAGATAGGATACAGGTGAATCCCAAGCAAGTATATGCAGACTTGAGACAGCACAATCAGCCTGACCTATTTGCCACTAACTTGGTGAGAAACTTTCATTGGAAGCTTAATTCACGTGATGAAAACCTGTAGTACGATCATCTGTGCTTATACAATTGAATTTTTCAGCCAGCTTTTAGCAGTGCTCTGTTACTTCCTAGCAAATACAGCAAGATTTGTTTTATGATTACATTTGAGAGAAGATGCATTGTCTGAGGTGTTCTAACAAACATGTAGCATTCTCAAAAGCTTGACAAAAAGAAAAAGCTATTTGGTTTACTAAAAAGTCTGAAGTCCAAGCAAAATCTATTATTTTTCTACATAGAAAATTCTTGCAAATTCTGAAAGATTTAAATAAATTTCATAAAGTAATTTTTTACAGTAAAATGCCACGAATGTACTAATGTCACTCTTAATAGCTGCCTAACAGACCAAATGATTTATTGAGATTTAAAGTGTAAAAAAATATATAGAGAAGAAATGAAGTGGTTTAGAATATTTTGTGCACGCCCACAGCAGTGTGGCTTCCTTTACACATATCATCCTACCTACACAAAAGTATTTTTTCTAAGGAAGAATATGTTAAAATGTGGTTGATGATTCTGAAGTATCTTATAAAATGTTAGATGAATGATTGCATACATCTTAAAACAAGAAGATATTGTCATAATCAAACAATGGAAGACAAGTTCCACTTTTTATGCTGATAGTCTGTTTCAGGCAGATAAGCAGAGTAATTCGCACTGCTCTATCAGTATGCTGCTAAATGTATTCAGCACAGATTTCATCAGCTACTACTACTGTGCCCTAAAAGTGATGAAGAAAAAAAACCCACCAAAATACCCGTGCAGACTATGCATTAACAGTGCTCATGTCCATCCATGACATCCTTACAGGCTATCATGAACTCACTATTCCACGTTATACTAATCTCGAGCTGCATCAGCCAGCAGAAAGCTGACCATGACTTTGCAGCTACCGTACACAAGGACATGTTTGCCATGAAGTAGCACTAAGGCAGTTTCAAGCATATCACACAAAAGGGATACCTCAAATCTTCTTCCTGTGGCAAACAACTGCCTTGGTCTTGGTTGCTACAGATTCTGGCAAACAGCACTGATTAAATAGATCAGGAAGCTGACTTTAAACCACCCGTTACTAAATTCAAATAGTAGATATACTTCTTACATACTTGAATACATGCTAATTTGAAAAAGCTGTTTTGGTGAGCTGTGTTAGTGTAGGAAAACAAACTGAAAGAAGAATCCTATTGCTGCAAGCAACTACAGTTTGTATCACAGTCTTTTAACCAGATTTACACAGCAGATGACCTCATCAATGGACAGTAGAACAGCCAGGGCATTCCTTCAAAGGATGTAAAATAGAATCTTTCAAGCTAAATATTTAAATTAACAAAGCAGTAGTTTGTCTACTAAAATAGTCCTGTACTTCTTCCATGTACTTGAACAACAATAAATCAAGGAAGAGAACAGTGCTTCAGGATGGGGTTTCACAAGCATGCAAGGGAATTTAACTGCTGCCTCTCAACCATCTTGCTCTTCTCTTGCATTTATCTTCACAGTTCTGTGTCCTCCCTTGCATCTGTCTTCATAATGTCCTCTGTGAAGCAAACTCAAGCTGGCAGAAAGTGGTTTTCTGATTTTTTAAATTTATTTTTGTTTTTTAATACCAGTGGCCAGCAGGGAGGAGTTAGTTGTCTTCCACCAGACTGATGTGCTGAAGTGGTTCTGCAAATGTTAGGAACGATGGAGTCATTGTGACTGGGAGAAGGGAAGACAGGATCATCACAGACAGCAGATGAAGTCACGCTGCTGTGAAACCACATTTATTACTAAGTAACACCAACTAATAATGCAGCACACTAACAATACATTTCTAATGTTTCTTTAAACCTCACTCTCAATGCTATTTGCAATGCAGCAGCTCTTCTAACTGACCTGCTCTGAATATCAAATGACCAGCCTGTTCTTGAAAAAGGAACCTGAAGAGATCCTTTCTACATGGTGAGCTTCCAGCTAAACCTCTGATAAAACTGGGACAGAGGAGGGGAAAACCTTTGCTTAACATTTTCATGTTACTATGAAATGTAGTTCACAAATGGAAGATGATTAATTAGATGGTATTGGAGTTAAGACTGTTGTGTAGTGAATTCGTAGAGGCTAGGAAACCATTCAAGTTATTTGAGTAAACATCTCTTTGTACTCAGATATTTTTTTTAAGCTTCTTTGGTTTTAATTAAGCATAATTTTAACAGCAATCAGTGTGGATCAAACACCATATACCACAATTCTCATTTCCCCATTCAGTGCAGTTGGATTAAGTGCTGTGAATGGCATATTTCAGAGTTTTCTTTCTTTTTCATCTGGTATGGATTTCTATGCGCAGCCTTAACCTGTTAATCCTCTGAGCTCATGTTTGCTGAGGTTTAAAGAAAGAAAAGCAAACAAACAAAACCAAACCAAAACCCCAAACAACAAAAAAGCAAAGCCTGTGTTACATACATGTAATTTTTAAGATCTATGAAGACCTTGATGGATTTGCTACACCACTTTTATCCTTCTCAGACATCAGACATACACAAGAAAAACTCATAAGGAATTATACTGTTAGCAAAATTAGGACAAAGACAAGAACATGCCTTTGAGCACAAAACTAATGCTGACGGTATGGATCTCCAGAAGCACCTTGCAAAACTCGGAGTGGACAAAAAGATGACAAATGAGCTTCGGTGTAGATACACATAAGCTAATGCATCTAATGAAAAGTAGTCTAAATCATGCACACGTGGTGCTGCCAAATGACTTGGAGAAGAAATCTAGGAGTCATTACTGACAGATCCCTGGAATTAGAAGTTTTCAACAGCAACTAAAACACCTAACAAAATATTGGTCATCATGAGGAAAGGCACTGAGAACAAGGCAGAGCACATTTATAGAGCCTTGATCCACCCACTTTTCAAGTAGTGTCTGAAGTTCTGGTCTCTGCATCTCAAGGACAGACTCTAGTCAGAGAAGGGCAAACAAAATATTAAAAGGATGGACTGCGTACCTTAGAAAAAGAGACTAAAGAGGCTCTTCAGTTGGAGAGAAGGCTGAAGCAAGATATGATCAATCAAACCATGAAGGTGTTTGAAGAAGCTAACATAAAACTTCTGCTTGCTAAATTCTCCAGTAATGGAACTAAGGGGCATTTAACAAATCTATAATAGTAAGACATTAGTTTATAAAATATTAAAGTGCTTCTTTACAAAGCTAGTAATAAGCTTCTGGACCTTACCACCACAGGAAGTCATGAAGGTAGTAAGCACCAGCAAGTTTAGAAAAGACAATTCTTGGATGGCAGGTCCACAAATGGGCTCTGACAGCACTGAGCAGATAAACCTACCATCCTTAATATGAAATCTAAGTATATAGGGAGAGTACAAGGGAACAGACAGATAAATTGGCTAGGATTGTGTACAGTCCCTAAATAGCATCCCTTAACATCACCGTTGGAGACCAACCCCTAAGTATGCAGGCCCACTGATCTGACCCAGTAAAGCTTTTCTGATATTCTTAACTTCAGTTTTCTCTAACATCTTCTGTTAAGCTCTAGGGGGAGAAAAAAAAAAAAAGGTTACACCCTTGCTTCTTATCTGCTGCAAAAGATACAGGTCAGATCTGAGTAAAAGCAAACCTTCGGTATAAATTCTAACGTATCATATCCTATGTTAAGCAATAAGTTAATACTGTATCTTTAAACAAAAATAAGGGTCAGATCCAGGAGAAAATATTTGAATTATTCCAGCCAGTATGACCCCCAGAAAACCACAGATGTTGTTCCACAGCAGGATCGGCTATTTCAGTGAAAATGTAGCCACCTGCTGAGGGACAAAAGAAACAAACATCAGCCCTTCGAACAGCAGAACTGCAGAACAGCTCAAAGGGAGGCAAGGTTAGGCATGTAAGTCATTCCCATTTTTACTAGAGCAAGTCTCAAAAGATAGTAAGAGTTAAAGCTTAGTGGTACTCAGATGGCAGTCTTAAAAAATTGAGTGCAAATGCCAGTATCTATAGGGTATTTTCTGCCCTCTCCTACAAACAGTATTTATCTGTGAAATAGGTGTATTATAACTATTTTGAGGCTACTTATAATACAGAACACCTTCTGCAAAGGTAGGTGTGCTGGCAGCACTCCATAGAAATGAATAAATATAGCTCAGCAGAATTCTCACATGGTTTCAATTGTATAGCGTATACTTCACTCACTTCACTCTTACCTTTAGCTCCCTTTCTAGTATTCGGTAACTTCTTGTTATTCAGAAGGAAAGACTGTATAGTATGTATTTAATAGATATATGTAGTGATACATTATGTTATACATTAAATTATATGTTTTCATTCTTAAAGGAATAAGTACAGTTTTGATGACTACCTTGCAGAGAGATAGAAAAATCAGAATGCAGGAGTGTTAAAAGCGAGTGCTCGCTCCCCTGCAAAATACCTAGCGATTCTACATTTTAGGTAGCGATACAAGAAGAGGGCTGTACTTGTAAATGAGATTTGTAAGTCATTATCACACCTTGATTCATCTCTTTATTAATACTATTCACAAGCAGGCCTAAGGCTCGGAGAGACTCATACATCCTTTCTTTATCCTGGATGAACTATAGAAAGCTGATCTCAGCCACCAACACACCGGCAGTCTGCGCAGCTCTGCTCACATTTACGCCTGCCTGCCTATCAGCCAAAGAACAACCCGCCCATCTTCATGTCTCTTCCTCTGTTCCTCTGCTCAAGAGCTGTGTCCTCAACACCGGGAGCTCAATGCCCATGTCCTGTTGAAGAGCACCTTTTGTTAACTTCCTTGGAAAGGATTCACAGGATCTGAAGAAGAGCAATGTTGGTCATTCACATCTGCCTATGACAACATTAGGCAGCAGCAGATACTGTCACCATTTGGAAACACCTGAAGCCTGTGAGTAAGTAACAAAGGGAACACCTGGATGCAGAGGCATTTTATACTTCCGTTTATCTGGAATTCTACAGAGGTTCCATACATCAGCATTTACAGTCACTGTGTTTGCTGCAGACAGAGTGCTAACAGCTATGATCAGTATTTTAAAACAGCATTAGCTTTTCCAAAAAGATCAGTGTACCGTTTGCATGATCCAATACAACTAGGAGATGCATCATTCATTTATCTTTTCTATGGTCTCTCTAACTCTTCAGTGGTTTAACTAAATGTACAGAAATATTTATTTCTTGTTTTCCCTAGCTGTATCAAAAGAAATAACTTTCCTACTACTCATGGCAAATTACATCAATAATATTTTAGTATCCTTATCTAAGCAACTAAATAGGCAGCAGGCTGGAGAATGTGACAGGATTAACTGCCTCAGATTTCTTACTATATTGCGTACAGCAATACTTCCCTATAAAAATTACTACTACAAAAGCAGCTTAAGAAAATCCAAGACTTTGTTTTTTTAATTTATTTTAGTGAGTGTCCTTTTAGTGGGGAAGCATGCAGATGGACTTATTTTTTTTATATTAAAGAAAACTATGAAAAGCAAGCTAACAATCTGCAAGACTTCTGCATTCTCCTCTAGCTTTAAATAGGTATGTGTAATATATAATGATAATAATTATGAATATTAGTAAGTCTATAGCTGATAAACATTTTTAACAAGTAAATAGTTAATATATTTATATTCACTTTAGCAGTGGGTGGGATGATCCTTGCTCCAAAAAGTTCATTAATTACTAACCAACAAAGAAAATAAATTAACACTGAATCAAGCTCCCTTCTGAAGACAGAGAATTGAAATATTTTTATCTTTTACAAGAGGTTTCCTAAGAACTCTGAGGAAAAAAGAGTAGTTAAGACAAAGATTGGCTGTGTAGCAAATGCAGTGGCATACACTGTCCTGTATGCATGTCCTCCTGAGAACAATGCCAGTGAAATGTGTATCACGAATGAAGACTACTCATGTGCTGTAGGTTCTGCAGTTCACCCTTTCATAAACTAGATTTTTACATCAAAATTTGGTTGTCACAAGGAAAAAAACAAAACAAACCAAAACAACGACTTGGTGTTTTCAGCCTATAATATTTGAAAAAATTCCACTGGTCTCTGACACAAAATCAAAACAAAAACGTGTTTTTTTTCTTTCCTAAGAAAGCACAGAAGGAAAACACAAGGTGAGGTATGAGGCAGATCGGCACAACTGAGTGCACCTTAGACACTGCATCGTGGCTATGTGCAATGTACTTGGATCATGATTGCTCTCTAAATTGACCTAAAATCCTCGGAAGACACTGATTCAAGTTAACAAAACAAGGTTACTGAAAAACTAGTTTGCCAAGATGACATGCTGGATCTATTTGGACCTATCCAGATTCAGTGATGTACAAGCTGAAATTTCATTAGCAATTTATGTTCTGTCAAAAATGTTACTTAGTGGATAAGTAGGCAGGAGGGAACAATATTAACCTGTATCAATCATAGATTCTATACAAAACATTTTTACACTTACTAGTTCCCTCCCCTCAGCTGTAAAACTGGGCTTCACCTCTCCGAAGACCAACGGGGCTTACGCTGTTCATCCTTGCCATCTATCACATGAATTTTAAAAATTCGGAAAGCACGTTATATATCACATGATTGAATGTGTCCTTGTAACTGGACTAATGTATCAGAATGCTCCGTATCAAGAGAGAACCAATCAATACACTCATAGAAAGTAGGGAAAGAAGGTTAAAGCTACAGAAGAATGAGAAAACAGAATCAAATTACACGCTGTTGATGTTTTCTGCAGACAATGTTTCTCAATGTTTAAAATGCCCACCCTAAACAAGAGATAACTACCTTCTCTTCAGCTGTTACTTGTGGATCCTATGTTGCTTCCTAATGAATCAATGTCAAAACTCCTCTTCATTTCCATGATTGAAGGATCAGGTCCATCATCACAAAGTCTGGGAGCATCCTAACAATTCCTTAAAATGTTATATGATGAAGATTCTGAATGTTTAAATTAGTGTCTATAAAAAGCATCTAAGGGCTATTTTTTCTAAATTGGCACGGTTCGACAGCACTTCAAACCCTTCCAGTATCACCTTCTAGCACTAAAATTACGGCAGGTTGAAGAACAATGAACGAGCGTGCAGACAGATTAACGGGACTTCATCTTTGGGATTCCTCCGTCTCAGGAGCCAGCGGTCACGTATCAACCGCCACCGTCACACTTACTTCAAAATAACTTTTCTTTGAACTAACTGTTTTAACAACTTTAAGATACAGTCCGCGGCCACAGCCGGACCGCCGCCTCCGTTTGTTCCCCGTGTGACCGGCCCGGCCGCGCCGGGACCGCGCTGAGCAAACCCCTCCGCGCGGGATCCCGGTCCCAGGCAGGCCCCGCCGCGCGCACGGCCGCGCGCCGCTCCCGCGCGAGCTCCCCGGGCAGGGCTGCGGCCGCCCGCCCGCCCCGCGCGAGCCGGGCCGCGGGGCAGCCCCGCGCGCCGCTCCCTCTGCTCCCCCGCGGAGCGCGGGCCGCGGCAGCCGCCGGTGTGTGCGGGAGCGGCGCGGTCCGCCCGACCCAGCGACCGCCGCACCGCCCCGGCCCTCCCGAGGCGACGGAGGAAAGGAGGTGGCGGCACCGCAGCCCCTCCGCCAGACCCGACTGGTGGGCTAGTGTCGCCCCCCCGCTGCCGCACCCGCGGGCACCGCTGGCAGCCGCCAAGCGGGCGGCGGCACCGAAGTTCCCGCCGCGCCGCCGGTCCCGCTCGGGACCGCCGCGCCGAAGGGCACAGCAAGGGGCGGCGGGGTATCGCGCCCGCCCGCGATCCCTGTTCGCCGCGGCCCATCGGCGCCCGCCGCTGCCGCCCGCCCCAGGCATCCTGCCTGCCCGCCGCTCCGCCCGTGCCGGTACCGCTGCCCGGCGCTGCCGCCCGCCTCTTCAGCACGAGGCGTAACGGGCACGCACAGAGACAGGCATCCGCCTTTCCCGCGGCCGGACCTTACCAGCCGCGCTCGCCGCCCTTGCCCGCTTGGGCGCCCGCCGCTCCGTGCCGGGCTCCCGCTGCCGTCCGCCTCCCCGCAGCCGGCATCACTGCTCCGCCCGCAGCCGCACCAGCCGCCGCGGCGCCCGGCAGCGGCGCCCGCCTCACGAGAGCGCAGCCCGGGCACCAGCGGGGCTCGCCCTCTCCGACTGACAACCGCCAGTAGCCAATCGCCGCCCGCGCAGCAGCGAGGAGGCGGGAAGGTGTGACGGAAAAGGACCAATGTGAGCTCGCCCCTGCGGCAATGCTGTTTCCGCCGGGAGGGGGGCGCCGCGCCGGGTAGCGGGGGTCGCGGCGGGTGTGAGGCGGTGGGACCCGCCCGCAGCCCGGCGGCGGGGATGTGCGGGTCACTGTGCCGCGTCGCGCCGGACACAAGCGAGGCTGCAGCTGGGGCAGGGCCTCGGTCTCCCCGGTACTCGCTTTCAGCCCCCGAGGTGGCTGCTGGCGATGGTAACGCGTGCGGCGGGGCCGGTCTCGCGCTTTCCCAGCCCAAACGTGAGCGGGCTGAGGGCCTTTCGGTGGGGAACGCGGTCGCCCTTCACCTGCGTGCGCAGGGACACCCAACTTCACGCCGAGCCGCTTTGTTTAAAAAAAAATAAATAAATTAGAAGGTAAGAGGGTATACTTGGTCCGGTAGAGTCCCGCTGGGCTGAAACCGCGTCCATCGGCAACATGCCCGCGGCGCCCGGCTGCCGCCGACCTTGCCGCCGGGGCAGGCGGGGACGTCCCGGAGGGCGCCGCGCTGCGGTGTCGCTGTGCCCGGTGTGTGCCCTGCCGGCCCGCGCGACCCTGCCGGCTCCGGCACCGCGGCTGGCAGCGCGCTGTGAGCTCTGCGCCGACTCTGCGGGGCCTCGGCTGGGGCTCGGCACACCGGCTGTGTGCACCTGTGCTGCGCTCGGCTCAGCTCTAACAGCGATTTTGCCGGCGGACCAAGTGTTTCTGGGTAACTCTTGCTTATGGGGTGAAACCGTAGTTCTGCATCACTGTTATTTTATGTAGAATGGGGTGTCACACTCATTTCACCGGGGGCCACATCAGACTGGTGGTTGCCTTCAAGGGGCCGAATGTAATTTTAGAACTGTATAGATGTAACTACTACAGTTATGATGTGGCCCCTGGTGAAAATGAGTTTGACACTCCTGATGTAGATTGGGGCATTTTGCACCCTGACCACTGTGAGGTAGTATAGAGGTGCACAGCCCTGGTGGAGTAGCAGAGGCCCTGGAGAAGGGAAGATGTAGGATGCACTTTAAAGGAGTAATTGGCGTAGAGTGATAAGGGAAGGGGCACAGTGGAGGTACTGGAGGCTATAAACAGCTTAACCATGGCCAGTTAAAGAAATGCAGGCCTTGAGCTGGCCGAAACTGGCTTTGGGGGTAACAAAGAAATAGTATCTAGTGTATCTGAAAGCTAACAAATATAGTACATTCAGATGTAGAATTGGAGCTGTAGACCAGTGAAGAAAAAGAAAGGTAGAAAAGCATGTTAGCAAGGATGAAAATTACCCCAAGTACAACCTAGAGGAGGAAGAAGAAATAACAAACATGAAGATCATACTTCTCCTGACCCAGGACTCCGAATGCTCACAGGTCCCTGTTGTCACCCCTTCACCCTCCCTCCCAACCTAGAATGAAACTGCAATCATGGGATCCAGAGGAGTGGTGGAAGGGCAGATGTAACAGCAGGAGAGGGGAGCAGCAACTGTAACTGCATTATCTTCACTGTTTCTGGCACTAGTAACTATTAGACTCTTAAGATTTCAGTTATACTAAGAATGAAAGTCTCTTCCCTCATTTCCAGTCTTTCTAAAAAGCTAGGCGAAGAATACTTGAAAATGTCTCAGAAAGATATCTCACTGCTCTGTTACTTTCAGTGTTGTTGGTCTTTATCCACTCTTTTGGCATTTGCTTGTCAAGAAAAGCCCCTTACCCGGTTTTGTGCTTTATCCACTGATTCAAAAGGGTGTGGAGGTTTATTAATTCCTAATGGCTTACCATCGTATTTCATGCCTTTTAGAAGTGTTTCTAAAATACAATAACCTCTCGAGTTAATCTGCTCATAAGCAAATGTTTTTTAGGTCTTAATGAAGGAATTTATTGTTACTAATACTATTGGCTACTATTTATGGGCAGAACTACTTGTTCAGTCAGACTAGATGCAGGTACCCTCATCTGTGCTGTGTTCAGAACTGCTGCTGCTATTAAAAAACCTGAAAGTCATGCCCTTTCCTTTCATAGCAACCTTTTCATGCAAATCTTATTCTGGTGAGACTGATGGACTACAACTGTAAATTTCCCACTCTTCAACTGTTTACCTTTTTTTGTTGTTGTTTTGGTGGCAGTGATACATTTTGGTTTACTGTGCCCAGTGTGAACACTGGATACACTCACTTTTGTTTGGAAGGAAATAAATAGAAATGTTTTAAATGCTTATGGTTTTAGACATTGTGCAATGCTCAGAGACTCGGAGATGTTTTCTAGCAAATTGAGCAAATTGGTTTTATTAGTTCAAGAGCTGCCTCAAGAAAGTACAGTTTTAATAATAGTATTTTATTCTTATAAAAAACTGAGATTTTTTTTTTTACTCTTTGTTGAAGCAGTAGGTGTTTGTTGAATATTTGATGTAAGCCATATCTTCATCTTTGAAAAAAAATTACCCAACAAACATACTTCATTTACTGTTGACAGCTTTACAAATGCTGCAGAACTAACTAGAGCATTGCACAGTTATAACTTTATAACTCCTGCAAAGGAGGAAATATGAAAAATAATGCTTACAGGTGAAGGTCTTTCATAGCAACTAGAATACAGGTGTAATTATTTTTAATACTTTAGACTTTACCTAAAAATTTAAACAGAAATTCAGATACACTGCCTGAACAGTATATTCATGTTTAAAGGGTCACCTAACGTTTTCTTAAATTTAGCAGAGCTCTCAGTGCCTTGGTAAATGAGGGGGTTTTTTTTTTGGTACCTCAGTAAAATTGCATAGATTGCTTAGCCCACAAAACTGTAATTTAGCCTTCAGTTCCGTAAGGCAGAAAAGTTGGACAGTTCTTTCTGAAAAACAATATAATACTCTTAAAAAGTGCTAACAGGGTGTACAGGAGCTGAACTACTGTCATTCACAGCAGAAGCAGTATAAGAAATATAATCCGCATACAGCTCTGTCAGCAGGAGTCCATTCTGGACCAACAGGCTTCTAAGGGTGACAGAAGAAGTCAGGAATCACACCTATTAAATCATTGGTTTGGGTGTTAAGACTGCCAACAAGGTGTGAACTGTGGTCTAAGCCTGGTATTGGAGAGCTGGGCAGGCAGTGGGAACTGCACTGGAATTCAACTCCAAAAGAAGAAACACAGTTGCTGTACATGTTTGGTCTTTACCTTCTGTTTTTAGGAGAGGTTCTGTTTTTTACCAACAATGTGTATGCCTTGAAAAAATTACTCCATTTCTATCCAGAAACTCTTTGAGACCCCAGGTGGCTCCCCAGTTAAAGATAGTGGTATGGGTTCCCAGTTTCCATCTGTTCTGTTCATGACTTCATGCAGGCATTTTACTTTTCCATCTCTCTGCTGTATTTTTAGGCATAAGAAATTTATTGATTTTGGAGAGAATCACCTCAGAGGGAGCTGATATTTTGCTAATGTAGGTAGCAGTAAGTGGAGTCTTAGTATTATGTTTTGATATTAAGTGTGCATCCAGCTGGAGAGTGATTATACTAAACATCAAATGTTCAGATTTTCCATGCTTCATCTAGTCTTTTTCTCCACTTATTCGTCTGTCTTCTTTGTCTCTTAATACCCTGCCTCCCCTTTCTTTGGATGAAAGCTGTACCTATAGACATACATCAGTTGCATCATTACCTGCTACTGTTTTCTGATGTGAGTCATATTTTTGATTACTGGGAAATAACTGTATGGGCACTAAATAGGTGAGTCTGTCCCAGACCAGCTTTCAAAGAGGAATAACTGCAGTATAGGTTTGTTGTCCAGGAGCAGTACCAGAAAACACAAAACCATTCCCAGGACGGCAAAAGGCTGAATTATAAAATACTGTGGATATTCCCTACCGTGGTGGGTCAACCTTGGCTGGCTACCACATGCCCACCCAGTTCAGTTGCTCTCTCCCCCCACCTCCTCCTCAACAGGACAGGGGGAGAAAATAAGTTGGACAAGCTTGAGGGTTGACATAAAGGCAATTTAATCAGAACAGAAAAGTCCACGCATGTAAGTGAAGTAAAAGAGGGAAGTGATTCACTACTTCCCATCAGCAGGTGATGTCCAACCACTTCCTGGGAAGCAGGACCTCAGTACACGCAGTGATTGCTTCTGAAGACAAGCTCTGTAACTGCAAATGTCCAGCCTGCCCCTTCTTTTCCCCAGCTTGTAGTGCTGAGAAGGATGTCATGTGGTATGGAATGTCCCTTCGGTCAGCTGGGGTCAGCTGTCCCGGCTGTGCCTTGGCTGTTAGCGGGAGAAGGCAAGCAGTGCACTAATTGAGCCCTTCAGTGAGGCATAGTGTACCAGCAGATCTTTTACATCAAACTGTAACCTTTTAGAGATAAACATTATTTCACTCCTCCCTTTTGCTAGGGTTTGAATATATAACTGACACATAGATGTGGCACTGCCTTTACTGATCTGTGGGAGGAATATTCAATTATTTATTTTTAAATGCATTACAGTTTGCCAGTGTTACTCAGCTTCATTTGGTGACCCATTTGTTAATATTATGTAGATATGTGTTGTGAGATGCAAATCACGGTCCTGTGCTAAGTGCCATGTCAACAAGTAAGGAAACAAGGTTCTTGCACCAAACTGTTTGTTCACATGATCTCTTCTGGAAATACATTGTGATCTAATTACACAATGAGGAATATTTCCCTTCATTGTTTTATGTATCATGTATTATGTCAGCTGGAGAGAGCTCATCTCCCCATAAACCAAGCAAGGCAACTTCCTTTGTCTGCTGGGTGAGTCCTTCAAAATGTTCGTTTATCTGAAGAGATCAGATGCAAGCATGGCTTCCGTTTATATAGTGTCCTTCATAGCAATGTCACTATGAACATAATTAACATACTTAGAGGTAATTAGAAACTCCATAAATATATATTTCTTTGTGACTGCCTTGAGCAGTGATGTAAGATGAGCCTCTTGTGTTGAGGAAGGAATGGGTGGTAGAGTATTTTATCAGATCTGAGCCATTTTGCTTTGCATGAGTAACTAGAGTATAGGAAGAACATTTTTTTTTTTCTTCATTGGTCCAGTTAATGTAGGTATTTTTATATTTGTTTTTAATATTTCAGAGGTTTTTATTGTCCCCTATCTCATATTTAATTTTGTGGTGGATCATCTGTTTTGACAAACAATTACCTAGGAAATTAATTATAAAAAAAATTAATCTAGCTCTCAACTAGGTTAACTAAGAGAGAAGAGTGTTCACATCACAGTCAGTGGCTGCATCCAGCTGGCAAAAATCAGTGAGGTTCTCTTTAATCATGATTAATGTTTTCACTTATTTTATAATTTTGCATGCAATTTTCTTCTTAAGGCTCTTGCAGGATGATTTGGCAATTGCTATTCATAAGCCAGAGAGCTTGGTTCTGTGTCACCTGACAAAGATGTCATCTGATTTGCTTACCAGCAAGGGGACGTGGCCAGGAGAGGGATGTAGCTTGACATTAAATTCAATTTTCTCAAAGGACACATCTACCAGAATTCAGGATTTGCATCCCCTGTTACTAGCACTGCAAAGGTTGGAATTGTCATCTCTGGTACTATTTTATGATTGACACACTGCCTGGTTCTGTCACCCTTATTTTCATTGAAGACCATCTTAAGAAAAATTACTTTCACGTTTCTGTTTCTGTAGTGGCATCCATGCAGATAAGGATGTCTGCCTGGGAAGGGA
Organism: Streptopelia decaocto; assembly: GCF_964273445.1. Lineage (NCBI taxonomy): Eukaryota > Metazoa > Chordata > Aves > Columbiformes > Columbidae > Streptopelia > Streptopelia decaocto. The sequence continues at coordinate 48,457,947 of NC_138660.1, forward strand.
TTGAGGACATTTCTGCCAAAATGTATTCAAAGACAGAAGAACTACATTAGTAATATTTCACCGTGTGCTTTGCTTATCATCTGGAAGAATAAGTTGTCTGTAGTCTCAGTCCCAAAGAGCTTATAATGCAAGTAGAACGATAAAAGAAAAAATGGAGTATATAAGTAGAAAGAATGGAGGGGAAGGGAAACCACCACATTATGAAGCAATTTCGTGGTACTGAGCTTGCTAGTTCTAAATATACTCAGCTGGTGTTACAGTAATTTGCTGATTGCTTGCGGTTCTACTTATGTATACATGAGTATCTATCTATTTATATACATACAGACATATGATATTCATATATTAAAAGAACATTAAGTTTGAAAGTGAGGATACTTGAACTCAAAAGCTGTTTATATCGTCTTTGATTTTGTGATTGCATGGTGTTTTTCTTAGGATCCATTCAGAGCAAAGAATGGATGAAGCCTACCACTTGAATAATTATTTAATATTTTGATTTATTGAATAATTAAATAGTGACCATAGGCCTCATTGATTACAGTCTCTTATGTATCTTCTAGCTGGTGGAGCAATTCAGAAGGAAGTCCTAATAAAAACATTCTCCTGGCTACATATCACCAGGACATGGTCTGTACCATAAAAGAAATACTATGAGATGTTGAAATGGAAAACTATATTGCAGGTGCAGTCAAAATAGAACCATATCAAAATTGAGACACTAGACTGATTTAGGTTTATTCAGCTGAAGAATATTTTTTAGCATGGGCAAAATTCTTTGCTTTTACCTAATGTTTCTCCTGGAAGAGGAGGAAGCCTTTTTGGTCTGTCATCTCATATGTGCGGAAAGCTTCAACTCAAATAGATAACACTGGACAAAATTATAATCAATTGAAAACAGCGGTTTTTAAATGGCAAGTATCCAAAACTGTTACTGGAATGGTATTATTTTTCCTACAATTAAGGCATATATATTACATCTTAGCAGGATAATACTACTCTAGTAGGAGTGTGTCATTTACAGAAGTTGCCCCAAACAGGTATTGGTGTATTTTTTCTGTTCCACCAAAACATTTAATGTGTGTTAAAGAACAATCATTCCAGAAAATTACTGGAAATACTATTTTTTTTTTAAAAATAATTTCAAGACTTGAATCAAGGGAGTAATTACTCCTAATATAAAGGAGTCCAGCAGTCCATAAAGCCTGGTATTTTCATTCTGGGCTCTGAAAGATTTCAGAACTTTCAAGTGGACTCAGATTTTTATTTTCCAGAACTCACCCATTGTAATTGTATTTGGCACATATGTATTTATGTATGTCATCAGCATATATATTAAAGGAAAATTAAAGTGACCCCATGAATTATGAGAAATTTAAAAAAAAAATTTGGTCACCTAATAATGAATCAATAATATAGTAGATATTAGTAAATATAGCAATACATGTACATAAAAGCAGAACAAACTCAGTAAAGGTACAGGAGGTGTAGAGTTTCATTCTTTAACCACCTTTTCTGTGTAACCAAGTCTCCATTTGAAAAAAAGCATTCCTACCAAGTTCTCAATGAATGGTAACTGGAAACTACTAAAGAGGATCATGGTAATTCCACTCTGGCACTGAGTGCAGGTTTCTTCCATTCATATGCAGGTTATGTATCAGTTCAGAAGGCATCTTACGGACAGGACACTGTACAAGCACAGTACTCTTAGTGTCAGCAATCAAATTCCCCATGCTTAATTCTTTTTTTCTGCCTTCCTGTTTTTGAGTTTCTAGATGGAACAAGTTCCACACTGACACCAGTTGGTCTCTTGGCAGGGGCAATGTGAGCACCTGAACATCTGCTGCAAACAAGTGCACACAAGGATCCATGTTACTTGAATGTCCCTTCGCCAAGATACAGAAATAATTTGATGACATTGAACATCCCCAGTGAAACAGCAGTTCCTTAGTGTGATACAGGAAATTTAACGGACAGACGTGAAATTATCACAGGAAATGTTCCCTAAGAAAAAACCTGAGATTAGTCTTTATGGTCGTTACTGTAGATATTAAAAAATAAGTTTTGTTCAGGGTGGCCGTATGCACTTAAGGAATTTGTTTTGATTCATATATTATTTATTTTAGGTATTTGGGAGGTGATGTTGATTAAGTCCTTCACTTTTCATAAACTTGGTGCAGAACTTCAGAGTGGCCGTAGAAAGACACTGATGTTTCTCCTTGGTACTGGGATTGGTGCAGGACTGGTGAATACAGATTGTCTTCATGGCTCTTCTCACCTTCCCTCCACAATAGACCATAATAATCTACTTTATCAAATGGAAATAGCCAGAGCACAGAAACATAATGCTCTTTACTGCTATGTCATCTCTGTCTCTTGGAGGTGATCGTGAAATTTGTACCTAGTTAAAGAAAATTGTTTTCTGGAGTGCTGCAGTAGTGTTGAAATGTCATCACAGAACATAAATGTCTGGAGACCTAATCCCAGGCTCACCAAATTTGTTGGAAGCTATTCAGCAGAATTTTACACAGCTGAGTTTTCTTACACATGCTTTCACAAATGAGGAAAATTATCCTGCTTCCTTTTTTTTACCCCTTATTTTCTTCCCTTGCTGTCTATAGTGCACATATACTTTATTTAATGAAAAAAAAATAGGATGCTGGTCCACTCTGCGGTATGTTGCTTTATAACACTAATATTTTCAAATATAGGTTGCCATACGTTATTAGCCAAATGTTCATATAATGACACCTCCAGGAACATATAAAGGTGTTCTTGTTTTTTGTCATAATACTTTGTTTTGAAGAAAATGATTTGGGCCTGACATTCTGGCCCAAGAAGCTGAGTCCATGCTGTTTCTGTTTTATGGCATGCTGTCGGCACGGATGGCTGCCAGAGCCTGTTCAAGCTACTTTTCGTTACCTTCTCTCCAGGTGCATAAAAACCTCTGCCCACTTTGGCAAAATAGTTTCCTCACTCAAAGCCACCAAGACTCATTCTGTAGCCTTCAATGCAAGAATACTATCCCAACAAATTAGAACAGCAGCTTCAAGGATACAATAAAGAGATTCTAAACAGCATATTACTGTATATGTGCTATTTCCACTCTAATATTGCTTTATGACAAGCTGTACAAAACCTCTTAAGATTGGAACTGCAGAGTTGCTTTTTGTGACCAACTATACATGCTGAGTTCATAGCTTTCTATTTCTTCCTTTTTATATAATATCGTGTGGAGATCCTAACTGTGATCACAGAGAGAAATAGGAACCATATTCTGAGTGGTAAGAAACTAATTAGTTATTATTTTTGTTATAATATATGCACCAGTATTACAAATAGGATGACATAATCTGGTTTACCAAACATTATATTGAAGTATTTTCTTTAACGTTCCATCTCCTCATGGTACAGCTATACCTCCATTCACCCTTAATTTTTTAACTATTTCACTTTCTGTACTGCAAAGTGATCTTCCTTTTTTTGTTGAAAGGTGACTTTCTTTATCATGAAATTAAATGCTTGTTTGTTTTTTCTACAGTGGGGGTGACTGGAAAAACAGCCTTCTTTTCAGTTTGGAATACGCAGTTTCTGTAGGGAAGGAATAGCTCGCTCATAGGTACCTGTTGTGATAGAACATTATTCCATGTCAGTATCTGTCACACGTATCATTACATCAGCCTAAAAGTAATTTTCAATGGATACTGATAGTGATGGTTACTGTGTTGAGAGCCAAAGTGGGTTTGAAATTAGCTGTCATTTCTTAGATGTCCCTTTAAGGTTTTTCTAGGATGTTGGGTTTTGTTGTTGTTTTTAATCCAGATTATGAGATATTTTTTAAAAAATCACCTGCTGCAAATGTATGTTTTCATTTCCTTTTTTAAATAAAATTGCAATATACTCGGTTAATGAAAAACACATTCACAATATATGTGAAGACTTTATTCTCTCTTACTCTCTCCCACACCCTACACTAAGAGAGGGGAGGTGAAGAAAGTATATGAAATAGGTTCATGGAGAGGCAAGACTTAGATTTTTTTTTTACCTCTTCCTGAAGCAATACACAGTTGCCTTATTTTTTGTTTAAGGACTATACTGAAAATTCAGATCTTTCATGGTTAGATTGTCACTTAATGTTTTAGAGAGCCCAAAAGTAAGGTCAGCCTGATTATGTTCCTAAGCCCATTTTAACACAGTTCATCTCTTTAAAACATTTAAAAATGCTTTTCATGTCAAAATCATCAAATGTAACCACATACAAGGTGAAATGCTGCTTGTGAAAGTCAGTAAAGTTCATCCAGAGGATTTAACTTAGGTACCTCTTAATGGATGAAAGCATGGAAAAAGACAAAGGTTTTAATCTGTCTCTTTTTGACTTAAATGTTTTCCTGTTTTTGTGAGTGTACCCAGGGTAGTTAATGTTTTTGCAATTATACCTAACGGTTGTAGGTGTACTTGACTGAAGTGACCCGAATCTTATATCAGTAATTCTGATAATTATCCTGCACTTTGAAAATAATGCCTGAACTATAATTATTTATGGAAGAGATATTTCAAGAAATGTTCTGTGTTAGAACCATCCTTAGTGTGGTTTCAATGTCCATGATCAGCACTATGTCTTTTAAGATACTAACGTAGTTATGTCTGTTAATATGTATGAAGGAGATAAATGCTTAACAGAAGACAGACAAGGTAAGTACACTTTTTGCAGTAATCAAACGTTTGTTTTCAGCAAGCCCTTCACCCAGGAGGAGTCCACTTCAGCAGTAGAGTAAAAGTGTTATTTAGGTCCCTCTATATTTTTCAGGATGCTTTTGACTTTACAAAGACTCCAAAGGGATCAGTTGATATGCTGCATCTATAAAAACAATTTAAGTAGCTGTAAGTAAGTCTTTGTGCCAATTATGTTAATGAAGCTGTAAAGGGACTGCAGATTTAGAAGTCCTCTAAAGTCCAGTGCTGGCCCAGCAATTCAGAAGCTCCTTAACAAGACATTAAATCAGGCTCTTTAATCTCTCTAATTGGTGCTTTTGAGTAAAGGAGAATACATGAACCCTGGTGTGTTCTAAAAGCAGTAGAACATCATCACTAGCCAATAATATGTGGTGAAAATAGATTTCTCACACCACAAGTCCATGAACTAAATAATGATGTGGAGAAGTTTCGTTTCAGTGCTACCTGTCAGTGCAGCATTGCTGCTGAGCAGTGCTTGGCTGCAGCTGTGAAGTGGAAGTGGATCAGCTCTGTCCTCCATGGCTGTAAAGTCCTGTTCCAGGGAACTGCTGAATATCCCATTGATGGGCCAAGGGGTGACACCTGGGAGCAGCCAGGAGAAGTTGTCCTGCTGAGAGAACACGGGGTTGGGACCCCCATTCCTCACAGGAGCCATCAAGCCTCTCCTCACAGAACGAGACTTCTACAAATTGATAACGGGTTATTTTAACTTGGGTACTAAAACTTAGAAAGCCTGTAGGTTAACTTGAAGATATTTAAACTTAGAGCAACTTTCTCTCACCCAAGTACAGCTCTAATGGATGCTGTTTCTTTTAAAACCATAAAGACACCCTCCTTGGCTGCAGAAAATCCATATGATATTGCCAAAATGTATGAGGCTTTGTGGCAGCTGAGGAGTTACTATTCATTTAGCATTTAATTTAAAGAAAACCTGCAAGGTTGCTACTTTCTAGCTACAGCTTTTATCCCCATCTCACTTTCAGCTGCTATATGTATTCTCTCCAGAGTGTGACTTCTGTAGTGGTAAGGTATGTATACACTAGGGTGACTCAGGCATACACCATCTCCCATCTTTTTTGCTTTATATGGGAGCATAAGACAAACACATCTCAGTGAGTTCCAGCCTTATCTTGTCTCTCATTATTCCTGCTCTAAGCTTTTGGCCCTTCTACTTCATTTTTTTCAGATTGTTTACATTGTTTTGCAGTTTTTTATTACCCATGTCTGTTAGTTTTCTGTAACAGGTTTACAAGGTGTCATCCTTATGATTTGTGTAAGAACTCCAAGACAGTATGATGGGACATCTGGCTTGTGTTTCAAAGAAATAATTATGTGGTATTATTTAATTTTGTCCTTAACATTCATCCTCACTACTGGAGGAAGACAAAAAGCCATCCACTGAGAGAAGAGAGTTCAAAGCTAATGAGTCCGCAAGAGGAGGGCTCTGCATTCTTGTGGCTGTCCCATGCTAAGCAGAATCCCAATCAAGGAATATCCAAGGAGATATTTGCCCATACAGTCTGTCACTTCTGTATGTTGATGTTATGTATTATTCCCACTGGAAATATAAATGTCCCCACAGTCCTGCTTTTTTCTAGTATTTCATCAAAGCCTTTATTTCATCTTTACTTCATCTCTAGCTAGCCAAAGGGAGCATTTTTGGTAGTGTTTTTATTATGTTTAGGGGAAGCAGAAAGGTCTGTATTTTCAAATGCATTAATTTCTTGGTGTAAAATAGTTTCATTGTCATAACTCATATCTGTCACTCCTTTAAATTGTAGGATGTATGTTTAAATTCATTAGAACATGCAAGAGAATGAAAACTCTCACAGGACTATACTTCAGGTACAAATGTTTTAACCATACTAGCTTTGCAATTGCAGTATTAACTTGCATATGATCACATGTATGTGTACATAAGCAAACACCCACCATTTCACCCTCAACATCATTCCTCATTCCTAACTAATATAGTAAAAACTGATCTTATACCTAATAAGCAATTTTAGGCAATGGGAGAGATTTTAAAGTTTAGTCCCTGTAGAGCTCTAACTATTTTAGACAAATCCCCTTGATTTTCTTCAGGCATGCATTTTCTGAGATTTTGTTGTTTTCTTAACAGGAATTTTATTGATGTTATTTTTAGTTGTATTATCTACTCAAAAACAAACAAACAAACCAAAGCTATTCAGATCTATATACTAATCTCTGGGGCTTTTAAAAATAATTCATCATGGTTTCAACCAAATGGGCAGAGGGGGGAAGAAAGAGAGAGATCTTGCCAAAATGGTTTTTGAATGTTCATAATGGACTACAGGTTAATGCTTTGTAACAGAGTTATCAAACACAGTGGTATCTGAGGGCCTCACATGAAGGCTCATCGTTCTTCTGGAAACATTCTTTTCTGTGTTTCTGCTTTTGATGAGACTACTTCAGAGAAGCGAAGCATGATGCATAAAGAGAAGGCTTCACTCTCTTGAAGTGTTGTGGAAGAAATACTATGTATAGCTTTTCTCATGTGTGTATCCTTCTTAGCTGTTTCTGTGTAGGTATAGAAGAAGAGTCACATGTGGATGTCCCACTTACTCACAATATCGTTCCTTTGGGCAAGGAGTTGTAGTGCAGCAGTTATTTTGTTCTAGAACTCTGCACAATAACTGCTTAAATGTTTTAACATCAGTCTGTCTTTCCTATAAATTGCTCCAACACCTGTCTGTCAGACGCTTCAGAAATTATTTTTAAAACTGTATTTTGATTACCCTTTCCTTTCACTCTGACAAACACTTTAAAGTAATTATTGCATGAAGAATTTCACAAACTGTGTAAGGGAAATAATATGTATAAATTCATATTGAAAAAACTTCACAAAATACTTTTTTGCAAAGTGTTTTTTTATTATGCATTGTCAACAGTTAAATGATATGTTGCTATTTCATGCAAGCTGGAATAGTGTTAAGAGAGCAAATGTTAATCCATAAACATGTTAAGGAAAATAGTGCTAAATCTGCATAAGTTTGTACAGGTTTAAATGTGAAACTGGAGAGCTGCTCCAGTCAAGATGACTTTGAATTGGTTAGTGAAACAACCACTAGTTTAGTTGTTCCCAAGCCTTGTTCCAGTTCTGCTTAGGATGTTTGGGTTTATCCTGTGTTAAAATTTACACAATTTTTATTTTTTTCTATCATGCAATATAATACCATAGTAGCAGCTCTAGAAATACAGCAAAACAGGACTATTCGCCAACCTGTTGTGGTTACTATTCAATGAGTCCGTTTCAAACTAAGTACTGCATGATATTGGGGGAAAACAAAACAGAATAAAACCCAAAAACCCACCCAAATCTTCTAGTATGAGCTAACACAACAAATGTTCATGGTATGTAATGGAGCAACAGCTCAGTTACAATAATAACAACACTTAAGAAAAAAGCTATGGATTTTTTTTTTCTTGTTTTGTGCACACCAGGTGCTTCACATCTTAATTTGTTACATTTGATAAATATCTAAATTGAATTATCATGTTTATGCAGGGCAGTCATGTAGTAAAATAGTTCTTGCAATGTTTAGGAGCTTAGAGAGATAAGTTGTTTTAATTACAGACTGAAAAAAATCTTTCTTACCTTAAATATAAACTAAGTAAATAAAGTCTGAGTAATTGACAGTATGCAATACAAATTTTCATATGTAATCTCTGAATATTAAACTCTTCAAGAGTATAAAATAACTGGACAGAAGAAGTACCTATTTATGATATACTTAATGATGAGTGACAGACGTAGCTGTTTTATGAATTTTCATCACACACTCTTTTTATTTTAATTTGTTCTTCTGCAGTGAGCTGTCTGAACTTGACTTTCTCACCTTGGAATGATGGAACATCTTGCGCTGAGTAAATCTAAGCTTGTGTTTATGTCATTCATTGACACTTCGATTATTTCATTTTCTTGACAGGCATTAATACCATTCAGTTCTATATCATAATTCCCATGTTCTTTTGAATGTGGGCTGCAGGACCTTTTGGTTATGTCTGTAGAGTCTATGAGACTACAGTCTAAAAACAGGTTGCCTTTTTTAAGAAAAGATCTTTTCAGAGTGTCAGATAAAATAGTATGTACATTTTTGTTGCGTTTTCATTCTTCTCCAATGCATACAAAGTCAGTATCAACAGGGAATGTTGTATTAGTTGCTTACTTTAAAACTAATGTGCTGTTAGTACGAGATTTCTGACAAGTGGCATCTTCATTAAATTGAGCAAGACTGTTAGAGGTAACGGCATCTTCATCTCCTGAGTTTTGTTCGTCCCATGGAACAGTTACAGGATTGCTAGAATAGCTCTCGTGGGGTTTATACATCTCAAATATTTCTTCATTTCCAGACCGATACGCCCGCACTGTAAAGGCATGCTGTGATCTGGTGCAAATTGCATGGCTGAACGCTGTCGTTGCCTTAGAGGTAGCTGAGAGAGTTGTTTCCTGCCTGCAAATGTTTGCATGTGAAAAAGTGGCATAATTGTTATTGTTATTGCTATTCAATCTGAATTCACTGTGATTCTTTTGTACTGTTATGTCATCGATGTTAGTAACCTGTACAACTTCTGAATCATCAGTTTCATTAATTTTTGTCTCTTGCTGCTTCTCATCACTATGCATAATCACATTACCACCTTCATTAATATCCTTTCCACTTTCCTCTTTATTCTGTGATCCTCCTGCTTTATTCAGCTTATCTTGCACATTCCCAGCTTCGTCATCTTTGCCTTTATTGCCTACTTCATTTTTCTTTGCTGTACAGATATTTTTAGCTTCTTTTTCAGACAGAGAGCTAAAGGATGAATGTTGATTTTGTTTTGCATTTGCAGTGTCATTTTTATTTTGCTCTCTCACAGCATTTTTTTCATCAGGATCCTTTTTATTGCCCAGAGGTTTACTTGTATGTAAACTAGAACCTTCTTGAGCAAAACCTTCTGGTGGCCACTTTGGCTTATTTACTTTAGCCACTTCTTCAATAGAAAATGTTTTCTTAAGTGTTGCATCATCTGTTGACGGTGGCCATGTCATCTTTAATTTACCTCTTTCTGTGTTTTTTTTCAAATTATTATCAAAAATATCAGAATCAATACCTTCAGTACCTGAGTACAGGTCTTGATCAATTTCTGTTATTGGTTTAGGATCAACAGGTATACTATTAATGGGATTTGTTTCTTCAGCACGAATATTGCCAACTGAGCTACATTGATCTTTAGAATTCCATAGTTCTTTATGCTGCTTGTGTCCAAAACCTTCATCATAATTTCCTTTTGATTTGAAAAGTTGTTTAAAATGGGGTTTGCAATATATTTTTCCATGGAGAGATGCATAATTTCCCAAGCTGCCAAACAAAAGAAAGTTTGTTTTATACTTTTACATGTCACAAATCTACAAGGAATTTTACACTTTACTTAGTATTTCCAGTAGCCCCATGTGACAGTGTATATAAAGACAGGAAGAGCAAAAACACCAAACTCAATGTATTGGCCAAGTCTGACACTGCCCCCCCACTCCCCAAGTATCTAAACCATTTAACTGCAAATTCCCATGCTAAAATTAAAAACAGTCATGCTTTGTGATTTAAGAAAGAACATAAAAATCTTCAGTTGTTGCACAGCATAAGCTTTGAATAGGAATGTTCCACAGCACTTTCAGGTTGTTGTGATCCTTTTGTCCATCATTTTCGAGACTGAAGCCTCTATTTTTCTACAAAATAGGTGGACAAATTATAGTGCCAATTTTCTTTAGCTTTTGTACAAATTACAGAAATTTGTGTTTAGTTATATTTGGGTTCTGTTCCTAAATGAAGGAAATGTGTGCACCTAACCTCAAAGGTGTTAAAATCAGAACTGTTAGCCTTTGCAGTCTGATAGAGCAATAAATACTGCCTTTCATATAAAGTTTACAAGAGTGGTTTGTTAATGGAGAGATCCATCATAATTCATCTTATGGTTGAGGAAAAGTGAGAGAAAATTTGGTCTGTGTTCAGATGTCCTAAATTCCAGCCAAGTTTCTGTGTCTTCTGCTTCCTGCTCATAAGCTGTCCTGAAGGTCGGGAACAGTCAGTAGGAAGCAATATGCAGAAGAATTTGGAAGGTGGTGGATGAAGCAGGTATTTAAAGAATTAAGAGGACTTGTTCCACGGCACAGTGCAGATGTCAGTAGCAGAGAAGAAAAGGAGAACCCAAGTTGCTTCCCTGTCAACCCAGCATACTACAGGCTGAATAGCCCAATTGAAAATAATTTCACTGTCTGTATTTATACTCAAATGCAGAGTTCTATGACTGAACATGCTGTTACTTCTTACCTTAACTGGCTGCCACAGTGGTGACATCGGAAACATGATTTATGAAAATGCTGCTTGTCGGCAACTAGGCATTCCATTGGGTAAACTCTCTGTTGGCAGAGTCTGCACGTTTCATTTTCTTGAATATGCAGCTTCTGGAAACACATATTAAAAAATTAAGAGTTAATTTAAGCCACATGTTTTGATTTATTTTAACTGTATCAGTCCATATGTTTTGTTAAAACTGTAGTTTTCTTTATCCATTAACGGGCATCTCAGCTGTCAGTTTTAAGGCTTTTGTTCGACAGTAATACTTCAAAAGTGAAAAACTGCTCATCTTTCCCTTTTTAGAAATCCATACATTTGAAAGGACCATTCACTTCCCTATACCAGGTACAATATTTCTCATTTATTTGTAATAACTATTTATTTTGTGAAATGAGATAGGATAATAAAAAGGTATACTAGTAGAAGTGGAATTGAGTAAAATGTATGGATAATTTTTGAATCGACAATGTGATTTAGACATCAATAAATGGGGCAGGTGTTTGAAATTCTGACGAGGAGGTTTTGCTTAATCATGCCAAAAGCATGTTAAGGATTTCCACTGCTGTGATAACCTGCAGACTATACACTCATATGGTCCAGATATGCTAAGAACATAATTGTGATTTTTAACAATTTTCATTTTCAGATCTTATACTTTCTTCAGTTAATTTTTAAGACTAAATTAGCTATGATTATGTTAGCTAATTATATAAAATCCTTTCTTTTATGAAGTATAGTTAATTATAAAGGAAACTAGTTCTCTGTAAAGTACAAAGCATGAATAGAAGGTTTTTCATACTGGTAAGGGGCAGAAGGAAATAACAGACTATCTGTTGGGCTTGCAAAAAATGCATGCTGCTCTTCTGCCTTCATTTCTGAATTGCAATGAAAATTGTGCTAGCAAATAGGGTCAACCAAATAACTGCTAGTATATTTACATTGACAATAGTAATGCCCCTAGACATCAGCACAAGATTTGACCCCTTTCAGTATTTTGTCAGTGAATGAATTCCTTATTTTGCTTTGTTTGCACCCCAGCTTTGCTTCACCTGTTAAACTGTCTCTACCTCCACCCACAGGTTTTCTTGCTTTTTACTCTTCTGAGCCTTTCTCCCATGCCCCTGTGGGGAGCGAGCGAGTGACTGGGTGTGGACTTCACCCACGGCCAGCCCACCACCTTAAGTATTTTGTTGGACCACTGCCAGACAGTGCCTCATTTTACAGGTTCACAAGCTACGCATGTTTAATTCTTCTCCGAACATGAACCAAGGTAGCACCCTTGTCAGTGCGCAGAGCTGGGGAACCCCAAGCAGAGCTTTCTGTTTAGGAGTTATGCAGATACAGGAGTGTTCAGCATTGTTCTGCCAGTTTCATTGCTGTTCAAGCATCAGCATTCTGTTCATGTATTTCAAATGGCTAAAGCGATGGTAACATCTGGTTTTCATGCAGGACCCTGTCCATATTCATTGCCCAAAATAGATGCACTAAAGGAGGATGTTGATGTTCATCATGCAACAGCGTATGTAATATTTTCTAAGTTTCAAATATATAACTTTGCAATGTAAATACTACTTTATTATAGTTTTCAAGTAACACATGCACCATGTGGAAGAAGGTATGTTCTATTTTCAATGTTTACTTCATATTCATATATAAATATTTGTGTATATATTCACATACTTAATATATTTTAAAACTTTGCTTCAATATGAAACAAATAACAGGCTCAGCTTTTTGAGGGATACTGAGAGGCTCTGCTTCTTGGTGATGTGAAACATGGACTTTGCCATAAAGTAAGTGGGTTTGCTCCCTTTATTCAGACTAGGGCTGTATCAACTGGTAAAATCACCCAGCAGGAAAAAGCAGAATTTTTTTTAAATTGCATGTTAATTGTAAACCATTTTAGTAATTTTACTCAAACAGGAAACCCACTGAAACATGGTACATGTTGTCTTAAGTCACATCTTGTGCTTTAATAAACTAAAAACAGGTGTGCACGAAACATGACCATTATTTTATCTCTGGGGTTATTTTATACAGACAACATTTTACCTCAGTTAGGAGGATGTTGCATTAATTTTAAGCATGAGAAATCAGGTGCATTCTGTGCGTATTTTCTAGCATATTTATGTTTCTCAAATAGGGTAATGCTATTTTTATTTTAATATCTACTTTGGTTTAGTATATATTTTATATATTTATATATTTAGTATATATTTTTAAATTTTATTTTGCTCTACATAATTCTTTAGGATAGGTCTCGTAGCATTAATCCTCATAATGGTGGAAGAAGTAGTAGCTAGAGGCTTTCACAATAGTTTCTGCATCTTCAGCTTCTCAGCTTTCTGGTCTTAATAGAGATCTATTTGAATTCCTACATCGTATTTTTGTTCTACTTGCTTATCGTTGCCATCAAGTTTGGAATCAGAAAGTATGCTTTGCTCCAGTGTTACAGGGGCTGCTGCATCTTGTGCAGGACTTTGAATCTTGCTTGTTCAATTTTTGTGACTATGTTTTAGCTGGACTTAATTCTCTGAATTTTCTCTGTGCCAAGGCTGTGTTTCAACTAACTGTTTTGTTCTGCACACAGCACTACTCATATTTTCCTCCACTGAGATTCCATGGACCACTTTAATTTCCACAAGGTGCTTGTTGGTCACAGGTAAAGGCTGCATTTCTAACATTCAGTGTGCTATTCTGACATGCCTCCTTTCAGTGTCTTCTCTATGGACATCTTCACTCTCCAGTCTGTGACCAAAGTTGCCTCTGATAACAAACAGTGGCTGAGGTTCAAAATGTTTTCTGCTTCTCTTCACAATTCCTTTAAGCTCTTTCAGCTCAGACCTCAGCTGCAAAAGGTTAAGGACATCCACTGGGTACAGCTGCCCAAGTTTATCCAAGTTCTGTGCTTCCAGAATGTGCCTCAGAGTCTTTATAGCACCACTAGAAACTTCTTGGATGCAAGTTTCATCTGTTGGTTGTTCATCGTGGTAAATTTTATTTGTAGAGTCTAGTGGCTGCATTTCTAACATCCACAAAACTGCGGGAACACCTCCTGTAACTAGTGCAAGAGCCTTGTCCATAGTTCCCACAGAGCCTGAAGTAGTGCTTCAAGAACCTGGGTCTGAAACATCCAGGCTATGGATTTAACATTTCCACCTGCAATGGTTTCCTGGTCTGCAATGCTTCTAGCTTTGTTTGGGTCTAAAGGGTTGTCTTTAATTGAAAGGAAAGGCTGCTTCTCAAAGACTCAAGGACCTCTCCTCTCTGGATTTCACACCACTGTAAGGATTGTTTTTCTGGTCTTGTGAACATCTGAATGATGAAGGCAAAGCCTTATCTAGCCTGCTGCACACCTGCCATCATATTCTGCATTCCAGGTTCAGCAGATAAAATATTAGAAGCCTCATTCAGGTAATGTTTCTCTAGGTGGAAACATTTGTATAATATAAACATCTTAGTTCACATAAATTGCTTTGCTTTGGGTGCAGGTCTGTGGAGACAGTGGGCTTGGTTGGGGTGCTGGATGATTCAGCGGCCTGGGAAGTTGCTGTCATTTCCAATGGAGCTTTTTGCATAAGTAGTGGAAAACTTTTCTGTGTTTCCACAGTCATGGGATCCTGGAGCAAATCATTGCACAAGTAACAGTTACCTCCTGTTTTTCCTTGGTGTAGAAGTTTCCTGTAGTGTGTGTGCTGAAGTAGTAGTGTGGAAGATGGACTAATTGTTGGAGGCAATGTCATTTCCTGGTACGTATTTTTCATCTTTAGGGAACAAAAGAGATTGCTTTGTTTGTTTGTTTCAAGTATAGTAACACAGAAAACAATTTTTCTGTTCTTCACAAAAGCTAGTTCTGCCACAATCCAAGCAATAGGATAATAATAAAATCTGGAAAGACACAATCCATCAGCTATTGCTCAAAATGCGTAAAACCAATCTTTTGAACTAAGAGCTGTGCTATTTGCACCTTAGAATATATGTAAAAAGAAATGTAGAATTCATATAAATTGCAAAAGGATGATTGAGCGGTCTTAGAGTTTTTGCTGCAACAAATGCAGACTTTGCATTATAAGCATAATGTAAAGTTATGCTGTGACTTCTGCTTATCTTCATTTCTTCTGAATGTGACATTTTCTACGTTTTTGAGAATCTGTGGTGACAGAAATTATACATATTTACAGATTCAAAACAAGGAAAGAGGAGATTGTATTCAGCAGAGTAGGGCAGGAATGCGAAAGTTTTTAGAAAAGTCTACTTATTTATGTTTCTCACATACTGTACTTGTTGAGCCTTCTAATGCACTTCATATTACATTACGTGCACTTAATCACAGTCAAAATATAAATTCAGACTGCGTGATGGACTAATGTCTTAATGTCTCATTAAAAGCACAGACCTTTACTTCTTTTGCAGGTGTCACAGTCTCTCTGTTGGGGTGAACAGCCTTTTCCTGAGCTGTCCTTTCAATCTGCTGTTTTAAAATCTGTGTTACGGTCTTTGGGAGCTCTTCATTCTGACCTGCATTGGTTACTGCAATAGGAACAAGAGTAAAAAGGATTGTTTTTCCTCCATCCTGTATTTTATGAAATTGACTCGATCAGTGAATCATAAAACATTATTGTATTTAAAAAAATCATACTTATCCTTGCAAAAGTCTAGAAAATCACTTGATCGTGAACAGAAATGCATGGAGAGAGCGACAGAATAGTTGCTGAGGGAGATGTTATCACCTCCTGTTTTGCCATTCTTGAGGGGTGTGGGGGGGCTAAAGGTTGACTGGGGTCTGTGGGATAATACAATGCGGGAATTCTAATACCAGGACTAAACTGCAGCAGCAGCAGCAGTGTCTTAGCACTATGGTCATATTGTGCAGGGCTATTGAGTTCAGCAATAAATTGTAACCTTCTCATCCACAATTTTGTAAATACATGGGCTCATGATTGCCCATGTTTTCAGATAATTCTTCAAGTCCTCAGTTCTTTTAAGCAACTGAACACATATTTAAAACCACTTCCTTATGCAAAAGCCATTTCTCCAACTGAATTCTGAATTTGTTTCTTAAGTTCCATTGAAGTAAATGAATTTGGAGTAACGTGCATTTTCATGTTTGTATGATAAGAGCAGTACGTTGACATTCACCACTGCTCGTTAATGAGCCTTTATTCTTACGCCACTTCTTACCTGTTTCATCAGTGTGCTGGGTGAATGTAGAAGCCTTTTTTATCTCCTGAATAACTTGCTCACGATGAGAAACCTGTGCACAAAACCTTCACTTTACTACAGGATTTAGTGCAATATGTAAAAAATTTCCATAGTTCTGCAACTGTATTTAAAGTGTTACATCAAAGAAAAATATTAATGAAAACCTAATTAATTCATTACTGTGTTGAAACAATAATAAATTAAAAACACTTAATAAAACACCTTTAAAAATTATTGTGTGCCACCTAATGAGGGAGGCTGTCAGTAGAACATCCAAATCTTGCTGTACCAAGTGGTAAAGGAGGAAGAAGCAAAGCAGCTGTGTATCAGCATCAGTATAATTGTCCAATGACATAATTATTAATTGATATAGTTACCACTTGTGTTTGAGAGGCCTCCATTTGACTTTCTTTGGAGGTCATTTCATTGCACTCAGCTTCCCTGGTGCTGCTTGATAGTGTGTGCTGAGTGCTGCTTGATGTTTCCTAAAGACAAATAAAAATAATCACACATTAACAGCTAATAGTAAATTGGATTTTTTTTCCTCTGAAGGGCTTTCACAAATTAGTTCTGATATAAGTGGTGTAACTAGAACAGTCATTTTAAAGCAGAGTATTATTGTTATTATGATTGATATTTATTGCCATAAAAATTGGAACAGACTTTTTTATAACACGGACGATGTCAAGTCATTTCTGTTACTGCGGCCAGATTTTGACCAGCAGATACGGAAAGTTGCGTGAATATGTACAACGTATAATTAGACTGGAAGGTGACTAAGAAGACTAGTTCTGGCTTTATGTGCTGTGCCATCAACTTGTTACCTGTCAGCAGGCATGACGCTAATGCAGCTTTCTAAAAGGAAGTATAATAATATGTCTGTGTAAGAGATGCTGACTTCCTGCATATGCTTTATACAGCTTTTCCAATGCAAAAATCGTGCTGAATTTCACTTGTGAAAAGTATGACTCGTAGACTGACCAGAAGGTCCTATAAAATGTACAGGCTAGCATTGTGTCTACAAGTCTGACAACTGCAGCGTAATAAAGAGAGCATATAGTTGAAATTTTAAAGCACTGTCTGAGATGTCCATGTCAACTAATTTCTGAAGTTATGTATGTTTAGTTTGACTCCAGATGCTAGCAGTGATTTGTTTTTGTGTTTAAAACCTGTCCTGGAACCTGTGTTACATCACATTACCTGTGTCCATGTAGTACTTGGAGATTCAGTGATTAGAAGACACAAATCCTAAGGACTGACATTATTAATGTATCAGTTCTGTGCTTCCTCTCTCTTGCACACTAGCATGCACACAGAGACATCTAAGAAATAATTTAATTCATGTCAGATTACATGTTCTTCTTCCTTTAGAAGGAAGATTTTCTATTAGTTTCTGCTGATAATAAGCTTTCCAATGGAAGGACCTTCCGGTCCCTCCAGCAATAGCTTTGCAAAGCGTTCAGTGTAATGTGGCTGTGAATGGAGGCAGCGCTGTGTTTCTGAGATTGCTGCTATGCATCTAGTGCAACAGAGAGCTGTAACCTTCCTATGTCTCAGATTCTGGCACCTCCTTGAAATGCAGCTAATTGTGGGGCAAGAAATTAACTCTCTCCCTTAATCATCCCTTCTGGGACTTATTCCACCTTAAAGCTAAGGAATGGTTACACTGCTTGCATCTCCACTAACATTTCTGCTGAATCAGTTCAGGGGCACATCCCCTGCCTGGCCCATAGTTTCTGCTGTGCAGTAGGCAGGAAGGGCTCAGAGGTTCTGCAGCTGAGAAACAATGTCCATTTCCTTCATGGGCTTTAGAATTTCTCCTCCCCCTCTGTGCTGACAAATCAGATGTTTCAACTGTAAGATGAATTAAAAACATATGAACAAAAGGTAGAATAAATTTACTGTTTACCGGAAATGCTTTAGTGCATTACCAGTATCAAAATTAATTGTATCTACTGCAAAATTTGAACTGTCAATGTGGGGTGAGGCATGAGAAGAGCAAGTCAGAGCATGGTTTAGATTCGCAAGTTCTGTATGTATAACCGGTGTGAGGGAGTCACACAAGGAGACTCAAGCCAACCCTGTACCAAGTTGAAAAGAGGCAGTTCAAAGATAATGAAGTGCAAATTTTTCCATCTATTTTCTGTTTAATGACTATGTGTAGGTGTATGTATAATATGCCTTTTATATGGATATGCTTTTCAATATATTTATGCATATATATGCCATTTTTATTTAAGATATGCTTTTCTGTTCTAATGTGCATGTTTTAGATATGTAAGTCAAGCTCTCATTACTGGAAAAGCTCATTCATGAGACACAAAATATGTTCATGATAGTCATTATGTGTCCTCTGAATGGTATGGGGTATTAAAAAGAAATATAATTAGGCTTTATGTAGTCAGGAAGCAAATTTAATCTGAATGTCAGTACTGCTTTATTGCTGTAACTTTGGTACTGCTTATGAAGTAGTTGCCATATTGCGAAAGATTATAATCGTCTAATGCGACATCTATGGCTGTCTAAAATGCAGCCTAAATATTATGAGCCAGATTTTGACAATATAATTACATGGCCTTTCTCTGGGCATGCAGGGAGGAAGAGGGACTTGGAGGTTATGCTCATGTTTGGGTGTCTGTCAAGATGGCTAATTGAAATTCCTGTGACAGAGGGTAAAATGCTACTTGTTTATTCCAAACAAGTGGAGAGCAGGAAGACCTGTGATTTCATCTCTCCTCTGTAAGGCCAACTTTTGGATATAGGATAGGATATCCTGTAGGTAGGATTAATTTAGTCTACCCAAGTGGAGTTTGTGGCCTATTTTGTAGACCCCATAGATTTCTGATAATATTCCGTAGAATTATTTAATGGTCTGCATGTGATAAGGTTGTTCCTATCCTATTAAGCCGGCTAAGTTGTGCCTCCAGTGCAGGACTGTGGCTGAAGATCATGATCTAGATTTAACACCAGTTAAGAGTTATGCTTGTGGGAACTCGATCCCTTTATTTGTTTCAGGGGGATACACAATTCCTGCTGTACTGTGTGTTATTAAGCAAGGTTATTTAATCACCCGCATCCTGCATGGCGGTGTCAGGAGGGAACAGCTGCCCTCCAGATGTGCAGGGGAGGACGACAGACAGAGAACACAAAGTCATTTTTGGTGGCAGAACTGAAAAGACAACTGTTACAGATGCTTTTGCCGTGGCCCAAGAATCACCTTTCAATTACTTTTTCTTGTTTCTTCTGTGCCATATCATGAGTGAGCTTCAGAAAACACTGTCAGCTGGATGGTTGTTGGCATGCTTCTAGCTCAATGAATGGTTGGTTGCGGTCATTTTATTTTGGACTTCTGTCGCCCTCCATTCTCTTCTGTTTGTTTCAAGTCATCCTTTATGGGGCCTGCTGGCCTTCCTATGCATAACTTTGTTACTTAATACAAAGGGCTATAGTGTCCTGTTGTGTCTCTGGATAATAAGTCATTCTAACCTAAGACAATACTATTTAAAAATAAAGATGTAAATCTGAGGATAAGTCTGGATACATTTTGTTAGAGCGCATTTTTATGTAGGAATTCAGATTCTGTTACTGAAGAGAACTGTAATTGCTACACACGTTTTGTATGTTAGTGGCCCATACATCAATTTTAGTGCCTCTGCACTGCAATAATTTAGATTCTGTTCTGACAACAGACAAAACATAATTTCCCTTTCAAAAATAAAATTGCTTTGAGGCTCAGAATATGTATGTTATGTTATATGTTTATGTACATAAAACATGTATACAATTCTACATATGTATGTATGTATTATTCAAGGGGATCAAATGGCCGAAAAGCTTGTGCAAGAACAAGCAAGCAGTTCATTCACTCACATTTGAAGCATATCAATTTTAGTTGAACCATACATCATGGTCATCATATAAGCTCTGTGGGAAGTTGTCTAATATAGTATTGTTTCTGTATTGGCATATTTAGAGCTTACTGCTCTAAATGATCAGTATGGACAAACTTGCAGTTCCCTTTAGGCAGCAGTGGAAGTAAATTGTGAGCCTAAAGCTTCAGTTACAGAATTAGTAACAATACAATATAACTGACTGATTATTTACTTGGTGTAGATCTTAGTTTCTTTCTCAAAGCTCTGCATTTTTACTTATTTATGTTCTTGTGATGGTGTCTGTGCATCAGTACTGTGAGAGTCTTGCAGAAATTTCTTAAAAGAACTTCACTTATCTGCACTTCATCTCTGTGATTTGTCAGCCTTACTTTGTTGTATGCATATGCTTAGGGTGTTTTGGGCACTATGTGGAAGATTTTAATACAAAGGTAAGGTTTTCACCATTCACTAACACTCTCCTGTTATTCAGCTTCTGCAATTGCTAGAAAATTGACATTCCTACTAGTAGCAATCTTAGAAAATTTGTCTGGAATGACCCTCAATGAAGGGGGTGTAGCTCTACCTGTGTCACTCCTGACACATGATACTATATGGTAAATATATTCGACTCATGATTCCTGTGTAGGAGGTTCAGTTCACTTGCCCAAAACGGCTTGTGTCTGACACTGGATAGTGGGGCTTTGCCTGAGCAGGAGCAGCTCACTGAGCTACTCGGCAAACCACGGCAGGCCAGCGTTTGCATAACTGTAACGCTGAAGCTCGTGACCGCTTCTCAGCTTGGTGGGCAGTGATAAAAGGCACTCATGATGCCACTGGTCAAATTTAAGACCAGGTCTCTATATGAACGCTGGGTGAGTCTGTGGGCACATGGCGATTCCATGATCAGTTTTCATTGCTCTTCACCACTTTGGACAAGAGCTTAGTGCATCCTACTGGCAATACAGCACCTTTCACAAGGAACCAATCTGCCTTACAATGAAGGGTGATGGCTGTTGCCTGAGAAAAACAGAAAGATAATTAGTTATTATTTGCAATAAATAGTTATTATTTGCATATTTGGTGCCAATATTTTGAATGAAAAGATATGCACGCCTTATGCAATAATTGAATATGTAGTAAAATGTTCAGCTATTTACATTACTGTTTAAAAAATGAATTGCTTCCTTATTTTAGCTTGGATTCATAGTTTGAATTTACCCAGATCTGGAGATCTGTCTTCAAACTACATTATTTCTCTGGTTTGCCCCAGGATTGATTCAGTGACCTTGAATAATCTTTCAACTACCTAAGTGTATAATCCCATTTTCCATGAGAGTGCAGTTACGTGAGATAGAAATGGGATTTTACGGTCTTGCAGTAAGTTATTTAACCTGAATTTAAAGACTGTTCCATAAAGTCTGAGTGATTTTATTTCCTGTGAACGTGACTATTTCTGCTGATCATTTGAGAGAGCCCCCTCAACTAGCCACAGAGGACAAATACATGGGTAAGTGTGCTTAGAGGTCACATCTTTGTTGGTGAAGTGGAACCACCATAGTGGCTTTTTGGAGAACTAGATACCACTATTAGGCCAGCAAAAATGCATCTTCACATCACAGAAATGCAATTATTTGGTTCTGAGTAATATAAAAAGTCACATAATTTCTGTACACAGTTCTGCATTTCTTCATCCAGATAAATGGCAGCTGGTTTGGACCATGTCATCAGAAAAGTACGTGTACAACACTTCTTGTTACCAAGGATTATGCTCTGGTATGATTATGTCCAACTACGGGATTTTTCTGCTTAGTTAAAAATGCTTTAATACATCTGCAACAAACTCTGTTCTCCCCTACAAACTGGGGTTTTACTTGTTGTCTGTGCAAATTGTTGATATTGGTATTAATGTGTAGGAGATGAGAGGTGATTGGTAGATAGGATGATACTTATTAACATGAAAATGAACCTATGGCAGAATGTTGATGTGTCCTGTTCTACAAAGTTGCAGAGCAATATTGCTTAAAAATCTCTCCTAGAAGTGCAGGATGGTAAAGCAATTTACTGTGCCATTAGCATTTTTCAGAGTGCACAGGACAGATTGTGCAATGTGTTTTATTATAGAGGATTTCACATAGTCCAAAATCATTAACTCCTAGAACAATTTTTCATGGTATATGCTAATGAAGTAATAAAATGTAAAGATCTTTTATCCAAAATAACACTTAGCTGCTGCTTTGTTCTACTTTTATGTAGCATCTGGGTTCTTCTGTGCAATTTTTGATCTGTTTAGGGGAGCTGATTAGATTTAATTCAATGGAAGTAGGAAACTCCTTTTGAAAGAGAATGGCTTAACATCACATGAAGTGCAATATGTGCAAAAATATCACCATGATACTTGATAATAAATGACAGTCTTACCGACAAGGTTCAGTGTAAAATACTGCTATGGTACTAATCTGCTTTACTCATCTATTTGCTCGAAGTTTAGTATTGTCTATATTGAGTGTTCATCTGCATAATAAATATGATTCCTGTAGTATATCTCAAAGAGAAAATGCTATGATTATGAACATTAAGGAAATACCGTAGTCAAAATGAAAACACTTCAGTGACGCAAACACTCATATTTTTTCCTCAAGCTATCTAGCAGGGCTTACCCCATTTGTTAGTATTAAGAATGCTGTTGTTACCTGTACAGATTTGCGCAGCTGCTGGTACTGAGCAAAGGCCTTTTGTGAAGAGGTCTTCTGCACTTTCTCAAATTGTTTCCTCACTGCTGCCAGGCCACCAGGCACAGTGCAGAACTTGGTTTTCTCTGAAGTCTAGAGTGATAAAATAAGGCCAGTTTTCCATTTGCACTAAGAATGTACTTCTATAAGCTGATTTTTTAAAAGTAATTAATAACTATGCCATAATGCTTATAAATTTGAAAATTTTATAGAAAATTTGGAAACACTTGGTTATGTCTGGAGCCTCCTATAGGCAGCTTCTGTTGATGTAATCTGTAAACTGTACTTCTTTTAACAGTACTAGAATGACAATTTCAGCATTTGAGCTTATTAATCAGTATGCAGAAAATAAACCACCCAATAATTAGAAATAGGCTTTTAATGAAGGTTACTAAGTAAACTTAGGTTTAGTGCTTATACCTGATGAGTAAGTAAGCAGATCATAAAAAACAGGTTTTTTTTTTTTCCCCCCTGTGACAAAGGTGGCACAATTCTATGTGTACATGGATGTGTGAATGTGAAAATTAATAATTTTAGTGTATGAGCATTTCTGGTGCACCTTGCCAGCCATTTGGAGATGTTTAGAGGGGGTAAATGCAGTTGCAGGTCCTTTAAGGAAATATATTAATTCCCTTTAACGGAAACAGATATGCAGGTCCTTTTTCAGGCAACCATCCATTTCTACAAGAAATTGCAAGGACTTCCAGAGTGTAAATGGAGTAGTTCCTGTGTGCTCAACACAGTTAGCTTGGGTCAGGCTTCACGCAGTTCTTTCTTCTTGAGAATACTAACTTCAGTGATGTTTCCAATTGCAGGAGGAAGGAACTGGAACCTTCTCAGCCAGCTGAACTGCAGGAATCTGCTCCAGACATACATGGGCAATCAGGAAACGAGGAAGTCAGCAGGCAGGAATTTGGAGGTTGGAAAACACCCAGACTCTGGTGAGTGTGGCTGTCCAAGGACACTGAAAATCCTTTCAGCTGCTGCAGACCACTTCTCCCAAGGGCCAGGTACAGGTAAGAATGGGAATCCTTCTTGCATACGACAAAGATGCTGGCTGGTGACAGCTGCACTGTAGTCCTTCCTTTGTGAGATACACTCTCTGATTTAACCCAATTTTCAGATAATCCCGACTGATAATTAAATGTGGTCTTGCTCTGTTTTAATAGATTATAAATTCTGGTAGCCAAATACTTTATGTGCTACTTGGTGTTAATATTAAACTGTAAAATACCTAAATGCTACTGACAGACACGTAGAGAGAGTAAAATAAAATTTACAATTTTTTTTGTAATATTTCTCATATAATGCTCATTTTTAAATAATTATATTAAAAACGAATACTGTTTCATACACCTTGACTCATAGAGCTTCTATTTTAAAATGCAGCAATTTCAGATTCTTTAGTTTGAACAGCAAGAGGTCTAAACTTAATGTGCTTTTGAATATGAATTTATTATTTTGTAATATTTTTAGTAATGCAGAAACCACTGAGGTTTGTCGTGAGCTGAAAGAATAACTGTGTTGCTAATCCTTCTCAAGCCTATGGTCCTAATAAATGCAATTAATGCACCAGTGGAATAAAAAGAACAGTCCTTCCAATGAATTAAAGGGAATTGTCCAAATGACCAAAGGTATATAGCATGAAAAATCTCATTCAGCAGAGACAGAGACAGATGTATCAATACATTTGCTAAATAGATGTGATAATTTAGGTTTCACATTTCGATCACCAAAGTGGTCCATCCATCAGCCGTATAACTAAAGAGTGACGGATGCGTCACTATGCAAAGCAAACACAGACCTGGGAAGATAAAGAACCATTGGCGGCTTACATGAGCAAAGGCGTTGGTGCTTTCTCTCTCAGACACAGCAGCCTTGTACAGAGCCATTCTTTCTCGCAAGGACACGGTCTCCTGGAAATCCGGCGCGGCGTTATCGGCGCTGGGAGCGCTCTCTTTAGGCAGTCCTCTTGCAAGTTTGCGAGAGCCCACTGTAAGTACAAACAGATGACATGTTTGCTAAGAAGTAAGCAGGTACATTTTTTTCCAAATCTTGAAAGAAAGCAACCATATTATCAACTTTTTAGCAACTGTATCTTATTTTCAATTTAGAACTTGCTGAGTACGGAAAAATATAATTCAATTAAGGTTTTGAAACTGGGGGAAGTTCCTTGGGGAAATAACAAAAAACTTACAAAGCAACCAACCAAACAAAAAAAAACCCCAACACCAACCAAACAAAAGAAAACCATACCATTTTAACAGCAAGCATGGTATATATTGTTAGTGTTGCATTTGCACTATTTTATAGTTTTCAAAGTTATTGTAAGTACTACAAATAACCAATTATAATTAGAGATATTCTAGTTAGCTTTATATATTATAGTATTCATTTGCTTAACAGAGCCCATTCTGAGTTGATTGTAGATTTCAGTTTGCAGATACTGCATTAGAGTATGTTCTGGTCAGTTTAGTACTACTAAAACCTTATAGAAAATTATCTAAATTACTACCTACATTTTAACTGTATTTCAAGGTGTGATATTATGGACTTATCTATAAACATTTGCAATTCAGCCGCAGGGAAAGTGAAGACAACAGTTCAGAATACTCCTGAAAGAGCAGCATTGAGTTACTAGCACTTGGAATTTTTTTGTTGCTGCTCTCTATATTCATATGACTGTATTAAAATAATTCCATGTACCCAGAAAGGTGCCTTAAATTTAGCATAAAGGTGTTTTTCCTCCTTCTTTCAGAGAAAGGGGAAAAAAAGTATGTTGTATCTTGTCTGTGATCGAGGCAGAAGATTCTTCATATAATCCCACAGGCTGGAAGTTCCTGTTGTCCTGCCAAGGTTTTTTGACAGTGCATGGAAAATCGGGTTGAATGACACTGGCTTTCTGTAACCAGGACACTCCCTTCCTTTTTGGGAGGGGAGGCAATTTTAAGACTTCAAGAAGATATATTTTTAGTAAAGCCACCAGAATCTATTCTTTTAATCCTTGTGCTTGTGCCGCAGATATCAGAGCACCCTGATCTTCCCTAAATCCATCTTTATTTCTCCTTGTCCTTGCATAATAGGATGGAATAAATTTGTTGCAACCTGCATTGCTTTTTTTTTTTTAAACAACTATGTTTTCCAAAATTACTGAAACAGGCTGTAGCTCAACTAAATTATCTCAAAAAAAGGCACCAAAACTACCCTGACCTGCCGTACCCAAGCATGGAATTTCTTGAAGTAGAGGATATTACTGATTTAAAAAAAAAAAAAAAAAGGGAGAGAGAGAGAAGGGGGCAGGAGGAAACAGTATAGATATATCCTCCTATTCTATGTATTTAATTCAAGCCACTAGATACCCGGACTAAAACCTTAAAAGCCATTTCCAGACAGGAAAGTGAAAGGGGAAGGTTTGCATGTGTTCTTTCTGCTTGCCACTGGCCGTTTACTTGTATTATTATATATTCTGGCACCACTGACACCCGGTCTTCCTCATTCCAAGCATGCTTTGTCACTTCGTTGCAGCACAGGGATGGGGTTATTTGTGAAATAGCATATTTATGTTTACTGTGTACAATTCATTGATGCTTTTTTATATATCGGTGATGATTTGAAGACTTATTAAATTAAGCAAATCACTTTCCTTGCTAAGAAACAAGTAAGTTCTCTTTTTACAGCATTGGCTATCTCATAACAGGTGTATAGAAGACCAAAAACATATTAGAGTGCACTTACCTTTTCTACCCCTTCAGTGCAAATCAACACAATTTACAGAATTGGTCTTCTATTTAGAAAGAAAAGTCTTCAAAATCCTCTCCTTGGGATTTTTTTGCTGATTTTTAAGGCAAATTTCCAAGTCTCCTGAAATACACCATCCAGTGGAGACCAGCTCCGCTGAATCCCTTCCTGGAGCAAGCAGAGGGGCACAACTGGTTTTGGTTTAACCCCCTGTGTTTGGGTGGAAAGTGGTGGCCGTGTTCAGGGCCTGAGGCCTGTATAGCTTTTGCCAGAGTCAACTCCTTGTTCTGGAAGCTTAACTGTAATACATTCTGTCGCACATATATGCATTACAAAAACATGTGCTCAGTCAACCACATTTCTTCTTACCTAAGTTGGTTCACTTTTGATTATTGTATTATTTTACTAAGGCAGGGGCTGAGAACAGAAAAGATACAGATAAAAAAATTCCTGTTTTCTTTTGAACTACCCACTCTTTCCCTTTAACATCATGAAATGCAGCAATAAAAGAGACTTTCCTAAAGGCTGCTTACCTGGCGTAGAACAGAGTGCCAGGGAAGGGGTATCTCACCCAAGAGAGAAGAATTCCAAGGCACATCTGGCCTTTCTACCTGTTCACTGTAAAGCTGGCATAGGTGTTCAAGGTCCCGATATGGCAAGCAAGTATAACAATCAACTCTAATTTTCAGTAAAAATCAAACATAGATGCAAACATTCATGGAAGAGTGGTCTCAGTGTAAGCATACTCAGTTTCTTAGTATTTCTACCTGAACGTACTCATAACTTCCATGAGGATAATTTCCTTTTTTTATTATGCTTCTCCCATACAGTACGTTTGCATACTGCATGTAATCATGATAGACAAAAGAATTGCTACAGTTTAAGAAAGAATAATAGCAGCAGTAAGAATCAGTGAAAATCAGCTGGAAGAAAAAAAAAAAAAGGCTTTTCAGATAAAGTAGAAATCAGAAGAGAATGAAAATTACTGTTCTTCAAATAAGAAGGCTGTACATGAAGCCAAATCTGACCAAAACAATGGAGAAGTTGAAACACTGCTCTGGCAGCACAGAGGGGTAGTCTCCATCGCCAAATGATGTTAGTTCATTTTTAAAGGCAGGTTGAATTATGTAACAGGCTACTACCAACATGATATTTATAAACCTTTGCTTTAGGAGTTTTAAAACTTTCTTGGTATTGTTCGGATTCAACAAGGGATTCTTGGATTCTACCTAATCGTAAGCATGTGAATAGTTCCAATAAGCAGAATGGGAATGCTCATGTGCTTTAAGTTAGACATGTGTTTTAATTCCTTGCTGATTTGGGGGCACTGAATTTAATGGACTGTTTTAAAAAACATTTGAATAGGTGCATATTATTAGCCACCTGGGGAGTGAAGGTAACAGAAGCTGTTCTCTTGTTAGCTTGAAACCAGGAAATGCCCTCTCTTTAAAAGCTAGTTGTCTTATAATGTGAAACTCTTTGTGGTGGTATTAATAGGAGAGATTCATTCATTTTCCTGATTTTGCTGTAAGCATTTGCTAATTCAAGAGAACTTAAAGGTTTAATATCTTCTGATTCTTTCAGCGATAAATGTGTGCTTGTGATGAAATAGTTTGTAAGAAGAGCCTTATGATTAGGAAGGTGAGGTATGCCAACAAAAAGCTGTTTGCTTTTGTGAAATGGGACTCATGCAATATTATCTATTTCAGATAATTTAATTATTTTATTAACGATACATTACATGAATTCTATAAAGTAAACAGTTTGACAAATCTTCCATGCATAATAGGACTGGAGCATTCTGGCTTTCTGACATTTTTTCCAATGATATGACTACATTATCTATCCCTATGTGCTTTTCCAGGTTTTCACGTTAGGTTGAACAGCAGTATGAGCATTACCTTCGTTGTTTGTCGGTGGAGACAAAAGAAGTTGTTGGCACTCAGTCACAGAGCTTGCTGTAAATGTTGCTTGGTACCTCTTGTAGAAAAATAAGATTTTGGCATAACTGCAACATTTAGCAGAAAGTTCCATAGCACTTTAGTGGTTTGAGGTTATTGCTCTTGCTGAAAAATTGAAGCAAGTTGGCATATATTGTCATTGGTTATAGAAAAATCAAATCTCTCGGTGATGGGGGAAATTATCTATGGATCAGCATTATCTTATATTTTTCAAGACCTTAATATTTATGCAAGTGCAGAGTTGCAGGTTTCAGTGTCTAACTTCAGCTATTAGAAGTTCAAGAGTTTTCACCAGTGCTTTCAAACGCTCAAATGAGTCTATAGGGAATTTGCTTCTCATAAGACTGTCTGAATGCAAAATGGGGCATTATGGCTCTCACAGGAGCATAGAAAAACATTATCCCCTATGGGTCTGTCACATTTTTAGAAAAAGCTTCATTTGTAAGAGGCATGAATTGTTGACTGTGCATTTTTACATAGTTCATATTCTTTGCTATTCCTCGTGGACCAAAAAATTCTTCTGAAACATACTGTACCCAATTTAGACTCAGAAGCAAAGTGGGTATGGAATGGAGAATTCCGTTGTCTTGTTAGACAAGAAAAAAAAGGCTTTGAACTAGGACAGTCTAAATGGAGAAGCAAAAAAAAAAAGGTCCTTAAAACCGTATTATAAGAAAGATACCTGAAAAACTTGAAAAGATGTGGAGAAGAGTTACAGAAAAAATAATCCTACATGGAGAACTGCCGCTGTGTCTAGTTGATGGAAGAGAAGGTTATGGGGTGATATGTTCATAATGTAGAATCATCCTTCAATAAGAACTTAGCAGGTGTTAAAGATCTCTCTAATTTGGTAGGAAAAAAAGTAAAATATGACTGAAGGTTAAATTTGATAAAATATCAGGTACTTAGTTGGAACAATGAGCATAATAAACGTAGCAGTGTTAGCTAGAAAGGGTCTTGTGCACTGAAATTTCGTTCTCCCTTTGATCTGCTAGAGTCTGGAATTGCTAAACATGCAGGCTGAACATTTACTGATCAAAAAAGAGTAGACTTAGTAATTGGTTGATACTATGTAGATGCCTTATTAATTTTATTGGCAGAGTGGACAAGTCTTTTTATGCTATTGGGCTAATCTGTTGTTTTACATAATGTTAAGTCTTAGACTCTCAGAAGTCAATAACTGATTTTCTGTCAGAAAATTATGTCATCCATGTTCTTGCTCTGTTAAAACAAGCCAAACCACAGATACATACACTCTTTGATACCATCAAGGAGTGGTCTCCAGCGCTAGATGTGTGCACCTTAGGGGCTGTGCCAGACAGTCCATTGGGGTAAAGGAAGAAGATATTTTTTGTAAATAAACACTTTTTAAAGGAAGTTTTGGTTTGTTTTTAGTTTCATCAATCATCCTTCTTTAATATCTGTTTGTATGTATGTTGCCCAATGTACATAACATATTAGTAGAGTAGAAAATGTATACAATTTGAAAATAAATACATATACCAACATTTGGATGGCATGCTCAAAATTGTTTTAATGATAGGGATGCACCATCAAAACGGTTTGGAGACTGCTGCCCTAGAGTAAAGCAAGACATCAGATCAATGTGGTAATGCAAACCTTCAGAGCTGTTGCTGTGGCCATTTTCTGATGACATCTTTTCAAAGATTGCTCTCCCTCTTTTCACAGTAGACTCTTGCAGAGGAGCGACAGAGTGGCTGCCAGACTGACTCTTCCATGTTGATGAAAGTGAACTTCTCTCACTTTCTGTTTCCTGTTAGGAGACATAAAGCGGGTGTGTGTGTGTTACAAGCTATTGGTAGGAAACAGAGGTGGGGTTTGGGCAGAGGACAGCATATGCAGAGCCAGCAGATCAGAAAGGGGGTGCTGTTTTGGGGGAGGTGTTCTCCAGAATGCCACAGGGTACATTTCTGTAGCACTGCAGGTTGAAGATTCATCTGTGCTACCCAGTTTATAGGTCAACAGACAATGATACTTGAACGTTTTCTTTCGCCATTCCATGCCCATGGTTTCTTCCACAAGAGTAGAGTTGTGGTGGTGGTAAGGATTGCAATAAAAGGCACCAGTTGCTCATTGAAACAGTATTTGTACATAGAAAAGTTGACCAAGGAAAATTTGTTAATTTCATTTATTGGTATGTAGGAATAGGCGACCAAATGCACATGGGCGTTTATATTTCAAAAATTAGATTTTCAGTTCTGTGACCTATCAGCTGAATTTAGCTTATCACAATAGTGGGTCCATGTTCCATACAGGTAGTTTGCACAGCAGCATTACTATGGTCGCATCATCACGCTGTAGCCTCAGCCATTTGAGGCAGAATGAGTAAATCAGTGCTAAGCAAGACCTGAATGAGTCAAAGCTGGTATTTTCGGTGCTCTTACATTAAGTAATAACTGAAACAGCTGGAGCAGCAAAAATGTGTTTTATTGCAAGGGAATAACATGAAGGTTCACTGAGTGTCCACTTCTGCTGTCCCTGTAAAAGAGGCGGCGATATCCAAAAAGAGAGGGGGTAGGTGATTGGTCTGGTGACTGCATAAATCTCTCCAGCAAGATTTTGCAGAGCTGATTTGCCAGAGTCCTTAATTGATTAAATAGCGTGTGTTTTCAAAATGTACTGCCTTCATTAGACTATTTCCTTTTAATTGTTTGCAGACAGATTTATTTTTGTATACCAATTTAATGCTACTCTTGTATATGATCTCACTGAAGTAACTTCTACCTGCTTTTAGTTTTAGATATTATGCATGGTGTGTCAGAAGCGGCGAAATTTGACCCCTGAATTGATTATCCTGGATTGGAGAGTATTTTCCAGTAACCATTTAAAAAAAAAGAAAAATTAAGAAAAAGAAAATATTTTAAAATGCAATGTAACTTAATGAATCCTCAAATAGAACTCTTACAAAGAAAATTATATAAAATAACCTGTAAAAGTCATTTTCACAGTAACATATAATCAATTAATACATTCACCTTGAATTTTATGAAACTAACAGTGAACAAGCATTGGAAATATACATTTAAAATGAGTGCAGTGCTAGCAGTCAAGGACAATTGTGCTTCATCCATCTTTAATCAATCTATGCTTTTCTCATAGCTGCTGCTGTCTTTTATCTTAAATATGTGTTGTACTTAATTTCTTGATCTGTAGTCGTTCTTTATAAGAATATTCCTTCCAGTACATGTACAATAGGTTATGTCTTGTGGAAACGCATCATTTTATAGCAATCTGTCTACTTCTGTGAGTTATGGTAGCTTTTCCTTGAGATTAGCTGAAAAATTTTTGCATGATGTGTCAGTATTGAAACAAATGACTGATTAGACCACAGGGGCTAAGGATGTTTTATTACCATGAGCATTGTAAACCCGTTTTTCAAGAAAAATGCCTATGGTACCACCCATCACCAGTTATCTTGTTAAATCAGTCTCTTCCTAAGCCCTTCCCCAAAAGAGCACTGCTGCTACTGCTTAAATGGAATTGAACTTGAAAGGTAATGTTTAATACAATGGATGATTTTAGCAAATAGGCCAGGAGGTACAATCAACACACTGGAAAACCTAAACGTGGCTCAATTTGAAGGTGGTGTAGGGGATCTTAACCACTACTGTAGGGTTTGTTGCCTCTTATTTATCTGGTTTAGAGGAGATAATTGGTTTAAAATTAATTTGCATTATTTTCTAATTGCTTCTATGGTTAGCAGCATATTTTCCTTGGCTGTTATGGGAAGTGTTTTTGGAGGGTAACAGCAAGAGAAAGGTTTCTGTATTGAAGAAAGTAGCCATCTTTCTGGTCCATGAGGCTCCCTTGCACCCTTGCTCCCCGCGCAGTGGGGTACGTGGAGGGTGCAGGTCCGCGGTGGCACAGAGCCAGCAGAGCAGCTGGGTGACAGCACAGGGACGGCAGTGCCGGGGGCAGCTACAGCGCAGGGGCACAGAGAGCTCGGCCAGCGCGTGGGTGTGTGGAGGGGAGTGAGAGGCTCACATGCTGAGGGTATCAGGGGACAGCAGGTGGCTGCTATGAATGGGGTGTTGTGTGTGGGAAGGCTTCAAACCGCTATTCATTTTGTACCCTTTTGCAGAGCTGGCTATCGGTTACAATTACAACCCATTATAAATTAGGATATTTTCGTTTAAAACAGCTCAAGAGCTGACCATTACATCTGAAATCTGGTACGGACAATCTGTGATGCAGAAATGGCTGCACAGAAGAGAAATGAAGGAGAGGGAAGGTAGAGGAGAAATGAATTTAAAAATGTAGCTGTGCATGTTGTTGGATCAGCCTGAACGTGTCTGTCTCCTGCGTCTCCAGTTCTGCCACCAGCCAGCACCTGGCAGAACTGGGAGCAGCCCGGGGTCGCATTGCCACAGCACTGTGTGCCCTGTCAGTAGGCAACACCAGAGAGTCACGGGAATGGTGTTCTGGCTTCTACAGTCTTAGAACAAAATAGAAGACACAAAATATGCTCTGTTTTCAAGTACCGTTGGCATCTTTGAGAACAAAATAATATATTTTAAAATTATTATTCCTACTACATTTTTCTGTAGCTACCAGTAACAGCTAAAAAACTTCAGAATGTACTGTTTCTTATTTTTATTCTTGCAAGCTAGGGACCAATATAAATTTGATTTGCATTTTTCTTAACTGTTAATTTTATTAACATGTAGCATATTTCTGTAATGTTTTTCAAATTTTCATCTCACAGTAGCAGCTCTATTACCTGAAAAATGTATATAAGTTAGTATTTCAGACATTCATTTTAATAGGATTTTTTTTAAAGTATCTTTTTGGACTATTTTTATTATCAATTACAGGAATACTGACCCTACTTGAGAGATTTTCATGTAAATTCTTTTATGGACAGATTTCTGAGATGTTTGCCACTATGGCAGAAGGTATTTTCGTTCAGCTTATTTTCCTGTGTTCAGAAAAGCATATATGACAAAACTGGAAATCTGAGGTAATACTTACAAATTGCTTAGACATAAAATATTACCATTTGTCCTTAGTGTTCAATTTTTGTACCTGCAAACTAGTCTAAGTGTCATGCTTTATTCCGTAGCAAGCATTATTTCTATTTTTCAGGATTGTAGTGGGGTTTTTTATTTGGTATTTTTGTGATTTGGAGATTTCAGTAAACAGTAACAATTACCAATTCTAGGAATACTCTTTTCAGTTTTATGCTGTTATATCAATTTGTCATCCTAGTTGTGTGGAAGCACTTTGCTATAGGCGACTGAATGCAATTTACTGCAGCTTCATAGTAAATAGTTTGAGACCGGTGTTTATTGTTCCAAATCTCTTTGTTAATTTGTCTTTTGATTTCTGTGTACTGCTGCCTATAATAATGTACCCATAATACAATAACTGGATTTTCCTTGATAATTACACAGACATTTTGGAGGACTTCTAATATATTTGTCCACAAAATATTCTTACACTGCAGTGGATCTATAATTTTAAATATATTAATTCTCTTTTAGTTGTTTGTAATTGAGTTCCCCTTATTTTCATGGCTAGTTTTAGCTTTTGCTACACGGTTCCACAGTAATCCATGTTCTTTAAATCCCCGATATAGTGAATCCCTGTGTAGGTGGATGGTCCATTTAATGGTCCCTGTGAGGATGGTGCTGTTCTGATATACAGTGATGATGGTCTGGTCCAGAGGAACTGCATGCTTAGCACTCTGCAGAGCCTTTTGCTCTAAAGAAACCCATTCTATGACCAAGTGGATTCTCTTCTGTTCCTCCGTTTGTCTACCACAGTGCCCCCCACGACAGTCTCCAGCTGCCCTGGCCCCATTTTGCGAACAGCACCCCTGCCTTAGTGAGGCTTCTGCAGGACGATTTTCTTGCACTATTGCTCCAGCTGAAGTGCTAAAGCTCAGATTTTTTCTCAGAAAATGATATCTACTATGTGAAGGTGTTATGATTACCATAAACTCCTTTCAATTGGGATAAATTTAATTTGCATACTTTTCTATTGGGGTATCTACCCAGATAACCTAATGACAGTGGATGGCAAAGACATCTGTTTAATAAGGATAGAATTTACATAAATGCCAGTTACTGAAAAAGCACTGAGGTTGTGCCAAGAGGTGCTTAAGTGTAGGCTAATACATGCAACTCTGGAAAAAGGTGCCAAATGAAAACTAAAAGAAGACTAATAATTATTTTTTCTTTCTGATTAATGCAGGCTTCAATTCATGTCAAGCTTTTGTAACTATGTGTGTTTCTTTGGTGGGAAAACGTATTCAATTGGGACACAGACTGTTGTGTGGAGCACCCTGTTTAACAGCATTTATTCCATTTTTTGTTGGACATAATTTGTTGAAATCTATGTTTAAGCGATTTTCTGTCGTGTAATTACTTCAGTTTTACGTACTAGCTCTGATATTATCTTCTATTTTTGAATGAGCTTCTCAGAAAAAGGTGACACAAGAAGCTATTTTTATGTTCTGATCTCATACTCTAGACATGAAGACAAGAATAAAGCACTGGAGTGCCAAATTTCAAGAAATATGCAGTCATTACATTTAGAAATGCCAACGATAAAGATTCCAATTTCAGTGGCCTACTGGGTGACTATGCTTCATTTAAATAGTGGATTTTCCACTCGCTGTCCAGTCCTGCGCTAATCTAAAAGTCAGTAAGCCAGAACACATAAAGTTTTAAAGAGAGGAAAACTATTTACCAAATTGCTACTACCTTTTTGGTGTACATTGACCTACCTCAGATTGGAAGAGAAATTTGTTGTCAGTATATTAAACAGATTGCCAAAAGCTACTATTAATGGTCAAAGTATTTAATATTTTTTTAAAGGGCTTCTTTAAGTGTATTCAAAAATGCACTCATCCCCCTCCCGTAATGTCTGAACTACTTTTGTTACATGTGCTATCTAAAGGAAAGCTAGATACCACCTAACTTTCATTTTATTTATGGTCTCCACTAAAAGTATGCATGTGTCAGAAATGACAAAGAAGGGGTAGAAGAAATAGGCCCAAAGAGAAAGGGTAAAAGCATAGATTGAAAGTAAAAGAATAAGTCCTTAAAGAGATGATGAGGTAGGAAATGAGTGGAGCAGTAGGATAAGTATTTAGAAATCAAATCTGTTGCTTTAAAAATAGTTACATAAAACCTTGATCCATCGATGCATCTTATTGTGATTGTAATTTTAAATATCTGAGGTTTTCTAGTGAAATAATTGCTCTCAATAGCAATTCAAGTTCTACTTAATATTTAAGTGCTATTCTGCATTGGCTGCTAACATCTACTATTGTCTATAAAAAGCTAGCATCTCAAATTCCAGTTCAAAACAAGAGACTGCATCTCTGTAGAGTACACAGGAATGATCTGAGGTTAATTCTAGTGCTGAATGAGCTGATAAGACCTCCTGTGAATCTCTCAATCTCAATGAAATATTAAAAAAATAAAAGATAAAGCAACATAGTCTGGCCTGCCTGGAAAAAGCCTTTGGAAATGCCAGCATGAGAGAAGTCTGTTTCTGATATATTTCTCATTTGTAATTAAAAATATGATGGAAATCCATTTTGTTGCAGTTTAGAAGCAGGGAGTGCATGGAATCATGTCTACCATCTGCTGGAATGCTGATGGCGTTATTAAGATTGATGACAAACCCCCTGAAGTGACTGTTGCAGAGCCGTGCTAATAACACCTGCTGCACAAACTCCATGAAGCCAGTAAGTAAACTGTTGAGACAGAGCCATGATTCCAGGTTGATTCTCTGCAATGCACCACTTCGCTAAGACAGAATTTCTCAAGAGACTTTAAAAAACCCTATGGCTGCCTGGAACCTGCTCATTCATTTTATCCCCAGCTCCAGAGATGTTTATCCTTTTCGGCTGTTACAGACAGTTTTAAAATGAGACAGTATTTTCATCTGGATGAAGGGTATAAAATAGCTCTGCTCTATACATGGAACAGAGACCCTGAAAAGAGCTTGTTGCCAACCTGAGGAAAAAGAAGATTTATTTGCAGAATCGCCATCTCCGAATGGAGCTCTACACTAAGAAAAAACATCAAGGGGCTAAATTCCGCCTTGAAATGCCTATAGATTTCACTCTTGATTACCAAAACTCCCACTGGTTTGCCATTTATAACCATAACAAAATTGATACAGGGTCCCTGGTCTTACTGCTCAAAAAAAACAATGGCCTAATACATTGAGCTAAAAAGGGAAATTCTTTTCTTTGTTAACAGTGTTTGGCATACATTAAATTATTGAGCTGTTCAGACTCTGTCCCATGGAAGGAACATCAGTTACATGCAGCTCATTGTATGAAATGTTATAGTAGTTTTCACAGTGTGATGATGAATATTTGTGCTAAACCAGCAACTGGACAATGGATTAAATAAATAACAATAGGACATGCAGTAGCTGCACAAGCTTCCCTTCCTAAACCAATACTGTACCGTGGTCCATCTCTACCAGCGTTTTTGGAGGACAAAAGCATTCTGTGTTTTAGAAGCACATACAGTAACTGAGGCCACAGTTAAGTAATTTGACAGTGACCAAACATATTCTAATGAGCCTTTTTCAAGCATGTGTTACTACAGTGATTGAGTAACATCATATGAAGTGGGCCAGCTACAATATCTATAAGAAACTAAATCAAGATAAAATTTACGAAAACTGCAGAATAGAAAACTCAGTAGAGGTACATCTTACTACAGCTTTTTAAAGCAAATTGAAATAAAATCACATAAAAATCAAACAAAATTTATACTAAGTTGGTACTAGAAGTCTATATAAATCACTGGCGATACATTGCCAGCAAAACATGCAGAATAAAAAGTCCACATCTGAGACTATGTTTAATGTGAAATAGGAAGAACAGCAACAAAAGGCTGTAGAGGGTACAGGCAGCACAGATTTGTAACCAGTAGTAACAGGCTACAATTTTCAGGCTAGCTTCAAGTCAATGGAAACTTGTTTTCTAAACCAATGTGATTAGTAACCAAGAATAATGTCAGAGTTCTTTTTCCAAAATCACACCCTGTGGCAGCATAAAATGCTATCTCACCAAATAGCAAGCACAAATTAAGATTTGAAACATAGCAAAAATGAAATACAGTAGCTTTCCTCTACTGTCTCCTCTTGTTTTTTTTTTCACTTTTTATTTACATACATAAACCAAAAATTTCAATCAAATATAACTTGTCCTTTCTAGTTATAGAATAATTCCAAAGTAATTGAATAAAGGTTTTACCAAAACACTTTTGTAAATAACCCTACTCTGTTTTAGCACAATAAAGTTTTATTTAAAGCTTCCACAATAAACTTAATACCCTCTTTGCATTTCAGTTTTAAAAGGAACACTGCTCTATACTCAATTTCTGTGTCAGCTCTGAGTCTGTATATTTGTTATTATCTTTTTTTTCCTCTTACAATGCATATTCAGGGATGTGATTTTGTAACTCAGTGTTTTCACCCTTACAGTGGAAATTTAGGAACTGTTATTTTTTAGTGCTACTGTTAATTGCAGGTATGGGCCTAGAAAAAAATGTTATCATGAGTTTCATGAGAGCATGTGTGGGCTCGGGGTTTTTGTTTGTTTCTCGTAAATTCACTGACAATATATGCTTTTCCTTGCACATTCTCTTGCTGAAATTTACTTAGATTCAGAGGTGAATCAGTTTAGACCATTTATCTCAATGTGTGTCTCTGCCTTTAAGGAAAACAAAATTATGATTTTGAAAGTGGTACTTTCTAACATGATCATTTTGTGTCTAGTATTCCTGCAGACATTTACGTTCTTTCTGTTGTCATTTTCCACAGTCATTTGCTACTTCATGATTTTTGTGATTATTTTAAATAGCTGGAAATTATTAGAAGTATCTTGTGGTGTATAACAGAAAACCAACAAAGCAGAAACCAAAGCACTAGCAGAGTGCGGAAGCAAATTACTTACACAATGACTAATATTTCTAGTTCTTAGTACGCGCTCTGTTTCAGCTGCACATTCTCACATACACCAACCTTCTCCTACAACCCTCCGCTTTGTTTCCTTCCAAAATATTGCCTGGCTTCTAAGATTTGATAATTTTCCAGTAACACTGAGCATGCTAGTTGCCATAGTGCACTGATACCACTTTTAGAAGCGGGACAGAAGCAGCTTTTTCCTTCAGTTGTTCAAGCCACTGAGGCAGATCCCTCTGTTGTAGTCAAGAGCAAAAAGAAAACTGTATAGGCTTAGTCTGACTAAAGGCAATCTCTCCCTTAGTAAAAGCTCCAACTAGTTGACACGTTTTAAAGTTTTAAACATACGATGCGCTCTCTGATACTTCTTCCAAAACTACAGTAAGTACTATATGTGCCAGTGCCCATAACTTTTCATTCATTCAGTAATAATACAGGGCACATCAAGTGAACCTTCTAAGTTGTTTGCACATCACCAGAGAGATACGTGCTTGGAACTTTTGGTGAAGTCTCTAGCACTCCTGAATTTAAAACTCCTTATAAGCTTTTTCTCAGTGAGCTAAATTAAGTTCCTTCTTCTTGTATTTTTTTTTTTAATACAATGCTTATATGGGCTTGACTAATTGTCTTAAGTAAATGCTTTTTTATCTAATATTCATTGCATGTTTTTAAACTAGTTTTTTTTTCCCCACAATATTACTATCTATAAAATCTAGTAAAATTATGTATTATCGGCATTCCATATTTTTAGGAAATAGCATGTTCTTTAGTCAGGTACTATGCTGATGTTTGAAAACTAGTAATAAGGGAAAATGAAATAGATATTATAGAATGGAAGATTAGCAATGGGCATATAAAGAGGTCATTATGTACAAGATGTGGCTATAAATTACAGTAAATGCTGGAGAGTCTGAGACAGTGGGCATAACTAAGGAGATTCTTGAAACTAGGATTACTAGAACATTTTCATACACATAGTCCAGCAATGGTATTTATTATCTGTGACAGAACCTCATATAAAAAGCTTCAGAGAAAAATAATGCATAGCTTGAACACTCCTGGGTATAAAAAGTTCACGAACTGCCTAATCCTGGGTAACATCTACTGTTCCATTCTTGTTATTCAAGTCTTGCAGTTGAAATAAACATTGCACCATGACACAGAAGAGAGAAAAAAAGAGACGGGTTAAAGGATGGCAACGGTATTTTCTTTTAATTTTTCTTTCTCATTTGTTAGCTGCCTAGAGATTGCTCAGATTTAAGATAACATGCCATGTTAATTTAAATCTAGGCAGCAAACATCTAAAAAAGGATCCCGTCTTTACAAAATCTTTTCTGAAAGAGACACCAGAGCAAAAGAAGAGCTGACGAAAGGGAGAAGACACAGAGCTAAAGGAGCACAAACAGAAGCACATGAGAGATCTTATTTGTGAAAGCGACCCCTGAAGGATCTCTTCTATTAGGACAGCTGATGTAGTAAAGTCTATTTAGCAGATCATTTGTACCTTCTGCACTCTAAAGGCCCATGTTGGGATCTATCCATATATTGGTACTACCCGTTTTTTGGACACATTAAGATGGAAAGTATTCTATGCTCTACTTCTCTTTGAAAACCCAGGAACTGTTCTGCTTTCATGAAGGTTCAGAACAGTAGCATGAAACTCCTGAGGATGGATATTTTGGACCCATTACCTTCATGACAACAACTTCAGAAAACATGGTGAGTCCATTCCTCTTTCTACTAGATACTGCCAGAGAATAACAGAATTGTTAACAGTTTGTGCTCACAAACGTTAGACAGGTTGGAGGAAAGATAACAGGAATAGACATATTGAGGATTTTATTTTACATATTTAATAGGCTACTGAAATAGTAATTGCATGTTTTGGTACAGGTGCTTATTGGATTGTTAACTTGAAGTTGTTCAGCTGACGTTACACATTGTACTCTGCAACAGCAGGTAGTCTCTCTTTCGCTCCTGTTTCATTTATAGATCTGCTCTCCCCTGCTTACCACCACCTGTGTATTCCTCAGACTTTATGTTACAAGCTTATTTCCTTCCTAATCAACTTGACCGAGATGTTATGTTTTCTTCCAAGTGTTGTTTCCCAAGACATGCTAGTAATGGACGTATTTACTTTTTATCTTTCCACATCATTTTCATGCTTCAAGAATTGATTAAGATACTACAGGCTGGTAAATCGTTCCAAATACCAGCAGACAGAATGATGGGGAAAATGTTTTAAGATTTGTTGCTTGCTGCCACAAGTGACAAATACTTAAGAAGTTACTTAGGATAAGAAGTATTGTCTAGAAAATATTGCAAACTAAAATTCAACTAGGTGTGGAGATGAAGTTAAAGAATATGTTATAAATGAAACATACTTTTCCAAACGTCATTTTCTGGCCACTGACCAAGGAAAGGAGCTGTGCCTTCCCAAGTGCTTTACGGTCAGTTTCCCACAGAGGTTATCAGGCTCCGATGCCGCTGGCTAATAGGTTGGAGACCAGACAACAAAAATAGACTTGTGTAAAGCAAGGTATTGACTGGCTTATGTGTCTGGAAAGAGAAGAGGTAATTTTTTTTATGACTCAAAAAGCACAATTCCTCACCCTCAAGATTAAACTCTACAAAACTCAATGGACATCACATACAACATCTGAGTTAAAAGGTTTTAACTTTATTGATCTCTGCAGATTTTAAAATGTTAAAGATTATTTCTACAACACCCAATTTCTGAGTTATTTCTAAACGATCATATCTTTAAGGAGGAACCCTTTTGTGATCCTTTGTAAGCATGTGCGCCTTTCCTAAGGAGCCTCAAGGGTCATTTTCCTCCTTTCTCCTTGCTCTTGGTGTGCTTGCTTAATATCACACAGTTGGATTAGAGGTAGCGTCTGCATATGGAAAACAGAGCTTATCTGCTTTTCTCTGTCTTCTGGAGACTTTAGCCAAAGACTAGTCAGTCTGCTATAACCCTGAACTGACAAGGAGGTAATTTCTGCTAAATCACCCTCTAAAGAACTATTAAAAATACAAAATCTCCTATCTGCTCAGAATAAAATTAACAGCTTTAACAAATGAAGTTACGTTCTTTCAAAATCTACTTCCTTCTTGAAACCACCAAACTTACAGTGCAGTGTGAAAAGTAAAAGAAATAAATAAAACATAGATAGATAAATAAATCACACTCCCCTAAATCCTCCCAAAAAACAAGGAGGGAGAGCAAAATGAGTCAATGTTGTAGTTCTTTCCGTACATCTTAGTGTTCTTTCATCAGTGTCATTTTTAATGTTGCATATAGAAACACACAAAGACACTGCTATCCTACTGCTACGAATAGCCTTAAAGTATTAGCACTTCGAAAGAAAAACCCAACCTGATACTTTTAGTTCTTTCACTTTTCCTGAAGTGAATGAGGTTCTCCTGTGTTTACTGCATTTCCAAATTACAGGCTCAACTGTAGAACTTCAGTCAGCACGAAATAAAATATTTCTCTTAAACTTCACTGTTCTTTGCTGGAAGAACTAAAGGCAAAACAACATCATATCTACAGTTATACAGGTAGAAGTCCTGAAAATATCTTAAAAACTATCAGAAGCCTTATATTACTAAAAAGTCTTTTTGGTTATGCACCTTTCTCACTTTCTAGACTTTTACAATACCTGTTAAACTGCTGTGGATACGTGTAGTTTTTTAGGGTTATCTGTTACCAGGTAATGATGGAAGTATGATAGTGTTCAACAGCATTTAAAAAAAAAAAAAAATACTTAATCTTGTAGAGAAAATGTGCTTCATGCTTTTTAAATGCTTCTATTTAAATGCTTCCATGTTCCAGAAAGAACTTTCAGATTTCTAGACTGCCTTCCCAGGGAAGTCGTTCATCCTGGGAAGTGGTGTTAGATGCACCATCAAAAGTTTTTTCTATTAGCTAACCGTACTCTGCAAAAGACTCAACTCATCATAACAGATGAAAAGGGCTTATTTAAATTAAAAATACAATAGCCAAAAAAACAGGGAAGAAGTCTTTTTAAGAGTGGGGCAGAAAGAACGTAGGGAATAGAGCCAGACAATAATCAGACAAAAATGAGACCCACACCTGAAATCATTGCAATTTGTGGAAGACAAGGGATCCTAAAAATAATCCACCCTCATCTGCAGCACTTGATAGGTCATGAATCTTCATGGATACTGAATAAGCAGTAACAATGTTGCAAAGCAAAAGACATATCTATTAAATCTCAGCACAAAGGAGACTTCCTTTGAGAAGTTTAGTTGAGGGCATATGACTATAGTCCATCCCATCCTGTTCCTTATAAAAATGCAGCCTGCTCAACAGCACTTTATATGTAAATGAGATTAAACTCAAATTTAATTTCTCATAAGGAGTTGGTAACACACAAGTTTCATTTTTCCAACTGATCTGTCCTACTTTTTATTCTAGCAGGCTTCTTCATGGCCATAGCTCAAACCCTAACATCTCTCGCTGTGAGGAAGTGGATGATTCTACTCTTTAAGGTGAGATCCTGTTACAGATTGTTTCCTCTGCTGTAGGTACCTCCAAATAGAGCGTAAAAATGGTAAAGCTGAATTAAGGGCAGAAGGATAGAAGAGTTCTCGAAGGCCTGTTAAAGGAAAATGTTATAACTTTTTATTTTAAAAACATTCACATATTTGGCCTAAGCATAGTTATTTAATAATTAGGCAACTAGCTAAACTAGTGGCACAGGCCACTAGAGAAACTAGTTAACAGGGATCTGGTGGAGAAGAAAGTCTGAAATGTTGAGTTGTCAGAGATGTGAATCATTTGTGCTGATTTCAAATCCAGTTTTGTGTAACTTCTTGAGGAAGGCCAGTGTGCTCTCCAGGAAACAGTACAACAGTGTATCTAACGCAGAGAAGATAGCTCAGAAGAACTGAAGAACTGCAAGTGATACACGGCTTTGGAATGTGAATCACTGCAAATTTACTGATTAAACAGGAAGGAACTGTAGAGACCTATACGTATATGTACACATGTGTATATACTGCAATAGTTTGTGGGACTGTTGGTGAACAAAGGAGCTTTGGGAAGCTCCATTCCCAGCATTGAAAAGCTGCTTTCCCTGGTATAAACCATTGTAGAGATCAGGAGGAACTCTGTCAACGTGTCCAGTTTGTAGAAAGGCAAAAATTTTATACGTCTTCCAAACTGTGAAAAGCCAGTCCGGTTCAGAGATGAGTTAAATAAGAATAGCCGAAGTTGGAAAGGACTTGTTTCTTCAGATAATTTGTAAAGTACCTGTAAAGACCTGATATATTTACTGAGAAAGTAAAAGCACAGAAGAAGTTTTCCTTTAAGGGGAAAGGAAAAAAAAAAAAAAGAACGTGAATTTTCACCAAAACCTGTTCTTCATGCTAATGACATATGTTCTTCATGACCACAGACAATGTGGTTCTTCCTTGTTGAAGAATCTTTTGCCATTAAAAAAAGTTCATGAAAAACAAGGGGTGGAATGCATTGTGTCACAAAAAAGAAAGAGCTAAGAAAGAGATGAAGCCAAAATCCAGAAGGCTGACCATATAACACTTCCTTCAATATCAAGCTTTTCAGCGTGAGTACTCATTTGGCCATCCCATGCACTCCTCACTATTCGCTTTCATTCATCCATAACAAAAATACG
Source organism: Streptopelia decaocto (assembly GCF_964273445.1). Taxonomy (NCBI): domain Eukaryota; kingdom Metazoa; phylum Chordata; class Aves; order Columbiformes; family Columbidae; genus Streptopelia; species Streptopelia decaocto. Next base: position 48,502,165 of record NC_138660.1, read on the forward strand.
AATTTTGCAAATGCTTACAAGGTACAACACTGACCTGCAGCTGTCGTGGGGTTTCTCTGCTTTTCTGCATTATATGGCTTTGCTAAATTAATATAAATGTTTCTGAGAGTGTTAGGGGAAAAAAAGATGCTGCTTGTTTAAACAATTTTGGTGAAGGTCTAACCTTTTACATTAAACATCTGTTTATTTACTTTCTGGCAGCAGTTCACGTTTTCTGCAAAGGACAGAGTTTAGTGAACATATACCAGATTACTTAAATGAATGGTCTTAATGATTTTTTTTCAATAGGTTTCTCTAAAAAGTAAGCATGAAATTACTTTCTCAGTTGGAATATTTTAACATATTTTAAGAAAAACATACATAATCACTTTCCAGCAAACACAGGCCTCAGTTGCTTTAATGCCTTTGAGTGCTAATAAACTAAAGTACATGTTTCATGGAAGTGATAAGTCAGTATGGAAAACTGATGTTTTAATATATTGTTACTTCCTAGGAAAGATATTTTTTCCTATAGGAAAGGGGAAAATACTTATCATTCTATCAGAATGGGACATCAGTTTATTTTTAAATAATGGAAAGATATGGACAGGCCTGAAACCTAGAGGCTTTCATTAAAAGGCTCCAGCAATAGACTCAATTATTAACTTATTAAGACTCCTAAGAAGGAAATACATCTAAGTTCTACTAGGATAAACTGAAGCAAAAGTACTTTGGCTTCACCAGTGACTTAGCTTCAAAATTATTAAACTTAGTTCCTGACACTGTTTACTCTTTTTTCGTATTCACTTACTGCAATAGGAAGTGTTAATTCCATTCAAATAATTAGGATTTGGTATAGTTCACCATGTAGCCACCAGGAAGAAAAATATGCCAAAAGTCTACATTTGTCTTTCACTTTTGAACCAGCAGGGAGTTCTTTATGTGATTGATTTGTTTAGAAGTCACTTCATAGTCTAATATTGTTTAATTGCCCTGATTTTTCTCTACTGATTTTGTACATATACAAATAATGGCACTGCAATGGAAATGCAACCTGAATGAGAGTTTTTACAATTTTTAATCAGTGATATTCTGACGCCTTAGCATAAAACCTGTTTTTCCTATGGAATAATGTAAGACGGTCCCTGGCCTTCAAAGTCTGATTTGTCAAGAGATATTCCATTTAAGCAGGAAGGATTACACCAGTTGGCAGTCTTTTTCTGAGCATAAGGCTAACGAGCATGTTCATTTGTGCATAAGGTAACTGTAATATAGTTAGCTGGCACTGAGCCTTAAAAGACGTTTTGTTTAAATTTTGAAAATTCCACTGTGATTTCTATGGCTTTCTCTTGGTTTTAGATATAGCCATTACTAACTTTGTTCTAACCTCCTTTATTGCTTCTGGGTGAAAGCACTCGAAAAATGCAAGGAAAATGCATCAGCTCATTCCTCGTCCTTCACTCCTCCTGGCCCTGGAAATGTCCTATGGCTAAATAAAAGAGACTGGATCAGTTTGCTAGAACCTTTACATACCCTTGCATTATATCGTGATATGAGTATTTTCTTGTCTCACTGATTAGCTGATAGAACCATAGTAAAAATGTATCTTCTGAAGGCATAGTAAATTGCTATTGTTTTTCATGACAAGTATCTTGTCTCATTGTGTAATATATAACTACCAAAATACTTAATATTCATTAATATTAATAAATGCCTTTGTCACCTCTAACATCTGGGGTCCTTATCATTAACCAGATACACATCAAATGCTTAATGTGCACTTTGAAATAGCTTTCAGTATATTAAGTTAAAATATGATACAAAGTCCAGGCTTTATACCTGCAAAGCCTGAGATTGCTGGGGATCATATTTATCTCACATTATTTTATTTTTTTCATGCTTGTTCACTGTTGCTAGTGGATGAATCAGTAATTTCTACATGTTTTCTGTGCCATTAGATCTTGGACATAGGTGTTGATGCCATTGTTAGCACCAGCATTGTTTTGGCTCTGACTTTTCATGTTACTGAAATAATCTACCTTTTCATAGAACTCCTATAACTTCGGAGTTCACACATTTTTTTTGAAACCTTGTCAGTCCTGCTTTTGGTCTGTGTTGCTGAGATTTGTAAGTGAATGACCCACGTTTAAGTACCCAGACTTCTTCAGCATCAGAAGCCCTTGGTGTGAATGCCAGTGATTTTGTAGACTCACTTTCAAATTTTTCTTTTGAAGTAAAAATAGTAATGCTTACATCTGCATCTTCTATGATGCAGATTCCATTTTTCTATGTTTCATATTGATTGTATCTTGAAAACCTCAAGATGTTTTACAATGCTGGGGAAATAAATCCTCAAGGGCAATATATATCTTGTTTCCTAAGACAGCCACCTGAACAGAATCACGGAATTCAAGCTTTTCCACTTGAATTCTGAAAAAGGACCTGTTCCTCATGCTTTTCCACCCCTTATCACTTCCCAGTTTGTAAGCATCATCTGCTTTCCATTATTTTTGCAAGATACCAATCTTAACAGTTGCAATTCCTGCCTGAGTTTCAGTGACTTGGCAAGCCAGTGTGATCTGTAGAGAGTACACCTCTTTTTTCACTTCTGGCTTTTACTAGAGCTCTACTCAAATACATTTCATATGCAGTGCTCTTGGCAAACAAATAATAAGGAAGAGGAAAGTAACACTTCCTTGACTCTTTTTCTCCCACCTCCCACTCTGTTTACTCAGCCTTTGCTTCCCTTTTGTATCAGAAGCAATATATTTTCACTTGGAGGAACACCTGTCAAAAAGAGATATACTTGGAAATCATTTTTATTAAGTTCATTAGTGAAGTAGTTATGCTAATAGTCAGATTCTAAGTTGCACGTGAATTCAAAGCATTTGCAGGTGGAACAGTAGCAGATTTTGCAAAGAAACCCTAACAAAGTCATTTTTAATTGGGATAACAATTCTGAGACTGGGAATAAGGAGTTCTTTTACTTCCTCGGTAACTATTTTGAAGATGAAGGTTTGCAGTCCTGTCAAGGGAAGGATGCTGTTTAACTTAAAAAAATTCTTTCTCTTCCTATCAGTATGTTAAAAAAAAGAACTAAATTGCTCCTACAAGAATGGTCATGTCTTCAATGCCAAACGTATTGCTTCATAGGGAAAAAAAAGGTTTATTCTGCTGTTATTAAAAAATTACTAAGATCAACCAAAAAGGTCTCTCTACCTTAAAATGCCACTTAGCAGCAGTCTATGACTACTTTCTATGGTCTTGAAAGTGCTCAATAATCCCATAAAGTTTTAACCTTTATTTTATTGGTACCTGCTACTTTTTGTGTTACGTATCTAAAGCCAATGAAAAGATTTTTCATGAATCACATGAATTTTTATTTTACTGTTCACATAAAAAAGCTTTCTAATATCTTTTAATAGCAGGATTTTGTGTATGAATTATATCACAGTCAGCATGCATTATTCTGAACTCTAGCTTCTGGACCAGAAAGCCATGTTTAAATCACTCTGGGCATTAAAATTAAATGGGTAAATGACTGATTACATGGACTGACAGTGTTATCCTGCAGCAGTTAGAAGGTGGTAGAACACAGAGAAGTGACATCAAGTTTTAGCATATCTTTGAGCAGTGGGGTAAAAATTATTTAAAGGGGATTATTTATTTATTTAAATTTGTTAACTGAACAAAAAGTGAGGAATTTTAATGTGGAAGGCATTAAATATTTCATCAGCAACCAAAACCTGCAGGGACATTTTAGTTTTCATGCAGAAGAGGGAAAGCAGGGTATAAGACCTTTTAGCCACAAAAATGAATGAAGTTCCCCTCATTAAGATTGCTAATAACCTTATCAGTATCCTATACTTGTCTGAAACATTTTTTAAGCTTCAAAAAAGATTAACTTATCCCCAAATAGTTCAAAGAAATCACAGACATTTCTCAGACAAAAGTCTGAGGGCAAATAAAGGCTGCAGTTTGTCCAGGCCTGTCACATTATGCCAGTGAAAGCCAATGGGTGAAGTGACAACAGGTTTCTCAGTTGAAAGGGAGTCAATGCAGTTCTACAAATAAGAAGCAATTGCTTCTGAAAGTTTTGGAGTGTTTGCAAATAGTTTCATTTGGGAATTCTTCTCTCGGGCCATAATGTCTTGGTTTTCTCCTGCCCTAAAAAGCACCAGCCAAGCACAATTGCACACTGGCTTACCTGGCAGATCAGCACCCATGAAAATGATCCAGACCAATAACATTATGGAACAGGGAAAGCTATAGAACTCTTGGTATTAATGTACTGATCCAAATTGTTCACAGGACATTGACAGGAGCTGTGGCTGCTGCTGCCCATCCCGGATTGTTGTGAGGCTGGGAAAACCGTCCTGCAGCCCTGCGGCCAACCCCACTCCCTCCAGGTGTCCACCCAGCCCAGGCATTTACCTTCTTGCCACCCAGGGCCTCAAAGTGGCTCCGCAGCTCCTCCACAGTGGTGGGGAAGTGCTCGATCTGCTGAGGGCTGCTGAGGGTCTCCTCCTTGAACACATCCTCCCTCCTGCTGCCTGCTGGCACTTTCTCCACGGTGCTGCTGCGGCTGATCTTACCCAGCGCCGGGGACTGTGGGGCTGGTGAGCACTGGAGCGTCGGGCCGGGTCTTGTAGCATTGACGGACTCCCATCTCTGCTTGAGGAGCTCCACGGAGCCCTTCTGCAGGGGCAAGTCTGCCAGCTCCAGCGTGCCCTGCAGTGCAACATGTATCTGTGTCAGAGATGGGCGGCACCGTGCCGGCACAGGCCACCACAGGGCAGCTCCAGAGCCCTCGTGGGTCATGGGACAGGCCAGGGCACCGGCTGGTGGCCAGGACAGGAGCCACTTCCCAATGGAAAGTGAAATCCAGTAAGACCAGATCCAGTAAGAGTCAGTGAAAAGATTCAGGGTGTTCATACAACAGAAATATGTTAATTAAAGAGTGAATTAAGGGTGGTATTCAGATATTTTATTCTTAAGCTTGCTAGGAGAATCGCTGTCTATCATGAATGGAAAAGCAGCAAGCATACAATTAGGCAGAATTTCAAACAAAGTGGGGCTAATGAATGAGCGCCTGGTAATCAGTGTGTGCTGCACTGAAAGGTGTTGTGACAGGTGACTGCTGGTTTCTTTTAGATTTGATACAGCTGTCAGTATTGTGGAGCAAGACACAGCATTTTAAAGCAGCCAGGAGACAGAAGGGCGACTGCGTTAGCTGGGAGAGCACTTGGAAGCACATCCCTGTACACTGCTCCTAATTGCACCATAACTCTTCTGGCAGGTAAATTACTAAGTGCTGATATCAAATCTTTCTGATCATTTGACTCTCTGTGTTCTCACAAAGGCTTATTACATCTTTCTTACAGTACGCTTGGGAACGAAAATTACCATTCCATCATTTTGCACCACTTGCTGAAATCTGCTACCTGTTTCCTGAAATCAGCTCTCAAGAGGTTTGATTTCGAGGTTTTTCTGCCACGTAGCAAATACTCAAATGTAAGTTTTCATCTCTCATTCAAAATAAGTTTGAATAGAAAGAACATTCATTTAAAACAATAAAGAGAAATGTTAGTGAGAACCAAGACCAAACTATTAGCTAAAATCTCCATTTGTTAACCCCTCACTTCTTTGCAAGACAATTTGTTATATGTTTAACTGGCCTTTAACATGCTTATATTTGGTTGAGCTTAAACTGGCACTGTTGGCAGTTGGGTTTGGGGAGGCTTTTGATTCAAATTTTAACCGGAATTAGTGTGATCTGTAATATTTTGTGTGGAAAAAAAACATAGGAGAAGCACGAGGTATTTGATGTATTCTAAGAATATTTTTAAGAGGAAATTCAAGGTCTAGCTTCCTTCAGCAAAGCAGGAAGGAGTTTCTTGGCTCACAGTGTTCACCTTCTTTCTAGCCAGAAACTCAAGACTTGTCTCTCCATTAGCTTTTTGGCAGTGCCAGGTTGTGACTGTGGTTAATGTCCTGCCAGATCGCCTTGACTGATGCAAGTTGTCTCCACTGCTATTCCCTTCCTGCAAGGAAAAGAGTAACACCCCTGTTCCCTACCACCCATGCTGGCTGTTCTCAGCTGTCTGATTCCATCAAAGATGCTAAATGGGTCTGACTTTTAACCCCAAATGAAGAACAGCTGTTAAATTTACCAGTTGCAAGAATGTTCAGCCTAACTCACAGCTGTATGTTAGACATACTCCTGATTTAAACTGCATCTAAGGGTTGACTTCAGACTGTGAAGCAGGCTTTTCCTAAATCAGGTGAGTGTGCTTATGCGATATCCACATTCTCCTATGTTTTGTTTCATTGCTAGTGAGTCATTTTGTTGGTGTTATTGTTTTTTAGGGTAGGTGTTATGGTGTCCTTCAAAAATAGTCTGGAGTTTACCTCCTTCTCCCTAGGAGCTCTCAATTTAACTCAGATTTAACTAAAAATGGAAGCTTCTGTTACCCTTTTCTAGTTTAGGACCTATGGCTGCTAGATGACTGATAAAACAGACATATTTGCTCTGTTTGCATGCATGAATTGACTTGTATGAGGTGAAATTGTGTGAAGAATCAGTGTTCTATAAAGTTGGTGATTTGCTACACTTCTCTTCCCCCCACTCCCAAAGAGAGATTTAACTGTAACATCTGCTTTTGTGTCAGGACTAAATTGGTATGTACGCCTATACCTGACACAAAGCCACTTCCTAAAGATATATTTTAATGAAAGTCTCTCTCTGAAACTTAGGGGTGTGGGTGGGGGAACCAAACCAAAACAGAATCTGGTGTGTCCTAATGGTCATTTGAGGTTTTCACATTTTGTTACTGCTATCTCCAAGACAGGTCTCTGATCTTCTTTATTTCCTTCCCTGCTTGTTCACAGTAGTTTAAATCACTGCAGAATACTAATGGGAATTTATTTACAAGTAAAATATTTTATGAGAACTGTATATCTAAATTTGTCAGCTATGTTGACTGTTTCCTGAGCTTTGTCGAGCCTTAACCTTTATGAAAATGTAGGAGGAAAACAGAGGAAATAAGAAAAGCACAGATTTGAACTTTGACCTAAATCACTACTACCATTTCCTTCTGGCTCTGCTGACTCTAAGTTTTAACTTTTACTGGTGACTTGTAAAATTATCTTATTCAAATGAGGCGAACAGATAATATTGCCTTTATCAAGTATCTTTTTTTTTTTTTTCCCCTTTTGCGTCTGCTGTTTTTAGCTCTGAGCTTTCTGGCTATGTTTGTCCTCTGGCCTGTTCACTTCTCCCCCAGACTTATCCTGATTTATTCCTTCATAGTGACAATAAGTTTATTACACTGTCCAGTTTGCTGACCTTGCAGGCAAATTCACATCTGTGGGTCTGTGACTGTTCTCTTCCCAAGAGCTGCAGAATAGGAGCCCACCTATGTATGGGCCTTGTGCTTAGGTGGAACTTACTTAGTCTGTTTACATTCATGTTTTCAGTCCCATTGCACCAAACTGCTGCTCATAACAGTCGAGTAACAGACTATAAAAATTACAACATATTAAAAAAAATCAATAACGAGATAGGATAAAGGTTTCAGTCAGGTTAGAACTCTGCAGGGAGTATTGCCCTCTCATTTTCCTTGGTTTGAGAGGCTCAAATGTGCTTCTGTGGCCAGAAGTGGTGTGTTGGACAGAGGAAGGCTGCAGTACCAAACAAATTAAGTTAGCTAGTAAGCAGACATTCTAGCAAAAATTGATGGTGGAATTTTTGTGAAGGAGCTAACCAAAATGCTATATGTCCTTCAAAAGTAGTTGTTTGTCAACGCTACCTATAAAACTGTTGCATGAATGTGTTTTATGAGGCCAGTGATAGTACAGCATTCAAACACTGCAATCAAACTGTACCTTTTGCTTTTTTTGTGGTTTGTTTGTTTGTGGTTTTTGTTTTGGTTTTTCGTCTGGGATCTTCTGGATATCTTTCCCACCAATTTTATAACATGCCTACAGTAATTCTTCATTGCATGTAATAAATCTGATAAATGTATACTTTTCCTGGGCAAAAAGCTTTTGGAAGGCCTGTAGATTTTGTAGACTTTTGAATTATTATCTAGTAAATTTCAGGGATTTTTTTAAAACCTGAAGTTGTTGATAAATCTGTCTTCACAGTAGGACCATTGAAATGGTACTTTTCTTCTTGGGTTGTAAATTAGGTAAAACCTCTTCTACTGTTCACAGACTACTTATTCAGTTGGTAGGTGTATATATTCATACAAGTAATTAGAAGAACTGTTGAAAAAAACAGTATCAGTTCTACTCTGTATTCCTTTGCCAAAATGCCTACCTGCATTTTCATCATATTCTTGCTATGTTAATGTTTCTTACATGTAAACTTTTTCATTTGTGCACTATCAAACAAGTAAATAGAAATTGTAAAAGTAGTAAACTGATACAGTTTATTTGTGAATACTGTCAGTATGTTCATTTAGCTATATCCCCATGGGATTATATAATCATGCATATTGTACTGGCAAGTCCTCTCCTGACAGTAGAAAACAACCTGTTGTCAAACAGCTGCCATTTGCCATTGTATATTGAGCTGGATTTTCTTCTCAGTTGGGGAAAGAAAAAAAAACAAACCCAAAACAATATATGTAACACTAAACCAACAAAAACCAACACCAAACCAAACATCTTTTGAGGACAGGATTTGAGAAGTTCTTTTCGTAATCTCCCATAGTACTTCCTCCAGCTCTTGGCTCTGACAGGCTCAGGCAGTCTGTTCCCTACCATTCAGCCCTGCTTTGATCCCACCTGGGTGCCTGGTTCCAGTTAATCTGTACTGTCAGGAATCCCTAGCATGAGGATCCATAGGCCATCTTGGCATAAATTATGAGAGAAGGAGCAATGCATTGCAAATGAAGACTGTGTCTCATTCAACCCAGTGCATTTTCCAAACCACTGAAGAACAGCCCTCAGGATCAAGAGGAGGCTACAGAACTGACCCCTTAGCTTATGGCAATTCTGGGAAGGGAGGCAGGGATATGAAAGAGAGGACCAGTAGCTGCCTAGATTCTCATCTAAAACTGGTCGCTAATAGAATAAAATACTACAGTTGGAAGGGATCTATAACAATCTTCTAGTCCAACTGGAATATTCACTGGCCACTTTACTAAATAATCTCTTCTCCCCTAAGGACTCTTTAAATATGCGCATGATAGCTAAGCACACACTGCTGACACTGTTGCTTGAAAAGCTTGCTGTTTCTTCTGCAGGTAAGCAGAGCCTCAAGTATCTATAACATTGCTTCATTTACATTTCAGACACTTCTTAACAAAAGCAGCTCAGACAAGACAAGAACTTAAAATGTTATTGATTACTACGAAGTGTGAAGAACTTCCAAATGCCTAGTAATATTTTGAGGAAATATACTAATTTGGGTTGTCATTTAACATGCCAACCTTTATCCTGATACAAATATGCATATCTAAATAATAAAACTTTCAAAAATCATTCAACTCTAAATTATGGCAGACCCCTACTCCAGCAAATATAGCAAGGTTCCAGTATTTTGAGGCAAATCACACTAAAACACTAGTTCTCAGTCAACCTTCTGCATGTATTACCAGCAAAATCAACACATTGTCATAGCTAATAAGAAAGAACTAGAAAGTGCATTATTCCTATTCATGTGACTTGAAGAAAGACATGCTTATATTTTTTCTTTTTATCCTTTCATTCTCATTAATTACATGAGCAGTATCGGGGCCCACACTAGACAGCCTATTTAAAAGAAAAAAAAGCATTGAATTTTACTGAGCTTATCTTACCACTGTGTTCTTCTCAGTCAAGTTTTCCAGTTGTGACTCTGCTGCACTCATTGTGTGCCTGTTTAAAGGAAGACAAATTTAAACGTTCTCTAATTCATCAGTCTCATTTGACTAACGAATGTGAAGCTTGATAGACACACGTCTGATAGTAGTTACAAGACACCAAATCTCTTATGTGCTTGCCTTGCCAATATATTATTTAGTGCGGCATGGAGGTAAGTATGCTCTCGGCTATACCTCTGGCTGTGCTGCATGTGCTCACCTTACACTGCTTAGCAGTGGCAAAGGCTGGAGGCAACAGCTATTGTTTCAGTGCTGTTTGGCAGGAAACACAGCACCTTCCAGTAAAAAATAGGTGGTTCTTAAGTACTTAGGAAAGGTTTGGAGGAAAAGTATGATTGGTAAGTTACAAGTCAAATGGATAAGAAAGTACTATGTACATTCAGTATCATTCAGACCACATAACGATACCATGTAAAGATACCACATTCCAATACAACTGTTTTTCTAAATAGTAAACATAATTGCTTTTAAAAGGTTTCATTGTAGACCAAAACCACATATTAAAAATCATACAGGAAAATAAGATAGAAGGATTTCAAATGATCTTGCTCTCCCCTTTGTTCTGTTTTTATCTGCAATTTTATCTGCTATGTTACAGGGCTGTTACTTTTTCTTTTTTCTCCTCCCACTCCCTGCCCCAAATCTGTAATCCAATTGTTTACAATTGATTTTGAACTTTCTAGCTATTTTTCTTACTAAGGGAATGACCATAGCATGGGTGGTAGCATTCCAATCTTACTGCTTATTGGCTAAAACAAATTAATTCAAAGAGGAAATATGTATCAAGTGAATAATTTTGCATCTTAAAATTTGTTAAGTGCAGGTGACTTGGCAATTGAGGAAGATACTCATGCTCAGTTTAAAAAAAACTCAAACGTTAGAATCTGATGCGTGAACCAAGTATCTTACCGTGGCAATGCTGATATGTCTTTACCTCTTGATAGAGAATGGTAATTGTATGACAAATACTGAGAAGCATCACTTTCTACTAATAGCCATGTGTGCATTTCCATCTCTTGTTACGTGTTTGTGGAAATTCAGCCACAAATACTTACAGGCATATAGCTTGCACTTAAAAAGGAAAATTGGATGGTTATGACACACCAGCATTTGTATTACAAACCATAATTAAATTAAAATGTACTTCTAGTATTTAGTTCTTGAAAATGGCTTTAAGCAACACTCAGCACTTCTGGCACCAGATACACGACCAGCAAGAGCAAATGTTTACAAACTCCTTGTGGCCCAGTTAAGAGTTGCAAAATAATGTTACTTGGCAGGGACCTCTGTAGGTCCTCTAGTCCTACCTCGGGTTTTTTTGTGCTCATATACAGCTGTGCCCACTGCAAATGTGTGTGTCTTTTCATTATCTTTGAGAGAGTCCTCAGTCCGCATCTGTCACTATCGATCGGTAGGTGAAGGCTGTGGTGCAGAGCCGCTGCCTGCTGACCTGCCTGTCCCCAGCGGGCAGGGACAGCTGCGTTCCAACCTGGGGAGCATACGCAAAACACCACAACCAGCCTGGCCTCCCACAACTCCTTTTCCAAAGAAACCAGCCAGGAGAAACAGGGACAGAACCTGTTCTGTAGCCTCTCCCCAAATGAGTTAGTGTCCCTAAGGACATGTTTTTGTGCGGACTATAAAAAATACCCAAACACAGGCAGCACCTGTTTTTCATTGTTACTCTCAATGACTTGGCTAACTTCAGATTCTCTCTTAAAGGTAACTGGGCAGTAGTGTTCAGCCAGCTCTGGCATGCCACACTTGGTTTTCTTTGATTAGTTACAGTTTTCTTTCCCTCTTTCTGTAGTATAGTGGAGACTTTTCTGATTTTCAGGCTAAACCTCCTTGTCTAATAGGAAGTGTAAAGGATTCTTCAGCTAAGTACAAGGTACACTAAGGGTACCCTCTTGCATCCAATCTTGTGCTACATGTTGTAACTCATAAAAATAACACGAAACGTTACTTTAAAAACTGCAGGTTGTGAAATTTACATGATACTAGTCATTTAAAATACCTGCAAAATACTTTTACGTTCCTACCTTTGAAATAGTAACAAAATTTATAGTGGACTAAAACTTACTAAGCTGCAAGTTGATTATACATGACTGTTGCTTCGGTCTAATGTTTAATGAAAAGTGGTTAAATCTGTGTGCAGAATCTCCTCTGTCCTGCCCTTGGCAGTTATTTATATTTCTATGTAGTTGATACATGGGATGTGCAAATGACCATGCAGGGGTTTTTTCCCCTCATTTTTGATCATGGTTAAATGACTACGTGGCAACAGAGAATCAGGACCTTTGTTTCATGGTGTGTTCTAAACTGAAGTTTCGGAAAGCTTATGGCAAATACTGCTGAGCACAAAATACCTGTCCTGAGGCTCTGCCATCTCATTTCTACATGTCCATAATTCTCACCAACTCTCTCAGTTCTGTGCTTGTGAACTAGTAGAACTCTTTTATACTTGTAAATTGTCTCTTATGACTGAACAGTCTAACCTGCTCTAACTATAGAGGAATTTATTGCATTTAGCTTTTGCTTTAGAAAATGTTTAATCTCTTCTAAACATGTTTTTTTTATGAGAACTATGTTTTGAAATGAGAGTTTACTGGATCACTATCTGCTTATCATCATTGCTGATAACTCTTACTTACAGTACAGTCACTGTGAGGCTATTTGATGTTCGCGGCAGTCCCTTGGAAGTGCCTTTTTTTGTAACCTGTTCTTTGTAAATGACAAATTTGGAGAGAAATCCTATGTAGACCTATTTGCTCCTGTGGAGAGAGACTTGGGGAAAAGAAGTCAAAACTTTTAAATTATGAGGACATAACTGGAGTTAATAAAGCAACTTATGCTCATGGATATGTTAAAAGGTGACTCAGAAATGCACATTACCTGTCTACATTAGGGTACCATCCATTCTGTATTTGTACATGGATGACAGCTAAAAATGTCCTTGGGAATACAATGGAGGGTGCAGCAAAATGGTTTTAATGTGACCTGTTGCTCAAGTTTAAATAATTATTACTGAGTTAGATGATGTATCTCGGAAAAGGATTCTGATTCTTTTCTACACAGATAGAGCCAATGAAATGGAAGTAAAGATTTTATAACCTAATCACTTCAGCCAGTGTTCTGGGAGCTCTGAATTGCAGCCACATGCAACTGTTATGGCTCTGTCTTGGTGGGAATATACGGATCATCACAGAAAGCAGTGTCATTTTGTGAATGTGTGAACAGAGGAAGCCTTGGCAACATGTGTTACATGTCTGGGTGAAATCCCCAGGATTGTGGCATGATTCACTCAGATTGGATAGCTCTTTAATTGGTCAGTTATTTTCAGATAGAAAAATTGCAGCTGGCTAGCTTTTGGTAAGAATGTGTTGTGAGTATGTTAATAATAATTCCCTTACTATAATTCACCTAAAATAGCCCGCATGTGATTTCAAGGGGCAGTGGAATCCATTTAAAACACACAGCCAATGCCAGTGGACGGACACCCCTCTAACTCTAGGGAGCAAGGGTCACTGTACTTAATGAGCCACCCTCTATTATAGAGAGAAATATTTAGGATGCCTTAATCTTGCTCTTTATGTCTCTCAGGAATGACTGGAGAAATGCCATGTGACATTCTTTTCAGCATACTGCTGTGTCTAAGCCAGCAAGGAGCTTCATACTGAGGGATTATGAAACAAGAATATTTTAGTTTTACCTACCATCTTTCTGAGACTATCACGAGAAGGACTTTTGGTCAAGTTTTCCACACAGAAGACCATATTATTAAAGTAAATTTCTAATAGGTAATGTTTGCCACATGCCTTCATATAAAAGCAAAGGTTTAAGTGAAAGAGTTATTATTATTGTGAACATATGAATGTTTATTATTATTACATCAGCTTATTATTATTAACATAAAAATATCCACTGGAAATACAGGCATCTTGCATTTGTTTTCCCTGTAGTTCAGTACTCGCTTCCTGGGCAACAGTAATTTTATCTTTCTTTCTTTTACTCTGATGTGGTACAAAAGGTCATTTTTTTCTTGTTCCAGTCTACTTTCTTGTTTTGTTTTGTTTTGTTTCCTTTGTGGCCTATATGCATACAGGCAGGAAAAAGCATTTGAGAGGGCAACAGCACATGAGAGCTTCAATGTGTCATAGAGTTGTGCATGCTGGAATCGGTCAAGACAGCTGGCACATGTCGCCTTGGATGTCTGTTTTGGCAGCATTAAACCATTTGAAAATGAGTGGATGGTTTCAGACTTGATACTATATATTAAACAGAGGTTAGAAAGGTCCCAGTTTATTGAGAGAAGCAGAGATAAAACCAAGTGTGTGGACAGGCGCTGAGCTGACCTAAGCAACTTATAAAAGCTGAGCACAAAGACTAAGGCGAATCCAAGGTGCATAGGATGGTGTCTGAGCCATAGAAAAATGAACTGAATGAAGTGTTAGTATCAAGACAGACCTTAAGGACAAAGTCAAGAAGGCACATGCTGAAAGGCTGAAACAGTATTTTGGGGTACTCTGCACAGGAAACAGGTGTAACCTGACTAATATAGTGAGTACACATGGCAAAAAAGCACCTTAAGCAAGTAAATTAATGATATAGAGAAAGCATATCTATTGTTGACCATGCTTGTATTGGGCGTGAGATATCTTAGTGTTGACTGATGTAAATGTACATAATCTGATTCACTTTTGTTGCCATTGCAGTTAAATATAAAGAAATACCTCCTGACTTATGATGAGAAGATAAAATCTTGGTATGGATCACTTCAGAATTTTATCTTCTAATCTAAGACTAGGGAATTAAGGTGAGAATAACGCTTGAGAGTGTCCATAGCAGTGATTGGGGTCTTCCTTTGCTCTCTCCTAAGTACAAGAATTTCTCACTGGGAATACTATGTGGAAAAAGAAAGCTGTTTTTAAAAAAGATGAGGTGGGGAAGAGACTTTGTTTTTTTTTCTTTTGTTCCTCCGCAAAACGGTAGGAGCACTAGAATAAGGCATGTCTTATTTTCTGTGAAGTCTATGCTCAAGAGGCACAAATAGCTTCTGTGACATTGTTATTTCAGTGTGCAAGCAACAGGCCTTGCAAAAAACACTGAAATAGGTTGGTAAATAAAATGTGAGACGTGTCTGAACATGTGCTGTTAGATGTACTTACTATGGAACCTCATAGAATAGCATATTGCTGTGAATGTATACACATACCTGTTTACAAGTGATTGCAAAAGGTTAAGGACAAAGACAAATGGAAGTGAGTTAAGAAAAATAGAAATTCTGTTCTCTGATTGACACATTCTTCCTCATGTACCTCAAAGCTTCTCCAGTTCATATACTGGAGGATCTAACGAAGAATTAATCTATATAAAAAACGACCCAAGATCACATTTATACTGAAGAATACTTCTGTCAAAGTTGGGTTTCTCCCGGTTGCACTGTGATTGTTCCAGGCATCTTAATAAGAAAGCATAAACACTAACTAGAATGAATAAAAATCCTATATCTGATATGTGAGGAGAGTCTGATGTTAGTGCACACAATTATAAGTGATACTACAGAAGGGTGTCGTTTTGCTTCCGCGAAGAAAAATAAGGCAAAAAACCCCTCAAACACACCCTCTACATAAATAGACTTAAGCAAAATCTCTTATTTCTTTTAAAGAGGAAAAATAGTTGTGGGAGTGGGACCTTTGGGAACAGCTGTAGAGTTGTTAGGTTTCAGGTTTGGATATTTTTTCTTCTGAAATCTTTAAAATTTAAAAACAAGATCAAATGAAAGCATGCTCTGAAGTTAAAAGGGACAGCTGCATGCTTTAAAATGTCCTGAACTCCAAAAAATCCTTGCATGTTCACATATTTTTCCCAAGAGCACTGATTCTTTTGCATATACAGAGAATTGAGGAGAAGATACCAACTGTTGAGATGTTTTTCTTTTCCTTTTTTTACTCCATTCAAATGCACATCAACTTACACAGTTTTCAGATAGAGAAAATTATATGTTCTCTTTTTTAAACCTTTGAAATAATAATTATTTTCAACACATAACTGCAGAGCAAGTCCAGTTGCTTTGTACTAGCAGCGAATTTTCAAAAAGAAATTGACTTTAAAGGGTATGATATTAAAAGGCGTTCTGAAAGAGAATCTGCTGAGAAAGTTTGGAATACTCTCATCTGCACTTCTACTAAATGTGTCAGGAAACTACAGCCCTTCTCCAAAGTAATAAGCTTAAGAAAGATAAGCCTTACCGTAGAGGCTAGGGGCAAGAATTAGGATACTTTAGTTAAGGAACAGGTTTGTAGCCTCAGGATTGGAAACACTAACTTGGAAAAACAGCTGTTATTTAAAAGGTTTAAGTATTCAGGATTGCTGACAGCTTTTACATTTTAAAGTATCCTGGAACAGCTTGGTATGCTGCTTTACTTCTTTTTCAGTCTTACGGATGCCGTTTCCACGGTGTCCTTGGAAGAGGCCTGCAGGCTGCCTTTTCCTGCTGCCAGGGCGTTCTGCAAGGAACCTCGCTCTGGCCTCTGTCTCCACTGGATTTGCAAGAGCACCGGCAGGAGGAGATGACAGCATTTAATATGTTGTATAAATGAATCTCTTTTCCCCTGCATTAAGAACTGAGCTTGACTGCTTGCCTCTATCATCTTCTTGTCTTTGGGCTACACTTCCTAGCCTGACAGTGAAAGAGATGTCATTACTAATAGTAGCAGAAATAAATTGTTCTCCTGGGCTTCCCAGGAGTGAGATAGTGCTAATACTGTCTAAAACTCTGAAGAGAGAACAAAGCATTTCTTGATACTTTATCAGAGGTACTGCTGACTAAGCAGGAAAAAAAAAAAAAAAGGAGATATCATCTTTCCAGATGTTTTTTTATGAAGCACGTGGAGTCAAAATTAAGCTAGAGCTAAAGGCTGTTATTTTTCAGATTGTTATACTTGCAGTCAGATGTATCCTTATTGTACGGTTCACCTTTCAATTACACGCATAGAGTTAGTAGGTTGTAGGAAATTACTGAATCTTATGAAAGAAACTTGGCAAGAAGTTTTCAGGGAATTATTATGAGAAGTTCTACAGGTCAAAGTAACAAGCACATGTAATGGGTCTTTTAAAAGGAAAAATGGAAGGCAGAAAGACATTTCAAATACCATTGTCAATGAAGATAACAATACGAGCAATTTTTATCCTGGAGAAGTTCTACTAAGGGGTGAACATGACATCACATAACTAAACAGAAAAAGCCACAGCTAAATTAGCTCCGAAGAATCCTTGTTCAATAGGACTTTATAGCCCTACAGTGATGAGCTGCTGGCAAGAGTTAAAATCCTGACATTTAGAGTCAATGAAAAGCACACATCAAGCATTGCTGAGTAAAACACATACAAATTGTTCATTCAGTCTGACGTTGTTGCTGGTGGGTTTTATTTGGCTTTCTCTCTCTTCCCATAAATTTCCACTTTTATGGATGACATATAGGTAAGTGGTAAAGAGTAGCACTGGGAAATAAAATGTAACTTGCATCTTTATATATTCCTCTTTCTTAATCTATGTTGTGTCCAGAAACATAAACTCACAGAACCAACAATAAAAAGAAAAAAATAAATATTCTTAGCTTTCTTTGAACAGGTTGTGGAAAGCTTCTCATGCATTGTTTTCATTTCTTGTCCCAGCAGAGAGGGGGATTAGACTTTGTGTTAAAGACAGAATAGTTGTAGAGATTGTCCTTTTTATTGGCTTGCTCTGGTGATTAAATGTGACCATGAGAATGGTAAAATCAATTAAATCCTTTCTCTTATATCTACTTGAGGCAAACTGTTCCTTCATTTTAGTTAGATGTTGGGTAGTTACATTGCTGACACTGTAAGTGCAACTTGGGAATGTACATCTAAAATCTCATGTTGATTCAGTATGAATGCATGTTAAGGTGATCTTTCATATAGAAGTACAACGCTTTTTATTGAAAATGTCATTTAAAAGCAGGCTGACTCTTCATGTGCAACTTGCAGTACTAATATAAGAAATTTTAACAAGGGTTGACTTTGATTGTTTGTTTTGGTTTTGCCTGGAGGCTACTCTTGTGAGCCTTGAACTGACTTATCCATGTTCTTGTTGCTAAATGTGTGGCCTACTAACTTGTCTTTGCTTTGTCTCTCTCCCTGACTCTTTATGCCAAATGAAATTACAAATTTTACCATATCCATGTGATACGACAGTGCTTCTTCCAATAAGGTTTAATGATGATTGGCTTGCCTCTAGAAACAGAGTGATTTCACCACCCTCTAGAGGAATGTTTCCTTAGACACAAAAGCATCTAGTTTAATTTGCTTCATTACTGAGGCTGTCTGACCAGAAAAGACAAGATTTGTAGTGTTCCCCATCTAGATGCTGTGGGGGAGGATTATTATTTTTTTCACCATCTTTTAGGTTTTTCTATTAAACTTGCTGTGGGAAGAGGTTTGAAGACTGAAATGCCACTGCGATTTCACTTTCTGGCCCCAATGAGGCATTTTCCCTCCTTTCACCTTCTTCCTCATTGAATAGTTTAATCATAAGTCACAGTATATTTGTTATGCTGCCATTGCTCTACTGGAGGACCTGTTTTTCAGTATATGCAATGATTCAGGATATTGCTTCTGAATGAGTTTCATTTATAATTTCAGTAGCTGCTTATACTCATCTGTTTAAGCTTGATGTGTTCTTATTGTCAAGAAAAGCAATAATAAATTTTGTATTCTGTCAATACAGCAGGACAAAGACTTCTTGCCTCTTGACTCAAGAAGACACATACTTTTGTTATTACTAATCAAAATGATGGCTAATTGACTTTTGTTAGCTCATTAAAGAAATATTCATTCCGTATAACAAGAAGATAGGTATAAGGTTCTGGGAAGGGAGAAAGGTCATGTGCTCGGTGAGCCCTTACAAAGCAGCCTCCCGGCTGCTACCAGAGAAGGGCAACAAGAACAGCAGGTGGTTGATCTAGGGCATGATGTATGTCTAGGGCCTGTGTTGGGAGCCATGGGTGCTGTCTTGGGTCTGCTTACACAGAATGGGTGTTTCTTTGGGGACTGGGGCTGGAGGGAATGACAGGCCTGTCCTTTCAGCAGTGCTTTGTTGTTACGCTTGTTTAATCTGGTCATGAAACAATACCACAGTCTCACTGATTTTTTTCGTAAGACCTTCCACCTTGTAGTTATATATGCAATTTAAGTTGGTTTTTTTTTTTTCCAGCTGTGTTTTCTTACTTCTTGGAATACAGCTTTTAAATACATTATCATTGTTGCTTAAATCTCTCCAGTACATGTTAACTGTGAGTTATCTATCTTCTCATTCATCCTTTAGCAAGAGTAGAAACTGATAAGTATTTTACGTTTTTCTCAGAAATTAGTTAATTTCCAAGTCTTTAATTACTTTTCCTGTTCTTTTTTTTGAAAATGCTCCAATATGCTGATCTCCCCTCCCCCCCCCCCTTTTTTTTTTGAAGTGAGAGGTAGAAGAAAAAAAGAGTATATTCCTCTTGATACTTCATCTCCAGTTCTGAATAGGAAAATTGCCTGGTGTGTGACTCAGTGCAGTGACTATATAGGCTTGAGTTAAAATTGCTTGGATGAGTTAACTCATTTTTGTGTGCAGAGGTTCACGGTGTGCTTATTGGCATTTTTACTGCAAGTCCATGGTATTTTTGCTTTCACCTTCCACTCTGCATTTGTTTTCATGGAGGAAAAATATTTTACAAGAAGGTGATAAGTTTTCTGCAGTGTGTTAATAATAACCACAGTGGAGCCAGTGGTCCTGCCAGGATTCAGAATTGTTTTAAAATTCAAGGACTGTTGTTTGGAGTGCATGGGGACATAATTGCAGACATTAGTTTTGGTACTCGAAAGAAACCTTAACAATCATCTAATAGATGTTTAGTAACAGGACTGGGATTTTTGCTGTGCATGTGATTATCTCAGAGCTTCTCTCCTGGCCCTCCTTGCCTTGCCAAGCCATACAGAGTGGTGGCAGCATTGTTCTGCAGCAGCTGTGCTTGGATTGTGTCTCCTAAACCTTGTCAACTGTGGTACACAGTCCTTATCACAGCACCTAGTTTATTTATTAATTTCTACAGTGCCTACTTTATTTATTGGAAGAATAACATACTATTTGCATTCACACAAACCTATTACAGAGTAGTTACAAATTATTTCCTTGGTTTCTCTAATAAAGTTGAGGTTTGGAATGCTTTTCCAACAAGAGGACTAATAGGGAAAAAAACACTAATAAGGAAAGACTAATAATTCTGTCAATAAGTCTTTCCTTTTAGCTTTAGGCCTCGTGTTGTCCAGCTGAGTTGTTTGCAGGCTGGGCTGTGTAGCTACCTGAGGACTGCGGCAGAGAGAGGACACCAGATAATTTGTCTTAAACCAAACTTTTAAATACAAGTTTTTATGTAATAGGATAAAGCCTTTAAGAGAGAGAGCTAAAGCATTAGTATGAAACATTTCTAGGTGAATTTGGTAATCTGTATTATGTACTCCTAGTCCTGTATTTGTGTGACCAACACTTGTCATATTAGGCACATAGTCCAAAGTGGCAATCAAGAAGGTGCAGATTTTTAAATTATCCCCCCCCCCCCACCATCTTACCCAGTGTATATGAGATCTGGAAGGCCCTTCCCCTGGTTACACGTGGGTCCGCCATTTTATGGCCAGGATCCGCCATTTTGTTCTCCATCATAACCCACGTCCCTCAAGTGCCTGACTGGCAGGACCGGCCGCTCCTGCCCAGCCGGGCAGTGGCAGATGGCCAGGGGGGGCCCTGGTCCCAGCACAGAGAGTGCCGCTCACCACATGGCTTTGAGCTGTGCAGAAGGCTTTTTCTATATGGATTTTTTGTTTTTTAAGGACATTATGAAGCCAGACAGGGAGGGAAATTGATTTGGTATTTGACTAAAGGTTTTGGTATTAGTGACATATCCTGCCTTATAAGGACTAAACCATAAAGGCCTTGGAAACAGTGCACCTCATCCCCTGCCATGTGTACAGGCCCCAGCTCCTCACAGTGAAGCCATTCTGTTACCAACAGCTCCTGAAACACCAACACCCGCAAAGCTGCTGGGATTGTTGTCAGCCCAGGAATTATCTGCTTTTAAATGCAGAGAGTTTGAGTCGTTTAAAATCAGTTCAGTGAAACTGCTAATCAAATCCATTTATATCTATGTGAATAAGAACTGTGTTTGTCAGGCTTGACAGCAGTTGGGCTGCTAGTAGCATGTATGTCCAAATCCTCTAGGAGCAGTGTGTTTGGTTATAAGCTCTCTGCCCTAGAGATTGTGTTTCTTCAGTGTTTGTAAAGATCCTGATGTAAAAGTGCTGTAAATCTCCATGGAGTTTCTAGGATATGTTGTTGTTTAAACAAACAATCAAAACCCCCACAAACAAAAAAAACAAAACCAACCAAAGCAAACCCCCAAGACTGCTGAGATGTGAAATCTGGGGGCCAGTCTTTTTAAAGACATTGTTATTCAACTTATTCTTCATAATGCAAACATGCCATTAGCATGTGACAGCTAAAAAAAAAAAAATTATAGTTAGTTTCATATGATAGAGATGCACAAATAGAAAAAAAAAATGCTTGCAATATCTGTTTTCCATTTTATCAGTAAATTGGTGGTGTCCATTTTTAATCATAGTTGTCACATTAGGAAAATTCTTACATAAAAGAAAAAAATGAAAACTTTATGTGTAGAGTCTCCTCAAAAAAAAAAAATTCAATTTCAATTTGAGCTCCTGTATTTAGATAATTTACTGGGAGAGAGGACAGCATAGCATAAATTCAAAATTTGGCTTTAATATCCCTAATGGGAAAAGGTACTGAGGAAAATAGGGTTTTTCTTAATTAAAAAAATAGCAATCATAAGATTTTTTTTTTTTTTTTAAATAATGCTACTATTATTGACATTAATAACTGCCATTCAGTGCTAAGAAATTGTGTCTTATAATGGTCTGGTAGAGTTGTGCATATACGTTATGCTCTGTGCAGCAGGTTTACGTTAAACACATGAGGTGTAACAGGTGCTTTTTAAAGTAAAACTTTATAAAATTACTTTTCTAAATTACAGTGCTTTTGTCTTTTGTGAAATCTCATTTTTTCAGAGACTCCAGGAATTCTCTGAAATAGCTCCCAGAGTTGTTGCAAGTGAGAGAGATACTTCAGGCAACGACTGTCCTTAAGCTCTACTATCAGCAGATCACTTGAGATGTCAGCAATGTGTATGTTTTCTGTGTAAGACCCCAAAATATGAAGACTTCGAGGCTCCTTGAATGCTTGAAATTTAACCCCATTAGTAAGATGTTGATCCAGATAGGGATGCAATAAAAGTAGTGCTAGAATAAATTTATCTGCAGGTCTGTGCTGTTATTCTCTTCATTTGGTAGTCCTTGAGTGGTGAGATGGAGCCTCTTTGCTAAAGAACATTCATGTTTCAGCCTAATTAAATTTTTTAAAATATTCATTAATGAGACCCAGAAATTTTGCTGACACTGTTTTTAGAAGAACTAAATGCTCTGGAGCACACATTGAATTGTACGTGACTGCTATGGTAGGAAAAAGCCACCTGGAGACTTCTTTCTTCTGGGCTCCATGACAGATTTTAAGTCCATCTGCACTTCAGTCTTACAAGAACATAAATATCAAACGGTTTTAACTTGCACCCAGCTGGAAAATATATACTTCATGAGGAGAATGACATTATTTAACAGTACTGTATTCACAGGTTATGAAACTCATGTGGATAATAAAATTGAACCTTACAGCATATCCAATATTACATTTTTGAAAAACTTGTCTTTTAGTGAAGTTTTTTTATTGTGTCCTTGCTTTCTGAAGAACTCAAAAAAAGAGGAAACAGTTCACCTCACATATACACATAGATAATACTTATAAACCATCTGGATTTACAAATAATGGATTTATTTCTATTAAAATATTATTTATTTATCCACATAGAGCCTGATACAATTACAGGGAAGTGAGAGGAAAACATTCTATCTTCTGGGCAACATTAATCATCCTTACTTCACCAAAGGAGTCATTAGCTCTGGCATTGTCTCTGCATCAACAAGGAAAAGATTTCTGTGTAATACAAAAAGCCATGACAAACCATATTGTTTGGCAAAATGGTACTAGTTGGAGAAAAATAAGTAACTTAGGAAAATACAGTTTAAGAGGGGGGAAAAAAGAGTTAAAGGGGTGAAAAGGACAATAGGAACAGTTCAAATATAGAAAATAGGGACCAAGAAAGTAAATGAGTGACCTCCAGGTTAAGAGGCAGGCAGCTGTCAGTGCTGTAGGGTTCTCATTTCTCTCATCTGCTAGCTTGCTTGTGAACAGCAAAGAACAATAGGGCTAACATATATGCCTGTTTAGAAAGTTGAATGCATTTTTAGTGTAGAGACAAAATATCCCTTCATTGTTATTGTCCTTCTCACTCCCCACCCAAAGCAAAACGAACGCTAAATTACAGAAATGCCTCCGATGAAGCTTTGCTGCCAGCGTTCTAGGAGTCATGACTTCTGCGGACAGTTTCTCCTCCTCTTGCTGCAGTTCAGACTTTTTACCTGTGATACTCACTTCTTAGGAAAATGATGTGTGGCAATCTCATTAGTTCTCACAGTCTCTTTTCTCCTTCCAGGTGTTCCTATTTACCCACATATTCAACATAAAATCCTCCTGTTCAGCTCTAGTTGCATTTTACCTGTGCTGATATCAAGCTGAGTGGTTCTTTTACAGCCTCTGCTTCTTTAACAATGGCTCTCCTGAGTTTACTTTGAGTGTATTTTAACTGTCCTTTAAAAACAGAAATCACATAAAAGGCTGCAGCAAAGGCTCTCTCAGGCTATTTTGTCTCTTCAAATGTAGATCAAGATACTTTCCTTCATTCTGGTCTAAAGAAGATAGTACTTAAAGAAGTCTAAAGTCCGTGTGAATGTGATGGTAAGGACTCAGATTGCCTTTGAAAATCAGAAAGCTAAAAATGTATGATTCTTAGGATAGTAATGTTATTATATATGTAAAGGTAGACTTGTATCACACAGCAAAAAGTAATGTCATTTCAAGGTCATTAGAGTGTCTATTTGAGAAATAAGTATTTCTGATTTATTTCATATACTTCTTGTAGTCTTAATGTATCATTAATACAGATTTTCACATTTAAGCTCTGTAATTTTTAATAAATTGAATAGGAAAGGGCTAAAATGTGCCATTATGTTTCATGAAGGGCTTAGGGCAACCTTAAATGTGTGTATGGAATTAAGTATAGAAGAAACTCATTTTATCTATCCTTATTAGGTATTTGTAATGGATTTGTCAGTCTAGGATGAGTCAGTGTAATTAAGTAGCATTAATAATGTCTTTTTTCTTCCTTTTTTTTTTTTTTCTATTTGATTTCAGAATATCTATCTAGTAAGAATGCTCTAGGTAGGTATTTCAAATACTATCTCATGTACAGCATTCATTCTTTCTTAATTGTCCTACGTGTCATCAAATACAAATTCTGATAACCTGACTTTGTTTATATTATCCCTATTTAATTTGATGTTCTTGCAAGTTGAGATCTTGGACTCTGCTTCAGCTTGTCCATCCACAGCATTTTTTTTCTGGATAATACCTATCTACATAGGTTTTGAAACAAGACCCTGAAAATTCTGCCTCCTACAAATTTAAGATTTTTTAATAAAAAGACAGGATGTTGAGGCTGACTCCGGAGATGGGAAATCAGAATCACATGGAAGTGATAGCCCAGGTCTCCCTGTGCTTGATAAGGGTTTTGCCCCGTGGAGGAACTGCATTTTCCCTGCACTGTTGGTGTTGCCATCGGTGTGACGGCATTGTCCTGCTCAGCGCAGCATGGCAGCATGGGTTAGAGCAGCCAGGCTCTTCTCTGAGGTGAAGAAGTTCTGTTTTCTGGTGCAAAACCAGAGAAGCCTAATTCAAG
Source organism: Streptopelia decaocto (assembly GCF_964273445.1). Lineage (NCBI taxonomy): Eukaryota > Metazoa > Chordata > Aves > Columbiformes > Columbidae > Streptopelia > Streptopelia decaocto. The sequence goes on from NC_138660.1 coordinate 48,526,999, forward strand.
CTTTGCTTATGAAGGTAGATCAGTAATAGTTTTAGGCAAGTCATTTATGAGCAATTACTCAGAAATTAAATCAGTATCTAAATAAGTCTTGTGGAAATTGACATTTGGTTAAATGGCGTGATTACCTTGCAGATAACGGGGCTACCAGCACTCCCTATCTGCATAAGAATAATTGTTGGTATATTTGTTTTCCCATGTGCAGTTATTAGACTCAGAAAGCATTGGTCTTTCTGCTGCTTACTCTGTGCTGCCAGTGAAGATGTTCTCCATGAGGTAATTCTCTTAGAGCGAGCTTAGCTGCCGGCACACTGAGTGTAGTCTGCATGAAATGCTTTGCTGCCATGCGCACATCGGCTCTGCTAATGTAGCATGCTTTAGAAGCATGGCTTCAATTCCCAACCACATATTGGAAGTGTTGCTGTGAGAATTAACCAGTTAATGTTTCCACAATACTCTGGTGTTGAAGAGGATAACATTTGTGCATATGTTATTGGCTGATAGGTGTGATTCCACCCTATGACTAATGGCAAAGCACAGTTATTATTCCCACATTGCCATTAGGGTTGAATATATTATTTTAACATGTCTTCCGCCCACAGAAATTTTTCATAATCTTCTAATTTGCATGGAGACTGGCATTTTACTAGCAGCTTTTTAGGAAAATCAAGATCATTTGGGAAAAAGAAGCTTGGTCCAAAAGAATTGTACTGCATTGCCAGCACATGGCATCAAAATTGCAAGTTAAAAAACAATCTGTTAAAGAGTTAAAAGATAAAGTAAGCATCTGTTTGAAGGAAGCAGCACAGACCATAATTGTACTGAACTACCAGTTTCCAAGCCAAGCAGTGTTCTGGCAGAAAGAAGGGCAAGCGTTCAGCACGTAGAGTCAAAAACTGAGAGAAGATGTAAAGGTTATTAAAGCTAGCTAAAGAAAGTATTCTCCAAGTTTGCTTGGCCTGAGTAAGCTTAAAGCTCAAACATGGTGATTTAGAGGGCCGCCAAATCTCTTTTCCTTATTAATATTTGTCCTTTGAATGAAGATAACTCAAAAATTTACAATAATTAAGACCTTCTTGATTAATTCCAGTACTAAAGTCTCATATTCTCAAGAAGCAGAGGGCTCAGAAAATCTTGGGAACTGCAGCAGTAAAAGAGATTGAATGAGCAAAATGTAGAATGTAAGATAACTAATACAGCAATTTTATTCCCAGACTAGTTTTATGCCAACCCGCTATGGTTTAGAGCAGTCTAAACTCCTCCAACTGGGCTCTAACTGGCTGCCTGCTGACAGAGAAGAGGGCCCAGCAGTGCCCCTTGTGCTGCCTGGGCTGGGAGCTGGAGTCGAGGTGCCAGCTCTGTGTCAGCCACAGGGGCTCTGCTCCAGGGCTGCAGTCGAAAGGGAGTTCTCAGCTGGGGAAATTGCGTTCTGGAGTTGTTTGTTTGGTCTGTTTTTTGTTTGGTTGTTTTTTTTCTGGTGGCCAGAGCAACACAAAGAGACAAACTGGAGAGACCGCGATTTTTAGTCTTGTATGTATATTTGATGCATTTTGTGCTATCTTGTTTGGAAATAAATCCAGGCTTGTGCAGAAAGGAGCTGGTCCAACATGACTTTATTGCCAGAACTCCAGCAGCTTGCCTAATACTGTGTGATGTTTTATGAGTTACTGACAAATTAATTGTTGGGGTTATCAGGCTAACCATGTGACTGCCTTTAGAGGAGTGTACCAGTTTATTTGTTGAACCAAACTTTTGATTAAGACATCAATTAGCTAAACTTCGAGTTCAGTTATCTTAGAAACTGCTCTTTACTAGGACAGCCTCCAGGCTTGCAGCTACAAAGATCTGAATTGAGCTTAAGTTCAGGAATTTACCTTAAAAGTGTTGAGTGAACATCTGTATTAGATCACTGTGGAGATTTCACTTGTCTCCCTGGTGAATATGCCAAGCAGGATGATGTTGCGCTGTACTCCAGAGATATTTGAGACTTGGCTTCAGATTTAACATGTTTTTATCATCCTTCTGTGGTACTATATAAGAGGACATAATTTATGCAGTGTGTCAAAACATAGTGGATTTATTTTGATTGTATGATGTGATGCCTCTTTAGTTCCTCCAACTCAGCAGCATTAGTGTTCCAACTACCAATGTAGATTCCTAGTAGAAAAAGAGGGTCAAAGACTCTTCTACCACAGCTTTCCTTGTTGGTCCCTGACCATTCTGGCACTCAGGCTATAGGTAAAAGTAGCAGTGATTAAAACCTTGCACTTGCTCTGTGACTGCAAGGGACTGCATTTTCCCCTTCCTCTTCTCTCCTCTTTGGCGTGTTTTGTAGACATCTGAGGGCTGCTGTGAATTAGATTTTTTTCCCTATCATTTGGACCCCAAGAGAGAGAGAGAACACCTTCTGTGTGGTGGTTACCAGGAATCATTTTTACGTGATTTGAGACACCCATACTATCTAAGAGGCTGTAGTGAACCTGTTCTCTAGTAATCTGGGCAAGGCTTTATATTTAACTATTTCACAAGCAGAAACAGCTTTCCATCAGTGATATTGTTCTGTAAACTCAGCGCCAATTGCCTTCATGTCATCTGAGAAAATGCGCATGTGGCATTGGATTCTACTGTATGTAAGGATGTTTTAAGCTCCAGCGTTGATTTGTTTTAGGCAGGTACTACTTCAATATCAAAAGGATCATAATGAAAATCAAAGGTATTTTTACAAGATACGATGGAAATCTTGGACAGCTGAGTTATATTTAAGATAAAAAGTAGTTTGAGTCGGCTATAGCAGTAATACTGCAAGAATCTACTAAAGTAGAAAATACTATTTATTTAAGTGAACTGTTGCCTAGTTTTGGAAAGGCAAAAATAACAGTAAGATGTATATTGTGAAGTTAGACACTATGTCACTTGCCAAGTATCACTTGGCACTCTTGGAAATACTTGGAGATCTGCTGATTTATTAATATATTGTCTGTGCTGCTCAGTCTCCTGATCTCCTTGAATCTCTAACAGCCCTCTGGGAATTAATGCTATATTTTCACTGATGCTAATCAGAAGTTGGTATACAAAGTAATTGTGCTGTCAAGGGAGCTACAGCAAACAAGAAACACTGAACAAGATGACCTGTCTGTGAATCAGCTTCTGTAGGCCTTCTCTCTTTTTGCTTGTTCCTCTTGTTTTTCTTCCTCTATAACAGTAATCATCACAAAGTAATTCTTCAATTAGTTATTTTAAAGATGAAATGGGAAGTAAATGTGTATTCTGAAAGCAAGGATAAGAGGCACGCTTCTCTAATTCTTCATCTGAAATTTTGACGCTTGTCTGGTTAAGATGCTTTTTTTATAGGCACACAACAGACTGCAGTTATTTTGTGGATGGAGAATTCATTGTTAATTCCTTGCTTCACAGTGTTAATTATTAAAGTCCAAATACTGTTTTTGGCGTGTTGATATTAAATAGACATGCTGTTTGTCCTCCAATTACTGCTCAGAAACTGAAGTGTCTTGGATAATTAGCTTAATTCTTCTTTGATTGTTGGGTCAGTACAATTAAAATATTTTTTAAAAATAAAAAAAACCCTAAGTATATGTAGCTCTGTCTCTCATGAGGTGTCCCATTAAAGAAAATTCTTCAGTTATTTTTCTGTACTTTCCAGATAATAAAGTGACAATCTACTAGCTTAATAAAAGAATGTTTATTTTAACAACATGGTGATTTTGAATGAGAAATAGCATCAAAGGGAAGATTAAAGTACCTCTAGAAACATGGAACAATTTTATTATCTGAAAAATAGAACTGCCAATTTCTAGTTGTAAAAACAAAACAAAACAAAAACAAACTCCCACCTCCTAAAAACTAGACCAAAACAAAACCCCCAAACTAGTAGAAATATGAACAGAAACACTTTATTTTTTTTAAATAGCTCCAAGGCAGTATTTTTCCCAAGAGAGATAAAGTTGCACATGAAACTGGAATGTCTTGTGGTTTGAGCTGAAGACCGTAAAGGAGAGAGTCAATGGAGATCTACAGAAAAATGCCACTTCTTATACAGGAACTATTGGCCTGGGCCAAGAAGTCTTACTGGGAATCTCTTCTTCTTTTGTAGAAAAAAAGGAAGATGGAAGCTCTGCAAGAGCAAGGTATGTGTTCTAACAAGATGCATGTGACAAAACAAAGTGATAAAGGTTTAATACTGTGCATGCTTCTGGTTGTGTGAGAACTCTGACAAATATTCATGTAAATAAAGTGAACAATTGATACGCACATACAGGTATGTTTGTATGTGCATGTGTGCCTGTATGTTGTATGTATAAAAGCAGAACTTTTTAGGCAGTTGGAAAACCCAAAGAATAATAGGTGATCTGATGTATTTATAGGAAATACATGGGGAAATTCATGGGGAAGGAAGTAAGTGTTCAGGTCTGTTCCACTTTGTAAAATTCACCAAGATATTAAGTTATGGTTGGGCAAATTTCAAAAGAGCCACTGCAAGCAGGGTAGCTGATAATTTAGGTAGCTGATGAATTATAAGAATTTTGCTGCTGTTGTGTTGAGCTCTAGGCTGATTTCCTGCTTCTGAGTGAATCTATCAGGAGGTTAATAAAGCTGTTTAGGTAGGGCAGAGGAGATATAGATCCACAATGGGATTAGAGAGCATGAAGGCGTCATGATTCACCCATTCTCACTGAGGTCTTACAACAGGAGTCATACACGAGGGGCACAGCACATTGGAAATCAGCTGTAAAGAAGAAAGATGTTTATCAGAGAGAAAAGCCAAGTCTAGAATGCAGTTTCTAAAACTGTTGTTGAAACGTTTTGATGTGTAGGATTCCCATACTCTTTCATATTCATTAATAATAGAAGTTGGGGCACACTAAGAGGCAGCTTGAAAGTGCCAAGCATAGAAATCTGAAGGAAAGGTGATTGTTAGCTTTTCTGTTTATCTTTTTAAAAATGAAATGTGCAAGATGTTTGCATATCCATTCAACCTAAAATTGGTTCTTGTTCCTAGGTGCTTTTCTTCTCTTACTACTAAAATATAAGTTAATCTCATCTTCAACATTATATCAACAATTTAAATATTTCTTGCAGTTACTGAATAGACTTGTGTTCAACAGGTTTGGTTGAAGGGAAGGGAAGCCTTCTAAATACTTTTTTGAGACCCAGCCAATTTGTTTAGCAGTGAAATTCAACTTTAGAGACAGAAGGCCAGCTATAGAGACTTCTCATTGTAGCACTATTTGGGATAAAAATGTACTTTCTTGTCCAAAATTATCAGTTTATATAATGAAATATTTTTTTCCTTACAAGCACTGTGTTTTAATTTGTGTCTGAAGACAAATACACATTCCAATTATTAAATCACATGAGGACCCATTGAGTGACTCGTATAAAATATAAAATGCTTGAACTTGAAACTCAACACCTACTTCTTTTGAAATGTACTGCAGATTAGATGAATGTTCTATTTATCTCTGTTAGTCGGCATATATTTTAACACGTAGTTTTGCTAATGTGCTATGTTTGTATATTATTATATTTCTGAATATTGTAGAATAGGCTAAGAGGGTGAGGAAACGTTAAGGTCTTGCATCAGAGCAGAGCTTGCTAAAATGATGGAGATTGGATCTAGGAGAGAAGGGCTCATGAAGCTGAAAATTAAAACACATACCTAGATCTCATAATTCATAGTAAATATAATAAAGTGATGTGTGTTTTGTAGACTTATCTCCCTTGTACTTGATTTTAAATATATGGCTAAGTGACCTATAGAAATACTTTTACATTAGAAAAAAAAAAATCACATCATTATTTTATTATGTCTTGCAGCATTAGAGGAAGAGTGCTGAACACTGTGCAGTATCAAGTTCACACTGAGGTGGTTTTTAGAAGCATTTGACCAATATTTGGATGTTAGTGTTAAGGCAAAGTGAGGCCAGTGATGCACACCATGTGACAAAAACATGTAATAACACATACTAATAATTTGCAAAATAAGTGTTTGAAAAAAGGCATGCTGAATGGAAGGAAATGACTAAGTAAGTTTAAAAGGAATGAGTTCACAAATTTAAAAGGCAGAAAAAAGTCATCAGCTTTAACAAGAATCAGAAAGTAGGAACCCTGCACTATAACAAGAGATGGATATAAATGTTTAAACAGAACCATTACAAAGAATGAAACATTCTTTACACTATGAAGCAGAAGCAGTTCTGTGTTTAAAGCAGTTTAGAGCACATACCTTTTTAACAGAAGTCTTGCACTGACATCATACTCTTTGAAGCAATAGTCGCTACATATTGAAATGACATTAAATGATACCAAAAATGGTTTACACCAGAAATACACAAAATTCAGTTACAATTAATTTTAGAGCATATAAAACATATATTCTTACAGAAAAAGCTTTTAGTTATTTGGTCTACACAGCAACCGTAAAATAGAAGGCATAAAAAGATTGTACAGATTTGTTGTCTAATTAATCTAGAGATCAGAGTGGCCTTCAAACCAAATTTTCAAGGGGCCATGAGCTCCTGGCAAGAAGAGAAAGTAATTGCTTGTAAATGCTTTTTCACTTCAATCTCTAGGAATAATTTTTACCTTCTTAAGATATATTTTTGTATGTCAACATTCAGAAAACTTGCTACATTAGAATATATGTATTGTAGCCAAAAATGTAGATGCTATATTGGAAATAGTCTACACTGCAATTTCTCTTGTTGAACAAATTTCCACTCTTTTCTATTAAATAATATGGTATTAGAAGCTGACTTTTATTTCAATGTAATTTTTATTCATAACAAAAAAGGTGTTCAAGGTTCTTTTTCTTTCAGTAAAAGAACCATCATTTTCTTTTAAAGTTTTTCATTTTCTCCTCTTTTTCAGAGAGTTGAGATATAAAAATAGAAATATATTTAATGGTGCAAAGTGCCTAGAGGCTTACAGCCTGCAATTTAATGTTTTATTCATAGTTTTCCTCAATAATTATAGTTATTTATTGATCTTCATACAATACTTTTCAAAATTGCTTTGAATTTAAAATTAATGACATGAATTTTTTTTCTGGAGTTTCAAGATCAGTTTTCCAGTCATAAAACCAGATATCCATATGCAATTCACAGTGAGCATTTTTTGCAGAGTGCTCAGCTATATGAATTATTTAATACTTTCCTTCTTCTGTTTCTGTTTGCAAGGACTGTTTCCTCTCTGTAGACAGAGTAATGCCCTTGATTTGCTTTTCATACATATTTAGTCTAACTCAGATACTGTTTTTGTGAGCTACCTTCAGCTGAATGATGAACAAAATAGCTGTGAAGGTTATAAAGCAGAATCTCCCTTTGCAACTGAACCTGCTTTGCGATAGTTAATTACCACTGGATTTTCCATTGGACAAACCAAGTAGTGATCTGGTGCAGGCAATGAATCGGTGACTTCTCGTGTTTACACGGCACTGTTGCTGTCTCTGCATCTCCCATGTGCTCTTATGCTACATTTTCCTTTCCAGCAGAACTCAAGCCATTTTAGTCAACTGAATTCTTCCTTGAATCTACAGAAGTGTAGCTATCTCATTTTTGTCTATTTCTGATAATAGACGACAACATACAAGTTTGATCACTACAGTAAATTGGCTAATGTACATCAATTTGTATCAACATAATCTCTGTATACTTTTCCTGACACAATTTATTTCCTTCTTTGTCTTGCAAACTGGAATCAGTCTTTCTCATCTGCAGATGGTGTATTTCTGTCCAGTTTTTCTTTCTTTACATCTTTGTAATATTCCTTCTGCTTGTATTGCTTTTTTACAAGCGTTTTCCTGCTGTGTATCGTCTTTTTAAATATTCTGTTAATTCCTTCAGTCTGTCCAGTTTGAAATATTTCTAAAAGTTTAATGTACTGCTGTGGCCATGCAGTTATTTGGGAGTTCCTGCTCACAGCTGAGCAGTAATATACTTTCTAGCAGACCCTCTAGTCAGAGGTACGCTTCTCTGATCTTCGGTTACCCTTCAGAAATACCCGAATTCTGCATTGGGAGCTTGTTAGTTCATGTCTGCTCTTCAGTGTAGACAACTGTTGAGAGGCACCAAATAAGGTGTACAACCTGCATAAAAAATTCCTTTTCTGTGTCAGATATGAATGCATATTTCATTGCAATGCAACTACCTTAGCTCGAGAACACAGTTACTTCAATGATAAAAGCAAAGTGATTTTCAAATAGAATGATTTCAAAAGAGTCTGTGTTTCCATTCAAAACTGGTCAATTTAACACCATGCTCATGAGATTTGTGGCTGTTTCTTCCCTGGTCTAGCCTTGTTATGTAACTGTCAGAAATTATATTTTACAACTATTAGTTGTTAAAATATGAATTTCATTTCAACAGAATATCTGTATATGTCAGAAAAACAAGATGATAGGAAACTATGAGGTATTGAATAATGATACTAAAAAAGTCCATGTAAATTTTTTTTTCAGTCTTAGTAGTGATGTTCTTGGGATTGTGTTAGGTGATACCCTGTGAAAGTCACCAAAGCTAAGGATGCATTTCTTTGTCATAGGTAAGACTCCAGGTGGACATCTTGGTTTCCTCCTAGAGCCACAAGTGAGTAAGGATTCAGGGAAGAGACTTCTGGTTGATGACATAAAAAAATCATTTCTGCTACAGAAAGACTGGGATGCAAGGAACTTACTTAGCTGTATTTTAGGAGTGTCATATTTTGGCAGTGTGTGGGAACTGGTGTATTAACTCACCATTTCTATGCTTTTAAATGTTTGGTTAAACAGAATACATCGTTAGCAGTTAACCTTGATCATTTTTTTGCAGGCAAGTTTTGTGTTTGAAATTCTAGCTGTGTTTTATGGCTGCATATTTGACCATCTTCACTAAACTGTTCTTAGAGAGATTTGAAGATTTGAAGGAGACGCCATGATTTCATTTTCTATGATGTCTCCTGTAACACAAGGTGTACTTTCTAAATCAACATCAACTTCTATGGTTTCTTTACTATATGAATTATTAACAATTAGACAGATAACTTGTCAGGTGGGTGCTTTGGCACAATGTACCTGAAAGAGCTATATTATCTGGACTCTTGTCCAAGTGTGATAATAATGAAGTTTCTCATTATTGAGATATTGAGGATGCTAAAGCTGAGGTGGCTTGGGAAGTTTAGCTTACCTGCAGATTATGATTTCGGTGAGCCGAGTGTGATTTTTTTCACTGCTGTGTATACGGAATTATTTTAGATCTGTGCTAAGTACACAGTTTTATCTCTGCCATTCCTGAATGGAGAAAATGAGGACAGAGGATAATCTGTCATGCTGTCTCATGCAGTGAAGTGTATCCTGGATTTTGGTGTTTCAATTAAACAGTTTCCTGGTTTGTCGTACCTAGTTCCTAGTTCATAACTGGAAGTCAGAAAGTGAGGTTAAAGGTCTTTCCTGACAGGAAAACATGTTAGTTAATCTAACAAGCCCTCTACATACAAAGACTGTACAAAACCAGTTCTGAAATCTAAGACTGAACCTAGCCATATAATGTGTATACAGCGTGGAAAGTAATCTAGTCAACGAGCTACTCTTTTCCTGAGCAAATGATCAGGGAACATATTAAGACATAACTTCTTCCTGGATTAGATGTTTAGTCACAGAATGCATTTCACGGTACCTTTAACAACTGAGTAATAGTGAACATATGGTAAAAAGAGAAAATAATTATAACAAGAGTAACTACTGAGAATATAGGTTGGCAGATAACTTGAAAACGTAAATCCTATCACACTCAAAACCAGAAAATATATCTTAAAGTATCAGCAAGAGAACTTAAGTGGGTGTAAAATACAACTTGTTCCATTTTCTCTAGAGAACCATAAACATGTAGTTGAAATCTGTGAGATGTTGTATTAAAATGCAGCATATCCCTCTTTATATGTGAAATTTTACTCTACCTCATTCCTAAGAGCAGAGCTGTAGAGCATTCTAATAACAGATTCTTCATCTTGGTAGAAGAGATTTCAAAATGGACAAAACACAAAATACTGCCTAATTTTGTGATTAATGCAAGGTCTTTTTGTTGTATTTTGCATAAATACTTCCAGCAAATGAAGTCATTACATAAAATAATATGATGTGCAAAGACTTTATAGAGGTTGTGTGTTTACATGGTAGAGCAGTATAAATTTATGCTCCTACTCTAGATTATTTCTGATCAAGTCCCAAGTGCTAAGACAGATGTGTGAGGGCTATTTACTCTCATATGTTGTGTTTGTACCGTGACCATATTGAACGTATGTGTGATGCTTTCTTACTGCCTGGGGAGATATTGAGCAGCACCTGTAACATTTAAGATAGAATCCAGTTATCTTTCTCAGGAGAGAGACTCTCCCTGCCCATGTGAGTCTGCAGTTGCCAAGGCAGCTTCTGTTTGTGTTCATGGCAAAATCTGTAAGTTCTCACATCTACAGTGGAACTGCATTTTGATAAACTGGAGGAGCTGCTCCGACTTTCTGATTGTGCTCAGATTCCTAAAGCATAGTATTTGTTTTTTACTCTTTTTTTCCCCCCAGATGGTACATCACAGCTTGCAAAGGTCAATATTTTGCCTGTTTTGGGATGAGTTCAGAATTTGTACCTCAGCTAGAAAATAAAACATTTATCATTGGCTCATTTCTTGGCTTTTTCTCTTGGAGGCTGCTATTAGTGAAAACTTTGTGTAGTTGAAGTGTTTCTGTGCTTCTATGAAACGTATTGAACACTCTAAAAAGCATGAAAATAACTTGTGGCCTTAAGGATGTGTGCAGAAAGAAGCCTATCTGAAGGTCTGTACCACACGCTGATATTTCTGGGATTATTTTGGTTTTTTTGTTTGTTTGTTTTTTGGCAGTAAAAGATAGTTTTAAAAAATAGTTGCTTTCCAGTAGAGATCGTAAATAGTAATTAAAATTATTGGTTTCAAAAGCAAATGAGTTGGAAGGAAGGGTGTCGAATATTGGCAACCATTCATAATGTGATAACAAGATAACGTTGTTCAGGCTGTAATCTTTTATGTTCCTAGAAGCATGGATAGAAATTCAACATTATATTTCCTTTGGGCTTCACTATACTCTTTGACCTTCAAGCTTCTGTCCTCTCTGCCTGTGGCAGTACACACTTGGGAATGGAAATGATGTATTGATGACAACAGCACTCACCCTGTGTTTTTAGATTGTTTTGCCAGTAGTAAGGAGTTTAACTTAAAGGAATCTGTCTCATTGTTAGGGATTAAATGCTGAAAATGACTAATGGCAAAGCAGCATTAGGAAGTTTAAATACACGTATCATTAGTAGTTTGCTAAAGTGCTTTTTTTTCAGCCACAAACTGCAGTAGCATTAGGTCAGGTGTACATTTCCTCTCTTCAACTTCATGGGAAGCTTTGTAGCCAAGTTATGATGTACAAGGGACTGTAATATTAATAGAAATATGAATGGAATAATAGACCCCAACTTAGCTGAGCACTGGAATTTGAATTGGGCACTTTGGCAGAAGAGCTTAGATGACTCTTGTGACCCTTCCACTGATGCTGTGACAAGTCTGATATCATACTCAACCTCATCCTTACCCTGTACTATGTCTCAGTTTTGCATTTTTCCTAAGGACACAGAATGGAAAAATCAGAAAATCCATGTGTTTTATCTTGTAATAAGAAAACCATTTTGATATATTTTGCATGATACAAGCTGTCAAGTAGTGTTACCAAGCAGTGAGTACACATTCATTTAGCTGAAATTTCTGTAGATTTGAAATTAATAGTGAAAAATGTAGTAATCAAAAAGTAAAAAAACCTAGCAACTTCTTTACTTGGTATTTAATTCTGTTATGAATTACAAAACTTTAGTGTTAATTTTAACCTTCTGCAACTAATACTGTTAAGAATTAATGAATTATCTGTATTTTTTTCAAATTATCCTATATGTAATAAAAGTTAAGGATTTTATAAATTATTTTGTTGAAGAATTGTATGTACCTAATAAGAATTATTTACTATACAGCAAAGGAGCAGTCATTTGCAAGGCTTGTAGTATGTGAGTACACACATCGGAGTTGACTGATGCTGGCAAGAACAGGCTCAAGTCATCTTTTCAGTTTGGCAAAAAGGGAGCAGGTTTCAGACACTGAATCCTCAGAGTCTTTATGGTCACTGTAATAGAGAGGACACAATGAATATAGTTTGTAATTATCCAGAGAGACAGACACAGCTGGAGTAATTATACTTATTTTTTGTATTGGATGGTAGGAAGTAGCCTTTGAGCAAACTCTTTGGAGTCCTCAAGCCTCCCCACATTGTTTTCTTGCCAAGCAAATGGCCCAGAGAGGTGTAATAAAAGCACGTCCTTTCCTATTAAACAAACAAACAAAAAATAGAGCAAGTATAAAATACACAGCACTATGGGACATGTTGATTGAAACACAACCAATGCAGAAGGGCTGGTCAGTCCTTTGTGGCGTTTGCAGGGCACTTGTTGTGACGTGAAGAAATTACTACACATATTATACAAATCCTGTGGTATATAATCCAACTTAATCATCTACTATGCATCAGTGCAAGTCTAGCATTTCATTTCATTCACAGCAAATTTGATAATTCAACATTATTACATATGAAACTGGAAGTAAAGTTAGGATAGGATTGCCATTTTTGTGGCAAATCAGTGTTGTTTAAGGGTTTTATGACCAGATATAGTATATTCAGAGAGCAACAGTGTATTTATGAGGAACCAAGTGATTGCTAGATCTCAATTTTAAGCACAGCTGAGGAGAGTTGGAACAAGGTGTATCAAACTTGTGCTGTCACCCTTTCACTTGCACCTTTCTGGGTTCAGGCTGTGTCGTCTGCTGTGGAGTCATCATAAGGCAGCTGAATCACATGGTTTGTGACCTGGGCAAAAGATTCAAGGTAAGTGTAGAGGCTGATCAGGCCTGAAAACCTCTCCAGGTCCACTGTAAGTTGTTCAGCCATCAGCTGCCACTGACATATGTAGACTCTATAGTTACCAAGGATTATCATTGTAATAGTGAACTTTTCACATTAGACAGCACTTTTTTTTTTTTTTTTTTTTTACTCCAATGGAACATAGCATCTGTAATATATATGCAAAATGTGTCATGTGTTTGTTGTGGGGTTTTTTGTGTTGTGATTTGGATTTTTTGTTTGTTTTTATTTTCCTGAATAACATAGCTATTTGATGAAGCTTATTGTTTGGAGTCAGTGTGGACTTCTTGGAGGATTTAGCAATAATTTTAAGTAGTACTTACTTTTTTCCATAAATTAGGAAATATTCAACCCACAAAACCACAATTTCAGTAGGGGTTATTTTTTAGAATTTCATTACATTTTGTCTACAAAGAAAAAAAAAGAAGAAAAAGAAATCCTAAGAGATTTGTAACTGAATGACAACAATGTATAGAATAAACCTCTATGTTTACTTTGGGCTTAGTTTATCAATTTACAGCATAACTTTATATGGAAATAAAGAGGTCTCATTGACTTCACTGGCAGGTAAGACATAGCTACTTATGATAATCTGTGTAAGAACAATTACTAAAAATTGAGTGGGTTCAACAGAAAAGCAAGTTAGTGACGCGTAGATAAAGCGCCTGGTTAGCACTAGTTAAAATAGCAGCTGAGCAGTTGTGGCTGTTATAGATACATCTTTTCCCATCTTCATGTGCAAGGTGAGCAATGGTATTCATAGGCTTTAGAAAGCTGAGCTTAACAGTAGAGCTAGATCCTCATATATGGAAAGGACAATTGTTCAGCAAGTCCATTTGATTTTCAAGTTCAGTAGATAGTCATAAACCCCCTCCTGTGGGTTTTTGTTAAAAAAGTGTATTTTTCTGAAGCACTTGACTAGACAATGTACACTGATACAGTTGCAGCTGAGTATAATCAGTTTGCTAAGGGCAAGAGACCTTAGGAATCCAGGCAGGGCTCAAGGCATGGCTCTCATTTGAAACCCACTGATTATGCAGCAGCACATTAATTGTTATGACAACTACAGCTTCCATGACAATCAAATTTAAATGCTCTTTCTGTTACTATTTCACCTCAGTTCTTTTTGAGAAATAGTAACAGAAAGAGCTCAGCTATATTATCTGCTAGTTTTTCTGCTTTCTGTGAAAATGTGAGGGTGGATTACTCTTCCCCGTAAAACCTAAATTATGATAGACCATGTGCCCGCTGTTCTTCCTGATCTAGAAAGCTTGACTAGGAGCTGATCTGCATTGTAGCTAATCGAGATGCTTCGCTTCACTTCCCTTTTGTCACCATACAAAAGCTCGTGTCAGGAAAGCTTTCAGAGGTAATCAATCCAGAAAAATAGATCAGCAAAAGGAAAACATGGTGAATAAATATTTCATTGCACTGTGTAAGCCTGTTGTTTTAAATGGCAAAACAAACAGCTCAGTCTGTTTTCTTGACGTATTTTAATTATTCATTTATTTTGTATACAGACAATACGTTTGTGTTTATATGCAAGTATCATCCCAACATTTGGGATGATTTGTGCAGTATTTGGGAGCATACAAATTCCTTGACCATATAATGTTTTGGTACCTGCTTCCCAGAATGCAGTGATATGTCATCTCAATGTATGAATGTGCTTTTCCATTAAGATTTATTATGGCTTCCATTCAGCGATCATGGTATTCAGATTTCTTCCTGTGCTCTTTCCCAACCTCCTTCTGAGTTATTTTAGATTATTGCTGAATGAAAGAGAGGTATTTCTAATTTTGGTTTTCGGAAAACGATTCAATCATTTGAGCTTTCTATCTCAATGCTCATTTAATGTCTCTTTTGATCATTTTATATTATAGCTACAGTAATTCCAGATGGGCTAAGAGTATGTACAAACTCATTTGAATTTCAAAATTGACTCCAACTGTTCAACTGTACTTGTTTAAACATACATAAATTAGAGATTGACAGAGATTGAAAGTCTATTTGTACCTAGAAATTATCAGGAAAATGTTTTAATTAGAAGGGGAGGATGATAGAAAGGAAAACTTCTCCATTCTACATTCCCAGAAAAGGATGAAATGCCTCTCGCATCCATGCCAGAGACCCAAAAGAATTCTAACTAAACTCTGCATGATCTTTGAAGAAGCTCAAAACCTTAATTGATGCGTGTATTTTGGCAAAAGGTAGAGGTAATCTCCACTGAAATTTTCAAAGGCGAATTTTATTGTGATTAAATTTTCAGTGGCTTTTGCTTTGCAATGTTCCAGTTCAGTTGTTTTTATGTTTGTTGTAGAATTCCTGATCAGAGGATAGTATTAACCTTGAGTCAAGACAAAGGTGATACATGAAGTATTCTGTGTATATAACTGTAGTATTTGTGCTTAAAGGTGAAGGGTTCCAACTCCTCTAATTGTCTGTGGTTAAAAAATACAGGATTTTCTTGTTGCCCAGTGTTGTAAGTTGGCACGTTTTCTTGTCATGTGTTACAAGTATGTCCTCCAGGCCACTTTAGAAATGTTTGCTTGCTTGCTGAGTGGGTGGAAATAGGATTTTATGGTCATTTGAGGAGCTCTCCAAATATTTTAATATACATATGACTTAGTCACCCAAGATGTGATAAGAGCCATTCTGTTCAAAACTACCGTATTTCTGGCTTCATCTGCCTTCAGTTTACTAAATCTTGTTGTAATTTGAGTTATGATCTGCGTCCAGCGGTTCTAAAAATGTATTTTCCTCCTTTTACAGCAGCAGAAGTTTTAGGTGCCACGTATGATTCCTTACAGAAAGTCAGTAAATTCTGGTTTGGCAGAAGGTGTCAGAGCAGATAGTTTCAGCAATGTTTGAATTTCAGCAAGGACAAATTCCTCTGCAGATAAAACAGTCTAAATATACGGTGTTCATTTACATTATTCAAAATTTACAGTATATTACTGCGGTTCAATTTTAACATATCTAATGGGATTTGACTATTCAAAATACTGAGGTACAAACTTGATGGATCAGTTTCTGAAATTTCCCCCTGATCAAAAAAAATCCAGCAGTTTGACTGCCACAAACATGATACTTTTTCCAAGCTTTATTGCTAAAATACACATGCAGCTTATGTATGCATTCAAAATCCATCAAAATATCAAATTCCTACACATTTGGAATGTTACACTCTCTATGCCATTTTACCATCCACTTTGAATGAATTCCCTTCCAATGCATCCGACTGCCTTTCCAGAGTCAGAAACTATTTTTGTAATTCTTCAAAGCATCTTTTACTACATTCCCTTATTTTGCCTTGCCTTGTGAGCAACAGTGATATGATAAATTCAATTTTTAGGTACTACCTCTACAGCTTGCTTTTCTTGTGACACTGAGGGGCATCATATTTGTATATATAAATTATTTTTTGAGCTGGTGACCTTTCAGGGATAGTTTCTGCTCCCACTAAATGTTCCATTGCATTGTGCAAGAATTTGTCACAAATAGTGTTATGTTAGCAGCATACCTAAAAGTGACTGAAAGATATCCAGTGGTGGGAATCATTATTTTTCCCACCTTTTTAATATCTTCCTAAAATTTTACTGCAATAATATATGCAAATGTATTGAAAAGCCTGGGAATAGAATGCACGCTTTTCTAACATGACCCCTAACAGGAAACTATTCTCCCGTATTGGCATTTACACTGTAGTACGTTGTTGATGGTGGACACCTGTAAGGAGTTTGGTGAGCTTGCAGTACTGTAAATAGTACTGGATGCTTCTGAGTATTCAGTGAGTGTTTCAGGGCCTGCACAGGTACTCCACTGCCATAACTTTTGAAACCGTTTTTTCAAATACACTTGACAATTATGTTTACTTAGGGCAAAATCAGATTGTGATCTGAAGAGCACTTGAAGGCCAAGGATTCTGTCTGAAGCTGTTGGAAAACCAGCCTTACTGGTGCTTTGCACCTGGATATGCTTTCATGACTTCTACAAGCACAACGTTGAGACTTTTCATACGTAGTCGGAAGCAAGAGATTTGTAGTGAACAGAGTAGCTTATGCTTAGCCTCCATGAGGTGGAACTGAGAGCCTAAAGATTTCATATCCCCTATTCCGTTACCCATGACTGTCTGTTAGTTCCCAAACAGTTTTGTGCTCTGCCTGAGGATTTTGACCTATGCAGATGTGGACCTTGTGTGTTATTTCAGGGCTCCAAGGACACTCAGTTTACATCATTCTTGAAAAACACCCACTACATCAACATACACAGTGTATTTGCCCAGTGGAGTTACTCATCCCGAGCTTATCATATTGATAGCTGTAGTTTCTGTCCTCTGCTGTTTTCATCCTCCCTCTTGCTTCCAGGAGTAGCCCAGTGCATTTGCTACATAGAAAATCTTTGCTGAAAGCAGCAAAGATATCCTGCACAAGCTGTCATACTTGCCTTGAAGATAAACTTATACATTATTCCCACTAGTGTCTCCTGGAATTATTCCCTCTTCTGGACCTTAAGTTCTAGAGCTTGACAGACTTTAGGTTAGAGTATAACTCCTTCCTGTTTTGTTACTTAAATGCATTTTAAATCATTTATCCAGGCATAGTTAAGGAAGCTGAGAGACTCTTACTGTCAGTGGGTTTTCCAAATGGTGCAAGATGATCATGGGCTTCAGTAATTTGCACTAATTAGAATGTGAGTAAACAATAAAATGAAAATCTTTCTGAATTCCTGATTATTTTTAGAGAAAAAAATGTATTCTGTTTTCTTTTAGAATACATCTAGCCTTAGCATGACAAATGATTCTGCTTACAATTTTCTTATGACACCGTCTGATCCAGTTAGAATCTCTTCAGAGAACATTAATTCACGTATCATCTAGCAATACCAAGCGGCTTGAAAAAAAAAGGATGAAGAAACCTGAACGAGAAATTGATATCCGTAGTAAAATGATGGGATTTGTCTGATAACCAAAGGCCGCGTGTCTGTTCGAAGTTCTCTACTTAGTGACCGTGGGAGATGAAGGGGAAGGAAATCTTCAGAAGACCTATGGATGGCGAACTGTGCCCTAAATCACAGCTACTCCAATTCTGTCAGTTACCGAAAGTGAACTGTCCCCAGGAGTGAGAAGGTATTGACTTTGTGATTCAGTTGCTGAGGTGTGATGATCAATTTGAGTCTTAGATAAGGTATTGTCTGAAGAAGGACTTCATGCTATTCAGGCCACATTTCAGATCAGGTCTCCAATTCAAAGTCAAGAGGATATAAGTGCCTAGTGTAGTTAAGTGTTTTCTAAACCTCAGTAGACAACTCTCTGCATCTTCAAATATCTAAATACCTTTGCAATGTTGACTGAAGATGTGTATGTGGTTCTAAGTGAAGCTGAGGGCAGAGCTGGGAATGAATACAAGGTCATTCAAGTCCCAGTCCAGTGGATCAGCACAAGTCATCCTTCCTCCTGAAATTTATCTCAACTGTGCCATAATTCTGTGCTTAATTCATTCATTTTTACAAAAAGGTACTATCAACCTTAGAGTAAATTTAAGATTTAATATCTTATTATTTGTTGATCACATTGAGATCTTTGTTAAAAAAAACTAAATTGACCTGAGCAGGCATTTAAACTTCTTTGAAACCAATATGTTTTTATGACTTGGCATAGTTACTCCCATTTCCTCCAGTGAAAAAGCAAATTCATATCCAGTAGGTCTACAATATTATTCAAACAGCTATGCACTCCATTGACAACATTTGTAAACAAAAAAGTACAGGAGGGAGCATTTCTTCAAACAGGACAGTCTAGTGACACCAGTAATTTCAACAAATGCACATTCTAAGGCAGTGCAGACTTCCATGGAGGACATCCAAGCTTTATAAAAAAATCTGATTACATCCTATTTTTGCAAGCAGTTCAAAGTGTTTTACGTCCCATTTTCATGCTTTCAGGGTTAATTAGAATGCCCCCAATAGTCCTTTTAGTATTTTAGATCTCCTCAAAAAAAAAAAATCTAAGTACATGAAAGTGCATGGTTTACATTACTCCAGTTTTCTCAGGAAAAGCCTTTAGTTTTGAGAAATTAGATATAATCAGGTACTGACTGTAGGCAATCTGTAGTAAGTGTTATTGAAACTGCAATATACATTGCAGATTCATTCATTGTGACAATAGCAATCTGAAAGCCAGGTATAAAAACTTCTGTTGCCAAGATCAGGTGATAGTCCAATTTCTACTTTTTATTAATTGGTCGGTCTGAATGTCTGAAGCAAGGATAAAGACAGTGTTTCCCTGCAGAATTAAAAATTCCAGCCTAAGCTCTCCAGGGCAATGTTGTGTTCCTATTACTCCAGGGATAAGGGAAGTTTTATAGCTGGGACCTTTCTGGTTTTTAAGCGAAAAACATGGTAATTCCACAGTATTGGAATTACCTTCTGAACAAGTGTTAATAAATGCCTTAACTAGACTTATGAAAATGTTGAAGGAATCATGTAAAGTTCTTCACAACAGGACATTTAAAGATACCTGAGATTGGAAGAAAATTCTCATCTAAAAAGACAAACATTGTAAAGACATAAAATACGGTAAAATTGGGTAGATTTAGAATGAAAACTGTAGCTTAATAAAGATTAAATATCCAACCAATTAGGTATCATGGCTTTATTTGATGTAGCATGCATTTGTATAATACTTATTTTAATATTATTAAGTCTATTTAAGTTATACAGTATATTAAGTTATATATTTGGAATTCTGAAGGAGCAGTACTATAAAATGTTACAGGTGTGCAGTTGGGCAGAATTTATTTTTTCTTTAGTAGACTAAGTTGTGGAAGATTTCCTTCATCATTAAAAGGAAATGTGATTTCACTGTTAATCTCAGAGGGAGTTGGATCAAGGCTGCATTTGTCACCGCTGGCCAGCCATTCCCCACTGGCAGGTTGCCGGATGCCTCTGTGGCACAGGGAGATTATAGCGTGACAGCTGCAGAGTTTGAGGCCACTACCTGCTCAGCTTGCTAACACTTTCTTTCCCCCCTCCCCCCCTCCCTCCCTCCCAGATCCTTGCCTGATTAAGAGGGTGGGTTTATCATGTAAGATTTTGTGGTTAGGTGGAACTGGGAAGTTCACTTGTGGAGAATGTGAACATCTGATCCTTTTTTCATTCAAAACCCTCCCTTAAAGTTATTTTGTAGTATGGCTGAAGCATAATATTGATTTGAAATTGTGTTTTTTGAAACTAATACTCCCTTTCTCCCCTTTTAGTGTTTTCAGATACATTAAAACCTGAGAACGAGAGAGATGGATATTTTTCGGGTCGGGGGTTTATTCTAATCGAAAGTAGGATGGTTTGGAATTTCAGTGCACTCTACAGAATTGCAGATGTGTAGACCGGGCAGACTGGGAGAGATTGACCACAAAAAAAAAAGTAAAGTAAGTAATCTAGACAGCAATACTGTAAAAGCAATAGTCATGATGTTTTGAGTAGAAAGCCTGTAAGTAGAGCTGCAGAAAAAGCAATGGAAGCAAATATAGCCCATAAAGAAGTAAAATATCCACAAATTTTATTTTTCTATTAACTATGCCATACCAGTGAGCAATAAATTGTTTTTTCCAAGCATACTAAGTATGATATAAAATAGAAAGTAATACTGAGTGGTTTAATAGATGTGAAACAAATGTTTAGTAAGACAAAGGATAGTAATGAAGGACTGTATATTACATTGCTGTTTAAATAGGCTGTCACTGATGGGCGATACTGAGGCCACAGCATGTATTTGTTGGTGGATGCTTCATCTTTTAACTTTTAGGGAAGAGAATATAGCCAGATGACTCCTGACTGTACTTGTCAGTCCTTAACTGTAAACCTCTTCTAAGTATCAGTAACAAATCTCTCTGTCTGTGACCTTTCTGTACATTTTTCATTTAATCTTTTTGCAGGAGAAATGGGTGGGAGGGAGTGACAGGAGAGAACAGAAACGGAAGGGGAGGGAAGGAAAACAGAAAAGGGGATGGTATATTTCACACATATTAATTGAGAAACAAGTTTTTTTCCTGTTTCTGCCACTAATTTGAAGCATGACTGTGGGCAAGTCGGCTAATGTTTTGGGCCCCAGTATGCTGGGGTCTGTGTCTTGATCATTCATCTCTAGGTACGACAAGTATAGAAAGGATGTAAATATGATAAAATTCTTATTTGTAAGTGGTTTAAACTAGAGTCTCTTTAGTGTCTGCCATTGTAGATTGAAATGAACCTCTTTTGGGTTCAGATCCAACAAGGTCCTGAATTACATTGCTGTCTTCAAGCAAGAGTTGGGTTCAATGGGTCCATGTCTAAAATCAGAGGTATGCCCAAATGAATGGCTGAATGACAGCCTCACTGAGAGAAGTAGCCTAGAGACACATTCTTTCAGTATTAGCAAATATTACACGCCTGCCATATTACCACTAAGGTAAATGACAAATAACATCTGACTCCTGTAATCTCTAATGTCCGAAGTAGTATGTGAGCTAATTTTGAAGTGCTTAAGAGCTTCAGGATTCAGTGAGTCATATCTTTAGTAGTTATTGTTTTAGAATTAAAGCATTTGGTTCCACTTTGTCTGCAAAAAATTAAAAACAAAACCCCAATATTATGCAAACATACTTTATCTTTTATGTCTGCAACAATACCACCAAGGAGAACAAGACTGTAAAAAATTAAAGACACACAATGAGTTATGTTAGATCAGATTTTAAAATCTTTGACAATGAGGAAGAAATTAAAATCCTACACTTTCTACTTAATGATATAATATTGGCTCAAGTGTTGGAATTAATTTTGCAATATATTTGTGATGTTGTTACTAGAAAAAAAGATAGCTGTTCTTCTTCCCAGGATCTGCATTACGGCGGTAGCTTTCTCTCTTATGCATATAGGAGTGTGGTGAATTTTAAGAGATCCAAATTTGTCTGAGAATAAATAAGCAGATGTAGTCTGCGAACACTCTGCTTGTGACTTCTACAGGAGGTCACAGCAAAAGAGAATATCTGATCAATCGCCCTGTCCCAAACCAACCACAGGAAATCATTGCTTCTTGGTATGTCTGGGCTTGACAGATGTCTATCTGATCATTGTGTGTTACTGTTCAAATGTCTTTGAAAATTTCAAGATAAAGATGTAAGAAGCAACACAAAATATTTGACAAAGTGACACTGTTTTGTAAGATACAGAGTAACTGAGAAAGTGACATGAAACAAGAGCCTTCAATATGCTTCAGTTTTTCTTGAAGGTTTGACTTTTCCACATGTTAATACTTTATCCTGTTACCTGCAAACCAACAGAATGAGGCACTGCTTGATGTGGGCTGCAGAGAGCAAACCTGCAAAGCGAAGCACAGCAGCACAGACCCATATCTGACTTCATGGGACACAGCCCTTGTTTCTAAGGAGCAGGCTCTGTATCCTGTCTACATCTGGACAAATGATTGCAATGGATCAGCTGCTGGTTTTAGATACCTCTTTCCATTCTCTAATAAATTGTGTGGCCGCCGTTCAGAACTTTTGTGCAACTAAATGTAATTTTCTAAGTCTAGGTAGAAGACTGGTCTAGACATGCAGGATGGTTCTTGACTTTTGTAGTAACAGTAACTATGATGTCAAAGTGACTGTGTTACACTACGGGCTTTGTGACTGTAAAGCCCCCAGGTTTGCTGTTTTGCCACTTAGCATCCCAAGGTCCCTTTACAACAGTAGGTGCTAATCTCCATTTTGCACCCCAGAAAACTCAATACACAGGAGGCCTAAGAATATTGTCCCTTGATAGTGGAAAAATTGAAATACTTTTTTCCTACATTAAACAGCTTATAGTTGAAACTCAAAATCCAAACACCTGTTAATGACCGTGAAGGAAATATTATGATTCAAAGCTTAATTTTCTGTAACTTGAGAGATAATTCTATAAGTCACTGGGCCCACCAGAAGCTAGGAAGCTGGTTATTCGTGTGTTTACTCTTGCCCTCACTCCCTGTGGCATTTATGTAGCTAAAATCATATATGAGAAGCTTGATTCGGGATATATTTATTTTAAATATCAAAGAACAATGACAAGTTCACATGTTCTTTTAGTAGTCTTTCTGTCCTGTTGGCTAATGGGCTTAAAATGGATGGGACAGGAAAATTACTTCTTCTGTTAGTAGCCATGATGCACATGGAGATAGATAGATAGATATAGATAGATATGTACATATGTGTACAATTTATTAATTAATTTATTTATTTTCTTTCTTAGAGACATTTGGTTCCTCCTTTCCCACTCCCTCCTCTTAGATAGCACTGGGAACAGACTATGGCTAGAATAACAATTCGAATGAATTCTTGTTTGCCTTCACTAAAGGCCCTACAGATTTTCCCATTACTTCTCTTTTCCTCTCATCCCTTTTCTATTTGCACTGAATGTTGGTTTGTAAAGAACCTTCCTAGCATGCTCAATCCATTCTGTGTAATGATTGAATTTATTAGGCAGGATTTACTTTTAAATCCCAAGGAATGCTTACTTTGTGAGATCCCTAGAGGTCAGGGGAAAGACCAGGGCCTGAACTGCTCAAAGGGGTGTCAGAGCACACAGTGAGACCTCAGACCCAGCACAGGTTAAACAGCTGGAACTTAGACAAATACTGAAACAGAGGTGTGAAAGACTTCTGGCCTTCCTGGCTGTGTAGAAAACCTTCTAATACAGGCAAAGTATCACTGATACAGTGATGGCTATCTGAAAAAAAATATTATGGCAAATCTGAACTTCTGGTGAGCCTTTTATTAACAAGGTGTTTGACTATCTATATATCTATAGCTGTACATTTTTTAATCTGGAAAAAAGCTTTTACATTACCATAAAATGGTAACATGGCATTGTATAAACTTTATTTCCAGATGTTCAGACATCTAAGTATTTTTCCAAATCACTTTCAAACACCTGCATAGTAGAATTAAATGAGTACAGTAGAGGAGAAAGAGTCACTTAAATTCAGAGATTGAGATTGTAATTTAATGGAAAAAATCCATTTGAAAGGGTTGCACTATTCCTTGGCTCTATTAGAGAACAGTTACTGAAAGAGGACACCTTCTGGCGGTGGCTGCTTGAGTAAGTGCACATGCCTGTAAAAAGAGTTTGTGGAGCTGCTGCTTTGTAACAAAAGTAATAAGAGCCCTATGCTGCTCTTCTCTGAAAAAGCCACATCACAGTTCGGTAAAGTCAATTTGTAATTAAACTATAAATTATCATTGGACAACTTGACACTGTTTTCTGTCTTGGCTTATTTTTCCAAAATTAAACTTTCTTATCAGCTTTTGGTTCTTAAAATAATTTTCATAAAACTTAAAGTCCTTTTTTAGATTCAGGAATAATTCCTGTTTAAGCAAGAATTCACAGGTATGGTTTTGATGTTTAGCTTTTTTTAGTAAACATTACGTCTTGTTATCCATACATCCTTTGTTTATATTTTCTGTGCTACTTTTTCTCGGTTCAACACAGAAAAACACCTATGCTCAAGGTAATCAACATGTAAATGGTGACTCTTGTTTGGAGAGTCCTTCAGAGTCACCCTCCTCTGGTAAGGTCATGGCTCATTCAGACTGGGAAGGTACTGTTTTCCTAACAGGTTTTTGACCTAAGCGTTTAAGATCATAAGATATTGAGATACAGGAGCTTGTTCTTTAGGTGCTCCTTCACCCAAGCATGCAGTACTGCAAACCTGTATACGCAGTACTGAATCTTGAGTAGCCTTGGATCCAAGTCTGGTTTTGTAGATGACTCTGAGGCCACCTATAATAGTTAACTCCATTTTAATGTCCGTCTGCATGCTGAATCAAGACAAATTGAAGTAGAAGATCTCAAAAGGATGACAGAAGGTTATCTTACAATCAGTTTAACTCATATTTTGAAAAAAAAAACAAAAACCCAAACCAACACTCACAGAATTTGCAGATACATATTCGCTGTGTACTTACAAAGGAAAGTCCTATTAGCTTCAGTTGCAAAAGAAGTGCTGAAGGGTGAGAATCTTCATGTGAATGCAGAAATGCAGGGAAAGAATGCTGCTGGGAGCCTCTGATCTTCACAAAGTACAGCAGAAAAACAACATTAAGGAGTTCATATTGTAAATGTTTTCTTTTGAGAACCGGATCATGGCATGAATGTTTGCTGGGAGACTAAATCTCTGTTATTCATCATCTTATGAAAAATGATGGTATTTAAAAAGCCCAACTGGTTCTTAAAGATATGTAAGGCCAGAAAATCGATTTGTGAATGATGATAAGTAATGGTAAGTACTGTCAGCCTGACACTTTGTTGGAACTTCATTTTTTTTTAATATCTATGTTAACGGCAGGGTGGGTAATCTCAAATTCACACTTTTGATTCAAAACTAGATTTCCTCAAATTACATATGTTTGAAACCCAGAAAGAACACTTAACTTCTTCCCAGGTTGTTTGACTGTGGAAAATTAATCCCAACAAACAGATTAGTGTTACACTGCTCTTGCAGTGAATGTAGTTAATGAATTTGACAACAAGCTGAAGCACATCTAATCAAATTGAAATGAAATTATTATTACCAAATGAGAGTGTATATCACCAATTTTTAAATGCAATGACATCAAATATTAATTTAACGTAAGATGCAGGGGCAGTTTCTCTTGGAGCGTGGTCAAAGATTACGCTTTTCTGTTTGATTATTCACTCTTACATGAAGAGTGTTAAAATTCAATCACCCTTTTGTTTTATTGATAGCCAGAATTCCATTAGCCCTCGTCAGGTTGGAGGGGAGAGGAACCATGTCAGCTTTTTATCTCTGTGTTCATACTTCTTGCAAGTAAAAGCATAAAATGGGATTCTGCAAACATCCTTGGATGTCTTCTCTAAGACTGCCATCAGGGTTCTAGTGAGCCTTTTTACGATTTCAGCTGCTAATCTACTCTATGTGATAGTTAGAGTTACAAATTATTGTTTATATGTCTTGCTATTCTAGGTCAGCTCCACGGGTACATATACACATTTCTGCCTATCATTTGATATATTCCTCTCGTGACAAATCCTGCATTTCCTTGGGAAGAACAGGTATTCAAATCCTGATACAATCAGGCTGTCCAGGTAAAAATCTTTTTGGCAGCTCTGGTACCTCTCTTTTGATGGCAGCACTGAACCATGCGTCACTGATGTGCTAGGGGCAGGACTAGATGCGTTTGGTACTGCTGCTGAGGTTCAGTGCAGTCACACAGCAGGCGTTCATCAGGCTCTGATCCTGCTGAGCACTTGTTTTACAGTATAGTATAATCTGGGATCAGTCTCTTCTCTATGGGATCAAAGTTTTATCTAATTGCTTGTGTTTAATTTTTCCTTAGATGGTTAAAACACAACCTACTACAGCTTTACAGTTTGGACATTATTACTAGTGAAATACCTTATATAGTTGTATTAATATTATCTTATAATTCTGTACCCCCTTCTCCCAAAGATATTGAGATACTGGGTCTCACAAATTGTCATTGTAATAAGTTTGCATGTAAATGCCGGTTTTACATGCAAGAAAATGAAGTCACAGATCTCATTTAAAGCACAAATCCTGTCTTTTGGTGACTTAGTGGTTTTTGTTTGGTTGGTTTGTTTGTTTTTCTTTGCCCATGTTTAGCAATCTTTTTCGTAATTAAGCATTTCAGTTAGTAGGAGACACTGACGCATTAAGTGGATCACTCTGAAACCCAGTAAAGTTGATGGAGGCAAATACAAGTAAAAGGATCCAATAGCATAGAAACATCTGAAGACAACTTCAGTGGCTATAGAGTATCAGGTAGGAATGTTGAATCAAGTTGTGGCTGGTATTTATTTTTATAATTTGTGTGTTTGGTACCCATGTTGTTGTGGAGAACAAACAACATGCAAGAGGGGAATACACCTGCCAGGGAAAGCAGCTCTGCCCACCCTGCCCTGCTTCTGGCCATGCAGCACTGACACCCCACAATGTGCCAAAGGGAAGAATATGCTGAAAAGCCTTACCCTTTTTAGTATTGTATCTCTTTCCCTATTTAGTATTATTTAGTATTAGATTTACTTAGTATCAGGCTTCCATATTTACTGGATGTGGGAAAGTGATTGAACCATTATTTATTTAAGAACTGAAAATTATTTTTGATCTGTGATCTCTAGTAGTGTTTAAATAATTTTCAGGCTTAGAAAAAACATTAAACTTCTGATCTTCAAGTCATGGCACAATCAGATATTTATAATGCATTTTTATGTTTAAATATATTAATACATAATTACTAAAACTTGTATATACATTTATTTGTGTATGTATCTAAAGTAATGCAAAAGAATATGACTAGATAAAAATACGTATTTTTTTCATCTCTCATATCACCTCCTGAATACTCAAACAAATGAATTAATCAAGCACAATGTGAAATCAAAGGGACAGTGTATGAAATTCTGAAACTTCTTAAGTCATTGAAAATTGTGTTATTACCTTCAATGAGACCAATATTTTACCTGATACATTGAAGTTCCAACCCTTATAAAAATGCAATAGGTAGGTCATTAATCATAACCATGTAGAGTTACACAAGTACAAAGCTGTACATTAAATTCTGATATGAAAAGTTATTGTTTTCTCTGTACCCAAGGGAGGGTGTTGGTGAGAGTACTCACACAAAAATGAAATTCAAATGGGGCATCTTATTCAAGAAGGAAAATATATGCTGATTGCAGCAAGAAGTACTTGTTTTTTCTTTTTTGAGAGAAATATAGTTATGAAACACAGCCTAAGCCTGAGCCTAAAAACAGTCCCCTGATGCCTTTATGTTTTCTTCAGATGTCCTACAGCTCTTCTATCAACATCCATTACGTCAAGGTTAAGACACATGCAACAGTAGATATGAAATTAATATGGATGATTTGAAACAGAAAGGTTATTTTAAATTATCACTGTTCCCAAATATGTTGAATTTTTAAAATCTGAAGTGTGCACTTTTGCAAAAGAAATGCCCTTAGTAATTCGGAAGCATTTCCTGCTGATAGCCAAAATATCACAAGTGAGTATTAAATAACTTCTGAGTCATCGAGTTCATTCTTTGTCTTCCTTTGCAATTTTTTAAGGTACAAACTAGATGATTTTCATTTTCAATAAAGTACTTTAAAATGCTTTATTGGACGCTGACAGTAATTACAATATTTGTGTAACTAACAAACTGTAAAGCTAGGGGAATAATCATTAAAAAAATTAATCTATGGAAAATTAAGAGAGTTTGTATCTCACTAGTTTTTCTAACTGAATTTTTAATATCCTGTTTTTCAAATGAGTAATCTAGAATTGCTTTTACTATTAAACAGATTCTTAGATGGTATGAATATCAGAATTATATAATTACACAGGATGACAGACTGAATTTTGAAATATTAGGATGGCTTATGTAGTATTATTTGGTTTCAAACATAAAGTAGGAGAAAATCTCAAATATGGTTATACTTCGCAGGCTAAAAAGTTATACCCTGGAGAAAATATTTCTTCTATTAAACTGCCATGGGGTAATTATTCTGGGAATTTAAAAGGAAGTTCTTCTCCACCCAGTTGGCTGTTAGTTTGTCTTCAAATTCATCTACAGGCTTCCTTGCGCAGCCTCTACACTGAAACACATTGTACATACAGCTTGCAGGCTGAAGAAGCTGACACAGCCAGAAGAACGAAACTTGCTGAGTGATTCTACTATTTAGAAACAATATTATCTATAATTCCCAACACCGAAGGACAGAAAGCAGTCTTCTTCATTCTACCCCACTTCCTTGGGCAGTGACATGTGCTGTCACTATCCAAATAATTAAGTCCTTTATTTTCATTTTAAATGTATCTTTTTTTTCCTGTAGTTCACATACTAGTATTTCTGCTACAAACAAAATGGTTGCACTGATATTATACCATGATGCCTTCATTTGTAAAATAGACGTAAGACTCATACTGCTGTCTCAAACACAAAATGCTTTGGCGATGAACCCATAGAAGAAGATGCCTACAGTTAAGAGAATTTCAAAAGGTGGCAGCAGTGTTTGTGTGCCCACACAGATAATGAAATACTATCAAGTAGGAATAGTAAGAAGCAAATAAGCTCTGTCAAAGTACCGAAAGTAACCTATGGGACAAAAGTTCTTTTCCATATATGTAAATTTTGGAGAGAGGCAACATACATAATGTTACTCCTTTTAAAAAATGCTTATTATCATGGTGATAGCTACAGGGATAAAAATCAGGCAGAAAACACCATTTTATTTTTTGTGCAGGTGACCCAGTCCCTCCAGGATGTGCTGCTGCTCCAGTCCAGCTCAGCTCCCCCTTCGGCATGCTGCTCAGACAGCTCGTGCGTCCTGCGCTGCACCGTGCTCATCAATCAAACTCAAGGAAAAGGCGCGTGAGATTCAGAAGTCTGTTGGCTTACATGCAGAGCCAGCTTCAGGGATTTGGTACAGTTCTTAGGTAATGTTATCCTCCCCTGGCACATCAGCACAATTACTTTAAAATATACTTTATTATTTAAACATTTTTATGGATGACCATAAGAAGCAAAAGTATTGCAGTGTTATCATTCTGAACCATGGCATTGCCTTCCTAAGAGAATTAAGGTAGTTCATATAACACAGAATATAGAGGCTGCTTCAATTCGTGCAAGAATCAGCATGATAGCTACACCATGAAATAAATGGCATTTGTATTTTTTTCACTGTTATGTTTCAAAATAGTCTCTTGTGAAATGTTCTTTCTGTGTTGTTGCTTCCTTGGTGGTTCATTTTTGGATTGTCTCTTAAATACAAAAGAGGCATCTGCGAGATATGCAATTAAAATGAAGACATAAATGGGGATTAATTTAAAGGAGGATTATGAGGGGGATTCTAAATCTAACTATATAAATAAGGCCTACAAATGTAACCCAGTGCATTCATTAGTCTGATTGGCAGAAATAATTTAGCAGCCAGCTGAGAAGTGACATTGAAATTGTTTTCTTATACTGTGCACTTCATCAGATGTATGCTAAAGAATTCTAGCTCTATCCAAAGTGTCACCTTGACCAATTCCATATTCCATTTACTGCAAAAGAAAACCAAGTCCCTCCCCCACTATGTTGGTGCAGCTGGCCTGAAAAAAATGGTGTTTGGGAAGTGAATGTTCAAGCTTTCGTGTAGAAAATCTGACTCTCTTTCTAGCCTTCATTTGCACAGATATGCTGATGGAAATAGGACAGACTATTAATACTTCTAATGACTAATTCAACCAGTGCTCTAATAGCTTTGTATTTCTTTCTGTTCTGTCACATTATTTCACCTCTGTGTATGTCCATGCCATCTGCTCTGCAATTCTGGAGACACAGGCAGCTTTCCTGCCCTCTCTACCTTGCCTGCTTTATCTCCCTGAAGTCACAAGATTAGTAAAAGGCAAAAATTCACAAAGATGCAATTACTACTACTGTAGAAATGGACATAGATGACATCAATCTATGTAACAGGTTTGGAATATATGCTGCTAAGAGGCAAAAGGCTGTGCATTTGAAATAATACTGGAGGAGCCTCAGCTGAACTCTTCCTACCGTCTAAACCCATTTCACTGTGAATCTGAATTGCCCATCCTGCAGTTCAGAGTTTGTCTATTTAAAGAGGAAAGAGGAGTCACATTGATTTCAGAGGTGTATTTGAATAGAACTGGACATCCATGTCCAATTTGGAAATCAGGGTAGCCACAAAGACTGATTTCTTCCAAGCATGCTCCTGTCAGCAGGAGAGGGCAGCCTGAGAAACACTGCACTGCCATTTATGAACATCCTTCAGAACCCCACGCTCAGCTGGAAGAGCTTTGAATAGCAAAACAGGTGTGTTACGTGTCTGTGGGAGTAGAAAGTAACAGCAGTTACCTTTGAAAAACCTGACTTAGGAAAGGCGACTTGAATAGCAGAACTTGGAAGCAAAGTACTTGATGAAATGTCTTTTGATTCCTATAATGTAAATCATGAACTAAAAAAAAAGACATTAAAAATATAACCAACTCATCAGCTAATGAGATACAGAAATGCAGCTGCTGACATTGTTACCTGTGTTTCGCCTGCATTGTGGCAAACAGATTGGCGAAGCCTTTAGTTAGCATTAAATTCATCTGGATAGTTTAAACGATGCCATGATGATTAATTAGCTCAGGACTCATTTCAGACCTTATGCAGGTGTAAAACAGTTGCACAACATCTACGGATGAAGATTCCCAAAGCAATAAAAGTAATTTAATCCTAATATCCAAAACCATGGAATAGGTCTATTCCCAAAAACAATCTCAGAAACAGCACAGTAGCTGTAAACCACTGTAGTCTGTGGATTTGAAACCCAATTTTCTTCCTCTTAATTGTTACACAGCTGTAGCAACAGGTCATATAGAGTTTTTCTTCTATTTTCTTCCATACCAAATAAGTCAGAATATATTTGTAGTGATGACTTCAGTGCCTAAAGAGACAGCCAGGTCACTGGGCTAAAACAAGAACTGCTGGAAGATGGAACAGGAAATTGTCTTTCTAGTTGTCTTCCGTTTTGTGAAGATTGCTCACAGAAGAGGACTGTCAGGTTATCTGTCTCATCTTGCACTCCATGTATGCAAATCTGAATTTCCTGAAAAATTATTTATGTGTATGCCTACAAACCTATTGCCATGTAAACCATGTTCAGTATATGAAAAAGCTGTAAAACATCAAAAGGACATTTCCAGTAGTTTTTTCGAATACTGGAAATTATGTAGCTTAACTTATCAAGGCTTTCAATATTATTTTTGCCTTGGAATGATATGCAAAATTTAACTAAATATTTGTAACAGTTCTGTCCCATCTGGATGCTCTGGATTCTAATAGCTCTTGTGCCCATACTCCAGTCTTTCAATAAAGGCACTAATAACATCTGTCCTTTCTGCATACCTGTTAATTGCCTGAAACTTTTAGACTCTTAATAGCTAACAAGCTTACTTTTATCAAATCTGGCTGAGGTTAGTCAGTGGGTTTAAAAAATCACCAAGAGGGGGGCAGAAAAGCAGAAAATCTAGCAACCCCCTTCTTTGTGGAAACTTTGTTCTTGGTGCCTTTCAAAACTTTTCATTTTCATTTGCTGGTGACCACAGGAATCTTTCCTTATTGTCTTGCTTGCTTGCTCCACAAGTACTGACTTCTGTCTAACCTGTGAATCTGTGTGTCCAAGTCTTGGGAAATGTGGGTTTGAGAATTCCTTTCCCCATCACCCCACCTCTTCCCCAGTAGGGCAAGGACTACTCTTTGAGAAGGATGCTTTTGGGGAAGCCTGTGACTGTCTTTTTTTCAGATTTTTTTTTTTTTTTTTAAGGTTGAAGGTTTAAAAGCTTTTATTTTTTAAGTTTTTGTTTTAATAATGCTATGTGTTATCAATAATATGCAGCTTAATTTTTTTTTTACTTTGTTCTATGGGCGATACAGCATTTATGCAGTACAAGTTCCTTGCATCATTATACTCTAATATGGAGGTTAATACTCTATGTCTTATGTTGCTGGAGGCCCCAATAAACTTGCTAACAACTGCAGGAGAAAGGAAGTGATGCTTTTAAATATTTGTTGTTGATGGCTATGAAGAGAAAGTATCTGATCTACTTTGTGCTCTTTTAAGATGTAGCAAAGGTGAGCAATGTCCCCTTGCTACTTGTCCTCCTGAAGACAAGGACTCCCTTGAAAAAGGGCGATAGAGTTCATTTTTCCAGCTATTCCCAGACTGTCTTGGAGCAGAGACTGAGTGCTGGGTTAGATGGTGACAAAAAAGGGAACAACTATATGAAAATTTGTTGATAACTTATTATCTTGGAGGAACAAATGCATATACATTCACTGGAGTAAATGTTACACTGGTCTGTAGTTTACAGGATGCTTTCCTATACTAAATAGAAATAACACCCTTGGGTCTGTGAAACTCAGTCGTTTTGAACCAAGGTAATCTGGGCAGATGAAGGAATCTTTCTAAGCAAAATAAACAACGCTTGCACAAACAATTGAATCTTATCCTTTTCCGCCACCTTTGTGCATGGATTTTATGTGGCTGGACATAGGTAGTAACAGCAAGAGGAGAACCCAGTAATGCTCCTCCTACTTCTGCAGTCAGATGATGGTCTTTTTGACAATGCAGGATAATTATTTCCACTTCAGTCTGTAGATTTTGAGAACTTTAGCGCCTTCCTTACCCCTTCCACACCTTACAGCTTCTCCTGGGAAATCCTTGCCGTAGAGATCCTTCCTGACTAGTCATACTGGCATGAACTTTCTTAGGTAGGCCGTGAAGTGAGGAATCTTCCAGTAAGTGGGGATGTATTTCTTCAGGGGATGTATTTCTTCAAGTGATGTATTTCTTATTCTCAAAAGATACCAGTAAAGAAAGTGAACAGGGTTTGGCTTTTTTTGTTTGTTTGTTTGGTTTCTTTTTTACTTGTACATAGGCCATGAAGCCATGGTGAGACACCCTGACAAGCTCCTACGGAATTTCTATGAGCCCCTGGAATCTTGGTTCAGAACGTCAATGTTGATATTCTACTTTTCACAAATGTGTGGCTGTATGCTGCCATCTGTCTGCTCTGCAGGTGGGAGTCAATAGTGCAGCATTAGTTTTATGTACCAAATTACGGCTATTTTGTGTGTTTCTGAAAAGCTGCTAAGACTTCTGCTGTACTGTTTACCTCATTTCAAAGCAGTTTCTCTTGGTCTGCTTTGGCTCATTATGGGAAAGCAGATTGCAAGGCTGAAAGGTTTGACTTATGTAAACAGGTTATTTTTTCCTTTGCCGCCCCCTCCCCCCCCCAAATGCCATTCTTATCACCTTTATAGAATGCAAGAACCAAATTAGTGTTGTCTGCGATATCTGAAATTCTCAGAACTATTATTGTGACAAGGTACTACCATATTCCAACATACTATATGAGGTGTCAAAATGCTAATGCAAGCCAAAGCCTATGATGGGTTTTTTCTTACCTCATTTTTCATAAAAGCCTCTGAGACTGAATTGGGACTGACTAGCATCCTACCAAGTCTGTATATTAAAGTCTATTACACTTCATTATTATGACAAAGATTGTAAGGGGAGAAAGAAATGGCACAGTATTAATTTATTCTTTTCTCATAATATGATGAGACTGGCACTGTAAGTTTTATAAATGTATTCAATTTTCATTGCAGATCTTAATATTTCAGTGTTCCCAAAGTGCGATGATTTCATTTGACGCTGTGGTGCATGACCAAGTACACAATGAATACCAAGTACTTTGTGTATCTCACATCCCATCCATTTGACCATGCCACCAATAAGAAACATTTTGACAATTTCAAATTAGACAAATCTTGAACTTTGTCAATTTCAAGCTTGAAATTGTCAATATTATCTTTAATATTAATTACTTACAATTGTAATGTATTTTACCATATCAGAGATTTTCATTTCTATTCCAAGCTATTTAATCTAAAAAAGGTGTTATTCAAATGCTGAACATTTACAAAGCTGCTCCAGAAAGTTGATTTCTATGTGCCCATTTATTGTCCTTATGGCTAAACCCTAAATAACCCCTGCTGATTAAAAGCAAAGATATTTGTTATTGCAATAATCAGAAAGAATAACAGTTACATTTTTTGGAATAAGAAAGCAATTTGACAAACTGTGCATATATTTTCTATGTAGTCAGCCATTTCATGACAGTAAAACAAATCAAGAGAATATATCTTTTATAAAATGCTGTTTTGTTATTATTTAAACTATAATTTTCCCAGAGAAACAGCATTGTGCAGTTTACTCATATGCAAAACCACTTGTAAAACTGAGTGATTAATGAAGGGTCATCATTTATATCAGAGAGTGGGGAATGAATTCTGTATCATTATGTTCCTGTGAGGAATATGAAGGTAATAAAACCAGCATTTGTTCTGAGTTTTTTCAAGAATATGTGGTGTTAATGGTATTGCTAAACTTAATACATGCGCTGTTTTCTGAGCTGTCTGTGAGTTTAGTTCTGGCCTCAAAGGAGAAGACTGGTCATCAAGTTTCTTCCTTCTCTTCCTGTGTCAGATTATTTCACTACATGTCAAGTGCTACGTAGGGCATACTGCAAGAATTTTTGTGGGAGGAAGGAGGGCAAAAGCTACTTCAGCAGCCTTCCTCCACAAGATATTTGAACATAATCACCACGTAGTGCAATCTGATGTCAATAGTTGATTTAAAAAAAAACAACCAACCAACCAACCAAATTTCCAGGGTGAGGTTCAAAACCTGCTGAGAAGTTTGTGCTGACATTTTTCAGAATTCTGTTATTTATGCTCTAAGCAAATTAAGCATTTTTTAACTTTGAATTTTTTCGTGAGAAATATTAACCAAAATGAATGCTTTTCAATTAAGACTGGTTTTGCTTCAAAATAGTTCTGCTTTCTGAATGAAAGTGTCAAAGCACCTTGCCTATTACTGTTTTAGAAGAATGTCACATCATAAGCAGAGTAAAATCTAGTGGGGTTGTTGTTGTTGCTTAACTTACTTTTTTTTTTCTTTCCAAGTAGATCACATTCCTTAAATTTCCAATTTATGAAAAATTCACAGCACAGAACAGGAAAACCTGGGGGAAATGTTATCCAAAAGAGACTTAAAATGTGTAATTCAAAAATATTTTTTCCATAAACCATATTTATAAAGGTACCTATCCTGTAACTCCGTCTCAGTATCTATGTTTCATGAAAATCACGTGGAAGACACAACTTCCTTTCTAGAGGGAGTTTGACTGAGAACACAGTACCTCTAGCAATAATGGCTTAAGCAGTCACGTGAGGTCCTTCAGTGTTCAGACAGCTGCATAGTCAATTTAACTCAAAGTATCCATCATCAGATGGTCCATTTGGGTTAAACAGACACTGGATGATATGCAGCCTGAATTTCTGGGCAGAGGAAATCTCATCAAAATGTGATGCTAAATATTGTGGCTCATAAGAAAGAGGTTAGTCCTGTCTTCTGAGGCCATTGTAACAAAATTGATTATTCTGTTTATCAGAGCAATTGAGAGTGAATTAAGTTGTGCTATAATCTGCAGAGATTGTGGGTTTTCCTTGTTCCAGGTCTTACTTGGCGAATCTGTAGGTAGATTTGCATTCCATCTGCTCAGTAGATTCTGCATGTACCGCTCGTTAACTGCAAAAACTCAAGAACTTTTCCAGCATAGAAGCTTGAACCAGAACTTTTAGTGTTTGGAGGATTCCTGCCGCCAAGATCTTAGAGTGAAGACTCATGCATCCTTAGCCTTGTCTAATCTTTTGTTCTCCATTGCTAGGCTGCCTTCTTCAGCGAGGTGTCTTCAGGAGGTGTCTTAGCACTCTTGTGATGTGCTGTTACCTGTAGATGCCGTGTTCTGCAGATCAGGGATCACAGCCATGCTCAGTTGTGCATTTAACTTTTTCCAGGATGAAATGAAATGATACAGTCTGAATTTCCTACCCATCAGAAGCTTCAGAATTTTTGCATTTTCCCTTTGATTCAGAATGAAAACTTTCCCAGCAGAATGAAATTTCAAAAGTCTGACCAGATCTATACTGAACTCTTCTTCAAGTGTGCTCCCAAAAAGGCTCCTAATTACATGGATTTTTTGGTTTCTCATATCTTCCTACAAAAAAATTATTCTATATTACTCTTTTCCTTCCAGTCTTCCTCCTGGTTTGTTTCCTCAAACTTGCTCCATACAATTTGCCTCCTGCCAAAGAACTGCAACTTGTTCTTTCTTTCGTGATATAATCAAATTTTCATAGCGTATTGAAAACATGGTAAGTGATACTGTTTAGTTTTGTCTTCTTATATAGCTCTCTCTCCAAAATAATACCTTTTCAGCGGTCAGAGGAATTTATAATCTAGTAACAGCAAGGGAACTCTGATTTGTGTGTGACATAAGTCCACAAAATAGATCAAAGTTTATTACTGTTGTGCATAAGAAAACAAAGAGCTAGTTTCAGCTCAGTACCTCAGCAATCATACCCCTTTGATATTAATCTGGATGCTCAGGTAAAAGATGGATGCTCTTCAGCAACACAGCAATCCCCTTTGAAGATCTAATTGTCCTATATTCATAGTGCAAATGCTCCATTTTTTCTCTTTGTTTTTAGCATCTGAAAGAAAAGCTAGACTATAGAACCCTTTCTGAAAAGAAAATTCCTACTGGAGAATGACTACTAAGAAATAGTGTGTCATTAATTTTCCTCAAGACTTTCATCTTGCAGTTACTAGCAAAAACCCCTTCTTTCTGAAAGGCTAGCCTTCTTCTAAATAATGGTTTTCAGCCTCTGAAAACAGATGAGAGAGGAGAGATTTTTACCAGTGCACTGAGCCAAAACACTGCATCGGAGCTACTTGCTTTGTGCATTTCTGCACATGTGATATGGACAGGTCCCAACCAAGGAGTAGGTTTCCCCAGAGGAGGATGACTTCAGGCTCAAGGAGTAATCCTGAGATCATAACCTGCGGAAAGTGCAAGAAAAAGATGGCTAGAAGGAACAGCACTAGTCAGAAGGGAGCTGTAGCTAATCTTCTCCTGTTAGCAACTCATGATATCTTGGTGCTAGACTTGTGCCCGTATCATTTTTTCAGGGATTCTGCCCATTTGCATTACAGTACTCAGGAGATGATAAAAGCAAATGATGTCTGATCTCAAAGACATTAAATATGGGGAGAGGGAAAGTTAGTCCCTGGTTACATGTAGTGAAAGCTGACCACAAAAGAAAGCCAGACAATGCAAGAAACAGAATTTGCAAGCACATGAAGAAACATTTGTCCTGGAACAGTCCGAAATGCCAGTTTAGAAGGTCTGTTCACACTGCCCCTGCTAAGACCACACCTGAGTGGGAAAACATGTACTTAGTCAAAATAAAGGTCCACAGGGTAAAAACCAAAACAAACAACAAAACCAAAGCAAAAGAGAAAAACAAACAAACAAAACCACACACACACACAAAATCCAAAAGCTCTTCATATAAACAAATCTGTTGCTGGAAACTAAGTGCTCAGCCTTTCTGGGCAGAGTACTTCAGCTTCTGCTGGTGTCCTGGGCAGACTGCACGCTGCAGCCTGTCCCTTACAGCTGTGCTCACTGCAGAAGTCCGGTCCCATTGGTCTGAACAAGGTTGCTGTGTTGAGTTTGCCCAGCAAATCTGATGCTTTCCAGGGAGACCTACGTAGCAGGTTGACAAGAAAGGCACAGCAGTGCGCCATGCCTATCTGCTGTCTTCCCCAGGGGATGCGCAGCTCTGGCTCACGGTGCGTGCCACAGCAGGCACAACCCTTGCCAAAAGGCTGGGAACAAACTGATGGAAATGCCAGCAATGCATGTGGCTGTCACACCCTCTCTGTGCC
This sequence comes from Streptopelia decaocto, assembly GCF_964273445.1. Taxonomy (NCBI): domain Eukaryota; kingdom Metazoa; phylum Chordata; class Aves; order Columbiformes; family Columbidae; genus Streptopelia; species Streptopelia decaocto. Next base: position 48,565,369 of record NC_138660.1, read on the forward strand.
CCTGAATCATCCCAAGAAGGGCAGCTGCAGAAGAGTGTCACTGGCACCATGAAATACTCTAGCAAGTCAGTATATGAAAATTATTATTAAAAATATTTCCTTAGGAGTGACGGGCACATCTCTTTCTAAGGGCACAAAACCGGTGTGTACATAGCTTAACGTCTGATAGTGATGTTCTGGTGATTATTTCCCTTCTGCATAAATATGATGGTCACCAGTAATTTTTTTCTGATAACTGCACAGACTGAAATTTACTGGCCCCTATTCGGATTATGTTGCCATTCCCTTTATAGGACTCTGCACAAACATCTAGTCAGTGACTCATGAAAGACATATTTTAGAATCCTCTTCATCTTGTTAAACATCTTAGATACGACCTTCTAACTGCTGCATTAAGTTCCGCATTCCAAACACAACCATATTTCACACTTATTTTGCTTTTTGAAAATGAGTCACGTTCTCAGAACGAGTAAAATGAAAAATTGAAGTGAATCCAGCAAAGCAGTTTTTTAAAAGAGAACTTCTGTGGTTTTGGTGGTGGTGGTTTTGGTTTGGGTTTTTTTGTATATAGCACAATTTAATGGTGGATTAACAGTTAGACAATAAACATCTTTGTTAAAGATTCAATAGTCCTATCTTTTCTAAGCAAAGTACATTTTCTGTAGGATAGTGGTCTTTCAACCATTATTGCAAGTAGAAATATCTGGGGATGGTGAGTGCTCATGTAATTTAAGTTCCAGTAAGTTGATAGAAAGGCTGTAGAGGTATTTGTGAAATGGAGGCCAAAGGTTTTCTGGAACTCCTCTGATCATTAAATCGGTCTGTATGGCTCATCCCCCTAAAGCAAAACTTCAGCAATACTTTTCAAAAGCAGCTATTAAGTAGTTGTGTGTGACCACAAAGTACATCCCAGCTACTCTGTTTAGATATTGCCAGTCCTCTGATTCAATGCATGATTAACAGCTATTGTTCCATTACCTCAGTTTTTAAAACAACAGAAAATAACAAGTAAAAAAATATAAGAGAGCTGGTACTTTTTTCCAAGACTTCATGTATGAAATTTTAATATAGATTATACAACTAAGTTATACTGAAGTAGTGAAAAGTATTGCAGAAGCTGGCAATGTAGAGTGGATGATGCCAGGTGTTGCAGAAAGAGGAAGAAGTTTCTTGCAGAGAGCATGTGAATGCTGCCCCGGGGAACTGGACTTTTCCGTCTGCTGCCGGCACAACTTTATACTGCAATGTCTGGCAAATTGCTAAGACTCCTGTTTTCAGAGAGCAACTTGCTTTGCCTTCCCCCCCACCCTCCAGTTTCTGAGTGGATGAAATGAGACCTATAGTCTGCTTTGAAAAAATACGGAGCAAGACTCAACCAGACTCCTTTAACATTTAAAAACACTAGCAGACTTCCTCCTGGCTAAGATGCAGTCAAAGGCAGCACCTTAAAAATGCTTTTGAACAAGTATCCTGCTACCAGTCCAATACGCTGTACCTGAACTCTGTCTTAAGTATCCCAGTAACAAAAGAGAAACCTGGAATAGGTAAAGGTCAACAGATAAAGCTAGAACCAGTGCAAATTTCTTTTAAATGGAAATTGTTTTGTCGTCAGTTTTAGGGGAGCAGGTGAGTGAAAGTATTAGAGTTTCTAAGAAAAGCAAGTTTTTTTGCAATAGATGCACGTGTATTCTGTGTACCTTTCTGACATTTTTAAATGGCAATTCCTTCCCTCTGGACACACAAGCAAATGGAAAGACATATTCATGGCAATTTAAAGATCTGAATTTAGATATGAAATTATTTTATCCACTGTTTAGAGACTTTTCACCATGTAAATGTTATCACTGATATAATCACAGACATATCAGTAGTAATTGAACCAGACATAGCAGCTCACACTCTTGTCAGTATCAGCTCCCTATCAACAAAATTAGAAAACCTGACCTTGCTGAGGTAAGCTAGGAGAGAAAATAAAGGGGAGCTGGGGGAAAGGAATGTTGTTCTTGCTTGAGCATGTGTTAGCCAGACTCCATTGCTGCTCCTAGCAAGTCTGTCTTGGTAAAATAAACCTACTTTACTAGACAGTGCTAAAAAGCTTTGTAATTCTGGTGACCTAATTACATTTTTTTAACTTTTAGGCTATAAGAAAAATTCACCAAACTGAGTTGTTTTAGGAAAACATCAATATAGAGTTAATGCATGCTTAAAGTTAGACTTGCCTTACCAGCACTAAAATGATAATTAAGATATTTTAAGAGCTTTGTCTCTCAATAAACTTTCCATAGGGTTTTCTCCCCTCCTAAAGCTTTTAGAAAGGGTTTTATTTGGTATAAAATTCAGCTGTTAGGTAAGGGTGCCCTCTTACGGAAATCATGGGCACAAAGTCTTGTTTAAGTTCTATTTTTAGGGACTTGCTAAACATGGTTTTCTTTACAAATCAGTGTAGTGGACAGACAATAAATGACAGTAGGTGGACAAGTAATAAAACATGTAATTTAGAAAGCAGAGGCTTTCTTTGAAATAAGCACTTAATTTATTCATAGTACGCTCCTATGAAAATCTTTAGGGTAGTTTTGCCTTTGACTTCAACAACAATTGGATTTCTCTTTCAATCACAGATAAAATTGTGCAAGTACAATCAAAACTGATGGAGAAAAAAATTAGTCCACTTATAAAAAAAAATACTTAAGAAATGTGAATAGCTGGGGAAAGACTTGATTTAAAGAAATAAACTTCTTTTAAAAGCACCTAATATTTGCCCATATTCATTTTCAATATTAATTTAGTAACAATTATTTGGGGTTTAAGTCAGAATACAGGTATACATTTCATATGTGTAAAGTACATCCAACTTTATCTGTATTACTGCGTGGTTTTTGTGTTGGAAACAGAGATGAATGCTTACATTGATGTGGTTGTGAAAGGGAGATTTAGGCAAACCATTTTATGAGGAGAAATACTTTCTTCATTTCCTACTAAAAACTTACTTATTGTTAAAAATATATTTCTTTGTTTTATTCCTACTTAAAAGTACTTTTAAAATGACAATAAAACTACTGTTAATATTTTTCAGCCATCCACAGCTTTCTAGTTTTTAATATTCCATCCTCACAGGTATAATGGCATGTGCAGCAATGCAGAAATTTTTTCATGTGGATGTGTCACTATAATGTGACTAGAAAGATATGTGTAAAATCCAGGTCACATCTAGGTGAGATCTGATGCTATAATGCAGGCCAAAATAATCAGTTGTAATCAGAAATACTGTATTAATATTTCTATTATTATTCAAAATTAAGCAGAATAGTTTAGATGTTGGTGTGCTAAGGAATGGCTTAACCAAATCTTAAAAATCTCTAAACATCTGTGTTCACCAGTATCACTGAAAGTATTGAACATTGAAACTAAGCTTATATTTTTTTTAATATCTAAAGATCGAAATAGCTTGTGTCCAAGAGTAAAAAGAATTGCCCAAGGAGCTCTTTGAATCACTGATGTATTTTATGTTGCTTATCGCGCTGTAGCACATTTTACCTTTTGCTTTATATGAAGAGAAATAGAAAGCTGCAGTTGGAGTTACTGTAACAAACAAATGCGGTTTTAGTGAGACTGTTAGTGGAAAACAGTTCTACTGCCCCCACAGCTGAAAGAGTTAACAAACTGGAAGGGGATAAAAAAACGATAGAACCAGTAATTTGAAATCTGGAAAACGTGTGTGGTGGTAAGCAGCTAAAGAACTGTCTGTTGAGCTTGTCTAGAAGTGGTGGCTGGTCTACAGGTATTTCAGATTACTGACTGCAATGGCTCCACTTTGAACAGACAGGACAGGATCCAGTCTTCAAGCACCTGACTGAATGCAACTTACGACACTTCTACAAAATACATTTTTCCATCCACTCCACCTGTCTTGGTATTTATAATGAAGTGGCAAAATAATGTGTTTGCAATGTAAAACTGATAATCAGGTGTTGCAAGAGTTGAGCAATGTAATGAGATTTTGCACTAAATCTTTCATTTGATCTTTCTGCAGTGTTGGCTTAGTCACTCATATTGAGATAAAAAAGCTACACAAAAGGTGTTTTAGAAGTACTCATTTTCTTTAAAACTTCTTGCAGTCAGCAAGAAGTTGAATTCAACCTTCTGAAAATGAGTTGTATTTGTAGATGACAATTCCACTAAAAATAAGAGAAAAATCCCAGTATGCAAATCTTCAGCAAGAAGTAGGAGACCACTGTTGGTGGGCTGTTGAAAGGTGGTGAAAGAGTAAAAGCAGTACATTGATTCCCTTAATTCAACTCACTGTCTTGAAGCACTGTTTTCTGTATAGCCCCTGGGCCTTGTGACACTGCAACTCAGTAAGACCTTTCAGATACTTGTTCCAGGTTGCTTTGCATAGCAAGAATTCATTTTTGCTTAAACTGAAAGAGGTGTACTATAGTAAAAGTTTAACTGCAAAATTTGACTGCTGTTTGCTTGTTTTTTTAAAGTTAGATAATTTCATAGCCCTATTCTAGTTCATTAGGAGATTTTTGAAAGATCCTAATACTTCTGTGGTAATAGTCCACTAGTTCTGTGGCCAATGACAGCCACACTGTGGAAGAGCAGAGGAATCACAGAGCCAGCAACACATTGCTCTGTACAATTAGTAAGCAGTTTGATGCAGCAGCACTTGGCACTCAGCTGAAGCTAGACCTGTAGTTCATGGGGCTGCTGCAGCAGCGCCTCATGACATGGTACTTTGGGCTTTACTACTATTTATTTACATACTGCATATTTTGGCATGTATATTTTCAATGCTAATATTGACTCATACCATCGAAAACCATCTTGCACTGAATTTGATGTTGAATTCTTAGACCACTGTCTAATGAGGCCACACACATGACAATTCTCCTGTAAGGCACCATCTGAATGGCTTATCTTAAAACAGAGGAGGAGCTACGGTAAAGAAAAGCCAGGAGAAGGTAGACAGTATGATACCAGAAAAGAAACACCTAACTGGACAGTGTAAGTAGTGAAGTCTGATGGTACAATTTTTATAGAAAAATGGCGACTATTAACTAAGAGGAAGGGAAGATTAATGTAAGTACGTGTTAAAAAAAATCCACTGAAAAATTAATTGTTTCTGACTGTTGACAGGCTTTGAGCCGATCTCAGCTCACTGCAGAGACACCAGTGAAGCAGCTCCTGAGACAGCAATATTTCATGACTGACAGAAACAAGGATTGTGGAGGAGAAAACAGGATCATTTTCATTTCACATATATCCAGTCTTTGTGAGGAAACCGTCACCTGAATACAAGCATTGTGACTTTAATGCAGCCAAATGCCAAGCCGGAAATATGACGCAAGAGGCTAGACTTTCCGAAGCCAGTTATCGACCGTCTCCTTGCTAATCACCTCCATGAATGAAAGGTTAGCACAGTAATGCATTATATGGCATAAAGCTATTTGGCAGGAAGCGTGGGCAGAGGGTAAGTCTGTTTTGTTCTTTAGCATGATCTATTGTAAGTAGGAAAGTAGATAAGGAACTGAAGGACTAAATGGGTAAATCCTTTCTTAGCTTTTGGAGAAAAGATGGTGGTAACAAACTGTAGTGATTTCCATTCTGTTAACACTTCCATTTGGCTCATTTATATCAAGATAGGTACTAAGCATTTTTCTTCCAATATATTTAGCACACGTTTGTATCCATGTTTTACTTCTTTCATGGTACAGCTACAGTAGAATCCTAGGATGTCCTGAGTTGGAAGGGATCCACAAGGATCACTGAGTCCAACTCCTGTCCCTGCACACGACAAGCCCACAGTTCACACCCTGTGTCTGAGGGCGTTGTCCAGTCTCTTCTTGAACACTGTCAGGCTTGGGGCCTTGACACCTCCCTGGGGAGCCTGTTCCAGTGCTCCAGCAACCTCTGGGGGAAGAACCTTTTCCTGATGTCCAACCTAAACCTCCCCAGCACATCTTCCTGCCATTCGCTCGGGTTCTGCTGTTGGTCGCCAGAGAGAAGAGATCGGTGCCTGCCCCTCCTCCTCCCCTTGTGAGGAAGCTGTAGACCACAATGAGATCTCCCCTCAGATGCACATTGCCTTAGGTATAGGGTTAGTGAGATTATAAGTTGTACAATCACTGTGTTTCTTCAGGTGGTAACATAGGTGTTAAGAAATGTACAGATAAGGAAGCTATATCCAGTTTGAACACTGAGTGGTGCTACAGTAGTAACTATTGCAATTTACTCTGTCTTCTCCCTTAGAAACAGGTTGTACCATCTGATAAACCCCATCACTTTTCATTTATTAATTAGCAATTACAGTTATGATCCTATTACTTGTATTAAATAGTAATAATGGCTTCATTATTATTATGGGACATGTCTAAGGCTTTGCATGAAAACAGGAACCAAACAAATATATTAGCTGTAGTCTGTACTCATTGTCCATGCAACTCTAGCACTGAGTAATTGCAGCCTTGTAACAAATCCAGATCCTGTTGCAGTAGTTGTTGTTTTCTAAACAGATGAAAAATGCCACAGCTGTGCAGGGATGCTTTTGCATGTCTTATTTCAATTTAACGTAACAAATTACTTGTTTAATATTAATTTAGCATTCTGTGTTTTAAGGAAATCCATTGGTTTTATAATGCACAATAATTCTTAAAAGCACTGTCATTGTTAGCCAACTACATAATCATCATTATCTCGAATATCACAGGCCTGTCTTACCCCAAGGACTAACATGACTATTCCAGTAACATTGTGTACTGAAATATTACAGACTTCAACATAGCCGAAGGCATTCAGAAAGCAGATGTACATCAATACTAAAATGTCAAAATTATAAGGAAAAAAAATGGAAACAACTTAAAAGAACATAGTAAAAACAGGGGAAAAACTTCATTTGGGTTTCCTTTTGAGAGAAGGAGAAAATAATAAAAATAAAATCTAAAGGGTTTCATTTGTATTCACTAAAGTCAGCTTGTTAGAATATGTTTTCAGAGCAACCGGACTGAAGCTATCAAATATTGTTACTATACTTTAGGGAATAAATGTAATTTTTAAATTTTATTTTATTTTTTTTTTTTTTAATTTAAATGAAGAGAAAACTAGATACAATCAAGCAGCTGGTTTCTGGCGGTCAGACAGGACACTGATACCGTTTGGTGCAGGCTCTGTATGGCTGAGGGCTGGTACCAGTCTGACACAACTTGAGGAAAGGACTAAATGTGCTACAGAAATATGCTACCTGTTGACTGTGCTGAAATGACAGAATTGAAGAGGATAACACCTTCTTAGCTCCTGCCCTGCCCTGGTATGCTGGAAAAGTGGCAGATTTCAGGTAAGCAAGTGGGAGCATAGAAGGCAGATCACATATGAACATTTTATGCTTGTGGATTTTGCTACTGTATTTTCCATAGTTCTAAAGAAGGTGAAGATTTATTTCTAAAGAAGGAGAAAACAATTGCTATTACTTAGATTATTATTCTGTTGTGACAAGTATATCCTATGTTGCCCTTCCCTGCTCTGAAGCAGCAGAGAATTCCAAGTATTTCTAGGGACTTTTCACGGTCTTAGGCTATGACCACAGACAAAAACTACAGATGTCATTAATTTATGCAGCCTTCCACTGAGGTTCTAACATCATAATGTGGAATTGGTGCAGACAATGCACCCAGGCCTCAGCAGGAAGCCTTCAGGAATATGAAGTACTGATGGTGAAGTGCCGAGGAGCCCGGGTAGGCTGGCATTTGAACCTGAGGGCTCAGCATGTGCACTTAGGCTGAGCTGTGGCTAGCTATCCATAATGGTTTTAGATAGACATAGTAAGAAATAGAGGTGTACAGCCTCAATGCTTCAGGTGCCTATTTTCCCCTAAAATCTGTATGGAATTACTGTTTGTCGTCCATAGCCAGAAGCATGGAGGATGTTTTCATTGTCTGAACAAGACAACAGTGAGGTGCTTCCTACACATAAACCACCTCGCACTGATCGCCAGACTAACTTATTGTTCGTTGTTCGCTTTCCAAGCAATCTTCAAAAGGTACTACGATTAGCCATCAGCAGAAAAAAAACCGCACCTATTTTAAAAGCCCGTTGTCACTGCCTTGGATTACAGCCCCAGGACAGCAAGCACGGCTGTGAAGAACTACTTTGGCTTCGTGTGTACAGGAACCGCCCCGCGCAGGTGAAGGGAAGCGAAGCTTCCACCCTCCTCCCCCTGCCCGCCGCCACACCAGGAGCGAGCTGCCGGCGCTGCCTGCGCCCGCGGAGCTGCGGGCAGAAACGCGGCCCTCGCCGTACCCCCTGCTGCCTGCGCCCCTCGGGGCTGCCCCGGCGCGCCCTCCGGCAGAGGCGGCCCCTTCTCGCAGCCCCCCGCGGCGCTCGGGTCCCCGCTCCGGCTGTCTGGGGAACTCCCAGGCGTAGCCGCGGCCCCGGAGGTCACGGGCAGGCGGCAGCGGGGTAGCTGCGCGCAGGAAATGTGCTGTCCAGCCGGGAAGTTTCTGTGCGGCCACGTCCCGGCAGGAACATCCCCAACGGAGCCGCCGGCCTCCGCACCCACGGCCGGGAAGCTCCCGCCCCAGTTTACCGGCCCTCTGGCTTCCCGGTGGCCCCGCCGCGCCCTCCGGCCCCGCTGGCCCGCGGCCTCCGCGAGGGGGCGCTGCGGGGACGGGCGCGGCCGCTTCCCCGGCGTGGCCGGGCGGGGCTGCAGGGCGGCGGCTGCAGCGCGGAGCGGCGGGGCCGGGCTGGGGTGCGGAGGAGACGGCCCAAGAGGCGGCGAGGCGGCGGCCGCCCAGCAGCGCGCAGCCAGCACCTACCTGTGCCATGGGAGAAGTGAGTATTGGCCGTCCTCTGTCTCGTTTGCCGGGTTTTGCCCGGACTTTGCTTGTAGCTGCCGCTCGCGGGTCCCTCTGCCCCTTCCTCGCCTGGAGCGCGGCTGGAGCACTGAGTAGAAGTAGGTAGTGCCCGTTGATTCCCTTGTCTTTCCATTGCTTTTCCCCATCACCGTGGCATCTGGCTGTTGTTTTTGTTTTTCTTTTAAAAAACACTTGCATTAGCACCTGGAGACCTGTTTGACTGGCAAGTCTCAGATTCTCTTTGTCTCCAGCTTGTTAAATTCTCCCCAGTACAGCCACTGAGGAAAGAGAATTCAGCTGACACCAAGCTACATCTGAGGTCCCACTTGGTATCTCTGAGGCAACAAAGAAAACACATTCTTCTTAATTTGCTGTGAAAGATAGTTTGCAGCCATGAAGGTGGAGCGGGGTGAGGTCTAGACAGAGGATTTTCCTCTGTGCCATCATGTCCCCTTGGTTGCTAAGCAGTGGTGACCACAACTGTAGAAAGATGGAAGAAGCACACAGGAGAGAAAGCAACAGAAAAGTGAGGAAGAACAGCATGTTCCCATCTCGGGCAGCCTTGTCTGCCGGCTGTTTGTGTAGAGAAGAAAATCCTAATGCGTTAATAGTTCTTACACACCTTGTTACCTTAACCCTAAACTTTGTGCAGCCCATCTTGTACTCTGAGTAGAGCAAATCTATTCTGTTTATCCAAATTGGTTTGTTGTGACTCTTGTACAAAAAGTGGTAATACAGAAAAGCACACTTTGTGCTTCAACCTCAAATAAATCTTGGTAAGAAAATGAATGATATGAGTAATGCTTATACAAATGTACACAGTTCATTTAGGAGAAGTCATGCAGTGGGAAGTTTTTATCAGGAAAATGGATTTCAGTATGCTTTCACTCTACTTAAGTTAATTCAGATTTTGCAATTTAACTGAAGGACCCCGATCTATACAGGTTTTTTTGTTGTTGTTGTTATCAAAATGTCTCATTGTTTCTGGAACACATTAAAGAGACTTCTGATTCGAGTGAAATGCAAAAAGCAAAATTAAATAGTAGAAGGGAAAATTTTTTGCGTTTTTTTCCCTAGCAGAACTTGTTTTAGAGCAAATATATGTGTGGGAGGTAGCAGCCACAACACCACACACACACTCAGGAAAAGACAACAAAAAAACCCCAACAAAACCCCAAAAAACGCAACACAAAAACAAACAGGAAAAAAACACCACCAAAAAACTACAACTTGGTGTTCAGTAAGATAAATTACTGTAATGACATCTTTACCATTAGCACCACAGCACTAATTAGGTGTGAATTTTCATATGGCAATGTGATGTTTTCCCATCAATAGCATATGTTGGAGGAAATGCCATCTACCTTCTAAGTGGACTGACGATCTGCTTTTTGTTAGAAACTGATCGGTTGCTGTGTTGTCATTGTTGTTTGCCACACGCAGCTGTTGCAGACAAGCAGGACGAATCCCTCCTATGTGTTGGCTCTGGCCTCTCTGTGAGACCAGGCGGCTCCTCAGCAGGTCCTGCTGGAGAAGGGCGTGTTGGGGGGGCAGGCAGGGCTTGCTGCTGGGCATCCCCCCTTCGGGGTGGGCACAGGGTGGCAAGATTTGCTGAGGGCCAGGTTTGCCATCCCCTAGTCCAAGGGGTTTCATATCATCTTCACCCCCGCTCCATCCCTGCCACCTGTTGGTGTTAGGGATGCAAAAGGATAGTTTCATCTAGGCTCTTGGGCTTTTTTCTTCTTTCTTACATATTGTTAAAAACACATGCTTTCTAAATTGTCTTCTAAAGGTGTGTTTCGATGAAGGTTATACCAGCAGAGATTTGATGAAAATACAGAATTTGCGTAAATCTTAGGCATTGATGGATACTTTTATATTATTCCTAAGAGACATAAAAGCAAACATTGCCCCTTTTGTATTTAAAACATTATTCCGTGTTTGCAGCTAAAGTTCAACGGAGAGAAACGAAAAGGAGTAAAACAGAATGTTAATTTTAAAATTATACATGTTGAAAGAAATGCAAAGTGCAGATGAATAGTATGAGACATGAACAGATTCCTGGCGTTTTAAATAGTTTTTGTTAATCTAAGGTTTTATTACTGGCAGTACAATATTGATAAGGTTAGCTTTTGTCTTCTATATTTTGTCTCAAAATGCATTTTGAGGCAAAGATGAAGCTTTTAGGTAGTGCTGAGAAGATAAATACTTCAATTTTCTTCATATTTGCAAATCTAATTTATTGTTAATACTTACTTGCAGTGATAGGATGTAGGAGATGTTCCATCTTATTCTAGTCCAAGGAAACATACTAGCCCTGGATCCAATCCTTTAAGCACATGTCCTCATTTCATTTTTGAATAGGGACACTAAGCTGGATGCCTCGTGCAGCGTGTCCTTTGGGACTGCATATGTGCACACAATCCAGAACACATGGAGGGAAAATTGGTATAATTTCATCTCCAAAAAGATTTCTCCCTCCTGTTGAAATAAGTTGCAGACTCAGACCAGGACAAAGATGTATTGATCAATAATAATCACAGATGTCATGCTCCTTAGAGAGAGTTGAGTCATTCTCAGTGTTAAATGGTTGTGCTGGTTGAAGCACTTGTGTACAAAGCACATCGGTCTGTTACCAGGGAAGATTTCCCATTAATTGTTTTGGTTTTGTCACTGTTAACTATCACAGAATCATAGAATCATTTCAGTTGGAAGAGACCCTCAGGATCACCAAGTCCAACCATAACCTAACTCTAGCACTAAACCATGTCCCTAAGAACCTCGTCTAAATGCCTTTTAAACACCTCCAGGGATGGTGACTCCACCACTTTCCTGGGCAGCCTGTTCCAAACTAGCCGATTTACAGAGAGAAGATAAATGCTCTCTTATGTTTCTAAATACAGTTCGCATTTTCCCATGCAGTGCAGTAAGTTTGGTATAAATTGGAATATGTTTTCACATGTGAGCAGTTAAGTTTAATACAGTGTTTTCCATAGTGGTTCTGTCAAGATTGGACTTTACTTTGCAAGTCACACCATGAAATTTTCTTGCCTGGAGTTCAATAAGTTAAGTAAAGGAAAACAGCAGCAATGCTCCAGCAAGCCTCCTTGAAAATATGCACATTTGTGGCATATTTGTGACAGCTATTAAATGGGAGTCCCTACTGTATCTACACGTTTAGTTGATCCCCTTGGGTTATTATTCTGTTGACAAGGTTATTGATGTATAGATGTAGTTTATTTTTCTTTTAGCTGGAAATGGTATCTTTCTCAGATAATGCATTTGCAGAATCATTATCCAATGTTACCCTGAACTTTTGGACATAAAATTCTTGTTTAAAATTGCCATATCTTAGACAGAGTGACCTGAGTAGCTGAGAGACGCGAACTGTCCCTGTGTGCGCTTGCAGCGTTACCTGTTCCTGCGGAGGGGCCGGAACACACGTTCTCTAGCAGCTGGTGCTGTACCCAGTGCACTTGCCAGGTTGGAGAGATCTGATGCCATTTATGCAGCACCCAAAGCAGTAGCAGGCAGGTTGTCTCTGGTTTGGGTCTGTGTTGTGGCTACTCCTGAGAGACCACCCAGGAACTGCCTGAGTTCCTGGAAAAAGCCAGGCAAGCTCTTCGCATTTGACTCAGTGTTTGGCTTTGTATCTGGACAGCTTCTCCTGGTTGTATCTGGACAGGTTGTCCTGCTATGAAAATGAGTAGATAATACAGTGAGAAGATATTATGGAGGAAAAATAACCAAACAGCAAACACAATCTTGAAGTCCATGTTGATATAATTTTAAGTTGTATGTAACTTTACAATGCTTTACCTTGCTACAATGTCATTGACAAGGTTTTTTTTTTTGTGCCTTAAGTATGCAATTTGAAATCCTACTGTGTTCATTAATATGTCTCCAGGTTTCCTTAATGTATAAGGTATGTGTTGGGATATTTACAACATCCCCGAGAAGTGCTTTGCCCCAGTGTTTTTACTGTGTATAAATAACTTCTAGATCAGTGGATAGGCTGTTACAGATTATATAAAGGCTGCATTTGCTGCATTTCACTTCATTCTGTTAGTAATTCTTGACTATTTCACACTTCATCTTTCTTACCTTAGCCACTTTTGTGTCTCTGCCCTTCCCTTCTGACTTACCCTCATGCTGCATTGCTGCCTCCAGACCGATGGTTGCCCTCCCAGGTTGGACAGCATTGTGCAGCTCTCATGCGGGCCTTTTAGCTGCACGTGTAGAGGAAATGTTTGATACTTGATCGGATAGCAGCCAGGAAGGAGAGTTTTGTTTCTAGTACATAAATGCTTAATGAATGTGTGTATGCCTATTGGCCATCTGGCTTGATCAACTAGCACGCAAATACTTCGTAACAGTGAGAATGTGTCTTCTGAGCAGCTGGCCAGCCAGTGAGGAAATGATTGCTGAATCCGTCGGAGGCTGCTTTGGTACCTGCTGCCTGGGAGCTGCACGTTTCCCCAGCCTTGAGACTGTGGTTGGCCACCTCAGGTTTAGCACAGTCAGAGGGATCTCATCCAGGAATAGAGCTACTTACTGGGCAGGAGACACCAGTTTTTGCAGTGTAATGTATTTTTTCTTCTCTCCTATCCCAGTCTTGGGACTCCAGCTTTTGTGTAGAGCAGTGGTGGTGATGGGTTGTGTTAAACTTCTCTTGATCTCACCGTCTGTCTTAGAGGATATCCGATAGTGTCTTGCTTGACCTCTACCTGCAGTCAGTCCTCTCACTGCTGGATTCGAAATTCTTGATCAACACAGCCTGTGTTTCTTCTATAGCCTGTGCATGAGATTTCAGAGGACATAACTGCATGACATAGTGGACTGTTGTGTTAGATAATTTTGAGCCCTATATTTTATACCACATTTATTATGAAAAATATGTTATTTATATTTGGATTAAATAATAGATCCTAATTCTTGGAAGCTTATTTTTCTGTTTGCAGGCTAACTGATGTATTTTTAATAAGGATTTATTATATTTTCCCATGTTAAAAAGAGGATGCGTCTCTTTTTAATAAAAGAGATTTCCACTTACTCTCAAGTTATTCACTTTGTTAATAACATGACCCCCCGTTTAAATGGGAAAAGATATTTCAGAATTAGAGTGACACCTTGGAGGACTTCTAGAGAACGTATACGTAAGTGAAAACAATGAAAATTGTTATGGTTTTTACCTTTATAATCTTAAACACTTAAATATATTGTATGTCATTCTGGTGATTTATCAATTTTCACTTCTTTTTTGTAAAACGAAGACTGTCACAGAGAAGACATGATTTAAAGCTTCCAGGGTATAGATACTTGTGGTTAATACTCAATGATATTTCAGATATGATATTTAATGATGTTTTGTAGCAGTTTCTGTGGCTTAAAAAGATATTATTTTGTTAATTAGATTTAATAAATTGAATGAAAGGAGAGTCTATTTGTCTGGAGCACCAAATAGCCATGAGCACTTATTTTGTCTTCCTTTCCTTCACTCTTCTTCCGTCTCCCAGTCCCTAGAGGCATATTTTATTTTCATCTTCCTGCATCTTTGTCCTTTCACTGAATTCAAGCAGAGTTCTTTCCTTTGATGTAGTGATGATGTAATACCTCATGGATGATGAAAAGGAATAAAACAGTGACTTCCAGAGGCTTTGCTGCACTAAGTAAACAGAGGTTGGATTTGTGATGATCTACACTTGTGATCAAAAGTATCTGCATTTATTTTATTTCTAAATAATTACAGTGGTTTTCTGTTTAGGGATAAGTCACATTCTGTTCTCATGAAATATATGCATGGATATATCTGAGATGATAATTTAGGGAAGCCCAGAAGCTTGAAATGGACTTTGTTGAGGCACTGTGAAGAGTTTCTCATTTTGTTGTTTTTTTTTTTTTTTTGTTTTGTTTTGTTTTGTTTGGGTTTGTTGGTTTGTTTGTTTGTTTTTGTTTTGTTGTTTGTGTTTTTTTTGTGGGTGGGGATTAATTAATTAATTTATTTATTTAGAGCATCACAGGAGTGATGAATGTTGGTTTTGGTTTTTTTTGGAAAATGGTTGACGGTGTGGTAACCGAATCACAGAGACAGAAGAAACAGAAGGCAAACAGCATCAAGCATTTTAAGCCTCAGAACAGCAACTCCCATTCTTTTAACCAAATGCCATCATTTCTAGGGTCAAGCACTGGTGGATTCTATGTTTCAGAGAAGTACTGATATCTCTTTCTTAAGCTTTATATTGCTAAAACATTTATTAAAAGCTCTGGAAGTGGGAAAAGCGTGTCTGACAAGGACAGTAGTTGCTACTGCATTTGTATTTGTTGTTTCAAGGATTCTAGTCCAGCTGAAATGGAAATAATAAATAATGATGATCTTTAAGGTTTTCTGTTTAGAATCTACCCCCGGTAGTCATATTGAGGACAATGTTCCTCCCATCTTCAGATGAGTATGTCAAATGGCAGTGGATTGGTACTTTGTAAGTAATTTAAGAAATGTTCATGTGTCACTGACAAATGAGGGAGACCCAAACCCCACTGCCTTTTTCATGGTTTTGCATTACAGAGATGTGAGTTCATAGGCATCTTTCAGAAGGAGATGGGTGTTTAATTTGGGGGACTGAGGAGTGCTCTGGTGACTGATTTTCTAAAAGTGTTATTGTTTTACTGCCATTTCTGGTTTCTTATGCAGTATGAATTTTCTGGTTCTTTTCAAAAAATTGTAACATTCTATTTATACTGGTTCTTTACTCATTTCTAATGTTAGAAAGCTGTGTGTGAATTTGAAGATAATCATAAATTTCTTTTTTTCTTAAGGTTGTAGAGCTGTTTTTCTAGCCAAGCTATAAAATACACAGATAAAAAGAAAGATGTACACTTCTACCTTGTCTGGAGTTTTAAGAGATGCAAGAAAGCGAGGGGGGAGGATTGCAGGCACAGACTAATAGGCTATTCCCATCTCCTGATGAATACTTGATTAAATTATTTATTCCTATTGTATGACTAGGAAGGAAGGAACATGGAAGGTTTTGAAGCTGAGAGTCGTTCCACAGTGCTGATTAAGTACAGTGGCTCTGGTAGTGTGGTCTGAAACAGCTGCTTTTTTGGACAGGGGAGTCTGAAAAAGAAACAGTGGTGAAATAAGTTAAAAAAGGATTTTTTTTTTTTTATACTAAATGCTACATTTTTATATAGTGCTTTTAAAATAAATGTTTTCTGTGAATGTCTTGCAATTCTGATTAAATTATGATGTAGTTGTGCAATATAATCACGTTTTTCTGCAGCAAGGTAGCGCTTTGGGGCAAAGACTCCCTTGTTTCTAGGGAACAATATATAATACTGCATGCATATTAAGAAACATTGCGTGCCTACATCAAGGAACAATAGATTAGTCCATGTACCAAATTACATTTCCTTGTGTTTTTTTGGGTGGTGTTTGTTGTTGTTGTTCATTCATTTTTATGTGGCTATCTAAAAAGATGTATTCAATCCACTGGGGCAACAGAGATGTGGGCTTGAGTTTTGACACTTCCCATTCTGAATTTAACACTGTTTATTTTCTTCTGCATATGGAAGTTATGAATGTGCGTGTAAGTTGAGCAATGTTAATGAATGCAGGAGGCTTTAGCCAAAAATTGAATACTTCAGCGTCGGGATGCATGATGGCAAATGCTGTGTTGCTGAACCTTCTGAAGTGTGTGTTTAAAATCTTCACAGATGCAGATCTGTTTATAATACAAATATTTAATTTGAAGAATGTTTTTGCACAAAAAAGCATATTATGATGGTTTTTAATAGTTTTCTTGAAATTTCATGTTTAAATCCTTCTAAGAGTTTTTGTGTATATACAGTTTACCTTCTGCTCTCCCAGCTTTGATGTGGGGGTTGGGGATGAGGCATGGCCTCTGAAGCCCTTCTCATTCCTTCAAATGTTCCAAAAAAAGCCCTGAAATTGCTTGTTTTACTCTGCATTTACTCCAGATTTTATAGCGAGACCCTTTCATTCAATTGTGTATTTGTCTTAGGGTGATTCCAGAGCCTCCCTTAAAATGACAAAAATGCATGAAAAATAAATTTGATCTAGTATTATGGAATGAGCTATCTGTCACCTTACCAGTAATCCTTGCAATATAATTTTATGTTCCTCTGAATCATCGTTTTTTTTAAAAGGGGTGCTATGATACAGGCTTCTTTTTCAGTTGCAAATCTGAGTTGGAAGAATTGGGGGACTATTTATCCCCCCATATGTGCTTATGACTACGCTCAGTTGCCATTGCTATAGGTCTGTTTTCAAAGATCTGCCTGTAGTTTGCCCATGTTCATCTGCTGCTTTCTGCTGCAAAGT
Organism: Streptopelia decaocto; assembly: GCF_964273445.1. NCBI lineage: Eukaryota > Metazoa > Chordata > Aves > Columbiformes > Columbidae > Streptopelia > Streptopelia decaocto. Next base: position 48,582,559 of record NC_138660.1, read on the forward strand.
AAATGATTCACAGATGTTATTTCCGGATGTGTTCCTAATGGTTCTAGATTTGATAATGAACAAACACTGATAGCTATCATGGAAATCAATGTGGATATTTTTTTCGCTGATCACGCTGTGTTAATAAAAGTGGGGCTCTCTGAAGTGCTTCACGTGTGTGATGATCAGAAGGGTATTTACCTCTCTGTGTTGGAGGCAGGGCCAGCCAGGCCTGGCAGCGCAGGCAGGCAGGGACATCTCTTGCTGCATCCAGCCTGAGTTTTGAAGGTGCCAGGTGTCTGGGCGGGCTTGTTCTGAAGATTTGTGAGTCACTGGGTTCAAAGCAGGGGAAGTGGGTGATTCCAAGCCAGTAGATGGTTCTATAACTTCTGAAGAGCCATTACTGGCAGACATGTTTCTATGTTTTTTCTCTTCTACCAAGTGGCACACCCTGATAATACAGTGTGAACTTGGCACATTGATGATTGATTGATTTTTAAATCATGCAGGTGGTACAATAATTGCAAACACTTTGAATATTTCAGAATTTATCAAGGCTAGGTCAATAAAACTATCAACATTGCTTCATCTTAATCATTGCATTTTTGAGCATATTTGGGAAAATATGGTATCTCTTGTACTAGTATGAGGTAAAAAAAAAAAAATAGTTTGAATTATTTTATGTTGTCAGTGACCAGAAGAGTGCATTGCACCAGAACACTAAATTTACTTTGGTTACAGATTATCAAGATCATTTCTCACTGGTCTTCAAGAGTCTCTTACACGTAGTTGCTGAACATTGTTTCTCATTGCACATAGCAGTGACTTCCTTTAAACTGGAGCCTGAACCAGGTAGATTGGTTGCAGAATGTACTTCCCTAGTTTGATTCTAATATTATCAATAGTAACACTTCATTAATAACTTAATATTTCAATATTTTTTAACAGTCCAGGATAGCATTTTACTGCTACTTCTTATTCATATTTCAGCTGGCAATTGATATCAGCAAGTGCAACATTCATTTTGAAACTCTGCATTTAAATGTGGAGGGCGAAACATTTCCAGTGGAAAGAAAATAATTATTAAACTAAATTACTACTTCAGATCTGAATTTCCTTTTTCATTCAGCAAATTTTGTTTTCTTTTAGAGGATACTGTCATATCTATTTGTTTGTTCATAATTTCCAATGTAGGTGTTAGGGTACTATCAACTTCGAGGTTTTGTTTTAGAGTAATTTACTAATCTGGTTACTTTTTTGTTGTCCATAATTGTTGTTTACAAAATCTAGAACAGCTTTTTTTTTTTCTTTTTCCAAAAGCGTGTTAATAAGTAAATTGAAAGGTGAGGACGTGTTTCCAGCTGTCCTTTAGAGTTTTCACTGGTGTGGGTTTTGTATGGTTTTGTGCAAGTGGAGAAAGGTTTCCTGATGTATTCTTGCCAAATGATTTTACTGTCAGATAAATTTTAATGCAGTCCTGTCTCACAATAAAAAGCCAGGAAGAACAAGGGATGAGAGAGGACAAATAATAATATTTTAGAAAATATAAAGACTTTGGGATTCAAGCCCCAGAGAAAATTACTGCCAAAGCTGCCTTGAAGTTCCATTCTTCTGGCTTGTGATCACATGAATGTCTGAACATGATTGATAAAGACTAAGTGAATTAACATTGTGTCCAGAAAATACTCACTGGTCATACGGAAAAAAATATTTTAAAAATAATTACATCCCTGAACAAAACTGAGCCAAACAGCTGAAGTTTAACAAATGTAGGGCTTATTTGATTATGAAAGAGACCTGTGGTTATCATCCTGTTCTCACCATGACATTTTCTAACACTTCAAATTCAAGAAATCTGTTCTCCAAGTTTCTTTCGTGATCTTTTTCCTTTTGTCATTTGTGGTAGAAAGCAATTTTGCAGTGAAATAGGTCTGACAGTTGTGGGTTGTCTGAATTCATATGATGTGAATTGATCTATAACATAGTCTTATGCATATAATAGGTTAGCTAGTCTGTTGTAAGAGCAGGCCTTGGTAACAGTGGGAATGTGCTGCAGTGGAAAATTACAACGTGCTGAAGCTAAAACAAAGAACAAGGGACTTGCAGTGATAAACAGGTGCCTTCTCCTTGCAACAAAGTATATCTTATGATTATGAAGCTAGCAACTGTATATCTTGTGACTATGAAACTAGCAACTATTAGCGATGGGAACATAGCTTGTAAAACTTTCTCAGCCGAACTAACTTTGCCAAAGATGAGCTAATCAGTATGTAACACGTTAGCCTTAGACTATATAAATGTGTCGCCTCTGATCAATAAGTCGGACATTTGTTTGCATCAAACTGCGTCCCCATCTCTCAATCGCGGCAGACAGTAAGTGTAGGAAAACTAAAGGAAATGCCTCCTAGCTCTTTACTTAAAAATAATGACAACAGAGGTGCCTGTTTTTCTTTTTTTTTGTGTGTGTTAAATTTGACATAAGGAAAAAGGCCATCAATGCTTCCACTCATTATGTGATGTCCGCTAACTGCTGTGCTGTTTGTAATCTGTTACCATGTTCTGCGTGTTTCTACATTGCTGTTTAGCTACCATGTGTATGTTTCCTGTGTGTATTTTCTGCCTCAGCCAGAGGAGTTTCTTTGTATCTCTAACACCTCCTCATTTGTCTGTACTCTCCTGGCACCTTTGCTGGACAGACAGTGTCAAAGAGAAGGCACGATCTTACATTAGTGTTTGTATTTATAAAAAGTAGTGCATTTTGTAAACTCACAGAAATGTAGACAAATGTTAGTAATCTCTACTATTACTGTGCTGTATTAACTGAATTGGTTAGGACATTATGCAGATTACAGGATTCATTCCCTTGTATATTACTGTATTTTTGTTTGTAGATCATATTGCTTTTTGACAGTAAAGCTGGAGTTGAATGTAACTGATTTGTTTGGTGTTTTTTTTTTTTTTTTCTATGTATATCATCAGTAATAGTAAAATGCTGTGGAAAGTGGACAAAATAATCTAAATCTTAAAGTATGGTAGTATTTTCTTGCTGATGGTTCATTAAAAGGTGGCATTAAAAACAGCATTTGTTCTGCAGAGTTTTGTTTGTGTTGTTTTTTGTTTATTTTGTTGATGTTGTTTTAGGTTCAAATATTTATATAGTAAAGCTTTCTATATACGGACTGGATGCAATATGAGCAGTGATGTTAAGTGTCCAAGAAGTCTCATTCCTGTGAGCAGAACTGTCAGCTGCAAGTAGGTTATCAAGGCTTTGTTGTGAGAATGAAGTTTCTCTTACATGTCTACTTCGGTCTTTATCTCCTGTGATTTCCCATCCTGGTGTCAAGTATCGTAGCATATTTTCTCTTTCCTTCTCATGATCTCGTGTTCATTGGGAAGCAGATAGTGAACTTTGCCAATGTGGTTGACAGCAGCAACAGAGCACTACATTTTAGGCTGTTGAACTGAAAGGAATAATTGATATTGAACTCTCATCTCAATTTTACAGGCTTATTCTGCTTCTGTGGCTTTTTAATGGATGTCATGAGTAAACATTTTTTTTCTGATACATGTAAAAATTCAATAATAGACTGGAGGTGCTAAATCCTTTTTGAACCTGACAGATGAACCTTTTCAAGCAGAACATCCTGCCATACATCTCTGTGGTGACGTATGCTGATGCAATTTTCCATTTTCAGGGTGTTTGCGTAAACACATAGATTGAATTTGGGAATTTTGCCTCCACATCATTCTAACCCAAGCCAGGTTTTGCCGATCACCCCCAGCCTGTATCCATTTGCAGAACAGCAGCTGAGCCTCGCTAGGAAATTAGACAGGCACAAAATGTAGACTCAGATTACACTAATGAGCCCATTAAGTGAGATATAGGGAGCCTGTCTGACCAGAATGAGGAACTGGAAGGGCTCTGGCTGTGTTCCTTGCTTTATGTCTCCTACATTCTGTAGCCAGTTTTCACCTTCTCTGTGTTTTCTTGGTGGGGGGGAGGTAGTTGCTTCCCCCCCCTGCCCCTTTGTGTCCTGTGTTCTCTTGTTTGCAAAAAGAAAAAAATACCTTTTCCAACATTTGAGGGAGAAAACCTGACCCAATAGGTGTTTGCACGCTATAAGGCTCGTAACAAACCACATTTGCTTTCTAAAATCTTTCAAATGATATGTCTGTTTGGTTCTGCTCTCTGATAATTTTAAATAACTCCTTCATTTACTACATGGAAAATCAAAGTACAACCAAATTACTGAGTTTTAAAATAATCATTAGGAATACCTAATAAAAATCCCATCATGTGTATTATGTCATAACAATGTTATCCATAGTAGCAAATAAACTAAAAGATTGCTTCGAAATTTTGGCAGTTTTCAGTTAATGGGAAACGTATTTTGTATTATAGGTAGGTATGTGCTTTGCTACCATGGCCTAAAGGAAACAAAGTTTTGAGATTTCTGATAGAAGGATTGTCCATGTACATTTTAAGAATTTGAGAACATTATTTTTTACCTTTTCAAATCTAGTGAAGCATAGCTTTGGGTTCTGTAGTATGTTATTAACTTGGGTCTTGTTAGTTTTTGCTACATTTTTCTCTGCCTTTTAAAAAAATTTATTATTATTCAAGAGAACTTTCCTAATATAAAAAAAGTCTTCCATTTTTTAAATGATGATTTGTGGTAGCTTAAAGATCTTGTTCCCTTTCAGTTCCTAATTCATCTTCATTGTTCAGGAACGAAGCTTTCAGCTGCAGTTCTTTTGGGAGCTGTGCTGCTTTGACATCATTTATTGCTGTTGCTTTGCAATTCTGACTTATGTTAGTGATGTTAGTTTTGAGCTGGAGTTTGGACTATCTGACTTCCAAAGGTGCCTCCCCAACTGTTTTTTTCTCTTATTTCTGTAATCTTATTTACATAACTGATTATAAATACCAACAATTTTATCAGAAATGGACCTTTTTTTCTTTTTTTTTTTTTTTTTAAATCAGTACCTGCAATTGCAATAAACTGAATCTCCTGCTTTAGACATGGCATACATTTTCCCTGTGTGGAAAAGCCAAATTCAGTGTTTTCTGACTTTCACAAAATTGATTGTAATTCACAGTAATACTTTCTGCATTAATGAAAGTTTAATTGATGTAAAGATGGTGTTGGTACAGTCAGTCAGAGGGATCCTAATACATTAACTTTAATCCGATAGAGGTAAGGCACTCAAGAAAATTGTATTTTTAAATCAATTTTACAGTAAATTTATCAGAATGATTAAAACAAAACTTTGAACCATGTAACAGTCTAAAGTCTAAAAAAATTGTAGCAAGTGCTACACCTCCTCTTGTTGGAATAAATCACTTGGAGATGTTTCTGCAATGTCTGAGTATCATGTACAAACTTTGAGTAATTTACATGGAGCATTCTGATGTACGTGGATTGACAGATGACTTCTTAATTCCATGCTTATAAGAGCCAAACTAATGAAAAATCCCATGTACATGGATGTGTGCAGTTTCTTTGCTGTACATAGTTCTTAGGTACTTTATAATATTGTGTGGATGTAATTTATTTATTACTGTATTAATAATTCATCAATACTAAATTGTGAGGTCTGAACAAATTGTGGAGCAGTTCTGATTTGCTGCCGAAGCAGTCCCTCTGGATAGTAAATAACCTTTCAGAGGATGTATTTTGATGGATCAGCTATGGATTCACTGTGAAAATTCCAGTACCTAGCTATAAAAAGGTGAAAGAAACTCTCAGTTTCTCTCCTTCTTCCCAGCCCTAAGTCCTTTAACCCACACTGAAAACATCTTTAAAGGGAAGATTATCTATTTATGAGAGAGAACTGAATCTGAAAGTGTTGTTGGGTTGTCTAATTTTCTATCAAAAGCTTGGTATAAGTTATTTCTCTAGTAAATGTCTTGTGTCTTTTCACTGATTCCAAGAATTAGCCTCCTTCCTGAAAACTAATAAATTTCATAAAATCCAAAGAGCTGCCTTCAAAAAAACAGGTTCATCTTGGTGTATCCTAGTGATTACTGACAGCAGTTCTGTTGGACACGAGGGTTCCCTCAGGTTCCAGTGCAGAGGCTCAGCCATATGCCTTGAAGAATTCTTTCTTAAATAGCACCCTTATTGGAATAACTAATTTATTGCAGGCATTTTGCTTTGATTTGGTATATGCAGCTCCTCATGTGTAATGACTTTTTATTTAACAATTGGTAAGAAAGGACAATCAGTACATTTAAGTTGTCTTCCAGGGTCACAGGCAGAGCTCTGTAGATATTAGTATGATGACAATTCACTGCTAACAATGTGAGGAACACGGTCAGATCTGTGGACCCCAATAAAGTTTTGATTATTAATGGAAAAATACATCATAAAAAGAAATGGCCATTAGCAGCACCACTGTATAACAAAGAAAATAAAATCAACAAAATAGGTTATGGAAAACTCATACTGTGTTTGATGTAATGGTCTTGCCAGGCTTTCGTTAGACTACTGTATCATATGGATTAACTTACAATGCCTTTTTTTTAAGGAATGAATGCAGATAGCTGAGACAGGCTCATCTTCCATTTGCTGCAACAAATGGACATGGTGTGCACTATGACCTAACTCATCCTCCTCTATTTACTTAATGTTGAGTTCTTCTCTCTCAGGGAAGACTCATTTAGAAGGTCAAGTCATTTAAAATTTCAGGTAGATCATATATTTGGTTTGACAGATAATTAGTTCCTAGCTTGCTTGCGTTATATAGGTACGAAGTTCTAGCTGCTGGAGGCAAAAAATTCTCTGCTTCTGTCTCTGTAGAAAAGCAGAATAAGGGTAATTTAAGGCAGTGACTTGTGTCAGGGGAAATAATATCGCTAAGTGGGAAGTCATAAACTTCTTATGTAGTAATAATTGTTTGGCTTCAGAGATCACCAGATTTGTTGTTTCAGATACTGCTGCATTTTACTATGAGACCAGAAAATTCCTTCCTGTAAGAACGTATAGAAATTTCTATATACAAGATATACAAGAAGAAATGTATGTTCCATTTGTCCGAGCTGTTTAAAAGAATTGAATTGCCATTGTTTGTAGATACACATCGACAGAATTAAAGCTTTTGGTGAAGTGGAAATATTTCAGAACATCTTCAGTTTGACTGGCTTGTTGTCTTTGGTTGCAGTGTAACCCTGCTCTTCTCCAGGTAACTTTGTGCAAGTTGCTCATGTACTGTAAGGTTAACTGATGCCCGGGGATTTCTGATGCTCAGCTTTTTTCAGGTTTTGGGAAAAGCTTCTGGCTTATTCATTAATGTTTCAGTCTTGAACAGAGTGTTTTCACTTCATTGCTAGGTAGATAGTCATGCTGGTTCTGTGTTTGGGTGGGTTTTGTTTGTTTTTCCTTTGATTTTCATTTTATGAAACAGTAGTGAAAAAGATCTCTGGCAACAACCACAGTTTACACACAACCTTAAAACTATGTTGGATTTTGAACTCAACATGAAGATATTTAACATAGAGAAGTATCATGGCTGTGGTTTTGCAATGAGGCTTCTCTCGACAGAATGTAGATGTTAGTCCAAACGTTATGTATCTTGTTGCCGCGTCCATTGTATTTTGCAGGAAGTTTGCATTTTATGCATGGAAAAATGCCTCTGCTTTTCATTTAACATGTCCTTCTCTAAGCACATCACTTCATATGTTAAAATATATTATCCTGGTTTATATGGAACTGTAATACAAAGCAAATTCACTTCTTGTAGAAGTTATCATTCTCCCATTAGTTTAGAAAAGAAGTTGCTTATTGTCTCCAAGTTTATAATTTGCAAATGTATTTTCTTTGTAAAAGTTCACTCTTGATGACAAAGACTGTTTGGGAGACCTTAACCGCTTTAAACTTTGAGGTTTATTTTAATCTTCTTCATATGTTAATGGAAGTTGTGCATGGCTTTGGATAAAATGAATTTAACATTAGTCATGTAACATAATGCCATATACAATTAGGCTTATTCTTCTGCTGTGCAAGAAAGCAAAGTAGCTGAGCACCTTCCAATAAGTGGTCCATTGTGAAAGGAGAATCTGCATAATCAGTTTTAGATATTATGTTAAAAGCTTCAGTTCTCATATATATGCTAAATCAAATAAGAATTATTGACTTAGGAACTTGGACCAAATTCTGGGTCTTAAGTTGTAATGTAGCATTTGGCAGATAATAAATGAACTTGTGAACTTGAAAGAAATATTTTTCACGTTTCTAATAGTGGAATTTCTGGATTTCTTTGTACTTGTATGTGAATATTAATTTTTCATCCTGTGGATCAGAGTCCTGCTAAGGACCACACAGCTTTGTTAGAATCACATATGGGGGGGGAAAAAAAAAGTGAAGTGAGCACAAGTGCTGGCGATGCTGCCATGACTGCTATCTGTAAGAATTCCGTGAGTATCTGGATTTTGTGTAGGCAGAACCTTTTAAATCAATACTTCTGCCTGTTGTGGCAATTCTTTTATTCACAATTTTCTTTCAAGGAAATGTGCTTTTCTTTTTCAGCTGGCATTCATTCGGTGCAGGTGAAATCCGAGCCAGAGAGCTTCTGAAAGTACTGTAGTACTTTCTTCTTTTCTGAAAGTGTTACTGGCTTTTGGAATCACTGCAGCAGAACTGTAATGCAAGAGAAATCTAACTCTGAAAAGTAGCTTGCAGTGTTGTCATTGACATTCTTTTTTTCCTGTACCTTTGAGGTCTTATTCTGTGAGACCAGAGTAAGTAGTTCTAAAAAAATATTTTTTTATTTTTTTTTTAAACATTTGTATCCCCTCATTTAAATTTGAATGCTTAGGGAAACAGACACCCACCTGGAGAACTGTTTTAAATTTCCTTTTAAACATCCTACTAAGCCTGCCTTTTCTAAAACTTTATTTTCTCTGTTGTACAAAGATAAAAGTTCTTTTTCACTGTGTTTTCACTAACTTGCTGCAAAAGTGTACAGGATTTAAAAGATACAAGATGAAGTCTGTACAATTTCTGGATAGGATATATTTTGGATTATCATTTGAAGAATCTGGCAGTTACATCCTAAAGAGTTCCTATAGCTAAAGCGAGTTTAGTTGGTTTATTCAGTTTTGTAACTGATAAAAGTTATTGGGTAATAAGTACTCCGTGTGAAGAAAATCCATTTATCCTGTATGATAGTTGTTTTTCCTTCATGCTCTTTTCTCTAATGAATACAAGAAAACTATGTTACACTGTGCAAGCACCATGGTTATTTGAAAATACATATACAGAGAATTGTTTCATAGCTTAATCTCTAAGCAGCTACAGTGTAGTGTGATACGCATGGAGATATTTAATTTTTCTATTTATCTTTTAAGCATCAGAACAAGGAGTTAGATGCATGCTCATTTAAATCCATAGACAGTATTTAAAAACTTTGGCAGTTGTCTTTGCTATGGATTTACAGAGAAAAGCTATCTGAAATTGTAAAGGTCACAATGTAAGTAGCCTGATGTCATCATCACTAGTGTCATAAAACAGAAGTGTTTTGGAGCAAAGCTCACCCAACATACATTATCAGTGCTCTGTGCTGGAAATTACATAAAGTCTTATTTTACCATAAGCTGGTTTAATGACACAAAAATATGGCAGCAAATTGAAGGAGGAATCTGGAGAACTGAGGAGAAAAAAATGCAACATATTGATAATGAAACCTTGCAAGACTGAACACCAGGATTTACAAAAGTAAATCTGTCCCATAAAATAACGTAAAAAGAAAAAATGTGAAAATAAGTTTCAATGACTGGTATAATTTATTTGATTTAATGAAAAGGTTCACTGAACTCATATCACCAGGTGAAAATGTAAGAGATGAGAATTTTTACTGTCAGTACATGAAAGTAGGAAGCACCAGTGGCTGATGGGCTACTGAAGTGAAGAACAGCCTTAGTGTAGGAGCAAATCTGATATAAACTTGACTTTAGATTGTAAAAGGAATTAATGGTTTGAGGAAGATTTAAGTTAGGAGTATTATTCAGGGACTTGGCTACATGGCTTATTTGGACCTAACTAGAAGCAGGGTCTTGAGATTTTGAGAAGTATTTCTGTGGTCTGAAAAAATGTCATGGTAGTCACTCAGATAAATGACAGAAATATCATACTTGCTAGAATAAAAATATGTGCATGTCACATTTCTGACAATGTGAATCCTGGTTTTCAATGGTTTTCATTGTGTTGCCAACAGAGAAAAAACTTTCACAGTTTTGTATTTGCTATGTTTTGGATCTATTCCAGATTTTCTGTTTGATACACCAGTGACTGGATGGCTTGTTTGTGAGGACTGAATTTCATGGATCTGCACTTGCTTGAATACATTTTCTGACATAAAGGAAAGAGGCAGATCAGTTTGCCTAAGTGGTTGCAGAGTCTAAAAATGGACTTATATTAGAAATTTTTCTTTTTTAAGATCAGCTGTATCATTCTCTACCTTTTAAACATTTTTCTTTCCTGCAATGTTAGTATTTTTCAGGCATCTTCTGTGTATTACTATAAATTCACACCTTGAAATCAGAGGTTATTGAATTGAAAATAGCTTGTTTGGAACAACTTTGGAAAAGACACAGGTCATGTAAAGTGAGTTGCATATAAGAAGCTGAATCCCTAGAACTGAACAGATATTCAGTCTGTCTTCCATAAGCATTTGTTTTAGTCTTTAAAATTATTTTAATGAACAAGCTATAGAGAAAAAAGAAACAACGGATAAATGAAGGACATGGCAAAATCTTTTGTTCAAAGTGAGTCCCACTTAGTCCTATTGTATTGCCACAGTCTTGCACTGAGAAGTATCAGGGTAAAATGTACTTTAGGTTTAATTTATTCAGTCTGAGAATAATTCAGAGATGTTTTCGTTCTCATTGATGTTTAGTATTATAAGTGGACATCTAGACAGGAAATTATTTGAAAGAAGGAAGAATACTGTATTGTTAATTGTTGATGAGAGCAGATGCTTTCTAGATTAACCCATTTGCCTAAGAACTTTCTGGATTTGTGTGTTATCTTGCTTCGTGTTTTGCAAAGAATCACAGAACAGTAATATTTAAGTAGCAGGGATAAAACCAGCTTATTTTCTGTAGAAACTGTCACAGTTTTAAGGCTGCATCATTGAATAATGACAATGTAGTAGTTAATAATGTAAGTCTTAATTTAGCTAGTGAAATTCAATATCCCTGAAGAATGCCATATTATATTATATACACACATGCACAAAAAAGAGCATAGCAAAGAAAATATGTGTAGGTTTGCTTGTGACTTATCGAATTTAAACATTTACCTAACTGAATTTCACCATACATCTTCAGCTCGCTGTCATGATGGTAGCTTCTTAGTTTTAATTAGTTTTCATACATGTGAGACTTATATGGTTATTGAGACCTGGTAATTTTACCAGGCTTCTTTAGTATGCTGAAAACTTTATTCAAGTTATTCAAATAGCAGTATGAAAAGTGCCATAGTACAGAGAACATTGAAAAATCATATTGTAAAAATTCATCATTATGTTATGGAAGACACAGTAGTAAGAGCAAATATATTGTTTCCAACTCTGAAAAATATACTATATACACGTTTCCTTGGTATTGAGGGTTCATTGCTGTATGGTTTCAGTCTAAACTTGACCATTATTTTTGCAAATGTTAAACATTTTGTGCAGTCCTATAGAAAACAACAATTTGGTGGAGCAGCAATCTGTTTACATGTCAAATGTAGAAAATGTAGTAATAAAAGGGTCATAGTGTTTCTGAAATGACATAAATATGACCCTGATGCAGAGTGTTTAAAAATTATTCTTGCTCATTCAACCACATTCAATAAGAATATATCCATGTTTACATTACTGGCTGGTTCTTGGATCCAGGAGTTTCCTTCTAGTGCTGTGTTACTGGACAGTCAGTGGCAGCAGTTGTCTGTAGCTTTTGATTTATAACTTGCTTTTTCTGCCCTGTTTGATGGAAAGAGTCTCCATTCAGGCTTACATGCACAATATAGCCATGTTGGGTTGGGAGCGTATTTTTTTAATAGTGAGCTGACAAAATAGTTCTTTTGTGGGCTGTGGTGGTGGAAGCTTTCAGAAAGACCTTTTTAAAGCTCTTGGGGGAAAGAGGTGTCACTTCCTTCAGGATACACATTCTTTCTTGTTTTCTAATTTGATTTGTTATACCTCTTAGTTGGTAATACAGAACCCATCAAGACTGCAGAAAAGAGAGGAAAATTTAAGTAATTAAACCAATCCATCAGTCTTCATAATTTTTTTCAATCCATTTCTTTATTGGATAAAATGATTTTCTTGAGATAATAAGTGGCATCAGTTTACTCTACATTGCTACAGAGTTTATGTGTTTGCAGTACTTTAAAAAAAAGTCATGACAAGAAAATATAGTCACTGAACTGTAATTCAAGATGTGTTTAATAGGTGTGGGGTTTATTCCAAGTGTGGGTTGTGTTTTGCCTGCTAGGGTAAATCATTAATAGACGAGATTCCTGTTATGTATTGGAAAAGAACCTTTTTATGATAACACTGAGAGATGTGCTGCAGTCATTGGCTATGGTGTCTCTAGAGAGAAATACCGGAGTTCATCTCAGCCCTAAGGATACCACTTAAGCCTTGCTGAATAAACCAGCGGAATATGAACATGCAAGCAGAAAGATTAGTTTTTGTTCAGATAACATCTGTAACAACTCAGAAAAACTGCTGTGAGGCCTTAGTGGCATTTGGTAAAATAAACAGTCATGAACTTTTAGTTCACAAAATTGGCTAAAAAACTATTTTTAAAGTTTTGTAAAGACTTTATCCAAGTAATGAAAACCCCCTATTTTATTTTGGAAAAAAAACCCAAAACAGAGCTGTAGCTAAATAAATGACCTAAGGGTACCTAATAATACTTGCATTACTTACTTTAGCTCTTAGGTGAAAATGAAGCTTATGGAAAAGGATCCTGGTGTCCTTCCTTGTAAGACAGATCCCTCTCCCTTTTTACTGGTGCATATTCCCTCAGTATTTAGAGCCACAGATGTCATCCAGCTTCTGAAGGAAAAGTACCTTTGAGACACGGGTGTTTGCAGCCCAAGCATGGCTGGGCAGATCTGCAGGTTTGAGAAGGATTTGCTGGAGAAGGCCAAACAACAATCAAACCTTTCATTTAAGAATGGCAAATGACTTTAAGATGGCATGGATGAAATTCTTCATTCTTTAATAAGTATGGGAAGACTTGGCATTCTTGGGCTTTCTGTTCCACATAAAAAAGCATTTCTCTGTTTTCCTAAAGTGTTTTGTGGCTGATGTGAAAAATGTCGGATTTTTATAGCTATTTATTAGGAAATTTCTCATCTCTTTACTAGCCTGTGCAAAGACCCCTTTTTTGAGTCTTTTATCATGGTAAAGAGTATTTGCTAAGGACTCAGAAGCTGTTGTAGCTCAGCTGAAAAAGCAGGGATGTGAAGTCTGTGCACACCCTGGAGTGGCTGCTTTTGATGAAGGGATGGCTTGTGGAATGTTTGGTTGTGTGTCCATGAGAAATTAGTTTCTGCTGGAAGACTTAACATTAGTTGAGGAATTTTTCCATTTTTTTAAGTTGACCTAAAAGTTACCTAAAAGTTGACCTAGAAGAGGCAGAATTCTGGGATTCATGGTATCATGTGTTAATTGACTTTGGTGCTGTTACACTTCATTCCCTCCCGGCACACCCTCACTATTGAGCTCACACTGTGATCAGAAAAAATTATGTCTTCAGCCAGATCTCACCTCCTGGGTAGAACAAGCTCAGTCTGCAGCATTTTTGGTGACAGAAGCCCATAGCAAATGGAGCAAGTCATGTAAATCTGTTGCAAGTTTTTTTGTCCTCTTGGGAATTAAGCCTCACAGCCTCCTAACTACTATTTGCAGTATTTCTGATATTTCTGTCCTGGATGCCTGTTTGTGGAGGGGCTGCAGGGGCCTCTGTGGGGAGAGGCTGGGGCTGTCCTGTGCTGGACATGGCCGGTTCCAGACAGTTCCAGACTGTTCCAGCAGCACTGCACGGCCCCTCCGCCAAGATGGTGGCGCCTGTGAGAAAACACATGCAAGAAACGGCAAAAAGTCCCATGTTCGTGTGAGGAAAAAAGTGCGAGACACAGCCGTGCAAATGCCGAGGTCAAAGAGGAAGCAGGGGCAGGGGGAGCTCCAGGTGCTGGAGCAGAAATTGCTTGGAATCCTGTGGGACAGGCCGTGGTGGAGTGGGTATTGCCTGCAGCCTGTGGAGAGCGGGATGGAGCAGATACCCACGCTGCAGCCTGTGGAGGACACCACACTGGATACTCCTTGAAGGAAATGTGGTATATGGAGAGCCCACATTGGAGCAGTCTTATCCTGAAACGCTGTAGCCTCTGGGAGGGACCAGTGCTGGAGCAGGGGAAACGCGTGAGGAGGAAGGGGCAGCACAGGGGAACAGCCACTGTCTGACCCCAGCCCCCCGGTCCCCGTCCTCCCTGGGCCGTGCGGGAAGGGAGGGGGTATAAGGGTTGAGAATGAAGGAGTGAACTTGAGCCTGGAAGAAAGGTGCAGGAAATTCTTCTAGGTTTTGCATTTGTTTTTCACCATCCAAATCTATTTTAGTTGTCAATAAATTATTTTTCCTCAAGTCGAGTCTGTTTTGCCCATGACAGTAATTGGTAAGTGATCTCCCTGTCTTTATCTTGATGCATGTGCTTTTGTGCTTCATTCTCCCCACCAAGCTCCTTTTGAGGCATGGGAGTGAGGAGCAGTTGGCTGGGAATCTGCCAGCCCACCAGGGTCTGCAAAGGCTCCGGCCCTTACGCATGTCAGCAAGTGGGACTGGATTCCATTTTGTCTCTGTCCATAACATTGGTTTATTCTGAAGATATTGCACCTGTGAGTGTTAACTCCGCTCTCACTGTAGAAAATGGAAGCCTAGAAAGATCTGTTGTAAAGTTATTGTTTGTTGTAATTTAACTGATTTATTGGTTTTAGGTCTTGAAAATATATCTGACCTCAGGGAGAGTGCTGTAACTTTGGGGACAGTATGCTGTGTTTTTTGTATAAATTAAAACCCTTCATCTATCATAACTTCCTTAATTATCGACTGTAGCACCACCAAAGTTACAATTAAAAATCAGGAAAATGCTAGTCAGGAAACCCAAAAAGACAAAGACTAAACTTCAGTTACTTTTTACTTGTGCATCTGGCTTTAAATATACCATACATTTATGTACTATCTGTCTAATAGTATAATATGTACATCAGTTTAGCAAGTATAGTGTAAGCCACCAGATGGAGTAGTGTTGCCATCAGAAATGAAGAGTAATAGAAAGAACATATTTTTTCTTTTTACTTTTGTAACATAAGTTGCAAGGTTTTTTTTAAGCTACTGTGCCAGTTTAATGTATAACTCCATATGGTAGAACTTGTAACCATTGACTGCAGTACATAGCTGTGTTAACACATTTCTTACTTTTTCACAATAAAGTCTACTTTAACTTAATGTTTAGGCTTGGGAAAGAGAGAAAGTTTTTCCTTGTGAGGTTTGTATTAACCTGCGTTGACAAACAGTATGCAAATTTGATCTTTTTATCTTTTTTTTACCTTTCAGTTTTTTTCTTTACCTCATAACTCGCGTCTGTTTGCCATGTCATTACTTTAGGAAAACAAAGGTAGCTAATTTCCTATTAAGGATCTGACAATGTTCAAATACCTCTTGCTACAGTGCTTTCAAATTAGAAGAGGCAGAAGAGATTTGGAGATTTTTGTTGCTGTTGCCCTCTATTTTCTGTTTCTTTTTTTTTCTGCTGTTCTCCTAGGATCTTCTTGCACAAGAGTGTAAAAGCATTTAAAATTTGCAGAATGAAAAGATGGCACGGGCAATGCTGGTACCACCAGGATCCGACAGCTTCTTCCATTTCACCAAGGAATCTCTTGCAGCTATTGAAAAACGTATTGCCGATGAAGCAGCTCATTGTCACAAAGACGAGCATAAAGATGATGGTGGTCATGAAGAATATCACCCAAAGCCAAGTAGTGACTTGGAGGCAGGAAAGACACTGCCATTTATTTATGGTGATATTCCTCCAGGAATGGTGTCTGAACCCCTGGAGGACCTGGATCCATATTATATCAATAAAAAAGTAAGTGTTTTATATTAAGAGTGTTTTAAGTTACCTTTTTTTTTTTTTTAAATGAAAAAAGATCTTTTCTTCTAATGTCTGAGGTTTACTTATGATATTTTGAGTTAGTGGATTTTGCATGAGATGTCCTTTAATCTCTTCAAACCTGATTGAATGCTGAAGCACTTGAAAACTTCCTCTGTGTCTGGCTACTGTGTTTCTGGGTTGTATAGCAAACAGACAGTACCTGAGGTCTAGTTCAGGAGGGCAGTCTTTGTACAAAGTGCTTGTTCAGTCATCTGCCAAAATGATAATTTGTCAAACATTCCTTGAAATCTCATAGAAATACTTGTTAAATGTTAAACTCTATTTGACTAGGGAGGGACATAAGTTAAAAAAATTACTATTATCGCATACTGCCAGCTTCATGTGATTTCTGTGGATAGGTAACAGCTTATATCACTTACAAATGTGAGTTTGTATGCTAGTCAAGGCTAGAACAGTGTACTTTGTGTTTCAATATTGGGTCTATGTTTTAGGCCCTATGTAGACCTGAAGACAAAATCTAAATTTATATTTCTGTACTCTAATGTGACTCAGATTCTTTTTTAGATACAATGATAACAAAATGAGGAAAGAGCAAGGGTGATGACTTTGGCAAGTCCAGACGAAGGTGTTTTAATGTAGGCATGAGAAGTGGAATGATGTTCAGAATGAAAGCACAACTGAGTTTACATTAACAAGGCAATCCAAAATAAGCAGTGAGTGGTTATTTTACTGTGTAAATCAATAAAATGCTTGTTGAATTGAAAACATAGAACAGGTTTTTGAAATGAAGAACTGGATATTAGAGAGATTGATATCTTGCAAGTAAGTAAGTGACCTAAGAGCTATATTGTCGCTGTAAGAAGCAACTAAGTTAAAGCAGTGTTTGTTTTTTTGTAGTACAGAATGTTGAAAACTAATAATCAAATGTATTTTTTTTAGTTACTTTAGTTTTTGTTGTTTCAACTTCATGATTGCTACTGTCAAATCTGTTTCTTCTAAAACAGAATATTATTAGAAAACAAAAACATTCAGTGTTAAAATCTGCTTATTTCTGAAAAGTAGCCTTTTGGGAGAATAGTCATAAGATGTAGATTGAATTAAGATTTCATTAGATGACAGTTTCATTGTGTCTCCTAGTCAAAATCCCAAATGGTTGTATAAATGGTACTAATGATGACTGCACAGGCAATAAAGGCAGTAAAGCCTTTAAAAGCCAAGGATGTCTCACCTCAGAAGCAGTTTTAAAGTGCTGAAACGGTTAAAGAGTTGCTCCTAAATGTCCAAAAATGGTTAACTAGGTGCTTTGTTTCGCATTGCCAGCTCTGATCTAAAGTGCAAGTAACATAGCTGGATTAATTTTTAATGTTTAAAAATGACAAATTGTTAATTATATTTTTAATGTAATGACATAATCCTGGAAAATGCTGAAATGCAGATTTTGTTTAAGAGCACAAAGACTGTATGGTGTTCAGTTTTCATTGCTCGTGAAAACGTAGAGGCTGATACTTGCTTGGATAATTCTGCTGAAAATAAATTTGGCTACTTATATCTGTGTAAGTGCAGCCTCTATTGATGACAAATTTGTTACCATGTATCCTTAATTTCCTATGTCCTCCTTCCCCCACCCCTCTGTTTTTTCTTAAAGACATTTATAGTATTGAATAAGGGGAAGACAATCTTCAGGTTCAGCGCCACACCTGCCTTGTACCTTTTATCTCCTTTCAATATCGTTAGAAGAATAGCTATTAAGATTTTGGTTCATTCATATCCTTTTCACGTGGTTTGTTAAAAATGATTACTGGTCTTTTTTAACATTTGATAATATTGGAGTTTTTTTTGTTTAGTGTTTAAATGTGTTCCTGCCCTTAATTCTTTCTCTCAAAATGAATCAGAGCTAAGATTTGTCACTTTAACCCTCTGATTAAATTCAGAGGAAGAGACCCACAGCATGTGTTCCTAGATGACAGGCAGTAGTATAGCTAGCATTATTGTGCAACATCTTGCATTATTTATTACGTTGCTAGTGTTGGGGAACTGTATCATATATGTTGTCAGTATTCTATAGCCTGGTCAAATCCTCGTGTTTTGTATGACGCAAATTCAGCATAAAAAAAGAGTGTATTCCTTAACTACAGTCAACATTGTTCAGCATGCTCATTATGCTCACTATTTTGACAAACTGTGTGTTTATGACATGGACTAACCTTCCAGACTGGACAAAGAATGTAGAGTAAGTATAAGTAAGCGGTTTAAAAATGAAAAGCTAAATTAAGAGCTAGACCATATAGTTTTACTTACCCTTGTGTGTATTACCAGTATTCTTCTTTTTCTAGCCTGGAGTTTGATCCCAGCTGCAACTCAGAGCAGCGCAGACCTGCAAGGAGGAGAAAAGCTCTGATATTGTTAACCTTTTTCTTTGAGCAAAACTCTGATTAATATTCTTGTTCAGAATGTTTATACAAGTCATGTTTTTATGCATTATCCCTCTTGAGATGTTCCTTCAGCATTTTTATTAAAAACAAAAAACAAGCAAGAAACCACTCAACTTGAAACCGCTGCTTTGCAGTGTGGAAGATGCTTTCTATAGCCCTTATGAAGCACCTTCATTTTGTGTAACAAATCTAGAAATGTGACACACTATTTTTAAAGAAAACACCTCAGTTGAGGATTATTTTTAGACATTCTTAAGTCTACCTGGTTGGCTACCAACTAACTTAAGTAAGCACTAGGTTTCACTTACCTATGGATTTTACTTCTGACATGGCAACCTTGCTGAAATTTTTATTTGAGCTAAAATATTTTCTTAATGTTAGTCATGGTTATTGTTATTTGTGCTCAAATTTCAAAATCTTAGATGCCAGAAACTGCAAAAATATGTTTCAGACAAAATAAATAAATGAATATATCCGATTATCTTACAGAAGAATGGTGGGAAAACAGTCATAGTTATATGAGTTTGTTACTGCTCGTACAGTGCATGTACTGATCACTTGCTTTGAGTGATTTTCCTTTATACTTGTGATGTTGTATCATTGAATGACAATCTTTAACTTCTGCTTTTATGTTTTCTCATAGGTACACTTTCACCGGAATTTATACTTTTGAATTTTTGGTAAAAATCCTTGCAAGAGGCTTCTGTATAAATGATTTTACTTGCCTTCGTGACCCCTGGAACTGGCTTGATTTTGTCGTCATTTCCTTTGCGTAAGTATATAATTTTTTTTAAGGAAAATATGAGTTAGAATTTTTTTTAACCTGTAATGATTTGTTTGAGTTATCTTAGCTTATTTAAAATTAATAGTAGTTGAATTGTTTCAGATTTTTCCATTTTAATATTTTACGCTACTGTAGCACACAACAGAATTAGTGGACTGTTCCACCATATGAAAGAAAAACTGTCACTGAATGATCAATTTTAAGTAGTATTTAAACAATAAAATCACAGAAATCCATTTCCTTTTTTATTTATATTCAGTGAAAATACTTAAGAGTGTATTTCTTAGGGAAAACTTAACTGAAACAGGAAAATATGAATGTAAGTCTGTCATGTAAAGTTGACCTTTCCAAAAAGAAAAATAGTCTGGATTACAGGTCCAGGTAAGTCGTATACACTCTACCTTAATTCTGAATAACTGTGATTTAATCCTACAGGTATATAACAGAATTTGTAAACCTAGGCAATGTTTCAGCTCTTCGAACTTTCAGAGTATTGAGAGCTTTGAAAACTATTTCTGTAATCCCAGGTAAGAGGTAACTGTGTAAAATGGTAGGCGTTCTACATAACCTCTGTTTAATTTTGTGTGTGCTGTCATTGTGTTTGTGTGTGGAATCCCTCACTACAGATATGTGACAGAGTTTGTGGACCTGGGCAATGTCTCAGCGTTGAGAACATTCAGAGTTCTCCGAGCTTTGAAAACAATATCAGTCATTCCAGGTGAGAGCTAGGTTAAACACTGAGGCTGACTGAAATTCCACAGAAGCTGAACTCCTATTTTGAACAGAAGCATCAAGGTTTTAGTTTTAACTTCAATTCGATTCCTTTTTCTAATTCTCTAAAACACTCCGCATCAGTGTTTAATACATTCTTGCATGAGAAATTGAATTAAATAGCCTGTGTATATTTCCACTATATGATGTCAAATTTTCTCTCCCACTTTAAGGATCAAAATTAATTATTTTCATTTTTCTCTTGCTAATGTGAATGTTACTCTTTATTGAAGACATTGGGATTGAAAATTTCACTCTGTTGTGAAAGTTGAATCACTGACAAAGAAAAAGGGATAAGAAAATGAGGGTAGCATGGGAATTGCATGATGAATTTTTTACCTTAAGATGCCTGTCTTCACCAAACCCAACCTCCAGTTGAACAGGATGCAATTGAATGCAATCCTTAACATTTCTGCTACAATGCAATTGTGTTCTGGTTTTGTTTGCTGTGATAGAACTAATACATTGTGTATTGGAATGGAACACTGGCAAAGGTTTGGAGCAAGATGCATCAAGAAGAAAATAAATCAACTATTTTCTTTACATGTACTTTATATGTATAGAGAGCATGAATAAAAAGTTACTTTTTCATTTGAGGAGCAGGTGCTTTGGAATGTGTACCGTTCATTCCCATTAATATTTTCAAATTAATTTGTCAGGAATTAAGAGACCTGTTGGTAGATTTTTGCTTTGGGAAATATTTTAAGGCTATTTTTGTGAAGCTTGCATGATATTTAAGTGTGTTGGAGTAGTTCACATTCATTTTGGCTTAGGTAAATATTTAATATTATAATAAAAATCTGCCTCTGTTTGCAGGCTTGAAAACTATCGTTGGAGCCCTAATTCAGTCTGTGAAGAAGCTCTCAGATGTTATGATCCTGACTGTGTTTTGCCTGAGTGTATTTGCACTAATAGGACTGCAACTATTCATGGGAAATTTGAAGAATAAATGCTTGTTATGGCCATCAGAAAATTCAACATCTTTTGAAAAATACATAACTCCGTACTTTAATGGTACGGTGTTTGATTGGACTGCATACATCGAAAATGAAAGTAAGAAGTACTGTTATAACTTGCTAAAATTTTTGTATATAAACTCACAGAGAAGATTACTCTTTCATTTTAAGTGATAGCACTGGTGAAGTTGTAATGCACAATAAACTATGAGATATACTATAACAACTTCCGATTGCCAAAAATGTGATTGATTGTTATGTTTGTGTTGGAAGTGGATTTACAGGGTATTGCTTAGGAATTACTTGTAAAAGTAGTAGTATTTAAGGAAAAAGAAATTGGTAGAATAATAGATGCTGGCTTTCCTCCTCAGTGACCCAAAAGTAGAAGAAAGTATGGTTGTTACAGGCTGAGTTTTGTTGAGTCATATTTCAGTCCTTACTTTAAAATGCACCTTAACATCTCTGCTGTTTTCCGTGTTTTCAGGTTTTCTTTCTATATTTCCGAATGGTTAAAGTTCTGGAAGTTCTGTGACTCTATTGACGTTTTATGTGCGGTCTGTCGTTTTGACTATTTGCCTAAGAAGGGACACAAAAAGGGTGTGGTGATAGTGCTATCTATCAGCTTTGTGGACAATATTGTCTGATAGTTTATATGCTGTAAAATACTTGTGAATTCTCTCTTCAAATACAGTATATAAATTCTCTGTTTCCATTTCCCACTAAGTAGCAGTCTAAACCTAAAAGACAGAACTTAAATCTTCCAGAATGTCAGTTGCTTCCTATGCTACAACTGTTGACTTTACTGGGAGTCGTTACAGAGTGCTGATGCAGGCAAAGCAGTTCCATCTAGTTGTGTTTGCATTCCTCCTTTCTGTAGAACCTGTTCTTAATCATTTGTATGTGTCAGTTGTATTACAATTGCACTAGGCTCAGTTGTGGCTCCTCCTGAGATCTCTTCCAGCATATCATATGCTGGTCAACTGTGACTGAGTGTGATACCCTCTAGTGGCTTTTCTTAACATCTGTGTGGGTTCATTTATTTAGGATCAAGGCCAGATCCACTTTTCAAGTCTTGTATCCACATGTCAAAGTACTGACACCTGGCATTTTGATCAGGATCTGAACACTTAGACTTTTGGCCAGCTCTGAAGATATTATGGAAGTGTAATAGGATTATAATTTTTCTAACATTGTATAAGTACTGTTCTTGAATGGTAGGATTTTGGCATCACTAGGTTTGCTTTAGGTGTTCAGTTTAAAATCCTCCTGTCTTCACATATTCTTCATCCCATGGGCTGTTTCTGGTGATTTAAATACTGCAATAGTATTTTACCCTGTGAAAGCCAGAGCCATTTGTCAACTTGAAAGGTACATTAAGAATATTAATTGAGTATGACTGAAGATTAGGTTAGTTGGGATAAATTTTTTCCATATCTGTCTGTTTTCCAGATTTTGGTGTCTGGCTATCCTCATGGTGAAAAGTTTTTCTTTATATCCAGTTGGAACCTCTCTTGTTTCAAATTGTGCCCGTTCTCTGCCATTCTGCTGCCAAACACCAGTGAGAAGAACCTGTTTCTGTCCTGTTAATAACCTCCTTGTAGTTGCTGGATGCTTTCTACCAACTACCCTCACAGCTTGCCTTCCTCCAAGGGCAAGTGCTCCAGCCCTCTCATCATCTTGCTTACCCTCTGTTGAACTTGCTCCCTTCATCAATGTCTTTCTTGCATTGCGGAAGCCAAACCTGGCTATGATATTCTAGGTACAGTCTAAGGAGTGCTGAGCTGAGCGGGACAGTTGCTTCCCTTGCTCTGCTGGCTGTGCTTCTCTTCATGCAGCCCAGGAGGCTGCTGCTGCCCTTCCTGGCTGCCAGGGCACACTGCTGGCTCACCTTCACCTCCATGCCTGTCTGCCGAGACCCCAATGCCTTTTCTGCAGAGCGGCTCCCTAGCCAGGCAGCTCCCAGGCTATGCCATTGCAAGGGGCTCTTCCTTCTCAGGTACAGCCCAATTTTATGTGTTTCTTGTCAGCACATTCCACCAGCTTGCCTAGGTCCCTCTGAATGGGGTCTGCCCTCAGGCATGTCACCTTCTTCCCCAATTTGTTGTAGTCTTTTTTTTTTTTTTTTTTTAAAGAACAGCACAGTTGTTAATCATTAATTCTATTCATTTATTTCTGAAGGCTACCATCTTATAATTAAAAGAAAAATTCTGTTAAGTTGTTTATAGTACAGCAGCTTTTACAACATTGCCATAGGTATTAATATACATACGTCTTCATTTTAAATTCTACCTACATATTTTCAGTCACAAGATGTGCTAGCTAATGTTGCTCTGACTTCAAAACTGTTAGCCAGCCATTGTAAACAGTTCCATTTTTAAAAAGATAGGTTTTAATTGTCTCATTACAGTCTACCTACTGAATAAGAGGAGGTGTTTTAAGCTTTATACTTTCTCTCAGTTATTGAGATTTTGGAAGGATATTCAGTTTGCTATGGCTCAAGAAGAGAATATAGCCAACTTATGTTCTTCTAATAATTATTCTAGGATTTTGTTTTTACATTGTGTTTTTCTGTTATTCTTTAATTTTGCAACTTTACTTACCTTTGTGGAAGTGCCAGTATTTGAACCCATTATTGGGAAAACATGAATAAGAGATTATGAGCATTCAAACCATGATATCTTAAACATAGGTTCGTCCTCACAAAAAAAAATCCAAAACCAAACCAACTCCCTAACGACCCCTCCCAAACCTCACAAACAAACAAACAAAACAAAAAACAAGGAAAACTCAAAAAACTCCTTCAATTTATAATCATGTCACTTCCTATATTTTCTTTAGGTCATTTCTATCGCCTAGAAGGACAAAAAGATTACTTGCTTTGTGGCAACAGCTCAGATGCAGGGTAAGTTACACTGAAAATTACATACTAACTGTCTAAAAAAAACCATTAAAAATATCACTCTAAACTTAAAAAGCTAATTTAGCTACCTAACTTCACAATCAATTATATGTGGTCATGGTTCATAGTAAGTAAACACTTGAATGAGTAAAAATGTTAAATGAGAAAGTACTTAGCTATAAATTCCTTTTAAAAACACTCATGTAACCAGACAATTCCATTTGAGCAGGTAGCTGTTGCATTATCAGTGACTTAAGAGCACAGTTTATCGTGGGTTTCGTGCCATTTCTCTTCTCTAGAATATGCGTGGGGCACTGGGGCTGATGACCAACTTTTGGGAAGACATCTTCAGGATTCTTCTATCTGTGGACTACATGCATGGCACTGTCTTGCTCTCTCTTTGTGATGGTTCTTTTTAACAAAATCACATTATTCTATATTCTAATGATTTATCAGTTCACCCCTTGGTTTTGGTTGGTTATATGTTTAAAAAAGATATATCTTCTTTTTTGTAAACATTTTGTGTATGTATATTAGTAACTATCAGATAATTTTATGTGTGTGTGTAAATACAGCTCTAATTTACACATGCATATGTATGAAAATAAATCTTTCTAGTGTCTTTCTGTGGAGGTTTTGTAGGCAAGAACCTCATCTACCCTTCAAGAATGGAATCATAACTGAAACATTGTGCCTACATTTGATATCAAGATTGGATCACCTATCTGATATGTACAGGTTTTGGAGATAAAAGTATTAGTATGATGTTTGTTCGCTGTTAAGAAATTGGTAGAATTTGTTAATTTGGCTTCAATAATTCACAAACATTCAGAAACAAAACAATCTGCTATGCCAGCTGACAGACAAAATTCAGCATATGTATACTGACTTCCTTTTTATTTGCACGGAACTATTCACCTTATGGAATCTTTGTGTTAAGTAAACATATTATTTCCACTGAAGAGGTACCTGCAGAGGTAATAACTGAACTGTTGGGAATAGGTTTCACTTCATGAATAATGGTGAAAAAAGTTTGGAAGAAAGATTTTTTCATTTATTTGTTTGCTCTTTTCTGGCTTTTTTTAAAGAACACTTTATTTCCTCACTACTTTTTAAAATGTTGTAAATCACAAATAGCAGCACCCTTCATAGATTAGATCTAATGAACCTTCATTAGATGCTCGAGATACAATAATTTAAAAACAATTTTTTAGATGCATTGCATTACTTTTTTTTTTTTTTTCCTCCTAGTAAATGTCCAGAAGAGTTTATCTGTGTAAAAGCTGGTAGAAACCCCAACTATGGATATACGAGCTTTGACACATTCAGTTGGGCATTCTTGTCACTATTTCGACTGATGACACAAGACTCGTGGGAAACCCTTTATCAGCAGGTGAGTGTATAGTAAAAATTGTGGTTAGCGTCTTACTGGTCCCAAATCAAACATGGAAAGGCCATTTGTATTTATATTACATACCATTGCTATTGTTAGCAATTGAAAATGAACAGTATGAAAGGAAGCAAATTCACAGAATCACAGAATGTTAGGTATTGGAAGGGACCTCGAAAGATCATGTAGTCCAATCCCCCTGCCGGAGCAGGAACACCCAGATGAGGTTACACAGGAAGGGGTCCAGGAGGGATTTGAATGTCTCCAGCGTAGGAGACTCCACAACCTCCCTGGGCAGCCTGTTCCAGTGCTCTGTCACCCTTACTGAGAAGAAGTTTCTTCTCAAATTTAAGTGGAACCTCTTGTGTTCCAGTTTGAACCCATTACCCCTTGTCCTATCATTGGTTGTCACTGAGAAGAGCCTGGCTCCATCCTCGTGACACTCACCCTTTATATATCTGTAAACATTAATGAGGTCACCCCTCAGTCTCCTCTTCTCCAAGCTAAAGAGACCCAGCTCCCTCAGCCTTTCCTCATAAGGGAGGTGCTCCACTCCCTTAATCATCTTTATTGCCCTGTGCTGGACTCTCTCCAGCAATTCCCTGTCCTTCTGGAACTGAGGGGCCACAACTGGACACAATATTCCAGGTGCGGTCTCACCAGGGCAGAGTAGAGGGGAAGGAGAACCTCTCTTGACCTACTAACCACCCCCCTTGTAATACACCCCAGGATGCCATTGGCCTTCCCGGCCACAAGAGCACAGTGCTGGCTCATGGTCATCCTGCTGTCCACCAGGACCCCCAGGTCCCTTTCCCCTACGCTGCTCTCTATTATGTCATTCCCCAACTTATACTGGAACCTGGGGTTGTTTCTACCCAGATGCAAGACTCTACACTTTCCCTTGTTATATTTCATTCAGTTTTTCCCTGCCCAACTCTCCAGCCTGTTCAGGTTTCACTGGATGGCGGCAGCACAGCCTTCTGGCGTGTCAGCCACTCCTCCCAGCTTGGTGTCATCAGCAGACTTGCTGATAGTACACTCTATTCCCTCCTCCAAATCATTGATGAATATATTGAATAGTATAGGCCCCAGTACTGACCCCTGAGGCACTCCACCAGATACAGGCCTCCAACTAGACTCCGCCCCATTGACCACGACTCTCTGGCTTCTTTCCTTCAGCCAGTTCGCAGTCCACCTCACTACCCGATCATCCAGACTGCAATCCCTCAGTTTAGCTATAAGGATGCTGTGGGAGACTGTGTCAAATGCCTCACGCAAGTTAAGGTAGATCATGGTAGATCGTGTCCACTGCTCAATTCAGTTGCAGAATTGAGCAGACATGGGCACTGTTTCCAGAATCTCACATGGTTTTTGAAGAGACACATGAGGTTTTTTGATCCTTTAATTTTTACAGCGTATATTTCATTTTGTGCCTTATGATAAAGCATCTTATTTTCAAAAAACTTTGATATTGTGTTTAAATTGCAAAAATACTGTGACAGCAAAATCTGTATCTTAATTTCTGTACCTTGTATCCTATTTTTGATCATCAAGTACATGTCTTGATTTATATTACTTTTCTTACCATAGTTTTTTGTTATATGGTATGTGAAAATCTGTTAATGATAATAAATATTATCTTTTAATTATTTAATCAATTGTGCCATCTTGAATTCTTTTGATTAATTCAAGGAGAAGGCCTGCTAATGCCTGCTGAGCATACTAAGCATCCAGCCTATGATATGTGATTTACATTAATTGCTGTGATCCCATATCCTTTTGAAGAGTATTAGGTATAAAGAGGATTGTCTCAAAGCAGCATGATCCTTAAACATGTTTTTCTCATACATGAGTGCTACCCTTATTTTGATTACTTTGTAATTCAGAAAGCTTGTATGATCTTACTACAGAAGGAAGAACAACTCAACAGTAGTTCTTCACTTTTCAAATTCAGTAGTTTTGCAGTTCATAAGCACTTCATGCATGTTTTCACCACATGGCTCATTTATCTTCTTCTCCTATAGACGCTACGAGCTGTTGGCAAAACATACATGATATTTTTTGTTCTGGTCATTTTTCTGGGTTCCTTCTATTTGATTAACTTGATTTTGGCTGTGGTTGCCATGGCCTATGAAGAACAAAATCAAGCAACTATGGTTGAGGCAGAACAGAAGGAGGCAGACTTGCAGCAGATGCTCGAACAGCTGAGGAAGCAGCAAGAAGAAGCTCAGGTATTTTCTAACAAGAATTTGAGCTTTAGTATATTCCTTTGCATGCTATTTGTTGAAAACAAACCAAATAATTAAATTAATATATATTTTAAAAATCCATTCTTTTACATGCCTCACAAGTACTATAGACTGCTTTGGCTATGGCTTCTTATTGGTTTTAAAATGTATGATGTCTGAAGTGTTAACGAATTTCTGAACTGAGAACAAAAAGTACTTCCCAAATCAGAATAATAGTTTTAAATTAAGTATTTCTTATCTAGAGGTAGTATGTATTAACCTTTTATGATAAAATTTCCAATCGTCATTTTAGAAATAATTGCTATACTTGTGAAATACTTGTCAAGCCTTGATTAGAGTTTAAAATATTTTTATCCATAAGTTTCTGACTGATTTTTGCTACTTGTGTTATCACTGGTGAATGAAAGACTGAAAGTAGTACCCCAATATTTTTTCCTAAGAGCAGCTTAAGGAAGCTGTTACATACAATAACAGTTTAAATTAGTTTACTAAATTAATACAGGCTGAAGTATGACCCTGTTTAGCTCTTTCATTTGCAGTTGCATTCAGTCTATTTTTTTTAATTTTCATGTATTTTCTACTGAATTTTGGGGCAGTTTTGCACAAATCCCTCTAGGCTTTTGTCACACATCTAGAAGCAATTTGGTTTAAGTCTTAGGATCAAGGTCTCTAGCTTTCTTTTAAAAATGTGATTTGTTAAGCATCACATTAAATAATTGCTGTGACAGGCAATAGCAGCAGCTGCAGTAGAGATGACTGAGTACAGCGGTGAGAGTGGGATTGGTGGACCCTCAGATAGCTCTTCAGAAGCATCCAAGCTTAGCTCAAAAAGTGCCAAAGAAAGGAGAAATAGAAGGAAGAAAAGAAGACAGAGGGAGCTCTCTGGAGAAGAAGATGACACGAAGGATGAAAAGCTTCCAAAATCCGAATCAGATGGGAGTATCAGAAGGAAAGGTTTCCATTTTTCTTTTGATGGGAACAGACTTGCTTATGGGAAGCCATTCACATCACCCCACCAGGTACTGTGAATAGTTCAGTTGTCATTTTGGGGGTTTATGAGATAACTGTAATACGTGACAAACTTCACTGCAAGTTTGTAAAGTAAGACAACCAAGAAAAAAATCATGTTGCGTTATTTTAAATACCAACTTACTGTTGGTATTATTTTCTAGAGTGTACCTGAAGAAGTGTTTAGATCTCTCTCATTTTGTTGTTTAGGATCTGGTGGGTCTTAACAAGCACAGCAGCGTTACATTTTCCTAGTTAATTTGAAATGGAAATCTCTCTTTAATTCATAAAGGGAAAATTTAAGTAGAAAGTATCAATGTAGAAGACTAAGGATAGTAGTATCTTTTAAGATTATCTATGTGGATCATTAGAATTTCTAGAAGTCTTGATTTTTCTCTTTAATACAGTGAAAGAAACTACTATGGCCTTATACATGTTCATTTTTTTTCTCTCTAATACTTAAGATATATGGCAAATTTAGCCATTCAGATGACTCTCATCTCTAGTCTGATATCTACCTAAGGCACTGTATTAACAATAACACTGACAGATTCCTGGGGAATATATAAATTATTATTTTTTTAATACGTAGACATGCATTTTATGTATTTAAAATCTTCAATTGGTCATTTTGTTTGTTTCCTTTGCAGTCTTTACTGAGTGTTCATGGCTCCCTGTTTTCTCCCAGACGTAGTAGTAGAACAAGTCTTTTCAGTTTTAGGGAATACGGAAGAAAGATGGGATCTGAAAATGACTTTGCTGATGATGAGCACAGCACGTTTGAGGATAATGGGAGCAGAAGAGGTTCTCTCTTTTTGCCGCACAGACATGGTGAACGGCGGAACAGTAACATTAGTCAGGCCAGTAGGTCATCAAGAAGGATGGCGGTTTTTCCAGTGAATGGGAAGATGCACAGCACTGTGGATTGCAATGGGGTGGTTTCCTTAATGGACAGACCACCAGGTCTGTTGTCACCTACAGGACAGCTTCTGCCAGAGGTGATAATAGATAAACCGACAACTGATGACAACGTAAGAAAGTTTTAAATTACTCCAGGTTTCATGACCTTTATTTATTGCCCCAGACAATGTTTCAATGGAATTAAATGTTTTGAAAATGGTTGAGAAATTGTAAATGCTTTTGCATATCTTACTGTAATGAAATGGGTTTACGGTGATTCACTGCAAAGTGAGAGGTTGAAGCATGAAAATGAAAGAGAACAAAGTAGCATGTTTTATATACTTGCAGATCAATGACATGCATACACCTGCATGGTGAATCCAATCAGTAATGTTCTATTGCTGAATTTGTTTTAGAACCCAAAATAGGGTGCTCAGCTTTTTAAACATTCTGCATATTATTATGTTTGTTTGATATTTTTTTCTTTATGGTTTCAACCTCCCTTTAAATGTGTTTTCTAATTCTCTATCAGAAATCTTCTGGTTCTGCTTGCCACCCCCACACCTCTCCTGTATTTAGTATCATGCAAATGTAGCATAGCCTTTAAGATTATGTTGACATTTTAGAAGCTCTGAAAGCTGTTTTTTCTCCTGGGTCTCAGAGATGATCTGAGTTTCTCACTGCCTAGAATCAGGGTACAATTAAAAAAAAAAACCAAAAACCATGCAAATTCATCTATTTCTTCCTCTGGTCAGTTTACCCTTTCCCCTCAGTCTTTAGCAATGGAGCAGAGGGATCCATTGCATGTTTTTTCCTGGAAACCTGGAATCTGAAAGAACATCAGCCAGATTCCTTACAGTTATAATCTTCTTGCAGTTTATTATAATTTCATTTTCATCTATTTATTTAATTTACTTTTTAAAAAATCTATCTATGCTCGTACATTCAAAACTCCTTTATAACTGAGGTGTGTTCAATGATATAACACAGCTTTCATTTTTTTTTTTTTTTTCGTAAAATGATTAAATACTTAAAAATCATTTGGGTTTTGGGTCAGTTAAGTCAGACTTCTTTTGTTGCTTCTGTTGAAATTCATTAAAAAATCAGAGATGATAGCTTTTCAATGTAAAAGATATAATTTAAATTAGTTCTGGATGGGTATAGAAGTCAAGGCCAATCTACAAAAATTACTGTTAGAAAATAATTGTTATTGCAGCAAACTTCCTGGCATAAATCACATATTATAAGTATTTTCTAAGTAAACTAGTTGGGAAGTGAAATATTGGTGAAGTATACAACTGGGAACTTTTCTGATTCCAGTGTTGCAACAGTCTTAGTTTGTTTCCTTGGTTATGGCCTCCTCCAAAATTTCTTTGTGTCTAATTTTTTTTTTATAGAGCACTACTACAGAAATAGAAATGAAAAAGAGGCGTACAAGTTCATATCAAATACCAATGGAGTTGCTGGAGGATCCCAATTTAAGGGAAAGAGCCATGAGTATAGCTGGGATTATCACAAATACAATGGAAGGTGTGTTATGACTGCAGATAGATGAACTTTCTTGACATAGTCCTAGATTTTCTTGAAGGTATTGTATCACAGTGCAAATACAGAAGACAAAAGATATGTAGCCATTGCAAACATGTAAGCTAAATGATAGAACAAAAGTGCACATACATACTGAAAAAAGAAATGAAGGAATCTGATGAGCAGGCTAACTAAGAAGCACATTGTAATTAAAATAGATAATGTGTAGGTGTTTTATACTAGTTATTCATGTTCAGCAGTACAGTTATTGGAAGAATGCCTTGCCATAAATTTTCCAGAAAAATGTTACTGAAAATTAAAGACCAGGCCTTAGTTAAGGAGAAGGAAATTTGTATTAGGATTATTTGGAACAGTGAAATTATTACTAGTGAAATTCTTGAAAAAGCCTGAATAGTTTTCAAAAAAACTGTTCATGGTGAATTAATCTTATTTTTCCTGCAAATAAATAACTAGACATTAGAGAGGGCCACGAAGTTGGAAATTTTACTGAGAAGACTATCCTTAAATGTAAGCATAAATAGTTTTATTTTTTTAAACAGGATTGCGTCATCTTAAAAACAGACCGCTTTTTCAATTGTTAGCTCAAAACTCTTGAGATTTTTCTTCTAGTCTTGTAAAAACTTTTTAGTCAGCAATAAGTTAAATTCCTGGAAAGCTGAGGAGGTTCCTCCAAACATCCTTAATGTTTCCAGGGATAAAGACTAAAACCTGAAAAAGCAGATAAAAAATTATCTTCACGTTCTCCAAAACTTGTTCACTATACATTTATTTTCTTCACAGAACTTGAAGAATCCAGGCAAAAATGTCCACCTTGCTGGTATAAGTTTGCCCATACTTTCCTAATTTGGAATTGTTGGGAGCCCTGGTTAAAAGTAAAGAAAGTGGTTGAATTTATTGTAATGGATCCATTTGTTGATCTGGCTGTCACTGTTTGCATAGTTTTAAACACACTGTTTATGGCCATGGAACATTATCCAATGACTGATAATTTCAGTAATGTACTTAAAATAGGAAATCAGGTAAGTCCATCAAGCTTTATAATTTGATATATTTGGAACCTGTTTTCTCTTTGAAATCGAATTACTTTTATTGGTTTTGGTTGTTTGTTGTTGTTTGTTTGTTTTGGTTTTGTTGTTTGTTTTTTTTTTATTATTATCATCCCATAAGATTAATGTTAAGCATTTAATTGTACTAAGAATAGAAAATACTGTTTGAGATATGTGGTATTCTATAGTAAAATTTCTGCAAATAGTTTTTAACAACCAGAATTTGAATGACACAAAACCAAAAAAAAGAAATCTGACTTGTTTTTGTTCAGTATTACCGAAAAAAAAAAAAAAAGAAAAGTAGGAGCCAAGTTATATCCTTTCTACTATAAGTATCATTGGTAACACAAGAAGAGTTTCGTGTCATTTTGGGTTATTATTTTGCACTGTTATTTTTGTATTTCCATAAAGAATGTTGCTTTGATTGGTCCATAACAATCTGGAAGGCAAAGAATGTGTGACTTATTCCAAGAGTGTCTGTTGAAACTTTGGGTTTTATTCCCTAGTGGACACAGTCTGTTTGTTGGGTTTGAGGTGGTTTGTTTGTTTCTTTTATAATGGCAATAACACAGATAATATTATCTGCTATATTCCTTAACCTGTGCTTATTCTACATGCTAATTCTGGTGATTATGATGTAACAATACAATCAAACCATTTGGTTATTAGAATATATGAAATTCTGGTACATGTTTGGAATGTATTCAGGTTTAAGTCCAGAGTTGTTAATGTGTCAACACTTTAATTTTATGCTGATATTTTTAGCCGATACAGACATAGTTCAGAGCTTTTACCTTAACCTGTAGTCTTTCATTGTCTGTGGAAGATAATCATGTCATGTTGCTGTTTAAAATAGATGTAGGATGTATTTGAGGAGGAAGACAGGGAAGATGAATAGGTGAGGATCAATAGCTGTCACAGAGCTGTGATCATGCCTGCGTGTTTAGCCCAGAAAACACAACCATTTTTTTCCTTTCATGTGTAATAAAGTAGCTTAATATTAATCTTATTTTGAGCTCTGTGTGTTCCTTTGTGCTGATAAGAATTTGCATTTACTCCCAGTCAGCTAAAATACCACAATAATACAGGTATAGTTTCAGCAGTTGGTTTCCTGCTTTTTGGACCATGTAGCACTAAAGACTGTCAGATGGTCCTGATTGTTTTTGAAGTTTGTTCATCTGTCTAGAAAAAGATAAAAAAATATTCCATTCTGTAGATACTGGTGGTCATACATCTACGGTAAATACAATTAATTTACTCCCTTTTCAATGACTTTGTTTGCCTTCTGCTCCAGAAAGCATCAGAGGCATTCAAAAGCAGAAATGAATTGTACTTTAAACATAAGCCTCAGCAGAATTGGTCTTTTTTTTTTTTTTTTGGCCGCTAGGAAGAGAAGACAAGTTTACTAGATCTGTAAGTTCTCACAAAGGCTTCATTTAACAGCCACTCTTCAATTTATGACCAACTCATGTTTTTCCAAACATCTTTATTAAAGCAGCTTCCATTGTAGCAAGAGCAACTGTCATTATCGTGCTGAGGAAATTTCCTTTAATTAGATGAATGGCAGGTACGAGGAGCAAACAAGTTAACAGAGTTATACTACAGCTCATTTGGATGATGCCACTTACCTTTTTTTGAAGTTCAGCTTGTGATAATATTCCTGACCTACATCCTGCTGTAAGAGGGTTGATACTTCTTAAGTTGTTCTTTCTCTGCTGGTTCAACTTCTTCATACTTACCTATAAAGTAACAACAAATGTTATTCCTTCAGGTTTTTACTGGAGTTTTCGCAGCAGAAATGGTTCTCAAGATAATTGCCATGCATCCTTTTTATTATTTCCAAGTTGGCTGGAATATTTTTGATAGTTTCATAGTTGGCCTTAGTTTGGTGGAACTTTTTCTGTCAAATGTGGATGGATTGTCCGTTCTCCGATCATTCAGATTGGTAAATAAATTAGTGATAATAATATACCTGCTAATGTGTTGTATTTGTATTTTAAGTGTACTCATGTAAATAAGACACTTTTTAGTTTTACATTTTTTTTCCTAACTGTCACAGGCTATCTCTGCAAACATCCTTTACAAAATTACATGTTAACACTGAACAGTGTGTGCCATTTTATGGTTCAGAAATATCTAAGTATTTTTTCAAGGGAAGGGGCTGTAATTTTATTGTAATTGTTTTTACATGGATGGGTAAAGCACAGTGAAGTGTACAACCTATTTAGTGCATATTGAGGTATATAAATAAGTAAAACATTTGTAGCCCTCGGTCTACTTCCATATCTGGAAATTGTAAAAAGACTAGAAGTGGGTTTTTTAATGCAGAATTACAAAATTCATGTTTTAAATTAAAAAAGATTGATTTTTCTCTTCCATCTTGGGGGAAAAAAAAAGGAGTGCTTTACTTTATTAGATAAATATTTCTGTTTAAAAAATGATAAATGAATGTTGACACTTTGAACCAGTGTGCTATTTCTTTTATATAGAAAAGTATACATATATGCCACACACACAAAAAAAGAGCAAATTTAAAATGTATTATGTTTTAAAAGTGTGGATTTTACAAAACTTCTGTTTCTGTGTAAGGGATGGTTGTTGGCATCATGCTGAAGTTTCTTCTTTTTGATATGGCTGAGAGTGACTAGTTCATAATCTATTGATTTCTATAGCATTTTTGTAGCTACTGCAAATAACGTCTCTGTTTTTGTTTTTCAGTTGCGAGTTTTCAAACTGGCAAAATCTTGGCCAACTCTAAATATGCTGATTAAGATTATTGGCAACTCAGTGGGGGCTCTGGGGAATCTGACCCTGGTGCTGGCCATCATTGTGTTCATTTTCGCTGTGGTGGGGATGCAGCTGTTTGGGAAAAGCTACAAGGAATGTGTCTGCAAGATCTCCAGTGACTGTGAACTTCCACGTTGGCACATGAATGACTTTTTCCACTCTTTCCTGATTGTATTCCGAGTGCTGTGCGGGGAATGGATAGAAACCATGTGGGACTGCATGGAGGTTGCAGGCCAAACTATGTGCCTTATTGTCTTCATGATGGTCATGGTGATTGGAAACCTAGTGGTATGTAGCCAAAATAATCTGAGAAATCGTTTAGAGAGAGAATAGTAACAGAACCAGTAATGACATTTTCAAGCATTATCAAATATTTTCTTTACATATATTTTTAATAATTTTGAATGTATTACTAGTATGGTTTCTGATACAGAGTTTTCTGTTTGTTAGATTTCTGATTCTATGTAAAATCCTCAGCTTGGAGGATGGGCCCCCTCAGGGGTCCAGAGTACAATTCAGAGGATATGGGTGAGAGAGAAGCATTGTGTGTTCACGGTTTTGTGGACTTCTCCTAGTTTCCTAGAGAGAGAGAGAGAAGAACAAAGGCACCCCGAGCATTACGCTCCCAGGATGGGAGTTTGCTGTTTGTGGAAGAGGGCGCAGCAGGGCCTTTTCTCCCTAACTGATTGAAGCATCACTTTCAATCACACATTTGTTTAATTTGATTTTACTTCTGCTATCTCCTACCTAAAAGAATGCTTTGACATTCTTAGATTCTGAAATTTAAGTCATTTGAGCCCTGCTTGCTTGACAGCCAACTTTTTACACAAATGGGGTACAGAAACTTGAATTGGAAAGCAGCAGAAAAGACATCCAAATACTTCATGCTCTCTTTCAACTCTTTACCTTTTTGCTTCCTATTCTGTAAGTACTTTTTACAGACACTTCTATAAGTGGTTTGTGTTATATCTTCTTTTTTCACAGGAAAGCATCAGATCTGTACCAGTTTGTACATTGTTGTGTATAAATTTGTCTTTTAAAATATTCTTCATATTTATTAACTCACCAGTATTTGAGACCCACATTGCTCCACCTTTTGCTCTGCTTTTCTCATTGCCTACTAAATCTTCCTCTATTATTCTGCATCTTTTCTTTAGGTAACTGTTAGTAGCAAAAGAGACTTTAAATTGGCCATCCTGGAGGCATTCTTTAGGACTAAAATTTCTAACAATGTGAATAAGCTAATTATCTCTAAACCAGTCATGCTACTAGTAGCACAGCCATTTGCTCCAGGATTTTCTACAAATCTAGTGTCTTATAATAAAGAGAACTGTGAAATCGGTTGACCAAACAAAACACTCTCCTTAAATAGTTTTCTAAATCAGAAGATAGAACTTTGTAGAATGAAGTATCCATCTCTCTGATTTTTTCCACAGTGTTTACTATATTCTGATTTTATACCATAGCTCCAAAATAATTTCTTACGTGAGTAGACAATCCCTGCTGTATGTTCAGGGCTCTGTTATCCAGTTACTTTCAGTGTTCCCAACACATAGTTTTACCCTGTTGCCTTCAAAGCTGCACGAAAGAGCTGATCTGAAGGCTTTAAGAACTGGTACTCTGCTGCTTTGTCTGTCCTTATACCATTTGAGCTCCTGGTAAGCTCTGGGCTTGTATAAATGGGATCTATTCTATGTTTTGTCTTGCCGTGGAAAGAGCATGACTTGAGGTTAGGAGATGGAGTGTACATCACTTTTTTAAAGTCACATAAAGCAAAATATTTGTGTGAGTTTGGACCAGCATTTAAGCAAGCTGTTTTCTGCAGAGATCAGCTACACAAATCTTCTGTTGCAGAGTGTTTCACTGTGCCAGAGAAGTAAACATGTTGGATCTGTTCAGTCAGTACCAAAGAATCATTCATTTCTGACCTTCTACAAACATAAGCAGAAAAAGAATTTACAAGTGTCTTCATGGTCATGCACCAATGCAAAACCACAAAAAAACCCAACCCAAACCAAACAACTGCATTGCGGTATAGGGCACGTGTTGTGCTTAAAACACACTTTATTTAGTTTACTTAGGTTTCATTATTTCCTTTACTGTATATAATGCTGGAATCAGATACTATGTTCATAATGGGTTTCATAATGGGTGACAGAAACAGCATGTGAATGAAAAATTGAGAAAATTCAGCTTTCAGCTGTATTGTCTTTTTTTTCTTTTTTTTTTTTTAGGTATTGAACCTTTTTCTGGCCTTGCTGCTGAGTTCATTTAGTTCAGACAGCCTTTCTCCTACAGAGGATGATAATGAAATGAATAACTTACAGATTGCTGTTGCAAGAATTCAGAAGGGAATAGATTATGTAAAGAAAAAAGCAGGTGAATGTGTCCAAAAGTCTTTTTGGAAGAAACAAGCTGTTACAAATCAAAGAACAGCAACAGATCAGTTGAATGGTGAGAGAGACCATTGCATTTCCAACTGTACCATTGCTGAAATAAGGATAGATACAAATTACCATAAAAATGAGAATGGAATGGCCACTGTTATAGGTGGCAGTGATTATATGTCATTCATAAACAACCCAAGCCTTACTGTTACAGTCCCAATAGCTGTTGGAGAATCTGATTTTGAACATCCAAATACAGAAGAGTTTAGCAGTGACTCAGAATTGGAGGAAAGCAAGGAGGTAAGATTTAAATATTTTTATGTTTTCTGTATTTCTATTCTTACATAGTATGGCTCTTTCTGCTTAGAAACAGGGAGTGTTTGTGATTTAAGATTGTTGGACTGTACTGAGAGTGAATGAAGTGGGAAAATGGAGCTAAAGAGTGTAGGAAATCCTAGCAGAACTGTATAAAACATATATGAACCCATGTATAAAGAGCTTTGAAAACAAGCTTTTCTAATTTTTAGTTGCGTAGACAAACTAGCATATATGTACAGAACCAAACAGAAACAAAATACCTGAGGGCTTTTTATATAATAATAATAATAATATTCCCATGAAGTAAGGATAAAAATAAACTACTATTTTAAAACATTAGAGGAGATATTAATAAAGAATATAAATACCCTTTGCATTTGATTTTTAAAGCTCGCTGAATTCTGCAGATAATCTAGCAGAGGTGCTAACTCAGGCTAATGAGAGCAGTAACAGCAGTTTTCAAGTCCTGATGTTAAAATGAAATGGGAAAGCCAAGGGAACAATGTCAGTATTATAAGGTGAATATGTCAACTAAAAATAATGAAAAAACGTAGAATTACTGAATGAAAAAATATTAATTTCTTGCTTGTTTGTGAGAGTTTGTTTGAACCAGTCACTTCAAAGTCAACTGCCTGACCTTAAACTGGGCCAGCTTTACGAAAGTAGTTATTTGTTAGCAGCTGCAGACTGAGGGCAGAAGCAAAATCATGGATTTCAGTGGGATCCTGAGAGAACTTCGAAAAGTTAGATTGCTGTGCTGTGGCTCCAGTGCAGACTCTGTCTGGTATCACCTCCACTGGTACGCGAAGACACAAGTTCATTAGTGGAATGTCACTGCTTTTGCAGACTGCTGTACTTCAACCTGGGTTGCTTTGTCTGGATTGTTTTGTTTCCTTTTGGGGTATTTTTATTTGATTGGTTGTGGGCTTTTTAGGTTTTTGGTTGTTTTGAACTGGAATTTGCCCATATTCTTTCTAAATTTTAGAAAATAAGTTTGTTCTAGTGAACTGCAGTTAAACTAAATTTGGAAGGTGTAATAAGGTGGCTCTTTAAGTGTTTCTTTTATTGTAGAGTGCAGTGTTCAATAATATTACACTTATTTGTTATTTCAGCAGCTCATTTCCTGACACTTGATTTGTTTCATCTACATTTTGGAGTTTCTGTTACTCCATATATTATGCTGACCTCTAAGTTAAGAAGACCTTAGATTACCATTGTGGTTTAACCTGACAGGCAGCTAAACACCACACAGCTTTTTACTCACTACCCCACCTCTTTGGTGGGGTGGGGAAAAGAATCAGGAACAACAACAAAAAAGTAAACCTTGTGGGTTAGGATAATGAAAGTTTAATAGAACAGAAAGGGAAAATAAAAATTATAGTAAAGATAATAATAAACCAATACATAGAAGATGTGATGCACAATGCAGTTGCTCACCACTCACTGAACTGATACCCAGCCAGTTCCCAAGCAGCGGTCCCGCAATTCACTTTTCCCTAGTTTATATACTGAGCGTGATGTTCGGTGGTGTGGAATATCCCTTTGGCCCGTTGGGGTCAGCTGGCCTGCCTCTGCCCCTTCCTGGCTGCTTGTGTATCTCCAGCCTCCTGGCTGAGAAGGCCTTGACTTATAGACATTGCTTAGCAACAACAAAAACATCAGTGTGTTATCACCTTTGTTCTGGCTTAAATCCAAAACACAGGACTATACCAGCTTCTAGGAAGAATATTAACTCTATCCCAGCCAAAACCATGACAGTTACTAAGAGGCCTCTTCAAAGCAAATAATGTTCATAATTTGTTTTAAAGTATTAGCTGTACTTTCTAAGGAAGCTATAATGTCTGCTGAACAGCTGCTACATCTTTTAAATGTTAGTAATCTGAATAAAGGATACTGGCCTTCTTAGTGTGTTTTAATAAAACTTGGGTTTGTGGAAGGAATATCTGTTGAATCCAGGTAATTTGCTCTGATAACTCTGTTAAATCTAGCCCTTACCTGGAAATTATCCAGCAATTGAAGACACCTGGTTCTTCACTATTTTATGTTTAAGAATTAGGTAACAAAATCTATGCCTTCTCACCTCTGATACTGAAGATCAAACCTTCTCACCCCTGAAATTGAAGATCAAACATCAGCATTAGCTGTTTATGAGATACTACAATATAGAATCAATTTTAACCCACTCAGATTTGGAAAAGGTGGCTAAGGATTGAAAGACAGAGGAGATATGTGAACTATCAATTAAAAAATCACGTACAGTAGTTCATAGTAATGAAATTGTCTTTCATTTTTTAGGTTATTTCAGTTTTTTCAGACTTTCCCTTTAAATGGGAGCAGTTTGTATTGAGGTTATTAGATAGCTACATTATTTGATGAGCCTTTGAGAGGTCTGGCAAGAAGTGAGGTTTGATTTATACCAATCTCATGTAGTAAAAGATAGATTTGAGGTACTTGAGGAAATTTGAGGTTTATTGCTAGGCATGGGTTTTTCATTTTTATGTTGTTATATATCAGTTATAATCCATAATGTACCTTTAGGAAAAACTTCATAACTAAAAGGGTTGACAGGCAATAGAACAGGCTGCATGGGGAAGCGGTTGTGTCACCACCTCTGAAGCTGTTTAAAAGGTGCTTACATGAGGTTCTTGCCTACAGGGTTGGACTTGACAGTGTCAGGTTAACAGTTGGACTTGATCTTAAAGATCTTTTCCAACCAAAATGATTCAATGATTCTGTGATCAAAGTATTTGAAACATTTTATTTTTTTTTCTTTTCTTTCTTATTTTTTGTTTTTTTCTTTTAAGTCATGCAGTTAAAAAAGCTGGGAAAAATTGCTTACCCGGAATTTTTTGTATTCGATCTGATATGATTGATTTGTTTTGCTTTGCCTGTGGCTTCTTTCTGAAAGTGTATCCTAGTTACATACTTGGCATCTAGCGAAGACCAGGAACAACCTTGAAAATTAAGTACAAGGGAAAACATATTTCTGTGTTTTTAGAGGTGTAGGATGATGAAGGCTTTAATATACATATTGTGGCTGTATCTGTCTCTGTGGACTTGGTTTGGGGTTGTTTTCTTGGGAGTAGGGCATTGGAGAGGGTTTTGTTTCTTTTGTGGTATGGGTTTTTTTGTTTGTTGGTTTGGTTTTGGTTTGGGGTGGGTTTTTTTTGTGTGTGTGTGGTTTTTTTGGCTTTTTTGTTGTGGGTTTTTATTTTTTTGGTTGGTTGCTTTTTAAAGTTCAGAACCAAGACCTGTATACAGCTATGAGCGTCAGATATTCTGCTAATTTTACCTCTTTCAGTATGTCTTTGGATATCTAACTGCACATATCTAATCAACAACTATAAATATTATGTTTTGCGAATGTGTGATATATCTAGTAAACACATATTTATATAAGTAGGAATCCATACTTCTGCTGTTTCTAGAACTCAGCCCAAAAGGTACCATGTTTTAACTTCATTGCGTACCATTCTTACTTCTCACAGGAGTAAAATCAAGCTGGATCAGTCAAGAATGCAGATCTGGTGCTTTTTAACCAGGCAGAGCAACGTGTCAGCATGTTTACACAGGTTACCTAAACAAATCATACATATATAATCATTTTTGAGATTGATTGGCCTGCATGCTACCCAGCTACAATATATTTTTCCCCATCCATTGCAATGTGGTGGAAACACGCACAGTGCTCTGTAAGCTGAGTCCCATGACTCACATCACAGCATGGTTGAGGGCAACCCAAACATGTTCCTCTCTCCTTGTTACATCTTTAGTATTTTCTGTACTACTTCCATGGCATAACCTGCATGCTTTGTAGGGATTTTTTATTGTTAACTGGACCTTAAGCATCATGACTGTTCAAGTTTAAGAGAGGTTAAGAGGCTACAATTTTCTGAAAATGGAAAGGTAATCTTCACTTGACATTTTCTGTTCATCTGTTGAACCATATTTTTAGCTGTAATGTATTTATGAACATTGTCTGATCATGGTCATTTGAAAAATGACTTCATAATATTGCATATATACAATTACTTGTGTGCTAGCATGTTTGTATCTTTTGATATAAATTGTTTCATGTTTGTTGACAATGTTTTTGTAATTTACATTCAAGTTTTCTCATATGAGAGAAGCTAAAATATAAGGTGAAGGATACATGCCTGGAAACAAACATGTTTTTTATACATATGCATAGTCCTTTGGAATATGAATGTAATAATTTAGTTACATTCTACTCATGAAGTTTGTGTATATCTGTAAGACTGGAAGTTAGAGAATCGTTTATGTCAGTTTTGCTCTTCATCATCAATAATTGTTTATTTGTGAACTTGATCAATTTGCTTGATTTTTAGAAAGACAGGCATAAAACACAATTTCAAGTGAAAATTTGATTCTGTAGGATTCTGTGTTAATGTCTAAATATATCTGGG
Source organism: Streptopelia decaocto (assembly GCF_964273445.1). Lineage (NCBI taxonomy): Eukaryota > Metazoa > Chordata > Aves > Columbiformes > Columbidae > Streptopelia > Streptopelia decaocto. The sequence continues at coordinate 48,624,609 of NC_138660.1, forward strand.
TGTTTTAAAGTGACACAAATTAGAAAGTTCAGGCAAGAAAGAAATAAAAAATAGAGAAAGGCAGAGTAAGGCTAAAATTAAGACAATTGTTAAAAAAAAAAAAAAAGGAACTGGCATCCTCTTAGACCTCTAAACTCGGGAACCTCCACAACTGTAAAAAAAAAAAAAACCTTAATTGTACCAAGCTATTATTCTTCATGATCTCTTCTGGATAATTGGGCAGTACCTTTCCTTGCTATTAAGGGTAAATACAGGTTTGCCCGTGTGGTTTTGTTGTGGAATCCTGCATTATCTTTCATGTATTCTTTTACACGGAATTACGTACTGGAAATATTTCAGGTCTCACTTCTGTGCCCAGGGGGTCTGCAAGCTATTCAGAAAGACGGAATGGAAAAATATCTTTGTAAGGATATTTCCAACCCATTTTAGAAGAGGTACTTAAGTAGGGGAAAGTAGAATGTGGTAGTATCCCATCCTGCTGGCACTAACTTTGGGGGAATGATTTTGATTTGGTGGAGATTGTTTGTGTGACACTGCTACTGCTTCAAGTTCTGCCGTCATGACTGGACAGGCATAGAACAGCATGCAAAATAGTAACCCAGGGCTTGTAATCATTTGACTGAAAAACTTTTTTTCATTTGGATCTCACGTTGTCTTACTGTAAGCTTCCTTGCATGATAAGGCAGTTCTTTTTTTAAAAAAAATTAAATGTGTGCCCTTTTTTTTTTTTAAGTTATGTAGACCAGGAGAGGTAAGGTTTGGGTTTAGTTTGGTGAAAAAAACTAAGTACGTTCTATGGACAATACTTTTGCTTTCTTTAAAAGGTAAATAATTTGTAAAACTTATTTATAGACATACTTACTCTTTTCAGAAAAGGAAAATAAAAAGATCCCAGTAGAAGTGACTTCACCTACTGTGTTTATACTGAATAGTACCATACTCAGTGAGAAGTCAAGCTGATGCAGTAATGATGGCTGAAAAAATATGTGCTTTTTGTCCTTTCTGTTGTTTTAATTAATAGTTGAAACTAAATGGAAAAATGAGGTTGTTTTTCTTGAAGAAGCATTTCCTGCTGAAAATAGATCTGATTAAGCAGGAAGATATTCAATTGATGGAATATAAGTGACGTGATGCAGGTGTGCTGAGGTTTTCTGTTGCATTTCTATTTAGTAATATTTTCTGATCCTCTTTTCTAAGAGATTCCTGAACATGCTCTCCAAAGCGCTGTTACCAATAATCATCTTTCACATTTTACTGCGGTTACTTTAACTCCTTCTCCAGTAAAAATGGACTCAGTCTACTTAAATTAGAAAGAAAAAAGAGAGATATCTTCAGTGAGTGAGAAGATGAGAATATGCAGCACAGTCTTCCTTTGGTTTTTTGTTTGTTTGTGGGTATTTTGTTTTGTTCTAAATAACACGAGACAATGTTTCCCTTTTATTCCTTGCATTGTCAGCTGTATTGCTGGTATGTTTGCTCTTTGCTTTGGAGTTCAGGAAGCATCAGATTTTCCTTTACTATTTGCATATCAAAATGTGAATGACTTAGAAGTTGAATGCACAGTAGGTTGCATCATGTGAATAGTCAGTGACCTACTTCTAATTAGTTCTTATTATGAATTTTCCTTTAAAGTCATTACCTGTGATTTTGTATACACTTTCATTTATTATTTTTTAGATGATGCTCACTAAACATTGTTTCTCGACTAATTACCTCAAGCAATCCTAAGCGGCTTCAGTGGGATGACTTGTAGTAGTAACATTATTGTTGCAAGTATTTGTGCCATCATACCTTGAGTCCTTCAGAAAAAGGATCATGAGCTCCAGATTTTGACCTTGCAACAGTACATTAGATACTTGTATTGAAAAAGTTAATCTATTCAAAGTCTGAATAGCTTTTTACTGCCAACAGTGAAAAAGAAAACAGGTATTATATTGAGGCAATTCTCTCTAACAAAAATGTTTTAGCTGCTGATTTGCAGATGTCAAGGCAGATTGTCAGCTTTTGAGTATGAGTTGTGCCATTCAGTCCAGTGCTGAGTGTATACAAAATGGAGCTTCTTACTGTAGTTTGGTGAACTTTGAAAAGCAGCTCAGTGCCCTGGAAGGTGAAAGATGAACATTTCTGTCTTTCCTAGAAGTCTTGTTCTTAGAGTGATTCACAAAATCAGTTAGATCTCTGTGAACTTCATACGTAGTAAAGAAACTAACTGAATTAGAATAGGAAATTTTCTATGCATAATGTTTTTTACCATCTGTTTTTATTGTTGTTTGATACCTTCATCGTAGTGAAAAATATGAGCACCTCACTTGAAAAAAAAAAAACAATGTTTAATTAAATCTGTAACTCTTCAGGAACAAGACTATATCCTGTGATGTTTTTAGAAGAAAGAGGGAACCAGGCTAATTCTTCTACCATTTATTAAATTAGATATAAAACTTCATGTTATAAACACATTGATTCTTTTCTGTTTCTTTTCTGTTCCTGGTTGTTCATCTTTTAATGTTGTTAATTCATAAAAATCTGTATTAGTTCAGTCGTGTTCATGTCATCTGCTCAAACAGTGTACTAAGTAGCTTACAGTTGAAATGACCTAGTGTACGTCATGTTGTTTTTAATTTTTATTAGCAATATGATGCAAAACTTCCTTACTCCTAAAAAATATATTTTTTAAAAATAGTAATTTGTTTTATAATTCAATTCATTATTTCAGTTTACCCACCACTGCTGCAACATGTTGCAACATATAAGCTATGTCATGGAATGATGAAAGCAGCATATTAATACAATGATGGAGGCATATAGTGCTTTCCTCGGGTTCAGTAGGATTAGTAATGGGAAAAGCTGTTTGCTGTGAATATTGGTATTTTTAAATTAATGCTACTAAAAATGAAAAGAGGTGTTTACATTAAATATGAGTAATTTGGGGGTTCTATTCCAGATAAACAGTTTCTAAAGTAGCAGCAAAGTAGGCAATATTACTGAATCATTTTTAATAAAAGTTAATGCAGAACACTGGGTTACTTTTTCTTACTAAATTGTCTCTGTCTTCTTTCACATATATGGCAAAAATAATTGTTTGATACCTAAAACAATTTTGTCCTTTCACATTTCTCAGTTGAGGTCTAAAGATAGCTTGATTGGATAGTGCCTGTAACTTGTCTGCTTTTATGTTTTAAATGTCTCTTAATCATGCAAGTCTAGCTAAATTAACGAAAATGGTTATTTCTACGGAACCGAAGCTGTTTTACAAAGTGTGCTTACATCATTCCCTACAGACATGTAGTTGTGTGAATTCATTACTGATGTTGTGTACTTCTGGGTAATAAGACTGTAAGATGTCAGTGGATGCTGTGACCAAAACTACTCTGACTTAGTTTGGTACTCAGATCAAGTGTACAGGACACCATATCTTCCTTTAAAATGTCCACAGACTATTGATTTTTTGTAATACACATGCAGATTACAAAATAAAAGAATAAGCCTTTATTTATTTTTTATTAGTAACTTTTGTAATACTAATGTGACTTACATAATTTTAATGATTAAAAAATATCCTTTCTTTCTGGGTGTTAACTGTACAGATATGCGTACCAGAGTAATGGGTAGTTTCAGAATGCACAATGTAATACATATGTGCATTCGCAAAAAAGAATGCAAATTAATGCCAGTTGAAATGTATTTTATCATACTTTTTCCTTTTTGAAGCTTAACCGTATATATGGAAAAAACAGAAAAGGTGTTAACACAGTAGTTACAATTATGGGTTAAGACAGGGTGGGCTTAATTTGTTTTATGAATGAGTTGAGGGTAGTGTTCAAATACACATCTGAAACAAAGCTTCAATCCTGATTTTACTTTAACATTTTCCAATCTAGATCATAAGAATGATCTTAAAATGAAAAGTAACTGAATTGTCTGTGTTCAAACGTAACCAAATTTTATTATAAATTGTAGTATATGCCTGAAGTGGTTAGCTTGCATCACACTGATGTTGAAGATGCCGATAAAAAAAAAACGATAATTTATTTCTTCTGTATTATAAATAATGGGCACTGAATTAAAATCTGCCCTTAAAAATCTACTACATTTTCTCCATTGGCCAGTATACCCTGACAGTTCACAATTTAAAGTTTTTTTTCTTGTCCAAATTTACTGTCATTGGGTTGAGGAGACTGCTCTAATGGAAGTAGCTACTAACATATGTCATCTTAAAGCATACCATATAACTTGAATAGTATTTGTCTAAAATATAGCAAGAGAAATTATAGTAGGAAAATAATAGTAGAAAACAAAATAAATAGAATATGTATCAGAAAATCTACTTGGTAGTTGTTAACTTTGATGAATGATAACACGGTGCTGTATATAGGCCAAAATATGCCTTGCAATCTCTGGGTAAAAAGTGGGTGATTTATGCACATTTCAACAGCATTGACTGCTAAATGTGGATGTTTGTGTGTATTTCTGGTGACAAATATTGTTCTTATTATTACTTGCACACAGTGTTGCATGCTTGAAGATAATTACAATTCTAAAAATGTAAATATTAATAAAGTATAACAGTTATTGAATTCTATTTTCAGAAGCTAAATTTTCCTAGCTCATCTGAAGGAAGTACAGTTAATTTAGCTCTCTTTGGAGAAGAAAAAGCTGAAACTGAACCAGAAAAAGACTCAGAGCTACAGGCATGCTTTACAGAAGGTATGGAAATAAAATAGTGGGTTAGCAATTCCGTTTCAGTTGTTTGCAACAAGCATTGGCAGTTCAAGGAAGCTATTTGCTACAGCAGTCCTGGATCCCAGTTTGTGAAGACTTATGATATAGATAATTTTGCCTGTTGTAGGTAATTGTACAGAAGTCCATGGAGCCATTTGTGGATAGAAAGTTGTATATGTGTGTTTGTGATCATTTATAATATTGCTAAATAAGCACTAGGCACAATACTGTAAACTGATTCTCAGCAATCAGGAATCCTGTTGATGAAAATGACATTCTTAGTAGTGAAATCTGCAAGACCAAATCCTACACCAGGTGTGCTCCACTAAGAAATTCAAACCAGAATCATGTGATTACCCATGGTCCCTTCACAGGGCTAGAAATCAATCGAGTGGATGATTCAGATCTTGAAAAGTACAACTCAAACAACAGAGTAATTATCTTGACATTACACCGTTAATGGAGGGAGGGTGTGCATAAATATAATGTTTTTATTCAAGTAAAGAAGTCCGAACAGCATACTTGCACATCCTTAGCGGTTTCCATTTATTTTAGTTCTGAACAGCTATATCCTTTAGGGGACTACTGAAATTTACTGTTTAGGAATGTCGTTCCCATTTTTGTGATATTACAGATTTTACTTTCTTTTAACTCATTATTAAAATAATTCAAAACAAAATATGTCCCAGGCTTAACTCTTCAATCCTATCCATGCTTTTTGATTTACTATTAGGAAGACACCATTGACTTAGGCTAGGTCTCTTGTCCTTTGAAATATTATTTCAGTCATCTTTAAAAAAATATTTTGTAATGTGAGGCTATATTGAATACATCAAGCTCTTGATTAAATAAAAATTACACTTCTCAAATAATGTGTTACATTACAGTTCTTCCTTATCCTTATGTGATGTCTGTCAATCCTTGGGCATAAGATTATTTTTTCCATAATGTAGGCATTTTGACTAGTTAAAGTCAGTCATGCTCTTTGTGTTGGTAGCTGCTTTCTTTGAGTTGATGACATATAGCGTAACTTATTTGTAAGATATGAACTTAATGACACACAGGAATACTATAATGCTGCCTTTGGGACCCATTAAAATGGTTCAAACTTGACTATGTTTCTACGTGGTTAATCATATATAAAGAAATCAGGGGACTACTGTTAGCCAGGCAGATGCTGTGCTGTGAGGTAGGGAGCTCTGCACAGTGGGGCAGAACTCTGTGGATGGTTGTCACGAGTCTGTACCACATGGAAAAGCTCTCACAGTTTCCAGTTAAATCAGTTGTTTATCTCATGAAAGAGGTGTCCTTAGTCAGCCCTTGAAGCAGAGGTCATTCTTTGGTATAACAAAATAAAGGATGTTCACATCTGTGTGATTTATTAGAACCTTAGTTGAGAGGCAAAAGTACTTTTAAAAGAAGCTGCTGTACTCTTGAACTACTTTGTGTGAATGCTACTATGTTTCTGCTCCCTGACAATTCTCATATGTTCTTTGATTATCTGTATATAAATGGAAAATAATTTTTAAAAACGTGTTTATAAATGAAAATTAGATCAATTAGATGTCTCCTTTTGATTCTAAGCTTGATGTAGCATCAGGGTAGTAGAAGAATTGTGTACATGCAAGCTTTCCTACATCCAAAGTATCAAATCAAGAAGGTAAGGATGGTTAAAAGTAGCACGCAGTAATTTCAAGTGCCAACTTCCACATTAAACAGGAGCTAATTAAGAGTGATTTTGTCTAATGACAATTCTACCGTATAACAGTTTGTCCTTGTGTTATTAGGCTGTATACGGAAGTTTAAATGCTGTAAAGGAAGTACGGACACCAGAAAAGGAAGAATCTGGTGGAACCTTCGAAAAACATGCTACAAGATAGTAGAACACAACTGGTTTGAAACATTCATTGTCTTCATGATTCTTCTCAGCAGTGGTGCTCTGGTAGGTAGAGCATACACCCATAGAAACAGTACCTATAAAAATGTTTTGTCAAAGATAGGATTATAATGAATCTGTGTTCATTGAGGAAAAAAGACAAAGTTGGCTTGAAAGAGACCTTGGAACTAAATTCCGAGAATATTTTGGGTAATGCATATAAAAGAAGTCATTAAAATTCTGCTGTTAAATAACACTCTGCAGATGAATTTTTGATGAATACAAGGTGATATGTGTGTGTGATAGTGCTTATGAAAAGGCTTACACTAAGATTCTTGTTTAAGAAATTATAAAAATCACACTAAATTAATTGTGTGCAATAGCTGGAACAGTTATTCAATTGTCTGCCCTCTGCTCCGGCACCTGAAACACCATGTCCCTTTTTTCTTCTCTGACCTTGATGTTTGCAGAGTAGTTTTTCCCACTTTTTTCTTCAGTCCTCACACTGCCATTCAGCGTTTTGTCCTTTGTTAAACATGTTTTCGCAGAGGCATCACAACCTTCACTGATGGGCTCAGCTCCCTGTGGTGGGTCCACTGTGGAACTGGCACAGAACAGCCCCTGGCCCCTTCTCACAGTGGCCACCCCTGCAGCCTCCAGCCACCAAAATCTTGCCACCAACACCCAATATTGGAATTCAGCAATCATCAGCAACATAATATTTGGTCACTGTAGCTCATTATTCAGTTTTGTTAGCTGAATTTATTATAATTGGGAGACTGCCTTCTGACTGAGCCTGACTGGGCTTTTCAGGGTGACAAATTGTAATTCTGTGTTGACTATTATTGAAATTTCTAAAAACATTTTTGGCAACTTCAGTCATTTTATTGTAATTCTATTATCAAGCAATGATAAACCCTAAAACTCAGAACAAATGCAATTGTAATCTCTGCTAATGCTGTCTCTTCAAGTTAAAACATCTAAAGTTCAAGGTGATTTTACTTTGCCATTTTTAATTTGGTTCTTTTGGTTTAATGTGTAGTTTGCAAAGACCTATGAGTATCTGACATATGCAGCCCATTTTTACAGGCTTTTGAAGATATATATATTGAACAGCGCAAGACTATAAAAACCATACTGGACTATGCTGATAAAATCTTCACTTACATCTTTATTCTGGAAATGGTGCTAAAATGGGTGGCCTATGGTTTTCAGACTTATTTCACTAATGCTTGGTGCTGGATGGACTTCCTGATTGTTGATGTAGGTATTACACTTTCCTGAGTAGCTTATTTCTGTTGTTTAAGCAGGTCCTTTTATGTAACACCAATCTGATACATATTCTGCATTGTGTATATATACATATATATGTATTAATTGGGCTTAAAAGAACAGACATACTGGTGAATAAGATTCCACTGTAATTATTCAGTAAAAATCTTCCTTTATGCTGTTACTGACTCCATGTGTTCTGTGTTTTACTGTGCTGGGTCCCAGCCACTTAGTGAGGACTGTCAGCTGGTTAGACTTTCTGGGGTTGGTGACAGAGACCAAGGAGGAAGCAGACACAGAAAGGAAAGAGAAGTTTAAGTGAGCACATAGGGTTGAGATAGGACAGTTGATCCTGGGCGTGATGAATCACTGGCACGGAATTGCAGGGGAGAATGGTATCAGCAAATTGGGGAGGGAGCAAAATAAGAGGGGTTGGGGGAAAGGGGACAGCAATTGGAGTAAAAAGGATTGAGGAAAACAAAAAGTGATGGCCTACAAATTCCCGGTTCATGTATCTGCTACCGTGTGAATTATTCTAAGTGTGAGTTAGCAGAAGCAAATGCTGCTGGCTCATGTTTTATCATGATTATAATAATGCATCTGTAGTACAGCACTGTTTACTATTGTAACGTCATGTAGAATGGGATTAGGTTTTCAGTACGTTTCAGGCTTTGGCTGAGTTTATTGGGAAGATGAGCTTTTATTCAAATTAGTTTTACCCAAATTGCCCTTCGTTTTGTATAGGTATGATGTACCTTGTTCTAACTAGCACTTTGTGATGAAAGTTCCAGAGATTAAGGATTAAGGTCTGTTGGTTTAAACTGTTCTGATATACACACGCAATATTGTATTCAGGTTTTTTATATATACGTGTATATATATAGATATCTATATATATATACTTTTTTTGTTCTTGTTGTTCTTCTTCTGCTAGAAGCTTAAGATCCTTATGAACTTTTTTCCTGATATACAGATCAAAGTTTTTTTCCTCTAGGAACTATATTTGTATTGTAAGACTATTTAAAAAAAAAAAAAAAAAAGTTCTGTTTTGGTTTTTTTTGCTCTAGGTCTCCTTGGTTAGCTTAGTAGCTACTGCCCTTGGTTTCTCAGAACTCAGTGCAATTAAATCCCTCCGAACTCTACGAGCTTTGAGACCTCTGAGAGCTTTGTCACGCTTTGAAGGCATGAGGGTAAGAAAAAAAAGCATCAGTGTGTAAAACAAATCCATAAAATTATGCCTAATTATGAAATCATGGAGGAATACCAAACTGCATGTCTGTTTTCAAGGCCAATGGTAACATGTTTGATTGTATTACATGTATTATTCCTTTTCTGTTGGTGTTACTTCAATGTGTTTTAATGTTTTACATTATATCTTTTGCTGTATTTGGAAAGAAGATAATCTTCTTACTGCCCTATATACTGTTTTTAATTTTTTTTTTTCCTGTGTTTTTCTCCTAGGTGGTTGTGAATGCTCTTACTGGAGCAATCCCATCCATTATGAATGTACTTCTGGTTTGTCTTACATTCTGGCTAATTTTCAGCATTATGGGAGTAAATTTGTTTGCTGGCAAGTTCTATCACTGTGTCAACACCACAACTGGTGAGCCATTCCCACCAGAGAAAGTCGATGATGTAACTATGTGTGAAAATCTTACCAGCACTGCTACAGATGTCCGTTGGCAAAATGTGAAAGTGAACTTTGATAATGTTGGAGCTGGTTATCTTTCTCTGCTTCAAGTAGTAAGTGTATACATTTTCATAAACTGTTTTTCCAGTATTAAGCTTTATAGCAGTAACATTTAATTCAATTTTTTTTCAGTGTTGTTTTGGAATATATGAATGGATATGAGATTGATTTTATAGTTGTGTTCCATGAAACTAATAATATTGCTTATGGTAAAAATCTGCTACATTTTATGGCCAGATGGATATAAAGTTCCTTTGCACCCAACTGCTAGTACCTTTTTGAGTTCTACAGAAATACAGTACCTAGTTAAAATTAAAAATGAAAAAAAAAATTTTTAAAGTGTAGCTAGGATTAATTTTCTTTTATTTTCTTGATCTGTTAAGGCATTTTGACTTAGATTATTACAATGGCAGTCTGACAGATGCATTCAAGAGCTCAACTGATCTTCAAATGAAAAGAAAGCCAACTATTGATATAGAAAAAGATTTTAAATTCACTTTTCCTTTCTCTTCTTTCCCATTTTATTATTCTGTGAGTCCTGCTCCAGTCATTGTCTATTATTGTCAAGTGGGTTTTTTTGAAGGTAATTTCTAGTTTGTATTTAAACTCTAGATGAGCAGCTGCAGAATTCACTAATCGAGTTCGCTTGACAACCTGTTTCTGGGGAAATATTTGTGCTCATGAGCACTTGGTAATTATTCTGTCTTTAAAAATCTACAACTGGTAGTATTTAGTAGTTAGTATTGTGCTAGCAGGCACAATCAGAGCATCTGATTGCTCTGGGGAGTAACAGATATTGCTAAATAGTACTAGGCAATTGCATAAATCACCACTGTTGGCAACACCAGTGCTTGTGGCTTTTGTAACATCTCTTGCATGGAATGGTTCAGCTATGTAATGTTTTCAGTAAACGTACCATTCATACCTTGTTTTAACTTAATATTATAGCTCACAGGAATAGGTTTGATGGAAAGCTGAGGAATTGGCTGGATTGAGGTTGTTCAACCTGGAGAAGAGAGAGCTCCAGGGGGACCTCATTGTGGCCTTTCAATATATAAAAGGGGCTTAGAAGAAAGACAATGAGAAAATTTTTACCAAGGCCTGTAGTGTGACAGGACAAGGGGCAACAGTTTTAAACTGTATGAGTGTAGATTTAGATTGGATATTAGGAAGATTTTTTCTTTGTTTGTTTTAACAATAAGGTGGTGAGTCACTAAAATAGGTTGCCCAGAGAAGCTGTGGGTGTGCTACCATTGGAAGTGTGTGATGTAATGAAAGATGTCCCTGTCCATGGCAGACGGATTGAACTAGATCATCTCTAAAGCTTCTTTTGAAGCCAAACCATGCTATAATTCTATTATTTTCTTAAGATTTCTTGGGACTACTTGTATTCTGGAGTTTCTTCTAGGACTCTTTGCATATTCTGTCTGAAAAACGCCAACCCATGGTGGCTGATTTTGGACTCCTCCTCCAGTTTTTTGGTAGTCAGCAACTTAGAGCCTTGTTATAAATTGCAGTCTGTTATGTTCAGATACTGATTGCAACTCATCCCACATAGAGTTTACATGAATTTGCCTGAAGATTAGAATTTATTCAGTGTTTAAATATTAGGGAGAATTATTCCACAGTAAATTACATTCTGTGAATACTTTCTTGTGTCTTACCAGACTTTTAATATTCATCTTTATTTTTGTGGGTGCAAATACATTGCAGAAGACAGTATTTTATTTAGAATGTTAACAAAACTGGAACTTTGATTGAAAATATTAACAAACTTTTTTTTTAGGCAACGTTTAAAGGATGGATGCTGATCATGTATGCTGCAGTTGATTCTAGAGAAGTGAGTGCAACATAAAATTTACTGAGTGAAAACAAACATATAAGATTGATGTAATGCTTCTTGAATGGCAGTTGAAATAAAGTAAAATATACAGAATAAAAATGTAAAACCTTGAATAAATATTCTGTATATATCTATGCACTGTAAAGTAGTTCAGTGCATATACTTTTAATAGATAAAATTCTATCAGTAGATCTGCATAAAGTATTACTAATTTAATAAATCATCTGTAAATTAAAAAAAAAAAAAAATCTGTTTTCCTGTTAATTTATGTCACTGAGATTGTACAGATTAGGAAATAGGTTTTTCCTGTGTCTCCAGAAATAACCACAATGATCAAATCACAAGACCTGCAATACCTAATACAGAGCTGCAGATTCTGGCGATCTCTAAAAATAAAATGGCTGAATTTTGCCTGTTTTTCTGTTAATGTCAGTATTTATTTTGCATGTGTCCTCTAATACAGCTCCTGATTTGTATAAAGTCCATAGGAACTGAATTGTTTTTGAGCACGCTGCTGTCAAATTCTGTAGGAATTACATGAATCATCAAATGTCATTAGAGAGGAACTGGTAGATAGTAAGGGGAGGAGTGGCAGGTGTGCAGTTACAGACACCTGCTTAAATAGACTCTCAAGTTCAAAGATAAGGCAAATGTGCTCCAGAACAGCTGGTTTTCCCCCTTGCCAAGGAGTCACTGTTCAGCTGGATGGAACTGCTGTTTCTGCTCGGTATTCTATAATTTATCTTAACTGTTATTTTTTATGTATTGCTGTTTTTCTGTTACATAGACAGGGAAACAGCCGAAGTATGAGTACAACCTGTACATGTATATTTACTTTGTTGCCTTTATCATCTTTGGATCATTTTTCACCCTAAACTTATTCATTGGTGTCATCATAGATAACTTCAACCAACAAAAAAAGAAGATAAGTATCACATGTTTCATTTTCATAATGCTTCATTGTTATTGAGCAGTCTGCAAATGTATATAGGGATAATATTTTTTTTTCAACTGAAATAATTTCTGTGATTCGAATGAACACCGTATTGTGTCAAGAATGGCAGACACTGTCTACTGTAGTTGTGATTTACAAGGCAGAGACGCATTCCTGCCTAAGGGCTTTTTCTGGGAGTGTGGTATACACCCCTTGTACATTTGTGGCTGTTGTAACTGTCTCCAGAAAGCAGAATACTGCAGGTGTGACAAAGGACTACAATTAGGCTGGGGAAAATTCTATGTATGTACTATTTTTCAGGTTTGTGTAGCAAATTAGCAAATATTAGTCACCTGCCTTTGAATTTATAGATGCACCCTTACTCACAGAAATATGCAGATCATGCAGTCTGTGGCTACCTTGCAGTATTTTTCTTGTCTTTATTCTGCCTTCACATCACTGAGATCTCTTCATTTTGGGCAATGAATGGGAAAGACCTGATGCCACGCTATACTGTCCCTGTGTAGTTAAACTGTGTGCGTTTCTTTCATCCCTTTGTGTGTCTTACTTCTATTACTTTAGTTCCCATGGGAAAAAAATGTTCCATTAGCTGTCAAATTCCAAACCACTACAGTCCTCAAAAGCATATAAGGTGTACCTCGAGACTGGTCCCTATGGACAACACGCTGAGACAATGATGGCTTGTTCACTCTACATCAGTGAGGCATCAGAAGAAATCCCAAGTTCAATGCCTGTTCCTCTATACCTTTTAAAAAATTTTACTGGATAAAATATCCTGACAGAGTCACATCACATTTCTGCCATAATCAGCAAATTAATTTTTTGTTATTCTCCTAAAACTCTTACTCTCTAAGAACTGAATTTGACTTGAATGTTTGGCTTGTGGGCTGAGTGTGCTAAGCAAGATCTCTTTTGACTTCAAAATCTTTATGTTTATATGTCACCACAGCTGAAAGACTCAAACACATCTTCGTCTGCATTTGTTGTTACTTTCTCCATAAGATTGATGCTGCATTTGACAAAGTCACAGAATCACCTGTGACTCCAAAATTCTTTTCCAAATGCCAGTGCTTTGGCATTATGCATTCCTGGAATGTACTTAAAAACAAATGCATGGAAGAAAAAAAAAGCAGTTACTTGTCCATATAAATTTTATTTCTGACAAGTGTTTCCATATGTGTATTACACATACCAGTCTAGACACCCTTTTACTTGACTGCTGCCCTCTTACTCATGCAAGAAACTGTAGAGTAATCCCACGCTTCTGATGATTTCCATACAGCGTAGGAGGATAATCAAGCTTCACATGCACTGTAGAAGTACTATTGTGGCAAAAAAAAAAAATCTGAACTGAGATACCGGTACTTGCATGATAAAACATGCATCCTGAAAAGTCACATCACTAATTTTTCCTTATATGGTTTGCCTGAGGGCAAATCAGCAGTCAGTGAATCTTTCTACCTTTGCAGCTTTTATATTCCTGGTTGATTGATTTACAGTGTGGAGTTTGTGATTTAAATGTATAAGTATCTATGGGAGTTTTGTACCTATTTAATTGAATTAATCAGTTATGTATTTTTTAAAATAACAAAAGTTCTGGGTTTTTTCTCTGTTACTTAATTTGTTTTATTTTTCCGTCAAGAATTGTCAGATATTTTAACAATTTCTTATAAATTTATTATGTTTTGGTAACAATGTACAAGAACGAATACATTGTTCATAAAAAGCATGTTCTGCAATGCTGTGAATTAATGCATTGTAATCGGTTTTATTTTTACTATTTTACCTTGGAGGTCAGGACATTTTCATGACAGAAGAACAAAAGAAATACTACAATGCAATGAAGAAGCTGGGGTCCAAGAAACCACAGAAACCTATACCTAGGCCAACGGTAAGAATGTGTTCCATTCTTCTGTCATCTACATTTGGGAAGAAATTGCAGCAGTACTTTAACTATAAAAAAAGTTTCTCCCTGAACTCTGAAGTGGTTTAGGCCTAACACAAGTTAGTAGTTCATTCTGAATTAAAACATGTACATAATTCTGTTCTGCAGGAAAAATCTCTGGTATTTGTTATGCCCAAGGAAGCAGAGAATCAAAGAATCTGAGGAAATAGAAACCTGTTGGGTTCTGAGGGGAATACTTAGAGCTGGCCAATAAAGAAGTTACTGGACAGTGCTTTTCTTAGATTGTTCAACCTTTTGCTTGGTTGCCTATTTTGGGGTAGGAGGAAGGAAATGGGAGAGAGGAAAGTGGTGTTCATTACATACAAGATACTATCACCTTTTCTTTTTTCTCTCCTCAGAATAAACTGCAAGGTCTGGTGTTTGATATTGTAACAAAGCAAGCATTTGACATTACCATTATGGTTCTCATCTGTCTTAATATGGTCACCATGATGATAGAAACAGATGACCAGGGTGAACTTACGCAAAATATTTTATACTGGATTAACTTGGTCTTTGTTGTCCTTTTCACTGGAGAATGTGTCTTCAAAATGTTCTCACTCCGTTATTATTACTTCACCATTGGCTGGAACGTTTTTGATTTTGTGGTTGTTATTCTCTCAATAGTAGGTAAGAAATCCTTACATTCAAAAGGAAGTATAGTAAGATGTATTCAATGCTTTATCTCTGTCAAATTTTGCAAAATAGAAGAAATAGTAAATTTTAATTTCTTCTGATTATTTAAGAAATGAAAATCATACTTTAGAGTATGAACTTTCTTAATTCTACATTAATACTTTTTTTTTCCCTAAGAGCTATGGGAAAATCTAAAATTGCACATAGCAGATAAAATTAACCTCCAATTATAGTTTCCACTAACTACACAGATAGAGATGTTCTTTAATTATACTTTTTTTGTGAAAAATGTAATCTGTGATGTTACCCTTTTAATCTTATTTTTATGTTTGACAGGTATGTTTCTAGCTGAAGTGATTGAAAAGTACTTTGTTTCCCCCACACTGTTCAGAGTCATCCGACTTGCCAGAATTGGTCGAATCCTGCGTCTCATTAAAGGCGCTAAGGGAATCCGCACTCTGCTTTTTGCTTTGATGATGTCTCTTCCTGCTCTGTTCAACATTGGTCTGCTGCTGTTCCTGGTCATGTTTATCTATGCGATATTTGGCATGTACAACTTCGCCTATGTCAAGAAGGAAGCTGGTATAGATGACATGTTCAACTTTGAAACGTTTGGCAACAGCATGATCTGCCTGTTTCAAATCACCACATCTGCTGGCTGGGATGGTTTGCTTGCCCCAATTCTTAACAGTGGGGAGCCGGACTGTAACCCTAACAAAACTCATCCGGGAAGCTCTGTGAAAGGCGACTGCGGCAACCCTTCCGTTGGGATTTTCTTCTTTGTCAGCTACATTATCATCTCATTTCTGGTAGTGGTGAACATGTACATTGCTGTGATTCTGGAGAACTTTGGTGTTGCTACTGAAGAAAGTGCTGAACCCTTGAGCGAGGATGACTTTGAGATGTTCTATGAGGTTTGGGAAAAATATGATCCCGATGCAACACAGTTCATAGAATATAGCAAATTATCTGATTTTGCAGCTTCTCTGGATCCTCCTCTTAATATACCAAAACCGAACACAATTCAACTTATTGCGATGGATCTACCCATGGTAAGTGGTGACAGAATTCACTGCCTTGATATCTTGTTTGCCTTCACAAAGCATGTTTTGGGGGACAGTGATGAGATGGATGCCCTGAGAATACAGATGGAAGATCGGTTTATGGCAGCCAATCCTTCTAAAGTCTCCTATGAACCAATTACAACTACGTTAAAACGAAAACAGGAGCAAGTGTCTGCTACCATCATTCAGCGTGCCTATAGGCGTCATCTTTTAAGGCAGTCAGTAAAGAAACTTTCATTTATGTATCGGAAAGATGGCGTTGATCTGCTGATGAAGAAAGATATGATTGTTGGTAACTTAAGTGAAAACTCATCTCCAATGGATATGTCTGCATCTACCACATCTCCACCTTCTTATGATAGTGTAACAAAACCAGAAAAAGAAAAATATGAAGATGACAAATCAGAAAAAGAAGACAAGGGGAAAGACAGAAAAGGAAACAAAAAGTAAAAGACACAAAGAGGTTGTCCATGATGAATCTTCACAAGCCTGAGAAGATAAAATTTTTATCAATAGCACTCTTATTGGAGGATTATGCCAAAATTACAAGTTTTTACATATTTACCTGCTGCTACAGTCAGTGCCTGTACCAAGACAATGACCCTTCTCTACCAAACTCTCTCTGTAACAGGGAAACAACTTTGCCAGAGGAATAGTTTTTATCATCAGCTGGCACTAATGGAGAGGGGACACAAAATTTCTACTTGGCCTGTAGGAACCTGTAATGGATTGCAAAACTAACAGTCTTAATAAGTCTGTATTTTTGTGGAATAAGTGTGTACATTTCATCTCCTATGGATGCTCCATGTGTGTCAGTTTTTTTCGTGATCTCATTTGCTTTAATGCACATGCTGCTATTTGTAATTCTGCTGAGAAGAACTAAATACTCTTGCAGAGGAATGCAGATGTCAGGAATATGTAATTATGGTATAATGGGAACGTAGTTCTCTTCAAGCCACTTCTAAAAGCAGAAAAAAAGATTCTAGGTTATTGAACCTCAGGATCTAGAGGAAATCAACAACAAATGATAAAAAAAAGAACAGAGTAGATAGAGAATTTATCAGAAAATAAATCAAGGGGATAACTTTCACAGAAAAGAGGTTGGTAGTTTAGTCTCTTGGTTTTAATATACTTATGTTTAATACTTTTTAGTAATTCTTAATTTATTATCCAGTCCATTTCAGATATAGTGGTTTAAATAAGCGATGCTACACACTCAACTCCTGTTTTGAAAAATGTGAAACTATTAAACATACTTACTTTCAAAGTCAAAGGTATCTCATAATTCCTGAGAGATTTAAACAGTTATTTTCACAGAAAAGCTACGAATGCCAAAGTGTGCCTACAGGGAATTACTGAAATTAGTCTTTTTGCTTGTTTTAACTGTAGACCCTGTAATTTCATGAGTCACTTGCATACTTCCTTCCAGAGTTTGTTTCTACACTTCTTATTTCACATGAATGTATCACACTTAGGAGAATAATCAAAGCTACGTGAATAAATTGATAGCAAAGTATCTTTTGGTACAAATCCTACCTTAATGTATACCTCAGGCTAAAATTTCCATGCTTTGGAGGGATGGGTCATGCCAGAGACACAAAATGTGAACATCAGAGGTGGTTTTGACCCCCAATGGCACTTTAGTCAGCTTTCTGCTGCAGGTAATGCAATCTGCACTGGAAGCTGGGGTGACCAAAAGGAGATACTGAAGTCAGTTTTGTCCTGCATTGTGGTTTAGATGACTTTTTGTCATCAAGGCTGACACTATATATGGAAGTAAACTATCCTCTGTTATTTAATCAATTGTTTTATGCAGTGGTGCCTGTTTGAACAAAGAAGCAATGACCTAAGTACTATATTTATTGCATCTAATACGTACCCTAGTATGTATAGCTGATAACATTTCAGTAGATAATATGATATATTCTGTAATACTCCACGTAATTGGGAAGCTTTGACTGATGCATGCTTGCTGCTATTATCCTACAGCTATTAAAGGCTAAGATGGGAAGACATGTGAGTGGTAAAAAGAATAAAACTGTTCGACGAGACCATCGTTCCTCATACCAGTAAGCAATAGTTTGCTGCTATTATAGATATTATTTTGTTTGAGTTTTGTAATCAGCAAGTATGCAGTAAGTATCCAGACTACACAGGGCAAATATATTGCTTAAAATTAGGGCTAGAAAAAAAAGTTTATAATATATATCTATTGATCTATTCTTGTTATTTTGAAAACAGTTTTATTTTATAACATTTTATACTTCTTATAGGAAACTACACATAACTTCATGTTGGTAGTAATTTTTGTTGGTGTCTATCTGTGACACCATTGGGAAACCTTAGATACAAAGTGAATTGGTAATTGCAAGTTTCTGCTAATTACATTAAGCGTATTTTAATTAGGAATAATTTTAAGAGAAATGGACAGTACAGTTCTTTTTCTGATCAGTTGGTAGGTCTTTGTATGGGAAACAAGATAGAAGGGTTTCTTTTGAAATTATAATCCTGTCTGTCAGTTGTCAGGGTCATCTTAGTCATAGAAACATTGCTTTTCCTGCATGTTAGTCTCACACATAATCTGCTTTTCTTGTTGATTCATACTGTAGTAGAAGTGCTTTAAATATATTTTGTTATTAAAAATTTTTCTTTGTGAGAATGAATAGTGAACTTGTGCAATGGACAGTGGAATACCTTGCATTTCTTAAAAAAGAACTAGAATATAGATGGGCTCCTGCTTTTATAGAAACTATTGGCTCATACTGTACTGATGAACTGCATGCAGGAAGTTGTTTTACCAAAAAATAACTACATTGCTAACAACCCAAAGGAATAAAGATAACCTTTTAATGTACTTGTTTTAGTCTTTGTGTTTTTATTGTATGAAGTTTATACAGATTACCAAGTAATGGTTGGCAAAATTAAGGGGGAACTTTAGCAACAAGGCAATGGGTTTTAGACCTCTAGATCATATGTTGCTTGATGACTTAGATCTGTATCAACTTGTCACCATCTAGATTAAATGAAATGCTTATGTTGTCCTGACCATGGACGTTTTTCTAGAATTCAGAAAAGAATTGCATTCCAACTTTGGTTTTGTCAGATTTTTGTGAGTTGCCCAGGAAGAGGCCCAGTGGCATCCTCTGGTGGCCAAGTCCAATAAAGGCTATATCCACATTGTTGCTGAGCAGCAGGTCGAGCAGACACTGATCACCCTGGGGTTGGGTGGTCTGGGATCTGTCGACGAAATAGCCCCACAGGGAGATAACAGAGTCCCTTTAATCCCATTCCCCTTCAAGAATCCCATCCTTTCCAAGAGAAGGGAAAAATGCCTGTTAGAGGTGTTAGCGGCGCCCCAACGCTGTCTGCAGGCAGCTGATGCCTGGACACAGTTCGATGTGGGCTCTGGCCAAGAGGTCACAACCTACAGGTGGCAGGATATGGGGTAAAGCACAGGCAGGTGGACCTGTGCCTGGAGTAATTAATGCTTGCTTTTCCATTTTCATTTCTGTTGTGCAGAGTAGCTATTGTATACTTGGGCGAATATAGCTAACAGAAAAAAAAAAAACCTTAAGTATGCTGTACTGTGAAGGACAATGTATATGGTTTTAGTAACCATCTGATTTGAATTTAAACTTTTTTGTTTGTTTTAAATCTTGAACAGTTACTGGTTTAGTATCTTAGTTGCTAACAATAATTACACAAAAACATAATGTAAATGCTTTAAAAAAATCTTGATCATACTCTTGAATTGCTGTTTAAAGGACAAATTTTTAAGTGAAGGATGGATAGGTACGTAGGTAACTTAAAAATTCTAGGTGGAATAAGTAAGAAATGTGTATGGAACAATTTTTCAACTAATTTGGTCATGCACAGAAGTATATGATGTCACTTATAAAATCATTTTACCCCATAAAATTTGTCATCATTAAAATTATGTTCATGCTCAAATTCTAAACTTCTTAGTCCTTCACAAAAAGCATAATATATTTGCAGATTTCAACTGTATATATTTGAATAAAATTGTATCCTTTTATATTTCTTAGAAATTGTTCCACTGACTTTATGGAAGGACTTCATCCTTAACCTCGAGGTATAAAATATATACATGTTTTAATGTTGACAGAAGACAGATGTTTCAGCATAATGGGTCAGTCACATATCATTATGCAAAGCATTAAGCAAAATTCCTAGAAGAGGAGGACATGGCACTCTTTTACTGTCCCAGTTCACAGAGAATGGAAAATTAATAAGCAAAGCTCTCTTAACATTTTCTCGGAATTGAGCCTTTGTTTACTCTCTTTTACCCACCCAAGAATGTAAATATGTTTTGTTTTATGAAGGTGCCATCAATCTCCCCTTCCACCTCCCCCCCCGCAAAAAACAAAACACCTAAAACCGAAACTATATTGGGACAGAAAAGGCGAAAAGCTCTGGTTATTTAAACTGCTGGCCTTGCTCAACTCCATAACAAAACTCTGTTTCACCTTTAAGGACGAGACTTCTGCATCCAGCACACAAAATTACTTGGATTCAAAAAATATAAAAGGGAAAGTCGACAGAGGGAGAAGATAGAATATTGCTCACTTGGGTTTTTTTGGAAAGAGGTGTGAAATATGTCCTGGGGGTTGTCTGTGTTATATTTAAGCAGGAAGGTATGTTGTTGCGTACCATAAATACGTCAGATTCAGTAAAAGCATCTCTTCTCTAGCTGTTAGCTGAGGATTTTGAAGAGTAGTGAAGCCTGGCTGCAGCCAGTGGAGGGCACAAGCACCCACCAGATGATCCTGGGACTGTGCCTGGTGTCTTCAGCCACAGATAGAATCCAGAAATAGAAATTGCAGTCACAGATGCAGGGGATAGCTTATAGCTTTCCAGAGAATGTATAGATTTTATATGTGTTTTGTTCTAGTGAACTAATGAAGCTACAACATGGTAATTTGGCTTGTAGTGTAAAGATAGCTTTGTTGATAATACTTCTGTGACTGGATCAGCAATTTTTTTATTTGGATTCTGTAGTCTGTAGGGCAGGTGGCCCTATATCCAGAGCTGACACCACATTGGTTAAGAACTGCCACACTTGCCTGAGCTTACTAAAATACAACTGAAGGGTGTTGATGCACTGAGAAATTCCACAGATGGATTTAGCTTTACATTTTTAAATAGGCATTATTCATTTAATTCCACAGTGCACCTATGAATCAGCCCCAGCCTTGTAAAAGAGTCATGTATGAGAGTATATCTCATTTTCCTGGCAAACAGTTATAAATAATATGAAGTTTTATTAAAAATGTAATGGTTTTTTGGACATAGAAAATTCATAGAATACTCGTTCTGTAGTATATACTCAGAAAGGCTTAGCTAGCTTTATAATGCATTAGGAGAAATAATCTGACATATCTGTAGTGTAGGAATATTTAATGGCTCACAAACCTCTGCATTAGCAACATCATTTTCAGTGGAGGATGGTACACATCTCTCATTCTCTGAGCAGAGCTAGGTTTTGTGATGCAGCATGCAGTCTGTGTTACTTCGCATATTTTCTTTTTCCTTCCTGATCAGTGGGAGCTGTTGCCCAGTGGAACAGGCATATTCTGGTGCTTGCCTTTAAAAAAAAATACTGCAGTGTAACCCAAGCGAAGTAACTGCGGCACATTCTCAGCATTCCAGAGAGGGAAAATTGCATGCTGAAGCACACTTCTCTGCTGCAAGAAAAGCTTTTGATGAAAATAAGGAATGACAATTCATAAACAATTTACAACAATCAAACCCAGCAGTGCCAGACATGCTCTGCACTTGCATTTTCTATTGTCTTAAAAGCATGTTATTTTCTCTTTAACAGCAATCCTGATAATAATCTTTGTAGAATCCGACAGCTGATTTAAAAAACCCTCACGTTTTTCAGAAAATGTGTATCTGAAACAGAATATAATAAGCTGCTTTCAGTATCTGTAACATTCATGTTCAAAAACGGTCAGAAAATTACATGCTGTGCTACTGTTTGCAGTATTGCTTTATAAAAATGTCATGCTTGCAGATACCATAGCAACCCCTGTTGTGACACTTTTTGATTACCAAAATATACTGTAGTTTTATGTCCATATTCTGCATCGATACTTGCATTAATGTCTGTATATAATGTTTAGTCAATCCTGCATCTGCATCCATCACATAAGGCAAACTAGACTATGCCAATGATGATCATGTTCATGGTCTGAGGCAGGCAAAAAGTTAAAATACTCTCTCCAATAATAGGTATTGCGAATCCCTGTAACCTTTCTCTTAACTTCCTGGTAGACTTGATGTCTGTGAAATGTGATGTATAAAGGCTCATGCAGCATTGCTGCAAATACTAGTGTATTTATTTATATAGACAGAAAGTAGCTGTTCATGTTCTATCTGTATAAGATTGGAAATAGGATGTGATTTATGTGGTGATGAATGGGTGGGCAGATAAATGCAGGCCCCTGATAGGCTCTACCTGGAGCTGCATGTAGATCCAAGAAACAAAACAATTTTGGGAGTGATGCTCAAGAGCACTGTGAACTCAACAGCTTCACTGCTCTTGCTTTTTACTTGAAATTTTATTTGCCATGTTGCAACAATCTTTTAGAATTTTCTTACTTTTTAGTGAAAATTAAGAGAACAAGGAGTTGAGAATGTTTGTGTTGAAAGGATAGTAATTAATGGCAGATGTGGAGAAAACACAATGAAATATTAACATTACTTTTCTACTTGTATTTTATGATTAAAGCCTTTATTTCACAATTGAATTCTACCCCTTATAAGGAGAGCTTCAAACACAGGAAATTTCAAAAGGTACATAGAATAACTGATGACAGGAAAGGAAGTTATGGTGCAGATATTTCTGAAAGGTTATTTTTATATAATCTGCTTCAGTAGTTAATTGGAAGTTGATGCACTCTAAAAGATTGTACCAAAGAACATGGAAGGGAGAAAAAGCTGCAGCAGGGTACAATTAGAAATGGTTGTTTTGGCATAAGTGAATCTGTTTTGCTTTTGTGACCAGAGAGGAAACTTCATACTGAAACCTAGGATAAAAAAATACTTTACTTATCTATTAATATCCAAAACGTACATATGTATATTATTATACAAACTTATTTAATAATTCTGTAGTGTAAAATTCTCCTCAATTTTCTTAAGAAAAAGAAAAGGGGAAAAGGCGTAATAGGAGGGTATGCAGTCTCAACTTTTCTGTATCGCTTGGTACCTACTCACACTCCAGCTGCTCTTTTCCTGTTCCACTATCAATTCCTTTGCATGACTTGAAGATTTCACATTATGATTCAGACTGAAGGGAATGAACTCCTTTTAAAAATCCATGATGAAGTAAAATAAAAGATTTTTTTTTTCCCTTCTGAAGGACAGAGAAAGGTTGCATTTCAAATGCATGTTCCTTTGGTTGAACAAGGAATTTGAAAAAGCTATAGCACTCAATGAGTAGTCTGTTTCTGGAGAAAGTGGGAATTAGTATACTATCGGATGCTGCAGTTCAAATCCTGTTTCAGATACCCAAATTCCTTCTTAGTCCCCAGGTTTTGGTGTTAGAATATCAAGTCCAGTGAAAAAATGTATTAGAAGGCCAAGTGTAATTGAACATAACAATGGATTAAATTTGATTAAGTTTTCAGTCTTCCTCAATTCTGCTACTACTCCTCTCTACAGTTAAAGAATTACTGCATTTTTAAAATAAAATTTAAAATTTTTAAATATATGTCTAACAGTTGAAAAAAAATGTTAACAATTTCAAAATTCATGTAGCACCTATTTGATATAAAGGGGTCAATACATTTACCTTTAATGCTATATCTGAGAGCCTACACTCGTTCCTTTAGCCATAGGTTCTTTTCCCTCCTGACTTTAGGGAACTCTACTAGAGTATAATGCAGTCTCCATCTCTTCTCCTTCCTGTTCTGTTCCCAGTCTGGAAGAGAAAAGAGTTGCCTTTCAAGCAGGAAGGTTGCAGCAGATGATTCAGACAGTGGAGCTGAAGAGTAATTGGATCAGCTGTAGCAGTTATTTCACATATGACAGCACCAGCAAATGGTGGTAGGTAACCTCATTAGCAAATAGACTTCTGCAGCAATTAGAAGAAAAGTTAAAGAATGAAGAAAAAAGACATTTAGAAACATAAATTAGAGACAAGTTGAAGTCTTTTCAGTTTTATAACTTTAAGCCACATAAAACTATAGCTTTGTTTAGGTATTCTTTGAAAAGCAGATTTGCGGTACTCAGCCCTCCCTTATGGGAGTAGAAGACACTCCAGAAGTGATTTTTTAAAACTTTGAAACATAACAAAAATACTACCTTAAAATGTCTCGTTAAGGTGTAAGCAGAAGCAGATAATAGTTCATACTTAGAAACTGATAACCAGCTTACTTCCTGCTTGTACTTTATTTTTTCATGTAGATAAGTTGGTTCTATCCTTTTAAAACTTGTCCCATCTGATGAAAGTGATAAGGACTTTTGGAAAGGATCTGATTTATTCATGATCTTTTGAGAGTTTCTCTGGGTTTGACTGCATTTTCTTAACAGTTTCAAGAGTATAGTTAAATGTCAAGACAATTTCAGCTACAGACTTCTCTAACACTTTAGAAGTTTTCTTATACTGCCTAAAGATTTTCTAAAATCTTGCAAATATATACAGCACCAAGTATATTAAAAAAAAATTCTAGTCCAAATTTCTAGTCTTTCTGAGCACAACTGAGGTACTGGTCTGGAAAGCCTTTCTTGGGGTTCACCAGCTGCTAGCCATTTCAGTGGTGAGAAACTTTGGGGTGCCTTTAATGACAACAAGCTACCAAATGTGTTACGAAGGTGAACTAAAGCTTAGCTGACTCCCTGGCTGAGAGACTGACCAATCTACTGCTTTCCGATTCTTCCCCGTCTGGTCATTGAAGATGCACTAGACGAGTTATGGTAGTTACCAAGCAGGTAGAAAATTCTGTCTTTTCAGCACACCGCAAAAGAGAGCTGTTGGGTCACCTCATTGGTTTATTCAGCACTGTCCCCTAATACTTCTGGAAACTTGTTCTGGCCTATCAAAGCAGATAAAAATATGGGGACATTTATATTCCAGTATAACTGAAGAATATTATAAGTGGCTTGAGAAATCTGCTAGGATACGCTGTCAATTTGGCAGTTCTTTCACAACGCAGTTGTGAAAGGTATTATGGGAAAGCCTTGTCAAAGTGTTTTGGAAAAGAATTTGTTACAGTGCTGTTAGGTACTTTTAATGTTAAGCGTTTACATAAGAGACATTTACACAGCTGCTAGACAGTGAATGGAACACAGAGAAGTCAAATCTTACCAAATATATGACTTTTCCTGAAGTTGAGTGATTTAGGAAGAAAATGTCATTCCTTGCATATTATTAATGCAAAATTATTCTCTTACTTTATAGACTTACATAAAATTATTTTCCAGTATTCCAGTTTCCTTCCTTGAAATGTAATGTATTAATCTTGTATTTCCTGATTCAGTGTGAATATAGTATGAGTAATACTGACAGTCATAACTTTTATAAAGCTGGCTATCATACAATCATAATTTCATTTAAGTGGGTATATTTTATGTATCTGTGGCTTTCTCTTTGCCTCTTTAAAATTCTTGAGAACGATTTGGTGAGTAAGATCTGGTGCTGGTGACTCACTATGATTTTTGTTTCAGTAGCACTTCTGACAGCTGACATCTCTGAAAGTGTCTCATCCTTACTAAGTGTCAAGTAGAAGGTCTAAATTAGGCCATAGTTTCAGAAACATATTTGACTGCCATAAGCTGGCAACACAAGTGAAAGAAGCGGCCCTGCCCTTCCTTTTTCCCCAGGTTAGCACAACCATTTGTGTTGTGCTACAACAGACTGGATTGGAGAACTAAAAACTGAGTGAGAATGAAAAATGTTTATCTTTAACCTAGATCGTTTCCCTGTTCAGTTCACAATATGGCCGCACAAATGCTTTTGGTAGACAGAGGGATTTGGACAGCAGCAGCGATGCCTTTTTGTGCTAATTGGTATTTGTGAAACTATGGCTTTGGATTTCTCTTGGTGCTCCCTCACACTAGAGCCTTGATGGTTTCCTTCCCTCCTAGAAGAGAAACAAAATTCCAAATTAAACAAGAAACCACCTATATTATGAGAATTAAAAATCAGGATTCAGACACTGTGGTATCCTATGCTTAATGTAGGTCAACCCCAAACCTGTGTATGTTCAGTGTACAATACTGTCTACCCCTGACATAGTCTGTTCTTAAAACCAAGAAATTTGCTAACTAAAATTGGTAGCTTTTCTCTTTTGTAATATGGATGAAAATTCCATTTTTATCTTAATTGAACTTCACTTTGGGTATTAAATTCATTTTGTGAAAGTAGAAATTTTTCGTATCAACAAAGTGAATATTTATCAAAATTCTATTTGGTTAGAAATTGGTATATGATTAATTTCTTTTGAGCTCTTTTATTTAAAATGGAACCCAGTTACTAATTAAATCCAGTAGGAGAAACTCAGTGGACTCCAGAGGATGCTTCCTCTTAAAGCAGTGAGGATTTTGCCAAGATGTGAAGCTGCCAGGGAGCACAGCTCAGAAGCCAGGAGCTGGGTGTCATGAGTTAACCTGCCTCCCCAGCCTCTGATTCCATGATTCCCAGGAGCATGGCTGCTGCATGCTATTCAAAATCCAGCCCTATGCTGTCTTTACCTCTGTGCAAATGCTAGCTGACTTGTAGATTAAACATCAATTAATATCGTGTGTTATATTTTTCTGTTTTCCTGAATTATTTATCTCTACTATAATTTCTAAGATATAAACTGATGTCATTGCAAAACAAACAAACAAACAAAAACCTAACTCAAAACCAAACCGCAAAAAAACCCAAGAAGATATCTATGGAAACTGTAGCCACTGATTTTATCAGCTAGTTATTTCTTCTACCTTTAACAGAAATAGAAGATGTGTAGCTGATCAACTTACTCTTCTGACTGATGATTTTTAAAGCTGGATCCTTTATAGCCCTTCTTAGGAGTCACGTCTCCTTACTGAATCTTGCTATAAATAATTAGATGAAACTATGACTACAATGCAGTCCATAAATAATATATAGTGCTACTCCAGTTTCCAGAAACACTGGTTTCTGAGAGTGAATACTTAGAGGGTTATAGAGAAAGCCAACACAGGCTACTTCCATTTTAAAAGAAGAGGGCTTTGCTCCAGTTCCAAGCAGAGGAACTTCATCTGTTACTCAGTTGTAGTACGTACAACTGTATTTTTGTCTGACATGAAAAGGTACCTTGGCAGGGACGGTGAAACGGCAGCAGGGTGGGTGGCAGTGACCTAGTGAGGTGGGAGCAGAACTCATCATCGTGGCTCAGCTACAAAATGTCTGAGAGCAGCTACCACAGGTAAGCAATGTGATACCTTTGGCATGTGGCAGTTGTATAAATCCAGGGCCAGGGGTAAGATATCATCCATTCAGTGAATTTACCTTCACTTTCAAGTTGACTTTCATATTTTGTTTGTGTCTTCCTGTATTATTTATTCCATGATGATCTGTGAATTTTAGACTTCTTAAAAAAAAAAAAAAGTGTTAGGTTGGGTTTATTTCTGGATTTTGAGCATGCGTAAGACGTTATTAGTGAAGAATGCATTGAATCTGGGGATTAGTGTGATTTCCTCTTTAGGATTTGCATAACTTGGAAGTGCGTCATGCATAACTCTCTTTGCCATAGCCGTGTTTTCCAGGGATCAGAAGAGATTTTGAGTTTTATTCAATTAAAGAATTCCAGAAATCTTTTTATGAAGCAAACTATTTCCATGACTTTTTTATTAAAAATAGGCTGAGTTGATGTTTTTTTACTATGCAGTTGATTTTTAAAAAAATTTCTACACTAATTGTTCTTAAGGTATTTAGAGTCAAATTTAGGGATTTGTATTTTTTTTAATACTTTCTTGATGTTTGACAGGACAGATAGTAATATGGATGCATAATGTCCCATGAGATGTTTTTAGAGTATTGTCACCCTACCTCTAATGGCTTTTTGTCACTTTGGCCACCTCCGCTCACCAACCCGAGTCACACCATCAGAAAGCAGATTGTACCTCAGCTGAATGCAAGGATTCCCAGAGGGTGATTTTTTTAAGTCAACCTGATAGAGTTATCTCACAAAATCCTTATCAATCATTAAATTTAAGAAATTCAGCTTTTACCAGCAATAAACCTCTTGAGAAAGAACATGCATCAATTCACTTATTTGAATAACCATTGTTTCTGATATATCTAAGTCATACCTCTGAAAATAATTGATTAACCAAATTCAAACATATATCTAGTAATTACATATGCCTCTTAAACTGCTAAGAGAATAAAGCTATCTTTTCCTAGCTTTAAAGGACTTAATCAAAGCAGTACTCCCCTATGAATGGAGTCATCCACTCTCATCTTTTGGGTCTCTGCCAAGATTCCTGACCATGACAAAAATATTGGACTGAAGGCTTTAAAATTAGATCTCACCTGTCTCTCCACGAATGCTCATAAAATGGAAAAAATAAATCACTTGGATGCCAAGCTCAGTACATGTACTGGGATTTTTGGGGCTAAAATGGAGAGAGTCTGGATTAATTCTGCAGCAGCCTTGCTGAGCAGGGGGGAATTTCCACTGCGCTGCAGCACTTTGCAGGTGAGGTTAGGACAGCAGCCTTTTGCAGTTTGTGCTCTCAGAAACCCACTGATTTTGATGATGCCTTTTAAGAGAATATGGAAATATTCAATAATCTCTTGGTTCCTTAGAGGCTTATGAGCATAAATTAACACTATGAAGTCCAGAGGTATGAACTGGCTAAGATTATGTCTTCTTCACTCTACAGATTCAGGGAAGAGTCTATGTTACTGTAACAAATAATAAAAAGCCTGCTAGTGCTATTGACTACGTTTGTAGGAACGGATTGGTAGTGACTCTTTGGCTTTTGTGGGTTTTATTCCAAGTGTGGAATGTAAAGTAACCAACTAATGAACTTCAGGATGAAAAGAAAAAAAAAAAAGCTTATATTCACTGTCACAGTATTTTGGGGAGTAGAAGGGGAGTAGAGAATAGTGCCTGTGAATTTATTATTTCAAGGTGAATGGTAGATGTATGCGTATTAGTTGCATTTTGTTGCGTTTTTTTCAGGGCAAAATTAGAGGACTGATTACATGTACCATCAAATGAAATGCTAGTGCATGGTAACTTGAGGAATAGCCAAGAATAGTAGCAAGAAAACTGCAGGCTGATGGCTGGTGTAGTGGGTGAGCACATTCAGTACTGTGGTTGTTACATGATTATTGAGCCAAATGTGAAGGTATCAGCATGTTAACAGAGCAGACAGATATTACTTTGAACCTTATTTTATTGATAATTAAAAAAACAACATTGCAAATCAGCTGTAGGGGCATTCATTTCTACCTGCCAAATGGGGAGGGAGACATGCAGGCTTCAGAGGGCCTATGAGCCAAAGACGACTTTGTTACCAAAAAGGGCTTCTTCTCCAGAAGAGCCAGCTATGGGGTGGGGTTGTAGCAATTAGTGCAACATCTTTTCCTAAAAGCCGGAGTGTCTAGACAAACTATGTGCCTTCAACATTTGGTGACACAGTTAGACTTAAATGCATTTGTACCATTCTGTGCCCGAACCCATTATGCCTGGAGTGCACACCCATGCAAGAATAGGTCTGCAGCAGTTTGTTTCAGTCAGATTGGCGTTATTTACCCTGCCTCAACACCAGCCTTGTCCTGAAATCAATGCAAAAGCACACAGGTACCTTTACAGAGTGCTACCTTGCTACTCCCTTTTTTCCTGTCACTGGATAATGAGAAAGACCATGTTTTGGTAGCTGTAACAGATATAAGCTGATTTGCTGTTGCTTTGCTAATTAACTGATGTGAAGATAAACTACTTGTTCTGTGGAATGATGTAGACAAGGAAACTATTTCAGATGAAATAGTCGGGTTTTCTTTGTTTTTTAATTCTGCACAGCATAAAGAAGGTCCTCCTGTCTCCTGACTGCCATCCAAAGAACTACTAGTGAGTAGAATGCTGAATTAATTATTTTTCTACTTTGTTCAAGTTTTCTTTGAAAAGCATTTCATACCAGTATTTTAGAGGGAAATTCAAAGAGGTTGATTAGATATCACCTGAGAATTTTACCTACCACCAGTTGTACTACGTCTGTGTTCCTCAGCATTTCAGAAAATGACGAGACATGCTAACTAAAATAAAAATTACAGGGCTAAAAAGCAAACAAGTTACTTTTAACTCACTTACTGTGGCACATAAACAGACATCTGGCAAATAGCTGTTCCTCTAATCCTACTTGCAATATTTTTTTATGTACCTAATTTACCTCTCAATTACTGCAGTAGTGTTACTCCAGTTAAAAATAAAGGATGCTACTTAATTTCAGTGATTGACATTAAGTTATAACTTCTAGCTATGGAATATTAAGCCAGTAGTCTAAATCTCTCTAGGATTTTAGTGATGGTGAGCAATTACCATTGACAGCAACCTGTGTGAAATGCACTAGTGAGTTGGGGGGCAGTGTAAACAAACCTGCATTGGTGCTCTGCCTGTTCTCTGTACAGACAGGAGAATTCTCCAGAGACATCAGGCTGGCACCTCTCACAAGCTTTGCATTTACTTACTATTCATTATTAATTGTTAAGTGCTTACAGCACACTCGATATTGTAAAAAGCACAAAGATACAGTCCCTGCCTGGAGGAGCTTACTTTAGAAGATAAGCAGAACCAACTCTTTTTTTTTTTTTCTTTTTTTCTTTTTTTCTTTTTTTTTTTTTTTTTCCTCCTATACAACAAATACAGTTTTCTTTGTGTTGTATTCGAATTCTCTCAAACTCAGATAATATGGGCTTCAAGGCAGGTTACATAACATTTCTTTACTGACTTTCACATTACCCAGTTCAGAGTGAAAGAACTGTCAGACCGTACTTGGCTATATGCAGCGTGACAGATTTCACTGTTCTGAACAATTGGTCCCCACTGCTCTTATTTCTTATTTGAGGTTTCAAACCATATTCGAAAGCTATCAAATTTCATGTTAATCTCCTCAGGAGGAGAAAGAACAAATGTCTGGATGGCCAGGCAAGCCAGAACTGATGCATACTGAATAGCAGGAAAGGCATAATATTACTTGCGAAAGCCTCTGACTAGTCTGTGTTCCCTTCTTTATTAGGCAGAGAGTTTTCTGATTTGGCTGGGCGGGGGAAATGGAATCAATAGGTAAAAAAAGGTAGCATTCTCTTGAAGAAACAAAATACAGACAGTACCCTGCATATTATAAATACAATGCATATTATTTTATTTGTAAGTGTTTTACTCTCAGGTAAGAATTAGTACAACACAGATTATTTTTTTTATGTTATACTGGTTCTGTCCCATTCATTCCAGAATCCCAAGCATAGTCGCCTGTTTTTGGAAAGCTTTATAACTCGTAACAAAGTGCTGAACATTAACATGTGGGTGGCTGAGGGCAAACTTTGTAACTAAAAAGAAAGTATAAAATGGAAGGGAAAAACAGGTGAGAGGAAGTGGGTGGCCTGAAGCATGTAGAGAAAGAGAGAAATATTATTTTGAAAGAAGTAGAGATTAAAGAAAAAAAAAGTGATCAAACAATGATAAACACAAAGCATCTCTGCAATAGTTTCTGAATACTGTATGTTTTACTTGTAGTAAGCTGATCTATGAATGAATCTGTTGTTTTAATTGGGTAGCAGACTATAGTGAGAAAAGAAAAATAAGGCAGGATTGGGTGTAGTCTCGGGTCTACTAACGGGAGGGCAGTTGACACACCAGGTCAGAACAAGTGAGTCAGAGACCACTGGTTTGGCTGCCTACAGGTCTCACCAACATGAACCTGGTTAGCCAGTGCCTGGAGCTTTTCAGGATTGTGAGAGCACTGGTTGCAGAAAAGGGGGATTGTCTTCTAAGAGGGATGGTAGGTGTTTGGATCTGCTCAGCTTCCTCCTGTTCAGTGTATAGGAACTTAGGGCAGCTCAAGATAAGTTTTAGCCAAACAGATACTCCATGAACCCTGTTCTAAATCTTTTCCCTGTTGGTACCTTATTCCTTCTGTTAAGTCAGAGCTGCCTAATCATCATCCAGTCATAGGATTCCCAAATGGAGGACCTACCGATGCCAGTATCAGCTGGAATTGGGTAAGCACAATTCAGAAAAATATAAGACACAGCCACTGAGCTCACTATGATTTCACTTTTCAGTTCAGGATACAAGATAATCTTCACTGACATTACAGCCCTTTCTGTAACATTCAGACCCTCTTACAGAGAGGTATTCAAGTCTAAATATCCATAATCTAAATGATCTAAAAGTATTGCAAATGTAATCATATACTTTGCACTGTGGTCCAAATTCGTATGTGTTTTAAAGACTAGGCCAGGAGGAATACCAAGCTGATCCAAGTATAGCTTCTTACCAAATGTGGCTAATGGGAGGTGATCAACTGATGAGAGAGAAAAAAAAAAAAAATTCAGAAAGTGCATTAGAATAGGCCACAGAAGCAAATGACAGATCTAGGGTCGATATTTCAGACACTTATCAGCAAATTTAAGCAAAACTAGCTTAGATACTGAATACTAAAGGCAACTTCAATGTAATGCGGAAACATAGATAATTGAAAGCGTTCTCCGTGCTTGAAGCTCATGACTGTGTCATCAATTTTAAAAGTAACCATTCTGGATACCGTCTGACCACCATAAATGGAAAGTGAGGGAAATGAGTCTTACTTTAGTTGTAACCATTTAGACAGAGCACTGAAAGCTGATCAACACCTACAGAGTGCTGGAAAAAAAGAATTTTGCATTCTTTAAAATGTGGCAACTTGTAGAATTAGGCTTAGGCTCTATTCCAACACAGGAAAATGTTTTTAAATTCCACTAATGCTTATATATCGAAATGGTTGGAGAAAACACCTTTGGGCATGATCGTCCATCAACCTAATTACTTTATATTTGCTGACTGAGATTTTTAATAATAATTAAAGCTAAGATCTGAAACTGCCTTTGCTTTGATTCTGAAATTGCTGGAATATATAATGTTTCAGTCTTCTTTAAAATAGAAATATAGATACCAGGCACATTTGAAAGATGAAGAGGTTATTATGCTAAATAAAACAGCTTGCACATATATGCTCTGCTCTAGACACTTCTGTGCAGAAGCACATGCATGGGCCTTTATTGCAGCTGCACAAAATTTCTGTGTTTCTGATCAGTTCTTATTTCTCATGATCAAAAGAGTTCCAACTCCCAGTGTATCTCCTATGCTATGTTATCTGGATATGGCTTAGACAGGTTTTATCTCCAAATCATTTGGGTACAGGCAAGGAAACTCTAAGAAATAAGGTCGCAGAAATGATTCCTCAGCTCCTGTGTTCCTGTACTACAGCATCTGCAGGGAAATCAGGCTTTATAATCCCAAACGTGTAAGCACAGAGCGACAGAGAAATGCCTATCTAGATGTACCTGTCACATGAGAAAAAAAAAAAAAAAAAAAAAGGGCAAAAAAAAAAAGAGCAAAAGCTTATTATTTGATAATGCCTTGTAAAAAAGGAATAATTGCTCAATTTGGAATGTCTGCTCCCAAACATAGTAGGTACCCAGCTGTACTGGTTAAAAGAATTGTTAATATAAGCAAGCATATTTCATTCACTTTCATTACTGAAAATCACAGGGATTTTCTGCCAAATTGTAGAAAATAATAATAATATAAAAGCCGTGCTTGTAATGGCTTCAGACTTCAGCCTGCAAGTGCAGTGCAGAAAGCTGAATGCAGCAGTATCACTAGGCAGCTTCATACAGGTGCACAGTGGGAATACCTCAAGAAGCAGTTAGCACTTCAATAGCAAAACCTTCAGAACACAAATGGAAACTCAGCTATACCCATACAGAAAAAGTCATACATAGTCTTATGTAATTGTATATTTTAATAGCAAACTCAATAATTTTAATTTACCAAAAATAATACAACTCTGAACTTTAAATGTTAACATTTCCTACCATATTATATATGTTATTTATTCTGGGCATTTTTTAAACTGATTTATTTGGGGAATATAATTTTTCCCCACTCATGTTTCAATAGGCCAGATAATGCTTTAGACTCAAGGTTTTATTATCTTTTTAAATATCTTTTTTTTTTTTTTCCCCCTTTCACAAATTTAATAATTTGTTCTGCACTTTGATTGCAGATTTTGGTTGAAAATTATCTAAACTGTCTTTGGTAATTATTTTTCTTGTTATTATTACAAGCTTATGATCCTTTGGGAGATTATCACATTTTATGTCTATAATTATTTGAGCTCCCTCCTGGTTCTGTTCAATAAAAAATTAAGATCAATAGCTCCTGGCACACAATAGCTATGCAGAGCTTCTTGTCTCTGCAGGCAAGAAATCCCGATCTATAGAAACAATGAATTCTTAGTGCCACAAAAACCTGCATCAAGTTGTCTATTATTCACCGTTCATCCAGAGGTTGTGTGAATCCCCTTTCTCTAATAGTTACATATTTCTAGGAGATAGACTGCAAAGATATTTGGGAATAGGAGGAAGATACTTCTGGGAGCATGCTGGGGGAACCTTGAAAATGTTCCTTAATGTATTCTAGTGGCTATTCCAAGCCAAAGAAAATGGTGATTCTAAGACTTCAGGCTCCTGTTGGATATAAAGTATGCAAAGCAAGGCAGATAGGCATTTGAATCAAGGTAAACAGTACTGGTGCATCTTAAGCTGTTAGAAGAACTGTGCTCTGTAGTGTGATGCCAAATAAGAAAGACAACCACCTTTTATACTGTTGTGAGTAGTTTTACAACATGGTTTGCGGCATTTTTGTGGCACCCCCTGGCTGTGTGTTAGACTTCAGGAAATTAAAAAAAACCCAAAACAAAACAGACTTGCTGCTCTTCTGCAGCTACTTGTGTTTACCAAAACCCGCCTCAATTATAATTCAACTGCGTTGACAAACTTCACTGTCTACTGCTATGGTGGCAATGTCCAAAACATTTAGTTTTCAAGCATTTGCAATAGATCCAGACGATACCTTTGCATATTTGTTCCCAAAGTTAGACAGATCAGAAAAAAAACTCCTCTGTTCAAAAAATTAGTGTAATGAAAATTTTTAAAATTTGAAACATTAACAAAATAGCAACACAAACAACTTGAAGAGTAGAGAATCATTTAACTCCAAATTTTCAAAGTCACGTCTTAGCCATGTTATGACTTGTGCAGGCCTGCCACTGCTTCGTATTTTCCATTTCCAATCTCAGTTAAAAGATTGCTAAAAATACAGAAAATGCTTTCCTACTGTTGTCATGTTAAGAAACTGGCATATTTCACTTCAGGCAGTTATAGCATTCTTAATGTGTTGGCATGCAGTGAGCACAGGCAGTGGTATGACCCCCCAAAGTTTGTCTCTATAAAGCTGTATGTTTGAGAGCCTCAGAGTATTTTGTGAGAATTTTCAGTATGGTCCAAAGGTAAACATGTGAATAGACACTCAGTATTCACAGCGCTAACAGTAGCCCTTGTGACTGCAGAGGGTAAATTGCATTTTACTGGAACAGCAGAAGAAAGGAATATAAGCATCAGATCTTTAGCATTAATGAGAATAAAAGGAGAGAAACAATAAGTAATTTTATCTTTGGTATTTTGAATGCTGTCTCTTGACATATCAGACATGGAATACATTTTATTACTGTGTATTAAAAGTTACAATAAATGAGATTAATCAGTGAAGGCTTGATGAACAATAATAATA
This sequence comes from Streptopelia decaocto, assembly GCF_964273445.1. Lineage (NCBI taxonomy): Eukaryota > Metazoa > Chordata > Aves > Columbiformes > Columbidae > Streptopelia > Streptopelia decaocto. Next base: position 48,660,444 of record NC_138660.1, read on the forward strand.
TTCCTTATTGTTAGCACAGCTAACAGCAAGCCTCAGAAAATGTGACATTCAGAACACTGGATGAATGCCAATCTTACTCCAAATTTATAAACACTAGAAATGACATTTTGAAGAACTATTGATTAGTTACATGGACGTCAATTTCAAGTAAAATCATGAAAATTTTGGACTTGAGCAACAAAGAAATTAGAGGCTAAAGTGGTAATTATGGAAATCAGCACAAAGATAAATCTTGTCCAATTATTCCCTTTTTTTGACAAGATCATAGATCTATTTAAAAATGCAAATGCAGAAACATAGTTGGGATTTTTTTTTTCCTAAGGCACTAAATATCATGTATTCATTAAATGCTTACTTGATTTAGAAGTAATAGAGAATACATTAGGTGGGCTACAACCTGTGCTGATAGATTTAAAAAATATTACTAATTGGGAGATGTAACTGAGTGGTATTATTTCTAGGAAAGACCTTCTATGAATAAGTTAGTTATTTGGTGTAATCAGAATTTTTGTCATTTATGCAGACAATACTGAAAGGTTTTTGGTAGTAAAGTTTGCAGATGACGTGAAAAAAGAAGAATGTTAACAAGGTTGCTATTTCAGGGCAGGCTGGGTAGTCTTAAAAACTTGAGTTGAAAACACAATGTTTGAAGATAGTAAAATACAAGGTACAACAATTGGGACATCATACTACAGGATAAGAAAGTTAATTTTCAATTTTAACAAGAGTTAAAAATTTAAAAGCCCAAACAAGCTCAAAGTCAGTGGTATGGGAAATAAGGTCTATGTGATCCTGCGATGACTGGAATGGGGAGCTGTGAGTAGAAGGAGGAACATGAGCGTGCTATGAGTTGCAATGTGTTGCACTGATCAGGTTTCTTTGGGGTATTCTGCCTTTTGTTCAATAAAGGTTTCGACATTATACTAACAGATTGTGGGAGAGATTTTAAGGACTGGCAATGAGATTTAAACCAGGCTTGAAGAACTCAGCTTATGAACTTGCTGAAGAGAAAAATAAAGAAGCTCTTTTGACTGTTGGAGAAGATACTACTGGGACTTCTCAGCATGTCTGGCAATGGAATAATATTATCTAACAACTAGCAGTTGATAGTAGAGAAGTTCACCTTGTAAAATACAGTTTATTGGAAATAAGTGTTTGAACAGCTAATACAAAAGGCAGTGGACATAGAACTAGTCTGGGCCTTTAATTCAGATTCAGAGCAAATTGGATTGAAACTGTTCACTTCCATTTTGGAATTTGTTAACTTAGCAATTCCTCTTTTCCCTTCATCTTAAAACAGTATTTTCTTATGAATAGTAAGGACAGTTCTGCTTTAAGATTATTATAATCAAATTATGTCCTTTAGAAGTCATGAAAGAACTTCTCCCTGATGCATAAATTAGTCAACTGTATTATTATTATTTTTTTTTTTTTACTCTGAGTTGCTTTGAGACAATATAAATTAGCCACTAGGGAGTAGATAGTTTTTGGAATATACCTGTAGTCTGAAAGACAACTGGGAATGAACCAGCTGTACCTTCCTCATGAACTTGACTCTAAAGTGGTTGTTGGGCTTGGCCTACAGTTCAAATCAGCAGAAAAAGGTTTTAAAAGGCTTTTCCCTTCCTCTCTTCCACACCACAGAGCATCTTGATACATTTCACCGAGCAACAACTTCTCTCTAGTGTCATTTGCAGCATTTCTCTTCACTCTGTGCCCTTTGTCACCCAATTATTTAATCTTTACCAGATTTCAATCAAAATAAATAAATTTTGGTTTCATTAGAGGAGTAACTGGGCTACATCTACTGGAGTGAAGCTCAGACTAAGCATTCTAGCCCATGAGGCCCGAACTATTAATACTATGAAACAATACTGCTTATATTTTTCAGCTTTTTTTTGCTTAAAATCACTTCCCTTCCTGAAAGGGGCTGCAACTGAGTAAAGTCATCAGGGATTAGTATTCTTTTCTGTATTGCTATTGAAAATGTTTAAGACTAGCTCTAAACAATGGCAGGTTGTACCATACTGTTCCAGTTCTAGGCTGACATTGCTACTCTAGCAGACTCGGAGTAACAAAAGTTGGGGCAGAGGGTGTAGAAGGAAAATATTGATACAGCCCCACAACCAATATCAGAGGAACCCTGCTTACACTTAGCATTAGGGGAGCAGCAGTTATATAGTTAGTGTCCTCACAGAAGTCCTATGTTAAAAATGGATGATTGAAAAATTACTTGATCCTGTTCTCTTAGTCGTGCAGGAGGGGGTATGGAAAGTTCTGTGGAAAATCCACTGTTTCCAGGAAGCTGGTGAATCAAAATAGAAATCCCAAAGGAAGGTTTGAGACCACAGAGCTGTGGTTATAGACAGAAAGTCCTATTAATGTTTCTATTTGGGTACCATAGGAATCTTCACATCTCCTCTGAAAGAGAACTCAGTCTCTTTCCCAGATGACTGTATTTAGACCTGGAGCTGTCAGGTGGCTTCAGCCAGTTGTCCTTAGACAGGAAAATGGATTGATTTGTATTGCTTGACCTTTGCAGGTCCACTGTTGGACACAAGGAGACAGCAACCTGCATTTTGCAAAGCAGTGATTCAAAGTTGACATAAATTGAGATATTGGTTGTGGGAGGAACGTGTTCTCTGACACAACTGTGATAGGCATCCCAATACTGCACTGTACGTGACTGAAAAATGAAGATGTGTCTTTCTCAAGGTCACGTCACAGCTTTCAATAAAAATGAAAAACTGTTGATGTAAATTTGCTGAACTAAAGAATTTTGCTTCATTAAAGTGCCATAAAGAATAGAATTCGCTGAATTCATCTGAGATGACCTGAAAAAATAGGAAAAAGTATTTTCCCTAGTTGATCTCTAACAACTTAGTGATTTGAGTATGGCTATAGCTGAATCTTGAAGAATGACTCACTAAGAGTGATTAAGGAAAGGAGAACTTCTGCAACAGATTTTTGTGAGATCTCATTGCTTTGCACCGTGAAATCATAACAAAAGATATCAACATGAAGGGCTAATATCTTTAAAAGACAAGGCATTTTATCACTGCTTTGGTCAGTTTACAGTTACTTTTTTTTCACTCTGCCTGACAGCAAGCCATGGTGGCTTACAAGGACATTCAGTTTGCTTGCTCACATAAGAGAATGAAAAAGAGACAGCTGCATCAAAAAGATGAGCATGATAAGCAACAACAAAAAAAAAGTATCTTTTCAAAAATAACACAGTTTTATCTCTCTTTTGTCTTGTTAATTGTTTTTAGTAGAGAGTTTATTTCAATGAAAGATCAGTTAATAGTGGCCAAATAAAAACTTCTTCTGACAGGTAAAAGGAATGTTTGAAGAAGGCGGCATTCTAGGAGTTCCTGAATGTTGTTTAGATGAGATAGTGCTCAAATATTTTTTAAGGCTTATATGTCATGCTTCTACGCTCAACATTAGGCATAGGATCACTTAAACTGTAAGTGAAATGTGTATGCAAACCTAAGAATGTGAAGAATGTTGGCAAGTATGCATCTTGCTATATAAATAAATAATACAGTGCGTATCAGTCAGCCAAGGACTGGACTGGAGAACCTCAGAACCTGGGGGCTGCAGAATATAACTGACAGCACTCTGAACCCTCCTGCTCTGCAAGGGACTGCCCTCAACTTACAGAGAAAATTTAGAAGATCTGGTGTGCTGGAACACTGTGTCTCTCAGCACTGAATGCAAGTTCCGCATTTAGGTAAAAAGTATTGAACTAAAAGACTTGTCTCGTTCTTACTAGTCTTTATCTTTGGGTTGGTGGAGGAGAACTGAAGACAGAGGCATGGTCTGACCTAGACCTGTGCATCAGCTGCATTTAAATCTCTGGAGATTGTGAAGGCTATGCTGTCTCTTGGTTTTGAGTGCTTGTAGTGTGCAAGTCCAAAGTTTGAATGTGGAATACATAGTCTGAAAAGCTTTGATTACTGCTCAGTAAGTCCTCTATGGAAAAGAGCTGCAGATGCTAGAGACCTGAAAACTTGCCAGAGACACAGGCTTCTTTTTTAGGCAAGTGTGAGCTCTTGTATTTTAAGTTATGCCCAAGTGACTAGGAACCTCTTGGGAAGGAAAGCAAGAGACCAGAGAGAATCTGTGTTATTTCCTGGAAGCATCCAAATGATGGAAACAAGAGGAACAGTTACCAGGAGCTGGAACATTTTCTTTGATGGGAGTCAAATAGATCTTTTGAAAGCATTTAACAGCTCAGCCACACCTTTGTTACCCTGCAGTTATTAAACCTATTTCTAAAATTTCTGGCAAAACCAAATACAAGCAATATCACTTTTCTATTAAGAACTAAATCTGATTTTTTTTTTTTCAGAAGTATAGACATTTCAAGGAATTGAAAAGAAATTAAAACCTAATGAGGATTAAATGTAATTTGTTTGACAGGTCCAGGTCCCATGTCAACTGAAGGAAGACAAAAACAAGCTACTTGGATTCAGAATGAAATTGAAGTGATAAATGTACACCTTTTAGCTCAAAGTCAGTACTGATTGCATCTTCACATGTTGTTAGAGGGCATGATCAGTCTGTGAATTTGTTCATTGCAGTAGGTCTTTCAAAATGTTGCGTTATACAGTTCTCTGTGTGGAATCAATATCACAAATGATGCTTGCCACTCGCTGTTTAGGAGGATTTGGGGGGGGCAGGGAGAGGGGAAAAGAAAGATGCCTTATGCTCTTATGCTTTTAGTGCTAATGGTACATTTGTTATGCTGAACCATAAATCTGCTCTGCCTGACATTGTTTTTAGGCATCAATATCTCATGGCTTGGAGTTCAAGGTACTGCAATTTCTGGAGGAGTTTTCATGGACGATTTACAATTTAAGCAACGTAGTCTCCAGACCTGTGTGTATTGTTCTTTGCTCTTCAGCTTGTAAGAACTAGTTTAGGGAGCTACTAAAAAAATTGATAATCTAATTTCAACATCCTGGAATAATCGACAGAAGAAAATTCAACAAAAAAGCTTGCCAGTACTGATTATTTTCAGTTGATAAAGATCATTCATTACCCAAAATAAATAGGAATATTTATTGAATGCTTAATTAACTGCTTTTCAATTTTAACTTCTTATTTTCTCCTATTTTTGCCATTCTCTTTTAGCATTAATATGCAAAAAGCAGATGGGCTTTTTAGGAGATAAGTACAAAAATAGTGGCTTTGGGAAATCAGTTGATAGGCACTCTCAGAGGTATAATAGGCAGACCTATAAATCTTACAAAAAATCTGGGAAAGGAATTAAAAAGGCTACCATAGCTAGTTTTATTGCAGAGGAAAAGATATCAAAGAGAAGTCAAAGAGCAGTCCATGAATATTAAGATTGCTGTGACCTTGACCTACTCAGTGTTCATAGTTTAATTGTAGAAAGTTTTTACACTTATTTGGGTTATAATTTTTCAGTTATTTTCTAGGATAATGTATAATGTTAAATATTCAGAAACTGCATGCGTTTATGAAATTCCAAAATTAGTGATGCCTATCTAAGGAGACTGCACTGAACTTGAGAATTCAGTGTTCGCTTATCACTGCTGAAATACTTGAGCATTTGGAGGAAAATCAGGGACCTTCTTGTAAATGTGTAGAATACTAAATGTAGAATACTAAGGAAAGGAAAGTTGAAAACATTGACACGTGTTACATGTGAAACATAGAATTTAATACATTTGGAAATATCACTACTTTCTAAAGTGCTCTTGAATGCAGTTGCAAGATTGGTAAGGTATTATCTAAGAATGAATGAATATTTAGAGTTGTACTTTTGCCTGTTTGAATATTGGTGTCAGTCAGACACTCCAGGAAGTCTAGTCAACTAAAGGAGAAAAATCTTCCTCTTTCTCTAGCCCTCCAATCTGTGGTGATGTGACTGGGTCAAACAATAAAAAAATACGTGTAGAGTAAATTCAGGTCTTGAGTTGTCAGATAATATTCAAAATCAAAAGCTGACGCTGCCTTTTTCAAAAAGGAGATATGAGCTATGCTTTTATTGGTTTTGCTAACGGAAGTAGCACATGGCCAAATAGAAATGGCCAAAGTCTTCAGAGAGAGTTGTGTAAAGGACTTGTATGTGAAAACCCCTTGCCCCATGATATCAGGTCTAAATCCAGACTTTGAGCCACTGTTTACACATTTCAGCATGAATCGCTTGTGAAAGTTGTTCAGGAACACAAGGGAGAAATTATTTCGAGACCAGAAAGCAAGGTCAGAGAGGATGGAAAAAAACAAAAACCTGCACCTAAAGATGTTGTAGACGTCTCTCTTGTCAGTGATACTGAAGCATTTTAGTGTTTCATAAAATCCCAAATGGAGTCTATCTTAGTATGAGCAAACCTCAAGTAATGATTTATTTATGTGCAAGGCACCTTAAGAACAAGGTGTCTAAAAAAGATCCTCCTCAAGATTCTTGGCAGGAGTAATGTCTATGAGATACTGCAGCCTTTGTTTGAGCATGGAATAGAAAGAACCTTGTGGACATCAAACTCAGCCAGTAAGGAAAATTTGGTGATAAACATTCTTAATTTCTACCACCAAATTTTTCATAAAAGAAAAAATCCACAACTTGTTTCTTAGACTTACAGTCTTCTGTGAAACGTCACTAGCATTATCTTTATAAGACAAGTACAGCAAGAGTCTAGATTGTTTTGTACTCCTGACATTAAACTCTCAAACATTCACGTTTTCATCTCCATCCTTACATGAGGGGTATTCTAGCCCATTCTTCTTTTCTAATCAGCAGCTTTATTGTACAGTCATTTGCAAAATAATGCATTTTTTAAAAAAACTGTGTTTATTTAGTTTGACAGAAATCTTTTAACTGCTGGGGCATCAGAATAATTAATTTGGTAATGGAGAACCCTAGAAACTTCTTTTCTTACCACTGTCAAGCATTAGACTCTACTACTCGCATTATCAGTGCAGCTAGCTCAGAAACGGTCTTTCACTAAGCGTCCTACATGTTGGCAGTTTCTTTATCAATTTGTGTTAGGATAGCCTTGATTTGCCAGCAGATCAAACTGAGTTCATCTAGAGCAAAAATGGTTATAAGAATTATTGTAGACCAAAAAGCTTTGTGACTCAATGGAAGAATAAGTTGGCTAATTCCCGAGAAAAGTGAACAATTTTTACACCCCAGACAGAAACCGTGGCTTGCAGGCATATTCTGAATGACAATAACTTAATGTTTACAAATTATTGCTTTGTATTTACTTATCCTCATGACAAAAGAGTATAATGAGGCAGTCATTGTTCTGTGATTGAACATACGATTTATAGGCAACATCATAGAAAAGAAGACTGGAAAAGCTTTGAAGGAATATCTAGTTCATAATTTTGCCCAAAGATGGAATCAGCTGTATCAAATTTAGGCAAGTTAGCCTGAACTGTTACATGAAACAAACAGTGTCTTGCCTTTGCAATGCTGACAGTCAAGTTTGCTATTCTATTCATTTAGGCAGCATTTTCTACTCAATTTCTGTGTGTTGGGTTGGTTTACCTATAGTTTACCTACAAATTTTATTTTTCTACCTGATGCAGTCAACATTTATTATCTGTAGGCAGATTATCCTGGTATTGTATTAACAGTGGCGTGGCTGTGGAGGCATCTGAGCTGGCTTTAGATGAATAGTTTGGCTGCTTTGATGCTTTTGAGTGCTGTGATCAACAGAATCACCAACTTTTAGCACCTTAATTAAACTGTCGTTGTTTGCTCTCATAGCCGGTGGTCGTATTTTCAGCTCTTGATTAACCAGGGTCCAGCATGTAAATAGTTTTCTTGTAAGAAAATACTCTTATTTGACACTTGAAACACCAAAAGTAGAGGCTGGTACATATAAATTATATCAAGTTTTATTAGGGACTCCTCATTAACAGTCAACACCAATAAGTGAAAGAATAAATGCAGTTATGTTTAATATTATTTGCTGATGTGGTACAAATAAATTGCACTGATTGGATGTTACTGACTTCAAAACCAGCAATAATTGTTTAAAAATCATTCTCAAATGATATTTCCCTTGCATTATTTTTTGTCTCCGCATTATACTTTAGACTCACAGCTAGTATATCCAACTAGGAAAACATATTTTAAAAAACTCAAGTATATTTTTTTAACCTGATCAAATTTGTTAGAAAGGTCATTTTACGTTTACTGATAAAAGAGAAATAATAATTTCAGTAGATTTTGTAAATGAAAACTGGATTACGTATGCTCCTTTCACCTTCACCTTGATTTTCCCATTTGAGATCAGAGCTCAAATCACCTTTATTCTGCTAAAGGCATGACTAAGTGTAATAGTCCCTGCACCTAAGCTGACTTCTGTAGAACCCAGCCAATGTCCTACATTGATACTAAAACTTTCAGTGAGTTTAGTGACCTGTCTTTTGGTGTTGCGGCAATGCTATTGCTGAGTTCTTCTTTCCTCTTTAATGCAGCCCAGGATTTTAACTTGGCAAGTTTCAGAGCTGTATGGAAAATTATGTCCATTATTTCACTCACTCACCCAAACCCATTTAATTTAAACAAGAAGGGCCATCAAATATAGAAGTACTTTCATAAAATGGAGCATTAAATATGACTAAATTATATTTTCTTTATCTCTCCTTTTCTGTATTCATTATCAAATGATGCTGATCTCTGACATTAGGTATTTGTGTCCAGTTGCATTACTCTTGATCATGCCTAATCAAACTGTCTCTCATATAACTAGAAAACTTAAGATGCCCTATCTTAGTGAAACCTTGGCTTTCTTTTCTAAGGAGAAACTATATCACTCAAAATACTAATTCAAGCATACTTTATATGTGCATTATCAGTAAGGCTCTTTACTTGCTATTCAAGTATTCAAATAAAATATGGAATACAAGTTATATGCAGTGATTTAAATTAATGTAAAGCTGGTTTTTGTAAACAACAAGGCTGTGTAGGTTTCTAGCTGCTGGCTAACCCTGGATACTTGTTTCTCCTCTAGTGCCCTCCACAAAGGAAGTGTTAATATAACCAAAACAATAATAAACTGAGAAATATTCCAAAGCTTCTCTCCAAAAAATACCAAAGAAATACAAGAAATGCCTGTAAACATCTTCACAACCAGGAATGCCTTTTCTTGAAAATATCAAAATTACTGTACTACAAGCACTTTAATCTCTGTAAAACCAGGTAAAACAGGTAACAAATGGTTATTTTTCTAGAAATTTAGTTGCATGCAGTAAGATTTACTTAAGGGAATAGCACTTCCCTTTGGAAGTTAATCCCGGTATTTTGTTTTATACCATTGCTTTTCTTCTACTTACCACAATGAGTAACATATAGAGAAATGTATGCAGCAGCTGTCTGTGTCTCTCCTTCCTTACTTTGCCTTGCAGTTGCTCTCCTGTTCACTGTAGCTGTGCAGTCCTCTAGATGAAGAGTGGCGGGAGTTCTGCTACCTTGACAGTAGGTGCAGATGCAGCTTTAGCCCTGGCTGGCTGCCTCATATTCGTAACACCCTCGCTCCTTCCGGTCATTCGTTCCAGGGGAGGAATGACACCAGCACTTCTGAGCTGTTCTTATGTTTTCTCCCAGAACACCCAGGGAAAGCAGACTTCGTGATCTCCATGCTAACTACCAGCCTGCCTGCTGCCAGTTCTCCCTACTTCTGCCAGTGATGACATTCAGCTTGCTCCTCCGCACAGGATACAGCACTGATTCCTCATTATGTAAGGCAGTCTAGGTCAAGTGTAGGAGAGACACTGCTGGCCTGAGCAAGCTGGTGGATTGCTTCCTCAGCTTCATGCTTCATGGGGTCTGGAAGCTGGATCCTGATCTTTGCTACATCTCCTTGGGTAAACATTTTTGCATTATTTAAGTGGTTACTGTGCTATTTTTCTATGCAGATAGCTGTCAGCCATGCTGTGAATTGCAGAGAGAATTTGCTAGGTGAAACCAGCTCTGTCAGCATGATTGAATGAACAGAGTAGTAGTTCTTCTAGGCATCTCAGCTTTAAGATGCTTTACAAATAAATAAATCATAAATTGGGTTTGTTTAACAAACATCTTTTCTAACCGTATGGGGATTATTGTTAATTTGAATGATTAAGCAGTGAATGAAGTGCATTTGCTTGAAGGTGGTGTGGGAAAGCATTATTGGATATAGCTATTAGCTCTGAGAGGTTTACTGCAGTTCCTGGCTGTTGCATTGTTTTAGCCTTGCAGATTACAAATATGCTTCCTTTATTAAACAAAGCAAAATTTTAGCAATTGTATTTAATTGTAGTGAACTCTTCAGTTATATTTTGAAGTAGCAATTAAATCCAGGATACTCTTTGCTATTTACTGCATGAATTCGTGAATCTCTATGCTTCTGAAATATGCAAGGTGAATACTGCAGATAAAATTATATTTAGTGACTGCTCTGCAGAATGCCAGAACAGTACGTGTTAGCTAGATTTATATTACAGCATAGCTTTTTTTTCATGCAGCATGTAGAATGGAAAGATTTTTTTTTTGTATTTCCACCCTGCTGACAAATCAGTCTGTGACAAAACATAGAACAGGTTCGTCCTTAAACAAATTATACATATTGTCAGGTGCTGGAACATCTGATTGTACTGGAATGCAGCAGAAGAGGCCCTGGAAAGTAACAGCATAACACTGATACTGCAGCATCATGTAGGGGAATTCAGCAAGGCTAGCCTGCTTGTTAGGGACAGTTATTATATAGTCAATTTTTTAAGATTTTGAGAGAGTATTAGAAAACTTGTTTATGTACAGTACCTTGGACAGCAACTTTTGGGTGGTTTTTTTTTTTCCCTTTTGTGGTACTGTAGCATCTACTGCCTGGGAGGCAGCAGCTGGTAATAGAAATTTAAGGTACATTAATGAATTCCAAAATATAGGAATAGCAAAATAACTGAGAGCGACTTTGGTCAGCATTGTATCAATGAGTTATATTTAACAGCTTACTACCAAGATTTAATTTAATATATTAACTTAAAAATAGTGATGTTTCTATTGAATTATGTTAATGAGTGTCAAAACAGAAAATTAAAAATGCAAAACTATTGTCTATTGACAATATGGCATTTACAGAATTTTCATGTCTAATAAGTAACTGCTCACTCTAAGAATAAATAGCGAGGTCCCTTTCTTAAATCAAAATAACATTGAATATTAATAAAAGATTATGTGTTAATATCAGATTAAAACTAATTTTGATGCGAAGAGTGGAAGTCCTGTAATTGTGGGTTTTTTTCCCTCACTAGAAACTAGTAGTTCTTCACACCGTTCTAGAAATAACTGTTAGAATTTAATTTCAACACTTGTTTGTGAGGTGAATTGTTGTATCATTTTCTTATCATCTTTAAAAGCTCTTTTTCTCTTGAAAAGAACTGTCAAGCAGTTACTTGTCTCTTCATCAGGGCATCAGGGTCTTACCTTACCAGTTATTAAATTACTTTTTCTTTCCTTTTTTTTTTTTTTTTTTTTTTTTTAATGACAATCATGTAGATCTATGCTGTGATATAGTAGAAATACCAGGCTGGTGCCTTCATTTATTACATTGTGAGAGAAGTTAGGTTCAAGAAAATGTAACTCATTTTTGGTATCTTGACAACACCCCTTTTGCCATGCAGCGTATTACATTGTATAATATTTTAACACACAATTTTATACTTCGAAATACAGAAGTACGTCTTGCAAACAAACTCTTAAAATAATAGCATAGTATAGAACTTAGAACAAAACTGCTAGGTACCATGCATTATTGTAATGAAGTACTTCAGATTCTTTGCTTCTTGTTGCCTGAAGTGTCCTAAAATAGTTGTGTTCTCATATATGCATACACTGTGTTCCTTCCAGTTTCAAGTGTGGGTGCGTGAGGTATTTTCTTACAGGCTTAAGGAGTATTAATAGCATATCTATTCAATTAGAATAATGATTTTAAAGAAGACTTATTGTCTTTAAATATATGATCATTCTCTGGAAGTGTTATTTTTAGTTTTATTGCATCATGGTTCATAGCAGGGCATGCACAGCACTCTCAGCATAGCAAGGTGCAGATGCTTCAGTGGGATACAAAGTGTTAGAAAATGGTGTTTCCTGTGTGTATTTATCTTTCTTATACTCTGGTGTATCACTTTGGGTCTGAGAAATTGAATCTGAGCTCTAAGGTATGTTTTGAACCCACTACAGTGCAGGATATTGACCATTAGTGGTCAGTGCCTCCTCCTGGTATTTTTCTGTGGTTTACTGGAATTGTCTAATCCATGGCTACCTCAGTAGCTTGCTTTCAGTATTCTATATATTCCCTCACATCACAATAAGCAGCTTGAGTTTCTGACAAACTTTTCTCTTCACTTTTCTTCCCAGTGCTAGAGTTTTCTGTCCTGAAAGGGAGTTTCTCAGCTCTCTTCATAGCCATGGAAATGTCACTAAAAACGAGGAGCATGGAAACAGTATAGAAGTGTGTGAGCAACATTATTTTTAGAATAATGTGTTTAGCATAAACAGTAGTGAAACCAGTTTTTGTAATCCATAACATTAGCAAAGCATAGGAATATACATTAGACTATTAGTTTCTGTAAAGATATTTATATTTCAGGTTTTATCATCCCATTTTAATTGAGTAGTAGAGTTATATTTTGTGATTACAGTCATGTGCTAAGTTAGTGCTAAATTGAAAAAGAAAGGCTTCAAACATCTGTGTTTTAGTTTAAATTCATGTATCATCTAAATGGAAGAGTGTCATAGTACAATTCACAAGCTTTCCAGGTAAGTCTGGGCTCTCACAAATGCAGATCTTTGATAGTCCAGAACTGCCAGCTTTTATTTGCATCTAGTACACAGAAACATTCCAAATGTTCAGAAGATACCTGTTTAGAAGCTGGTAGATATACTCTATTCCTTGTGCAAAAAGTTATTTTTCTTCTTATTCAGAGGTTTTCCCTGCTTTTCATTGAACCTGGTTTGATGCAATCTTCTGTGTTGCTACAGTCCACGTCATTTTTCCAGGTCCTGGTTTTCCATGATGATGTTTTTCCATCCTTAACTGCTTGTATAGCAATTCTGTGACTGCAGTATGATTGATTCACAAATTTAGAAAGATAAAAAGCGCCCAGAATTATCAAGTTCGCCTGCTTATCCATGGAGGATATTGGATGGCTCATTCCTTACATATCAGATATACATATACTCCATCACCTGTTTTTCACACCCACTGCAATTCACAGAATTCATTCTTGGAACACTAGGAAGAGATACTTTAAAGAATCATAGGAGATTTCTTCATGTTTTGATAAATTAAATGTACCTCAGACACTGTCATTAAAAAAATGTGTATACAAGTTGCTGTTAACACTTTATTCATTGTGTATATAAAAAACACTCTTCTGTGTTATTGCTTTCATGGTTTACTGCCATGGCTGAACATCCAAGCTTCAAAAAGTTAATTTTAGAGGTTTCTCTAGATTGTACTGAACTGTAGTATTTGCACTGCAAATGCTGAAACAGAATAGTGATAAAAAGAGCTACATTCTCTTTTTCTTCAGCTGGAGCTCACTACAGGTTGCTTTCAGAAAGGGAACTGTGTTGCAGAGGATCACAAGAGAAGGACTTCCAGATTAATCCTGGCATGTGCTGAAGAAAACCAGAAGTTCCTAGTGCTTGGTTATCACTAAGGGTGGGCAGTTTGTGGCACTTGAGCAAAAAATATACTGGGCTGTTCTTCATCAGTGCTCTTAAATATTTGCAAAGTAATTCCTGAGGCAGAGCCAAGAGCAGAAGTGGTCAAAATCCGTGTGAGGGCAAGTGAACCACAAATCTCCATTAATGCAAACTTACCAGGTCTGCAGAATCTGAAGTCTACAAAACTGCAAGCTCAAGGCTGCAATGGGGGTTTGCCTGGCAACTGTGTCCCTGCTGTGCAGGGCATGGAGGTGCTCTCCTTTGGGCCTGTTGGATGGTTGCTTCAGCCCAGGCCCATTCAGATGATTGCTCTTTGGGCACTCAGGATGAGAGTCATCATCATCCCTGCAGGAAGAAGTGATCAGAAATTTCCAAAGTAAATGCCATGACTATCCCGGACTTTCTTGGTTTTGGTAATTATTTTATGAGCTATTAGCAGTGTCCTTTTTGTTTAGAGACAGTAAAAAAGATAAGTTGGAATTCTGGGGGGAGAGGAGAGACCATGTGTTATTTACTAACTTTCACTTCATCTCAGAATTGGAGTAGCTGTGGTTGAGAAATCTATACTTTTTCATAATTATTGTTGTTTTCTGCAGAATTCAAGGGATTTGGCCCCTTAGCAGTTGGGAAGAAGCTGCTATTGTGTTGATAAAGTCTTCTTTCCGAGACTGTATATCAGATGGCAGTCTGGTTCAAGGAGCCACCAAAAGAGCTTGTTAAGATAACCACAAATCCTATCAGTTTTCCTGACACTTAAGCTGGTGGACCTGAACTTGAGCATCTGGTTATGCCAGTGTGACATGAAATCTGAGCCATGAGAAAGGGTGCTTAAAAAAAAAAGCTTTCAGTACTTTAGAAATCTCCAAGTATCATTAACAAAGTCAGTGGTCATTAAACATCCTATGCTGCACCTCAACTGATGCTTACTGAAGGATGTTTTAGGACTATTGGAAACTTTATGCTTTCGTAATGCATTAAAATTATGTCTGAGCTGGGGGGAAATTTAGTGTGGTCAGTGTTATGTTCAGGATGAAAACTGTAGGCACCTGAGGTATCTCACAGATATTTACTACCCAGTGTTTATTGTTCAAGCTATCCAGATTCTTAGTTTATTGTTTTATTTTGTGGTGTTTATTGCATTTCAAAATGCAATATTTTAAAGGAACTATACCTATAAAATGTCAAACATGCCCAGACTGTAGCAAAGACTACAGGAACTCATTAGAACTTCAAGCTGAGGAGTAAACATTGTGCCTTTCAACCTAGTGATAAATCTGTGTTTGTAAACACCAGACAATTCATCATTTCCAGAAACATCCTTCATGAGGGAATGATCAGTTGGCATCAGCAATTGTATCTGGACATCTGTTTAGTATTTAAAATCTTAAGGATGATTCTGAGTCAGAGGTGCTACTAGCACAACAAAGTAATTTGTCACCTGCAAGTGTTCTTTATGGCCCTGAAGAACTTTGCAAATGTATGAAAAAAAGATAACCCAGTTTCTACAATTATACCTAAATAAGAATCAAACAGTTAAAGAGTGTGTTAAGAGCTGATTGATCCCATGACTGTGTTAAGAGCTGATAATAATAAGGGTTTACAGCTCTTTCTACCTCAAGGTCAGAGAACTGAAGTACATTTGGGTAGTGAGGAGCTACCCGAGCTACTGAGCAGCTGACCAGTAGTGCCAGCAGAAAAGCTGGATTCGAAACTGGTGATCATGGCAGCAGCGAAACGTGACCACATGTGAAGCCTTTCTAAATCCGTGTCCAGGCACATTCAAAGGAGACAGATTGCGTGGTTATATCCAACCTGGTCGTGCCCTTTGTAGGATAGTATTTGAGTCTTAGTATTTGGTTATATTATGGTGTGTTTTAACTAAATATTTAGTGTCATAAGGTTGATTGCTGTGTTCTTTTAATCACTGTAGTATTTGCAAAGAAAAAATTTATGAGATTAGATTTCAGTGTTAGAACAAGCATTGATAAATGCTTGACTAGTAGGTATTCTGCTGAGAGGCTCCAAGTTCTTGTTGTGAAGGGCCAAACATGTAAGGCCAACACTGGGAGGTGGAGAAATTTGGTTTCATATACCTGGGATTCAAGCAAAAATTTAAGCAGTCAAAAACCTCGTTATGTAAAATATTAAAGAACATATCAGAACAATACTGGAATTGACTCTAGGGGATCAAACTCATTACAGCTGCCTGGGGTCACTGAATCGCTGACTAGCATGTGAAGGATCAGTTATATCACAGATGACAGCCTTATTGCTTACAGGTATTAATTAGGTTTATTTTCTTTTGTCTTTACTTGCCAAAATTGTATTACACCATAAAAGAAATGCAATATTATTTTTGGCCCTTCTTCTGTGCATCTCTCACCTTCCAAGTCACTGCAGCCTCCCTTTCCTGCAGTACTTTGCCCACTCCCCTTGGCGTGACTGAAACAAGGGGTTTCCAAAGTGTTTGCCGATGCAC
Source organism: Streptopelia decaocto (assembly GCF_964273445.1). Taxonomy (NCBI): domain Eukaryota; kingdom Metazoa; phylum Chordata; class Aves; order Columbiformes; family Columbidae; genus Streptopelia; species Streptopelia decaocto. Next base: position 48,676,616 of record NC_138660.1, read on the forward strand.
ATCCCAGTTCCACTTCTTTTTCCTTTTCTTTTGTCAAGAAAGCAAAACAGGAAATACATAATGCTGTCCGATTTAGCTCAAACTGAGGCTGGTCCAATGCAGCTGGAGTTTGCTGGATTAGCAGATAACGTTACTTAGCAGTCTGAATTTTAATAAGGAGCATTTTTTGTCCAAGTTCCAGATTTGGCTGTGCAGCTGTCATCTGAACACAGGACTGTATAGCTCTGACGTGGCAGTCGTGTACCAGGCTGCCTGATTGGCAGCGCTGTCTGTAATAGATGGACACGTCACATGACTCTGGCACAGGACATTTTTTTTCCTTTTATTGATCCCATGACTGAAGATATTGAATCTACCACCAGCGCTCTGCAGGGAGGTTTAAAACAAGACAGAGGACAGGTAGCGTTTGCTTGTGACATGCAAGGGCTGACCTAGAAAGGTTTTCTTGTGCTTTCGTAACAGACCACCTTCCACCTTTACCCGAACTGTTTCCTTCTCATGTTTCAGAGACAAATAATTAACAGAAAAGAATGAAAATTAATGAAAAGTTTTTGTTCTTTAAGACTGGATAAGGACGTGTACTCAGAACAACCCCTGCCCTTTGTTCTTGCTGAAGGAGCATGCGGCTGTAGGTTTTCAGACCCGTGTAAGTCAGAATCTCTTGCAAACCTTTACAGCTGGTTGGTTTCGTTTGCCGGTAGATGGGGCTGTCCGTTAAGGCGATGGCTCAGTAGCTTTTTTTTTTTTCCTTCTTCTCCCTTTTTTTCTTTCTTCACCTTCCTCTCTGTCTCTCTCCGCCTCCCATTTCCCCCGTTTCCCGCCCCCCCTCCCTATTTCTTTTTGCCTGCTATTTGCTGATTTGTGTTAGGTACCATAGAGAGAGCCTCAGAACAGGAAGCAGAGAATGCAGCAGAGAAGCAGAGAGGATACTGCAGAGGTTTTTGTGGGCTTTTTTTGTTTGTTTGTGGGTTGATTTTGTTGTTGTTGTTTTGTTTGTTTTTTCCTTCGCATTGAGAATGCAGGTATTTATAAGTACTTGGTAATCTTTTGGAGCTAGGAACCTGAAAAAGTTTATTAGTGAACATTTAACGTTTTAAGCATTTCATCATCACTATCTATTGGGTTCTGTTGTTTTTTTTCTTTTTGTTTTGTTTTGCTTTTGTTGTGGTTTTTGGTTAGTTGGTTTTTTCCCCCCTCATAATACATTTGAAATTCATATTTTATCAGGTAAGACAGCAAGATGTTAAGTCCCAGACCTTAGTTAATTTGTTAGCTGTCCACATGGGGTGCCCCCCCCCCGCCACTTTTTAAAATCATTTTGTCATGCTTGATTGGTAGTTATCGTGAAGCATATAATTAAGGAGAAAATCCAGTTCTCCTGTTTTTTAAAAATGTTTCCAAATCTGCAGCTGGGTCTTTTGGGCAGCACAGCATTTTGTTACAAGATGGATCTCACTGGCCTTTGGGTGTTTGCCAGTTTGGGGGGATCATGTTGAAATTATTATTCAAGGTTTTTCCTCTGAACTGTTCAGAAGTCAACAGAGATCATGTTGTTCCTTCACATGGAAAGCATATTAAGGGCTAAAGCAAGTAATGTTGTAGTTGAAATACTAGCATTGCAGGAGTGTTCAGCTTTTCTTCCCATAGAGAAGCTCTGCTTTAAGGCCAAATGCTTCACACAAATGATTGAGGTTTACTTAAGGAAGAAAAGGCTCTTTTTCCCCCTCTCCCCATCTCCCTGTGCCCTTAGTTTTTCTGATCAGGTACACCGCTAGAAGCTCTTTGGTTTATACTGATCAGGACTGGTTGTAATGCTGCAGATGTAACTCGGTTCATCTGAACCGTCTTGCTTTTTCAAACAGCACAAGAAATTTGCCAGGTGGACATCAAGCTCTTTCAGCATCTTTTCTAAAATGGATTTCTTCTCTGCTGCTTGTCTGAGGTATGTGCTTAAAAGACTCCCACTGAACTAATTTATCTGGGATTGGGCCGTCTGTTCAACCCACCCGCCCTTCGTCCCCGCTTGGAAAAAGTTGTTGATCATTCCGCAGTATTTGAAAATGGATCGGTGTTTTCTGTCCCTGATGAAAATTGATTCAATTGTACTTATTCCAGAAATGCTTATTTTGTAGCAATGGTGTCAAACTCCTGAGCTATATCATCTGATATTAGTGTTGTATTCTTGAAATGCACATACTTTTCTGTTGTATTTTTCAGGCTTGACTGATATGTTAAGCTAAAGTACAAAGGAAAAAAGACTGTGCTAAAAATTACTCTGAGAATCTAATGTGAAACAATAACAGGATGATTGCTGTCAAGACTGACACCCTGTTGGTTTATTATGTTGAGCCTGGTTTGTGTGATCTTGAATATCTGCTGAAGTATTTAGACTTAAGAAAGCAAATCAGTGACAGGCAGCCTTAAACTGATTGTCCTCATTTGCCAGGTAGTCACAGAAAGTTTTCATTATTTTAAAGAGGGTATCAATGGTGGGGGGTGGTGTGGGGGTGTGGAACTAAGACATTTAGCCTGTCTCAAAGGATGGCAAATTTTTATTGCATAAAGCTTAGTATAATCAGTACAATTCTACGGAAATTCTAGGAAAACAGCAGCAATTTGCATAATATCTTGTGCCAGAAAGAAATAATTTCAAAAGTCTGACCATAATGACTTACAGGAAAATTATATAGATGAATGTATATAATTGAATCATCTATCTCATCAGTTGTTTGCAACGATACTTTATATCAGGGCAAGAGTGCTTTATTATTTATCACTGAAATCTGCATTGAAATTGTCATAATCTAAACTTGCTTTGAAGTTTCAGAAGTTGTAAATGTCAACAACTGAGATATTTAGAAACTAAAATAAATGACATATTATTTAGTTTTTAAAATGAAGGTGGTCTAGAACTGGAAGACCTTTAGAGTGTCTATGAAATGACACTTCAATGTACTATCCCAATGCCAAGTGCTTTAAAGGACAGCTGCTTGTTGACTTTTAAGCCTGGCATCGCTGCTACTCTCCATGTCACACCACATCCTTCCAACATGTGAATTCTGCTGTAAGAGTTCTCTGCATTAATGACAGAAGCAAACATATTTAGGGGACAAAATCACAAAGCTTAGCATTATATTTTGTCTCTTAAATGGTATTTTACTGATTTTTTTTCTATCATTTTTTTCTATCTGAAATTGAAGAACTGAGATTAAAGAAGAATGTTTTCCTTCTCTTGGTTGTGAGAAATATTCTGTCAATAATCAGAAGTGGATAGTTCTTTGCAAATTTCTTTTGAAAAGGGGCAAAAAGCTTGAACTAATTTCTGTGTGTATGTATTTAGAACTGTGATGCTCTTTGGGATGAATGTCTTTTATTTTATTAGTTTTCTGAACTCCATTACCAACTCACCTGTGGGAAAACATGTTTGGTCTTTTGGGCTAGACATCACGAAGAGATTTGTTGATTCTCTTCCAGTAGTAGGCACATATTCTACCTTCTTTTTCTCTGCTGGAGACAGCAGATATATATAGGAGGCAGGGGGATTCCACAAGAGTAAGAAACCCATATTTGTCCTGTAGACTTTCTGTTGATGCCAAAATGAATACAACAGAAGGCAAACTAAATTAAAAATTGAACAATATATATTCACACTTGTAAACTGAGAAAAAAAATGTGCTGTCAGTAAGACATTCTGGAACAAGAAGACCATTAGGCTTTTTTTAGCATAATGTTTTAGAGCACTTAAGAGATCAAATTGCTCAAAGAGAAAACCATCATAAATCTGAAACATTCTAAAATTAAAGAACCTTTGAGTAAATTTTAACCATTAAAAGCTACAACTCATGTTCCTGACGAATCTAATCTTGTAGGGAGATGGGGAGTATCATGGAAGTTCTTCAGATGTTTTTTCCCAAAACTCAGTAGTTCTGGCACATATTACTTCCATTTTTTCTAGATGTAGGTTTGTTCTCTGTAGAATCCTATCCATAAAAACATACACAAGTTGGATAGAAACAACTGAAAGTCTGTTATGGGTGGAGTAATTGGTAAATGACAAATATAGACTCAGAAATGATTGCCCTTTCCATAGTGAGGTTAGTCCAATTTCTGGAAAACAGGCTGATCTCTTTTTACTGAATATTAGCACTATTTATTTAAAGAATCACTGTGATGTCTTACCGAATACATGGCTGTTCACTGTTTTCAGGCTTCCTGTCTCTTGGTGATTACTGTGTCATAAGTTCTGTCTCTTGCATTTCCACCAGTGTGTGCTTGCAGGTCCCTTTCACAGAGCTATCTAGCTCTGACAAAAATAGTTGATTTTTTTTGCACTTATTACCAAAATTTTGAGTACGACCCTTCCCTGCCATACTAAATATCACTTGAAGAAAACGGATTTCTGAGCGAGCCACAATTCTGTTTACTATTTGCATTTATCAGCCCTGGAAGGCTCTCTCCTTCCTCTTTGTGTTAGGAAATTCTCATTATGTTGCTTTTTCTGAACACAAGTTTCCATTGCTTTTTGTCTCAGCAGTATCCCAAGCATCTCTGGCCATCTTTCCAGGGCTTCATTTTAAAGTGTTTCCATTCTTATTTTTATTAATGTTATCTATTTTTTTTTTTTCACAAATCTATTAAAAAAAAAAAAAAAGGACATAACCCTTCTATTTTTGGCTTCAGAAACATTCAGCTCAGTTTATGCTTTCAAGCTTTATCCCATCTCATGCCTTCTATCTTGGTAATTTATTTTAGTACCTTGTAAACATGCAGATCAATCTTTTTCATCTTTCTCCTACTCCTTAAACAGATTCTCTGATTTGCTTCCAGCATTGGCTCTTTAGAATTACTTCATAATACAGTTCAAAACACTGAAGATCATCCTCCTGGTAAAACAAAACAAAAACAAACAAAAAGCCAAATCCTGTCAAAGTCAGAAAGAAGAGCTTAGGAATAAATGTAAAGCCTTGTGTGATTCAAACAAGCCATATTTAATAGTGGTATTGGTCAAAGATGACAAAACTAAGCAGCAGCTACAGTACTTTTCAACTGAAGTAATGTATCTGGAGGATGCTTTCCAATGCATGGTTGTTTAAGTGCATTTTAAGCCAGTCACTTGACTGTGTTCCAGAGGTATTTGCCTGCAGTACTTCCATCCTCTCATTCCTCCCTGGATTCCATATTCTACTTACTCTTCAATGGTGTTTACTTCAGAGCGAGATCTTCCATCTTCTTAAATGATCTAAAGCATCTATCTGTTTTGTTGCACATTATTGTAGGAATTTGCCAGGAGGAATTCATGACCAAGATACTTCTGAGGAAGGTGATAGGTGCTCCTCCTAGGAATGTCCCAGCAGGGCTCTTTCAGTGTCTTTGCAGGATTCCTGGAGCAGGTCTAGAAGTGAAAACAGAAGGGAAGAGGCGGGTGGATCATTAGCAGCTGATACTGAAGATGAATTCTGCTCTTTATGTTCCTAGTGGATGGAACAGGAAGACTGAAGAAATGGGCTTATCCAGATGAGATACAGGGAAAAAACTTTGTAAGACAAATGATAGTGAAGAGTGGCAACAGAGTATCAGGGGATATTTTGTCCTGAAGGTTTGTAGGAAGGGGTTAGATGAAACATCTCTTGGGAAATATAATAGGTATAGCAATTTTGTCTTGTACAGGAAGATGAACTGGGTGGCCTCTGATAATTGTTTCCAAACCAATTTTTCTGCGAGTCTACAAAAAGAAGTAGATAACTGAGGTACAACAGACTTAAAGAAAAGTATGTAATCAATTATATAGGGTCCAAAATAGGCCCTCTAGAAGCTATCTTCAGTAGGATTTTCTTAAAGTATATAAGTCTCTCCTCAAGACATTTATTCTACAGTATATTCTACGTATGTCTTGATAAATATACACTCTGCAACACCAAATATATTTTTGTAAAGAACAGAAAATATGTCCTAAAAAGTTATCTAATTTTGTGGTGTTTCTTTAGATTAAATAGGCTTTACTGATTAACCTTAGTGAGTATGCGAATAAAAGGAGTAGGAAAGGATATTTGAAAAATCTGATTGACTCTTACTTACTATCAGGAGAATACCATACATTTAATTAAAAAGCATTTTTAAATTGGTAGTTTATCTTCAGCAGAGAAGTACAACACTTCAAAAGCTGGTTAAAGTGAGTGTTCCAGAGCCATTTCAATGTTCAATATTTTATGTTAATATTCAGTATTTTTCACAGCTGAGAAACACAATCTGATAGATTCATTTTCTGAAATGAAAGCCTAAATAATCCCAGACATATCACATGAAATGTGCAGTGATGGATAGAAACAGACGACTTTTCAGAGCTCCATACTGGCTACGTTAACCGTGCTTAATTGAAAAAGAAGTTATCCAATAGTTTTAAAAATATTTTTTCTTAAACATTAACTATGTGATTCAAATATTATCTAGAAATCTCACATTTGAACATTTTTACCTTCAGCTCAACTTATTTTCTCTGTATACACACACGGAGGAGATAGAACAGAAAGGGTGACGCTTTTTACTATGTTTTCAGGACTTCATATTGTCTAAAAAAAATTTATTACAGATCTAATACTCTGAAATAATAAAATATTATGTCTAAAACAAAATTTGCACTCCAAGTAAAAGGATCTATGTATTACAGTAACATTTTTCTTAGTCATTTTGTCTCCATCTATGCCAAGACTAAGTGGCATTGAGATACCCAGTGTCTTCAGAGGGTCTTGTCCTGTACGTCCCCTGTCCTGAGGCTGTGCCTTCCCATGTGAGCTCACCCTTGAGTCATGTCCCCACACTCCTTGGGAAACTACTAACTAAAACAAGTGAAAACTGTGCCATGGTCAGCTTTTTTAACAAGAGGTGATTGTGTCCCCAGATACAGCAGGATTTTATACCATCAATTAGTGCATTGGCTTCTAAGCGACTGAGTAAGTAAAATAAATGTTGTTCATATAAACATATATGTAATGAAATTACCTAGAAAAAAGTAATAAAATTTTATTGTGCAGTTTTTTTTATAAGAGTAAGGCTTTAGAATAAGCTAAATAAATTCACAAACTGGAATAACATGTTGAGTAAATATATATTTTTTTAACTTTTGGAATAACAATGGCAAAGGAAACAGCACAATAATGTCTTGAGTGTCCTTCAGGAACAGTTTATAGTTGGGAAAAATAAATTTGAAATGTATAGCTTATTTTTCTTCCATGAAAGTCAATGTTATGGAGGGACACATCTTCAGATAGACTGTTTGACTTTAATGCTAATTAAAAAAATTAAATTGTAGCATATAAGATTGTGAATCAATACTTAAAAGAAATGCAAGACCAATTTAGAAAATATCCTGCTAAATCAGGTGCCAAACTGGATTTAATTAAAACAAAAACTTGTTTTACATCTTTGTAATAATTTGGAATACTTACATGAAAAACAGTGTACATGAGTCATTAAAAATATATTCCTATTTAATGGCAGACTAAATTGATTTTGTTTAACAAACAATGGACAAGAAATATATAGGGTCTGATAAAAGGAAGACATATCAGATATACTTAAAATCTGCTGCAAAATAATATACTTTACTCCATAGTGCTGTTGTCTGGGACTGGAGAGCATTGTAAAACTGTATTTACTGACACACCCAGATGAGGAAGACTTGCCAGATGTTATTTCAGCATATTTCTGTCTGGTTTACTGTTTCCTTTTTGATGGGCAAATACAAAACTGCCTGCACCATTTTATACAATTGGAATTTACACTCAGGTGGCCTAGAGATACTTGAGAAAGTTTTGCAAAATATATTTATTCTAATACAAAAGCTGAACTCCAGAAGTGCCTTTCCACCTCAGCCTGTCTGTGATTCTGTAAAACAAAGCCACATCCTAGGAGCACAGCGTGGAGGATGTTACAAGCCTATATTAAGGAGCAACTATGCACCAAAATACAAAACCTGCTAATATAAATAGAAATACAGATAGAAATAGAAATATAATTTACAAAATATATATAATAAATAGAAAACATAGAAAATTATAAAATATGTCTATTAATAGAAATATAAATAGAAAATTTGGAAATGCTAACATAGAGGCAGTCTTGCATCACCAGGTATGAGGACTGTACCTGCCCTGAAGTGAAAACACGGTCATATTTTATGAGTGGAACATATAGTAGACAAGCTTACAACTTCATTGATGTACATGTGCAATGAGATTAGAAAAAACCTCTTAATTAATTTGAGTCCCTTTTAAGTAGAATTCTAACTGAAGATTACTTTCACTCAAATAATAGGTTTAGGTTTTTATTTTGGAATTATTTTTTGAAAACACTTTTTTGCAACACTAGTTGCTCTGCTGGGAGAAACAAAAATTCATATTGCTCGAGAGTAGAGACGGATAAATTATGAGACATGCCAACAAGAGAAAGTGAAGTAGCTGATAGAGTACCCCCTCTCTTCTGTCTGCACACCTAATTCAGAGACAATAGCTAACATTGAGTTTCTTGGGGAAAAATAATTTTTTAAAAAAGCTAAGGAAGTAGGAATAATTTTTTAAAAATACAGGGGAGTAGTAAACATTCAATTTTATTTTTAACAGCTATTGCTCTGTTCTGAAACAAATCTGTCTTCAGAACATTAAGTACTATTTAGCTAATAGTCATAACAGTGTTTTATTCAAAATTTTGTCTCCCTTTTTCTTTGACCTCTTTGCACATAATGTTTCTTTGGGCATCTCAGCAGTGATGTTTATTTCTCAGGGTCCTATGCTTTGTAGGATTCTGAAATGCAGGCAACTGGTCAGTTTTGGCAATAGTTTATTTTTCCTCTCCTGTTACTAAAGTGGGATTGACTGTGATATGTGGCTGGAATTTCATAAGATAGGCCTAAGAGTATGTATTTCAGTCTGTATTTAGGTGTTTAGGCAAAAAATAACGTCCCAGAACAGAGTGACAAGAATTTCGTATCGACTTCTGTGTGAATTCTTGATTGCTTAGCGTTTGGGAAAGCATGGCTTTATGCCTTTAGCTGTCTGTTCAGATAAATTCCACATATGAAATATGGGTCATTTGCTCTCTTTTATGTGAGAAAATATCGCGAAGATGGCTAAATAGTGGCTGTGGATAGTGACACTGTGATTAGCATTATACTGAAATCCAGACAGTAAGCAATTTTCCCTTCACTTTAGAGGTCTGCACGTCTGATTTTCTCTGTGTAATGCTTCTCATTCGGGTGGCTTTCCTGAAGCAGTAATTATTAACTGCTTTGGGTGATTAAAACAAGATTTTTTTAATATATATTTTGATGTGTTGTCTCAGTTAAGATACTGTATTTCAGTGTTGTAGGGCATATTTTTGCTTCTGGAAGTTTCAGGAACATGTTTCTTAAAAAATTCCTACTTTCTGGCTCTGTCAGGGTCTAGTTCTGAAAGTGTTCTTTCTTATTACCGCTCTAAAGTACACAGTCTTGAACTTCAACACCTCGTAAATTCTAGATTCTTACCCGCAAATGGTTCTGTTCTAGTTTGTGCCCAACATGACCCGTTGCTTTGCATACATATGGATATTTTTGTATGCCTATAACAGGTGGGGGTTTCTGTAGTGAATCGAGGACCCCAGTCTCTATGTGTTGTTCAAACACAGAGAGAAAGTGGATCACTGCTCCAACCAACATACGATGTAAGTATAAGGGAAAACGCTCAGGTGGCACAGAGAGAAAGAGGACCTTGAAGGTGAAGGAGTATGATAGTTTTGGTAGCTGAGAGCCTAACCACCAAAAATGGAAGGTACCTTGAAAAATAAGAGGTTAAAAGGAAGATAGTGAGGGAGCTTTGCAGATATTTGTGTCTCCTAAATGTGACTGGGAGTCTTCTTTGAAAGCACAATGTTGATGTAAATTGAAAATTTGAACAACGGAGTGATAATCTAAAAAATTGAGTTTGAGATAATTAAGAAAGCCTGCAAAGACCCTCTGAGAGGAAACCTGTCATCTCTTTTCTAAGAATGTATACAGCAGCATAACATAGCCTAAGAACCAGTAAGAAAATCCCCCTGGATATGGGCAGTTTTTGTTTCATGAGGCCAAATAAACTTACTTTCTTGTAAGTATGGTGGAAAACAGAGACTGTTTGACAGTGGGGAATGTACAGTAAGATTTAGATGTGGTCAGGCTCCAAAACTTAGGTGAGGAAAATTGACACGTGTAAGAGATTTATCATGAGGGGTAGTAGCAGACATAATTAACCTTGGAAGCCCTTAGGCTTGGTTGCTGACCTTTCTTGTGCCAAACTGCTGTACTAAGCACTCGTAGATTGAGATGGATCACTCTACCTAAGAACTGAAAAGCTTCTACCAACAATGGCAGCATACAGAAGTCTGAAATAATTAAAATTTGGGTCAATTGGACTGCATTTAGGATAAATAGGATGTTTCTGAAGGGAGCTTGGAGGGCAAAACAGCTACAGCCATCCATTCTGCCTGCTTTCAGCAGGGCCCATGTGGTTTGGCCAGCTCTGATGCTGTTCTGAAATGGTAATCCTCAAAGGTACGTAAACTGATTTACCTGCAGCGTGAATACATCTTGGCTGTCTGTTGTTCAGGGCACAAGAATAAAAGTAACTCGAGAGGGACATCTTCCTAGAAAAGCTCAGATATCTGCTGCTGCAAACTTGGGAATTTGCAAGCAACCTCCCTCCCAAATCCAGAAGTACGTCCTATAAAAGGCAATGTGGACAGGTTCCTATTGCCTCAGGAGCAGCTTGTGACAGAATGCAGTTTTGGCTGCTTAGCGTCAAATACAGTACAGAGGTAGCCTGAGAAAAATAGGTAGTAAAATTAAAGAGAATCTTAACATTTCATATTGCTAGTGATAAATGTATGTGCTCATTTCATAACAGGCATCTTAAGATTTGATACTGTAATTTATCGCACATTTTGACTGAGGCCATTCCTTCTTAGGGAACATAGTCGCTAAGGTACCTACTCAGAGTCATGCTTTGGCCATCTGTTATGCATCAGATCACTGTGTTCTCACTGAAAAAAATGCCTTGTGCTCTACACTCTCATCTCTCTTCAACTGTCTTTTGCAATGGCAACAGTTTTGATCTTGACCTTTTTTGGTTTGGGAATATTTTGGATACATTTACCTCTCCGTGCTTGCTGGCTTGCTCCAAGCTTCTGCAGTCCACCTTTAGTTAACCCAAGAACTCCCTCACCACCCAGCCCAGCAATAAGCCAAATTTCACAACCACATGCCTGAAAACTCAGCCCTGATCCTGTCCAACCTAAAGCGCCCCCCTCTAGCACTCTGGTTCCAGCAAGCCCAGCTGCCTGGGAGGGCTGGAGCAGGCAGGCAGGGAGGGAGCACACTTCCATCTCACTCCTTAGGACAATGTTCGGTTCAAGACCCTCATGGTCTTGCTAGAAAGGTGAAAAGAATTCATGAGGAAAAAAGTTTGAGCAAGAAAAGTAAGAAGAGAGGAAGGGAAAGCAAAAATTTTGATGAAATTTTTAATACTCTTTTAAAATGACTTTTCCCAGATCCTCCCCCACCCTCAACCTTTCCCACTTTGCAATTATTTCCAATGACATTATATGCTCTATGGCATTACATGTCATAATGTAAAAAGCATTTCACTGTCCCACAACTTAAAGTATGAGAAATAATTTGCACTATAAGTCACAAAAGAGGGCCTTCATCATAATGAATTTATAATATATATAGTGTATATATATAATATATATATAATCTAGAATTTTTAAATAATTATTGAATGACGGATAGTTGAATATATGTATATTTACATGATTTGCAATAGTACTTTTATTAATTTCTTAATACAAATATCTCTCACTCATATTTCTTCTCTATGCATTAGTCTGACAGCACTGAAGTAGAAAATATACTCAGAAAAAGGGACTGCATCTTTTTAGCACACGTGAAAGCCAGCTGGTAAAATTTCAGTATGTAAAAGAAAACTAAAGGGAAGTATTCCTCCAAGTTAGTATGCCTCTACATTAAGGTAAGACAAGAGTTTCGGCTGAAATGACATTTTAACCTAGCACAAATCAGAATTCTTCTTCAAGATGTAGATAAAATATATCCATTAGGGAATAAAACTTACATGTATGAATCAAGTCAATAGCATGTTTTGAGAACAGCTTCACTAGGATCAAGTGTGCATCTGTAACATGACAAACATAAATCCTGATGCAATTTTAAATCATAGGGAAAACCAAGAATTTTAAGAGTAATAAATACGGAAAACTGGGTAATCAAGCATAACAAACCAACTCCTACTCAAAATTGGTAAGCCATGAAAATTCTTTGTATCTATATTTTTCATAGGCTTTTTCCTCAAAAACAAATGAAGATTTGTTTGAAATAATTTCCACTTAAAAATATTGAGTCCTCATAATCAGTGTAACATGATCATTTCTAAGCTCCTTAATTGTGCATGTCCTTTGATTCCTTAGAGCCATGACCTACACATTGCATTGATTTCTTCTCTGACAATGTTCATTGTTCACATACTAAAGACTTGCTTTTCATAACTGGATATTCTTTACGCAGTGCATTTATTTCTGTCATTGTGCCCTCTCTCAAGTGCATTCACAAGCAGTTTTAGAAAATAAAGTTTCCTACTTAGGCCTCTGACTGTAAGTTTGGTTATACAAATGCATCTAGGTTATATATATGATGCCTGAGAAACATCATTCAGCTTTGAGTCTGGTAGGAAATGGTGCCCTGTCTTCAGACGTATTGATCAGACAAGAAGAGTGACGTGCTGAGTAATGTCATTCTGCATTGTTTCTCAGCTGGGTGTGTTGTAAATCAATACCTGACTCTGGGAGTTTGACGGGTTGAAGCTTTCTCTCATCTAGTAGGTCTAGAACTGGCTTTCACACCAGCTGTGCTATTGGCAGAGTAAAGAGCTATGGGACAAAAATGACTAATCTTATCATTTATTTTCAAACTATTTTAGATATTTCCCTGGATACCCAGTGCTAAAATACCAGAAGGCATTATAACTCCATAGTATAAACTAAAAATTACTATTTAGAAAAAGCGTTCCAAAACACTTTAACCTCTATTACAACGTTTAAAATGACAATTCAGAACAGCAAGAAGCAGTTAAAATCACAAATGCAAGAGTACCTTGTCATTAAAAAGACAAAAGTGTGGTTTTGAATGAGAAGAATAGCTCAAAGTATTTTAATCACCAATTTCAAATCCTTGGTTAAAGGATTGGTTAAGCTGTTATTTCCCCATCAGCGGAGCTGAGGCTGAGAGAGATGTGGTTTGCCATTAGTCAGATCTGCCAGTGTTTGCTGTAGTCTCCACTGTACCATGTTGCTGCTCCTATTTGAGTTCTCATCTTACAGGTGGATCCCCATGAACAGATTCACATGAGTCAGACCTTGTAATCTGTCGATTTCAATTCATGATAGAGTGCAAGATAGAAGCCTTTAAAATTATTAAATATTTTGTTACTTCATTAGCTTCATTAATACAGTTTAACTGCACATTTGATGTCCACTGACTGATGTTTGTAGGAACTGCAGATCTCAAGCCGCTTTCCTTTTTCTATTTCTGTACCTGTATTTGAGAATGGCTTCATTGCAAAATAATTAATAAATGCGCCCTACAGTTATATTTTAGCCACATAGTTCAGTACTTGATTTGCTAAAGTAAATGCAGCATGCTTTTTAGTAGATAATCGAGGTCCCTTCCAATCCCTAACATTCTGTGATCTGGGCCTCAGGAAGGTACTAGAAGTGACTCCGAGTTTGAATGAGTGAGTGTGTTTCTGCAAAATTTGTTATAATTTATACTATTTAAAAGTCTATAGATATATTTCACAAATTTTTTTGTTTTAAAATATCACATGCTATCCAGTGATATTCCCTTAGTTCTCCTATTTTTTAAATTTGTTGTTACCTGCAATATACATTTTGTCTGTTTTCTCAGTACACTTAGTAGCGTTAAGTTCATTAATTTTTAAATGTTTTGGGCTGCTGAACATTTAAAGTATGTGCACATAATAGATTCTTATTTATTTTAAAGAAGCGCATTTCTCTAATTTTTCTTCTTGACCAACCACAGGATTAAAAAACCCAGAAAACTCCCAAATCCCAATACCCATAGATTTCATAGTCTGTAATTGTAGCACTTCTAGCTTTTGACTGGATTATTTATTATATATTTACATTACTATTTTTCCAAAATCAAATTAACATCCTGAAAATGTATTGTAGGCTTAGAATATAAAATATTAAATGACTAGAAACTCACCAGCACTTAAAAAAAAAAAAAAGTGACATCTTTGCTTTTAGATCAAAGTCAGTGTGGCTAACAGTCTTCAGTCAGTGACTTTCAAACCACTGCTTCTGCAGAAATACTAATTCCCAGGCTCTGCCTTTGTTTGCAAATCTGAAGCTTTTTACCCTAAGGCATTGCTCAAAGGGTGTGCAGAGGCACCAGATGCTGTTGCTGCTGCTTGTGGTGAACTGTTTATTAGCAAAGGCTATTTCATTGCTTCTAGGAATTTTCAAAAATTTTTTTTCCTCTTTATGTGACTGAAAATACCATGAGTATCATGTAAGAACTTTTAGATCTCAAACCAAGCTAAACACTGGAGGACATAAATGAGAATTTAAAAAAAATGATGAAATAAGTCTTGAGGAATGAGTGGGGCATCTTTATTATACAAAGCCAAGTCAAGCTGGTTCTCTTAAATCCAACTGTGATCGTTTGGAATTATACATTACAGATTATTATTCTGAGATACTTTCTTGTTTTTATGGCTAAACCCTTATAATTACTAATATTATGTTTTAAATCATGCTTTCTGGGCTAAGATGTTCCATGTCTACACAAAATGCTCTTACAAGTTATGAAGTATCTATGTGAAACTCTAGGTGGACACCAGTGCTCACCAAGACAATCAATCTGAGTTCCGGCTTCTTGCAAATTGCTAAACGTGTTCTGGCAGTGAACATGGGACCTTACCTCTGCCCAGTGTCAGCTGTGTGGAATATCATGGGGACAGAGATGGATGGATGGGACAGGTAAATACGCCTGTGACCCATCCACACAGGAAGTCAATGCACCTTTTAATGTCATCCACGTTTCACTCATTTTTAGCAAGTCTTTCTTCAGGCTTCCCAGCTGGGTCACCCCCAGCTTCCATGCTGCTCCACAGGGAAACAGTGTAAGCAGAAAGCAAATCTGATCTGTAGCCTTGGTCTTAACGTGGCTTCAGTAAAACAACTAAGATGTAAACACAGGATCACAGGTGGCATGTTTGTCAATGGGAGCTGACCAAGCAAACTCATTCTGCGAAACGGGATGATAACCAAACAGCAAATTAATGGATGGATTTTGATGAGCTGATGGGGATGACCAGGTGGTCTCCTGATGCAGAAGCTGAGAGTGGTAAAGGGAAGAGGTTCCCTTTGACCATTTTGAGAAAACCCTCAAGTGAGAGACAACTGAAATGACTCAGAACAAATCCCGAAGGTTAAGCTAAGCGTTTCTGGGAAATTCAGAGAAGTAGTAATGGAGGAGTGGTTTATTACTTTTACCTTTGGGTTTACGTATTTTACTCTGTTCAGAGGAAAGCTTGACCATATAAAGGACTTCTGCAAAGTCTCTGTGTCACTTGCTTCAAATGCTGCTTTTCTGGATCACATGCTTCAGCTGCTGCTTTTCTAAGTGATGAGCTGCACATCAGTGTGAGAAGTATGAAGCTTTGGGATGAATCTGTTAAGACACGATGAGTCTGTGAGTATGTACTGGTGCTGGAATTCTAGGATGGTTGTTGAACCATAGGTGCCATTTGTAGGAAAGCCAGTCTGTGCCTAGGAGATGTGCCAGAGAGACTTACCAAGGCAATGTGTAACCTACACGGGGTACATCACCTCAATCGCAAAAGAAAGAATAGATGTGGGAAACAGCTCTAATGTGCTTGCTTGCTTGACTAGTAGCAGCAGTAATTATTGGATGCTAGTGGAAATTACTTTATCTGATACTCAATACAGTAAATTAACTGTGCAACTATACTACATCTAGGGCATAAAGTGCCAGGCCTTGAGCACTGCCAGGTCTCTAGACTACTGTCATGTCCAGCCGTGCTTGGACACAGATTGAGAGATGGTGGCCTTGTGAATGTCCGTTTAATGAGAACTTTCCAAAATGACATTGGATTACCATTGTTAATTCAGATTTTGTTGAAAATCAGTTCAAAACTAATTTGGAAATAAGTGAGAGTCATTTTTTGACCAGGCCTGTGTTTTGGAAGAAGTTTCTTTACAGCAGTGATGTGAGTTTTTATATTCGTTGTATGAAATTTTGAGAGCTATTAATATCTGTACATATAAATAGTTTATGAACTTAAATAAAGTTGGATCTGCAAGAACAGATACTAATTATGCTTCTGCAAAGAGAAATTGTTAATCTCCTAGAAATAAGCCTTTTCTCACATATTCTTGTCAAAATTATTAATAAGTTGGAAGCAGTCTACTAGGAAATGGCAGAATCCTCTTATTGTTGGTAAAAATGATTGCTCGTTTATGAGTTCAGAAACACAGAACTGCAGAGGGACATGCAAGGAGAACTGTAGACGTCTGGCCCTAGCAGGATCAGAAGTGGCCAGTAGAAAAGGATACATTGCCTTGCCCACATAAATAGCAATAAAAATGCCATGTGTTTACAGGCATGTGTTGTATGTCACATGTGACATGACATTAACATATAGTATAGAAAGTATTTTAACAAACACTTGATTCACATGTAGCTCATGGGCTGTAGAGCTGCTTTGTCGTTTGAGTATTTCCAATTCCTTGACCGCTCCATCCTTTCAAAGATGATTTGTGAGATGAACCTCTCACTTTGGGTGCTGCACTGCACTGACTTAGTATGTAATACCCTGCATGTAAAACAGAGCTGCGGGGCTGTTCCTGCCTCCTCTCTGCACTATGCACAAGCATGTGCTGAAACATCCCTGGAGTGCTCCCCAGTGAATGCAAGGTGATGAAGTATCAAGAGTGGTTTCTAATATTTAATTAAAGAAAGCTGAAACTCAACTCTTCTGCCCTTCATGCAGTGTAAGGGTTTCCTGTGCAGTACAAAAAGTATTTACAAGTTTCTACAGTTGTGGTGATTTTGTTGTTGGGGTTTTTGTTTTTTAATCACTTCATAGCAGTCCCATCATTTTGCTTGCAAACCAGCAATTATTTTGGTTTCCTTAATTGCAGTTGTGGTTTTTTTCCCATTATCTTGTGTGTTAAATAGGTTCCTGTTGTCCCCTCCGCCCTCTTCCTTGACTCAGGAACCTCAAGAGTGAAATCAGTGCCTGCTGTTCTGTTTGCAAGAAAAATACACACATAACTAAAACTGACAGAAAGTTTTGAAAAATGTAAATACTTTTGCCTTTACATCTTCAAGACTTCTGGTTAAGATGTCAGACTGGCCCTTCTGTTGACCACATGAAGACAGCAAGTACCAGAATGCTGTAAATGGGGTTAAGTAGCCCACTAAGATGGTAAATTAGTAACATTTTTGAGTACGGAGATGTCTTTGAGCTTGTTAGCTCTGCATCATTCAAGGGTATAGAGTAATCTGTTTTCCATCAGCTTTTATTTCTTGTTTCCCAAGTGTGCTAATATGCCAAAACAAGAACCTAAATCTTGTCTTAAATTCAATTTTACCTTAATGTAAAATGAATCAGTAGCATTATATAATTTACCCTGCATAGCCTGCATTGCTTTGTTTATTTTTTCAACCAACAAAAGGTGCTATTATGTTTGCTAAGGCAAATGGAAACAGATGTTTCAGACATTGCTTGAGAACATTAATCTTGAATTAGTAATGTAGATTGCGAATAGAATGGATCCCCACTCTGATCAAATGAAAGAAAGCAGAAAGACTGCTGTTCTGTACTGCAGTCATTTGCTGCACAAGATACACTGCAGGAACACAGTAAGCATGGAATTCATTCAGCTTGGTAGCAGTCCAGTATTTCTAACCTATTAAATATATTTACTCAGATGAAGTAGTACTGCAGATGCATTGTGGCTTGTCCCATTAAAATATTTTTTTCTTCCTATGGAACTGCATAACTAATTTTGGTTTTTGCAGCTTGCTGAAATAGAAATTACTTGTTTGCAGTTAATGGAATTAAGCTAGCAAAGCAGCAAGCAGACGCAGGCTATTTATTTTTAGTCTAAAGCAGAACATAGGAGCTGTATTTTGGTTTAGACATGCATTAGTAAATTTAAAAATGTAATGAGGCGTCTCAACAATGCATATATAAATATATGTAAATAATAGTGTTGAATACAATTCTGTGTCCACATCATGTGGTCTTCTGATTTACTGTAACCAAGAAGCAAGGATAGAACTGAGAATCCAAGTATTAGGGGGACAAAGGTTGCAGCTACACAGAAGTCTGCTTTGGGTGCCGCAGACAACAGCTCCTCGTACAGATAGCTTACAGGGAGCATTCTTGTTTTCCCAGCATGGGGGTTTTGCTTGGTTAGTTATTTTGTTTGGAGAGAGCTGGCTTGTTTTATTTTGTTTTATTTTTCAAAACTGAGGCTTGTATTTTCTTCCAGAATTGAAGAAATTAATTGGGAACGAAAACTAGAACGAAATCCTCTATTCATAATTTTTTTGTTCTCAGCTATGAATACACCTCCAGCGACTTTCAACCAACTCTTCTTAAGTGAATTTATTAGATATAATAGAGAAATAGCTCTAGGAGCAGGGATGAGAAGCCAGGATTGCCTTCCCAAATGAAGGCTTACCATTAAGATGTGAAGTTTATGTTTTCTTCTATTTTTTTCTACCCCATTAATCTTGATTTCATTCCTGCATAGTGATGGCAGAGCGCTGCGCAGAGACATCAGATGGTCTGTTGCCTGTGGTAGTGTAAGAGTTTTGCTGATCGTTGGAAAATATGGCTTTGAATTCCCTGGAGCTGATGAGGGAGTTTAGCACAGATACTCATGTAATGAGATGTAAGCTAAGCAATTATACAGCAGCGTGGATATCAGAGACATCAACTATATTTCCTGTCTCTGTCTGTTCTGCTTTCTGGCTGTTGAGCAGCCCTGACTCGGGCACTAAACCGCCTTCCTAAATCGCATAGCTACCCACGCCTGTTTGCAACTCTGGCAAATTAGTCATCTCTTCCTTCATCCCTCCCTTTCTGGGAGTCCCTGTGCCAGTAACCTTGCTTGTGTATCAGCTTAGGCAGTGGAAATATCTAGACTTGAGCTAGTATATACTCTTTGGTTGCTTCCAGTATTTCAGATAATTCATTTATAGCTCAGTGCATATATATGTACCCTATTCTGATATGCTCAGTATTAATGTACCTACCCTTTATTTAAAATGAATATGCATTAAATAAATATAGTTAGCCAATGCAAGCAAGTCCGTGTGCCCTGATCTGCATTATCCCTGCCAAGAGGTAACATCAAGACACTGGTGAAAAAAGATAAGGGAGAATCCTAATATCAGTCTGGTAATATGGATGTTCCCCTTATAAAGCTGTCCATTAAAATTAAATTTAATTTTATATATGAGCTACAGGGAGTCTTAAGAAGTTGCATGGTCCTAATATTCTAATCTGATGTCTTCTGCCAAGTGTGTTGCTTTGGATATGCTACCTACTTTTGCTACTTGGAGTAGCCCTAAAATAGAGATGAACAGGCCAGATAAAGGCAAGATTCTGTGAAGAAGGAAACAGGGGTTTTTCCTTAGCTAAGGCCTGACAAACAAAACCACAGTAGTTGGCCATACCTTCCTCTCCTTCCACAAATCCACAATTTGAGGAAGGTAATTTATATTTATTCTTTACTTTAAGTACAAGAATAATAATAAATTCTTGATAAATCAAAAATGATGAGAAACTGTGCCAATAGACAATGAGAAGTGATATAACACAGAGATTTGGCCTCTCTGAATTTACATGTAGATTCACTGATTTATCTTTATTTTGTAGTAGCTGTGGTTTGTTAGTTACACAGTCAAATGATGTTCCCTGTGTGCATCACCGATAACCTCGCTAACACTTAGTTTCTGTATAAAAATGAAGTTACCAATGTTACATCATTGCATCTAGAGCACTTCAAAATTTTAGTGCTATTGTTTACTACTCTGATGCTTCTTAAAAATAGTAAAATGCATGATTTTTAATAGAACTGATTCATTAGTTTATGCCAAAAGCAAAACCATAATGTGTGTCACAGGACAAGGGCAAAGTGAAGGGCAAAGATTAAATTCTGCTTATCCTAGCAGAATTCTCTTGCCTGAGTTTTCCCTTAGCAATCAGTTTCACAGCACTGGAAAGTACAAGGAAACAGCAGTCTGTGCAGACATTTAAGGGTGTCTTCCTGAAATTCAAAGGGAGATTAACCAGACAGTGAAAACAGTGCAGTTTCATTTGCTAATTTCTTAATATTGAATCAACAATGTGCCCTTGTGGCCAAGAAGGCCAACAGTATCCTGGGGTGCATTAAGAAGAGTGTGACTAGCAGGTTGAGGGAGGTTGTCCTCCCCCTCTACTCTGCCCTGCTGAGGCTGCACTTGGAGCACTGCGTCCAGTTTTGGGCTGCCCAGTTTAAGAAAGATAAGGAACTATTGGAGGGAGTCCAGTGGTGGGCTATGAAGATGATTAGGGGTCTGGAACACCTTTCTTATGAAGAGAGACTGAGAGAGCTGGGTCTGGTCAACCTGGAGAAGAGAAGGCTGAGATGGGATCTCATAAATGTTTATAAATATCTCAAGGGTGGATGTCAAGAGGATGGGACCAGACTCCTTTCAGTGGTGCCAAACAAAAGGATGAGGGGCAACAGGCACAGACTGAAGCACAGGAGGTTCCATCTGAATATGAGGAGAAACTTCTTTACCTTGAGGGTGCCAGAACACTGGAACAGGCTGCCCGGAGAGATTGCGGAGTCTCCTGCTCTGGAGACATTCAAACCTGCCTGGACACATTCCTGTGTGATCTGCTCTGGGTGACCCTGCTTTAGCAGGTGGGTTGGACTAGGTGATCTCCAGAGGTCACTTCTAACCCCAACCATTCTGTGATTCTGTAATTTGATGTAGTGTCATTTTTATTTTCTAGTAGTGGTGAGAGATTACTTATTTCTTCCATCACCAGTGTAACAAATATTTTGTTATATATATAAAGAAAAGTCCTGTGAGTAGTTATTTCTGCAAGTAGCAGTGCAAAAGAATGTGCAACGTATTTCTTGAAATATTCATGTGCATTCCATTCTGAACTCATCTTTCCACTTCATCGTGGATGCACATTCACATCCAGCAAACCAGAGCTGCACTATCTCAGATTGTGTCATGTAGCAGTGTACAACTCTAGTCTTGATGGCCTTTCACCAAATTGAGAAACTGTATAATACAAAACCAAAGTGGAACAGGGAGGCATACGTATGCAATCTTTTGCCTACAAAAGTGAAGAACATAAATTATTGTCTAGTTATTTTCTAGAGCATGTTTATTCTGATATGCTGCTCATAAGAAAGTCACTCAGACACAATTGGAGATGAAAAAGGAAAAAAAAAAATCTCGTTCACTCCAGAAGGAAAGTAAGAAAGAACTTAGCGAGAAATCTATATTTAGTGTATACTTATATTCTTTCCTTTGTTGAATTACCAGTGCTATGCTAAAGAAAACAATCCAACCAAACAAAACAAAATAAAACAAAACACACTAAACAGCCAACAAACAAACCACAAACAACCAACCAAAACAATGAGCTAAGTCAATTTGGATCATATAAGCATTCTGTAGTTATTCAATTAATATTTAATAAATCACTTGATAGAAATCAGAAGGATATCGGTTGATTAACTGACCTAGTATCAATCATTATCCATCCCCAACAGATAAGTGAGAATAAATTAATCCAGTATAGTGAAGGAAATACAGACCTTTTAGTTAACCGCTATGATATGACAGATAAAAGTGATTTGGGATTAAGATTGTAGTGAATTCTGCATGTATTTAATACTGACTTTTAAATTTATAAAAGACTTCTATTTGCAATTCTGAAGACATCATAATCGTGGAAATGCATGAAGGAAAATGTATCTAGAATATCATCCTCTAATCTGTTAAGCAGAGGATAAAAAGTATTTAATCTTCCCAAAGTCTCCTAAAGCGTTTTGTTAAGTACAGTCTACTTGGTTCTAGATACATCTAAAGGTGTATATATGGCTAGCTCCATGTACATTTGACAGACCTGAGAATATTCTAGGACTAATTATAGAAAAAAAAATGTAATGTTCCTTTCTACAGAAAAAAAAAAAATACAGGTATTATTAGAAAAGTCTATGGCATTTGCTGGTTTAAACTCACTATGTAAACACAGTAGCTGAATCAAATGTTTTTGCAGCCTGGCTAATGGCTGTGAAGTAGGTTGTTTCTGTGCACCTGCAGGCTTAGCTCCTTGTTCTGCGTGCCAGCTGGGGACAGTCTGCTGAGTGAGAAGGTGATCCTGACTGTGCACCAGAGGGCTTCAGAGCTCAGCTTTGCTCGCTTTCTATTTCCTTCCTCTTCAAAACATGAGATTGCCCTTGCTACCCTCCAGCACCTCCCTCCTGCTGTGCCCAGACTACTCTGGCTTGCTGTACCCTCGCTGACCACCATGGCTGGGAACACGGAGTGCCCTGTACAGTGGGGGTTTTGGACAATGAAGAGAATTTTCAAAGGAATAAATGGCAAAGGGGAAAACCAGCCTCCTTGGTCCACAGGGAGGAGGAGAGAGAAAGGCAGACATGGCTATGTAGCCTCATTTGCTGGTGCCCATGGAGATTATACCTGTGGAGAGGAGAAGGAGAGGAGAAGAAGCTCACTGTCTCTTGAGTCTCTGTATCTTCTTGAAGCCCACGGAGCAAGTTGTACCCACCTGCAGCTATGGCTCTCATAGTGTTCGAATAGTGGCTTAGTATGAGAGCTGGTTCCCAAACGGTGGTGCCATTTACAGGGATCGATTTGAGGATCAGCCAAGATCAGTGGTGTGGCTAATAGGTTTTTTGCTTCTTTCTCAGTATCCACAAGGTGTGGTTGAACATTAAAAAATAATTTCAGAGTGTACAAACTATGAGATTATAACTGTTCAGTAGTTAAGAGACTGAAGAGTCAGTTCCCAGAAGTAAACCAAACCACAAAATGGGGAGCTGGGGGAAGCCTAGAGGATGCTCTCTGTGTGTAGGAAGAGAAGATTCTAAATCCTTGTTGGCTGAGGTACACTTTCTTATATCCCTTTTCCCCCTACTGGAGAGAGAGAACAGGATGATTCTGATTTCTTTCAGGATCAGAAAGAAGGGAAAGCTTTAGAGAACTGTTTTTGGCATGAGTCGATGCTTTGCATGGGTCAATACTTCATATTTTGATAGGAGATTAGCTCCCTTTGATTTTTTATGGTGATAAATTTTCCACCTTGATTCTTTGGAAGGCATTCTTCTGATTGTGGTTGATCGTTCAATAGATGCAGGTGACTTTTTTTGTTTGTTTGGTTGGTTGTTTTTTTCTGAGAAATCAAGAAAATTGGGGTAATAGAGCCCATAAGCACTTTGACACTTCTTTCTTATTTTATCCACTGTATAGCACTACTCAATGCATGAGTGTGATTAAGATGTTTATGCTAACCCTGGCATTGACGTTCTAGAGTAGCGGTATCAAACTCATTTTCACCAGGGGCCACATCAGCCACGCAGTTGCCTTCAAAGGGCTGAATGTAATTTTAGGACTGTGTAAATGTAACTACTCCTACTAATATAAATTAAGTAATAAACCCCAAATCCTTGCTTCAGAGGATTTGGGGTTTATTACTTAATGTATACCAGTGACCTTCTCTTTCATTTCCCAGCCATGTTTTTCTCTCTTCTCCTTTTATTTATCTAATTTCTTATTTCGCTTTTTGACTTTTTCTTAATGGAAAGTTCAACGATATCTGTATTTGCTTCCATTCCTACTCCTTTCCCAGTATTTGGTTCTTCTGTCTACTTTTCTGTTTTCTTTGTTTTCACCTCTGCATTTTTATACCACTGATCTTCCAGTTTTCCTATATTTTCCTTTCACATTTGTCACGTTCTCCCCTAATTTTTTCTACCTTCATTTATGATCTCTTCTTTCCATTTTTTGCTGTATTTTTCTCATCTTATTTATCTTCTTTCTGTGATTCCTTTCCTTGTTTGTGACCTTTTAATTTGTTTTCATATGTTTCAACCCAGCCATCTATTGTGTTCTTACTTCTCTGTGATTCCATATCTCTAGTTTATTTCAAGGGGTATTGACCTGCATTTAGCCTTAAGTCTCCTGACTGATCATTTTGCAAGGACCCCAGTAAAGGGTGGAGACTGCAAATATCTCTTTATGTACAGGCATGAGAGATATATGCACTATTGAGTGCCCAAATACACATTTAATCTGTATGTCTGATGTGGTCAGAATATTGTTCAGCAGCATGAAAGTCGACAGATTCCTAGTTTTAACAGAACTTATTTTTTTCCTTGTTTGGTTTATTTTTCCGTTCCAATATACAGATAAATACGTGTATTAGAATAGTTTTAGAATTATCTAATTACAGAACCAGATATATAGTAAGAGTTAAATAAAAATAGGCAATTGTTCTTCTTATTATCTAGAATACCTGTACAAAAACTTACTTGGAACTACTCTCACTTTTTAATATCCAGAGTTGGGTTTTGTTTTTTTAATAGAAATTTTGATTCTACACTGCTTGTTTTCTGATACTCTTACTGAACTAAAGGGACATTTCTGCATTAAGTCTGATGAATTGTGCAATTTATAGTTACCAAGATAATCCTGATTGATTCCAGAGGAATGTGAAGTGATTTTAAGATAATTAAAGTTTTAAGGAAGGAATATATGTGATTGTTCTTAAGTATCATGATTTTACTTATTTGGACTAGAAGACCATTATAGTCCTAGAGTTGAGAAATTATTGCAGTTTCTGTAACTAGCATAAGAACCACACAAGTGCCTCTTACAAAGGCCACATCACTGACTAAGCTGCTTATTTTCTTTTTCTTTACGTAATTTTCAATATTGTGTATTTGAATGTTACAACATAGCATAAAGAAAATCACTCAAAATAAATGTTATATCTTTCTTACTTGGTGATTTTACCATTTTTATTTTCTGCTTTCTTTTAGTATTTTCCTATGCAGAAGAATAAATGGTAATTAAAATGTGCAGGATGAAAAGATGGAGCAGCCAGTGCTTGTACCACCCGGACCAGACAGCTTCCAATACTTCACTAGAGAGTCTCTTGCAGCTATTGAACAACGCATTGCTGCAGAAAAAGCTAAGAATTCTAAACAAGATCGTAAAGACGATGATGAAAACGGGCCAAAACCAAACAGTGATTTGGAGGCAGGAAAAACGCTTCCGTTTATATACGGCGACATACCTCCTGGAATGGTGTCTGAGCCCTTGGAAGACATGGACCCATACTACATCAATAAAAAAGTAAGTCTGTTATCAATTCTGTTCATATGCAAGCATTTGGAGTGCTTGGTCATGTTCATTTCACTGCCATGCGATGGGTTATATAGTCTGTTACTTCAATCTGTTAATTGGCAACCATGTAGGAAAATGTAATTCTAATAATGTGGAAACAGTTGAGCATTGCTAAGAGGACTAGCTATACAGCAAAAGCCAAAAATGTTTGATGCATATACGTTCCACCTGTGAGACAGTTGATAAATAAATGTTTAATATCTTCTAGTTATAAAATGTTGGTTTAGCTAATGTTTGTTTTTAGAACACGTTCACTCTCTCATGTTCTTTGTACTCTGGTTCTCCTGCTTTGAAGAGGAGGAATTTTGCAGTAATATTATTTTTAACATTAAATTAATTAAATTGGCAATAAATGTAACATTAGACTGATTGTATAATATCATTGTACAATGGATATTGCAGGGTATAAATAACTAGTGTGAAAATTTAGGCTTCTATTCACTGTTCTCCAAAGCATTAGCCAAGTGCCTACTGTCCTTTACAGTACAGGACAGAATCCATCATCCTTAATATTTACTACCCTTTCTTCCTGTTAATTACATAAAAGGTTATTCTTTTGATATAACTGAATTTATATCAAAGGAACATTTCTATCAAAGCAGAAACGGTATGTTGTCTTTGATTATAAGCAATATATAATATCTATACAAATATGTGTATACATAGTGGATTACATACTTTGCGAACTTTAAAAAAGTGAAGATATATTGAAACTAAGTACACCAACACACCACACTTTCTCTAACGTTCTTCAGATTTAAAATTGACAGCATGAACCAATGCATAGCACATTTTGTTCTCAGAAATCTCCTTTGGTGGCAAATTCTTCAGAGATTTATGGAATCAATAGAGGAATACATGGATAAGCAGAAAATATCATAAAGAGAGTGTAAAACTGATTTTAAATTTTCTAGTGGAACTGGCATCAAACCGTTCTGGGAATATTTTCAGGATGATTCTGTTGCACAGCCCATATAGAGCAGAAAAGGTTCAGTGTTTATAGTGATAGCTAGCTTTGGTGATACTTTAATCATTACATACTGTGATTATGAAAACTCTTTAAATATCGAGACAGGAGTTATTGTGATTTTCACAAAGTGCTGTGTTCTAAGTGTCTTTTAGCTTGCTTATAACTCATGTGATTTATGAGTCTGATTTTGATAAGAAAATACTATGTGAAAGAACAATATTTTTATCTTTATTATATGATGCCTCTGAAAGAACCTTATCTGACATTCACAACATATGAAGATTTATCTTCAAATCCTAATTCCACTGTCATAAAGATAAAAGATGCACTTCTATAAAAGCAGGCCTCATAGAGTTCTGTACTAATTGTGTCTGTTTATCATACAAAATTACATGTAGTTATATCCCTACCTGCCCACAGCTTATCCTGGACCTTTGTAGTCAAATCCTGAGATGGAAAGTTAAAAATGGGCAAACCTGTTAAAATAAATAAAAACAGAGAGATATGCTAGTTTTATGGTTTTGTAAGTATGATTCCATGCAAAACCTACAACCAAAGTGAACAGAATCATGCCCAATATGAAGTTGAAAGGAAAAGGAAAAAAATTGACAATTTCTGTTTGATGACAGAACAGAACATTATAGCAAATTTACACACCTGACAGTATTGTGATTTACACAGTATCACAGATAGCCAGCAACTCTACCCTTGGAATGTCATTATTTTATTATAATGTAATATGATATGATACAGTACAATACAATACCTTTTCTTATATTCTTATGATTTTACTATAATGAAATGCTGCTCACTGTGGTGATCAATAATGCTGACCTTTAGAACTATGAAGTTTAGCATCCTACATGGTTGCAATGCTATTTTTAATCCAAAATTGAGTAAAAATGAACTTGGACTTAACTCATTTTTTTGCATTCCACTTCTGTGTAAGTGCGAATCTGTGTGTCCCCAGTATAATAGTCACTGCCTGTTCATGCTCAAGCTGCCATCACAAAGGATCAAGGAGGTTCACATCACTGTTTGTAGACAAAGGATCAGCTGGAACCCCCTAAGATCCTGACCTGCAGGCATGGATCAAAATCTGGTCCACTTGGTTTCACACTTTAAGGGCTGGCTGTTTTCTCTTGAACCTAGGCTTCTACTTTAAAGAGGAGGGAAAGAATAAGTGGAACTAAATGGGTCTTACTTCACTTTTCTTCTGCTATAATATAGATATAACATTGTTGATTGCCACTCTATGCCCTGCTTCTTTCCAGAAAGATGTTGAATGATGTCTGTCAGAAAAGGTTCCTCCTTTTGTCCTGGCACTGGGCAATATCAGTCCCCAGTCTGAACAAACCACTAGCTCCTGGGATTCCCAGAATTATCTTGGGCTGCAGAAATGAAAAGTATTTTATAAAATTGCTTTACTTAATATAGTTACATCAGAAAAGATGAATTCACTAGTGATTTTAGATATCTTTGATAGGTGGAAGTGAGAGAAATGAAAAGTTCTAGCAAAGCAAAAAAATAAGGTCTTGCTAGAAAACATGGTTTCAAAAGATAACCACGAAAATAAGAAATGCCAACTTTCAATATGGTTTTGTCACGGATGAGTGGTTAGGGTTCTTCTTTGGAGTCTGTACCAAACTACTGCTGGTTTGGCTGAGCGGGGGTCAGGTCCATCCACCACAGACATGAGTCTGTTCTAGCTGCCCCTGGGGCTTTTCTTGAGAAGCTACAAATCCAGCTCAGCAATAAGTCACCTCTTGTCTTTCAGAAGGTCTTATGAGGTTTTAGATTGTGTTTATTTAACTGTGTGAAGTGGAAATGCAATGGAGTACCAGTCAGACTGCTAAATGTAGCCTTCCAGAAACTACAGTTAAAGCTCACTGGGAGGAAGGAGAGGAGAAATAAGGTTTTGGGAACTGTTTGTCCCAA
The DNA here is from genome assembly GCF_964273445.1 of Streptopelia decaocto. NCBI lineage: Eukaryota > Metazoa > Chordata > Aves > Columbiformes > Columbidae > Streptopelia > Streptopelia decaocto. The sequence continues at coordinate 48,705,112 of NC_138660.1, forward strand.
GAGGTTCTTGGAATCTGTGTCGTTGTTCGGAGTGGACTCTACTTCCCTCTTAGCTGCATCTTCTCAAAATACTCCTCCTTCTTTGCCCTGTTAAGAATGCAGGTCCTGGGTTTATATCAAATATGGCAGAAGTTACAAAACTGGAATCCAGGTTACAGATGCAATAGCAGCAAATCAGGGACTTCTCTTTAGTGATTTCTTTGAATTTGTATTCACACTGGAATACTTGGAGTGTGAGCACGTTTTCTGCCTTTATAAAATGATTAAAGCACTTTATAAAACCTAAGCCCTGAAAAATGTACTTAATCCTTCACATACACTAATGTTACAACTTGTTTAGAATTTATTTAGTGTTTCTCCGTGTATGTCTACTTTATCCTGACAGCTTTGGGTACAATACTTCATGTTCATCCACACTGCCTACACACTGGCTTGCATCAGGGCTGAGACTGGAGTGAGATATAGCAGGCTTACCAGGGAGGGTAGCTTGCACAGGGAATGGATATCAGCTGTTATCTGTATTCTGGGATGAAAATTCTTCTTCAGAGATAAGATACAATTTTAGTGCATGTTTAAGTTTAGAAGTCAGAGGACCAATAAAATCATTCTGAAGGCTCCAGTCACAAACATGCTCTGAGTGAAAAATTAAAACTGAGGTAGGGAATTTATGTATTGTTGGTTCTGCTTATACAGGGCAGCAAAAGTAGAACAGAGAAAATAGCAGCAGCCTCCAACTGAAACTGGAGTGGTGCCAGTGTGCTGTTATTTTCCATAAGGCATGTTAGAAAAGAGGTGTATGTTTAATATGCTTGTGTTCAAAGATTCTTAAAAAAATGTAGGTTGACTAAAAGTAGGTGGTGTAGTCTTAGAGACAGAGTTAGTAGGGAGTGTGATTTTTAATGTGTTTTGTCAACTACCTCATAGCTACAGAAGCCCAGAGGGTGAGCTGGAAGCTTCTGTGCTGTGAGTCCTGGGGGCTGCGAGGGGAAACTCGCCTTCCCCCTTCATCTGCTTGGTTGCTTCAGTATTTCAAATGAAAGCTTCATTTAAGGTCAGATCTTTTGTAGTTATGTTTTGAATGTTGCTGTTATCTGTAATCCATAACTGGAAGTGTAATTTGGAAGCATTAGCTCAGGCTTTATCCCACTGTCCTCAATTTCATATGCAGTTTCTCCATTTCTGTGCAGAAGCAGGGGTATGAAATACATACCTTATACCATTCCTTGAGTCTGTACTCAAGACAATATAAAGTCTCACTACTAATGTGCCTTATTGTTAGGGGGTTTGGTCTTTGTCGGAAGGTGTGCCATGTAGAGCTATGACAGGGAGACAGCTCAGGGAAGAAGCCAGCAAGTGAGTTGGGACTGGGACAGCTTTTCCTCAGAGCTTAATTCCTGCTCCTCCTCTGCCTTCAGTGCTCAGTACCTTTCACAGACTGGTGGAAACCTTCATCTCCATATCTCTCTCCACCTCATGGGTGCTGCTAGGTTTGTATCACTTCTTCATGGTCCACAGGTAGTAAGCTTCCCAAATGTAAGCAGACTGAAGAATCATCCTTCTTGAACCTCCTTGTCATATTTTCTCTGTCTGCCAACCTTCCCAGAAATAGCCTTGCTTACGTTCTTGAAGCAATGCTTGATGTCATGGACACCAGAAGAGACCAACACACAGCTGGCATTCTGGTTCACAGTTCACTTCATCAGGAACGTAATGAAAAATAAGAAGGCTTTATCATAGCTTATTTATAAAATATACAACTCTGACAAAACAAACAAACAAACAAAAAGCAATTTTGAACATTTCTCTTGGGCAGATTCTTTAGTACTTTTAATTCAGTGTGAATTTAGGCTATAATCCTTGCATCATCCCTTCCATTGCATGCAGCTTTCTTCTGAGTTAGGGAGCTTTCCTTCTGCAGTGTTTTTCATTAGTTTCTGATTGGTCTTGCATTTGAAGAGCACCTTAGTGCCACAAAGAAACGTGACAGTCCTCATGTCCTGTGCTCTACTGTTAATGATGTTGCAGCCAGGATGGCCTATAGTAGAAGCAAATAAATGTTTTTAGGGTTTGTAGGGTTTAATCTTATACCATTTATTTGAGAAAAATAGACTTTCAGCCCACAGTCTTCTACAGTTGTCTGAAGTACAGCTTGCTTGCCTTTGAGTTTCTCTAAGTTTGATAGGCTCTTTAGCAGTTCAAATTTAAATTTAACATGTATGTTCTGGGAAAGTTTCACACCTGCAAAGCACAATTGTCCCGGGGGGTCATCTGGAATATATCTCTTGCTCCTCTGATTAGGCATGTTCAGATGCCCACAATCCTCAGAGATCTACCTAATCATGGCTATATGTGTTACTGCTATTTCTGTCTTTCCTTAGCACAAAGACCAAGAAAGAGACTAGAATAATAAAAAAAAAAATTTAAAATGGGTACTCTGTTAAATCAGTTTCTATAAGGACTTCTCTTACGAACACTAATTACATCCACAGGTAAGGTTTCCGTGTTTATGGTATTCAAACAGAAATTATAGTTAATAATTTCTGCACCTTTGTTTTTTTTACAAGAAACACATGTAAATGTATCATGTTGCTATACTGAAGTTGTTAAATGAAGTAGTATTATAAAAACATGAATAAATTGAGTGTTTGATATCTAAAATTATATTTTCATGTAAGTTACATCAGGTAGGTACTGGAAATAATCTTTTTTTTAAAGGCGTCATGTTTTTTATGTATTAGCTATTTAAAAGGTTACCTTTTCATGATTGGTCACTATGAACAGTTTAAAAATTACCATCTATTATTACAGTGAATAAGTACTTATAAAATATAAAATGTTTTGTGTTTCTCTTTTTCAGACCTTTATAGTATTGAATAAAGGGAAGGCAATCTTCCGATTCAGTGCCACCTCTGCCCTGTACATTTTAACTCCCTTCAATCCTCTTAGGAAAATAGCTATTAAAATTTTGGTACATTCATATCCTTTTGCAATGGTGGTTCATAATGTTACACACTGAAAGTAAGAAAATTCATAACTCTATTTCATTGTAAGTAAAGGTTTTCATAAGCTGTTAATTTTTATTTTACAGGGCAAGACTTGTGGTAAGGCTTTATATATACTACAAAATATCTATATATCATATTGATGCACTTTTAGCTATTCTGTTGAATTTCAATACTTCTGTTGTACAAAACTGCAGATCGATTTAAGAATCCGTCTTGATCAATTTTTCACAAGGTTTTTCAGATTTCTTTTAACATTGAAGTTTATTGCATCCCATATTATTATTATTATTATTTTTTCTCTGTGAAGTCTATTAATTAAATAATTACTGTGTTTGTGGTTTTGTTTTGGTTTTTAATGCAGTTTGTGCTCAAAAATTCCAGAAGAGCTCTCAGTTTTGCAAGCTATTAAATGCATATGCAACTGCTCAGGAATAGCTGGCTTGGGGGTGTACTTATATTGTCATTTAGGCCATCCTCAAGACCCACTTTATAGACTGTTGCAGCAGCATGCCTGGGAGCCTGGGTCATGCATGCTGAATAGCACATTCCCAAACTTGCCCAGCTGCACCATAAGCCTCTGGCAAATTTAATACGTTGCCAGAAAGCGTAGGCAGGAGTCCTGCAAGTGGTTTGCAAAGCATCTGTATGTGCAGGTGGTGGAAAGATTGGGGCAGCAAAACTGATGGGATGGTACAAAAGGTAAAGTTTTAGACTGGCATGTGGGATTGGTGCCTGATGTTCATGACAGGTTGATGGGAATTTCTAGCGGGTGAGGTTTTGGAGCACCTTTCTTGCAGACCCCCAGGACTGGGAAAAGTGGTCACCAAATGAAAACTTCAATGTGATAGTAAGACTTTTAAACATTTAAACATTAAACAGTTAGTCAAAGGCAGAAGCCTTATTATTAGAGACTGCTGTAAGAATCTTCTAGGTCTTTGGAAAAAGCAAGAAACAAGGCTGATTGCTGCAGACCCAGAAAACCTTTTCCTCTGAGCTCCCTGGAATTTAAAGCAGCGAGAGAAGGGGAGGAAGGTGTCTGAGGAGTCGGGGAGTGATGGTGGACAGTAGCTAAAGGGCCTAATGGAGACCTACAGACACAGTGGTGGTGATGGTGAGAGAATGCAGCCAAACACTGTCAGATTGAAGCATCTAATGACTGCTCAGCATTCAAGCTGTAAACTCTTAATTTACAATAACTTCCAACCCTGCAACTGTCCTAGTTGTGAGTAATGTTTTTTACTGGTGTACTGATTACAGAGTTTGGTTTTGCTTTTAAGTTCCTCCTAACTGTGTTCAAAGAGAATCCAGCTGGTCTTGATGGCAGTCGGAACAAAAGCAACGCTAATAAACAATATGCGATTCCAATATTCTTTCTTCTATCTATTAACTGTGTGATCACGCAATTTAGCTCCATTATAGGAGGAGGTTTCATTTCACTAGATGGACTAATTTATTTTCCAGCCAGCCAACTACAGGATGGGATATTTTTATCTTAGGTATAGATGTAGGGTGTTTTAGTTTTTCACCTGAAACATAATAATAGATGTATACTATTTGGTTTGTTTTGGTTTTGCTGTTTTAATTCTGTATAGTACAAACACTGCGAGTATGTATGTGTTTAACTAAGAACCATGTAATATGTTCCAAAATGCACTTTAGATTTCAGCTGCTTGTACAAGATTAGACACCTATAAGGAGAATGAGGTAATGTTGCTCATTATTTTCAATAATCTTCTGACTTTTGCTGATAAGCTCTGCTGCCTTCACATTTTGGGGTGTGTGTTTGGCACGTTGGATTTTGTGACAGAACTGTGTCTTTCCCTTTCAGTGTGAAAGGTGTGTGTTGAGCACAGTGAAATCGCACGTTCATTGGAAAACCTTCATCTGCATGTCCTCCAAATCCTCCAAACCTCTGCATAGGGTGCTGTGGTCATATGTGCCCAGACCCGTGGTCAGATGTTGCTCCTCCTGCAAAGAAACAGCGTGTGTCTCTTCCCAGTGCTCAGAGGCCTTCCCTGCAATTGTTCTTCCTCACTGCCAGTACCTGTCCTAATACCACATACAGGACCTGGTAACAGCATGAATTTCTCTCTCATGCTCTGCTGACTCACTTCCTGGTGTCCTGCCTTTTTTTTTTTTTCCCCCCCGTTTTGCCTGCTTGACTCGAGTTAAGGTAGAGTGTGCAACTGATGGGGCAACACAAGAGGGATGGAAGATGGGCAGACTTTGGCAATTAATAGGAAAGGATAAAGAGGTGAGAATAGGTGGGAGGTAGAGCACACAAAAGAAGGGAGGTGCAGTGGCTGGAGCTGCAGAGTGCAAGGAGTGTTACAAAGGAACAGGGAGATGCTCTAGAGAAAATGTGGTACCTCCTAAGTACCCCATGGTAGCCTTTGGAAGATGAAATTACAGTGTTACTCAGTGTGGCCTGACTGCCAACAGCTATCTGTGAAACCAATTAGCATAGTTTTGTTTTTTCCAACCTTCATCTTCCACCAAGTCCACACAGGTGATAAAACACTCTGGATTAGCTTGAGGCTGTACAGTGCCTCCAACCCTTCTGCTTGCCTATATGGGAAGAGCATGAACAAGACAGTAGCTCGTACCTTTCCATGAAGAAGTCACCGCACACCAGAATTGTTTACCTATGTGTACAGTTGAATTATTATAGAACATAAAATGTGAGAGAAGAAGGAAGAGAGGCACAGACATTGAATGTGGCAGTTATGTTTGAAATTCCTATAAGGGAAAGCATGGCCAGAGTTCAGATTTCAAAGTATGTGAGCTCTCATTGAACACCTGCTCCCTTTGAGAATGAACAGCACTTTGGCCATGCAACCCACAGAGGTGGCAAATTATGTACAGAGTGAGCAATGTGCAAGGGTCTACCTGTGACCTTTGTTATGGATGATACCTAGCTGTAAACACGTCATGCACTGCAGGGGGGTGAAACCTCAGCTCTCCTAAGAGGACTTTCCACTTCTTTGACTGTTCTACGAGACCACTGAAGCTGCAGTTTTTGGTGTTTCAACTTCCAAAATGCATTCTCTTTCTTTAGAGAAATTTTCCAACTCTATTAGTCAGACTCTTTAGAGCCATCTGTGGACCATGAGGACAAGCATTGTAAGGCATTCTAATAATTTATTCTAAGCCACTGAACCATAATTTTTACTGTACAGGGTTGTATGGCAACATGATCTTCAAAACAAGTTCAGTCACTTAATGAAAGATATCATAACATTCACTGCTTGGTCAGGCAGTTAGACAAAGGTCACCCACCTATCTATGGGAATCAGGCAGCTAAATCCTTCCCTGTGATTTAAATGTTTACTTGAGAATATATGCTCATTTAAATCACTCAGCAGCTGTAAATGATGATCTTAACATTTGCACCAAGTTTCTAAAAAGTTTATGGTATGTTACTTCTCCTATTCCTCCTTCACCTAGAGTGAAGGATTGTTTTTTTTGGGGGGGTGGATTTTGCCCATGGCATAAAAATATATCCAAACCAACAAAATCCGAGCTACTTGATTAAAAAAAGAAAAAAAAAAAAGGAAGGGGGGAAAAAGAAAAAAAAAAAAAAAAAAAAGAAAGAAAAAAGGTCCTGGGCTCTTATATGCAAGTTTATCTGTAAATGGCTTTCTTGTGTTTAAAGTAACTTCTTTGACAGAGGTGTTGATGCAACTATTTTTAATTAAGGCATCATTTAGAGAGATGACTAGAGGAAAAATTAAGAGTTGGATTAACTATTTGGCATAAAGGTGTAGTGGTTCTTAATTTTTGCTGCCATCATGTGGCCATTTTAAGTCAGGTTTTGGTCTAGTTTGGTTACTTCAATATTTCCAAATTTTGAACAATTTATTTTACTTTATTGGCACAAAAGAGGATCACAGAATCACAGAATCACAGAATCGACTGGGTTGGAAAAGACCTCAGAGATCATCGAGTCCAACCCTTGGTCCAACTCTAGTCCGTTTATTAGATCATGGCACTAAGTGCCATGTCCAATCTCAGTTTAAAAACCTCCAGGGACGGCGAGTCCACCACCTCCCTGGGCAGGCCATTCCAATGCCTGACCACTCTCTCTGTAAAGAATTTCTTTCTAATATCCAGCCTAAATTTCCCCTGGCAGAGTTTAAGCCCATGCCCCCTTGTCCTATTGCTAACTGCCTGGGAGAAGAGACCAATCCCCACCTGGCTATAACTTCCCTTCAGGTAGTTATAGAGAGTGATGAGGTCACCTCTAAGCCTCCTCTTCTCCAGACTAAACAACCCCAGCTCCCTCAGCCTCTCCCCATAGGTCTTATGCTCAAGTCCCTTCACCAGTCTTGTTGCTCTTCTCTGGACTCGCTCCAGCACTTCAATGTCTTTCCTGAACTGAGGGGCCCAGAACTGAACACAATACTCCAGGTGTGGCCTCGCCAATGCAGAGTACAGGGGAAGGATCACTTCCCTTGTCCTGCTGACCACGCTATTTTTGATACAGGACAGGATACCATTGGCCTTCTTGGCCACCCGGGCACACTGATGGCTCATGTTGAGCTTCCTGTCAATTAGTACCCCCAGGTCCCTTTCTGTCTGACTGCTCTCCAGCCACTCTGCGCCCAGCCTGGAGCGCTGCAGGGGGTTGTTGTGACCAAAGTGCAGCACCCGGCACTTGGCCTTATTGAACTTCATCCCATTGGAATCAGCCCATTTTTCCAGTCTGTCCAGATCCCTCTGCAGAGCCCTCCTGCCTTCCAGCAGGTCGACACTCCCTCCCAACTTGGTGTCATCAGCAAACTTGCTGATGATGGTCTCAATCCCTTCATCCAAATCATCAATAAAGATGTTAAATAGGACTGGACCCAACACCGACCCCTGGGGAACACCACTAGTGACTGGCCGCCAGCTAGATGCAGCCCCATTCACCAGCACTCTCTGGGCCCAGCCCTCCAGCCAGTTCTTAACCCAGCGTAGAGTACACTTGTCCAAGCCATGGGCTCCCAGCTTTTGCAGGAGTATATTATGGGAGACAGTGTCAAAGGCCTTGCTGAAGTCCAGATAGACCACATCCACAGCTTTCCCCTCATCCACCAGGTGAGTTACCTGATCATAAAAGGAGATCAGGTTGGTCAGACAGGACCTGCCTCTCCTAAACTCATGCTGTCTGGGTCTGATCCCTTGTCCATCCTGAAGGTGCTGTGTGATTCCATTCAGGATGATCTGCTCCATAACCCTGCCAGGCACTGAGGTCAGGCTGACAGGCCTGTAGTTGCCAGGGTCAGCTTTGCAGCCCTTTTTGTGGACTGGGGTAACATTGGCCAATTTCCAATCATATGGGACCTCCCCAGTGAGCCAGGACTGTTGGAAGATGATGGAGAGAGGCTTGGCAAGTTCTTCTGCTAGCTCCCTCATCACCCTAGGATGGATCCCATCTGGTCCCATTGACTTGTGAGGATCCAGATGGCTCAGTAAATCACCAACTATTTCCTCCTGGAATACAAGGGGCCTATTTGGGTTCCTATCTCTGTCAACCACCTCCAGACATGAGTTGTCCTGAGGGCCACCTGTCTTACTGGTAAAAACTGAGGCAAAGTAGGTATTAAGTACCTCAGCTTTCTCCTCATCTTTGTTAACTATATTTCCCTCAGAGTCCAACAGAGAATGGAGATTTTCCTTGCCCCTCCTTTTGTTGTTAACATATTTGAAGAAGGACTTTTTATTATCCCTGACAGAATTGGCCAAATTAACTTCAAATTGCACTTTTGTTTCCCTGATTTTTTTTCTGCATGATCTAGCTATTTCCATAAATTCTTCATAAGTAGCCAGCCCTTTTTTCCACAGTCGGTAAAGTCTCTTTTTATTTCTGATTTCATTCAGAATCTCCCTGTTTAGCCAAGCCGGTTGTCTTCCCCGCCGGCTAGCCTTTCGGCACACTGGTATAGCCTGTTCCTGTGCACTCAAAACCTCCTGCTTGAAGCATGTCCAACCCTCCTGGGCCCCCTTGTTTTTAAGCATTGTTTCCCAGGGTATGCTCTGAACTAGACTTCTGAATAGGCAAAAATCTGCCCTCCGGAAGTCCAGCGTAGAGGTTTTGTTAATGGTTTTCCTTGCATCTCTGAGTATTGAGAATTCTATTATTTCATGGTCACTATGCCCCAGGCGGCCTCCAACCACTACATCTCCCACCAGCCCTTCTCTGTTTGTAAACAGTAGGTCTAGCGGGGTCTTGCCTCTGGTAGGCTCATTTACCAGCTGATGAAGGAAATTGTCCTCTATGCACTCTAGGAACTTCCTAGACTGCCTCTTCTGTGCAGTATTGAGCTCCCAGCAGATATCCGGCAGGTTAAAGTCACCCACAAGAACAAGGGCCGTCGATTTTGAGACATCTGCCAGCTGCTTGTAGAATAATTCATCTCCTTCATCATCCTGGTTGGGTGGTCTATAACAGACACCCACGAGGATGTCAGCCTTGTTGGACTTCCCTCTGATTCTGGTCCACAGGCACTCAACCTTGTCACTGCTGACCTCAAGTTTAACAGAGTCAAGTGACTCTCTAACATACAAAGCCACCCCTCCACCTCTCCTACCCTGCCTATCTTTTCTGAAGAGCTTGTAGCCACACATAGCAGCACTCCAATCATGAGAGTCATCCCACCATGTTTCTGTGATGGCAATCATGTCATAGCTTTCCTGCTGCACGATGGCTTCCAGCTCCTCTTGTTTGTTGCCCATACTGCGTGCATTAGTGTACATGCACTTCAAGTGGGCTGCTGGTTTCACTCTTAATTCGGGCTTTCCATCTTTCATCTCGTCTTTGGAGAGCCCAGCTTCAATCCCTTCCCCCTTCAAACCTAGTTTAAAGCCCTCCTGATCAGCCCTGCCAACTTATGGGCTATAGTCCTCTTGCTCTCCCTAGAAGGATGAAGCCCATCTGATTTGAGGAGAGTAGGTACCATGGAGCTTGCCCCATGGTCAAAAAACCCAAAATTTTGACGGCGACACCAATCCTTAAGCCACCAGTTGATGAGATGAGCTTTTCTACTCCTCTCTCTATTTAGTTCCTCATCCATCCCAGCTAACACAGGAACTGAGGCGAATATCACTTGTGCTCCCGTCCCATGAACTGATTGACCCAGTGCTTTAAAGTCTTTTTTAATTATCTTGGTACCTCTTCTGTTGATGTCTTCGCTGCCAACTTGGACTACTAACAGGGGATAGTAGTCTGAGGGCTGAATTAGCTCTGGAAGTCTTCTATTAACGTCCCTCACCCTGGCCCCGGGAAGGCAGCAGACCTCCCTGTGGGATGGGTCTGGGCGAGACCCATCGTAGAGCCAGAGATCTTGTAAACCAAGAACACCACTTTTAGTGTATCAAAGCCCCTGTGTATCAAAGTCCCACCTCCCTACCACAAGGCCCTTTGAGCTGTTAGTCTGGGTTTCACCATCCCAGAATACCTAAGTGTTCCTTGATGGAACTCTAAATAAAAATTCACTTTCATTCTAATCTTCACCAGTTTTTCATGCTTTTCAAGGTACTATTGATCCATTTTGAACTGATAGCATTGGTAGAACACGGGATGCTCCTTTTGCTGCTAACGTGTTTTGAGAGAGCCCCAAAATGATATTGGAAAATTACTCTAATCTCTGAGCTTCCTATGGGTTTCTGTTTCGCTGACTGAAGTATGTACTGCTAAGCTAGTGATAGGGAAACATGGAATACAGTCACTTCAGCAATTAAAACCAGTATTCTGTGTTGTGTTCTGTTTTTGACAGACTGGCTGTGCTGGGTGCTGGGGTGGTGTGTGCTTTCTCTACAGCTCTGACTCATGGTGAACAGGATAAACATTTTTAAACTTGGATATGCCAGCTGTTGAGTTTAGTACCAGAACTGCAGAAGTGAAAGACTAACGCTTATTCAGTTGTGTCAGGTATTTCAGTAAAACAGTATTCTTCTGCAAGTTATTTTGGTTTTGGCTGTTCCTCAGCTCACATTACCTCCCAGACATGTGAGAGCCTCTTCCTTCACCTTTCGGTTCCAGCTGAAAACAAAACACGAGGACATCAATAAATCAACACCAGAACATCAGCAAATCAAGACTAATTTTAAAGTTTAATGTGATAAAGTGAAAACTACTAGGTTAAGCAAAATATATGTGCAATGTTTACCAAAGTCTAAAAGATTCATGTAAGTGGCAATATTTTTCTCTACTTAAGATATATGACTGATGTGATATTCTATGAATTATTATTGGGTTTTCCTTAACTGTATCTACATTATTCAGCATGCTTATCATGTGCACTATTTTGACCAACTGTGTATTTATGACCATGAGTAACCCTCCGGACTGGACAAAGAATGTAGAGTAAGTTGCTTATGTTATTTGAAGATATCTTGGAGTGTTCCTCTGGGAGTCAGCATGTCAGTAACTGCACTCGTGTGCTGGCAGGAGCTGCCATGAGCCACTACTACTGTTTCCTCTCTAAACTATGTAGAAATGTTGAATAATGATTTAAATCTCCTTCTAGTAGAATGATTGGGTAGAAAAAATTGGAAGTTGTTTACATATATTATTCTACCGAGATTCCACTAGTGTTCTCTCGTTCTAATGGTTTTTACCTCCTCCCAATGTTTTCACCCCTCCTTTATACCACTACATTAATAGCAGAACTGTGGTCATCTATTTGTACACGTCAGTTAAGGACAGCACGTAAGCAAAAGTATTCCTTAAGTTAGAATGCAGTGCATGCTTGCATTCTTCCCTTTTTAGAGTTAATACTAGATGGTTTAGATTTTAGGGATTCAGACAGTATCCAGTAACTTATGCTCATGGCTTACTTGGTTAAAAGTAATGGATCTGGTGTTGCATACTTTTAAATTGAGCGTCACCAATGAATTTTAATATATTTCATTTATTTGATGGACATATTTATTTTTATTTATGTACAATGTCAGGGCTGCTGTACTTCAATAGCATGTCACAATTAATGCATGCAAATACACAAGTGTATAGGATAAGTATAATGCTTATTTACTGCGTTTGTTTTCAAGTTTTGAAATAAAAAACTCTTTCATTTGATCATCTCATTTCTATCACAATACCAATGTAAAATGTTGCTACTTATTTTGATTAAATTTTTCTGTATTTTCCAGGTATACGTTCACTGGAATTTACACATTTGAGTCACTCATAAAAATCATTGCAAGGGGCTTTTGTTTAGAAGATTTTACTTTTCTTCGAGATCCATGGAACTGGCTTGATTTCACTGTCATTACCTTTGCGTAAGTTTTTGTTTTATGTTTTTTCTTTGAAAGCGAAGGGCAAAAAGGGCATGAAATTAGTATCAATACATATCAATTTCATTTAATGGAAATTATTGTATGGATTTACTTTTATCTAAAACAGTTTTCACATTCTAATATGCATACTTTGATGTAAACATAAATACTGCAGAAGCCATTAGTACAGCTAGTATTAGAACGGCTAATTTCATGTCCTGCATTTTTTTCTCTGAGCAGAAAAGGAGCGTCCCTTTGACTTCATTCTCCAAACTTACCAATCTAGTCTAGATAAATTTTAGGCTTTCAAAGTTAAATCACTACGATTCACTTCAGAGACATTTAATTTAACTGAAGGCTCTGAAAGCATATAAATGCAAGGCAAACTGCAGTGAAAGGTAAACCTCTGACTGTTGCTATTTAATTTCTTGCTAAAAACACCAAAGCGGTCTTGATGAAAGACCCAAGTAAGTAGCATAAACTTTGCCTAAATTCTGAATAACTGTGATTTAATCCTACAGGTATGTAACAGAATTTGTAAACCTAGGCAATGTTTCAGCTCTTCGAACTTTCAGAGTATTGAGAGCTTTGAAAACTATTTCTGTAATTCCAGGTAAGAAGTAGTTGGTGTAAGGTGTTAGGCCCCTTGTACCTCCCAACTGTTCCTTTTTATCCTGTCATTGTGTTTGTGTGTGAACTCCCCTATTACAGATATGTGACAGAGTTTGTGGACCTGGGCAATGTCTCAGCGTTGAGAACATTCAGAGTTCTCCGAGCTTTGAAAACAATATCAGTCATTCCAGGTGAGAGCTAGGTTAAACACTGAGGCTGACTTTAACTCACTGAAATTGAATTCATATTTTTTGAACATAAATCTTATTTCTTTCCACAAAAAAGCAGGAATCGGAAGATATTAGAATTCACTGAAATCTCTGATTCATTGCTTTTTAACATGAGCTCTTTCTTTTTGAAATCAGCCTTTGCGTTTAACAGATTCTTGCATGAGACATTGCAGTACACAGTGTGTGTGGTTCGCATCGTATGATGTCAAGCTTTCTTCTCCACATTCAATGAATATCAGTAACCCCGAAGTTTTCTTACCCATGTGTATCTTACCTACATGATGTTGTGTGGTATATGTTGGTGAATATTTGTGGCTAAAAAATAGAACTGTTTGAAATGTTGATTTAGTAAGAAGATGAAGGAATAAGATAATAAAGTGTAGCATGGGCATTGCATGGGGGATTTATTATCTTAACATTCTACGTTTTTCCAAACCGTCTCCAGTTTTATAGCATTAATTTTTAACCCTATTTGTTGTTGAACAGGCTTTTTACTACTGTCTTCTAAATCTAGTATGTTATAAAACTGATAGTAGCAAAGGTTTGGGGCAAGAGGTATTGACAAATACAAAGAAAGAAGACTTTTATGTGAGATTCATGTACAGCATGAATTTTAAAAAGTCACTTGTTTTAGCATTAAAACAAGTGTTTTGAAATATATGCAACTCATTCCATTCACAGTTTCAAATGAACACAGCTATTTATTCATTTTCACAAGTGAAAAATCTCTTCACAAAAATGTTATTTCACAGACATTACAATCATTTATTTGGGCTTCTGCATGAAATCTAGAACTTCACTGGGAGACACTGTTATTTTTATGCTTTTAAAAAGTTTTGAGCATTGGAATAAAAATTTATTTGCATTTGCAGGCTTGAAGACTATTGTGGGAGCCCTAATTCAGTCTGTGAAGAAGCTCTCGGATGTTATGATCCTGACCGTGTTTTGTCTGAGTGTATTTGCACTAATAGGGCTGCAGCTCTTCATGGGCAACTTGAGGAATAAATGCCTGCAGTGGCCTCCAGAAAATTTTACTCTGGAAACAAATATTACTTCCCAGCTGAACAGCACCATAGGTGAAAATGGTACATTGGTTAATTCAACAGTGACTCCGTTTGACTGGAAGGGGTACATTGAAGATGAAAGTAAGTATTGTCAGCATAATTCTTACTGAAATCATTTGTGGCTGACCCATTTCCCAGAAATAAGGAGGAGAACAGATGATACATGTAGTTAAGATGGAGCGGGAGAAGTGTTTTCTCTCTCTCATAGATTACTCCAAAGGCCGGCATGGAACAGGGAGCAAGGAACATGGTCTCTCTACTTGATACAGCTCTTTTTGTCAGCTCCCTCTGCCAAATCCACATCTCTGAAACAGAAAGAGGTCCAAAGGAGTTCTTAAAATTGGTTAATAATCTTAGGCATTTTCTATTCCCATACTCCAGCAATATCAGCAACAGACTGCAATGTCATTTCTCACAGATGTCAGAGACTTCTGATATTCAGTGAGGACTCCAGTGATGGAGTCCTTGGTATTTGCATTATCTATCCATTCTTGTGCCCCACTATCCTTATTATTAGAAAGGATATTTTAAGGTCTAACAAATTTTCCTGCTGCAATTTAAGCTCATTGTTCTTATCAACTTCACAACAGGCATCAAAACCAAATCATTTCCTATCTTAAATCACTGATCTCTGAGGTATTTAGAGCCTGTTCTTATGTTGCCATGCCCTGCTCTTTCAGTCGTCTTTTTGTACACCAAGCAACCCAGATAGTTAACCTTTTCCTCCTACAATTTATTTTCTAGATCTTGATCTCTCATCTGGATCCTTTCTTGTTTGTAAACATCCTTCTTGAAGTGCAGAACTCACATTGAGGCATGTGTCCTCCATAGGAGGCATACTAAGTAGAGAAGAAGGATTATGTGGTGGCATAGTAACTTCTGTTTTAGCTATCCTAGGCTAGGACTTACTGTTGTTTACAACTGTAACGTTGTTAAATCCTGTTCAGATTGTGGTCTGTCTGCCTTCTGAATCTTTTACAGACTTCTACCTTGTTGAGTTCCCACTTGGTATTTGCACAGTTTATTGTTCCAGCCTGAACAGCACCTTATTTTTTCAGACCATCTGTCCAGCTATACTGGATATTTTAAATTGTAATTGTTTCCTCAAACTCACCATCACCCTTATCAGATCAGTATCATCTGCAAACTTGGTAAGCATTCTTCTGTCATCTAGATTAGTTAAAACCTTGATCAGGAGCAATCTCAGACAAAGATTGCTCAGAAGCATCTTTCCATTTTGATAATTTCCCAAAGTATGATTTTCCAACCAGTTTTGTTGAGACAGAGCAGTCTGGCAAACTGAGAACAGATAAAGAAATGCATTCCAGTACAGTTAAATGTGAGGTTACAAACCTAAGCTCCCCATCTTAAAAATCAATGCTGCATAATTCATGTTGAGACAAGTTCATGTGCATAGACTGATAGACTGTAGCTGATGGCATACAGCATCTCTAACAGGGAAAGTAACTTTTGGAGAAAAATGAGAACTAAAGGGGAGAGAGAGAAATTAAAGGGAAGGGAAAAGGGAAAACTGACCACAGTAGCCAGCTGCAAAGAGAAGTGATGGGCTCTCTGTGTGAGTCTTCTCCCCAGGTGTCCTTTCCAGTGCAGCAGCAATCACTCCATACTACATTTCCAATAGCAACCATGTATTTTTCATTAGCATCTCCTCAAACTCCCCACAGGTTGTCCCTGCCTACAGTGCTATTCGCACTAATTTGAGTGCACTTTGATCAGGGTGGGTGCTGCATGGGCTGGTTGGTTTTTAAGCTTGTGCATGTGTGTTATTAGGCTGCCTAATATAAACAAAAAGCTACAAGCAAGGAGTAGGAAAAAAGGGAAGGAAGAGGGGTGAATCTCGCACCAGAGACAATTGCTTCCCATGCCTGTCTGCTGCAACAATCGTGTGTTTGCAGGTATAATGTCATGAGAATAACCACAATGTGAAAAACAGCAGGAAAGGAACAAAGGAAAGAAACAAAGGAAAAATGGTGCCGCAGAGGCTCTGAAAAACACTGCGACAGCAGTTTACGTGAAAGGTTGCAGAGCTGCAACTGAGAGGCAGGATATATAGATGCAATTGGAAAGCCCTTAGCAATAGAGAGGCTGAGGCTAAGACACCTAAGGCACTGTGGAGCAGCCAGGACTCTGACAAATTAATGCTAAAACACTGCAGCCAAAAAGCTAAATAGTATCCTGTTCACATAAATAATTGACCAGGAAGGCAATGTTACCCCTGTATTTAGCACTGCTGCAGCTGCTACTGGAATACTATATAAAGTTCAATTTAGATAGAATGTTGAAAAACTGGAGGATGTTCAGAAAAGAGCAGAATGATTAAAGGGTTGGAAAACATGCTTTATACCAAGATAGACCAGGAACTCAACCTACTTAGCATATCAAAGAGAAGGTTTAAGGGGTGATTTGATCACAGTTGAGAAAAACCTCACGGGGAAAAGAAATTTCAT
This sequence comes from Streptopelia decaocto, assembly GCF_964273445.1. Taxonomy (NCBI): domain Eukaryota; kingdom Metazoa; phylum Chordata; class Aves; order Columbiformes; family Columbidae; genus Streptopelia; species Streptopelia decaocto. Next base: position 48,721,752 of record NC_138660.1, read on the forward strand.
CATAGACATATCTTTGATCTAGCAGGCAAGCATATAACAGGTTCAATAGCTGCAAGTCCAAGCCAGACAGTTTTCAAATACAGACAGCTTCTAACTGTGATCACATAGCTGATCAATGACTGTGATGGATTTCCATTCTAATTTCTTAAATCAAGATGTAATCTTTTTGTGAAACCCACTTGAACATATGAATTCATGGAGATCCCATGCCACAGGGTATAACCAAGTCTAAACAAAGTCTCATAATGAAGGACCTGGACTTTAAGGTCAAGCTTAATTTTCTGCTTTTTAACAAAGAATCCATAAACTCAGGCTCTGATTTCATTTGATTTAAAGAAGAGCTGAAGCCACTGAAAAACAAAGCTGAATTGAATTAGTTACAGAAAAATACCTTATTGAAAGGCTACTTCACCGTTTGGTATATTTACACAGGATTTCATATGTATTATGAAATTTATAATGATATTATGAGTCTTATTATGAAGTTAATAAGCTTGTCCTTGCTTACCAGCAGTTTCAAAGAGAGAAATTATCTTCTCACAGCTTCCTGCTCTCTTCTTCCAGGTGGGCAGACAGGATACAGAAATGCTTCTTAAACCAGCTATGCCATAGGGCAATTAAAATAGACTTACCTGGAGCTCAGAGCAGTGCAATGTCACTGTCTTTTTTAGGAATTATAAAAATTTTTGTGCCAATAGTTGTGTATACTATGCAGAAAAAGGCATGTAAGACCTAGTTTTGCCACTGAGCTAATTTTTGAAATACCATTTAGAGAAATCTTCTATAAGCACTTCTGGCATTAATGAGTTGAGCACTTTTTTCTTTTTTTTTTTTCCCCCCTAGCACAGCAAATCTGATAAAATTCATGCTAGAGAAGTTAAAGTTTATCTTGGCAAGCTTGCCACAAAGCCATTTTGTTCTAGGAAATAACATCTTGCAATCTGTTCTGTGAAACAATTATCCTCAGTCTTTACCCTAGGTGTATCCAAACAATGGTAACTTCTTTTGGAGTAAATTGCTCACCTACCAGGGATTATTTCCTATTCCCTAACCAAATAAAGGGGAGCTAAACAGTTGAGGTACTGAGGGACTTTTCACATTACTTTAGTAAAATACAGTTCAGAGTTTTGCATCTAGTTAGGGACACATGCTTATACCCCTCAGCTGGCATTGTTATAAAAATTTTCGTTTCATGATAATATTTTGAGCATTTGTCACAGTTGTATCAGGAAACCCAGAGAAAGCCCAGGTGGCTATTATTTCCTGTGGAGCTGGCTGGTACAGCGTGCTTACAGGGCACATCTTGTCTGAACCACAGAACTTGGATGCAGACCCTATTTTAGCAGTTCAGCTCAGCTGATGCAGTACTGATCATGAGTGACTGCTCCATGGAAACTGTATCAAGTCAGGTTTGCATTCTTACCAAGCAGCTGCTATGTTCCAGCATGTTTTAATCATGATTAGCTGACGTACTGCAGAATAAGATTTGCTTCATAGGGGTCAGCTGCAGTCAGCATCATGTCAGCTACCTTTACTACTTACAGCTGTGTTTCAGCAGAGTGCAGTTCTGCAATGCACACCAGCCCAAAATGACAGCAGCCGCACGTAGGGTTGTGCACTTTGCAGAGTACAGAATATTGTACCCTGTAAGATGCAGGTGTTAGCATTAGACACTGAAATTGAGTCCCTCACAGAGTGTCAGAACAAGGTCTACATACAGCTCAGAACCTAACTTTACTGGATGGTGACTTTCACTCACAGGATGGAGAGATGCAGCTGGCTGGGGTACCTTGTCCCTCCTGCAGCAAAGCAATGAGCTGAGCCAGTATCTTCTGACACCTCCTCAGACTGGGAATTCATCAGCTTCTGTAGTAGCCCTGCCTGGGCTGCACAGCCAGCACAGCTACAGCCACGTTTAAACAGAGCTGCACTGGTAGCATTTCAAATGAGGTCATTTTAAGGGTAATCTAACAAGTCAGTTCAATGGAAAATAAATCCAATGTGGGATTTAAGTCTTCTCAGGAAGGCTAAAAAGTAACACCTTAACTCCAAAGCTGCTGTGCTTCGGAAGAATTGGAAGCTGAGGAGGTGCTATGGGGAGTATCATCGTGTTCCTGCCCTGTCCTTACAGACATCCTGAGGCAATGCTTTTGGCCTCCATCAGAAATGGGATACTGGGCTACGTGGTCTGACCCTGTGTAAATTGCGTCCTTAAGCCTGTGACTAAATGGGAGATTGTTACTGCAGGAGGAAGTTCCTCCTGTGATAATTCTCCCAAAATCAAGAATTTAGCAACTGTAGGCATCTGCTTTGAGGGGAAAAAGGAAAGCACTTAAGGATATGGTCAAAGTGAATTTTAATAAGCACAACGTTTTACACATCATCTCTTTATTTTTCTAAGAACACAGAGGTCAATGTCTTTGTTGTTTAAACCATCTAAAATGTCCTTTAAATACAGGATTACTATACAGATTATGGGATGGTTGTCTATGGGGTGATTTGGTGGAATTTACCCAATTTCTCTTTGCTAAGATGATCAATAATTTCATCATATACTCCTAAAATCCTACCTACACAAGTCCATGACTGTTGCAGTAATTCTGTCTTGAGTTAAATTTAGATGTACACCAGGGCATTCACATCAGTCAGTGGACTACTTGCAACGTGCACGCACTTGTAATAGTCAGAGCCATTGGCAGCTGGTGGCTTTTTGCAGAGGTCGCATGTTAGATAACTGCCACAAGTGTTTGGAAGTGGCAAACTGGAGCCCTTGGCAATACTAATATATTATCAATATATTTTTTTCAGATACAATTTAATTATTATAATAAGTAACTGTACAATATAATTTCACAAATTTCAGTGATCAGACTGAAGGGAGAATTGTACATTTCATCTACATCCAGCAGCATTTGACAGGAATTTAAGTGTATTTTTGCAGTTTAACAGTAAGTGCAGTGAGTGATGGCACTTGCTGCAATTCATATTGTCATTCACTCTAAAGTTATGTTCCTGCTGAAAAAAAATCCTGCTAGTTTAAAATTGCATTCGAAATCACCTAGAGCTGTAGGAAAACCTTCATATTCCAAATTTTATAATTTTTTAAAACTTCTTTCTTAAACAGGTCATTTTTATTTTCTGGAAGGGCAAAGTGATGCTCTGCTTTGCGGAAATAGTTCTGATGCCGGGTAAGACCCAATTTTGCAATATTATTACACCATGTACAAATGAGATCCATGTTCTTTAGCTGTGCAGTTGAAGGGCGGACTATATTTTGATTGACCACTTTCTTTTACATAGAAATACTAGGATTTTACATTGGGCTGAGAATTTGGGTTCCTGGTCAGTGCTGAGTGGATTGGTTAAACGAGCTTAGTCTTTGCACAAATGAATCAGTAATTTGGTATTGGTGCAGCTCCTGCCTGCACCAATGAGGAGTAACAGATGGAAGAGCTGGAAAATGTGTAATTTTGCAATTCCACCTGCACATATGAGTACTAGCAGGTTGAGAGAACAGAAAACACTGACATTTACATTATTGTTACAAAATTAATATATTTGGAATATTATGTTTCAGAAGCTTAGATTAAACTTTTAACCCTAATTATTTATGTGCCTTTCCTACTTAATTTTTCTAGCATGCTTTAAAATAATTTTCTATTAAAAATCACAACTACTATTATTTCTACTCTGATTAACTAAAGAAAAATCCACTTTTTAATCCTAATCTTGTCCTGGACAAGAGGTGATAATTTCAAAATAACTATGTTAGGTAACATTCAGTTTGTCTTTGTAGGCAGTGTCCAGAAGGATATACATGTGTGAAAGCTGGTAGAAACCCCAATTATGGCTACACAAGTTTTGACACTTTCAGCTGGGCTTTCCTGTCACTATTTCGCTTGATGACTCAAGACTTCTGGGAAAATCTTTATCAATTGGTGAGAATTTTTAATGAAAAATAACCGAACTATTTCTTTACCAGTAATCCAAGAGGCCTAAAATCAATTTTCTTATGTAATCTTAATTTTAACAATATGAAAACCAAAACTTTTGTTCACCTATTCTTGCTTATATATGTATTATTTCCAGACACTCCGTGCTGCTGGGAAGACATACATGATATTTTTTGTTCTCGTAATTTTTCTTGGTTCTTTCTACCTGATCAACTTGATTCTGGCTGTGGTTGCCATGGCCTATGAAGAACAGAATCAAGCAACCATGGAAGAAGCAGAACAGAAAGAGGCAGAATTTCAGCAGATGCTGGAACAACTGAAGAAGCAACAAGAAGCAGCTCAGGTATAATTTATGGTGTAGTAATGCTGAAGTGTATGGATGTAATTTTACCAAAGGTATTCACCCTCTGCTTTCTAAATTTGGAGTTATAAAACTACCCTGTTGGGCTTTCAACAGAGCTAGCTCAGAGGTTTTTCTGATCTGCACTAAAGACGTTGTCCTGTGAACAACCCAGCCATAATCAAGAAGGAGTATTCAAAACTAGGTATCAAATATTCATTATGTTTTTCCTACCCTACTGTCTGTTAGACTTCTGCATTTAAAAATTAGTCATGAAATATAGAAGAATACTATGACCAACACAGATTTTGAGTCAATTGAATAACAGAAATCAGAAAAAATCTAGAGAGGGGATATCCTATGGAAAAAAAAAAAGTGTTAAGATCCAGGGCATTTGGACTAGAAATTCTGTATAAGTAAATTTATAAAAAACACGATGTCATGGTTTACTCAGTGACACAAATTCATTCTGCATATGGCAGGCAGCAGCGGTAGCAGCAGCAGCAGCAACAGCATCCGCAGAGTCCAGGGAGCCCAGTGCTGGGGGAGAAGCAGGAGGGCTCTCAGAAAGTTCCTCAGAGGCATCAAAATTGAGCTCAAAGAGTGCAAAAGAGAGGAGAAATAGAAGGAAAAAAAGAAAACAAAAAGAACAATCTGGAGGGGAGGAAAAAGATGAAGATGAATTTCACAAGTCTGAATCAGAAGACAGCATCAGAAGGAAAGGTTTTCGATTATCTATTGAAGGCAATAGACTGACATATGAAAAGAAGTATTCTTCTCCACATCAGGTATTGTATATAGTTATTTTTAGTAGCAGCTTACATTTAAAGCATTATAGGCTGTTAGAAAACTACTTTAGTCTTCCTGGTACTGTAATATGACCCTGCTGCCTAAAGAAAGGAAACACAGAGATATTCATTAAACTTTATTATTGTTGCTAGTGCTTGAGAGAAAGTGTTGTAGCTGCGAGATTGTTGTGTAAAAAAACACAGAGAATTAAATGTAACCTCATATCTCTATTCTTATAACAGGATTGTTTAAAAACATCTTAAAATATTCTCTGATTGATTCCATGGGGCAGGGGGGAGAGGGTATGATTATCTATTATGTAGACTTATTAAAATGCTATAGTATTTTTTCCATTATGATAGCCTTATATTTTCCTCCTGCTTCAGTGTTTGGAGGTTGGTTCAATATATGCAGGATACTGCATACATGAAGGAATGTGCATGTATAGACTCCCTTTTTTGAAGTGTTGTGCAACTACTCCACTCAGCAACTCTAACTGATGTTAGGAGAAAGGAGTGCTCATAATTGCTTTTGTCTTAAGAATCACCGAACAGCATTTCTATCTGCAAAATATAAATATAATGAAATACAACAACTTCACAGAAGCATTTAGTTTCTGGGAAAAATATTTACTCTCATATAAGAAAAAAACCCCTCTGCTATCCTAATAACAGTGCAAAATGTGAAGGTTTCAGCTAATAATCACAATTTTTTTTTGCCTGCAGTCTTTGCTGAGCATTCGCGGCTCTCTATTTTCTCCGAGGCGCAACAGCAGAACAAGTCTTTTCAGCTTCAGAGGCAGAGCGAAGGATGTTGGATCGGAAAATGACTTTGCTGATGATGAGCACAGCACTTTTGAAGACAATGATAGCAGAAGAGATTCTCTTTTTGTGCCACGCAGGCACAGTGAACGGCGCAACAGTAACATTAGTCAGGCCAGTAGGTCATCCAGGATGCTGGCAGTGTTTCCAGTGAATGGGAAGATGCACAGCACTGTGGATTGCAATGGGGTGGTTTCCCTGGTTGGTGGACCATCTGTTCCTACATCACCTGTTGGACAGCTTCTGCCAGAGGTGATAATAGATAAACCAGCTACTGATGACAATGTAAGAAAGTTTTAAATAGCTTAGGCATCGTGGCCTTTTCTTAGTGCACCAGCCAGTGTTTTCTACAGAATGGAACCCTTGGCAATGCTTCCTGGTTGGTCAAGCTGTGAATGCTTCTGCATCTTGTAAAATCTTTAATAAATAAAACAGCTGAGATAGTTTTGCAGCCTAAGCATTTGCTTACAAATATTCTCATAACTAAAAATGCAATTTCCAGTCTCCAAGTAATAAAATATTAACTTACTTACACATTTATAAAAGCACGATGCTTTACTATATTCCTGTACTCTACTTTACTTTTGCTGATCTAAAGGTCCATCTGGCTATCGTCTGCCAAATCATAGTTACTATGCAATTGAAAATAGTATACAAAAGTGTTAACATATAACTGTAATCAATATGATGCTGCTATTACCATTTTATCAACATTAGTGTTATCAGTTAATTTTGAAAACATTCTTCCTTATCAGCCCTGTTAAAAATATAAGGAAGTTATCAATTCTTTATTATCATTTGTTTCTCATTCCTATATATTTTCCATCTGTTGCTAGTGGAGTTCTGTAGTGTAGATAACAGCTATTGGATTACCACATTTCAAAACATACAAAAATACAGATGTCTGTGTGAACAGACCATATTGCTGCCACTCTTCTACCACACACAACCTAAGAGATGATGTCTGAAAAAGATTTATTGCTTAGTTTTAAGTTTTCTGCTCACGTTACTAAATTACTAATAAGATACTAGCATGAGGAAGCATGAGGAAGTCAGACTTTTCTTACTTGCTGCAGTTTGCCTAGGGAAAAAGACTATTCTATCACAAACCGCAGAATACTCTGTCAGCAGGAGCAAGGAAAAAACTTACAGTTTGCAAAAATTTTATACAATATTTTGAAATCAATCCTTTTACATTTGTTTAAATCCTTTTTTATAGCTTGAAGAAAATGCAAAAGTTAAGTAAATAAACTCTCAGACTTAACAATAGGAAACTATTGCCTCATTGATGAGGACTGGGTTAGGGAGCAATTAAATAGTCTGGACATTCATAAATCCATGGGTCCAGATGGGATGCATCCGTGGGTGCTGAGGGAGCTGGCTGAAGTCATTGCTGGACCGCTCTCCATCATCTTTGCCAAGTCTTGGGAAACGGGAGAGGTGCCCGAGGATTGGAGGAAAGCAAATGTCACTCCAGTCTTCAAAAAGGGCAAGAAGGAGGACCCGGGTAATTATAGACCGGTCAGCCTCACCTCTGTCCCTGGGAAAGTAATGGAACAGCTTGTCCTTGGTGCCATCTCAAGGCATATCAAGGATAAGAGGGTTATTAGGGGCAGTCAGCATGGCTTTACCAAGGGTAGGTCATGCTTGACCAACCTCATAGCCTTTTATGAGAATGTAACAAGGTGGATGGATGATGGCAGAGCAGTGGATATGGTCTACCTTGACTTCAGTAAAGCCTTTGACACAGTCTCCCACAGCATCCTGACAGCTAAGTTGAGGAGGTGTGGTCTAGACAATAGAGTAGTGAGGGGGGTTGCAAACTGGCTTAGGGAGAGAAGCCAGAGAGTGGTAGTCAATGGTGCGGAGTCTAGTTGGAGGCCAGTATCTAGTGGAGTGCCTCAGGGGTCAGTGCTGGGGCCAATATTATTCAATATATTCATTAACGATTTGGACGAGGGAATTGAGTGTACTATCAGCAAGTTTGCTGATGACACCAAGCTGGGAGGAGTGGCTGACACGCCGGAGGGCTGTGCTGCCATCCAGCGGGACCTGGACAGGCTGGAGAGTTGGGCGGGGAATAACCTAATGAAATTTAACAAGGGCAAGTGTAGAGTCCTGCACCTGGGCAGGGGGCAGGAACAACCCCAGGTTCCAGTATAGGTTGGGAGATTACATATTAGAGAGCAGTGTAGGGGAAAGGGACCTGGGGGTCCTGGTGGACAACAGGATGACCATGAGCCATCACTGTGCCCTTGTAGCCAGGAAGGCCAATGGCATCCTGGGGTGTATTAGAAGGGGGGTGGTTAGTAGATCGAGAGAGGTCCTCCTTCCCCTCTACTCCGCCCTGGTGAGACCACATCTGGAATATTGTGTCCAGTTCTGGGCCCCTCAGTTCAAGAAGGACAGGGAACTGCTGGAGAGGGGGTCCAGCGTAGGGCAACCAAGATGATTAAGGGAGTGGAGCACCTCCCTTATGAAGAAAGGCTGAGGGAGCTGGGTCTCTTTAGTTTGGAGAAGAGGAGACTAAGGGGGGACCTTATTAATGTTTATAAATATATAAAGGGTGAGTGCCATGGGGATGGAGCCAGGCTCTTCTCGGTGGCAAACAATGATAGGACAAGGGGTAATGGGATCAAGCTGGAACACAAGAGGTTCCACTTAAATTTGAGACGAAACTTCTTCTCAGTAAGGGTGACAGAGCACTGGAACAGGCTGCCCAGGGAAGTGGTGGAGTCTCCTTCTCTGGAGACATTCAAAACCCGCCTGGACATGTTCCTGTGCGACCTCACCTAGGTGTTCCTGCTCCAGCAGGGGGATTGGACTAGATGATCTTTTGAGGTCCCTTCCAATCCCAAACATACTGTGATACTGTGATATACTTTAAAATTATTTAAAAGATACTAAAAAGTAATAAAAGTCTGACATGATAAAAATTGAAGTGCATGAAGCACGCATCCAAGCTACAACATTAATAACAGGGTTCTATATAATCTTTGCTTATCTTATTATTCCAAGGTGGTCTCACCCACTCTTGTTTTCTGTATAGGGCACCACTACAGAAACAGAAATGAGGAAGAGAATATCGGGTTCTTTACACGTTTCTATGGACTTACTTGAAGATCCAGCTTTAAGGGAAAGAGCCATGAGTATTGCCAGTATTCTCACAAACACTGTGGAAGGTGGGTGCTGCGCATCACTTAGTATTTAATACATTTTTTTGCAATGGACTTCAGTAAGTTTTGAAGTTTAAGAACTGATTTAAAATAGATTAATTAACAGATAGCATCCCACAAACTGACACATATTTATCAGTAAACTCAGAGCTTTATTCATTAAGGTTATTACACATGTAAGCATTAAAGTTATTACATAAGTAACTGTTTCTATCTCATTGTTTTGCCACTGTCTACCTCATGTGGTCATCAGGACTAGAGAGTTATGTTTGATGGTCATAACTGAGTGGAGGCTTATGCATATTAATTAACGATATATTATTGGACACAAAAAGGCCACTGAACATTTTTCAAGTATATGCAACCGTTGTTAAAATATATGCATATTTTTAGCGGTTATATTCATTCAGTTACTCTTTAAAGAAGTGCTATTCTAGGTGATAAAAACTTGTTTTTTTCTTGAACTAGGAATGAAAGTTATATTAAAAAATTTTACGTAAACACCACAAATTTCAAAATAAAAAAATTTACATAAGAGAACAGTAAGTGGGAGAAGCAGGATGAAGTGTAATCAACGAATAATGAAATATATATTACAAATCAATGCATAAATTTATATTGAACAGAATAGTGATTACAATACAAAGAAGTTGTGCTTGATAGATAAGCTTTGAACAAAATAAATTCATTCGATCGATAACAGTTTTTAAAGACTTTATTGAAAAGTCCTTTAAAAAGGTATAAATGGCCTATTTATAGAGCTTAGTCAGTATGAGTTTAGATTGACATCTTGGCTGATACAATTCATACAAGATTGAGGAATGTTAGGGCAATCACATAGTTACCTGTATGAATTTTCTTTACCCACAGAACTTGAAGAATCAAGACAGAAATGCCCACCATGTTGGTATAAATTTGCAAATATTTTCTTGATCTGGGACTGCAGTCCACATTGGTTAAAAGTCAAACATATTGTCAACTTAGTGGTAATGGACCCATTTGTTGACCTGGCTATAACAATTTGCATTGTTTTAAATACACTCTTTATGGCTATGGAACATTATCCGATGACCGATGAATTCAATAAAGTACTTTCAGTTGGAAATCTGGTAAGTCTGTTGGCACTGAAATAACTGAAAGAAGGAGCTTTAATAGATTTTTTTCTTCTTCTTTCTCTTTTCATCTCTTTAGAAAGTAGATTTATTGGATGTTTATTGGCCTCCAGATATTACTCTATCTGAATATTTTTGGAAATTTCGCTGTCTACCTTGGCTCATGTAACTTAGGATACTGTAAAATCAATATATTGCAGTGTTCTGCTAAGCCAAATAATTTTTTAAATGGCACCAACACTACATTAAGTAGAGTCCATCTTAAACAGAAGTTGATTTGTCTAACTACTAAATGAAGAAATGCATTACTATGAAAAAGACACTATGCAAATAAACGTAGTGTCACTTTTACAATCAATACAATACAAATCTTTAAATTATGAATGTGGTTTTAATTGCTCTGTTTCCTGAGCGCAGGCTTAGAAGAGCTAAAAGAGCCTTTTAAAAGTATTTCTAGAATTTTCTTCTGTGGATATGTGGATTGTTTTCTTTATGTGCTTTATGTAAAACTACAAAAACTATTCTGCAGTACTTTTTCCTCTTATAGTTTTCATATTTTTTATCATCAGATAATTAGTAAGATATCTTTTCCTCATGATGTCAACTATATTTTCTCCCTTCTACTTCAAAAAGATAAATTATTAAAGAATTCAGGAGTTAATTTTTTGTAGCTCTGGTGCTTTTGAACTGACAGGTTTGATCATAATAGATGTATCTGCAGCTGCAGTCCTACTTTGTTATTTTAAGACTTCTTCTTATTATGAGATTTTTAATAATCCTTGTTTTGTAATGAGGAACAGAATATCTCAGATCATGTAGATAACTACAGGATTCAGAAGGGAGAATTAGTAGATAAATGCTGGTTTTAAGATACTTCAAATAAGGGAAACTCAGTTTCCTAGTAAAATGTAAAATCTTGTTTTGTAGCATTACACAGATTTGTTTTCCAACCAAGAAAATGCCATATGAATCTTGGTGTACATCTGACTACAAAGGGAGTGTGAAAGAACCTGGCTATAAGCACCATGATGTTCCAGACTTTGGCTCCCTGACATAACCCCTTCTGCAGTCTAGAGGCTGTCAGGGTTATCTGCTCTGGTAGTTCCACTTTAAAGCTCCTTGAGAACCTCACCGTCCTGATTATTAGGAACCTAAGTCAGCATTTCAAAATGTATTCCTTTCTACCTCTTACTCAGTGGTTCTAGTCCTGTAGCTTAAAAAATAGTAACCTTTGCGTTTCTGGTGTTCATATCTGGAATGTATTTAAAGACTGTAATAAAATCTATTTTGGAGCTTTATTGTTCCTAGGCAGAGCAAGTCAGACTCTTCTTGTCCATCTCCTGATTATCCCAGTTAGATGATTCTCTTCAGCTGTCCCATTATATGTCCAGCTTGCTTGAAAATGGGTTATCAAAACCCAAAAACCAGCATTTCAGACCAGGGCTCAGGCAGTCTTTAACGGAGGCATATCCTACAGGAAATTCTTCTAAGACTTCTCTCAAAGCTGCACGGCATCACTGCCTTGCTGACTCCTAAATATGAGTCCTACTTCATTCAGCATAGCAGCCCATGCATTACCAGCAATATCATGTTTAAAATATATTCTTAAATGCTCGTTTATTCCCAATGTTTAAATGATTGAGCCAATCAACTTCACTGAACTTACTGGCAACAGCCAGGTCTAAGTTCCTTGGCTTCAGCAGATAGTTGTATCTCAGTTGATCCCCATCTGGTATAAATAATCCTACCTCTGCTCAACTGAAGGAGATTACAGCAGGTTATACCAGCAAAGGATCTGCCTCTCTAGAGTCTTAGATTTGGCCTCATTCGTGCTGCTGTTATATTGTACCTAGAATATCAAGAAAGATGTCTTACCATGTAATTTCTTGGAAAGCATTCCATTTTATGTTGTAAAAATTAAATTTGGGATATTGTTTGTCCAGTACATGAATAAGACATTGCAGATATGTAGCTTGAATTAAAAACTTAGACAAGAGCTAAATCTGTAACATTATATTTCACAATGGAATTTCACAACTGCATTTTGAATTCAGGTCTTCACTGGAATCTTCACAGCAGAAATGTTTCTCAAGGTCATTGCAATGGATCCTTACTATTATTTCCAGGAAGGCTGGAATATTTTTGATGGTTTTATTGTAACCCTTAGCTTGGTTGAGCTTGGTCTTGCAGATGTGGAAGGGCTCTCCGTTCTTCGATCCTTCAGACTGGTAAATATACATCAATTGTACTGAGTTTTAATGTGGCTTCATTAATTTTTTTTTTTTCCTTAAAAATTTGCTTGATTTTTGCCGTGATACCCTGATGTCTCTTTTAAATCCTTGTTACTTGTGGTATCTTACTGTCTTCAATGGAAATTGATAGACATCCTGACAAATAGATAGCAGTGGGTGTCCTGGGCCTACTTCCAATGTATTTATTCTATATGCACACTTTAAACACTGTAAACACCCTGTTATGCAGAAACAAATCGACTCCCTAGATGTATTGTGTTCTCTCTGATTAGCATCACAGGAATAGATCTGCTCTATAAATATCAGTAGAAAAGTGGTCCAGATGATTCTAACAGATGAACCCTACATTTTGAATTCCATCTAATATGGCCAGTAGCTTCTTTGGCCTTCAGTAAGAACTCTGCTTTGAGAATCTCAAGCTCTACCTTCACCAAATGTTCTTGAGTGAACCTTCTTTTTTCATGCTTTAGACAAGAGGATTTCCTCTGAACAGTCATACTCAGGGCATATTTTGCAGTGATATCTTCCCACAAGTTTACTTTAAAATATCTTTTGTGTCTTTCTTGCTGGATGTCCTAACGATATTCTTCTTTTATTCTAGCTGCGAGTTTTCAAATTGGCAAAGTCTTGGCCAACACTAAATATGCTCATAAAAATTATTGGTAACTCGGTGGGAGCTCTGGGGAATCTGACCCTGGTGCTGGCCATCATTGTGTTCATTTTCGCTGTGGTGGGGATGCAGCTGTTTGGGAAAAACTACAAGGAATGTGTCTGCAAAATCGCAAGTGACTGTGTGCTTCCACGTTGGCACATGCAAGATTTTTTTCACTCTTTTTTGATCGTATTTCGAGTGTTGTGTGGAGAGTGGATAGAAACGATGTGGGACTGCATGGAGGTTGCTGGCCAAGCCATGTGCCTTACTGTCTTCATGATGGTCATGGTGATTGGAAACCTAGTGGTACGTAATCAAAGCATTAGCAAAAAATTATTTGGCAATAGAGTGGGCTCAATCCTGAAGTCAGCTAAGTGCTCTGGCCCTGCTTCAATGAAGCACTTAAGCAGGTGGATTCAAGCAATGCTTAAAGTTAAGCTTAAGAGGTTTTTTGGATTGAGAACAAAGTGTTCTGCAATATCAAAATCCTAAGAATGTTAGAGTGAGCACTTAGTCACATTCTTGATTTGTATTCTTGCTCTTTGTAAATATTTTGTGCTTCAAATAATTTTAGTTTATGGGCTCTTTATAAACCATTTGCTGTGGATTTCTTTATTATTTATCCCATAGGATTAGTCACCTAAATAATCTAATGTCTGCTGTGTGATGGATAAATTAAACTTTTTAATGATGCTTAATAGCAAATCTGCCATCTCTGGTTTTGGATTTTTAGACTTTGCACCTAAATATTTATATACTGTGGGGATTTAAAAACACATTTACAGATATTATTCAGTTGTAGGAATATTTTTGAATGGTGAACAGGACCTAAGCAAAATGAAAAAATCTCAGGTTTTTATGGAGAAGTTAAAACTTTTGAGGGTGTCTTTCTTTGCTTATGGTGAATTATTGGGATTGTAGTCTTTGATATCACTTATATGACAATTTTTAATAAACTAAATGTTGTTTGTTGGGATAAAGTCTAGAACGTCCTTTTTTTTTTGTCTTTGTGCAGGTACTGAACCTATTTTTGGCCTTGCTCTTGAGCTCATTTAGTGCGGACAACCTTGCCGTGACAGATGATGACAATGAAATGAATAATCTGCAAATTGCTGTAGCAAGAATGCAGAAAGGCATAGATTATGTAAAAAGAAAAGCACGTGAATTTATCCAAAAAGCTTTTGTTAAGAAACAAAAAGCTTTAGATGAAATCAAACCACTTGAAGATTTGAACAACAAAAATAGCTGTATTTCTAACCATACTACCGTGGAACTAAGCAAGGACCATGACTATATTAGAGATGCAAATGGAACAACTAGTGGCATAGGCACAGGCAGCAGTGTGGAAAAATACATAATTGATGAAAGTGATTACATGTCATTCATAAACAACCCAAGCCTCACTGTGACAGTGCCCATTGCATTGGGTGAATCCGACTTTGAAAATCTAAACACAGAGGAATTTAGTAGTGAATCAGACCTGGAAGAAAGCAAAGAGGTATTTAGATATGTTGCGCATTTGTCTCTGATCTATTGACTTTCTTTTTTTCAGCATAAGCCAGTGTATTCAGTTCTTGATCATTTGTTATTTTTATGCTTCTTTGTACATGGGCATAAATGAGTCTATAAAGAAGGGTTTTATTCTTCATGAACAAAAGTGTGGGAAAGGGTTAAATATTACAGTCTCCAAGAGGAGAGAAGAGGCCAGGCAATGGGAGACCAAACCAATCCACAAGAACTGTTTATGATCCATATGGTAGTTGCAACAACTGGTAGAGCAGGGCAGTGCCTTAGCACAGAAACTTTTGTTTGCCTCCTGTAGCAAAGGTCCCATGAGGAGTGTCATGCAACTTCTCTCTGCCACTCAAAAATTCCCCTTCTATGGGATTTTTTTGTGAGCAGTTATAAATCAGAAAACGTAGAGATAGTTTATGTATTTCCTTTAGACACTGGAATTCTTTTAGATTTTAAAATTGTCACTCTTCTAGACCTAGATTCCCATAAAAAGTTTTAACCATAGACTCTTCCATATACTTCCAATTCACTTAGCTGTTGAAACTAAAAAATAATATCAACAGACTAAAATATCTCATGTTGCTAAGGGAATGCCAAAGCAGGATGTAGATATAAAGCCTTGTTGAGAACTTTATTTATAAAAAAAACATATTAAGGCTATAACTGTTCCTTTACATGACTGTTTGTCTGTGACTATTTTAACAAAAGATTTAAATTTATTTGATAACATGATTTGCAAAACAGCTACACCCTCAGTGACTTAGTTTGTTGACATTTTAATCAAATAAAAAAATTATATTTCCAGACACTTAACAAAACTGGTTTTCTGACTTGAGGGACTTGAGCCGTAAACTAGTTAGTGTCCGTTCTGGTAGCAATCCAGGTTCTTTGTGGGACAGATCATCTTTTCCCCCTCCTGTTGTATTACTAGCAGTACTTCAGACACCTGATTTTAGGCCAGTTGAATTCTGTGCTGCAGTCACTGCAGTGTGTGTAAGCCCTCTAGTGTTCCCAACAAAAGCCAGTGTTAAGCTAAGTGCAATCATTGGTTCCTCCCCCAGGAAAGCAAACGTGTACCAAACAGCCTCTCCTCATGGCAACCTCTTTCAGAGACAGTGTTGTTCCCATTTCCGATTAGTGTCTGAATCATTGATATTTCTTTTCCTGTTAAATATTAGCCAAAATTCTTATAAGTTGGCTTTGACTCAAGCCTCTGAACTGCTGCAACAATAGTGGTTACGGGAATGTATTGGAGCACATAAAGAACTTGCCCCAGCAAGAAGAATTTCTGAATAGAACAACATTTCCAGACAATCCTTGTGGACCCTTCCAACCTGGTATTCTATGATTCATATGATTTAACGAAAGATCCATTGGAGAAAAACATCTACTCTCCCCACAACTACCTTAAACACTGGCCAGTCCGGTCTAACCCATCATAGGGCAGGCAGACCAATGGAGTGACACAGGCTGGTTTATGACTGATCAGTGGGCAACAGATTCAACTTAGGAAGCTGTCTGTAAATGTGCTGCTACTGCAGGGCCAGGGTTACCTTTTATCCCATCGAGAAAGTACTATGGCATTTCTGACCTTCTCCAGAAGCTTCTGAAAGAGCAGGTCTGTTATCTTGTTCTTCATGAAGATCCATCCAGCAGTGCTGTTTTGGATTTGAGTCCAAGTCCTTATTTTATATTGACTGTTAGTATAATGGGATTGCAGAAAAGAAATTATAAACACCAGAACAGCAGAGGCTTTGAATTAGCTGAGCTTTTGATGAGAAGCCACTTAGGAAAGGTTGTGTGGGTTCTCTACGTCTCAGGCCAGAGGGCACTAACAGGTGAGTTCCAGCTGGCTTCAGACTATCCTGAGCTTTTCAGCACCGTTCCGGGAGTTTTACAGGGCTGGATCCCTTTGTGCTGATTGGGTGAGCTCTAAAAGTTCCCCCTCCCTCTGGCGGTGTTCAGGAGGAGGTTGGTTCGGTAGTTGGTCTGGTTTCCTTTGTTTTTCTGCTGAGTACTCTTTTCTCCCTTAGCAAAGTAACAAATTAATCATCTTAATATCATAAAATAGATGGTTAATTTCGAAGATCTTAATTTTAGTGTGCAAAAAGTAGCTGACAGTAATATTACAGAAAATCTGCTTCTTAGAAGAAAATATAGAAATAAAATTACAGGGTTTTTTTCCAAAAATGAAAAAGCTGTGGAAAAGTTTTACAAAGTCTTTTCAAAATTATTTTGAAAAATGGTAAATTGTTCTGCAAAGGACAATTTGTGAAAATTTGATTACTACAAGTATACAATATTTTTGTAAAAATATGAGAGGCAACTCTGTAATGTAATTTGGAAAATAGCCTTTATAAATTGGTTCTTGTGACAAATAATGACAGAGCCTGAAACTGGATACATCAACTCATTTTTCTGATAAAGTTGAAACATTATTCTCCTAATCTATCTATATTCACCACAAGATGAAATTAACTAAAACCAGGCTACTTAAAATACTACAGATTTTATTAGGTGCCATGCAACTCAATGTCAATGAGTTCTGGAATTGTTATTGAAGAATGTTTTAGTAAGAGTTTTGTTGTTAGGGTTTGGGGAGTTTTTTGTCCTCAATATCAAAAAGACTGCTGCAGTTTAGCATTGATGAGCATGTATTGAATTTATTCCATTATTTTCTTTACCCCTACATCCTTAAATATGTTTCCTTCACAACTTTTACCCAATCTTTAGCTACATTACCAACCAGCTGGATTGTAGCCAGGTGCCAGCTACATGTTACAACACTTAGAGAATTTTTTGGATAGGATTAGCTTAAGTGTATTCAGTTTTTTAATATTTACTTTCCACCTTTCACTGCTCTCTGTTTATGGTCATCATGTTGATGAGCATGAATCAAATTGAAAATTGGATTAGGTTATACAGCACAATCTGATGTTTTATGGGCCATCTTTAAACTACTGCGGCCTTATTGTACACAGCTTCTGCTTCACTCCGAGCTAGACATTCAGCACTTTTAATCTGGGCTTGCTGACCTGTAAAGCACAGCCTTGTCTGCTGACCAATGCTGTTTTCCCTCATTCCTCTGAGGTCACACCTCATATATTTAGGCTCTTACCTGCTTTTCAGTGTTCGATATGGATTCCTGCATATATACTTGAGCTTCATTATTTCTATGATGATCAAGAGATCATTGCCACTTACAGCTAGTAGTGGTCATAAAACTTTGCAGCCTTAACATGACCATTCATACTTTTCAGTTTAAAGCTTAATACACCTTCTAGTTAATAGATCCGTACAGAGTAGGAGGAAACCAAATGACTGTACCTATTTCACATATGTTAATCAGCAATTTAGTTATGTTGAATACTCAAGCATTTAAAAACATGGCAGAAGTATTTCCTTATTCTGAAAACAACTGATATTTGCCTTAAAAATATTTACTGTGTATTTGTGATGCTTTTTTTTTTTCCTTTACAGAAGTTAAATACGTCTAGTTCATCTGAAGGTAGCACAGTTGATATTGGACTTCCTGCAGAAGAGCAACCAGAAGCTGAACCTGAAGAAGCCCAGGAGCCAGAGGCCTGCTTCACAGAAGGTGTTTGGAACTAAAATACCGCTAATACTTATTCATGAAATGCAGAATAATTATCTATTTAAACTAAGAATATTTATTTATTGAATTACTCTTTTGTTAATGTTTAAACTACAACTATTAGTGATAGTACTTTTAGACCGTAATTTACCATATGGGTACTGATACCACTATACTATGTATCAGATAAGCAATTAATAAAATATTTTATCAGAAAGTTATAGTTATTTTTAAAATAAGAAAAATATATTACTGCAAGTTTTATTTTAGTACAAAATACTGTGCTCCCTGAATTTAGTTACAGTTTCCTAAATAATAAAATAACACACTATTCTTCATAGATATCTATCAAAGTGCTTTATAAAGTGTGCATTAATGAAATAGCTGTTGAGTGGTAAATAAAAACTGCACCTGGATGGTTTTGTGCAAAATGCTAAAGGAACCTTCCACGAGTTGGCAAAAGAAAGAGCCTTTGCGTGCCACCTAGGGCAAGAAAAGTCTCACTTGTTGGACTCATTTGTCTTTCATGCTTCCTCCTATTGCCCCTTTTACAGAACTCAATAAAACAAGAATCTGGTCATAAACTTTATTTGCAAAAGCATTTCCATGTTAGAAACTTTATGGATGTGTGCATGTAAAGGAATTGGGGAAAGGAATAGGTTTAAAACAGTAACATAAGGATACAAATGTAATTTTTTGTATCTGTAAGCAAAAATTAGATTTAGAGTTTGGAAAAAAAAATGCTACACTCGGTGCTGGGGTTGGGTTATTTCTGGATCTGATAATAGACATTTATTTAGAAATTTACAATGAACTAGTAAGAAGTAGTACTGTAACAGACTTGGATTTGGCAAAGAAAATACCATTATTGGTTACTAGTATTTTTCTACCTAAATGAAAGAAGAAATAAAATCAAGTTAGCAGCTAAATCATAAAAGCTTAAACAAATTAAGGCCACAAGTTAGCCAATACTGAAACGCTCAGAACTCAGATATGAGGCGTAGAATTTTTTCATACAATAAACACAGCATTGTCTGAATTTAGTATCCCCCCAAAAGAGAGAATAAAATTTAATAATACTTGTCCATATATTACTACATAAACCTACTATGTATTTGATGAGTTTGTATGGTTTTACTCATACTTTTTATTTTGTAATTTTGCTTCAAGTTCCATGGACTTCTAATTTTTTGTGTGCCCTGTATTGAGCACTCAGTTCTTGATGAATGAAAAATACTTTCTTTTCACGAGTTCATTTGATCATAAATTCCGGTTGCCTCAGTGTTAAATTTTTTTTGTGTTGGAGAAAAAGAAGGTCATCTGGGTGAAAATCTACTGGGTTTTTACTAAATAGCACTGCTTCTGGAAAGGTAGCATTGTATCACTAACAGAATGCATATCCAAAATTAACGCAATTCAACAAAATCTCTTTCTTTCCCTTCTCCCTCCCCCCCCAATACCCTTTTTTTAAAGGGTGTGTACGAAGGTTCAAGTGCTGTCAAGTAAGTATAGAAGAAGGGAGAGGAAAGCAGTGGTGGAACCTTAGAAAAACCTGCTTCAGGATTGTTGAACACAACTGGTTTGAGACTTTCATTGTCTTTATGATTCTCCTCAGTAGTGGAGCTCTGGTAAGTAGAAGATGAACGGTGACACAATGTTGTCAGAAAATTTCTTAGAAGTTTGGTCTTCAAACAGTTTTAATTTAGTTTTCTCCACCAGAAAGAACACACAGTTCAAATGGCAGGACTACATTTTAGTCAGGCCTTTGAAAGAGTGGTAGAAAAAGTCTCTTCTCAACAATATGTTGAAAAAACAGCAGACAAGCTGATCTGAGAGAGCTTAACTCCTTTGCTTAAAGTGAGTGGTACTCGTGAAGCAGGGAAAGGGACAACATGTGAAGAAGAGGACATATTTGATTTTGTTATTTGAGATTGCTCTCTGATTTTACTGGTATTTACTGATCCAACTCAGGGAAAACAGTTGTCACTGATGGAAAAAAAAAAAGAGTGTGGAAGTGTTGTGGCTTTCAATACCTTGCAGGAGCCAGAGATGGTTTATACAGTCTTATCAATGTTATATGCTAGAACAACAAGAAAGAAAAAGACTGTGTATAATTATTCCCTTCTACGAATTTATTATTTATGCTTCTAATTCAGCTTCTACCGACTCATACTCATGTAGACTAAAGGGATATCTTTAAAAACATGAATTTGCTTTAAGGTTAACAAGTATGTGAGGGCAAAATAAAAAGAAGCCAACCATAATATGAATCGATAACAATAAACTGCCCTCAGATAACACAGAGTATAGCTAGCATATTGCTTAGTTAGTCGCAATTACCCTTTGGTAAATTACTTAAGTAATCATAATAATAATAAAATTGTCTTGCTAAATTGTATCAAACTCTTTATACCACTCCCAACATTTTAAAATACCATTACTGGTTAGTGGTTTATACCTGTCATTAGTTTCAGTTAAATCTTTAAGAATTATTCTGCTTTTGTTTGGCCTAATAATATCAACACAGCCATCAAATAAGCAACTTTTACTCAACACCATGTGACATGTTTCCTGTGATTTAAACCCCTCAAAATAGCAAAAGACTGACATCTATTTAGTTTTGGTTCATGCTACCCAGTGGAGGATGCCTTCAGTGACAAGAATTTAAATGAGAGAAAAGTAATGGCAGGAGATCTGATAAAGGTGAATTTCCATCATTTTGTTTAGGAGAAGTCTGAGATGAGATGCCGCAGTATTAGCATCTCATGCTCATGTGTCATCCACAGAACATTTATGTTGTGAAAATGTTTTAGAGACCAGGGATTAGCCCAGTCCCTTGGAGATGTGAGATCCCACTCTGCCTTCAGCTTCCTTTGTGGTAGTGAAAAGGTCTCTCTGGACCTGCCAGCGCTGTATCCCAATGTTCACCCCAAGACCATGCTCCAGGCAACTCTCACTGTCACTACAGCCAGGAAATCAGGCAGGTGCAGGCAGGAACAAGCAGGCAGACGTAGGTACAGGCAGGCTGCCTGCAAATCCCCTCCGTAGGGCCATTCTGGCTGAGAGCAGACATGGTCCTAGCTGCCCAGAGCCCCGCTGGCTTAGCCACTGCTGTCTTCCCAGCTGTGAGAAGGAAATGGTGTGTGGCCTCCCACTTTAGTGCAACAGAGTTGTTAGTGCGTACAGAAGTATCAGGTATCATAGTGCCTCATCTAACTGTCCCAAATTACTGATACACAGATGTTAATTCAATGATTGATGGACAAACACTAAGCAATTGAACTGACAGATGTGAAGGAATTCAAAAGCAGGCTGGGTAAAAATGAATGTTGATATCAATGAATATCCAAGTCTTTACAAACTATCAGATCATTGCTGTTCTTTCAATTAAGAAAAATCAATTGTTCTCTGTAAGAAATACAAGCATAATTAAAATTGAAAAGCAATTACAGGGGAAATGTCTTCGAGGACAGCAAGAATTTCTAAAAAGCAGAATCTATATGTTTTTTCAAATGTTTAAAAATGAAAACACACAAAAAATGTAAATAACATTGCAAGGATCTCAGAAAATGTGTGTATCTCATAGAAGCTGAGTAATAAAGCAGGTATTTGATTTAGAGAAATAAATATTCTTTTAAGGAAGAAAGAACTTGGTTCATGATTTGTTACTTAACATTTTCAAAAAGCAACAGGACTTAAAAACATAAGATCAATTGTATTGTCATTGTCCTGAAAACTTTACAGCTATGGCTCTGGATTTTGAAAATGGATCTACCTATGTACAAACCAAATGATCTCAGTAGAATTCAGTTCAGGCTGAATTTGCAGTTCACTCTGCAAAATCAGTGTTCTTTGTGAGTATCCAAATTATCTGAGAAGAATAATTTGCCATCAGCAATAAATAATTTTTTTAAAAAATCTCTGACCATTGAAGTGGTTGCACTGTAATTTCTGCTTCCCATGAGCTGGAAAATACACTTTCATAGGGGAAAAACAGGTATATACTGAGCAGAAAAGGAGACATCAGATAGATATGACACTCCTATGCTTTTCTGTGAAGAAAGATTGTTTCCTTTTTTGTTGTATTTGTTTTGTTTTTGGTTACAACATGAAGTATGTGCAGTGACAAAGTTACAAAAAGGAACAACAAATATTTTTGTATGTGTTTACCCACAGGCTTTTGAAGACATATATATTGAACAGCGCAAAACTATCAAGACCATGCTGGAATATGCTGACAAGGTTTTCACCTACATCTTCATTCTGGAAATGCTGCTGAAGTGGGTGGCCTATGGCTATCAAACATACTTTACTAATGCCTGGTGCTGGCTGGACTTCCTGATTGTTGATGTATGTAGTATCTCTCCTACTTTATCTGTTTTGTTTGTTTTGTTTTTGTTGTTCTTATTTTGTTTTTCTATTTTCTTGCTCTAGTTTACTTTTCAGTTTAAACAGTAAGGTAGATAGAAAAAATACCATATTTATCTGTCTTTCACTTTACACTTATAACACTGCCTTCCTATACCACAGAGTTAAGAAAGACTGGAAGATCTTAGCAGATCTCCTGCTAACAAAAGAAGCTCACATTGTATCCCCACAAACAGTTAAAGGGTTTCGCCCAGCACTGTTGTTGAAAGAGGTAGTTCTGCTCCTGGCAGCTCATTCCCACCTTCAGATCTGCCTCCCCCTTGCTGTGATCTGTGTTGCATCCAGCATTTAGATGGGTCCACCAGACATCAAACTCTCATCTCAATTAAAACACATCTGGCAAGAGAATGAACATCACAAAAGTCCACAACTTTACGCATATGTCTGAATTAGGGTTCTACAAGGAATGCAAGATGTATCTGTAGCATTTGTGATGTGGCTTACTTAGTATTAAAAGTCCAATGGATATTACTGAACTTGCAGTCTTCACAGCTGTGCTTGAAATCAGGCTCAATAATCTTCTCAAGGGTGATCTAAGAGTTATAACTTTGCCGCGCTGTGAAATGGGGGAGGCCATTTCTTGATGTATTAATGCAATTACTTGAATAATTAATGCAATTAATGCAAGTAGTGTCCTAAGAAGGCCCCCTTGAGAAAACCTTCAATGTGCAGAATCACATACTGTTTCTGCAGTCTATGAAGTTATGTGTGTGCAACTAAAATACTATGTTTACGTAGTTACAAAGCCACAACAGTTCCTATTTTTTTAAGATAGAAATTTCTGATAAAACTTATCTCAAAAACAAATATTAAACAAGCTCAACTTTAGAATTAAGATGCATTTTGTCTTGGTTTCAGTGATTTAGAAGCAGACATTGAATAGGTAAAAGGTAAACTTTGTAAGTAGTTATTGACCCAAAGAATTGCTAAAAATCCAACAGTTTCTGAATGTGTTCCCAGCCTACAAGGGCTAATCAAAGCAGTTCATTTTCTCTACATTTGTTTTGTGACTGGTGCCTTCACCCTTTTGGATTGGTATATGTTATGGATGAAATATATCTACGTTTCAGCTTCACATATACAGCTACAGATAACCACGTTCAAACATAGTACTCTTACAAAGACCCCTCTCCTTAAAAAACACTTTCATTCTTTAATATCTAAATTCTTCTCAAAGTGGGTACCTAAGTGACACCTATAACGAAAAAGCTTGAACAAACATGCAAGCAGAAGCACCGGTTCCTTTTCTAAACTCACTTTCACTAAAATTTGACCTTATTTAAATCATAATATCCCGAGCACCCATCTTATGAACATGAAAATTTGAATACTTCTTTGTGTGAAGGTATAACACCCATTCAAGTGTCTGAACAAGCTCATTATTAAATCCTGGATTTACAAACCTGGCTATTTTCTTTAAGTTGTCTTTAGATTATGGCAGCTTGAAAGTTTTCAGTATGATGATGAATGTACTGGAGAAAGAAATTCAGTTTTCAGAAGGACCTAGTTTTGTGGCTTGCTAGAGCTCGGGACTGACAAGTACAAAATAACTGTGAACTTTCAAAAGCTCAAGATTTCACACATACTGCTTGTTTTTAAATATGGTTAATAAAGAGCACTGTACGAGAATTATCTTTACCTGATGCATTGTTATTTATAATGAAAGAGCACATGAGATCATTGTGCTATTTTTGGCTGAGTAACTATGTGAAGCATTAGAACAGAGTGATGAAGGAGCATCTAGGGGAAATGGGAAGAAAACAGAAGGTATTCTTTTGGACAGGAGCCAAGGCAGATGTAAAGAACATGTTTTCTTCTCACTGAGGTAATGTAGGGACATAGAATACATAAATGCCTGTGGATATGAGACTTCATTACACCTGCTGCCTATGGAACTGTTCTTAGAAGATCTTCAAGAAATGGCATAATCCAGGTTAATGCCAGCCTGTAGAGCACATAAATTCAGCAGTCAGGCAACAGGATTAGTCAGTGAAACTGAATACAGAAAAATTAATCCTTTCCACCAATTTCCAGAGGAGCACTGTTGCTCTATGACCCATCTGTTAATTCAAAAGAGGCTTCGATGGTTCAATTATTTCCCTTTCACTTGCAGGCAATCAAATGGGCATTATCAGCTATAACTACTGATCCAGCTGTAGCAGCATTGTAAAACAAAGAAAAAGTGACAGCAATACCTAAATTTGTAAAATGGAGAGATTAATTTAATTTGCTTTTTCTGGTTTTAAATTCCCTCAAATCACTAGCAAAATACGAAATTCAAAAGTATTAATGTTTCCACGTATTGTTACCTTATGAAATTTTTGTTTATTCACTTGTCCTACTCTTCTTTCATATTACTTTTTTTTTTTTTTTTAAATTTAGAAGTCTTCTTTTTCCAGAAGAAAGTGGTCCAAAATTAGATTATTGTAAGGAAGTTTATATCTCACATCTATGGTATGTAAAGCAGTATGTACAATATAATAATTTTTACTTTCCTGTTTTCATATAGGTCTCTTTGGTTAGCTTAACAGCAAATGCATTGGGTTACTCTGAACTTGGTGCCATTAAGTCCCTTAGGACACTAAGAGCTTTGAGACCTCTAAGAGCTTTGTCACGATTTGAAGGCATGAGGGTAAGACAACATGAAAGAATCTGAAACTATGCATGCATAGAAAGAATCCATGCATGCAGAATAAGGAATGACAAGTCCATGCAGAAAGGCTGCACTATCTTTTTATCTACTGCATATCTTTTACTAACAGATAAGCAAAAAGCTTCATCAATTCGCCTAAATCCATATGCAGTATTGCATAGAAGTTACATTCATTAAGGTTACTTTACTTTCTAGCCAATCTCAGGAGTTTTCCATACAAGGTTTTGAAATTACCAACTATGAACTCTTTCAGCAGACAATAATGAATAAAATGTAATAAGATTTTATTAATTGTTTACTGATAAGCCTATCACAATATTTATACAGGAATCTAATTTAGCATTAGTTAATAAATATATTTTCTGTTGCCAGTTGAAATCCTTCATTTTTCTTCATATTTGATGAACCATCTTTGGTCTAACCCCACTGAATTTTACTAGATGGTACTAGAGATATATTCATACCTGCTAGTGGTTTATGTCTATTTCTGAGTTTAGCTGACTTTAAAAACAAATCAAGTTATTTGATGTCTTTATGAAATTCTTTTTCTAAGGTAAATGCTTTTCTTATTTCAACAAATCTCTATTCAATACTATATATATATATATATGATTATTTATTTCTTATTCAGTAACACAGAGGCCCTGCTTACTATTCATCTCACTCAATAAAGCATTTTAACTTATTTTTTTCATTTGTTTATACCTTCTGTTCCTTAAAGCCACTGAATACAAACTAACTCTATATGCATGTCATTGAAATATGTTTTAAGAGAATGCTTTTTGCTGCTTCCTGGAAAAAAAAGAGGAAACTATGAATTTCAAGACAATTAGAAACCAGTGGAATAGCCTGGAATATACTGTCTGAACAACCTTAAGGTACAAATCTAAGCTTAATCAGGTCAAATTGAGGCTTAGAATTCTGTTCCTTAAATTGTATTCATCAGGCTACATATCTCTACTTCAGAATGCATCAGAAAAAAAAAATTGCTAACCAGTGATTAGTAGATTAATGAATTTCAGTTTCATATAGCAAAATGACTTTTAACAGTTTTCTCATCATTTGAAATTTATTAATTGATATTCAGCAGGGTACGAGCTGGTCAAGTACTACAGAATGTATGAATTTTCATTTCAGTTTGGAATTACTATTTGATTTAGCCATTTTCTCTTTGTCTTTCTTTGTACTTACTGTTCATGAACATTCAGATACATGTGGTTTTATACAGATAAATGTTGGGAAATTGCTGTCAGCTTTACTTTTTTAATAATGTTCTGGTCAGCTGCAGGAGGACTGTGAGACCAGTACAGAAGTGAAACAGGGATAAGAAATACAGCTCTTTAGATGATGTTGGAAAAAACAGATCATTTCAAGAAAGATAATGTCAAAATCGGTTGCCAAATGTTTTATTCCATTTTTCTTTATCCTTACGTAATTGCCTTAGTAAATTTTCCACTTAAAAGATTTAGGATATTCATGCTCAAAGAAAAGTACCTGTTATTTGAAATCTATTTACTGCTTTCCCTTATTTCTCATTGAATATCTATGAAACTATGCCAGAAGCCAAATCATATGATAGATTTTCAGATACTCAAAATGAATAATTCACGAGCACCTTACTGTACAGGAATCACAGACAAGTCTGGAAAAGCAGAAAAAAAGTTTCAGCTCCGTCCTCCAACGTTAATGACAATCAATGAAATACCTAATTCCAATTGCTTAGCAAATTTGACTGGCCAACTGTATAGGCCCTCTGCTTGCTATTAGTTACATGTATTTCTGAAAATGGATTTTCCAAAGCACTTGGCAAGTACTCACAACAGCTCATTGACAGATAGTAGCATTACTTGATGAATGACTCACGAACAGTAAAAAGGTTCAAATACCAAATAATTGACCAGCTCAGCTCACAATAAGACTCTAGTCAAATTACAGTCTTCTCAGAAACTGAGTTCATTTCATAAAAATCCTTTAACGCAGATTCTTTTATCTGCCAGCAGAATGTAAAAATAAATCAGCCCTCTTTGCTTTCTTACATTGCCTATACCTACACAGTACTACAACAAAACAAGCTGAGTTTTTATTCAGCATGTATTTATAATATTCATGTTTACTCCCATGTACAAAACTGTGCAGTTTTTGTCTTGAAAATATAAGAGATCATATGTATTCCACAAAAGTCCCTGTATGTAAAAAGCTCTGCAACATTTTGTGAAACTATCTGCTAAGTTCTCAGCTACTTTAAAGTGTTCTTTTTCTTAAGTAAGTTTACCATTCTGGTGAATTAGAAGAATACAGCATTTTACATAGTCAATAAATACACAGAACTATTTTTTAATCCTAAATATGAAACATACTTCACTTTTAAAGTTATATTCTTAAAAGTCTGCAGTTATACTCTGTAGTTACAACTTAATTTCGTAATGATGCTGTTTCATAAATGGGATAAATTCTATTTCCAAAGTGAATATAAGATATATGAATCACTTACACCAAAATAGGGTACAACTAGTTCATAGCTTGTGCTTGCCTTGAGCAAAAAGTGAGTTTTGCCATATTGAAGGCATTTAAAATATCAGCTAGTATATTGAATTCTGAGAAATTACAATACTTTCTAAAGCGAATCTCAAACCCAACTCCACACAGATGCTGGAAGGCAAAGTAAAGGATTGCTTTAATTCAATTTAAACTTCTGTCTTAGGGTTTATATTCTCATCTCAATTAGTGTATGTACTGAGCAGAAATATCTGCAAACTGAGATTTGAATATACCCATTGCTTTTTGTTTAGCTTTTTAAGTACTTGCAATATAATGCTTTTGCACTAGTTCTGAATTGGTATGCTACTTGTAAATGTAGAATACTGAGTATACATTGCTTTGCTGAGATAGAGAATTAAGTGACAATAAAGCATGCATTTGTGTCTAATTCCACAAAATAAAGCATGTCATGCCGTGCTTGATTTATTTATTAGAGAAATAGTAGAAGGCAGCAAACAATCTGAAATCCACTTGCACTTTCAGTTTTGCATGCCTTATGCATATTTCTGGCTGATGGCTTTAAACATTTACTGTATTTCAAATTTCCAGTCCAATTTCATAACTTCTAAAATTAAATTAGAGTATTTGATGTCCTAAATATCCTCTAAAATTCAACCAAGAAAGCGATAATGAGGCATTTTCAAGAGTACTCCAAACTTCATCAGTAGGAGAGAGACATTTCTCATATGATTGAGTTATAAAACATTACATCAAGTGTCTGTCATTACAGATTCACAACTAATAACAGGCTATATTTCTATTTCATATAGGATAACCTTTCTTCAGCTTGGATGGGGTGGACCACAGGTTCCTCCCCTTATCTGTATTATGGGTACAGTATTTCCCCCTTTTCTACCCTTACTGATTGCAGTGTGACTGACCACTACATTGTGTATTTAGGGTTAGAAGCAGAAACAATCTTGTTGGAGATCCCCTAGGAGCAAAAACTATTCACCCTACACGCCCTTCTTAACTGCTTTAAATATTTGGAAATCCTTTGAAATTTCTGATGTTAGAGAAATAACATGAAAAGTTTTGATAAAATCAGTATTATTATTTAGTGCCGAGTTCTTGCAGGAGACAGGTGTCTCAGCTATTTTTAGATTTTCAGATGCTTTTTAAACCAAGATAAGAAATGGCTTTCTTTAAAAATTTGAATCTGGCTTTTGTATTGTTTTGGAAAGGTCTGTGCTTTACTCTGTTACTCAATTTATAGCTACATACATTCAAAAACATCTCATAGAAAGTTTTGAACATTACTTGTAATACATTAAGCACACACCAAAACACTATGATCTGAATAGTCACATCTATAGATATTTATATAATTGCAATTTAAATTTTTGCATACTTTTTAACACCCTACATTTTACGTTAAGCAAATCACTCTAGGTGTATATAAATAACGTGAGACACCATATAACATATCCTTTATTGAATCTGAATTCAGTCATCTTTGGCCTGTGTTTGAAACTATTTTTGTTATTTTTATAAAATGGCAAAAGCAGTATTATTTTTGTAATATCTTTCCTGGAGTTTAGGAATGTCCTCAAGAGACACATCAGTGATATAAAAATTTGCATTCACTATCAGATGTTTTTATCTTGAAAAAAATCCTTACTTTTAGGATCAAAATTTAATGAAATTTGGATGAGGAACATAATATAGTTTATATTTTAATACAAAATGCTAAAAAACACATAAAGGTCAATAAGATTTCTTTTATGCAACAGAAAGAGCAAAACAGGTGTGGGGAGTTTTTTGGTTTTTGTTTTTTACTGCCTCCGGTGAAATTCAAAGATATTGTTCCCACAGGAAATAATCACTGTTTTCATACTCATGTGTATTTACAATATTTACCAGGTCTTCTCAAACAAATGCAGCCCTGTAATTTATTGCTTAGCAGATAATTATTGTATTTCATCATACAGTATTTTAAATTATGTCTTTTCTTCTGTGTTGTTGTATACTTGATTTCTGGTGAGAAACAGAACCAAAACTGCTTTGGGAACTCCAGTATTTGGTTAAATCCAGCAGTGTAGCTTGCTTTGAATAGATTTTACATGAATAAGAAATGCTTTTGTTGGTACTTTAAGCAAGTGATATTTTCTTATAAGAGCTAGGACAGATCTGTAGAATCATTGAGGTTAGAAGTGACCTCCTGACATCATCTAGTTGAACATCCCTGCTAACAGTTCCAGCTTTCCAAGATATAAACTCATCACCCAATAGCAGGAAATTTTTCCAGCACAAAGTCTTGTAAAAATAGTTTGTGTAATAAGTGTTTGAGTAAGTATTTTCTTTGAAGATAAAATTATTTAGTAGAAATGTTCTTCAGTCAGCTGTACTTGTACAGTAACGATGAAGGAAGAAAAAGTAGAAAGGGCTGCGGTTGTTAAGGGAGTGATTTTCTTTTCCTCTGAGATCTTTCCTCTCTTTCGTCAACTTCATTTGTTCATAACTGTTAGTATCAAGCTGTACCTCCTTGTCAGGTCTCCTATTCTTTCCATCTGCCTATCTTCTCTTTGCAGACTCCCAGTAAAGTCCAAATTTTTCTTTACAATTGCTGCTTTAAATGGTAGTTTTCTAATAATCTTCATCCTGTATTCCCAGTACAGTCTTCATTTTACTAAAAAATCGAAAACCTTATCATAAATCTTGTCTTAAATACTCATTTTTTTTCAATTGTTTCATATGCAAGGTGCTTCTCATGCCAGTTCTAACACTGACAGATTGCTTTCATTTCTTTCGTGAAACGACCTTTTATGCATTTTTCTCGATTTAAATAATATCTTTGCTCATTATCATAATTTACAAACTTTCTATTTGCTACTTTGTAGTGATCCTGAATTAAGGGTAAGCATTAGTTTGCTGATTTCAGTTTTATTTTTTCGTTTGCTTCTAACTTTTCTAAATGTTTTTCAAAACGTTTTGTAATTCTGGGCTTACATATTCATAGATCATGTAGTGAAGAATAAATTACATGCATGTATATGGCATTAAGGCAAACTATGTATTTTGTTAGAGATTGTTTACACTTTACTGAGGGATAGCACATTGCCAATCATTATCTCAGTGTCACAGAATGCTTTTGCGATGAAAATGAACTCAAATAGTTATCATAAGCTGGACATCTTCCAACTGAATTATTTTAAGGATTTAACAGTTTTAGTCTGAATTATTTAAATATTTAAGCTCACCTTCACCCTTGTTAATCTTTGCACAAACCTGGATAGTAGCAAGTTTCATCACTGCACTGGTGGATGATCTCATAACCAATGAAAATACTATTTGCTGAGATTTTTTTCCGTTGATTTGGTTTGTTGATTAAGACTTTATCATCACTGATTACTCTGCAGGTCCAAGCATTTCCTCTTTTTACCTGACAAACCAAATGAGAAAATTGAAGGAATTGCACGTTTCTTAAGGTACTTCTCTTCTGGAAATCTAGTCTTGTGTTTTACATCACACTGCATATCTACAAGGTTCCAGATTATGTATACAATTTTGTAGTGAAATGCCAGAAACTGCCATCTCATAAACTTGAAGCCAGCTATGATCCCCAAAGTGTGAAAAGCTTACTAAGAGAGAGTCTGTAAGACTTTCCCCATTCTTCATAGATATAATTATGAGGTGAATTTAATCCCTGGGGACTGAGGAGCTGTTCAAGTATTTTGGGGGGAAGGTACTTTAAAGAATTCTTGGGAACCTTTTGCTCTATACTTCCTACCCTTGCATTTCACATTACCTTTCAAGAGGTTTTGTGAATAAGGCAATTGACATTTTGAATTTGGTGTTGCTGTGCAATTAGCAAAATCGAGGGGCTTGTGGGCGGGTGGAGTTGGTTTGTTTGTTTGTTTCTTTTTGATGTAGGGGTCTTCTTCTCACATGGACATAAAGAGCAGAATGGGTGCACACCTCTCTTAAATTTAGTTTGCATAACAATTTTTTTGATTGCATGTCACTTTATGAGCATCTGTCTATTTTTTTATGCACCAGTCTTTGGAAAACACTGTTATTTGCGTATGGAGAAGTTCCTATTATATATTTCTGAGTGGTCTGATAGGAACATGTGCCCATGCTTCATGATGGGTAAACTATAAAACATATAGTATACATGTGATAGAGGATCCAGCGATAGTGGAAAAGCTACCAGTTAAAAGTACATGAAGGGGAGCCATGCATTGAATTCCAGATGCTGGACAGCTGATCTCACTGTGCTGGTACTTGGTCGGTGAAGGTCCACTGGTATGCTTATGCTGCCATAACAGAAAGAAATCCGCTGGTGCACTGGCTCTCTTGTGGATGCGGACCCATGAATGCAAAGAGCCAGGGATTATAATTCTCAAGGCAGAGGTTTATTCCCATGATTTCTTGCCTTGGTCTATTAAATAGTGCTAATCTTTTTGATTCTGGTATGGGCTTTCCCCACAGTCTCTCTCAGATGCTCTTTTGATGCCCTGACTGGGAAAGTTACTGTATTCTTTATGTCTTTTCCTCCCTTGCCTCAACTCCTCCACAGTTTAAGAGAGAATACACCTGTCTTTTAGCTGACACCCACCATCTGGTCAAGTCAGTGTGCTTTCAGCATCTTCTAGCTTTCCTTGTGTGATGTCGTCAAAGTTCTTCACTATGAGAACATGCTAAACTCAGTTCATGTATGTCACCTGAGCCTCCATTCCTGTCCATTCATGGATTGTACCTCTGTTGTTTACCAAGAATCTAAAACAATGGCCACTTGCTCCCTCCTTCATCTTTCAGTGCAAATTCCTTCTGTGTACATCTGGACTTGGGCCAGTTAAGCACAGAAGATTCATAATCTTATGGCAGATGTTCTTACCTCATACTTGTTCAAGACAAGGCAACACTTACTCTCAAATCCTGACCAAGGCAGTGTTAGTATTTCATTTGAGTCAGGAATGAATTTTCCCGTTTTGCTCTAATGCGGCTTATGCTACATAAGCTGTTGTCAAACTCCATCTGCATGCTACTGTCTTTAAACTACTGGCTCTTTAGTCTTTGTACTGATAAGAGAGAGATGGATGGCTTCTTGTAACGAGCATGATCTGAAGTCTACAACTGTGTGACTATGCTGATAGTCACTTAAAGAGAAATACACTATTCCTTTTTTTGGACATTTGGTCCTCTCCTTGAAGTTCCTGAAGGCTTTCTCAGGCTTTTCCAGTTAACACGGAACTGAGTACAGTAGGAACATGTCTTATGCTTGTTAGGGCCATAGAGCATGCATAGAAGACAAGGTTTGATTTCATTCATAAAGGTCCTGGTGAAGTTAAAACTATTTGGCTTTTCTGTGCTTGTGAACCTTACCTGAGAATGCACATGCAGAAAAAAATATGAGGTAACAGTTAAATAACCTCTATAGCCTTTGATGGACCCCTTCGAAGGACTCTCATGTGAGATCTAGCATATCAAATCTTTCAGAAACTTTTCCTGTTTAAGCCTAAAATTATTAAATTGAAAACTTCCAAAGTGGAGGCAAATAAAGTACTTTGCCATTTTAAGTAGCAGGAATGTTCCTGACATAAATCTCCCTTTCCATCCCCAAGCTGGTAACTTCCTCCTCATTTGCACCAGGGACAGAGTTTGGAACTTCTTCACAGAAGCTGTAAAAGTTATGGAAAAATTGGCTAAGTACTACTGAAGGTTGTTTTTGTTTTGTTTACAGATTTTTGGAGGCCCTGATGTATCCATTAGTGAGGTCCAATGTAGGAATTCCTGGAAAGCCTGTGGCTGCTGAGATGCCAGGATCTATTGAAACTGTTTTGATGTGGGAAAATATAATAAATTTATATCTTATGATGTATTTCAGATGTGTCCCACAGCAAGGCTGAATCTAGTAAAGCTTCCTTATATTCTACTCATACAGCAGTGATAAGCTGGTATTTTGCACAACCCTCATGCTATACACATGCACAGCTCTGGTAGCAAAAGCTGATCTTTTTATTTTTTCAGTTGCATTCAGTTCACTTTTCAATTGGTTCTCACTTTTTTGTGTCCATTTGTTGTAACTTATGTGAGTAGGTGTTGTGTATATATGTATGGGTGCTAGCTTGGATATATATTATGTGAGCTAATGTCCTGGTTATCGTCATATACCTCAGCTATTCCCAAAACAAATACCAAAAAAAGTAAATGAAAAAAAGCATTCTATCCATCAATAAAGCAATTGCCTTCAACTGTGTATGTTGAAGAAATTAAAGACTTCGTCCTCAGGTAGACTGTCAGTCAGCTGACCGTCTGACCAGCACGTAGAAATGCAGTTTTACATTATAAGTATGGTAGGTCAAAGGCTTAACACTGGTTGGATAAAAACAATATGAAAAATCAAACAAAAACAAAATGCAAGCAGAAAACAACTTCTAAAAGTTTTAATTTTCTTTTCTTCTTTTCTTAAAAAACCTTCCAGGGGGACTGGATAGCTCAAGGGGTTGGTAATAGGATACAGAGCCTTTCATCTCTAGGTCACCAGTTCGCATCCAGTCCAGGTCAGTAATGACCAAAAATTGTTACCATTTGATGGGTTTTCAGGGACCTACATGAAATAAATTGCTGGAACCGTTGTTGGAACAGTTGCTGGAACCTGTCACTTCTTATTCAAGAGGACGTGGCTGATCTTTTGGCAGTCTCAGCAGTGAGACTGCATTGCCTGTTCATCTAAAGATGTGAGATGCACTGATGGCATTTTGTAGAAATCTTTCTTTCTACAACTATTATCAATTCATCATTGTTGTAACAATTACTTTAACTGTTAGTATTCTGCTGCCTGTTCTGGATCTGTGCTGTGGTCCAATGGATCTCAGAATTGCTAAAAAGGTAACTGCTACAGGCACTCAATTCATGCAAAACCATTCTTCATGTGAGCACAAGTAACCTTAATTTATTTAAGTTGCAGGCCTAAATTCCCATCTTTCTTTCCTGGCATCTTTATTTTCAGGCTTTTTACCAAGATTAAATGGAGGAATTCAATCAGTATAACACATTTTTATGGGTGAAGAAAAAAAAAAAAAGACAAGCACTAGCTGGCCTAGAATTTCAAAGCAGCGATAGCATAATACAATTTCACAGATCAGGTCAGACTTGGAATAAGTTCCAGAATCATTGCATTCCTAATTATTATGTTGTCCTCAGTTTCATCAGTTTAAGTAGTAACAGTTTTCTTTTCCTCATATGATAGTAAAAAACCATTTCCCTCACTCCTTTGAAAATGGTTTCCGATGTTCAGAATATTACTGGGACCTTGTTAGCCTTTTAAACATTTTTTTTTAATGGCTATCTTATGCATACATCACCTTCACATTTTCTATAGTATAAATCTCAAGAAGCTGCCAAGAAAAGCTAATTTTAAAAAAAATCTTGGTTTAATAAAAGATAGGGAGAATTTTCAGTTACAGAAAGGTCCCATTTGTACTCTCTGTCAATGCAGGAGGCCCTCTAAATGAGAAGAAAACATGCCCTGAAATAACATTTCTACCTAAGATCTCTAAACAGGTCCTAATTCCTGGCCATAACATTTGGGAGGAGAAGGGTGCTGAGACAATACTCGGGTTCCAAAGGCCTTCAAGAGGCTGTGAAATACAGGTAGTAAGATTGAGCTTGCTCAGAATTATGTTGGTAGTGGGGAAGATCCTTCTGTGTTGCAGAAAGAAGGAAACAAAGATGGACTATGATGCCTTAATACACCCCAAGCATCCATGCCAGTCCTTTCCTGTCTTACTGCAGCTGCTGGATTACCTGGAATCAGAGCCCTACTATATATTTTCTTTTACCTTCCTACAAGGTCCTAAAAGTTTCACAAAGAAAAAAAAGTAAAATTTAAAATATAACTTTTAAATGAGACCTGGTATTGGATACTTAAGGAGAAATGATTGCTGAGCTATCAGCCAAACAAATATCACAAAAGCTTTGATAGCTCTGACAGACACGTGATTAATTACTGTATATATCAGAAAAATACACTTTTTATCTACTTAAGTAATTATTGACATCTTGCCTGCAAGTAGATGAGAAGGCAACCGGACAAAAGTAATTTAAAATGCAAAATCAAAACCCTTAAATATGCCCTTGATATATGTCCTTCTTCAGATAAACGAAGGGTATTACTGACTTAAATGCAATACATGAAACAATAAGACTGGAGCTTGAAATAAATTATGTTGATTCAAGTAGGCACATATTGCAAAACTGTCTTGCTTTTCTATACAAAGAAATTAATCTTTGTTATAATCTGCATGGAACAAAAAGGCAATAAAGATATGTATTTAATTCCTGCATAATCCTTTTAATGTAGAGCTTAGTTTCTAGATTCATGGCATTTATGTTTTCAGCTTAAATTTCAAAGCTATGTTGAACAAACCTATAGGTTGCCATTTTTCTTTAAACATTTTAAACATAATTTGATGCATTTTTAGAATTTTATTATGTCTGTATTTTTATTTAACACATTTGTCTTTTTTTTATATAGAACATATCAGTGTCAGGCTTCATCTTTCTACCACCAGATCTTCTCTTGTTTTTCTTTTAATTATTTTAATCTTCTCACTTATTTTCCTTTTATTATGTGTTCTAATGTTGAACATTTAAATGAACAGTGCAATGCTACAGTTATTAATGTACTGCTTTAACACTTACAGTATTAGTTTCTGAACAACCTTTTATTAAGCATTGGTAAAACAGTATACAAGCCTTTACTGCTGTAAATATTCTTACACTCTTTTCTTTTTTCCCCTGTATTTGTGTACTAGGTGGTTGTGAATGCCCTTTTAGGAGCAATTCCATCCATCATGAACGTGCTTCTCGTTTGTCTTATATTCTGGCTAATTTTCAGCATCATGGGAGTAAATCTGTTTGCTGGGAAGTTCTACTACTGTGTTAACACCACAACTGATGAAAGGTTTGAAGTCGACCAAATCAACAATTTTAGTCAGTGCGAGGAACTCATAAAAAACAATCAAAGTGCCCGATGGAAAAACGTGAAAGTAAACTTTGATAATGTAGGATTTGGGTATCTTTCTTTACTTCAAGTAGTAAGTGATCACTCTTTATCACTCTTTATATACCTCTCATTGTTTATACGTAATAGTGAAAAGCAATGCAAGCAAAAAAGACAGAAAACAGATATGCCTGATGATTTTTATCTGTAATTTAGTATTACCGCTGCACTGATAACGGATTACTCTTTTTGTAGTAAGCAGCAAGTAGAGCCTACAAAGAAGAATACAGAGTTGCTAGGACATCTGACAGAACAATTCCTATTCTTCCCATTTATAGCTCCTTTAGTCCTCTAGACCCTTCTAACTTTAAAAGTTTCTAGAAGCACCCAGGCATGGTATTCAGCTGTCTGAATACTTTAAGCTTGGCTGTTGCTGAAAACCAAAAATCTGATTGGTGTGAATAAGTCACAGAGAAGAATTCCAGGTCGGAAATCCCATCTCACTGCAGACTTATGGGATCAAAGAAGCAATTTCTCATTCAGAAGAGAAATAGGAAAAGAAAAATATCATTAGTTACTGCAGTCTATGAAACATTTTCCCTGCCATTTCTGTGCATAAGCACCTAGTGGACTTTATTTAGTAAAAACTGAGAGAAGAAAAAAAGGAATACATGCAAAAGATACTATAAGGTTATGCCGTCCCTATCAAAATTGTGTCCTGACAACACTGTCTTTAGATTTTGGATTAGCTAACCAATTGACCCAGCTCTACTCAAGAAAACACTGGACTCTAACCTGTGTTGTATGCATTCAGCAACCTCTATGGTTTTTTTGAGGTTACTGTGTAATTCTGCAAAATCTTAGTTTTCAGTAACATGATGCAGTGGTACCGAGATGGTCCTGCGCAGGGTCTAAAAAAATAGTTCCGAGCATTGTGAGCTGCCTTTCCCGGCTAATACAGCATCTCACCTGTGTGACTGATAACTCTGACAATATACATTTCATTCTGATTAAGTATTTACTGTCACATCAGGAAAGGGCAGGAACCAGCAGTATTAAAAAAATAAACTACTGAATAGAATTTGATTTTGATTAAAAAATTAGATTGTAGTAGAAAGACTTTAAATATTTATTTACTCTGTCTTATTTTTGAAATCCACTGATCTATAATTTCCCTTGGGGCCAGGGGAGCTGAATGCTTTATTACACATGTTCAAGAGAAATGAGACATCAGCAAAATCACTCTTTCCAAGTGGTTTGCAATGCTTCTTCCAGTAGTAACCCAGACTACTCTGGGGCAGAAATAACACCAGGTACATTTTTTCCTGGTTTTGTGGCCACAATCACCCCACTCATCTACTTGCAGTCATACATATTTCAGTCTCCCGGCTATGCATAGCTCATTCCATCTTCACTGAAATTAACAAATATTTCTTACAGTAAGACTTAGTTTCTTAAATTATTGGATTGTTCTGGGAGGCAAATTGGGAGAAATTTGCCAATTTTTCCTATGCTTCCAAAGGAAAAAATAATCTAAACCTACCAAGGGGGATGCTAGCTCTTACGGGAGGACAAGCCAGTTATTTTTGCAGTATCTACAATACAGAGATTTTGCACCGATATCAAAGGCTTCCTCATGGATTGATTTTTTTGTGTGTCTGAGTAGAATGTCAGTGATGAGACCACTTATTTTTTTCTGTATTACTAAAATGCTTGTAAAAACATGAACACATTTTTTTGTCTCACATACCAGAAAAATGGGCACTTCTGTCATTCCATAAAACAGACACTTGGCTCCACATCTTTTAGGGTTTGGTAAGTAAGCTGCTAGTAGTGATTTTGCAGTTACAGACTTATAAAAGCCCCCGGCCAGAGAAAGCAAAGTATCAGCTTGATTTTCAGCTAGTGCTTTAAAATATGCAGAATCTATATTTTTTTCACATTCAGGAACACAAGAAAGGCCACAATTAAAAAATGTTTGAGATTCTTACATCACTTTCTCAATCAAAGATATCTTTAAGGTGATGTTCAATTTGATATGTAAAGCACTTTTGATGAGAATCTAGAACATCGTGTTCAGATGAAACATTAGAAGTGAACAGGTATGTCATAACCCTAGATTTCCCTACCTTTCCTAATCAGCTTGTAGTAAGAGAAAAGATGAGTAAATACTAAGAATTAATTAGAGGTATCCATTATTATGTCAGAAACAAAGATTAAGCTATTGAAACTTGAGTATTTGGGCCAAAATAAGGTATTAAGCCTGAAAAACTGGAATAAAACTCGTGGTTGCAAGTGAATATGCCTTCTCTGCACGCAAGCTGAACATTAATGGCCTTCTGTTGACATCTTCATGATTAGTTGAAAAGTCTACTGAACAACCTCAAGGACAGACTTTCGTTCAGGTTGTAGCAAATCTGAGAAAAAAACCCCATAGAGGTGAATGACATTTTTCTATGGATAAACTCAGTGATAAGTATCAATGGATGAATTACAGATACAAAGTTCCTTTTTCAGGAAGCTAGAAACTGATTACAGAAAGCTGCCTCTTACATTCCAGTATTACTTCCATTCTCGATTCCCCCCTCTTACTTATGCCCTTTGAGCCAGTCGAAGAGTATTGTAATTCCCTTCAGCTTTTCTGTAACACAACATAAATATTTTTCTGCATCACTGAGGTTTTCTGTCTGGAGTGACCACTACTGGAAGTAGTGCCAATTTCACGGAAAAGAAAAAGAACAAGCCAAAACACCTCCAGACCCTAGCACCGAGGACCTTATTATTCTGGGAAAGACACAAATGAGTCTCATGAATAATTTATTTTTTGAATCATGAAAAGACTTTTCTAGTAATAGAGGAGTCTAATCATCACAGGGAAAAAAAAAATCTCATTTTTAAGAGTGATATAGAAACAGATATTTCACACAGAAATACTCAAAAGAAGTGGGATAACTTTTGAAAGAAATATTCTAGTCTCAAAAAAATAGATTGGAAATGTGTGGCAGTGGCTTTTTTTATCAAAAAGAACTCTCTGAGAGGCTCTTGAGGTTCCTTGGAGGTGATGAGGAATGAGGGACCTAAGAAAAGAACACAAACTAATTTTTGGTTTGCATATTGTATTTTTCTTCTTTTGGGGAGGTATGTGTGTGTGGAAAATCTTTAGTATTGATAGCAGCGTTACAATTCTTTCTGCCCCAAAATACAGGCTAACAGTATATGCCATTGATCTAACCAAGTTTATAGACATTGTTGAACTGAGACTATTTTCCAAAATTCTTACATAATTTGAAGCTGGAGTGTAAATATTCATGCCATTGGTCATATAAGTACATATTCTCTCTATAAGAATTTTTTTCTTCTATGATCCAGCGTAGCTCATGTTGGTCTACATGGATCTACAAACTTATTTTTTCATTTCTTGGTCTGAACTTGCTTGAGTGTTTCTCTGTCCATAAAGAAAAAAGCATCAAAGCGGAGACAGATGTGTTGCAGAAATTCCTTTCACAGTTTGCATACATCAGTGATTGAAGAGGAAGAGGCTGGTGTACACAGAGAGATGTGACATCTGCCCTGATAATTTTATGGCCTTACACCTTTTTAACTTAAACCTAGTGTTTGGATTCTTTGGTAAGTAAAACTCCCGGAGACCTGCTTTTATCCTGCTGATAAGCATATATCCTGCTTACAGGGATAAAATGTGGAGAACCAGCGGGTCTCAAAGCACAATGTTATATTATTCTTCTGTTACCAATCTAAATAAGAAAACACATTTTATCAAGTGTAGGGTAAAAAAATCAGAAGCTGAATTCTAGGGCTATAAGATCAGGATGGCTCCAAAGTTCCAGCAGGTTAGTATCTTAAAAGCAAGTTGCTATTGTATCTCCAAAAGGGAATGTCAGTCTTCCTGGTGGTTATTTCTGGTAAAGCAATGGACTGGTGAAACTCCAGCATTACTTACAGCTCCATTAGAAATTATTAATCAGTGAAAAAAGTCTATGTACCTTTAACAACAGTAGATTGGGAGATTTTTGTTTTGTTGCTTTTTCTAACTACATTTGAATCTGCATTTGAATATATGTCTTTCAAATTTCTTTGGGGAAAACAACATTTGGAACAGATGCCAGTTTCAGTTACACTGCTGTAATCTTTGAAATCAATTAATTACTCCTGATTTTGTGTCACTGAGAGTATACAATATATTTTTATATTTGAATATACAAAAAGGAAACTAAGAATTTGTTCTCTTAGTAATATTTCTGTCTTATTTTCTATTCATTATGCACAAATGCCCAATTACTACCTTATTTCTGTTAAAGAAGGTGTATTGCAGATAAAATTTAAGTCTAACATGGCCAGGCCTAAGCTTCTACTGAATGCAGTAGAAATAACCTTCTTTCACCAAATGTGATGCCTTGACACTGAACCTCCAGTTCCATTGTTTGCTATTGTTCAATCAACATATTTAAAAATTACAAGTTCTCCTACTGAACTGATGCTTCTGCTTTGGGAATTAAGAATCCGTTTACTTGCAGATAAGTTCTTAACTGGTGTAAAGGGGTTTGCATAATGATGGTTGTATTCACTGATTCCTACCGATTTTCAGAAGAGATTTAGAATAAAACAAATAGTATGATGAGGGAACATTTTTATTATTGCAATTACTTAATTTTAATTAGGTTTGGGGATTTTTTACTTTATTTCTTCAAGAATGGTGATATCTTATTGTTTTGTTAAATTAATTGTGGAAAAACAGGTATTTTACTTTAGATATTTTGAACTGCAAGATAGTAAAATGTTATATTTTCCACCCCCCCCATACTCTTCAATTTTCCTTTTTAATTATAACAACAAGCAGCTCAGTTCTTCAGCTCTTTTTCCTAGCACTAGCTGAAAGAAACTGTCTCTTTATAATGGAGTCCTTTACTGATGATGGTGAAGCTTAATATTTTTAAATTAGTCTGGGTTTTTTTTTCCATTCAGTCTAATCGGTCTAGGGTACACCAATAAATTTCCAAAAACCAATAATGCCACCTTGCCCGAAGGATGATATGCAAGGATCATCATGCGTCTGAATCTGAGGCAACAGCACACACTTTGCAGAAGAGCCATCCTTTGTATCATCTTTCTGATGTAAAAGTATGCCCATTATTTGCATTTAGTGTTACAGGTTGAAATGCTGATTTCAACCTAAGTTATGACATTCCAAAAAATGCAAATAAGGTATCAAGACAGAAACAAAAATAGCGCCTGTAAGACATGAAATAGTCATCCTGCCTTATTTAGACCTTCTAAGACCTCAGCGGAAATACTGAGTCCAGATTTGGTTACCATTTCAAGAGATGAACTAGTGGAAGAAAGCTCAGAGGAAAATAATGAGAATGACCAGAGTTCTGGAAAACAGAATCTACGTGGAAAATTGAAGGAACAGTGATCACAGCCTAATGAAGAAAGGCAGCAACAGTTTCCAAATAAGTAAAAGGTGCTACACAAAGGATGATTAGTACTCAGTTCTCCAGGTATGTAACGATTATGACAAGTGACACTCTTAAACAGCAACAGAAGGATTTAGATATCAGGAAAAAAATCAAGATAAGGGATGGAATATATATTTTTATGACGTTGTGGAGTGTCCATCATTAAAGTCTTTGAGAACAGGTTAAACATACATTAAGAATTAGATAAATAAAGCTGATCCTACCTCTCCT
Source organism: Streptopelia decaocto (assembly GCF_964273445.1). Taxonomy (NCBI): domain Eukaryota; kingdom Metazoa; phylum Chordata; class Aves; order Columbiformes; family Columbidae; genus Streptopelia; species Streptopelia decaocto. Next base: position 48,764,231 of record NC_138660.1, read on the forward strand.
AATCCCTTGCAGTGCAAATATTCCCCTTTAAATTCTTCAGCTGAGACTTCTACTTGTTCCAGATTTATTGGTCCTCTGATACTACAGTTTGATTTCACCACCATACTGTACGTTGCTAGAATTTAGTATTTTCTGTGTTGGCCCCAAGATGTGAAAGTTGTTGCAAACTGGATTTGCATCTCAGGATAATCAGCTCTTTTTAGTATTCCACTGTCTCAAAAGTTCAGGGGACCTTTTTTCCTTTAAGTTCACTTCAGGACAATGCCAGCTCCTTTGTATGCTGCATAAGCAAAGCCTTTTTGAAACCTTCACTAGAAATGAAGCCTGAAGATGATGGAGATACAGAAATAACCACAGATGAAGAGTGTACCATTCTCAACTTGTTTCTGCAGCTGATCTCTGTGGCAAGGAATATGAAGAAACTGATGGTTTGCAGCCTTGTTTAGCAGAATTATAATAGGAATTAAATAGCAAAGAACTATTTCACTTTTTTGTTTTATTCTGGGCACAACTGGATTAAAAACTGAGTGATATCTACTTGGAGGTGTTGCCTAGTCAAAAGAACTTATTTCTACAACAGAGAAAATTGCTTTCTGTTTTGAACTCAGATAAGGCAATCTACACCTCTCTGTCAAATATAATCATTTATGGATTTTGGGCAGAGGAAATAGCTATAAAAATCCAGTAAATACTGCCACCTGTGAGGCTTGTTAAGTCTTTGATCCACATAAAACACATATTTTTCTTATCAGTTTATTTCAGAACATATCTGATGGATCTAAGCTCTGTAAAACACAATACAATATATTTAAAGTGAAAATAGAATTCCTAAATCAGGTAAAGTCTTTTGAAGTAGAGAAAAATTAGAATTGTGATTGATAGGAAAATACCTTTTCTGAGCTGATCAAAGTTCTGCTTCCCTTTGGTTGCCACCTTTCTGACTGATTTGAGAGGGACTCCACATCAGTCTTCAGTGGTGGCAACTCAGTTCCATAAAGCTATTTCCCAGCTGTATGTAGCCTTTGCAGTTTGACAAGATTTGTTGGACATTTAGATACTGCATTCTATCATTTGTGATAATTATTTAGAAATAAGTTAATTACACTTACTGCTTAAAGTGGTCATATAGAGACAACGGGAATGCACAGCAATGTATCGGATGAGCAGCTGTGAAAAAAGAGAGACAAAATTATCTAAAAACTCATGTTATGCTAATTATTTCTGGTGCTCTACTCAGTTGCTGAAATAATTACATGAATTGTCTTCAAGCTCTATGCTTAAACAGGTGTGTACTGTTTACAGGCTACATTTAAAGGCTGGATGGATATTATGTATGCAGCTATTGACTCAAGAGATGTAAGTACTGCAAATATTTCTAAATTATCTTTTTTCTTTCTTGAGGTCAATCTATCAACAAGTGTGTATTTCTATATCTTCAAAAAATGATATTCATACAATACAATGAAACAAAATTAAATTAACTAATATGAGATTCTGCTCTAACAAATTGTGGAAAACTGTCAGATGCTGTGAATAATACATGGAATAGACAAAATACATTGAAATAGATTACAGGAGTATTGTCTAGACAAAAAATATTAAGGATATTTTGCCCTAGGGTGCCACTTGTTCAGTTGAAATAATCATGTGAGACCTTTCACTTTCTTTTTTCTTTTGTCCTTAGATATTACAGCAACCCAAGTATGAAGACAACCTGTACATGTATTTGTATTTTGTCATCTTTATCATTTTTGGTTCTTTTTTCACCCTGAACCTGTTCATTGGTGTCATTATTGATAACTTCAATCAGCAAAAAAAGAAGATAAGTATTGTTTCATTTCTCTTCTAAAGATATTCTAAAATATTGCATTTTTTTACAAGTGCATGACATATGGAATATAAGCACAAGGTTTGTTCAAAACTGAAAAAGCTGAAATATATTAGCATATAAAACGTAGTATGTATTAACATCACAGACCCTTCTGCATTCAATGTCCAGTTTAGTCTTCCTCAAGTCATCTGCTTTTCCATGCCTAAACTGCATGAAATCTCCTTACATGATCAAATGCCTAACTTAGGCCTGTACATTAAAGCATTACTAATGTATTGATTTTTTTTATGATTTGTAGTGATTCTCTCAGCACACACAAACACAAAATAGCTACCTGGTTATGAAAAATAAAGCATTCTTTCATCACACTACTACAGATGCTGCTTTAATGATCCCAGTGTTCAAGTTTTTTGCCACTAAAGGATCTGAAATTATACAGAACAGGAGCAGTTTGTAGCTATCTCATGGCCTTTCTTAACTGTTTCATTGTGTAGATGTAGATAATCTCACTGGTATAGATGGTCTGAGTATCAGATGCTCATCTTTAAAACTATTTTCTGTAAATAGATAAGGTAATGAAAGCTAAAGGACAAAAGCAGCTATGAATTACTGGAGTAATTTTACCTTAGTGATCTTCCTGTGGGTTTATGTTACTAATGAGAGATGCTAAGTAAGATTTTTGGAAGCCATACATGCTTAAGGCCTAGAGGAATATGGTTAGGGAGCCTGTCCAGTGTATGGTGTATCCATTCCCATCTCTTCAGGCTTCCCAAACATCCACAAAAGGGCTGCATCCAAGTCCTATGTCTTTGTAGACATTCCTGGAATCAGATGTCTGCAAGTATCTTTTATCCAGGAAAAATTTACTTCAAGAGGTATGTGGAGTCTGATGAGTTTTCATTCAAGCTGTCTCTATGAGAAAGCTATTATGGGCAGTGGATTTTGGTTAGGATGCCATGAAAGACCTATAATTCTCTCTTTATCTTCCCTGTCAGACTCCAAAGGCCAGTTCTGGCTTTGGCTAATCAGAACTTCATTGAACATGAAAGCTAAACAAGACAAAAGACCATTTTGCTGTTAACAGTATCGAGAGTGCTTCAGTCTTTGGCTGTGTTCTAAAAAGTCTGAAAATCCATCTCTCAAAAATCTTGAAGACTTTGAGTCCCAATGCTACTGTTGTGATTGCTAAATTAGAGATACGTAAAGCACTAACACATTCATGCACAGAAAACTCGAGTTTGTCTGCTTCCTTTGTTGCATTAAAATCGCAGTTCAGAAGTGACTGTACTGAGCAGCCCAGACTATTTGAGTTTATCTCAGATGCTGTTTACTCTATCTCTTCCTATAAAATAAAAGAGGTACTGAAAAGGTTTTCTTGCAGCTCAAGGAAAATAACTGCAGAAGAATGCTGCGTTTCTGTTTTTTTGTGAAATGCAGCACTGGAAGTCCAGACAACTTCTGGACTAAATGCTTAGATTTCAGACAGCTGCATCTGATAGCTAAGAGGTTTTCCCCAATTCAGCAAGCCTGATTTTCCTGAAATAAATAAATAAACACATCACGTTTCCTTTTAAGAGATTTTTTCAACACTGCATATAAATGTGGTTATAACCAGTTCTGATTTCATGTTTTTACTTTGGAGGTCAAGACATATTTATGACAGAAGAGCAGAAGAAATATTACAATGCAATGAAAAAGCTGGGATCCAAAAAACCACAAAAACCTATACCAAGACCAGGGGTAAAATAATTTATATACATCAGACTAATAGCTATTTATGAACAGTTCAATTTTTATTGATATATAGAGAGCAGAAATATACCCATGTGAAAATTATCATTAACTAGTGTATCAGTCAGCAAAAATGGAAAATGAAAACACAGTAAAATATTTTTCCTTTGCAACTGTTTTATGTATGAATATACAAACAAAGGAGGCCGAACTTAGCTGTTATACTCATTTTAATATGTCTACTCTACTTAAGGTCACTAGTTACATTTCTATTGAAGTCTCACTGGCCTTACTGCATGTATTTTTCTACTTTCTTCTTGCAGGAAAACAATTACAGCTGTATTGGATGTTTCTTCTTTTCTTTTCTCCTCAGAACAAATTCCAAGGCATGGTCTTTGATTTTGTGACACAACAAGTATTTGACATCAGCATCATGATTCTTATTTGTCTTAACATGGTTACCATGATGGTAGAAACTGATGACCAGAGTAAAGAAATGGAAAATATTTTATACTGGATAAACCTGGTGTTCATTGTCCTTTTCACTGGAGAATGTGTCCTGAAATTAATTTCACTTCGCCATTACTACTTCACTATAGGCTGGAACATTTTTGATTTTGTAGTTGTTATTCTCTCAATAGTAGGTAAGTCTTGTTTATTAAACTAAAAAGAAGGTAAAATAAATATAAGGTGAACTTTTACTCAAATAGAGCTATATGGTTAGCTTTTGCCATCGCAAGGTTTACAACTAAGTCATGCAGCATTTCATTTTGTCTAATTTACTTAATCCAGCCATCAAAACTGTTATGATCATTCAAAATACATTGCACCTGCAGAAATTAAGCATAACTGGTATAACAGAATTAATGCAAGTGGAATCTAGAGAATATCTTTAATTGCAACATAGAACCCCCGATTTTCAAATGATTTTTCTAAATTTCTACTATGATATTAAGAGGCAATGTATGTTGTTTTTTCTTCTTTTTCTGTTTTAGGTATGTTCTTAGCTGAGATGATTGAGAAATATTTTGTGTCCCCCACACTGTTCAGAGTCATCCGACTTGCCAGAATCGGTCGAATCCTGCGTCTCATTAAAGGCGCTAAGGGAATCCGCACTCTGCTTTTTGCTTTGATGATGTCTCTTCCTGCTCTGTTCAACATTGGTCTGCTGCTGTTCCTGGTCATGTTTATCTATGCGATATTTGGCATGTCCAACTTTGCCTATGTCAAGAGGGAAGCTGGTATAGATGACATGTTCAACTTTGAAACGTTTGGCAACAGCATGATCTGCCTGTTTCAAATCACCACATCTGCTGGCTGGGATGGTTTGCTTGCCCCAATTCTTAACAGTGGGGAGCCGGACTGTGATCCCCATAAAGCTCATCCAGGGAGCTCTGTGAAAGGCGACTGCGGCAACCCTTCCGTTGGGATTTTCTTCTTTGTCAGCTACATTATCATCTCATTTCTGGTAGTGGTGAACATGTACATTGCTGTGATTCTGGAGAACTTTGGTGTTGCTACTGAAGAAAGTGCTGAACCCTTGAGCGAGGATGACTTTGAGATGTTCTACGAAGTCTGGGAGAAGTTTGATCCTGATGCAACACAATTTATGGAATTTGAGAAACTGTCTGATTTTGCAGCAGCACTTGAGCCTCCTCTTCATCTACCCAAACCCAACAAAGTCCAGCTTATTGCAATGGATTTGCCCATGGTGAGCGGTGACCGAATTCACTGCCTTGACATCTTATTTGCTTTCACAAAGCGTGTTTTGGGGGAAAGTGGGGAGATGGACGCCCTCAGAATACAGATGGAAGATCGGTTTATGGCATCCAATCCTTCAAAAGCTTCCTATGAACCAATTACAACCACATTAAAACGAAAACAGGAGGAAGTATCTGCTGTCATTATTCAACGGGCTTATAGACGTCACCTTTTAAAACGAACAGTAAAACAAGCTTCCTTTATCTATAACAAAAACAAAACTGAAGGAGGGGCTGGTCTGGGTGTGAAGGATGAAATCCTTCTTGACAAGTTAAATGAAAACTCATTTACAGAGAAAACTGATGTAACCGCATCAACAGCACTTTGTCCACCTTCTTATGATCGTGTAACAAGGCCAGTCAAAGAAAAGCATGAAAAGGAAGGGAAAGATGTTCAGAAATAAAAGCAAATAGCAAGCAAAATCATCTATGTGCAGAATAGTTCACAGCCTGTAAGGATCATGTGTTTGTGTCAACAGGACTCCTGCTGGAGGTCTATGCCAAACTGACAATTTTTACAAATATACTGTACATTAAAGGTCAGTGCCTATTTAAAGACAGTGACCCCTCGTCAGTGACTGTGACTGTGATATGGGGAAACAACCTTGACAGGAGGTTACTGTTCTCACTACCAGCTGACACTGCTGAAGAGGAGAGACAAAATGGCTACTCAGACTGTAGGGACCAGTGAAAAGGGGTGCAAACCACGCCGTTGTGTGTTTAGCATAAAACAATACAGTAACTGTATCCACTGTTTGCATTTCAACTGCCACACACATCATATTTTTACAAAACCTGTGTTAGTGGGTTCATCTTATTTTTATTCATATGTTGTTTATTACATGTGACTATTTTTGTAAATGGGGCTTCTGTTGGGGCAGGGATGAAGTACGTCTTTACAGGTACAAGGGACCTGTGTTCTAATACCCAACTAATATACACACAGAAATGTTTTGCATGAAGGCATGCTGCACTTATAGATCATGCATGAAAATAACATTAAGTCACAAAGAATAACAGATTTTTTTAGCGCAGTGTTTCTGGAAAGGCATAACAGATATTGAGGTGCTTAATTACTGTACTCATGTTGTATCATGCCCAAACAAGTCTTGAAATGCCTGTAAAGTCCCCTATAACTCACAGCAATGGTAGAGACAGTTTATTTTTTGCACAGACCATTAAGTTTCAGAAAGTGCAAACTTCCTTCTAGCTCTGGAGTCATAGATTTTGTCTTTGTCACGTGCATTTCTGCATACAAATACTAAATGAATCTGCCTCAACCCTCCAAATTGATCAGAAGGAGCCCTTGATCCAGTTGTTCTGCTTTATCCTGCAGTATTGTTTAGCCATCTTCAGCTCTCAGTAAGGTGGTTGTTGTACATGTTAATGAAAAGCCCTCTGCTATGTAAATAGTAATTTTTAACCTGTGGTGCATGTTTGAGCAAACAGATAATGACCTAAGCACATTTATTGCATCAAATATGTACCACAATAAGTGTAGTGTGCAAGTGTTCAACAGGTAAAATTACCTATTATCTACCATTATAGATAGTTTGGATGCTATCAGTGCATGTTTATATTGCCTATGCTTCTGTTCCTTTGACTGTCCAGGATTCTTAAATATGGGAAGCCATACATCAGAGCTAAATGAAACAAACTACTCAACAAGACCTCATTCCACCATACCATTATGCAATATTTTGCAGCTATTTAGGAGCTTATTTATTTTACATTTTTTAGTTTTCAGTGAGAAGCATATAGTGTATATCCAAACTGTACAGTCATGTTGAAAACTACTAAACCTGTTGAAAATAATGTTAGAATTTTATAAGCAAATATAAATACTGTAAAAGTCATTTTATTTTATTTTTCAGCATTATGTACATAAAACAAGAACTGAATTTTATCTTCAGGTTGATGTCACACCATTTTATTACTTTCTGTCCATAGCACCTTTTCACACAAGAACTCCAGAGAACAAGATAACTAAAACAAGGGATAGCTGTATGTTCTGATGTTTTACAATATTTGCAAACATATCAATACATTCTGTGAAATAAGTTCATCATTTGTTTTTTGCAGTTGGGAATCGGTGTAAAGTTCAAATTGAATGTCTAAGCAGTGCCTGCATCATTAGTTTTCAGATACAACCTTTGTTTCACAAAGTCCTTAATTTTTTCTCATATTTACTCACATAGTTTTTTTTTATTCATGCTGCACTAGAACTAATGTTATCTTGGGTCCACAATATTTTTTCACAAAGAGAAAGTAGCAAAATTGTATAATCCAACACATCAGGACATTTTATGTTTCTTACACAGGAAAATTAAATATAGATTACTTTTATTAAAATTATTGACTAATACTGTATTAGTGAACTGCATGCAGGAAAATGCTACTATTACCCTAACTGATGCTAAACAACATTATTAATGCGCCAAAATAATAAAGATTACATTTTTTATTGTATGTTCCTTTTGTCTTTATTATCTGTCTTGAATATAAAAAGGTATGCTTTTAAAACCACAGAATGAGAGGATACTGAAAACCTTTACAGCCAGCCGTACCGTTCTTCCATGTAAGCAAATCCTTGGGACTTGCTCATTAGTCACCAACGAGGAGTTTCTACTTCAGTGCACGTCGGGCGCTGCACATGTCGATTCTGTGAGTACCAGTAGCACTGCCCGGAGTCCGTGCAGTGGGACACTCGACTGTCCGACACCAGAGCTGTCCAGAGCGTGTCCCAGGAGGCTCAGAGTGTTCCCAGGAACGAGAATGGAGCATTCAAGAGATTAACAAGAAAAAAAAAAAAGAGGATTGAAAATGGTACTAGATACATTCCCCAACTTGGATTATGAGAACCAGTTTATTTTTGCTACATACTCTTCACCAATAGGCTACAGAACATCTTGTATTTCTGAAAACGGTGAATCGGCGTTGGAGTGAATAACCATTGCACTTTTCCTCAGCAATTTTTCTCGGAACCACCACATTCCCAGAAGCTATCGTTTGTGGATACTGATATGAAAAAAAGCAAATGCAGCTGGGGAGTGGGTCTGTCGGTTATTCCTGATCAACTGCTTCAGCGAATTTCTGAAAATGTTCATTTTATATGCTCACATGCATTCCTCTACAACTTCCAATGAAAACACTCAGAGGTGAATACTGAACTTAGTATAAAACCAGTTTATAAGCAATTTGTCTGTGCCTGCTCTTAAAAGTTAACCTTAAAAAGTCTGTAAATTACCCACAAACTGATAGGAATAATAGACTGCTTCAAAAATACGGTAATAAATTGAAGAATATTTTTTAATATTCTATGCACAGCTTTTTAAACTTTGTTTTTTCAAGGAAGTAATTTTAACATTAATGACAGTGGCATAGTTCTCATCTTAGATCACAGGTCATGGCCATGCAAAAATACTTGTTTCTCACATCTGTTCTAGGTTTGCAGTGTTACAGAAGCCAAAAAGTTACTTCAGAACAGGTAAAGCATCACTTAAACATAACAGGAAATTTTGAGGAATATCTTGGCCAACAAGGAAAAAATACATCAGCTTTTGCATTGCCTCTCAGCGCCCGTGGATGGGAGGGATGCAGCAAAGTGCCCCGTGCGGTGGGTTTGTCAGGAAAGTTCTGAGTGCTCTTGGCCGGCAGAGTCAGCTTCACCTGCTTGTTCAGCGCGGGATGGGTTTGTCTTCTTGTGCTAAATGGTGTTATTGGTGCTTTTCATGTGGGACCAACAACACAGCCCTTCTGGAGCAATGTCACTTGGCAATGGCTTCTTGTTTCTGGTGCCTAGAAATGATGACTGAGAATGCTTTCACCTGGAGGGAGGGAAGAAGGGAAGAAAGGAGGGAAGAGAAGGAAGGCAGGCAGAAAGGCAGGAAGGACTTCATGTATTTGCTTTTACCCCACTGCTCTTTAATTTCTACAATCAAGCTTCACGTAACCTGAAGTGCTCAGTATTGAGATACAAAATGAAACACATGGAGTGTGGGCCACTTAGTCGTACATCCAGCCAAAAAACAGCGAGAAAACAAATTCTCGAGGTTCGCACCCAGCCCCCAGCCACTGACGCACCCGAGGGAAGGCCAACGAAACCGCCAGGCCCCGCCGACAGGGGGCGCCACGCCCCCCAGCCAGCACCGCCCGCCAAGGCGCGTTCCAGCCCCGCCCCCTCGCACCAACGTTTCGGGACCTCGCGCCCGGGTGGCCCCGCCCCCATCTCCTTGGAGCCCAATAGGTCGCCATACACGTTCCGGCGTTTGCAACAAGTTTTTCTTCCCGTGTTTCTCCCGCCTCCTTTCCTCCAAGCCAATGGCTGTGGGCGCTGCAGCTGGCCAGCCAATGGCAGCGTGCTGCCGGGCTCTCCACCGCCCTTCCGGAGGCTCCTCAGCGGCGCCGGGTAGCAACGATGGACGCCGAGGGGCAACAGGTGGGCGCTGCTGCCGGGCGCCATCCCGCCCCGGGCCTCTCCGCGGGTGTGGGGCCGCGCGGGGCCTGGGGGCGGCGTGTGGGAGGGCGACGAGCCGCAGGAGCGGGTGGTGGAGCCTGGGGGAGGAGGGCGAGCGGCCAGGCGGGGCCGATCCGAGACGGTCGGCGCTGCCTTCGGCCGTCCCGGAGTGAAGCGTTCTCAGCAGTGAGCGGTGCCCGCCTCTCCCGCAGGCGCTGCTCAACTACTACTGCCAAGAAGGCCTCTTCCAGCACCTCCGGGCGGCGGCGGAGGAGGCGCTGAGGCGGCTGGGCAGCCATCCGGTGTTCCTGTTCTACCGGGCCTACGGCGCCCTGAGGGCAGGTAACGGGGGCTGGGGTCGGTGGTGGGAGCTGGCCCTGAGCCCCGCTCCGAAACGCTGCGCTCCCCTGCCTCACAAAATTGTCCTTAGTCTCCTATACAGAAATAAAGTGATGTTATGGAGTCCGAACGTTTTCCATGTTGAGAAGATTACTATTGTTTCATGATCTGTAACCCCCCCCCCCGGCCAGGTGAATGGAACTGATATAGACTGCATAATGATGAAGTGAGAAATAAGGAGGTTTTTGAAGGGAATTTGAGCCCTACCCAAATGCCCATTGCATTGTATCACAAAGATACATTTTCTTGTTCCAGCTAATATCTCTTCCTTTTAATGCAGCTGTGTCTAACTTTGTTGTATCCATCTGCCTCAAATGAGCTGGCAGCTGATGCCTATTGGGAGGATATTTGTATACATAAAATTGGTTTGAGAAGTTTATTTAGCTAAATCTGTATTTCAAGGATGTCACAGAATACTAGCAAGTAACCCAAAGTGGGGGAGGACTGAGGCAGGGGCTGGGAAGGATTTGAAAGCATTTGAGGTGTTGTATCTGTTCCCAAGCTGCCTGACTTTTTTGTTTTATAGTTATACGGTCCTATTTTTCAAGATGGTGCCTCTTCTTTTGATGTTCAGAAGATTCAGACAAATAAGACAATCCTGGCTATGTAAAGAAACAGGAGCAACAAGGCCTGCTTGGTGCCCTGTATAAGACAAATAATGAAGATGATTTTCATCTTTATGGCGGTTGACAGAACTAGCACATAATTCTTTTCAAGTTCTCTGCATTGAGATGATTTTTTTCTTTCTTGTGGGTGTTTGAAAGACATGCATAAACAAGTGAAAATGGATGTGTGAATAATGAAGGAAGTTATAAAGGAAGTGTTATCAAAAACACAAAAGAAAAAATGGGACAATTCAAGTTGTATTGAGATCTGATACAGATGTTCTCTGTCTTGAAAAATGTTAAAGCCTATTCTGCACTTGTCTTCACTAGGGGACATCCAAGATGGCATTCGACAGTTGGAGTCTATTAAAAACAAACAGGAGGTGTCACTTTGCACATTAATGGCTCTGATTTATGCCCATAAAAAGAGCTCTAATCCAGGTATGCTTGTTAAAACAATATTGCTTCATGTTTTAAACATCTGTGTTTGAAGATCTGAGAGCTATAGACTAATTCTGCCTAATTTAAAAAGGTATACTCCAGCTTTGCATTTGACATAGTATCTAGGACTGAACTGAGTGACACTTATTACAACTGTAAAGAAAAATACCAAAACACAGAACTGTGAAGAGTAAGACTGAGTGTTAAAATAAAACACTAAAAAAATGGACTTGCCCACCATGATGGAAAATCTTTTATGGGGGATAAAAAAAAAAATGAGCTGAATCGTGCTTCTTGTGATTGTTGTTCACTCTTATCTGATATTGATACTTTTGAGCAGAAGTGCAATTTAAGAAGTCATTAAAGCCACACCATTTCTATCTTTCAAGTTACCTTGTTCTTACAAAGGGAGAAAAGAATTGGTTAAGAATTGGTTTATCAGATAAACTGAGTTGTCATTAAACTATTGCCATGGTATCTTCCTGGCTACGCAGATTTATAACTGTTACTGACAGTTTTGTTAAGATTTGAAACAGCTCTGACTAGTGACATCATTCTTAATTGAGTCCCTGAGGATTAATACTGTAGGGCAGCAAAATTATCATGCATTTCAAGACTCTGACGAAGTCATGGGAGTAAGAGTCCAACATTTGCTTTTAATGGCTCCTAAAAGAGGACCAGAAATAAAGGAGGGTGAAAGAAAATATTTGGCAGTAAGTCCCACGCACCAAAGTAAATTTCTATAGGGGATTAACCTGATGAGAGCAACTGACAATAACAATGAGAATGTAAGAAAATAAATTTTAGTATTAAGAAATGCATCACACATTTTCCAGGGATACTGGAGCTAAATCATCTTGTATTCAGCATTTTAGGGTGCTCTACACTTAACTTTTTGCTTATTTGGCAGACACTGGTATAAATGCGAACGTTATTGTCCAGTTTCCATTTATGTGGCGGTAATCTCAGCTACAAATCTAAGGTTTAACAAACTGCAGGATTATTGCACAAATGACCATGTTGATGGGAACTCTCTTAAGTCTTTAATTTCTTTACCAGATTGCCTGTGTGTTTCTCAATGTATAATACATGAAACAATGTTTGCTTTGGAAGCCCTTGGCTTACATGCTGCTCATGTGTAATATTTTGAGATGTGATCAACAAAAGCTCTGAACAAAACCCTTTCAGATCGAGAAGCTATTCTAGAGTTGGATGCAAAACTGAAGGAGCAACGTAAAACAGCAGGACAGCAGGCTCTGTACTTCGCTGGCTTATTTTTGTGGCATCTTGGTCGTGAGGACAAAGCCCGTGAATATGTTGATAGAATGATCAAAGTTTCTGGTGGTAGCAAAGAGGTAACTTTTTTTCCTATGTAAAATATTAATAGGACCACGTATACTGTGAAGCTAGGCTTATTGCACCAGTACTGTTCAGAGGTTTTCATTAACTGTTTTGTGTGTCAATACTTTCTTGATCTCATAAATTCGTTTGACAGGCCAGAGTATAATTCACATAATGATTTGTTTTTGTCTGCTCAGTATTCATTTTCATTGAATAAATGAGAGGTCTGCATTGACCAATGGAAATAATATGTAGTTATGCCAATTTTGCTACTTGATACTGAGCATCATAATTCCTACCAAAAAACTAAGTGTGATTCTTGCACTAGAGGGAGAAATCTGTTTTGAATCCAAAGATTCAAAAATACCCAGAGGATTAAGGAGTATAATTTTCAGCAGCTGTTAAAGAGAAAATTTGCCTAGGGTTTTACCAAATGTAATTTATTTTGAAGTCTATATAAGTGTTGTATATAGCAATGTTTTGGGGAGGTGTTTGGGGTGCTTAAACTTGATGGAGTGTGATTTGCTTAGTGTATAGAGTTCATTTTGATAAGATACTTTATGTACTCATTGTATAGAAGTAAAATACCCCCCATTGTTTTTTTTAAATACTTGAGTGTATGAATTCAACCCTGATATGTGTATGAATTCATGACCCTGATTGTTAGCCATTACAAAATATGGCTCTTCTACTAACCTTTGAGTCTTAAATACGACTCGCTTCTTTAATTTTATGTTACAAAAGAGCTATTGATATTTTATAGTTTGAATTTTTGCTTTGATGCCAATTATAATTTGGTTAAATAATCCAGCACTTCAAAATACATTTGATTTACTTAAGGTATATAATTATATGTCTGGAACACATAAGAAAAATAACATTCATTAATTATAAGCAATAGTTACTTCAATGAAAAGACAGATTTCATCTATTAAAAGTTAGAAGTACTTTTTTTTTTTAAATACTGTTGAAACTTCAGATCTTTCCCTTCACATACAGGTATTTCTTTTTAACAGACAGTAGAAGAAAAAAAGCTTCTCTCCTGTTTCAGCACCCCATGTGTTTCTCTGTGTCTTATCTAAACAAAATCTTAAGAAATTATTCTGTAGACATGTTTGCAGAAAATATTCTTACTATCTCATGCAATCCCGAGAGGTTTTGTTCTGTCTGCTGAGCATGTTAGAATCGTCCTGGTCCACTGTTTTTTTGGGTTTTTTTTAATCCTGCAAGAAAATATATTATTTGTTTAATGCTGGCATGAATTACTAATATTTGAGGTTATTCTGTAGACTGGGTATAATTTGAAATATGTATTTTAATTAGTTAAAAATAGATACTTTAAGTCTTACTTTATTTTTAAGTTATTTCTCTTCACCACTCTATCTAGTATACATTATTTTTTACTACCTAGTTAGTGAAGAATTTCAATTTATATTTTCTTTACAGGGTTTGATTTTGAAAGCATGGCTTGATGTCACCTGTGGGAAAGAAACTCACATTAAAAAAGCTGTGAAATACTTTGATGAAGCACTGCAAGAAGGCAATGATATTTTTGCTCTGCTTGGTAAAGTATGTTTACTTCATGATTTGAACACTTCCTAAATGTCATATTAGCCTTGTAGAGTGATAGATGCTGAGAATGGTTGTCTGTAAGTGAGCTTGTCCAAGGCCTAGAAATATGGCTCAGTCATATTCTTTTTCTTCAGAGAAAAACACTAGGTTTTAGCAAAAATGAAGCTTATCACATAAATTGATTACCAGCACAATATAAATATGCTGTCACTTCTGTTTCCTGTGGTAGACAGCCCATTTTAAATACTTTGTAGTTAATTTTAAGAAATAGCTGAGGTAAGACTTCTCACTTTCCTTCTAGAGTAAAACAAAGGGGCATGCAGGGGCTGCATGATGGTACACTGTGGCTGTTACTATATACATAATTATGAATTTCCAGGGCATTCTTATTGTATTATTGCTTTTCTATAGTATTAAACATTGCTGCAGTGGGATATTGCATCACTAAATACAATTTCCTTCTTTTTTTTTTTTTTAAACTAACTGTAGCCGGTTCTTCCTGCACTAGTGTATTTCTTTTAAGTATGTTAAAATGATACGCTTTTTTTTTCTTTTTTTTTTCTTGGAAAAAAATTAGCTACCAGATGATACTTTAGGGTCCGTTAGACCCCAGTGTAAAAAAGATTGATATAGATTAAATACGGTCTGTCTAAATATATATTGAGGTTATGATTTTACTATGTACACAAGTAAAACTGTATTTATTCATGTATTTGTATGTAAGAAATGAGGTTTCAAATCACCTGGAAGTTTACAAGTATGTGTGATCTCTTTGTTTTTGTGTGGGACCACCTACATTACACCACATTACAGAATTGCTGTGTGCCATGGCAAAAAAAAAAGGTAGTAGTTAAACACTGTAGTGTGATCATCTGTGAATATTGTTAACACTCTTTTTTAATTGTCTTTAGTCCGTTTCAAGTGTTTGTCTTGATTATATTTCATTAAAGGAATGGTATTAATTGTTTTCTGGACACATTTTTTTTTTTCAGGGTATGCTACTTGTTTGTATCACAGCCATTGTTACTCATTAATATAATGTTTGTTTAATATTCTAAAGCTACATGCAGAGAATAATTGTTCAATGCAAATAAGAAAGCTAAAGTTCAGGAGAGCGTGCACAATGGCATTTGGTTTGGCATGTGTGCTTGGCTGTGTGTGGACTGTTAGCTCAATTACCAGTACATCTCAAATGTAGTTACTGCAATTAGATTTTAGACAGCTCTCTGGCCGCGGCTTAAGAAATTAACTCTCAGAAACTACTATGTTTGCACTATTCCTATTGCAAAAATAGGAAATAAAATGTCAGGCACACAGTTACCTGGAATATGATACGGAAATTTTAAGCATCAAAGCAAAATAGAAAATTTAAGCCCTAAGTTGATTTCTACTCAAATTCATATGAAACTGTGATACCTGATACTTCTGAAGCAGTTTTGCATTTGGACGACTTTGTAAATTGCTTTACAATTAAAAAATTGTTCATTCTGGCAACAACAGTGACTTACTGAGTGTGGGTAGATGGTACACACCTCAGGGCTTGAAAAAAATGTTTAATCTGCAAGTTG